>NC_080422.1:32150793-33467459 GCF_029873635.1 Malania oleifera
TAAATAGAAGTTCTCTTTACTTCTCAACTAAGAAAACTAAATCTTATCTCTCTATCTCTCTAAAACTCTCCCTACTCTCTATCTCTCTAGATTTCTTCGTCATTCGTCACGAGAATCGTAAATCTGAAGTTACCATGAGGATCGTGGAAGGATTCTCTACAAGTTCTACAGATCGGAATCTCGTTTCGGAGATTTTTGGGTTTTGGAAAAAAATCGAGATAAGGCCCGGTTTTTAATTCTGATCCAGTAGTTTTGTAGGGAACAGTCTTGTTAGTATATTCTGTACTGTTAATTATAGGTTTTGGAACTCCGTTCTCTATTTAGGGACCTTAGAGTTCGAGATTTGCTATTCAGGAAGAAGGTAAAGGGAATTTTGTTTATATCAGTTATTTTTTAAATCGGACTCGGTGGAACTGTGGTTCACAGTCCTGTGTGTGTTTTGGTTACTCATTTGGGGGGATCTAACAGGGAAAACTAAGGATTTTTCATGATTAAGATTTTGGGTAAAAGGGGACAACGGGTTGCATCCCTGGTTTTGTTGAAAACCGAGCGTATATGTTGATTTATACTGTGTTATAGGGATGGCTGTGTGTTAACTTGTTTAAACTGTATTTATTTGGAAAATCCTAATTTTAGATTACCAAATGTGTGTGGTTTGTTTAGTTATATGAGCATGCATGTGTGTGTGTGATTAGTTGAAAGGCTAGTAGGAACACGGTTCCGAATTGTTCCAAAGAGGAATTAAAGACACCTAAAAGCCTCTACTCCCAAACAATTCAAAGCATAGCAAGACACCATCACATTCCACAACACCAAATCTCTAGAAATTACATGCTCAAAAATGCACTGTGCATCTTCAACTAAGCCAAATTTGGCATATAAATCAACAAGGGCGCTGTTGACAAAGCAACTCAAATGAAATCCCCATTTCACTATAAGACAATGCAGCTGTTTGCCAATCTGAACATCATTTAAATCCAAGCAAGCACGTAGCAAACCATTAAATGTTATATAATTGAGAACCACCATTTCTAACAACATTCTCCTAAAATAGAAAAATCCCAAATGGACGCTACACCTAATACTACGGCTGCACTCAGCCGTCCCATAAATCACTGTATTCCAGTTACCACATTTCTAACAAGCATTTCATTAAACAACTTCTGTGCATCATAAAACTCCTTGCACTTGACATACACATTTAGCAACTGATTTTTCATAAACTGCTCATACTGGTATCCTAACTTTAACAAGTGGGAATTTAGTTGTTTTCCTTGATTAATAAAACCCATTTTCGCGGAGACTTTGAGGGCACCTGAACAGAAAGACTGGGTTAATTGAGAACCGCTATGAACGGCTGAGCTAGCAGTTCCCATTGAAGTTCTGGGTCAACCCAGAAAAGGAGATTCATGGATTTCTTCAGATCGGTCTTGTTTTTGGCCATTTTTGGCGGTTTGAGTACGAGCAGTAAAGAAGCTTGTTGATGGTGATAACAAAAGTTTTATTTTTTAAAAATAAAAATAAAAAATTGAATGAACACCGTTCACGCCTTCCTTGCCTTATGTGTGTGTTTGAATTAGAGACCTATTCAAGTACTGAGTGCACACATAAGTAACTTATGGGTTGTCATTATCAAAACTAAGGATCAGAAACAAAAAGTCAACAGGTATGTTGTTACTATGTCCATAAGACACATGCTTAGACGTTCAGCGACTAGTAGCCCAAAAACTTCTTTTTTGATAGAGTTTAATTCTGATGTGATGGCTTATTTTCATTTTGGCCAATCACTTCTATATTGACACTCATTAATAGATGTAAGTTCAAGATCCTCATTACTTCTAGTAATGTCAGTAGCTACTGCACATGCAAATGTGTTGTTGACAACAACTTTATTTCTATCACACATTTCTCCTGTGTAATGAATTAAGATCTCATTATTATTTTCAAGAACCTGTCCCTTTTCAAGGGATGTCTCTTCAGGAGTTTTCTCTTTAAGAGATTCCTCTTTAGGAGGTTCCTTTCAAGAGGTTTTATAATAGGGATTTCATTTTCAGAAGAAATGGGCTTGTGAATGTCGAATGGATTATCCACCTCTGTAACCTCTTTTGGAGTGTTTACAGATTTCAATCTTCTTTTTCTGAGAGTTTTATCTTTTTCACCAAGAGGCCTTCCACTCTTAACTTGTGGTTTAGATTCATTAGTCGGTTGTTGTCTTTCAGGGACATCAATACGTGCTGGAATATTCGCAGCAGGTATATGAGATTTTAGTATGGCCTTGGTATCTGCAAAAGAATCTGGTAATTGATTTGCAATCCCTTGCAAATGGATAATCTTCTGAACTTTAAGTTCACTTTAATTTGTGTGAGAATCTAAATAAGATAAACTCATGGCATTCCATGTGATTTAATGTTGTGCTTCAGGCACTGATTTAGCTCCCTCTAATGTAGGGAATACTGCTTCATCAAAATGACAATCTTGAAACTGTGCTTTAAAAAAATTACCTGTTAAAGGTTCAAGATATCTAATAATAGAAGGGGAATCAAAACCAACATAGATATCAAGCTTACGTTGAGGACTCATTTTTAGTTCTTTGAGGAGGGGCAACAGGAACATATACTGCACAACCAAAAGTTCTTAAATAAGAAATATCAAGTTGTTGCCTAGAAACTAATTGCATGGGTGAAAGATTATTGTAAGCAGTTGGCCTTATATGGACTAAACATGCAGCATGGAGAATAGCATGTCCCCAAACAGATAAAAAAAATTTAGTCCTCATAATCACAGGTCTAGTAATGAGTTGAAGTCTCATAATATAAGATTTAGCTAAACCACTTTGTGTATGGGTATGAGCAACGGGATGTTCAATATCTATTCCAAGCGACATGCAATAGTTATCAAATATTTGAGATGTAAATTCACCAACATTATCCAAATGAATTGATTTAATTGGATAATCGGGAAAATGAGCTCGTAATCTAATCAGTTGAGAAAGAAGTCTAGCAAATGCAATATTACGAGTAGAAAGTATAGAAACATGTGACCATCTAGTAGATGCATCAATAAAGACCATAAAATATCTAAATGGTCCAGATGGTGGATGTATTGGTCCACATATATCATCATGAATTCTTTGTAAGAAACTAGGTGATTCAAGACTTACTTTTGAAACAAATGGTTTGACAATTAATTTCCATTGAGAACAAGTAGTACACATGAAAACATTTGATAAAAGAATCTTCTAGTTCTTTAATGGATGACCATGTGAATTCTCAATGATTATTCGCATCATTACATCTCCAGGATGTCCAAGACGATCATGGCAAAGTGTAAATAACTTTGGGTCATTGCACTTCTGGTGCAAGACATTATATGATTCAACTACTTTAATCTTTATATAATACAATTCGGAAGATAAAGTTGGCAGCTTTTCTAAAATTTGTTTCTTTCTAGAAACAACAAAAGTAACATAAAGGAATTCTTTACTGCCTTCATTTGTAGTTTCAGTGTGATATTCATTAATTCTTAAATCTTTAAAGCTTAACAGATTTCTTCTAGATCTGCTAAAATATAAAGTTTCATCAATTCGTAATAATGTACCATTGGCTAACTTTATATTAGCTCTTCCGGAGCCTTCAATCAAATTTGCAGAACTAGATATTGTATTAACATTTGTTGAATATATATTCATGTAATGGAAATATTTCCTATCTCGAAGAATTGTGTGTGTTGTAGCACTGTCAACTAAACAAACTTCTTCTAAAGATATCTTAGAATCGATTAAAGTTTTAAGACAATTCACACTATAACAAATATTTTAAAAACTCATTACTATAATTGATAATAGTAGCAATTTATCAAAATACAATATTACTTACTATATATCCTAAAATATTACATCATTATTTTCATCTGGATTTACAAGGAAATCAACAACATCAAAATAAACATAATTGGATAGTCCAACATCTATCAGAACAACATTATTAGCAAAAAAAATTTCAACCTCTTTAGTCTTTTCCTTTTCTTTTATAGATGCTTGGTATAGATCTACCAAGTGCTTGGGCATACGATAGATATGCGACCAATGACCTTTTCCTCCGCATTTGTAACATTTAGTTTCATGCTGCCTGGGTCACTAATTTTGATCATTTACCCACTTCTAGGGTCCATTCCCTTTTCTGGGGGTTATCTCTCTTCTGGGGGATTGTAGCTTCACGTTGATGCTAGTGATTATTTCAACCACAACCATGACCATGCCCACGACCATGGCTGCAGCCTCGTCCTCGATCATGAGATGTATTCATATTCACTTCAAGGAATAGGGTCGAACTAGTTGGACAAGTTTGGTGATTTTCATCAAAAGCTCATTATTTTGCTCAGTGACAAGAAGATATGATATTTAGTAAATTTCCTCTCCCTATATTGCTACTATAGGAACACATTAGTGGGATGGAAAATAGAAAAAGTTTTTTCTAGCATGTTTTCATCAGTAATATTTTCATCACATAATTTTAGCTTCAAGCTAATCTTACGTAGGGCTTAGTTATATTCACTGAATGTTTTAAAATCTTGCAACCTCGGGTGCAACCATTCATATCGAACTTTTGGTGAAATCACAATAATTTTATGGTGGTCAAATCTATCCTTTTAATTTTTTCATAGGATAAGCGGGTCTTTAATAGTGAGGTATTCAGCCTTTAACTCTTCATCTAAATGATGACGGAGGAAGATCATAACTTTTGCGTGATCATGCAGGGATGCAGTATTTACATCTAAAATAGTATCTCCCAAGTTCATTACATTTGGATGAATATCAACATTAAGAACCCGTGATAAATAAGTGTTGCCTTTGATATCAAGGGGAACAAATTCAACTTTGCTTAGGTTCAACATCTGAATAAATTAACAATAATAAAACAATTTAGAAAACAAAATGTTAAAACTAAAATAAAATTGAGATAATAATATAATAGTATTTCCACCCTTTTAGGGTACTTAAATATGTTTCTTTATGAACATCATTTTATTTTTCTCAACTTGTATTCTTCAGGAATATGATTCCAATTTACAATATTAAATTGAGTAATAATTTAACACTTCTTTCGGAGGTTAAATATACTAGCGAGATTGCTGTGACGGTTTGGGATTTTGCCACTACAGCCTTGGGGATTCCTTGTACGATTGCAGTTTCTTGGATTTGTCGTGTTTAACAATGGTTTACTTATGCTAAGAAATCAACTCAAAGTGGTGTAATCATTGGTATCTTGCCTAGTTTAATAACTTGGAGACTTTGGGTGCATCATTGTAGAACCCGAATGGAAGATGCTAAGGAATCGGCTAGAGGAGTTTGGTTGACAATCAAGGTTTAGCTTAGGAGAATTTCAGAGAATATGAGATCAAACGGATCCCTTTCTACTTGAGATAGCAAAGTACTAAGTGCTCTTGAGATTCCAATTATCACTCCGAAGGCACAAACTCCTTATGTGGTTAGCTGGGGGAAACCTCGAGTTGGGTTCGTAAAATTGAACGTAGATGGTAGTTATCGTGGGAATCCAGGGGCATATGGAAGGGGTGGAGTGATTTGAGGTTGCAGCGGGGATTTCTTAGGTGCTTTTTCTTCCTTCTTTGGCTATGGCACTAATAATAAAGCTGAACTTAGGGCCCTGACGGAGGAAGTGCGGATGTGTAAAGATATGGGTTATATGAATGTGGAGATTGAATGTGTTAGCTTTACCGTGATCCCAAGAGGGGGGGTGAATTGGTACTTTTAAAATTTATACCCTAGGTGAGTATCCTAACAACAGTATATTCACAACCCTATGGTCAATCTAGTGCAGGTAAAGTAAATCAATTATAATATCTACCGAAAATTAAATCATACACTTTAATTAACTACACATGCACTAAAAAGCAGTACGGAGAGTGACACAGAGAAATGTTATCGAGGTTCGGCCAATTGCCTGCGTCCCCACCTTGGCTAACAAGCACAAGGATTACCACTATAATTGCTCACTTAAACGGGTGGAGTAGCACCTTAACAAACCAAGTCAATTAGCACATGACTGATCTCAACCTGTATAATCAATCCTTATCGGGTTGGATTACCGCCCCCTCAGGCCATGCTTGGAAACACTCAGATTTCACAACAATGAAATTGGTACATTGATTATGCTTTCATGTAAAGTAGATATGTACCCAGTTACGTGCAATCGCATACACCACTAAATGATATAATGAAGTATGCTCAATGTGGTTTAAGATATCTACTCTCAAATATATTTGCAATCGATGTAATTAGTGCGTGAGAGTGCAATCAATATAATTTTTGTTTAACAAGATGTATTCAATCTAAGTGCTTAAACAAAGATATCAGTCAAACTTCTTATAGTTCAATCAGCAAATTTTCTCAACGTATAAAGCTCAAGTAGTATATAGATTTGGTTTGCGAAAAGGGATTCAATCTTTATATTCAACAAATTATATAACTCAAGAATATTGCAACAAAGATTTTCACCACATAAACAAATATCTCTTCAAAGGTTTTTCAAGATGAAGCACACTAGATATTTGAAAATAATTTGAAAAGATTTTTGCAACCAAAATCAAATACGAACTTCTTAAGATGTTGCAATGAATATGCAATACTCAGAAGTTCAAACAAAGTCTTCTTAGGAAAGACTTATTAACAAAGTCCCCTAAGAATACTTAAGGTTTTGCTCTCAAATAAAATCGTATCAATCAAGCACAACACTTAGGAGAGCAAACCTAATCAACACTCAAATCAACTTACAAAGGATTTTCGGCAATATGAGAAGGTAATAATGAGTGTATGGAGCTTAGAAATGAGTAATACGAATTTTGGAATTGAGAGAAAATTTGCTAATCGAGTTTGCTAATCTCATTGCTAATCATTCCGAATGAAGGGGTATTAATAGACTTTCCCCTGATTATAATCGTTAAGGACACAAATGAAATTCTTATAAAAGTTGTAATATTATTTAAATAAATTAACCCTGTTTAAAAAATATTAACTGTGGTAAAAATATGGGCAGCCCGAGAGCACCAGTCAACCGAGCCAAGTTCGGTTGACCAAAGTGCTTGAAGTTCGGTCGATCGGGCATTAAATGAACTATAAGTTCAATCAACCGGACTTGTAAGTCCAAGGGTGATTTTCCCTTTTAGCGCGGTTCGGTCTACCGGGACCATTTTGAACTATCTTGGTTGGTCAACCAGACTGTTGAGTTCCCACACGTGGGAACTCGGTCGACCATGGCGTTGATGTGCAATTTATACACGATCGACCAGAAGGTCAATTAAGTTGACTCGGATAAGGTTCAGTCGAACGAGTTCAAATGAACTAAGTGAGCTCGGTCGACCGAGATGTGGTCAACCTATTGACCCAGTCCTAGTTCGGTCGACCGGGGGCATTTTGTACATGGAATTTCGGTCGACTGAGTGTGCATATATAGTGCATTTCGGTCCTGTTTAAGCCAACAATCACCCTATTCAAATGGCCAACACATATAAGTGTATAAGTGAGTGTTCAAGGGTCATTTCTAGGTTCTTTTTAGTTTTGAGTTTACTCATCACATCATGCAGGTGATGCATGCAACTATTACAATCAAAGCCTTATTTACTATTACAAACCCTTTAAATAATAATGAAATAAAGTACAACAAGTATTTGGTCTTCCGCTTCAACTCCTTGTTCCATCATTATAATCTGCCAATTAGAGTTCCTGCACATATCCTTAAACACCCATTAAATACAATAGATATTTGTCATTATCAAAATCAGGTGTGACCTATAAGGTCAACAGAATGTGACTCTAATGTAGTGATCGATTAGGTTCTTTCTTGGAATTGCATGGTATGGTATTTGTGGGATTTTTGGGAAGAGTTGCTTAAGGCTCTTTTCATGATTAATTCCACCATTGCTCACCAATTCAGAGAAGGAAATAAGGTTGTGGACTTCTTGGCACGTCGAGGAGAGGAAGGCACCACTATGAGATATCTGGAGTTTAATTCTTTACCTCGTCTAGTTAGAGGCATGATACGACTTGAAAAAATTGGTATTCCTAATTTAAGAGTCTAATGTGTTGTTTTATCTTCATTTCGTTATCATTTCGTTTCGTTTCTATCTATTTCTAACTTGTTTTTCTAGAACCACGGTTTTCCTCCGCTATAAGTGAGAGGTTTTCTAATAAAGAACGGAGGTGTCGCCCTCTTTTAGTAAAAAATGAAAATAAAAATAAAAATAAAAATATATGGAGAATAAATGTTTCACCTCTTCAGGAGGTCGAATTTAACATCTCTTCGTGAGGTTAAAAATATAAACAGGAAATTTAAATATATTTCCTCTTCAGAAGGACTATCTCTTCAAGAGTTTAAATATGTAAATGAGAAATTTAAATATATTACCTCTTCAGGAGGACTATCTCTTCAGGAGATATATATACAGAAGATTTAAATATATAACCTCTTCAGGAGAACTTTTATTGTAGTAACCCAGAAAAAAAAAAATTTAAGAATTAATTAATTAATTATTATTAAATTGAATTAATCAAATTAAGTAATATGATGGTTATATATATGCATAAATATATAAGGATAAGTGATATATATATATATATATATATATATGTATGTATATAATATTAATATACTATAATAAAGTAATGTTAGAAAGTAATAATATAATGATACCTAATGGAAGCCAGGCTTTGAGACTTCTTGAAAATAATTTTCAATTTCAAGCCCCATAACGAAATTTACTTCTCTCTCTTGCCAACTCTCTCTCCTCCAACACCTCTCTCTCTCTCTCTCTCTCTCTCTCTCTCTCTCTCTCTCTCTCTCTCTCTCTCCTCAATTTCTCGGCAAATTCTCGGTTGATTGGAGAACAGAAAATATTCCTAAGCTTCATTCTCTGTCATCGACATTTTAATCGGAGTGGATTTATCATAGGAGCGTCGTAGGCACCACTCTTGGGATAAGGTAAACTCTCTCTCTTCAATTTCTCCTCAATAGTTAGTCAAACTAACAATCAGAAACCACTACGATGATCTAGAAGCATTTCTCTACAAGTCTAGTAGAGTAGATTTTTTAAACTGAGCTTTCCAGGCACCACTCTGAGGTTAAGGTGAGGAGTACAAATTATGTGGGTTGTTTTAAAATTTTAACCAATTAAATTGTAGTATTTAATTATTAAAGTATAGTATTTAATTATATCAGATTTTTGGGAGCGTTTTGGAAATTAGTTAAATTGCAAGGAATTGATTAAATTAAGATTTTGGAAATATTCTTAGGATTAAATTAAACTCCAGGATTGGATTATATTGGATTTTTGGAGATATTCCTAGGATTAAATTAAACTGCGGGAATTTGATTAAATAGAATTTTTGGAGAACATTTTGGAATTAATTTAAATTGTAGGGATTGGATTAAATTAAAATTCTGGAAATATTTTGGAATTAGATTATACTGCAAGGATTTGGTCAAATAGGTATTTTTTTTAATATTTTAGAGATTAAATTTAAATATGAGAAGTGGATCATACCCCCATTTTTAGAATTTAACTAGTTAACAGGAGTGTGTGAGCTTAGGGATATTAAAATAATTATTATTCCAGGACTTAACTGATTATACTGAAATATGTGGTTACAGGGTTTGTGCTCTAAATGCCGTAGGCGTCGGTTTAGGAATCTTACAGGCACAGTTTCCATGAATAAGGTAAGAGGAATAGATTAAGTCGGTTGTTTTGTAAATTCTACCAGTTAAAATGGAAATTATATGAGTATGTATATGATTATCATGCAAGTTTTGAAAGCCAACCGTTTAAACTGAGGTTTTTTTAGCCTAACGTTGTGTTAATAGCTATTTTATTTTTGAAAATGAATTGATTAAAGTAAAGAAAAAGGCTACATGATTTAAGTAATGGATTCTCTAGATAATTTGACTGGTTTAAAAGATTGGTTGAAATTGTTTTACATTTTCTAAAAATTGGTCAAGGTAAGTAGGGTCAATTATCTCCGTTTTTTCTTATTAACACTTATTTTGAGTATTAGATAAATTGTGAAGATAATTTAACTTATATTTTCAGTAAAGCAAATAATGAACATGGATTGACTTATTATTTCAATAGTTATATAAATATGTGTATTATTCAAATCATGTGGCATGAGGAAAAAGGAAAATACTGTGTTAAGTTATGAAATATGTATAATATGTTTAAATACTGAAATGCGTTAGGATTATATTGTATTTAGAAATGTTTAATCAGAGTAGAGTATTAATGTTAAATTGCAATGTATGGTTTGAGAACTCCAGTAGACCATAGTACGCACAGTACTGTTGCGAGAGTTATGGAGAGCTTAATATCACCAGATGTCTTAGAGAGAGTGTTGGTATTGAATAGTCGATTGAGTCGTGAAGGGTAGAGTTCCCCTTGGAGTCTAGACCAGCACGGGAAAGCCAATCGGACTAACAGACTGAAGAGTTGGGAATTGATTTACTCTAGTGGGCCGACCAGGGTTAAATCCAGCCTACGGACCGCACAACTTGTCATGGGGGGGAAGCATGTTGGTTTTTATCCAATCTGGCAGTGAGTTCTAAATTCATATCTGTAGATTTAACCAGAGTATAACAAAACAGTGCATGTAAATACAGAATAGTGTATGTGAATACAGAATATATGAAGACAGAAGATGTGAAATGTGTAACAGAGTATAATTAGAACAGTGCATGTAAATACAAAACAGTGTATGTGAATACAAAATGTATGAAGACAAGGGATGTGAAATGTGATAACAGAGTATGTGAAAGGAGAACAGAGCATGTGAAAATAGAGATTATGAAGAGTTGGGTTTTACAGAAGTAACAGCATATGGAGTAAAGCAACAAAGTATTAAATGTATTAAATATAGTAGTATTATTTGTATTTAAGGCGAAATAAACTCTCCACCTGAGGGCTTGCTGAGAAAGACGAGTGCCCTCATAGGTATCAGTTGTAGTCATACTAGGTTGCATAACATATTAGAGCAGAGGGAAGCTACATGTATGGTCATGTAATCTCTCCTATCCTTGGGAACTTTCGCTTATAAATAATTGTGTGTAAGTGGGTATGGTCTGAGAATGGTTTTATAACTGTGGTTAATTAACAACTGATGATATTTTGTATACAATAAACTCATGATAGCCACACACTGACATTAATCTATTCCGTCTTACTGAGATGTGTCTCACCCGTTATACACAATTCATCTTTAGCTTAGTGAGTTCGGGACTGGATTTGTTGGCATATCATTTTTGTGAGAGGGCACAAATCTTGGATGTATTTTTGGGTTTATGTTTTTAGTTTTCTGAGATGAATATATATGGATACTGGATAATGGGAAATTTTTTAGATGTTTATATAGAACTCTAGTATATTATTGAGAACATTTATTTATTTTTTTGCTGCGTGATTGAGGTTATGGTATCAGACACAGGTGATTGGCACTCTGAGCCCCACTTGGCGGGTTTGGGGCATGACAATTATACTATCTCTTGTGGAGGTACATATATATATAGGCGATACAGAAATAAAATCGACCATTAAGGCAGTGTAAACAAAAATAACACCGTCCATTAAGGTGGTATATAGAAATATATTAGTCGGTTAGAATCTCGTGAATTAAATAAGCATTAAAGAAATATGAGTTGGTTAGAGTCTCGTGCTGATAACGTGTTATAAAAATGTAGAAAATAAATAGAGACGCGACAAAAATTTTACGTGGTTCGACTATGCCTACTCTACAAGCGGATGGGATCAAAACTCCATTATCACGGGAGGAATTACAATAGGATATGAAACTGGCCTTGTACAAAACATCTCTATCTCCTCTTTATCCTTTCTTCAAGGTACCCTTTTATAGGACAATATGGATAGTTAAGCATTTATTAGGAAGAAAATCAAAGGAGTGGAAGATGGGTGACATACACTTTATAAATACAAAACATATGGGGCAGGTTTACATGGGACAAAAATTAGTGTAAATATATAGGGTAGGTTCATAGTTGACATAATTAATAGAGTTATTGAGTAGATAAAAAGGTCAGTCAATAGAATAAAGCCAAGGGTTATCATAAAATTTAAGGACTCTTTTAGTTTTGAAAACCATTTTTCATTTTTAATTTTTTAAAAAAATTTTACAAAATAGTAAAAAAAAAAATTTATTTTTATGGCATTTAAATAAAATAAATGAATAACAACAAGCAACTTTGACACTCTTTTCTTGTGAAAAATAGTTACATTTTTTATTTCTTATTGTTAAAATAATTACAAAAAATGTCACTTTATTTTTTAAATTTTCAAATTTATATAAAAAATAAAAAATATATTTTTATTATTTTTCTAAATTTTCAACTCCTACTTTGCAAATAAGATGATAGAATTCAGATTTTTTACTTTAATTTTTATAAATTATTAATAGAGTTTCTTGTAAATGACACAAATCTAAATTTCAATCCTAAAATCCATGATTCCAAAAATTATACAAAAATTAAAAATTAGAAAAAAAAAAAGTTGTCTTTTCATTATTATTTTAAAATTTAAAAATAAAAATTATTTTTCACATTTAAACAAACTTTTTTACTTTTAAAAATTTTAATATAAATCTTAAAAATTTTAAAATAAAAAAGTTACAATTTTTACAATCCTTTAAAACACCAAAAATTGAAAAATAAAAAATATTTTCCACAATTAAACGAGTCCTAAATTACACTTCTAATATTTTTCTATTTACTTTTAGAAAAAAGGGGAAATTTCCTATTCTTTCCATAAATTCAATACAATATTAACTTACATATATTAATTGTAATGCCATCCAAAATTTAAATTTTATTAAAAAATAAAAACTATCATAAAATTCCATTACGCAACACAAGGAGACCATCTATCTAATTTAATTGTATAATATAGATAAATTAATTTTTTATTATATATATATATATATATATATATATAATATTAACTACTTTTTTGTTCAATTAAAAGACTCGTTTGAGTTGGCACAAATGAATAATTCATTTCTTATCGAAATTTATTTTCACACTTTCTAAAATTACAATTTAAAACTTTTAATTAAATTTGAAAATTATCATTATATTTCCCATGGGGATACAATTATATAATTATTCTAAATTCTTAAGCCTCTAACAAGTCATTCATTTAGTTCCCTTTCAAATTTAAAAAATATTACCAAAAAGAAAGGAAAATCAGAAAGGATTGACTTTTTTGTGGTTATTAAATAAAATGAAAAAAATAAACTTGGTTTTACATGTCATCATTTTTTTATTTCTACAACTTTTTCATTCCTAATTTCATTTGATATAAAAATAAAATAGGATAGAAATTTAAATTTTTTTCCTTTCTTTTTCTCAATATAATTAAATCCTATACCAAACATATAAATTTTTTTTTTCTTTTTTTTTTTTAAATGAAAGGTGAGACATGTATCAGTTTAACTCTTTAGTTGTGGATTAATTATGGGAGACAAAAGTTGGTCCTAATTAATATTATCATTAGCATAGGTAATTAGTGTGAGAACCCGTTTTACCCACACGATATTTATGAATTGCTGCACCAGCCACAGAAAATAAAAATAATTATCGGACCTTCTTGTAGTCCAAAATGAGACTTTTATATTAGAAATTAATTTTATATTTAAATTTTGTAATTTAATTGTGCTGATTTTACTATGCAAGTTGAATAAACTGAGAGCAGGTGAATATATATATATATATATATATATGAGTTAATTTTATAATCTAATCGGAATCATGTGTTTTAGACAATGATTCATTTTCGATTTACATAAGTATGACCCAATTGTATTGGATAAGAAAAAAATAAATGAATTATTTCAATTATATTGTGTAATTTAAATGCATTTAATATAAAGATCGATATTTTGGTCGTACACGTGGCCCGAGGTTAAGCCTTTGACTTGGTCAAAGGCCCTATCAATATCCTTTTTAGTTGCTTAAGGGTTAAGATAATCCAAAAGCTCTCTCTCTCTATCTCTCTCTCTCTCTAGAACCAATGCCTTCTCTCTCTCTACGATCCTTCGCCGTTCATCGTCTATTTCGAAAATCGAAGGTATCTGTGTAGATCAGGGGAGAAAACTCTACAAATATAGCGGATCAGATAGTCGTTTTGAAGATTTTTGGGTTTTCCCAAAAATCGAGGTAACGAACTGATTTCGATTCCGATTAGGTAGTTATATAGTAGTCGAGATTGTAGAGAAGTAATGTTCTGTGGTTTTTAGGTTTCGAGGATTCCAAGTCATTGTTTTGGACCGTTCCGTACGTGTCTCTATCTTCGAGCTTAAGGTAAGGGGAATTTGTTTACAACTGTCTTTTTTGTAAAACTAAACGCTAAAAAGTTCATTTATGTTGATATGTATGATATGACTGCTTATTTGCTAAATTTCACCAGGTAAAAATGTCGATTTTACGGTTTTTACGATTTTGGGTAAAAATGAGGGTTTTGGCGGATGATCTCCAAACTTTTCAAAGCTTCCTTATTTGCATTATTATTAACGTAGGAGATGCTTGAATCCTTTATTTTCTATTTAAATGATGTTATGGAATTTTATACGATCTAGCGGGTTTTCATTCAAACAAGTGTGACATATGTAATGAAATAGAACGTGTGAATCTTTTATTGTACTTGAATGAATTATGGGAACTGGAGTTCCACTTTTCTATACAGAAATTTGACAAATAGGTGCTAGTTATATATCGAATTATATACGTAAAAAGGGTCAAACTGAGAGAGCATGTGCCGGTTTATACTATGATACGATTGTAAGAATTTGTGAAAATACTGAAAATGCACAGATTACTATGTTTTATTGTAAATTGTATGCATGATAAATGGAACCACATCTTGCTACCAAAGGAGTTGAAAGATACATCAGATTAAAGGAGTTGAAAAATACTTCAGTTTATAGGGGTTGAAAGATACTCTGGTTACTAAAGGCACGGTTCTGTTGCTAGTAATGTACAGTGCAATCACACATGTGAATCAGTGTAAGTACTAATATAGTCGGCTTGCAGGAGTAATGGAATCACTAGTGAAATAATAAACCAGGTGGGGCAGTCGGACTATATAATAGATGCTTGACAATGCCTGCACAAATAGGGCATGTTAGAGTTATCAGTGCACAACCCGAGCCACAGGGTAAATAGGCAAACTTGTCTTACCAAGCTGTTCGTTGTTCTAATATTCATATGCATGATTTAAATACTAAAATGTGCAAATAAATCTCATATGTTATAGTATTGTAAATATGCTTTATATGTATCAGTTTTAACTGAAGTATACACACGTGGTCACGCACCGTTGTAATATCTTCTTCCTTACTGAGAAGTGTCTCACCCCATTATACAACCTTTGTTTTCAGGTCCATCAGGACGTCCGTCCTAGTTACTAAAGGGACTTGGAGAATTGTTTTTGGTTTTAGCTTACATGAGTGTTCTATTTGTGTATTGTCTCTTTGTTGGGGTACTCTTTGGAGGTTGTAATAACTAATTATGTTCTAATTCTGGATGAATGTATTTAAGGATATAGTAGAAAGCTCTAGTATATGTCTAATAGAATCCCTATGGATGTTTATGTTTTTCCACAACATTTACATTACCGTTGTGTGTGAGATACACCTGTATGTCCCTATGTAGGGCGGGTTGTTGATGTACGATTATTAGGTACTGGTATTCTGTACTCATGATAACAATCTGGGTCCGTATAAAGGGTCGGGTCGTTACACAATTAATATGAAATTTCACGTACAAACAAACGCTTCTTCACAAGAAGATATGTACGCCAGTACAGCTCAATCAATATTGCAAGCACGAATAATATGTAAATATGCTCAATGCTCTAATGTGTGCTAAACACTCAATCAAGTATGATAATCAATCAAGATCTAGAGTGTGTATCTAAGCAAGATTTGAAACATTATATTTGAATATCACAATATCATATCAAAGTTTCAAATATTCTAAGCAAGTTGATTCAAACAAACTCAATAAGACATTTCAATATACAAAGCTCAATGGAGTGTTTGAAAAACTAGCTTTTGAAAAGGATTTTTGCACACAAAATATAGGTTTGGGTATCTTGCAATGACAATGCAAGAACCATAACCCTCAAAGTCTTCCCACACAAGATTTATCAAATGAAATCGGTGGAAGAACTTTAATGCTAAACTCTCAAAGAAAATCAATCAAGCAATAATACAAGTGAGAGTTTTAACTAGGAAGATTAAGCACAATAGGTTTAGAAATACTCACAACACTTGAAAGATAAAAAAATATGAAGCGTATAAGTGTTCTGGAGTAGTATAAGCTAAACTAGGATTTTGAAAGTTGAGAGAATTTTTGCCTTAATCAAAATGTTAATCCTTGCTATTTATGACAAATGAATAGGTATTTACAGGCAAGGAGGATTTTTTTACCGTTGGGGACACAATGGGTATAATTAAATTTGTTTTAAAAGTCATTAAGAAAATTAACCCAGTTTACCCCATTAAAAAATTGGTAAAAAATATTTTAACCCACGAGATTCGAGTGCCCGGCCTAAGGTTCTGGTGCCCGAATAGATACAGTCAAAAATTCAATTTTCAATGGTTCGGGTGCCCGAAGAATTGGTCGGTCAACTGAACAAAAGTCAGTAGCATTTGTTCGTTAGTTCAGGAACCTGGTTCCAAGTTCGGTTAATCGAACTGACCAATTCAGTCGCCCGAGCCCATTTTGAACGTGATCGTTTGGGCGCCTGGGTTATTGAAAAGGACTTGACACAGGTTCTGGTGCCCAAGGGAGATAGGCTCAAAAGTTGTTCGGGTGCCTAAACACCAAATCAACATATTGACTTGTTCAAACATCCAAGCCGTTTTACACGACATAGGTTCAGCCGTCCAAACCCTCTCAATATTTTCCATTAAGTTCATTTTTAGCCTGAATTGATTCCCCGGATATGAAGAGTGATATGGGGACTTTGTGTGTTAGAATTTGTGTATTCCCAAGAGGGTGGATGAATTGGAATTTTAAACTTTTCTCCTAGGTTGAACTAGATGTTAGCTGAATATAACAACCTAGGGTCTTTTTATGCAATTCCAAATACATAGATAAATATACTATACAGAAATTTAAATCAAGTGCATCATTCGCATAATAACATACACGTGTGGTAAATATGAAGTGCAGAAATATGAACAAACACACGATATGTCATCGGGGTTTGGCCAACTGTGCCTACGTCCCTGCCTCTAGCTCGTAAGCCCTAGGATTCCACTAATAGCTCACTTAAGGGTGGAGCGGTACCGATTACAATCAGGTCAATTACCATAGGGCTCACCTCAACCTTAACCAGGTCAATTAGTGGAGCTAACCTCAACCTACATGCCTTAACAGGATGGCGCACCTAGCTTTCATAACCGGGTCTAAGCCAATCCGGGACTATTCCAGGGCTAATTTCCCTCTTCAGGGCGTGCCTGGAATATAATAGTTTTGCTCAATAAATGAAACAGTACAGTGATAATGCTTTCAAGCAAAGCAGATGTGTACTCAACCACGCGTAATTACATACACCACAATATGATTTAATATGTAAGCCCAATGTGATCCAATATCTCAACTCTCTGATATATACATTTACAATTAGTGTAATGAGAGCGTGAAAGTATTAACAGGAAATCTTTGTATCTCAAGATATTTAATCAATAAGTTCACACAAAGATATCAAGTCTCAAATCCTTCCATTAGCAGTATGTCTCAAGTATGTAAATATCAAATAATGTATATGCTTGGTTTGCAAAAGATGTGTAATCTTTGTATTCAGCAAATAATATATAAGTGAATGAATATTGCAACAAAGATCACTATCACATAAACAAATATCTTTTCAAAGTTATATCAAAATAAATCCCACAAGATATTT
Organism: Malania oleifera; assembly: GCF_029873635.1. Classification (NCBI taxonomy): domain Eukaryota; kingdom Viridiplantae; phylum Streptophyta; class Magnoliopsida; order Santalales; family Ximeniaceae; genus Malania; species Malania oleifera. The sequence goes on from NC_080422.1 coordinate 32,168,773, forward strand.
GGAAATGTTTTGAAGAGATTTTGCAATCCACAAACAAATACAAACTTCACAAGATATTGCAATGGATACGCAATACTCAGAAGTCTAATACAAGTCTTCTTAGGTGAGACTTATTAACAAAGTCCCCTAAGAATACTTAGGTTTAGCTCTCAAAAAAAATTATATCAAATAATCACCAAACAAGGAAAGCAAACCTTTCCACACAAACACTCAATCAACTTACAAAGACTTTTGGCAATAGAAGAGGGTAAGTATGAGTGGTTGGGGCTTAGATATGAGTATTATAGGTTTTGGAAATTTCAGAGAATCTCTCTTAATCAAAGTGGCTAATCTCATGCTAATTATCCCAAATGAGAGGGTATTTATAGACATCCCTGGAAATATAACCGTTAGGGACCTATTAGGAATAATTAGGAAAGTTTTAAATCACTTTAAAATAATTAACCATGTTTAAAATATTTTAACCACGGTAAAAAATCAGGGCAACCCAAGAGGTCCGGTCGACCGAAGTTCATATGTTTCGGTCGACCAGGACACTTTTGAATTGGAGACTCGGTTGACCAAAAGTGTCTGTCCAAAAGGCGATTGTCCATTTCTCCAAGGTTCGGTCAACCATGCCATTTTGATCTGAATGGTTCGATCGACCAGATAGTTGGGACTTCTCCCGAGGATCCTTGGTCGACCAAGTTGTTGGTATTCAATTTTGGCTCGGTCGACCAGGTGGTCAAATTGTTGACCTCAGGAGGTTTCGGTTGACCAGAGGATTTTGAACTACAATGGTTTGGTCGACCGGGACATTAGTCAACTGTTGACCCAAACTGGTTTCGGTTGACCCGGGCAGAATAAACTGCCTTGGCCAGTCGACCGAAAGTGCACCAAGTGTGCATTTCAGTCATGTTTTGAATCACACAAACCCTATTCAAGTTCCTAACATTCATAGGTGCAATGGTATGTGTCCTAGGGTCATTTATGTCCAATTAAAGACACAAAAAAAATTTGGTGTTGGTCGACCGAAACCTAAGGTCACTTTAGGTTGTATTTGGTTTGAGCTTACGTATTATATCATGCATGTGATGTGTTTGAGATTATTACAAACCAGAGACCCTAATTACTATTACAGACCCTTTGCATATAAATGAAGTACAATACAATCGTAAATTGGGTCTTCAGCTTCAATTCCTCTTTGTGCTTATCTCGATCATGGCAATTTTAAGGTTCCTGCACAAGTCTCAAACACTCATTAGATACAACGAGTATTTGTCATAATCAAAACCAGGCGTGACCTATAAGGTCAACATTCTCCCCCTTTTTGATGATGACAAATACGACAAGAAAAAATATATGGTTAAGCCTAAGAAGGCTCCCCCTCTCAATATGCATCCAACTTAATTTTAAGCAAATTTATTTTACCCATTATTTTTGCCCCTTTCCATCTCCTTCTTTTGGCAACAGCAAAAAGGGTCATATGAGTTAAGATCCTAGGCAATGGATAAGTATTACAGTTATACAAGAATAATTTTGGAAAAATTTAGAAAAATTTCGACAGAGTGTCGTTTGTAAATCGGACTTTCCAAAATGAATCATGTATAATTGTAACATATTTGAGTTTAAATATGTCCTAGAAGTTTATCCACATCTACTTAAACAGTCCAGTAATGTCCAATCAAGCAAATAAAATTTCAATATAATCATGAAGTGGACAAGTTATGCATCACAAATGATAACCAATATAATCATGCAATAGAAATATGAAGTGTGCACACATAGACATGAGTCGCTTTACAAAGTCTAAACCAATGAGAAATACCAACAATGATAGGTTAGTTAGACTTGTATGTTTCACTTAAGATTCCTTAAATAGCTGATGATTATGTGAAGATGAGATTTAAATTTTCTTTAGGTTTTCACTCATCCTTTCAAAAAGATTTTAAACTCAATTTTATCATAATCATGTTTTTGGTAAGAACAAATCCATATTTTCAAGCAATACATAGCAATGAGAGTATGATGGCCTAGTATCAAGTGTTACAAATATACAGTTAATAATACAAATTTGTTTCTCAGGGTCTAATGATTTTAATGCTAAGTGACTCCCCCTAAGGGTATGTATTTTGATCCAATTACTTTAAATGTAAGTATGCACAATCAACTCCAAGGAATGTAACATTTCAATGCAAATGAATCAACTATGGCATATTGAGATTTTACACACACAAAAGAGTATTGTTTTAATCATGTGGGCAAATGTTTGTAGGAAATTCAGCAGCATGCAGGCTATAAACAGGACATTTCCTAAAATTTACCTGCACAAAAACGATTCTCAAACAAATAGTATCTCAAGAGTAAGGCATGCGAGAACCTATCATCTACCAATAGGCAATTCTCATCAACTGCATCTGCTATGCAGAAGGCATTCTATACGAATCATGCATTTCAATAGAGCAGTCATTTAACCACAAGCACATGCATATCAAAATATTGCTGATATATATATCATAATCAAAACGGGTAACACTTGATAGTATCATCATGAAAATATAAAATAAAAGCAAAAGTTGTTTTATTTAGGTATAGACCGGATGATATAGAATAATATAAAATAAATCAAGGCCATGCAATCTGATTTGCAGGCAACTCTTGAGTCTAGAACTCCCCTTCATCGTCACCTCCATCACCACCATCACTGGCATCGAAGTCGAAATTCATGGTCATCCAATCTCTCTCATCCTGCATCTCCTAAATGCGATCATTCAGCTCACTGAAGCTGGCTGTCATAGACCTCTCTAGATCAGTAAAGCGACTGGCAGTAGAGATGGAGGACTCCTGGAACTCCTCACGAAGTGCAACGGATGACGATGTCAAATCTTGTAGATCTGACTGGACTGATCCTCGAAACTGTGTGAATGAGTCAGACAAACTGGTGATGGCAACCATAAGATCCACATTTGATGGTTGCGTGGGCTGTGGTGGCTCCTGCGGGGCCTCTTCCTGTGTTGCTGCACCCCTAGAAGGCAACCAGATGTTGCCGACGAGCTCATACCCCATCAGTCTCAGGGTCACGCCAGAGAAGATATCAGCGGGTCGTCTTCTCTTCAGTGAAGCCACATTTGAGCAAGTGACTCCAATGGATTTAAACAACTTGTTTAGCATACCCCCGTAAGGCATTATAATTCGGTGGCCAATCGTTTTGGCCATCATCCGTCGGATTTATTAGGCTGGGCAGATCTAACTTCCTCCGAGCAAATAGACACCACATAATAAAACAGTCTAGGAAAGATACATGCACTCTAGACCCTGCCTTCGACAAGACATTATAAGTGATCAAGTGGTGCACAACTTTGGCCTCTAATGTAAACTGTCTATACTGTGGGGGATGGTTTTGGCTAGCTGTGCCTGGATCAGATAGGGTCAGGTTCGTAAATGTGGCAACTGTGAATTCCTGTTCGAAGATCCACGAATTTACCACTTCTGGGCATTCAAAATCTCCACAATCAATATCAAGGACATCTAAAAGGTATTGTGCGTCGAAACGTACATCGGTCCTCAATACTCGGGAGAAGTACCCGTTTTCATCATTACCCAAATTTGCATAAAACATCCTAACGTACGTTGGGTAATAACCCCCAGGCTGATAGGAATAAAACGTTTTCCAGCCTTGATATTCAAACATATCCATTACGTTGCCAAAATATTGATTCATAAAATCCAAGTCTAGGATCTTACCCAATATTGCCTCCTTAGGAAGAAACTCCCGTATGTATCTGACTTTGCACCGTTCTGAAATGAAGTACTCATCCTCAGCGTGTGCTATGTCGTGGGCTTCAATGTGTACCATGACTGTAGGATGAAGGATGTAAGGCTTGGAATAAAAGTTTGCTTGGTAATGGTAAGGAAAGGTGAAGGATCTCTCAAGATTTTCGCTCAAATGAGCTTTGATGGAAGGATAAGTATATATATATCGCAGCTCGGTTGACTAGAAGCAGATATGGTCGATCGATGCTTGAAGTTCTCCATGCACCGACATTGTTCGATCGACCGAGGAGAATTTGAACTAAGATGGTCGGTCGACCGAGAGGGAGTACTGTAACCATGTTCGATCGACCAAGGGAAAACCAAAACTTTCGATCGACCATGGGAATATGTTCACTGAGGTTCGATCGACCGTGAGGGTCAAAGTCAACATGTTTCGGTCGACCAGGAGACTTTATTCATACAATGCTCGGTCGACCGAGCATAGTAAATTTTCTCGATTTTGCCTAATTTTGATCCAAAGTTTTCCCTTAGGTTCAGATTTGATATGTTACAATATAAACATGATTCTTAGGGATTCTTGGTGAAGAGATATTACACAATTGAGGTACGTACCAAGAATTGACTTATTGAACATAAATTACTTCCCTTTAAGTCCAAACTATTTCGGCACCGAGCACTAAGGAGCATGTGGCTTTTATTAAACTATATTCTTTGGTGATTAGAGAGTATCCTTCAGAAATGACGACATAGAGGAGCAAGGATACGAACCAAGAAATGGGTGAAACCTCATCGAGTATGATTGTGGTTTGGTAAGGACTTCCTATGGATGAGATAAACCAAAATTAAAGGATTTGCAATTTAAACTCGAAGGGACCAATTCCCTAGACGATACCTCTAATCTAGTTATAACTATGAGAAGCACTCAATATACATTAGTCATTTATGATCAATAGTGCTTTAAGCCCAGAGTGATGACTTGATTTCGATTTAGGCTTTTCATGTTCAAAAGTGAGTTTAGGGTATGGTGATATCAGATATAAGATGGAACCCTAACACTCAATTTTGTGCAATGGACAACTGTTGCTTAACTTTATGATTTTCATGTTAGCATGGGTTAAGCATTTAGAATTAAGTACTAGGCATAGGTGTCATGTCCATTTGGAAGTGTATAAAGAGTCTTAGTATAACAAGATAGTTTAGTGAGTGAGTATACTAAGATTTTCATTTTAAACAACCATCACTTTCCAAGCCTACAGTCATCACAAGCCCATAAACCTAAGCCTAGGGTCTAAGGAAACATTTAAAACAGTAGTATTAATTTAAATCCATTTTTCCTTAGGACCTACGGGGTTTGCTTTCATGATTACCCACATCATTTCCTTTGCTAACCCTCTGGCACTTCTAAGTAAGCAATTAAACCATATGTGTCACACAGTTTTGCAAAATAAGCAGATATTGAATATACATAAGGGATTGTGCTTATTTATTCCATTTTTCTTCAATGAGGCTAGACTGTTGGTTCTATGTAAGTAACCTGGACCCTTTTTGAAACGAGTTTTCTTTTTAGGTCCAAAGGGGTTGTTTAGGTTGTCTTTATCACTTGGGGATTTGAAAAATATTTCAAACTAATTTTTACTTCTTCTTTCTGAGCAAATGATTTTCAAAACCTTCTCCATTTTTCTCCTTTCTAGTGTGGCCCGATATTCCTTCAAATCATTTAAGTACTTTGTCACCTTTTCATTTTCATCTTTCAAAAATGTTTTCTTCTTTGATATTTTAACTAAAATTCTATGCATTTTAAATGAGGTCTTTTCTAGTTTTCCATATGAAGGCATCTCATCAAATGATTCATCACATGATTTCTTAAATTGAAAGACACATGAATCATTGCACTCATTCATACCATCATCATCACAAGAAACATTTGAAGATTCATCATGAAATATATTATAGAAATCAACAAATGACTCATCACATGCAATATTAACAAAACTATCATTATGTTCAATAAATGATTCAGCATGTGACGCATCATAGCATTCAGCACAAGTATCATCAAAAGAGATAGAATGGGAATCATATACCTCATTGACTGTAAATGCTATATGCTTATGATTTACCTCCTCCTGATCTTTTGAACTCGGAGCATTCAGAGGAATGATCTCTTTCTCTTGGGATTCTCCATATTTCTTTTCTAGTTCATCCCAAATTTCTTTTGCAATCTGACATGCCACAAACTCAACAAAAATGTCAGGATCTAACGCAAGATATAACATGTCCATAGCATTAGAATTAGTCATATTAAAATTATTTTATTTATTTGTGCACATCTTCCTTTAGCGGTCACAAGCCAGACCCTCCAGTTCATAGATTTCAAAAATATGGTCATTCTAACTTTCCACGTGGTGTAATCGACACCACAAAATAATAGAGGACTGGAAAGTGACTGTCCCTCACCAAATGGGGATACGCCAAAGTGAGCCATTGCAATCTTTCTGCAAAAACGTTTGATTCTAGTGCAATGAGGTTCTGATACCAATTGTTAGAATTAGTGTATTCCCAAGAGGGGGGGTGAATTGGAATTTAAAACTTTTCTCCTAGGTTGAACTAGATGTTAGCTGAATATAACAAGCTAGGGTTTTTTTATGCAGTTCCAAATACATAGATAAATATACTATACAGAAATTTAAATCAAGCGCATCATTCGCATAATAACATACACGTGTGGTAAATATAAAGTGCGGAAATATGAACAAACACACGATATGTTATTGGGGTTCGTCCAACTGTGCCTACGTCCCTGCCTCTAGCTCACAAGCCCAATGATTCCACTAATAGCTCACTTAAGGGTGGATTGATACCGATTATAACCAAGGCAATTACCACAAGGCTGATCTCAATCTTAAACAGGTCAATTAGCGGGGCTGACCTCAACCTACACGCCTTAACAGGATGGCGCACCTAGCTTTCCTAATCGAGTCTAAGCCAATCCGGGACTATTCTAGGACTAGTCTCCCTCTTTAGGCCCGTGCCTGGAATACAACAGTTTTTTCTCAATAAATGAAATGATACAATGATTATGCTTTCAAGAAAAGTAGATATGTACCCAACTACACGCAATTACATACACCACAATATAATTTAATATGTAAGCCCAGTGTGATCCAATATCTCAACTCTCAAATATATACATTTACTATCAGTCTAATGAGTGCGTGAGAGTATCAACAAGAAATCTTTGTATCTCAAGATATTTAATCAATAAGTTTACACAAAGATATCAAGTCTCAAATCCTTCCATTAGCAGTATGTCTCAAGTATGTAAATATCAAATAATGTATATGCTTGGTTTGCAAAAGATGTGTAATCTTTGAATTCAAAAAATAATATATGAGTGAATGAATATTGCAACAAAGATCATTATCACATAAACAAATATCTTTTCAAAGTTATATCAAAATAAATTCCACAAAATATTTGGAAATATTTTCAAGAGATTTTGCAATCCACAAACAAATACAAACTTCACAAGATTTTGCAATGGATACGCAATACTCAGAAGTTTAATACAAGTCTTCTTAGGTGAGACTTATTAACAAAGTCCACTAAGAATACTTAGGTTTAACTCTCAAAAAAAAATTATATCAAATAATCACCAAACAAGGAAAGCAAACCTTTCAACACAAACACTCAATCAACTTACAAAGACTTTTGGCAATAGAAGAGGGTAAGTACGAGTGGTTGGGGCTTAGATATGAGTATTATAGGTTTTGGAAATTTTATAGAATCTCTCTTAATCAAAGTGACTAATCCTATGCTAATTATCCCAAATGAGAGGGTATTTATAGACACCCCTTGAAATATAACTGTTAGGGACCTATTGGGAATAATTAGGAAAGTTTTAAATCATTTTAAAATAATTAACCCTATTTAAAATATTTTAACCACGGTAAAAAATCAGGGCAACCCGAGAGGTCCGGTCGACCAGAACCTTTTCGATCGACCGAAGTTCATATGGTTCGGTCGACCAAGACACTTTTGAACTGGAGACTCGTTCGACCAAAAGTGCCTGTCGAAAGGGCGATTTTCCATTTCTCCGAGATTCAGTCGACCAGGCCATTTTGAACTGAATGGTTCGGTCAACCAGACAGTTAGGACTTCTCCCGAGGACCCTTGGTCGACCAGGTTGTTGGTATTCAATTTTGGCTCGGTCGACTGGGTGGTCAAATTGTTGACCTCATGAGGTTTCGGTCGACCAGGGGATTTGAACTACAATGGTTCGGTTAACCGGGACATTGGTTAACTATTGATCCAGATTGGTTTTGGTCGACCGGGACAGAATGAACTGCCTTGGCCGGTCGACCGAAAGTGCACCAAGTGTGCATTTCGGTCCTGTTTTGAATCACATAAACCCTATTCAAGTGTCTAACATTCATAGGTGCAATGGTGTGTGTCCTAAGGTCATTTATGTCCAATTAAAGACACCGAAAAAATTTGATGTCGGTCGACCGAACCCTAAGGTCACTTTAGGATGTATTTGGTTTGAGCTTACGTATTATATCATGCATGTGATGTGTGTGAGATTATTACAAACCAAAGACTCTAATTACTATTACAAAACCTTTGCATATAAATGAAGTACAATACAATCGTAAATTGGGTCTTCAACTTCAGTTCCTCTTTGTGTTTATCTCGATCTTAGCAATTTTAAGGTTCCTGCACAAAGTCTCAAATACTCATTAGATACAACGAGTATTTGTCATAATCAAAATCGGGCGTGACCTATAAGGTCAACATTGTGTACTAGAAGTAGGTACCTAAGGTTCAACTCAGGTCTGTTATAAGCATACTTACCTACCATACATGATGTCAATTATTACAAGTCGCAGGGTTTATAGTCCATAATAATTACATCCCAAAATGAAAAAATAAATAATAATTACAAATACAACACATATTTCTTCATTCATTGGTACGAATACCGCACACCATCATGTTATATCTTTTAGTCTCAATACACGCGCAAGGTGAACCTACATGCAAGCCTTAGTACAACTATCAGTACCAAAAGTATTTGTCATGATCAAAACTGGGTGTGATCACCTATCAGGTCAACATCCCTTCTTCAAGGGTACCCTTTTATAGGACAATATGGATAATTAAACATTTATTAGGAGAAAAATTAAAAGAGTGGAAGATGGGTGACATACACTTTATAAATACAAAACATATGGGGCAGGTTTAAATGGGACATGAATTAGTGTAAATATATAGGATAGGTTCATAGTTGACATAGAGGACATCCACCTATAATTCATAACATTCTATAATTAATAGAGTTATTGAGTAGATAAAAAGGTCAATCAATAGAATAAAGCCAAGGGTTATCATAAAATTTAAAGACCCTTTTAGTTTTGAAAACCATTTTTCATTTTTAATTTTTTTAAAAAAATTTAGCAAAGAGTTAAATATTTTTTTTATTTTTATGGCATTTAAATAAAATAAATGAATAACAAGCAGCAAATTTGACACTCTTTTCTTGTGAAAAAATAGTTATATTTTTTATTTCTAATTTTTAAAATAATTACAAAAAATGTCACTTTATTTTGAAATTTTTCAAATTTATATAAAAAATAGAAAATATATTTTTATTATTTTTCTAAATTTTCAACTCCTGCTTTTCAAATAAGATGATAGAATTCAGATTTTATACTTTAATTTGTATAAATTATTAATAGAGTTTCTTGTAAATGACACAAATCTAAATTTCAATCCTAAAATCCATGATTCCAAAAATTATACAAAAATTTAAAAATTAGAAAAAAAAAAATTGTTTTTCATGATTTTTTTAAAATTTAAAAATAAAAATTATTTTTCACATTTCAACAAACTTTTTACTTTTTTCAAATTTAATATAAATCTTAAAAATTAAAAAAAAAGTTACAATTTTTACAATCCTTTAAAAAACTAAAAATTCAAAAATAAAAAATATGTTCTACAATTAAACGAGTCCTAAATTACACTTCTAATATTTTTTTTATTTACTTTTAGAAAAAAGAGAGAATTTCCTATTCTTTCCATATATTCAATGCAATATTAACTTAAATATATTAATCGCAACGCCATCCAAAATTTAAAATTTTTTTAAAAAGTAAAACTATCATAAAATTCCATTACGCAACGCAAGGAGACCATCTATCTAATTTAATGGTATAATATAGATAAATGATTTTTTTATTTTTTATATATATATATATATATATATATATATATATATATTTAATACTAACTACTTTTTTGTTCAACTAAAAGGCTCGTTGGAGTTGGCACAAATAAATAATTCATTTCTTATCGAAATTTATTTTCACACTTTCTAAAATTACAATTTAAAACGTTTAATTAAATTTTTAAATTATCATTATATTTCCCATGGGGATACAATTATATAATTATGCTAGATTCAAAAGCCTCTAACAAGTCATTCATTTAGTTCCCTTTCAAATTTAAAAAAAAAAAAAAATTACCAAAAAGAAAGGAAAATCTGAAAGGATTGACTTTTTTGTGGTTATTAAATAAAATGAAAAAAATAAACTTGATTTTACATGTCATCATTTTTTTATTTCTACAACTTTTTCATTCCTAATTTCATTTGATATAAAAATAAAATACGATAGAAATTTAAATTTTTTTCCTTTCTTTTTCTCAATATAATTAAATCCTATACCAAACATATAAATTTATTTATTTTTTATTTTCTTTTTAAATGAAAGGTGAGACATGTATTAGTTTAATTCTTTAGTTGTGGACTAATTATTGGAGACAAAATACAAGTAGCTAGGTTGGTCCTAATTAATATTATCATTAGCATAGGTAATTAGTGTGAGAACCCGCTTAACCCACACAATATTTATGAATTGCTACACCAGTCACAGAAAATAAAAATAATTATCAAACCTTCTAGTAGTCCGAAATGAGACTTTTATATTAGAAATTAATTTTATATTTAAATTTTATAATTTAATTGTACTGATTTTACTATGCAAGTTGAATAAACTGAGACAGGGTGAAAATATATATATATATATATATATATATATATATATGAGTTAATTTTATAATCTAGTCGGAATCATGTGTTTTAGACAATGATTCATTTTCGATTTACATAAGTATGATCCAATTGTATCGGATAAGAAAAAAATAAATGAATTATTTCAATTATATTGTGCAATTTAAATGCCTTTAATATAAAGATCGATATTTCGGTCGTACACGAGGCCCGAGGTTGAGCCTAAGAAGGATTAGGCAGCACCTATGGGGCCATTGTAATTACCATTCTGTGCTGGAAAAAAAAAAGTGTAAACCAAATATAAGGGAACTTTTAATAGAATATAAAAATTAAATTTTAAAATTTTAAAAAATAATAATAAATACAAAAAACACAGCTAGTAGTAAGTAGAGGAAGGGAGTGAAAGCATTCAGATTTGGGGCAAAGCAGCTAACTTATGAAAAGCCTATTAGGCTTTTATCATGAGGGGTATGTGGATATCACCTCTTAATTCTTGTGTGCTCATCATCACCAATTATCTCATGCTATCAAAAGCATTCATCCATGCTTCAACCTAATAATGATATTTATTTGCGTGTTTAACCTAAGCAAGTTCCTTTAAGCATGCCCAAAGTGTCTAAGCATGAAACATTTATACTAAAAGTTTTAATCTTTAATTTTAAAAGAGAGTAAGAAGAACTCGATTGAGTTATGAATGACTTGAGATTCTCAAGTATTGTGAGATTTAGATTTAGTGAACCTCCTAATTAATGTAAGATAAGAAGTAAGACTATGGAAAAATTCTTGTCAAAGAGTAATTCAAAGGAATTGGAACAATGATTGTTGTGTTTAGTTAGTAGTTTATCATCTGTTTCGGTTAATTAGTATAGTATTATGTATATTTGGGGATTTGTTTGTACTATTTGTGTAATATAGGAATTTGTTTGTCATTCAGATTATTTTAGGAATATATGTGTGATTTCATGTGTAGAAGTTTTCTAATAAATAGTGTGTGAATGTCATATTATAGCCGTTGTTGAATTTGAATTGAAGTAAACATGAATTTTCCTGTTACATCTTCTCTCTACCCTTTCCTTTCTCTCTTCAATTATTTCTAATCTCTCTTATACTACAGATCCAAAAAAAAATGGTCTAAACAAGGACAAGGGGAATAGATACATGTGTACCCGTGGAGGCAAAAGAAGGCCCACTAGGCCAACCCCATATGCAACTACAAAAACAATAACCCAAGTACCCAACAACCAAGTGCACAGCCTCACTATGTCCCACTAAAGAAGTCAGAAGGTGGGACAGCAGTTGAAACCCTTTAGCAACTACAAGATAGGCAAAGCATAAGAAGGAATTAGAACAGGAAAGGACCCTAAACCATATTTATGGTCTTCCATTGGCTCCATCCTACAACTTGTATTAACTTCCGCATTAAAGGGTTTCTACAAAACCCTACTTCGGTTATCCTATTTCTATGTCTTTACAGGAAGTTCTTAATAAGAATTGTATGATCTCAAGAGGGGAATGAATTGGGTATTAAAAAATATTTCACTAAATTAAACATTTCCGATTCACCACATTCTATCTCATTTAAAATGTAAGTGTGTATGAAAATTAATTATGACAATAAATAAACATCCATACACTTGTAGAAATTAAAGTGCGGAAATTTAAATGAGATAGAGATAGAGGAACACACAGGATTTGTCATCGAGGTTCAGTCAAACCAGCCTATGTCCCTGTCTTGGGTCAGCAACCCAAGGATTCCACTAATCTGCTCACTTAAACAGGCAAAGCAAAAGTCGTTTACACTTCTCCTTATGGGCCGGAGTCTTTCTAGCTCAATTACGAGGCTGGGCCACAATCAATAGTCCTTACGAGGCAGAGACACCTTAGCTCAATTACATGGCTGAACCATAGTCAGTTCTCCTTACAAGGCGAAGACACCTCAATTCACTTTACGAGCGGAACCAAGTCGTACACACTTTGCAAGATGGTGAACCTCCTAACTCACCTAACCGAGTTCGAGCCAAACCAGTACAACTTACAGGATGGTGTATACCTCTTCAAGCCACGCTTGAAATACAACAGATAATATTTGTGTACAAATAAATGATTCTCACAAGAAGCAAGTGTGTACAAATTGAAAGCACTAAAATGCACTCTTGTATGATATGAAATATGCTCAGTAGAGTATAAGAGTTTTTCTCAAAATAATTATGCAATCTTTGAAAGTGATGTATATGATAAGATACTTCAAAGATTTGAACCCAATAAAAAATATTTTTTAATAAGAGATAGGAGAACCTAGGGTTTTTCTTTCAAGGCCTTTCTGCAAACAATGATAATGATAATCTTTGAGTAATATATATATATATATATATATATATATATATATATATATATATATATATATATAGATATATGAATAAGTGCTTAAAGATTTAAATTAAATTTTATGATTTCTCCCACAAAGATTTTCGCAATAAATGAAGCAAGGAGAAATTTTATATTTTTGCTCACAAGCATGTTTGCAACAAGAGGAGCTTTTGAATCCTGCAATGGACAAAATTTCAAAAGCCATAAGAGGTTTCTCTAAAAATATTTATCAAGAAAAATATATGGAGAAACACAAGCTTTACTCTCTAAAGAATGATTTTCAAAATGAAGATTCAAGTGAGAGAAAAAACTATGGATAAAGAAATAAATGCCTTAAAATAAATGCTCTCTTTTCAAAAAAGATTTTTCAAAAGAATGAGTGGAAGAGAGTAGGAGAGAGAGAGAGAAATTGTCCCAAAGAAAATTTTTCAATAAAAAGGTTGTGGGGGAATTTTGATTAAAAATATGCCCAAAAAGATTTGAAAGAATTTTTGGCTAATCAAAATTGTTAATTAAGCTTATGGAAGAGGTATATATAGATTTATGGAAATTTAGACCGTTGAGAGACACGGAGGGTATTTCTAGATTTGTTTAATTAAAAAATCAATTGTGTTTAACGCTGGAATTGCCCAAACCTGAGAGGTTCAGTCGACCAAGGGCTTCTCCGGTCGGCTAACCTCAAGCTAAAATTCAAATTTCTAGGCAAGGTTGGTTAACCATGGAAATCGTCGGTTGACTGACCACAGCCAAAATTTGAATTTTCTAAAAGGCTTGATCGGCTGAGGAAATCGCCAATCGGCTGACATTAGGCGATTTTCCAAACTGCGATAGACAGCAAGCCGAGCCAAGGTTCGGTCGACTGACCCTTGAAGGTCGATTGGCTGAGAACCTTTTGAACTAAATGGCCGGTTGGCTAAGGCATTTAAAACAAGCTAAAATATAAGTACAGGTCAGCTGAGCTCTGGTAGTTAAAAGCAATTCGGTCGGCCGAGGTCCGTCGACTAAGGTATTTAAAGCTTGAGAGGGTAGGTCGACCGAGGTTATTTAAAAAATAAATTTTTAGCCCTATTTTGACCCAAAATGATTTAACCCCTTTTTGTATGATTTTAGTTTTTATGAAAGGGATTTTTCATGAAAGTGTTGAGTGCCCTAAGGTCTGTCTATGGTCATCTGAGCTTGGCATCATATCATGTAAGACCTGCATTATTACAGACCAATTATAAAAACTAAATGCAATTACAATTAGAAATATATGTCTTTTCTTCTTCTTTGCTCATCAATCTTCCATGGAATATGTCGGACACTATTTATTCTTTAATTCTTTTAGGCTTCCATTTTTCCTTTCCTTAATGTATGTTCTAAATTATACACTTGTTCACATGCTAAGTATGTTGACTTTTTGAGTCCGATCCCTATTTTGATAATAACAAACAACAGCATCTCACTTGTGTATTGAGTGTGAACAGGTTTATATGTCTGTAAGCACAAGTGACAGATGTAGAATGGAAGCCGTAAAGAGCATCTAAACGAGCACACCAATTGGCGTATTCCATGGGATTGCACAGGAGTAAAGTATGAAAATTTTATTTGCTTTTAAGTTGTAATATTAAATTAGGTTTCATTTGTGCATGCATGCTCATATGGTTAAATTTGAAGCTCTCTCTCAATCTCTCAAAATGACCAAGACCTTAGATTGACCTTAGGACCCAAGATTTTGATGAAAACCTTTTATTCAAAAATTTAAACTTATACCAAAAGGTTTAAATTGGTTCTGAAAATTAAAATAACGGCAAAAATCATTTTTAGAATGAAAAACTCTAAAACAAGTTTTTCAAAAATCCCTTTCATGTTTCTATCATTACATTTTATGAGCAATTTTCTTGATCAATAAGTTCTCATCTTAAAATATGTACGCATTAAAATGGTGGGATTTTCTCTTAGATTTCCTTTGAAATCAATATTCTCCAATTTGAAGTCGTATAGAAAAAGTTATGGCCAAAACACTGAAAGGTGTCCCTAGCAGAAAAATTCCCTTCATGTTTCTTCCATCTCACTGATGGGCATTTTTTCTCTATTCATAAATTCCTATCTTAAAGAGTGTTCAACATAAAAGTTTTGGGATTTTCTCTTATCTTTCTATTTATATCAAGAACGTCCAATTTGGAGTTGTATAAAAAAAGGTTATGTCTAAAAAACTGAAGGGTGTCCACGCAGAAAGCACCCAACGGCCAAAAAAACGGCTAGTTTTGGTTTTAGCCTATAAATACATGCCCAAACACTTAGAAAATAAGAGAGAAATACTTGGTAAGCATACTTACACATTCTTTATTTCTTGTTCTTATTTCCAAACCCATTTTTGAAGATCAAAGCTCATTTTCTCCTACTCTTCTATTTTGAAAAACTCTTTTTGGGTAAATTCTTTTTGGTTTATACAAGTAAGGCTTAAGCTTATATTCATTCTCATATATTTTTCTTGAAAGCCTTCTTGGATTTTATTTTTCAAAGGTCAATCAATTTGAGAAAATCATTTTCCATACTCTCTCCTCTTATTGAAAAATATTTTTGAGAGGATTTCATATACTTTACTGAGCTTCATTTATAAATCATTTGAGAGTGCATTTAGTGCTTCAAATTGTACACATAAGATTTTTGAGAAGCATCCGATTGTACGCAAAAATATTTTTATATCATTTATATTGGCGGTTCAGATTATGAACCTTGGTGAGGTAGTTACACTTCATGTGGAAGCGGCAGATTGTAAAGAGGTAGTTACGCCTCGTGTAAACAACGGATTGTAAAGAGGTAGCACTATCTCGTGTAAGCAGTGGATTGTAACAGGAAGCTCCATTCGATTTTAGGGAGCAGATAGTGGAATCCTTGGGTGTGTTGCCCAAGGTGAGGACGTAGGCAGGTTTGCCAAACCTTAATTTGGTGTTTGTGCTCTCTCTCTATCTCTATCTCTTTTTATATTTCCACACTTATATTTATATTTGGTTTGTTGTGCATATTTTAAATATATTTGTATTATATCTGTAGAGTTTGTAATTGCATAGAAAGACCCTTGATTTTGTTATACTAATTGTGGATTTTGAAGATAGGACATACGTGACCTAGGAAACATTTTTTAGACCCAATTCACCCCCCCCCCTTTTGGGAATACACCATAACTCTCAATTGTATCAAAGTCTTGTTGCATTAGACTTAAACATTTTTGTAAAAAATCACAATGGCTCACATTGGTGTATCCCCGGTTTGTGTGGGACAAATCTCTACAAGGTCTCCAATGTTTTATGGTGAAGATTTCACCGACTGGAAACTAAGAATGACTGTTTTTATCAAATCAATGGATTGGAAGATTTGGAGAGTAATTTCTCAAGGGAATTTTATGCCCATGAAAATTGTCAATAATGTTGAAATTCCAAAATTAGAAAATAAATTAAATGAAAATGACATGGAATTAATGCAAGTAAATTTCAGTACCATGAGTATTCTATTTCTTGCTTTAGATACTAATGTTTTTCTTGAAATCAAGTCATGTCAAAGTGCTAAGGAAATATGGGAAGATCTCAATAGGAGATTCGAAGAGACCAAAGAAAAGAAGTCCACCACTTGGGAAGATTCATGCTCAAATGATCAATTAGTGGAAAATTGTGGCCTAGTTGCATTAATCGATGAAGGGGTACACTCCTTTTCTTCTACTTCTCATAATGATTCATGCAATGATTGTGATAATTCTTGTGATATATATTGTGATAATTCTATTAGTAAATCTTATGATGAATCTGAAAATGATAACATGACATCTTATGAGGAATTACAAAAGGGATTTATTAAGGCTCATAAGATTCTAACAAAATGTCCAAAAAGAAAACTATGTTGAAAAATGAAAATAAAAACTTGGTAAAACAATTTGAAGATTTTAGAGAATCTCATACTTCTTTGGAAAAAGAAAATATTGAAAAAGGACTTAAAAATTAAGAGATTAGAAAACAAAAATGAGGCATCACTAAAGGAATTAGAATCAAAAATTCTTGTTGAAAAAGAAAAGGATTTGAAAATCATGAAATTAGAAAACAAGAATAATATGATGGCAAAAGAGCTGAAAGAGTTAAGATCCAAGATTTCAAGTGATAATGCAAAGGGTTTTCAAATTTTTGAACTTGAATGTAAAGCAAATAAAATGACAAAAGAATTTGTCAAATTACAAGCTGTTTGCAAAGGCTTAAAAGATTTAAAAATTCAAGGCTTAGAAAGAAAGATAGAGAACCAAGCTAAGATAATCCACACATTTACTATGGGCAAAAAAAATTTTGATAAGCTCTTAGGTTCCCAAAAGATGACCTTAAATAAGGAAGGTATAGGTTATAATGGAATTGAAAATAGGAGAAGAAAGAACCTACACATGAGGTACTTTGTGAAAACATCCAAACATTATACTAGTACCTCATCCGATTCTTATGCTCACACCACTTGCTGCTTGTGCAAAAAGAAGGGTCATATCAAATTTGATTGTCCATTCAAAAGAAAATGTGTGAAACCCAAACAAGTCTAGAGAGTCAAAGAAACACTAGGTTTTAACCCACCAAGACTCAAAGAAAATTGGGTTGTCAAGAAAGCAAACCCCTTAGGAATCAAGGAAAATTGGGCACCAAAAGAAATTACATGAATTATTCTTCCTTAGATTTTAGAATTTGATATAAAAGGAGGTTATAATAAGTAAAGGCTGGGGAAGTGGTTTGTGGTTGAGAATTAAAGTGAAAATATCCAAACCATTCGCTTAACATATATATATATCATAATGACTGGTTAATATTTGCTTAAGAAAATCCACTTCCAAATGGGCAAATGCATCTTTACTTGATAAATGATTCATAATGCTATATACATGCTTAAATATGAATATCTTAAATATAGCATATTTTGTCCATTATATAATATTGAGATTTAGGAAACAAATTTTATTGGAGTTTTAATGCTAAATCATAGTCTAGAGTTGCTAGTTTTTCATATTTCTTTTCATATGAACATAGTTAGTGGAAAGTTTGGATGATGGTATCAAAAGATGGGTTCTCCAAATGCTAATTCAAGAAGCCACACTCAATCACGAACTTCAAAGTGTTTATGCAATATGATTGAGTCAAAAAGAAAATCTTGTCTAAATACTCTTCTGAACTCATTATTGGATTATTTAAGAGTATTTATTCATATTCCCCTTTATAAGCTCTCGTATTTAAATCAAATCAATTAAAGCTTTTGAATAAAATTGAATGGCTAAGAAGATTGCACTAGGTTTCAATCTAGAGAACAATTTATAGTTCAAAGAGACCTATGCATAAGCAGTTAAAATGGAAAGTCATTCAAACCTAAGCCTCTGACGAGTTGAGATTTATAAGAAAAGAGGCATAATAGGCTTAGCTCACTTAAAGAGATATTCATCGTGACTTTTTGGTCCTCTAAGCCTAAGCTTACAAAGTCAAGTTTAAATCATTGAAAAATCTAGAGCCTTGGCTAAGAACTTTAAGAATTTGAAGAATGAAAAAGGCATAAGATAGTAATAGTGCACAACTCAAGGGGATATTTTATCTTTATAATGACTCTATTAAATGCTCTCATAATCATATTTTATGTTTGTATGCCTTGATGAGAACAGCATTGCAGATTACTATCCATGATGTACTGAATGGTTGAATTTCTTTGATGGATGGTTAGTAACGTATAGGATGAACTATTAGTGGGCCATACTAAATATACTAAACTGATTGACTATACTTGTATAAATGATCTGAAGGCCACCTGCATGGCTGATGCAGCGATTTGTGAAGTGCATGCTATAAAGAACTACTAGATTATGTGGTGCATGTCTTTTGTGATATACAGGATGGAAAAGTGGTCCATTTACAGATGGCATGCTGCCGAATTTTTATTAAAACAATAAAAGCATATTGAAATTCATTCTTAAATACGCATTGCATATGCTTGGGAAAAGTTTTATGCATGAGAACATATATAGGTCCCTAAAAAAAGAGCATAAAGGACTCATATGCATCATGTTCCGCTCTTTGAATATTGAGACTCTTCTAAAAACCTTGAACATCATATCCTACTCTTAAAGCTCTATAATTATATATGAATTGTTCTCGATGATGTGCAATACAGTATGCCTTAATGTTTATAATTCTGATGCTTTTGTGGCCTATAGGGACGACTATACTGATTAAGTGATATATATAGTTGATAAATATTCAGTATAGTTGGTTAAGGGAATTCAAAATAATTGTTTATACTTCTTGGCATGCTTAAGGAAATCATTTCTTAATAAGTATAAGTAGCTCATTTCATCTAACTTGGTATTGAAATCCAAAGGGGGGGTTTTTAAAACTAAAATCTCTATCTGGTTGTGCTCACCCATTCTCAGGCTTAGATCAATATTGAGCTTATTGTGGCATGTGCATTAAAGTATAATGATTTGCTTGAATATCTTAAGTGAAAATATACTACTTAGCCACATTTTTTGATTTTGTCATATGATCCTTGTTTTAAATTCTTCTGATATTTTTTTTTTTTTTCGATCTATATGGTTGCATTTTTCTGGTTAATATATAAATTGTTTGTGCTAAGATAACTAACAGAAAAACATAGCTTGCATGATCAATAAAACTTCTATTTCAGCAAGCATTATCCCCAAAACTCATTGGTAATATCAAAGGGGTAATTTTTTTAAAACATTGTTTTTAGCAAGAACTGAACTCATAGGTTATATCTTTTATCTTGCTTGTGTGCTTAAATGAAATTCATGACATGCACTAGTTGGTAATTAAAATTCATTTGTGTCGTGAATTTTAAAAATAAAATAAAATAACTTAAGGGCTTTGCTACTTTATATGGTCTTCTTATTTAAGAAGAAATTTTATTAGTCATTTTAATGATGACAAAAGGGGAGATGGTTTATGAGTAAAATTATTATTCCTTTCTCCCTGTCCTTTTGTTATTCACAAATGGAAAATGATAAATGTGCTTAATTGAATATCATTTTCAAAGTAGCTTCAACATAAACTGCGCATTGACCAAACTATACTCAAATGCTTAACTTGAAAATTTCTGAAATCTTCATGTTTGAATATGACCTGTATTGAATATATTTTGATTTATGCATATTATAAAGGGGAGCCTTGTCAAGCGAACCTAAATTTTGCTCTTATATTTGTCATCATAAAAAAAGGAGAGATTGTTGACTTTTTGAGTTCGATCCCTATTTTGTTAATGATAAACAATAGCATCTTACTTGTGTATTGAGTGTGAACAAATTTATATGTCTATAAGCACAAGTGACAAATGCAGAATGGAAGCCGTAAAGAGCACCTAAACGAGCACACCAATCGGTGTATTCCATGGGATTGTAAAGGATCAAATCATGAAGATTTTATTTGCTTTTAAGTTGTCATATTAAATTAGGTTTCATTTGTGCATGCACGCTCATATGGTTTAATTTGAAGCTCTGTCTCATTCTCTCAAGATAACCAAGACCTTAGATTAACCTTAGGACGCAAGATTTTGATGAAAACCTTTTATTCAAAAATTTAAACTTATACCAAAAGGTTTAAATTGGTTTTGAAAATCAAAACAAGGGCAAAAATCATTTTTGGAATGAAAAACTCCACAACAAGTTTTTCAAAATCCCTTTCATGCTGCAGTCTTTTCATTTTATGACCAATTTTTCTTAATTAATAAGTTCTCATCTTAAAATATGTTCAACAAAAAAATTGTGTAATTTTCTCTTAGCTTTCTTTTGATATTAAGAACGTCCAATTTGAAGTCGTATAAAAAAATTTATGGCCAAAATACTGAAAAGTGTTTGTAGTAGAAAAATTCCCTTCATGTTTCTTCCATCTCATTGATGGGTGTTTTCCTCTATTCATAACTTCTTATCTTAAAACGTATTCAACTTAAAAGTTGTTGATTTTTTTCTTAACTTTCTGTTGATACCAATAACGTCCATTTTAAATTTTTATAGAAAAGGTTATGTCTGAAAAACTGAAGGGTGTCTGCGTAGAAAGCGCCACAACGGCCGAAAAATGGCTAATTTTCAAATTACATCATATTTTAATACCCTAACGGCCATAAAACGGCTAGTTTGGTTTTAGCCTATATATACATGCTCAAACACTTAGAAAATAAGAGAGAAACACTTGGGAAGCATACTTACACATTCTTTGTTTCTTGTTCTTATTTCTAAACCCATTTTTGAAGATCAAAGCTCATTTTCTCCTACTCTTCTATTTTGAAAAACTCTTTTTGGGGAAATTATTTTTGGGTTATACTAGTAAGGCTTGAGCTTATATTCATTCTCATATATTTTGCTTGAGAGCCTTCTTGGATTTTATTTTTCAAAGGTCAATCAATTTGAGAAAATCATTTTCCATACTCTCTCCTCTTATTGAAAAATATTTTTAAGAGGATTTCATATACTCTACTAAGCTTCATTTATAAATCATTTAAGAGTGCATTTAGTGCTTCAAATTGTACACATAAACTTTTTGAGAAGCAACCGGTTGTACGCAAAAATATTTTTATATTATTTGTATTGACAGTTCGGATTGTGAACCGTGGTGACGTAACTACCCCTGATGTGGAAGCAACAGATTGTAAAGAGGTAGCTATGCCTCGTGTAAGCAGCAGATTGTACCCAAATGCGTTCAATCACATACACCACAAATGATTTAATACGTAAGCTCAGTGTGGTCCAATGGTTCAACTCTCAAATGAATTTTCTATCATTGTAATGAGTACGTGAGAGTGTCAACAACAATCTGTGTATCTCAAAATATTCAATCAAACGTGTTCACACAAGATGTCAAGTAAGTCTCAAGTGTGTCAATCAGTAAGATGTCTCAATCACGAATATAGTGTATATGCTTGGTTTGCAAAAGTTATGCAATCTTTGTATTCAGCAAATGATGTATACTTGAATAGATATTGTCACAAAGATTAATATCACAAACACAAATATCTTTTCACAAATATATCGATATAAATCCCACAAGATATTTGAGTAAGTTTGAAAATATTTTTGCAAGCCAAAAACAAATATAAGCTTCCTAAGATATTGTAATACAAATACAATACTCAGAAGCTTAAGAAAGTCTTCTTAGGATAGGCTTATAAGAAAAGCCCCCTAAGAACACTTAGGTTTAGCTCTCAATGAAAATCGATTCAAAGACACAACAATGAGAGAGCAAACCTGTTTGCACAAAACACTCAATACACTTACAGAGGTTATGGAAAGTTGTAGAAGGTAAGATTAAGTGGTTTTAGAGAAAATATGAGCAGTAGGAAACTTTTTGGCTTGAGAGAATTTTTTTATTTGATTTGCTAATCATCTCACTAATTTTCCCAAATGAAGGGGTATATATACACCCCATGAATTATGACAGTTGAGGACAAGTCTGGTATAATTGGAAAAGATTAATGACCTTTTTAATTATTTTAACCCTGTTTAAAAAATTAACCACGGTAAAAAAATTCAGGGCAACCCGAGAGGCCCGCTCAACTAAAACACTTTCGGTCAACCGAAGTTCATATAGCTCGGTATATCAGGACATTTTTGAACTGGTGACTCAGTCGACTGGACGTATATGTCCGAGGCAATTTTTCCATTTTATTGAGGTTCGGTCGACCAGGCTATTTTGAACTGAGTGATTCGATCGACCAAAAAGTTGGGATTTCTCCCAAGGACCCTCGGTCGACCAAACAGTTGCAATGCAATTTGGGCTTGGTCGACCAGGTGGTCAAAATGTTGACCTCAAGAGGTTTCGGTTGACTGGGGGGTTTGAACTATAATGGTTCGGTCAACCGGGCTGAGGTCAAAATGTTGACCCAGACCGGTTTCGGTTGACCGGGGCAGAATGAACTGCCAAGGTCAGTCGACCGAAAGTGCACAAAGTGTGCATTTCGGTCCTGATTCAATACACTTTCACCCTATTCAAGTGCCTAACATTTATGAGTGCAAAGGTAAGTGTCCTAAGGTCATTTCTGGGTCCTTTTGAAGACACCGAAAAAATCCAGTGTCGGTCAACCAAACCCCTAAGGTCTTTCAAAGGTCATTTGCATTATGAGCTTACGTATTTAACCATGCATGTTATGTGTGTGATTATTACATACAAAAAGCCCTAATTACTATAACAAACCAATTACACAGCTGAATATATATATTACAAATATAAGCATGAATTGGTCTTCAAGCTTCGTTTGCTCTGTGTGCATGTGCATCATGATCTTGACAATTTAAGTTCCTGCACAAAGCCTCAAACACTCATTAGATACAATGAGTATTTGTCATAATCAAAACCAGACGTAACCTATAAGGTCAACAGTGGGGTCCTAGTCGTGATCGTCGTCATTTTGACATAAGTAAAGTTCTAATTGGGGTTTTCTAGGCCCCACCCCAAAGCGAGAGTGGGATTTGGGAAATTTGATAATTTCGTTATTTTTAAGGGTATATTTATTT
The DNA here is from genome assembly GCF_029873635.1 of Malania oleifera. Lineage (NCBI taxonomy): Eukaryota > Viridiplantae > Streptophyta > Magnoliopsida > Santalales > Ximeniaceae > Malania > Malania oleifera. The sequence goes on from NC_080422.1 coordinate 32,192,466, forward strand.
ATTTAGAATTTATGGGCCTAAAAAATATTAAAATAATATTTTATTTAGGATTAATTTAATGGAATTATGAGCTATTCAAGGTCCGGGTGAGCACCGTAGGTATTTTTCAGGGTTCCTGTTGGCGTAGTTCAAGAAACCAAGTATGGGGAAAAATATATATTAAATCAAAATTTTTATGAATTTAATGAAAATAAATTGTGTTATATGTACGTATATATGTTTCGGTATGGGTTTAAAATGCCAACTGTTTAAATAATATTTTTTCGAGTTTAGGGTTGTTTATTAGATATGTATATGCGAAAATGAACTGATGAAAGTGGAAAAATATTTTTAGGATAATTATGTAAGAAATGAAAGATATTTTTGGTATATAAACGTTAAATGTTGGTTAGCTTATTTTGCAGGCAATATATGAATTTTATTGCTAAATTGTGTGGCATGAGTAAATGTAAATTTTGTGCAAATATATGTTAAATGTATGAGATGCAGGTTAAGTAAGTAATGCATTGAAATTAAAATATGATATGAACTATGTTGCTTGTGTGTGTCAACTATGTAAACAGCTGAAAGATGTTGGGTAAAATAGCTAAAAGATGTTGGGTAAATGTATGACAGCTGAAAAATATTGGGTAAAACAGCTGAAAGATGATTGGTAAAACAACTGAAAGATGTTGGGTAAAACAGCTGAAAGATACTAGGTAAATATATGACAGCTGAAAAATGCTGGGTAAAATAGTTGAAAGATACTGGGTAAAATAGTTGAAAGATGTTGGGTATGAAATGAAATGAAATGATAATAGAAATGAATGAAACAAAAATGAAATATGAAATGTGAATAATTTAAAATGGGAAAGAGTCACTTAAAGTGAAATGAAATGAAATGTTTAAGTTATGAATATGAACAAGTGTGTATGATTGAATAATGACAGAAAGAATGATGTATTATGATATTAGAAGTATTTATGTACGTAAAACATGTTACGTTTGGGCGAGGCAAACTCTTCATTTGTGGGCTTGCTGAGAAAGGCGAGTGCCCTGGTTGTATCAAATGTAGCAGTAGGCTGCATAATGTGTTAGGGCAAAGGGAAACTACTTGTATAGGCGGGTAGATTTCCCTATTCTTGGGAGCTTTCACCAATAAACTTTTGTATGAATTGTATGAGTACGAGATCAATTTATTACTTGAGGGTTTACTGAGTAAGGTGAGTGCTCTGGTATGCTTGAGCTATGACCTTTGGGTTGCCTAGGTATCAGAGTAGAGGGGTGTTACTTGTATGGGCGGGTAATCACCCCTATCCTCGGGTAATCTTGTGGGTTAAATCTTTTGCATATGTTTGATTAGGATCAAGAAATGATTTCAGAGATTAAGTTAATGATTTTCAAAAGATGAATAATATATTGTTATATAAACTCATGTTAGTCACACACTGTTTTAATATATTGTTTCTTCCCTTACTGAGATGTGTCTCACTCGAATATGAATTTATCTTTTTCAGGATTTCCTCGAGATCGATCTTTGAGAGCTCGAGGTTTTTATAGTATTATTGGGAAATAGAAAAAGAAAAGGGTATATTTCTATGTTAATTTTGGGAAATGTAAATATTTATGTTTTATGTCTTTATGTTTTAAGGCTATTAAGTAAAGAATGATTGTGAAAATACTAAAATGTTTTGGGAGTTATGTAGATTTATGGAAATGCAGGTGATGGATGATTACTATGGATTATAGATAGGAATTAGTAAACTCTGGTATAATATTTGTTGGAAGATTATAATTATGTTTTCCGCTGCATATATGTTGATTATGGATTATCAGGGATTTTATCAGGTATAACGCGTCAGACTTGGGTTTAATGGTTCAGGGTGTTACATTATGGTATCAGAGAAAAGGGATAGTTACCCCTGATCCTCAAGAACTCTTGCTTATGAATGATTGTGGTGAAGTAAGACTCTCCGCTCGGGGGCTTTCTGAATTGAGGGACGGCGATACGTAATGTCTCAATCTCAATGAGTGCTCTGATAAATATCTGTTGTTGCCACGAGCGCAAGGCCCATAAGGAAAGTGACAACGCCCAAAAGGGAGATGTTACATTATGATATCAGAGCAATGTCCAGCCAGAAGTGTGATTAATTTCACATCGGTTGGATATGGAAATATTAGAATATTAGGTTATGGATGATTTATAGTAGAGTATAGGATTGAATTGCGATAAGGATAGAGATGGGTAGATTAAGATACCGTTAGGAATTTTGAGTTGTGTTTCGTAAACTTGGGAGCATAAATCCCTTGATAATCTTCTGCGTTTTTCTGAAGAAGTAACTAACTTTAGAAAATCATGGTAAATCCATCGATGGTGATGTTTCCGAGCAGAGAAATTCGAACTTGGGATTTGAACTCGAAGGTTAGGTTCGTTGATTTAGGAAGAAAAATCTTCGAAGGAAAATAATTTAGGTGTTTGATATTTAGCTTGGAGTATATGAAAATATGTAGTATGAGGTTGGTTAATTGATTTCAGAGGTTAAGGAAATGATTGATTAGCTAACAAAATTTTGAGGACGAAATTCTTTTGAGGGAAGAATGTAACAACCCGAAAAAAAAAAATTTAAATTAATTCATAAATTAAAATTATTAATCAATTAATTAGTTAAGCATTATTAAATTAATGTATTAAATAAAAAATAAAATAAATAGTATGAAAAAAAGTAATTATTAATTAATTAATGAATTAATTAAATATTATTAAATTAAAATAAATAAATAAATAAGTAAAATAGTAAAAAAAATTGGAATAAAGATATATATATAATTAATTAAATATTATTAAATTAAAATAAATAAATAAATAAAATATTAAAAAATATTGGAATAAAGATATATATATATAAAAGTTAAAGTATAAGTCTAATGTATATATATAAGTTAAAGTAAGTAAAAAAAAAAAAAAGATAAGGAAGCCAAAAAGCTTCTTGCGAAATTTACGAAGAGAGAGCGAGCTCCTACACTCTCTCTCGTCATCCACTCTCCATCTCTGCCTCTCTCTCTCCCCTCATTTATTGACGAATATTTGACCGATCGGGAAACGAAAGGTGCCGTTAGACTCCTAACTCTGCCACCGACATTTCTATTAAAGCGGATTTTTCGTGGAAGCGTCGTAGGCACCATTTCTAGGATAAGGTAACTTTTCACTAATTTCTCCATTTCTCGTTAAATATGCTCTTGAATCAACGATCAGGCACCACCATGGGGTCCTAGTTGTGACCGTCGTCATTTTGACTTAAGTAAAGTTCCAATTGGAATTTTCTAGGCCCCATTCCAAAGCGAGAGTGGGATTTGAGAAATTTGATAATTTTACTATATTTAAGGGTATATTTATTTATTAGACATTATGGGCCTAGAAAATATTAAAATAATATTTTATTTATGATTAATTTAATAGAATTAGGATTTTTTATTCAGGGTCCGGGTGAGCGCTGCAGGTATTTTTCGGAGTCCTTGTTGGCGTAGTTCAAGAAACTAGGTAAGGGGAAAAATATATATTAAATCATAATTTTTATGAATTTAATGAAAATAAATTGTGTTATATATACGTGTATATGTTTTGGTATGGGTTTAAAATGCCAACTGTTTAAATTATATTTTTTCAAGTTTAAGGTTGTTTATTAGATACGTATATGCGAAAATGAACTCATGAAAATGGAAAAATATTTTCAGGATAATTATGTAAGAAAGGAAAGGTATTTTCGGTATATAAATGTTAAATTTTGGTTGACTTATTTTGCAAGCAATGTATGAATTTTATTGCTAAATTGTGTGGCATGAGTAAATGTAAATTTTGTGCAAATATATGTTAAATGTATGAGATGCGGGTTAAGTAAGTAATGTATTGAAATTAAAATATGATATGAACTATGTTGCTTGTGTGTGTCAACCATGTAAACAGTTGAAAGATGTTGGGTAAAATAGCTAAAAGATGTTGGGTAAATGTATGACAGCTGAAAAATATTGAGTAAAATAGCTGAAAGATGATGGGTAAAACAGCTGAAAGATGCTGGGTAAAACAGCTGAAAGATGCTGGGTAAATGTATGACAACTGAAAATGTTAGGTAAAACAACTGAAAGATGTTGGGTAAAACAGCTGAAAGATGTTGAGTATGAAATGAAATGAAATGATAATGGAAATGAATGAAACGAAAATGAAATGTGAAATGTGAACAATGTAAAATGGGAAAGAGTCACTTAAAGTGAAATGAAATGAAATGTTTAAGTTATGAATATGAACAAGTGTGTATGATTGAATAATGACAGAAAGAATGATGTATTATGATATTAGAAGTATTTATGTACGTAGAACATGTTACGTTTTGGCGAGGCAAACTCTTCATCTGAGGGCTTGCTAAGAAAGGCGAGTGCCATGGTTGTATCAGAAGTAGCAGTAGGCTACATAACGTGCTAGGGCAGAGGGAAACTACTTGTATCGGCGGGTAGATTTCCCTATTCTTGGGAGCTTTCGCCAATAAACTTTTGTATGAATTGTATGAGTACGAGATCAATTTATTACTTGAGGGTTTACTGAGTAAGGTGAGTGCTCTGGTATGCTTGAGCTGTGACCTTTGGGTTGCCTAGGTATCAGAGTAGAGGGGTGTTACTTGCATGGGCGGGTAATCACCCCTATCCTCGGGTAATCTTGTGGGTTAAATCTTTTACATATGTTTGATTAGGATCAAGAAATGATTTCAGAGATTAAGTTAATGATTTTCAAATGATGAATAATATGTTGTTATATAAACTCATGTTAGTAACACACTGTTTTAATATATTGTTTCTTCCCTTACTGAGATGTGTCTCACCCGAATATGAATTTATCTTTTCAGGATTTCCTCGAGATCGATCTTTGAGAGCTCGAGGTTTTTACAGAATTATTGGGAAATAGAAAAAGAAAATGGTATATTTCTATGTTAATTTTGGGGAATGTAAATATTTATGTTTTATGTCTTTATGTTTTAAGGCTGTTAAGCAAGGAATGATTGTGAAAATACTAAAATGTTTTGGGAGTTATATAGATTTATGGAAATGCAGGTGATGGATGATTACTATGGATTATAGATAGGAATTAGTAAACTCTGGTATTATATTTGTTGGAAGATTATAATTATGTTTTCGCTGCGTAAATGTTGATTATGGATTATTAAGGATTTTATTAGGTATAACGCGCCGGACCCAGGTTTAAGGGTTCGGGGTGTTACATGAAGGGGAAGAAATAATATGTAAGGGAATTTAAGAAATTAAATAAAAAGATTGCATAATATGCTCTAAATTATTATTTTGCTTATCTTTATGCATACTTTACTTTTTTGCATAATCCATTATCCTTCTTGTTGTGAAATAATGGCAGCTTCTCCTAACAATGCGCAGGGGAATGAACATTGTATAAAAGATCACACATACATACTTGCAACAAAAAAATTTGGTGATAAACAAAAAACATTCCACAACCATAGCAATATAAAGAGAGTAAAGATAAGAGCAACGACACCAAGAATTACGTGGTTTGGCAAAGCCTACATCCACGAGAGCAATCGGTAAGAGATTTCACTATGAAAATCAAGGATACACACTCAATGATCTTCTCTCCTTCTCTTACCCCTCTCTTACTCTCTTACATGTCAAAATATGCCCAGAAGAGCGTATATAACAGGCCCTCAGAGGTTTCCCTCCGAATCCCCAACTGTCACAACGTTCAAATTCAAAATTCATATAACTTCTTGCAACCCAGTCGCACTCGTCGATGAGTACAGGGAATTCGTCGATGAGACAAAGAAGCCCACTCATAGAAGAATTTATCCTCTCATCGATGAGTCTTTAACTCTAAGATTTTCTGGCTCTCGGTATCTACTCGTCGACGAGCACAGGGCAATCATCGACGATTCTTCTGCTGCCAGCATAAGAAGACTTCTCTTACATGTTTTTCCTTCCTTTGTTTTTGATCCCACTAAGTATAAGAGCCACACACATATATAAAAATCTGCACTTTGGAGATTATACGCCCCTTAGGAGAACTCGAAAAACAAGACTGATTTCTCCACCTTGAACTTGAAACGCTCGCTTGAGTTATGTCTCCCTTCTAACACTTGGAGACAAATACCAAATCCAAGCAATACCGCTTGAACTTAGCAATGGCAGCTTCAGCTTCTACCATCAAGCCCAATGCAGTTATTGATTCATCACCCAAAGACTTCACCCTAGGCTTCCAACAAGGCCTTCCAATAATAGTAAACAAACACTGTTGCAAGCCTTATATCACCAAAGCCCCCTACATAGTCTTCAACAAATCTCACAATTGATAGTCTACTCTGTTGCATGCTGAGACACCCCATTTACACAATCATGGAGGACGTTTGACATATCCCAGACATCATAGCCCGTCCATGGGTACCGAGCGATAGACATTTCACAACGATTCTCCACAAAACCCCCTTGAGACGGAAAACAAAGTCTCCCTACGATTCCGTCCACAAAGCCACCCTGAGATAATACCAATCTCCTTGCAACTTTGTCCATGTGAATCAACAAACCAAGACCCATCTTGGTCATACCCAACACATTCATGTCAAAACCTTTCAACAAAGTTTCCAACTAATTAAAGCCTCAGTTAAAGAATTTCCAAAAAATAACATGTCATTCATATACAACAAATACCACTTATCCCCCTCTTCCATATTGGAAGCCTCACCACCTCACACCTGAGTGGTGGTCTGATAGTGCACATGAGCTTACCGTGATTTTGAAGGTCTCTCGAGCTAAAACTCCTTGCAATATGACCAATGTCATCTTTGCCCTGAGTTTGTTGCTGCACTTGCATCACAAGCCCATTTATTCCGTGATATTGTTAACCTGAGTTAGAACTCCCCGCATTTCTACCTTGAGTTCCTAACTCCACCTGAATAACACGATTGTTGCTGCTGCAATTTTCTGTCATTTTTGTTTCTCTTCCTTTACCTGAGTATGCTGTCCCATGACTTCATCAATAAAACCCATGTCCTCGATCACCCCATTGTTTGCCACAGGATCACCCAGCTTGAACCCTCCTTTCTTAGTGAATAAAGAAAGAGGTACTGTCCGAAAAAAACACCAAGCCTAGATCCTCCATCACTAGAATAGTGCACCAGTGGACATCCACTTACAACCGAGTAGTCTACTGCAAAAACATGCCCATAATTCACTTGCAACTTTCCTATCTAGCGATACCTTTGGCGATCGATTACTCAATAAATGCTCCATACTCATTGACTTCACCAAGAAGTACCCTACAAGCCCTACATATAACCTGCCCTGCTCACAAAACTTCTTGAACGAAACCAGTGTACTCAGCCCCAATGTTTGACTTGAGAATCTCTCTCCTAGTCTGGTTCTCCACCTCAGCCACTACATGAAATACACCAAGACCCTTCATGATAAATCTATGAAATACATATTTCTATCCCCTGATGGTATCATCATCGGTTCCCAAACATCTAAATACATGTAGTCACCCATATACCTAATCGCATATGCCATAAAAAATCTAACTCAGACTCAACAGTTGCAACTCCACCTACAACTATTACATCCCATAGTGCAAAGATATTTCCTACTACTTTATCTCCTTTCATCACTATCAAGTTACCATCCCACATTTTCATTTCTCAACATTCAGACTCATAACAATGTCCATTACAGTCTAAAATTTCAAATGAAATATCATTCTTCCTTAGACTCGATTCATACTTTACATCACATATGGTTTTTACAACATCATCATACATTTTGATTTTGACATTTCCAATAACAAATATTTTGTATGAAATATTATTTTCAATCAAAATACAACTAGCATAAACTGACCTATCGGTGTCAAACCATTTCCTAGGATAAAAGCATCAGGTGACTAAGATTCAAGAATTACCCGTAAGGCACTCCAAACCTGATGAAACACGTAGCATATCTCCAACATTACATTATGAGTCTTCCTCCACTACATTTGCAGATTTTGATGAACCCTTAGACATATATCGGCATTCCTGTTTTCACCAAACTAATGTCGGAGAATTCTCATCCATGACATGATACAACACATCCTTAACCAAACAAAGACAAATGATTGCTCCCAATTCATTCCAAGTCGTTGCATCCATGCTATCCGGTTGAAATTCTATATAAACCTTTCACCAAACCTTGTTGCACTAAGAGATCCTCCAATTCAGAGGTCATACAACACTCTCTGATACCAATTGTTGTGAAATAAGAGCGGCCTCTCCCAACAATGCGTAGCCGAATGAATATTGTATAAAGGATCACACATACATACTTGCAACAAACAAATTTGGTGATAACCAAAAACATTCCACAACCATAGCAATGTAAAGAGAGTAAAGATAAGAGCAACGACACCAAGAATTACGTTGTTCGGCAAAGCCTACATCCACGGGAGCAATCAGTAAGAGATTTCACTATGAAAAAATCAAAGATACACACTCAATGATCTTCTCTCCTTCTATCCTTCTCTTACCCCTCTCTTACTCTCTTATATGTCAAAATATGCCCAGAAGAGCATATATAACAAGCCCTCGGAGGTTTCCCTCTGAATCCCCAACTGTCATAATGTTCAAATTCAAAATTGAAATAACTTCTCAAGCCCAGTCGCACTCGTCGACGAGTAGAGGGAATTCATCAACGAGACAAAGAAGCCCACTCGTCGACGAATCTATCCTCTCGTCGACGAGTCTTTAACTCTGAGATTTTCTAACTCTCGGTATCTACTCGTTGACGAGCACAGGGCACTCGTCAACGAGTTTTCTGCTGCCAGCATAAGAAGACTTCTCTCACATGTTTTTCCTTCCTTTGTTTGTGATCCCACTAAGTATAAGAGTCACACACAAATATAACACTTCTATATGTAAATAGTTGATTTAAAGAGCAGTTAACTAGAGAAGATGACACATATTAATTACGTAGGAAAAATGATTTTTTATTTATTTATGGGTGATTGAGATTATGTTCAATTTTTTAAGACATGTAATTAGTTTTCACGTGATAAAAAATGATGCACTTATTATAAAATCTATTAGCACAAGTATAAATTGTATTAAAACAAGTAAACATATAAATTCAAATAAACTCAAAAAATTTGAACCCTATCTAATTATAAATAAAGTTCGATAAAAATATTGAAAAGCAACATTATTTGTTCCAAAAATTTAGGTCAATTTTAGAAACTTTAATTTTGGCAATTATTTTTTAGTCTTCTTTAGATGGTTCAATATGGTTTCTAAACTCAAATTGGACCAACCAGTGCAATCAGATTTGATCACAATTAGTCATGTTTACCAGTTCAATTTATAGATCATAGTTTATAATCTTATAAATACAAATCATGGTCAACTTAACCAAACCCAAGTTACCAGACTTGGCCTAATGGACAAATCCAGTTGACAAAAAAAATTATTCACATTTGACTAATTCTGTTGATGCGAGTGCGTAGCAGAAACCTCACACAAACTCGAATCAATTGCGAAATAAGCAATGCAAGCAATCAATAATGAACAATACCGAAGCAAGCAATCACCCACACAGAGAATAAACGAAAAGCAATAATCAAGACACAAGATTTACGTGGTTCGGCAATTTGCCTACGTTCACAGGAGTAGCAACTGAATTTTCACTATCACCAATGTCAAGCTTACAACTAAGCTTACAAAATATGATTATATACAAGCCCTAAGCGTACAAGAACCTTAGAACCTATCTAAATCATCTTAGTAACAATCCCCAAAGGAAAATCTTCTAATCCTCCCAATCTACTGATCTCCAAATTCAAAAATTGTAACTTGTGCCGAACAAAACTGTCGATGGTTACACTCAAACTGTCGATGATTATTTCTCAATTCTGAAATCATCGAGAAAACAGCCGATGATTTTCATCCTGCAAACTTCTCTCTTGTTCCTAAGTTCACAATGCTTTCTCGGTGCATGCATTCCACTCAAAATATAAACCACAAACCCAACAAATTGCTTTTGAACTTGCAACCCTATGAAAAAGTAACAATAAACTTATAAACAAATTGAATTAAAGGACTTGATAAGTACAAGAACAATAAAATATATATATATATATATAAATATAAATATATTATATAAATAGAATCGAAACTGCCATGTTAAATGTTTTAGATTCTAACCTAAAAATGAGGTGGATAAGGGAAATGAGATAGCATATGAGTTGTCTTCCTTTCTGTAGCGCATGTCTAATTTGCTAACAATGGATCAAAAAAAAAAATTATATCTATATATGTAATTACTTTTTCTGGAAATAAATATTACTTTGAAAAAAATTTAAAATATTACTTTTAATTTTATTTTTTATTAGAAGATTGGGGCCTAGACTACACAACGCGAGATAGTCTATCTCCTTGTTATGTTATTCTAAAGTTTCAAGTTTAAACCTGATTCTTTTATCCTATGTTTATCTCTCCTTCTCTTTTGCTTCATATTTTCATACTTATTTTAACTGCACACTTTGAAATGTAATTATTAAGTTGGAAAACAATATACACATAAGTATTTTTTTTTAATAAAACTAAAAATATTATAGCAACAAACCCAAAAAAAAAAAAACTATTGTGATTCAATTGTAACTTCTCAAATTTACTTATTATTTAATTTATCTATACATTTAATATTCATTTGATGCATAAAAATAATATAGTAAATCTAAGGAATATTTAAATAATCTGGAAAACAAGGCAACAATATTTCTTATTGTTTATTTTTTACTCTAATCTAATGATTATAAGAATTTTTATTTTTGGCATCTTCACATACAACACTCCAATTAGGCATGCAAGTGGTAGTCGTGGTTATAAATCTAATTGAGACAAACTTTCTCAATAATAATTATAATCCATTCAAATAATGGGAGTAGCCACAAAAAAGTAACTTCACCCATATCAATAGGATAGATATGTACAATGAATGGCCTCCGTTTACTCACGGAGCCAGCGATACCTGTGGATGGTGAGAGTTTAAACTGTGAGTCAGCGAGGACCGTGGATGGTGAGAGCTCGCTTTGTGAGCCTGTGGGGACCGTTGATGGTGAGAGTTCTCTATGAGCCAGCGAAGACCGTGGATGATAATGGAGATGTGTCCCGAGGGTCGAGTTGGCAGAACATCCAACTGATGCATGGAAGTCGTGTTTGCATTCCGGACTTTACCTTGATCAGCAAGACCTAGGGGCGGATGACACTGATCCGTAGGTTTGGTGCCACACCAGTGGGTCCGAAGGGCTCGTTGGTGGCTGGAATTCTTATGTAATCAAAAAAAATGAATAGCCTCCGTTTAATGGTCTAATTATTTATTAAATACAATTAGTATTGAAAGATGTGGATATTAAAATGAAATTCATTTACTTGTTGGTTTCCATATTTTAGGCCTAGTCCCCCAAATGGCTTTTAAAAAAGATCTCTTAAAAAGGAGCTAATGAAAAGAACTTTTTGATATTATTGTAGAATTGTTTGTCCCTTGTAAATAAAAAAGTTGTTGGAAAGAAAAAAGCTAACTTTAAGTGTATGGTAAAAAAAATAGTTGTAAGGAGCCTAAAAGTATTTTAAATGATTAAAATAGACATGTATTTTTAGGAAATATAATTAATGCATTGATGGTCATGTAATGTTTGGAAAAAATTAAGGACAACAGTAAAATTGAATAATTTATTGGAGAAAAAGTTAGCTTTTTAAAGTATCAAATCTATAACTTTTAAAAACCCACAAAAAAAAGTTAAAAGTTGGGTTTTAAAAGCTAAAAAAAGTTACTTACCAAACATGTTTTACTCAAGTTTTACTTTTAAAAAGGAGAATTTGAGAAAAAGATAAGGGGACAAACTCACCCTTAGTCTTGTCATATGCACTTATCTACATTGTAAAATTGGTAGTGGTTGACTCAAAACCTTCTTAAGGTTTGTAATAATTCAATGACTCCAATACTAGCTATAGAATTTTTCCCACCACATAGCTTAAAACTCATTTTCTCACGTAGTTTTTTGACTAAATGCAACAAATAGTATTTGCACAAATCCATGTTTACTTCTAAGCTTGGAAATTATACTTCTAAATTAAAGATTAATTAAATAAATGTTTAATGTGCAATTTTTTATTTTTTTTTTAAAGAAGGGAGGCACCTCCATTTATTTATTGATAACTCCTCACTTTTGGCAGAAGAATACCGTGGTTACAAGACAATCAAAGGGAGATAACAAAAGGAACACATTAAAAACCTCCTAACTCCAGCCAAAGATCAGGTTACAAGTTCAAACAAAACAAAACAAAATAGGACCTACAAAACAAACCTCACGCAACAAAACAAAATAAAAGATAAACAACATAAAGCATAAGCTAAAACCAAAAGGAAATCAGCTAAACATACCTCATATAAGCCGTATCCATCTTCTCCAATTTATACAAACGCTTGCTAACTCTAGGGAGTTGACTACTATTTGTAAACAAACTATTCCTCCCCATAGCACCTTGTCGAGCCAAGGCATCTGCCACTTTGTCCCCTTCTCTATACCAATGATTTATCGACAAATCTATTCCCTCCAATAAACCAATAAGCTGCTCCCAAAAATCCCACAAATACCACAAGGAGCACTTCCTGACTCTTATCCAATTAACTACAATATTCGAATCATATTCAATATCGATACAGGTATGGCCCAAATGTTTGAAAATCTTTATTCCCTCCAACACAACTCTCAATTCAGCTTCATTATTTGAACAATAACCAAAATATTTTGAAAAACCAATCACAAAAGAACCTGTATGGTCTCTAAGGATGCCACCACCACCCGCCGGCCCTGGGTTCCCCAGGCTGCTCCCATCCAAATTTAGTTTCAACCTCCCTTGCCTCGGTTTTAGCCATCTCACACTTTACATAGTTTTAATTCTTTTATTCATAATTTGCACTTCTAGATTCTGCAATACCTGAAAATCAACATCCTTTAACTGAACCATTTTTGTCATGTTCCTACTCAAAACCCCCACCCAATACTTAATGGAGAGCCACACATCAGTACTACTCTCTAATTTTCCTCCCATTCTAGCCACACATCTCCTTCTCCACAGCCTCCTAACTACTAAACAAGGAATCAAACTCATCAATGAACCCAGTTGAGAGAACCTGGAAGCCCTATTAAACCACATTTGGACTCTTTCTTTCCAACTTTGTTGCCTAAGGAAAGGAACACTTACCTCCATCGAAACCTTCCTCCAAACCTCAGAAGTAAGGTCTCCCTTATTTAATACATGCTCCAAATCTTCTAATTGCCTCATCTCACAAAAATTACACGCCAAAACAAGTGAAACCCCCACCTTCTCACCTTTTCATCAACACTTAGGCACTCAAAAGCAGCCTTTCACATACAAATAGAAATTTTCTTTGGTAACCATTTGTTCCAAACCCACTTAGCCCAATCAAAATTTGGAGCTCTAACTCTGATAACATCCCTACGGATTTTGTATTAAAGCAACCATCCTTTTCTAAGAGCCATAATAGAATATCCGAAGAATTTCTAAGATTTCCCACCTTTTCCATCACTTCCGCTTTACTAAACCCCGGAATCCTCTGCAAATTTTCCACATCCCACGCATTATTGATAACCAAATCTTTTAATTTGATATGAGATTGTGCACCATTTGGACAATCTGCAAACAAAGGTCCCGAATCTAGAAACTTATCATACCACAATTTTACATCTCCTTCTCTAACCTTCCACTTAGATTTACTTAACAGTTCAGGCATACCCTGCAGAACATTCCTCCAAAAGGAAGAATCCGATCCATGCGATCTGCAAAGAGTAATATGTCCTCCTTTCACATATTTAGCTTTAAAAAAACTAGCCCATGAAGAATTTTGCGTTAATAAATGCCAACCAAACTTCATAAACAAAGACCGTTGCACTTCCAAAATGTCCCTTACTCCTATGCCCCCCTCTTCCACAGGAACACACAATTTCTTCCAAGCCCTCCATTTCATTTTTTCTTTTCCATCCTTAAATCCTCAAAAAAAAGAAGCAAACATACCTTGTATCTTTTTAATCACCAGTTTTGGTACATTTAGAACAGCTAACAGATGCAATGACATACTTAAAAGCACATGTCTCAACAAAATAAGACGACCTCCTTGAGACAACAGGCTACTTTTCCAGTCATCAACTCTCTTACTGATTTTTTGGATTAAAGGGTCAAAATCACAGCCTTTCAATTTACCATCCACTATTGGCACACCCAAATACGTAAAAGGAAATTTACCCTCAATAAAACCAGTCTCTTGAAGAATTTCTCCTTTCCTCTGAATACCCAACTTGTTTGAGAAAAAAATAGCTAATTTATCTTTATTCACCCTTTGGCCAGTCCAGTTTTCATACTCCTTAATCACCTCCATTAACTGACTAACAGATTTTTTTTCCAGCATTAGCAAAAATAACAACATCATCCGCGTACATTAAATGCGATATAATAGGTGCACCACACGGGTGTGCAAAAGGTAAAACCCGCTTCTCAGACAACTTTTTTTGAATTAATTTAGAAAGAACTTCTTCCATGATGATGAAAATATACAACGATAACGGATCCCCTTGCCTCAAGCCCCTTTTTGACTTCAAGAAACCTTTATAAGTGTCATGCATCATGACAAAAAACCATGGAGTGGAAATACAATTTTGAATCAACTTACCAAACCAATCTGGAAAACCAAGAACCTGAAAAATCTGATCTACCTCCTGCCACTCCACTCGATCATACGCTTTGCTCATATCAAGCTTTAGCATTATATTACCTCCTCTCACCCGCCTATGTAATAATTTTGTCATCTCTTGAGTAAGAGTTATATTTTCAAAAATACTCCTCCCTTTCACAAAAGCACCTTATTCTAAAGATAGTAAATCACTCATCACCAACGAAAGTTTACCAACAAGGATTTTGGAGAAAATTTTATATATTACGTTATAAAGGCTTATCGGCCTAAATTTATCAAAAGACTGAGGATCATTTATCATAGGAATAAGCACTATGTAAGAGGAACAAAAATACCGAGGCAACATATCACCTCTAAAGATTCTCTAACCGCATCCATCACATCATTTTTAATAATCTTTCAATAGGTAATATAAAAAGAAGACTCAAACCCATCCAGTCTCGGGCTACTATTCACAGAAATAGACGAAACAGCTTCATAAACCTCCTCCTCAGTCGATTCCTCCTTCAGTTGACCTATAGACTCCTCAGAAACTACCAAATGGATGATATCTTCTAGGTTTGACCTTTGCACTAAACTATTTTGCCCCAAGAATTGCTCAAAATACTTCACAGCCTCATCACGGACCATCTGCATATTTTCCAACATCAAACCATCAGGAAGGGTCATTGAATTTACACAAGAATTTTGCCTTTTTTGCGTAAGCATAGCATGGAAAAACTTTGAATTCTGATCCCCATCTATCAACCATTTCATCTTTGCTTGTTGCGTCAATCTAGCCTCTTCCTTTCTATACCAAACCTCCAATTCAACCTTAAAAACAAGGAACTCTTCTTCAACTGATTTCGAGTATTCTGTCTGCAGTAAATTCTCATATTTTTCCACCATTACCTCCACTCTTGAATAAAACTACCAACACGACTGAAAGTCTGTTTATTCCACACCCTAAGCCTTTGTTTTAGCCTTTTTAATTTACCCGCCAATTTACACAATCCTGAATCCGCTACAATGTGTTCTCTCTAAGATGATTCAACCATTTCCAAAAAATCTCCATATGACATCCACATGTTCTGAAACCTAAAAGGCATAGGCCCGTACCTCTTCATACTCGCACACAGTTGTAATAAGATAGGAGAATGATCTGAAGTATTTCTTTTCAACAAAGAAGTATTAGCTTTACCATATTTTATAGAAAAAACATTATTAATCATCACCCTGTCCAATTTTTCCCAACTTCTTCTCAAACCTTGTTGGCCGTTACACCATGAAAATTGACTTCCTTCGAATATGAGGTCCAATAGCCCACAACTATTAATACAACCATTGAATTCAGCCATAGACGAACCCAAGCGAGGTCTACCTCCTACCCTTTCCTCATCTGACCGAATTACATTAAATCTCCCATAACAACCCAAGCCACATCAACACTCGACATCCCCTGAAGCTGTTCCCATAAATCTTTTCTCTCAATATGATAACATTTAGCATATACAAAAGTAAGAAGCAGAGAGCCTCTATCCTCTATTAACAAAACTGCCACACATTGATTTAAGATACCTACCCAATCCACTTGAACATCATCTTTACAGAACAACCAAATCTTCCCACCTTCCTCTACATTAGAGCAAAAGTTAGTAAATTGCAAATACATCGCCCACCTTCGTATCTTTTCTATATCTTGAAAAGGTTCCGAGACTACCAAAATTGAAACTTTTTTATCCTTCATAATTTGTTTCAATCTTCTCTTCGACGTGCCCAACCCTCTTATATTCCAAAACATAATTTTATCAATCATGGGTTCAACTTTTGAGGTACTGCCTTAGACCTCTTAGACTTTTTCACTTGTCCATCATCTTTATTTCTTCCTTCCGATTCACTCACTGTCACACTACCTAGATCAGAATAATATTCTTTTTGAGTATCAATGCAAACCTCCAAATCTCCCTTAGATAACACCTCATAATTATCCCTCCACACTCCACCCTCCACTTCCCCCTCTCTCTCATTCATCTCCTCCACTAAAATCAACTCTCCATCTTTATCCTTTTCAACTTTTCCTCTCCCCCCTTCATAAACAACTCCGATTTTATAAAACAGACCCGGAACAATCTCCAAGTTCTACTTGCACCCTACCACCCCTGACGTCTAGTCTTTACAACGATCGGCTTTCTCTCCACTATTCTTCTCTACCAAATTAATTTCCTCCACTTTTTTAGTACCCCCATTATTAGCCTCATTCACAATTTCTTTATTTTTCTCAATCACCTTCAACGGACCATTCACGTTTCCATCCTTCTTCTCCTCCACCCGTTATTCCTGACTCTTCAAAACAGGACCTTCCTCTTCAACTATCATATTCTCTTTTCTACCCACTTTTTTCCAAACCATCACATCTACCTCCTTCCTCATACCTATCTTCCTTTTATCCTTAGACTTAACTCCAAACCGGCATACTACTTCAGTGTGACCGTGCCTTCAACATTTGTTACAATAGAAACCCCTCTTCTCATATATTACCCTTTGCCAATTCTATTTTTGTCCTACCACCAACAGAAAACCCTCCACAAGATCCTTCTACAAATCCACTTCAACGCATAATCTCGCACCAGTGGCTTGTGTTCTATATATCGTGACATTATCCGTTCCCAAGAATCTACCAAATCTAGTGGCCAAACTCTGTAAACAGTCCATTTTATATAAATGTAAAGGCAGACCTGGTAAGAAAATCCACTGAGGTGCGATTGATGGCTCCTTATTGACATCAAAATTTACTGACCAGTTAAAAAGCCGAAATTGGCACCCTGCCACCTTTCTTCCTTCTCGTGCCCATGCATGAATGTAACCCTTTTCGTTAACCAAATGCAACAGAATATGGTAGTTATCCATAAAACTTATCATGGGAACTTCATAGAGGCCCCAGGATTGGATAATATGCCTCCGAAAGACATCGATAGACGGCCTTGTACAAAGAAATTTAAGCACCAATGCAAACTTCAGATCCTACGCAGTCTTTTCCATCTCCACATCCAAGAAAACAAAACCTAATGCTTCCACTAGTATTATTAAAAAGGGAGTTACTAATGAGTGTGTAGTTTTTTTTTTTTTGTTCAATCATTCACTACAAGAACTAAGATTCACAAGTGAAAGTTTTAATAATCCAGAAATCAAGAAACTTCTAATCAATTTGCACATGATTATATAAAACAAAAACATCATTAACTCATCCGTTGGTTAGTATCTTTTAGAGGCATAAAATGATAAACACGAGCAATAGCTTAAGTTGAATATGCATTGGGAATTTGAAGATGCCAATTTAGAGGGTATGTGGTATCTAGGTTAAGAAACTAAGGAGCTGAATTTGAACAAACACATGGTGAAGATGGAAAGATTGGGAATTATATGGATGGTGAAATGACAAGTGAGGGGCATTCAATTTCGCATTTTGGGACATGTATGAAATTACAACTTTTATAAATACATAACAAAGGGTAAAAGTAGAATTTTTATTTTTGTCATTTTGATTCATGTTTTAGCCCTTAGCCTTCTAGGAGTAGTTACAGGTTGTCAAAACATCTTCCTGCACCCACACACAATGATGCCGAAGACATTACACAATGCCTTTTGCATACCCTTCATCTTCTTCTTCTCATTTGGGTGGATTTCAGGGGGAGAAAGGCACAACCCTGAGTTGCAAAAGCATAACATATTCCAAAAGTAATGTAGTAGTTTGTTGATAGCTTTCCATGACTGGACTTACTCACTGCATGGCCTCTGCACTTCTGTTTTTAGGTTTATTGAGAGGAGGAGAAAGAGATTGAAAGAGATCCATTGCAAATCAAGCCCTCAGCTTGCAGTGTAGATCCCAATGATGATTAAAGGCTCGGCCATGTAAATAATCCAAAAAAATTAGAAAAAAAAAACATTCTTAAAGAAAAGGTTTTTTAGTTTCTCTTATTGTTTATTGTCATTAAGCTTTAATGTTTATCATTTTCTCTCTTTATTCAAGCCAAAGTCAAATTTTGAAAAAAAAAAATGCTTTCTAAAATAGGTTAATTTCTTGCATTTTCATAACTCTAATCACTTATTACTTTGCTTGTCTTATGTTAAGATTAAAAACGGATTTTCTTGAAATTGGTGGATTTCTCCTTATTTTTCCTCTCTTTTCCCTCTTTCTTTTTTTTTTTTTTTTTTTTTTTTTGAGTATTTCCGGGTGTCCACGTGCGTTTTACGCTCTGTGACTATTCCTACGCCCTGTGGAGCTGGCCCCACAACACCACAGGATAGGTAAATTCGGGAGCCCAGGGGCGAGAATTGAACCTGGGAGGCTTTTTACAAGCTAGCCATCAAGCAGCACTCCTAGGAAACGCCTTGCCACCTAAATCACGCCCTGGGGACTCTTTTTCCTCTTTCTTGTATTTATTTATAAATGTTAACATTTGTATTCATGTTATTTCGCATGTTTATCAAAAATTCCATGGAAAGTGTGAAATGAACAAAAAAAAAAAATAGCCAAAAGTGTTTCCATTTGTACATAAAATATTCCCACCTCTTGCAGCTTTTGATTTTACTTCTAATTTATTTGAATTGTTAGTTTATGGGGCTTAGTTTTCAGCATATGCCCGAGATACTTAACCCCCCAACATAGGCATCATTTTTTTTTAGCACTACTATACCCTCCACAGGGCCATAATTCTGATTTCTGATGCCAAGCCCCTAATTGGTGCACTCATATAATTAAACACCACATGAAAAAAACAAATCAAATGTAGCAGAGCCCGAAGAGTTCAAATAGGATACTTCAAATTGCTCGACGGCTATGAGTGATCCAAGGTTACAACTTGTAAAGAGTTCAAAGGGTGCAAGCACCCCAAAAGCTGTTGGCATTAAGTAGTAGCCCCCACAGATTACAAGTTACTACTCCAAGGCTAGAGGTCGAAAAATACTAGTGTGCTAGAGGCTGGAAAGAGCCTAAAGGGGTTGCGCATCTGCTAGAGGTTCAGTGACTCTACTTTGGGGCCTAAAAAATACAAGAAGATTCTAAGACAAGTGGCCTATTATTAGCTTTGACATTGTTTAGAATTTTCCATTCCTTCCAAACTTGTGTACCCCTGCAAGGCACCTACATTTGCAAATGCTTTAGCTTATACTAAATTGAATTTCAGGGTGATGTTTCTTCTGATTTTGGAGCTCCCCTTTGTTTTGACCATAAATTTTACGATCCTAGATTACCGTGGTAATAATAATAATAATAATAATAATAATAATAATGATTGAAATAATCTTTCCCTCTAGATCTGAAAGCCCAGTAGAGGGGAGTCAAAAGGCATTTTCAATTTACCTCTTTTTAAAATTCATCATTTTCCTTCATGTAGGTTTACCTTTCTGCTTACTCTTTACAACCAACCAATTTTATAATTCGTTGTGGATGCATAGAAACTTTGCTGTCTAATCTAATGTAAAGGTATGCTGCTTTTAGCAATAATTTGATGCATAAAATAAGAAGAGTTGTAAATCTTATGTTATATTTTATAACGCTAAACACCTTTGAGCCTCCCTTATAAATGCCTATTTTTGCAATGTTTCCTATACAACCAACAGTCAAAAGGAAAGCTATGATTAAAGTTGGCAATCTTTCTGAACGATCCCGTGATTTATACCGTCATAACTCCCATTTTTTCACAAAATTTGAGTAATGTTCTCCCCTACATCCACGAAATTTAGTAATACCAGCCATATAAAATATAGTCAAAATAAGATTGTACAAACCCTGATTTGTGCCTCAACCTACATATTCAATTCAAGATTATAGTTTCTGAATTGGGTTGAACTCAGGACTAGTTTATTTAGGCAACTCCATTGAGAAGATAATTATTCCTCATTCTTTTATTATGATCTCCATTTACTAAATCACATTTGACAAAAAGTTTTGTATCCCGAGACAAAACAAGTTGCCATAGGAAACCAAGTGCCACTGCTGAATTGGAGTAATTAGTCAATGAATTTCATCCCCCACAACTGCTCAGAAAAAATTAAAGTCTAGAAATTGTTGAGCCCCATGGCCATCCTTAGAAAGACAGTGCCATCCCTAGTACACAAAAGTGATAAAATAATAAAAATCTTAAACAAAATGGAGCTCGAATCTCAACAGAGAACATCACAGGACTGGAATGAGGGAAGGCGCTTCAAGATCTTCACCCAGAGAAATTGACCACTACTAACCACTGTGGATACAAATGTCACGTCCCATTTCATGTATCAGTAGTTGGATCATGTTGCCAAAAACAAAGAAATGATCAATCCAGATTCCAGGCCTTTTTATGTTGGTAACACAGCTTCACTTTCTACTACCAGCTCCAGCCCGTGGCTTGCTTTTAACCTCAGACTCCTGCAAAAAAAACATACAGTTGCTGCTGTTCTCGGTGATGATCACACACACAACAACCATCTTTCCCAGGAAAATATACAGCCAAAACCCACAACCATTGATGAGGGGTTGGCCAAGTGGTTACAGCTCCACCCCCCCCCCCCCCCCCCCCCCCCCCCCCATCCCTCCCTCCCTCCCTCCAACTCTTGGTAGTTGCGCAAGGTCCTGGGTTCAAGTCAACCCCCACCCATGGTATGGCCTCATTGTAACAAAGGGGAAAATTTTGGGTACATGAATATACCTGAGGTAAATGCAGGAAAATGTAGCTCTTCGCTGTTGCTGGATTATGGTTTTCTGCACCCTTACTCCAGTCATAACACACCTACAAGAAAGGCAAGTTCCAACCAGCACTTGAGGCTTACATTTTCAAGCTAAATATTAAAAAATGACAAATTATTAGCATAACTCTGTCAAAAGCAACCTTTTTTTCAGGTAATTCAAGCTGGTCACTAGGTAGAGAAATTTCCCTAATTACTTGAGCCCCCAAGGTGGGTGTTCACCATGCCAAGAAATCATATTCATATTTTGTTATAAGGGTGTTTGAGGCACGTCCAGGTGCAACGCATACCCAAGTGCGGAGGCTTGTACCTATGGTAGCCTCAGCCAAGGCAACTTGTGCTAGGTACAGGCCCAAGTGGGGAGGCGGCCAACCTGGTGCATGTCTTCTTTCCAGCAAAATCAGCATCTCAGCAGACACCAGGCACAGAAAAGGCGCACCCCATGCATGTGTCCTCTTTCTAATACTACCAGCAGCTTAATCACAAATGTCATTATTATTTTTCCTTTCCATTTACTGAAGATTATACAAGTAAATATGGAAACACTCCCCATTTGAATTAAATGAAATTACTCAAAAAATTGAACATCTGAGGAACAAAAATTCAACTCAACTTGAAGAAAATATTTCAAAATTTTCAGGTGAGTTTGGCTTCCCCAATTACAAACCCAAAGACGACCTCAAAATCAGGGTACAAAGAAATTTATTTAGCCTAAAAATGATTGGAAATAATAAGAGCTTCAAAAGTTATTCTTTTTTATATAGAAAAAATATAGTAATGAAGAAGAAAAGAGTTACAATCGTACGGAGGACAAAAGGTCCTTGAAAAAGAAAGAGCTCAAGAAAAACAAATAAAAAAATAAAACATAGGAAAATGGGAGTAAAAAACTAAGAGATGCAAGGTAGAAAACCCCTCTTTAATCACCTGCCATCATGATTCACAGATCACCGCAAATTTAGCTAATTGCTACTATACTTTCTTCACCTTCGTATTGCCACCCATAATTGTCAAATCAGCATTGGAATTGTGTACTTAAATTCCAATTTTAGGCATCAAGAATCGAGAATTGAATTGAATCATAAGATTTAGTACAAACTTCTCAAAATCAATTCTAAATGATAAGCATATACAATTATACAAACAAGCAGAAAAATAGTAAAATACATTTAAATTTTTAGTAAAAAAAGTCACATCTCATGTGTATGCTTTCCCTAAACAAATGAAAAGAGAATGAGTTAGGGAATATTAAAAAAAATGAACTTGATGTTGTTTAAGGGAAGGAATTATGAAAAAAAATAAGTTGAACTTTTGGTGTTTATCAACTATTAAAAATAATAACAATATTTCATGCATATTCTTTCTCAGATTTAAAAATAATAATAATAATAATAATAATAATAATAACCTAAAAAAATGATAATAATTGAACAAACTACTAAAAAACCCAACTTTTGAACCTTAACAACACAACAAAACAAGACTAGCACCATAGCCAATGAGAGTGCTGCTGCTGCTTCTCAATGGCAGAACACTATACTCCTCGAGTGAAGAATGATTTTGCGAAGGCAACATAAAACCCAAAGTTCTATTTTCTCCTCTTTTTTAGCACAAAACTGACATAAACAAGGAATGAAAGGTAATCATCTAAAACTAAAAGCAACAAAAAAGGAAACAAATGTAGTTTTGAGGGTTTCAACCAAGTTGGGCTTGTCAAGATATGATAGGTCCAGAATCGAGTGAATCGGTAGATTCGGATCAAATCGCTATTTTCACGAGGTGAATTGGTAGGTTCAACAATGATTTAGTTGTTTTTAGATTTTTTAAAATATTCAAATCGATTTAGTGTGGAAGTGGTTCAAATCATATAACTGAATCACGAAACATAAGATTCTAACAACAATGTTGCCACCATCCATACGAACTTTAATTGCCCCAAGGTCAAACATCCAAAACCCCATCTTATCCAAAAGATGCGAGCTGCTACATACTTTCCATTAGTCTTCATAGGAATAGGCAAAATCCCATCCATACACTCTTATCCCTAGGGGTGTACAAAATTTACCGAAAAACCAAAAACTGATAGAAACCGTATCGAAATAAGTTTTAGTTCGGTCTTTCGATTTTGGTTTCGGTTCGGCCTTTCGGTTCTTGAAAATATAAAATTTCGGTTTTTGGTTCGATTTCGGTTTCCAAAGGTTTAACTAAAAAATATATTTATAATAAGTTCTTTAACTAATAATTTCCAAATAAATTCCCATTTAAGCAACATAATTACTTCTTCATTTTCTTAGTCTTCCTTCAAATTTCAATCATAGTAAAAATCAAATGAAAGAGAAAAATGGTTAACTTTTATAAAGCTAGGGAGACCCCGCTCCCTCAAGAATTTTCAATATGGGACAAAAAAGTGGGAGATCACACCCATGCTGAACGGCCAAAGTCATTGCCCAATGCTCCCCATCCGTTCTTGTCCCGCATTGGATATGGTAGAGATGTAAAATCTCTCCCTCCTCTATAAATATAGGTTGTCCCCCTCCCCTTGATCACCAAACCGAGGTGACTTGCATTTACTGTGCCTGGCCTACATTAGACTCTCATGTTATGGTTGAGTCTCCCCATAAGCTTGTTCCCCAACCCAGACAGGCTTGCATATGCCTGGCCCAGGTTAGAATCCCCATGTTGCGGTGAAGTCCTAGAAATTTAAATATTTCATGACCTGAGAGGAGAAGAATTTTGGAGGCTTACAAATATCGATTTATTATCCAAACTGAACCGTAGAACCGATAAACCAATTAGAGAGAAAACCATTGGTTCCAGTTCGGTTTCGGTTCAGCAATTTAAGAAACCAAATTTTGCAGTTTGGTGTTCGGTATTGACTAAGAACCGCACCAAACCAAATTCACCCCTACTTCTCCCTAACCATCTTCCTCAAAAACAGAATTTCCCTCCAAACCTTCCATCAAAGATAGAGGCACATGCCATAGATCTTCAAGTAAATCAGATGGCATGGATATATTCGCTGCTGCTCCCAATATTTTCAACCAATAAAAGACAATCATCACAAGCAAACTCGCTAGTGATATTATTTTCATCCTCCAACACATTTAACCTTATCTTTTTCTCCTTAACTTCAATATTCCATTTTTAGTCCCTCTTGACCGTTAACATCCACCGGCATGGCTGCCTGATGAAGATAAACCTCGCTGCCTCTGCCCTTTTTGTTGCTAATACATTCATCCCTCCCTTGTTGCCCAACAACACCAAGACTAACTCATCCTTAGAAACCTTCATATCCTTGCTGACCTTACCCCCATCCATATGAAGCAAAGAATGCTCATTAGCCAATCTCTCATCATGACCACTTTTCTCACCCACTAAAGAAGCAGGAACATCATCTGAATTCCCATATCTACCAAAGCAGTTCCTGACTTTTACTGAAGCCTGCCTAACAAGACCTGAAGATCCATTAGCTTGCAAATAAGATGCAGCCACCTTCTCCAATAGTAGATCAACCCTTTCAGGAAGATTATAAAATTCTCTTCACATGTGAAGCTTGAGGAGCCACCTATTAGAAAGATGGCATCTTCCACTCGGCTACAGATTAAGATTCAGCAACTGTTCATATTATAGGCCTTACTATTATGGGAATTAATGGGCCATATATGCTTTAAGCCTTGGACCTTTAAGTTCTGGGCTAGCTGAAGAATGCCCTCTTTGAATACCCAACATGTAGCCCAATGCAAATCAATATTAATAGTGCCCAGCCCAAGCCATTCTAAGCCCACACCACTTCCATTTAATTCACCAGGCCCAATTTTCGTTATGCCCAGCCCTTTCCACTCCTTCTCACAGCCCTTCTCAGAAACCCTAACCATGTCTGTTGCTAGTGATGGCCACTGCCTCCTCCAAATGAGGATCAACAGCATGGGATGCAAGGCCAGGCGTCACACACTCAACATAGCACCCTCACAATGATTGCTGATCTGATTTCTTCTGCTACAACCTCACACACTCAGCAAGCCCCCCACAATGATTGCTTATCTGGTTCCTTCTGCCACAACCTCACTCCACGATCCAACATTACTATGTAATCTCTACTCTCAAGCCTTCAATAGAATCATTTGCCATTGCATGAGATTCCTCAAGCCACCATATGAAATTCCTATACAAACCCTCATAGTCCATATCCTTTAGCCCAACTGAAAATAAAAATTGAATATAACTCCAAAAGATTCCCTATCTTTGTTGAACAAATAGTCGACCAATATCTTACGCTTCCAATCCTCATGCTGCGATAACCCCTCCCCAATCCTCCAAAAACTGATGAAATCCCCTCCAGAAATCATTTCGCCAACAAAGAAGACACCTCACCCATCAATTTCAATTTGGGTTACACCTGAAGCATGAATAAGAATTAACCCTTTCCCACTCTATCAAGTCTCAAATCAAAGGTTTTCCCTTTGATCTAGACAAAGTTACATTGCCTTTCCTTCATGGCCTACTGTCGAAAGCCAAGCTTGTTCAGGGCATTATGCTTGCATATGACTACTTGTCTTGTGTACATGGGATGGATAACCATCGTGTAATTCATAATGTAGGTATTATTCTTTGAGTAAGAAAACGCCGTAGTGTAAAATGGAAGTATAAAATGGGAGTACGACTCCTTAGTCAATTTGATGTTTTCTAGTGTCAAAGCTAGAATTGCATAGAAAGCTCTTTAGAGGAGGTCGGTGTTCATCAGTCATTGTAAAATTCACTACCTTCTATAAACGTATTTAGCCTACTTGCCTCCCTCGCTGCACACACATTGCCTACAGAAGCATTGATAATGAATTGTGTTGCTTTGCAGTTTACCATGTGATTCTCATTTGCTTTCATGTTTCTTTACTGTTTCCGCTTGCTTTGCATTCGATCATTGTGAATGTGTCTTGCAGTGAAACCACGGTATACTTCTAACTGACAAGTTAAGCAAAAGTTCTATAATTAGCGTCGCACAACCCTTCACAAGGCGTGAAATGTTCAGCCCTTGACACCTACAATCGTCATAGTGGCAGGCTGAAGCTCTGATGAGCATAGAGAGAAGGTGATCAGTTCAGAGAAAACATTTCTCATTCATCACCAAATTATTATTAAATATGCTTCACAAGGTCTTTGCCAAAACTTCATGAATCTCAACAGACTTTCAGCCAAACCTTGGACACATAAGTGCCCTTTCTGCACCATAGTGCACTTTGTGACTCTAAAAACCATGGCTTTAAAACCCAGACTGGATCAGCTGATCCGACCAGGTTCAACTGGAATTAGTCACCTATCCAGTCAGGTGAATGATGAAAACCGGAAATGATCTGACCCTGTACAGAACCGACTGATTTGGGACAAACCAGTGCAAACCAGCCAAACTGGGGTTGATGACTGGTCAAGCCAGCCTCTGCCAGTCTGCCCTCTCCTCAGCCCTCCTCCCTCCTGTGGCTGCTCGACAGTACAGGCTGAGGCGCTGTCAACAGTGCAACCTCCTCTTCCCATGGCTCTAACAGTTCAGGCTAGGCAACCTCCTCCTCCCATGGCTGGCAGATACTGCAGCAGCGTAGCCTCCTCCACCTAACAGTAAGACAGAGTCTCCAGCTCCCATCACCAACACTGCAAATTTGGGCTTTAGGGCTTCCTTCTGAACCCTATGTCCTGTATTTATATTATTATTTTAATTCTGATTATTATTTCATTCATTTCCAGCACAGCCATGCGCAGAAGGGAAACCAGGGAAAGGTGGTGCCTGCCCAAGGAACTACCAAAGGCTGATTCACTCCACCTCAAGCACGCACCAACTGGGCTATAATTATTTGCATGTTGAGCTTTTTTTGAATGGTCACAAGTCTTGGGTTTTCTTAGAGCATTATGTAATTGTGTATTATTTAATTTATTTGCATGAGGAGAATGAAATTTCAAGTGAATAGTATTCGCAAGGTTCTCAATAGCATAGCTATGTTTGATATTTAATTAAAATTTTTCAATGCAATAATTAATAATATATTCATACTTTTAACTTAATATCTAGAATTGTAGACTCCTAGTTTTAATTTTTACATTGCATTCTTCTTAAACTATTTGTAGTGTTTTGCATATAAATATGGGCTAATTAGAAGCAAGTAATTTATTTCATTGAACTTTAAAAAACTATATTCTTTAAATTAGTTTCACATATTTATGCTCTAATGATTAATAGAAAGTATGTATAATTATATTTTTTACATTTTCATATATATAATAATTATATATTATATTTGACATTGCGCTAATGCTACCAGTTCAACCACTGGGTTAATCCATTGGTTCAACTGGTCTGACCAACCCAGTAGCTTCAGCAGGTTGTCAAAGGTCCGGCTTTTAAACCATTCTAAAAGCCGTTTTTATAGTTTCATAACTCAATGATATCAATATTTAAATTCCCAGTAACAAAAGGCAAATCAAGAATTACCATCGCCTGAGGAACAGGAACAGAATATTTGGAAGAAACTATTGTTTCATTGCCAGTTTATTGACAATTTCCAGTTGCAACAAAGCGCATTCTTGCTAAAGAGCGTAGCTAGGATGATTTAAGACAATGATCTCAGGCCTCCAGCCAATCATTTCACCATCTGCTCATATTTTTTTTCACTATCTTCATACTAAAATATAAACCAAACAAACTTATATATGGGCATAGTATATAAATGTTCATAAAATGGTAAGTGTAATGACCAAGAATTAACACATGAATAACACACTAATAGCAATCCAAAAAGCAAAGCGACTATGGCTTCCTCAAAGCTCTCTTGATTCTTTTCTGCAAGCGCTCTAATAATGTAAGGCTATGATGCAAATAACATACACCACTGATGTGCAAATGTGCTGGCATGACTTAATCACAAAACTCAAACAAAATGTGAGTTCCTCAAAACTCATGAAGAGCTTGTTGACAAGCCATTTCCAAAACAATTTCAAGAAAGTAGATTTTTGCTAAAGAAAATTGTTGAGGGAGATGTTGTCCAAGGGCTCCAGTAACAGTATTAAACACCAATTCCAATTAAAGAATGTCCAATATAGGAGGGAGGGAATCGCGGGAGAGGGGAAGTAAATATGGGAACACATGCACTAAAATGCTGTAAAAAATAATAATTAAAGAAGAAATATAATGATCAATAATCAAAATGAAGGATTCTTCCCAGAAACATGATGTAAAACAAAATACCTTCTGCTAAAATATGTAGACAGACAATATATATCATGTCAAGCATTTCACAAAATAATGTATATGATTGAATCTTTAGTTGCAATCATAGACAAGTCCTTTGTAGTTTCCTCAACTCTCTAATCAACATCCAAGAAATGTATTCGAGTACTGCCTCTGTGCTCAAAAACTGTCCACAGAAGCGCATGTATGTGCATCTTTACAAGATTTGATAAGCTGAGGCTATTTACCTATTTCCTCTCTGTTAGATAACCCTTAACTAGGTGTACATGTGTGTGTATGCATGCTTTTTTTTGGTGGGTGTGATGGCAAGAGCTTCACTAATTGTAGTTGAAACTGATTCCCCAGATGTGCAAGCACTCCCCCACCAACACAGAACAGATAAATCATGTGCCCAACTTATCCAAAATAATACATACGTGTGTTATGTGTGCATGGAAAGTTGCTTAGACACAAATTGCCTATTATTAGGGAGGGAATTATGAAATTGTGGAATACCGAATATGCAAATATTGAGCCATCATTGTTGAAAGTACTGCAAGGTATAGGCTGACTGCACCTCGACATGGCCTGCAAATTACACAAAGGAACACAATTTTATGTCGTTTATAGACCATTTGCATTTTGCAAGAAAAGGTATCCTTATAGCAGATAAAACCTCGATAGTTTAGAAAATGAAGGGAATATCACTGCCTTCAATTGAACTGACAGTTTTGAAACAAAGAAAAGGAAAATTAATGAAGTAAAACTCGAAGTAAGTTTTCATATTTCTATAAGCTATTGAAAAGATTTGTAGCAAAAAAATGAAACACATACGAAGTGCATATTTGCATTACAGGCACAAATTTGAAGCATATAGATTGACTCCGCGTCAGTGATTAAGTGTCCATTTGGCATGGAAAATCCACCCAAAAATGGAACACCATAACCATACACATAAATTTGAGGCAAACAGTTACAAATCCATGTGTAGCGATGGTAGGAAGGGTGAATGTGTTAATGAATCCAGTAGACATGTACACAAATTGTAATGTACAAGACAACAACAACAACAAACAACAACAAAACCAAGCCTTAGTCCCACTAGGTGGGATCGGCTATATGAATCCTTTTCCGCCAATTTATGCGATCATGGACCATTTCTTTTAACTCCGCCTGTGATGCACTTAATGTCCTAATGTTTTCACACACAGCCAGTCCCAAACCCGGATAAAGGAGGAGGGTTGCGTTAGGTAGCTGACAGCTAGCGTAAAATTTGTCAGATCACTATGATATGAATCCTTACCAAATTGTAATGTACAAGACAATATTACAAAAACCAGAAAATTATCCAAGAAAAAATACTTCTTCAATACTCATCCCGCATCCAAATTGCAAGTCTTGACTCCATCTTTGCAAAGAATAAATCGACCCCTAATGTATACAAAGTAGACTCATGCTAATCATCCTCTGTTAGCACAATCATCCCAATTCCAAAGCCATCTGCAATGAGGCAACCCACCTCGTATGCAAGAGATACAATTTGCCAAAAGTGGGCATGGCAACCATAGTATAGTCAATATTCAACATGTATCCAGCATACATTGATTTTAGATAGTTGGCCCGGCAACAGCATATATAAAATGTAATGAAGGTAAGTAATGTTCAGTGAGGTAAGAGTGCAATTGCTCAAAGCACAAAGAAAAGGCATTCTGTGTAATGGAGAGATCCTGGGTGCGTACGGTTCAAAACACCTAAAATCAACTCAAGATTTTTAGGTCAGAATTTGTAGCGTAACCATGATATTAGAGCCAACCCAAGCAGAATAACATATATGTGCATGGTCATTTTGGGGTCAACAGAAGCAAATCAAAGTTTTTTACTGAACACAAGCTGATTGTTGGTCTTTGTGTCAGTTTGATCCTACTTCCCTAGCAAGGAAACAGGATCCAAATCAGAGAATGAGAGAGGTCATCAATCCATGTCCCATATCGGTAGTGTACCGAGAAACTTGGATACATGCAAGAGGTTCAAGAACCCAAAAAACTCATACTACTATATTGCGTGTTTATCTCCGCTAGACTAATGAAAACTAAAAAAGGGTTCATGAGTACAAGAGAATTTGCTAATACAACTATGGTCTTAAATTTCCACGAAATTGTCGAAACTTCCATCGAAATTTTCGGTTTCCATCACCCTCGAAATTGAAATGGCAATCGATTTCCGTCTTGCATAATTTCTGTCAAAATCTCAACAAATCATCCAAAGTTTATCGAAATCTCGATATTTTAGCAAAACTTGTCAAAATTTTAACTATACAATGAAATTTGCTCAGAATTCAAATGAGAAATTTAGGAGTGACTGAAATTCCTCTCTTAATTTATTTTTATTGAAACAGAAGATTATTACAAGTGCTTTTGAAATTAAATGAAAAAATAAACTTACAACAACATTTTATTTAACCATTCATTTCTAAATTATCATTATTTGTATAATAAATAATATTTAATGATTTATGAATTGCATTTGTTTTAACTGAATATGTTTAATGTATATTATTTTACAAATATGTTTGTAACACATACTATATTTCAACTTTTCCACCTCATACTACATAGATGTATTTAACTTGCAATATATTAGTCCTAAAACTTACATTACTATGTCTATTAACCAATTCTAAAATTTCACAAAGAATTCCATGTTTTACTACTTATTTCTTTTATTTTTTCAAATTGAAATCGAAATTTCCGTCAAAATTTCTGTACTTTTGGAGCTTCAAAATTTGAGTCGAAATCGAAATTTAAGACCTTGAATACAACCACTGTCAAACAGAGAAACTAAGTATTAAAAAATATTCCCACCAAAAAAGACAGGCTCACACATACGGGCTGGTGCTTGAGAAATAAGAAAAGAAAAAGCCAGCAAATGTCATACTGAGAAAGAAATAGATCTCAACTAGGGTTTAAAAATATTAAAAAAAACAACAACAACAAAGAGAGGTTGTTGAACTCACTAACATTATTTCCTTGTCGGACCAGCACAGTCATTCTTCTAGTGAGGATGAGAGAATGGAAGTGGGATTCCTCAGGCATATTTACTTCTAAATCTTTTCTATCTCATCTTTTGAAAACCCATAGCCCTAATCCTTTTCCTTGGAACTGCTAACTTTGGAGGGCTAAGGTTCCGGGGAAAATTTGAGCTTTTGTCTGGACTGTGATCCTGGAAAGGATCAACACACATGATTTGCTTCAGAGAAGACCCTATATGGCTCTTAGTCCTGACATGTGCTTCATATCATGTGTCATGAAAAAAATGAATCAATGGCCCATCTCTTTGTGCATTGCTAGGTGGCATCGCAGCTTCAGAATGCCCTTTTCCCTTTGGCAGGGAAGAGTGGGTGGCTCTGGGAAAGGTGAAAGATTTGCTTTTGGTTAATTTCAGGGGTTTTGGAAAGAATAGGAATGGTAGAGCTCTATGGTGTGCAGCTGTTTTTTCCATCTTTTGGACTGTGTGGATTGAAAGGAACGCTAGGATTTTCAGAAGTCGATTTACCTGCTCACAGCTTCTGTGGGATAGGAGACTTCCCTAGCCTCCTTCTGGGTGCAGTCTTTGGGTTTTATTAAGGTTGTTCCACTGTCTGACCTTACTAGAGATTGGAAGGCAGTACGCTTGTAATGGAATTTTGGATTGTATTTTGCTTTTTCCTTGTTTGGTATTTTCCGCACTTTATTTTTTTAAAGTTTTTCTCAGATATTGTAGTTGGTAAAGGAGGACTCCTTGTCCTCCAATCCTTAAGTGCCACTAAGTGGGTTGGGCTACATGAATCATATGCTGCCAATTTACACGATCATGGGCCATTTCCTCCAACAAATCCAAGGCAATTAAATCCTTACTCACTATCTCATTCCAAGTTATTTTAGGGCTAACCCTACCCCTTCTACTGCCCCTTACATTAACTAGCTCACTCCTTGTTGGTGCATTATTTGGCTTACATTGCACATGTCCAAACCTTCTGAGAAAAAAAAATTTACTTCAATATGGCTATATCATATAGCTAATCAGCTTCACTATGATTGCAATCATTATGGGAGAGAAAAGTGAAATGCAACCCTCCAGTTCAAGTCTCAGCAAGCTGATAGTTCATCTAGAGTCGGTGACCTTCATCTCAGTTCCCTACTGTACAGGCCTTGTTTGGGCATTGCAATGAAATGAAAACAATTTACTTTTTGTTTTTGTTTTCCTGTTTTGAAACATTTTTGTTCCTGTTTCCCTTTTAATCTTTAGTTTTTATAGAAAATATGTTTCGTAAAAGTGTAAAAATGATTCTGCTTTTACTTAATTATTTTGAAACATTTTCACAAAATGTGCACATTTTTATAGCAGAAAAAAAAAAAAAAAGTTGCTTCCAACTGTTCTCAAAAGCATTTCTGCTATGTCATCTCTTGATTTCTTTACAATTAGAAACACAACAAAACATCTATTCATTTTCATTAAACGAAAAAACAGAAAATATTCACATTGCACAGGCACCCTTGATATCAAGTATCACACATGTTCTTAAATTTCCGCAGAATAGTCAAATTTTCCCCTTCCCACCACCCTTGAGATTGAAATGGCCATCGATTTTCTTTTTACATTATTTCTATCAAAATTTCCATGAATCATCCGAAATTTATGGAAATCTCGAAATTTTAGGGAAGCTTGTCAAAATTTTAACTCCAGAAAAATTTTCTTAACATTTAAATTTGAAATTCAAAACCCAAATTTCCTATCTTTGTTTATCTGTTTTTTTAAGCAAAAGATTACTACAATAAGGATATGAATTATACCTTTCAAACTTTTGAAATTATAGGACAAATTAAACTCAGGTATTAGCTACAACATTTTTTTTGCCATTTATGTCTAAATTATCTATACAACAAACAATATTTGTCTAATTCATAAATTCCACTTATATTAGTTGAATATGTTTGCTAGGGTTATTATCATAGTAGTCAGAATCTTATGATTCTCGATTCGATTCATACGATTCATATCAACTCCACACCAAATCGATTCAAATCTTACTAGTGAATCTAAAGCATGGTTTTAAATAACGGCAACGATTTAAATAATGGTCGTGACCATTACATAACGGCATTACGTAAGTGTTGGAAAGTTTCCAAATTTATCTAGTCAACTCTCCTTGATTATAGAAGAAATTTCTGTAAGTATGTATATATTCTTAGGAGATATTCTAGGAGATTTGCTAGCAATTGTCATTCTATCCTTTTGTTATTCTTTACTTTATCATTATTTCCCTTTAGATTATCCTTGTAGTCTATAAGACATTCATATTGTACCCTATTTTAAAATAATAAGAAATACTATTTCAATTCTTCTCCACTTCTAGATGGTATGAGAGCCTGGTTTTCTTTTCCTTTCGGCAGTCATAGCCTCTAAAACCTAGGCCTTATTGCCTCAACCCTGTTCAGCCTCCATTATGTATGAAATTTCCAAAACTTCCACCATGGCCAGACCTAAACTTGTGGTCAACACCAAAGCTGAAACCAAAGTAGCCCATACCGAACCCCATTAAGTCCAAATCACAATTATCTATCTCAATGAAGCCAACATCTTGAGATGGTCTCAGTTAGTTCGAATGTATATCCGCAGGAGAGGTAAGATTGGGTACCTTACTGGTGAGACCAAGGCCCCTAACAGAGCAGACCCATCATATGCTATATGGCATGCTGAAAATTCCAAGATTATGGCTTGGCTTTTGAATGCAATGGATGAAGATATTAGTGCTAATTACATGTGCTATCCTACTGCAAAAGAACTTTGGGATAATGTTAGTCAGATGTATTCTGCCTTGGAAATTATTCTCAGAATTATGAATTGCAGCAAAAAATTGTCAAGACCCAACAAGGGAAAGACAGTGTAACTCTGTATTTTAATGTCCTTAAGGGACTGTGGTAGTACTTGGATCTATTCAATGATTATGAATGGAAGAGCCCTAATGATTGCAACTACAACAAGAAGATGGTGGAAAATGCAAGAATTTTTAACTTCTTGGCTGGAATCAATGATGAGTTTGATGAGGTCAGGGGGAGGATTCTTGGCAGACAACCTCTGCCTCCAATCGCAGAGGTATTTTCTTAAATGAGACGTGAAGATTGTCGACAGAATGTTATGCTAAAGAAAAAGGGGGCTGACGAAATAGTGGAGAACTCGGCTTTGGTTGCTGCTAATCCTACTGTTTTGGCTACTGCTAAAGCCTCTATACAGCAATCATATCCCAATCAAAAATCTTGAGTATGGTGTGACTATTGTAATAAGCCACACCATACCCGAGAAACCTACTGGAAACTACATGGAAAACCAGCAAACTGGAAGAGCAGCAAACCTGGACCTCGAAACAACCAAGCGATTCCTAGAGCAAATGAAGCCCAAACCAATGTTCTAAGTTCAGAGCAGATGGATTAACTTCTTCAACAGCAGAAATCCAATATGATATCCGGTACTTCTATTGGTTCCTTAGCCCAAACAGGTAATATGCCGAGTGCCTATTTCGGTTCTTTAGCCTTTGCACCGTGGATTATTGATTCAAGTGCATTCAACCATATGACCAATATATCTCAATTGTTTCAATCTTATTATCCTTGTCCGGGTAATAAAGAGGTTAGGATTGCAGATGGGAGTCTTTCATCCATTGCAAGAGTAGGTTCAATTAGAATTACTGGGAAAATAGAATTAAAATATGTCCTTCATGTTCCTAAACTTACTTGCAGTCTTCTATCTATTAGTAGATTATCCCATGATTCTAGCTGTCGTATCATATTCTTTGATTCTCATTGTGAATTTCAGGACCAGAACTCGAGGGGCAATGATTGGCAGTGCTAGGATGATCGGTGGCATTTATTACTTTTATGATACCCTATTCAGCAATAAACAAGCTCAGGGCTTGAGTGGTAGTACTAGTTCAATCCCTATACGTGATCAAATAATGTTTTGGCATCTTAGATTAGCACATCCTAGTTTTTCTCATTTAAAATATTTGTTGCCTAGTCTGTTTAAAAATTTGGATTGTACTTCTCTTCATTGTGACATTTGTCATTTATTAAAAAGTCATCGAGTTCCTTATAATTCAAAAGGCTACCATGCATCAAAACCTTTTTTATTTGATTCATAGTGATGTTTGGGATCCCTCTAAGGTTACTACCTTATCTAGAAAAAAATGGTTTGTGATTTTTATAGATGATCATACTCGGATTTGTTGGGTATATTTGATGAATGGAAAATCTTAAGTTGAAATATTACTCTAAGATTTTTATAGTGTGATCCAAAATCAATTTCACACAAAAATAAGCATACTTTGTACGGATAATGATACAGAATATTTCAACCATGTTTTGGGAATTTTTTTTAAAGAAAGAGGGATTCAACATCAATTCACGAGTCGTGACAACCCACAACAAAATGGCATCGTTGAAAGAAAAAATCGTCATTTACTAGAGGTTGTACGGGCTATAATGTTTTCTATGCATATTCCAAAACATTTGTGGGGGAATGCTATTCTAACTGCCTCTTACCTTATTAATAGAATGCCTACCCGTGTGCTGCAGCATATCACTCCTTTGGCATGCCTAAAAAAATCCTTTCCTGATAATAGGATAATTTCCAATCTGCCTCTAAAAGTATTTGGATGCACTGTTTTTGTTAATATTCCAGCTCATCTTAGATCTAAACTTGATCCTACAGCTGAAAAATGTGTGTTTCTTGGTTATGCTCCCAATAAGAGAGGGTTAAATGTTCGAATCCACAAACAAACAAAAAAATCACATCAGTATGGATGTTGTTTTTGTTGAAAATCAGTCTTACTTTAACCAAACTTATCTTCAGGGGGAGAAAGAGAGTAGTGAAGATCAGTTTTGGAAAACTTCTATACCAATGCCTAATGTTTTCCTAGACATTGACATCCCTCTACAAAACATTCAAGGAACTAAAATTTTTAGTGAAAAAATGGAAATCCCAATCTACCTGTACAAAGCATAAGGGAATCACAAACAGGGGGAGAATTGCTACAGAATAATCCCTCTTCTGAGCTTCGTGTAAAAAAAAAAAAAAAACAAAGGGCAGCCCAGTGCACAAAGCTCCGGCATATGCAAGGTCTGGGAAAAGGGTGGACCAAAGTGGGTCTATGGTACACAGCCTTACCTTGCGGTTTTGCAAGAGGCTGTTTATACTAGAGGCAGGTATTGATCTAATACTAAGGATCATCCCACAATTTCAGAGCAGAATCAATCATCACCTCCAAAAATTGGTCATTTTGAAATCCTAGGTAATCCTTCTACTACACTTCCAGTTGATCAATCTACAGACCTTGATGTACCTATAGCCATTAGGAAAGGAGTTAGAACCTTTACCACACACCCCAATTGCCAAATATTTATCATACCATAGACTCTCTCATAATCATAAGGCCTTTACATCCAATATTTCTCACCTATTTGTTCCAAGGACCATTCAGGAAGCTATGGATTACTCGGATTGGAAGTTAGCAATTCTTGAAGATATGAATGCACTACGAAACAACAGTACTTGGAAAATTGTTTATTTACCAAAGGAAAAGAAAATTGTTGGTTGCAAGTGAGTATTTACAATTAAATGCAAGGTTGATGGCAATATAGAAGATATAAGGTGAGACTCGTTGCAAAAGGGTCATGGTTACAGCCAAGGTCAAGCTAATCACACCATGTTCTATAAGCACTCAAGCGAAGGGAAGGTTGTTATTCTAATTGTCTACGTTGACAATATTATTTTGACAAGTAATGAAAACAAGGAACTTGAGAAATTAAAACAGATGCTTGCTAATGAATTTGAGATTAAAGACTTGGGTGACTTGAAGTATTTTCTCGGTATGGAATTTGCAAGGTCAAGAAAAGGTATTTTTGTTTCACAAAGAAAATATGTGCTTGAATTTCTTGGAGAAACGGGTTTACTAGGGTGTAAAGCAGCTGAGACACCTATAGAGCCTAATCTTAAACTACAACCTGCCAAGCCTGAAGAAGTAACCAATAGAGACCAGTACCAAAGATTGGTTGGAAGGCTACTTTATCTATCACATACACGTCCGGACATAGCCTTTGTTGTCAGTATGGTAAGCCAATTCATGCACTCACCAGGGCCTGACCACTTTGATGCAACTTAGAGAATCCTGAGATAATTAAAGGGAACTCCGGGAAAAGGTTCATTGTTTGAAGACAATAGACATCTACAAGTTGAGGTATACACTGATGCAGATTGGGCTGGGAGTATAACTGATAGAAGATCAACTTCTGGTTATTGTGCCTTTGTTGGTGGAAATTTGGTTACATGGGCAAAAAACAAAATCCGGTAGCTAGGAGTAGTGCAGAGGCAGAATTTAAAGTCGTTGCCCATGGGATTTGTGAAGTGTTGTGGATTAAAAAATTCTTGTAAAAATTGAAAGTCACTCATCCACTACCCATGAGATTGTATTGCGATAACAAATCTGCCATAGCCATTGCTCACAATCTAGTGCTTCGTGATAGAACAAAACATGTTGAGGTCGAAAAGCATTTTATAAAGGAGAAGCTAGACAGTGGATTGATTTGTTTACCCTATATCTCTACTATTGAACAAGTAGCAGATATACTTACAAAAGGACTACCAAAGAAGCAATTTGAAAATTTGATCTGCAAGCTAGCTATGGAAGACAACTTCAAACCAGCTTGAGGGGGAGTGTTGGAAAGTTTCCAAATTTATCCAGTCAACTCTCCTTGATTATAGGAGAAATTTCTATAATTATGTAAATATTCTTAGGAGATCTTCTAGGATATATTCTTAGGAGATATTCTAGGAGATTTGTTAGCAATTGTCATTCTTTCCTTTTGTTTTTCTTTCCTTTATTATTCTTTCATTTTAGATTATCCTTGTACTCTATAAAACATTCAGATTGTACCTTATTTTAAAATAATAAGAAATTCATTTTAATTCTTCTCCACTTCTAGATGGTATCAAAGCCGGTTTTCAGGAGGTCCATGGTTCTAGTCTTGTTGCCCGCATTTATTCTATGGTGTTTGAAAAAAATTATTGTGCTCCCTATAATGGGTGTTATTTATCGTGTGTTTATCTCTCCACGTGCTTTCGGGCTGCATGCACGGGGGAATGTTAAAGTTTGATATACATTGTTGGCCTATAACCTAACAACTTAAGCTTTTAGGTAAAGTATAACCGATATTTTAAATAAGAGAAAACAGAATGCCGTAATCTAAGATGCCAAAGCATTATTTGATCACGCACAGAGATGGAGCTAGTACTACCACTCAAACACCGAGCTTGTTTATTGTTGAATAGGGTATCATAAAAATAATAAAGGCCATCGATCATCCTCGCACTGCCAATCATCGCCCCCGAGTTCTGGTCCTAAAATTCACAGTGAGAATCAAAGAATGAGGTATGACAGTTAGAATCATGGGATAATCTACTAACTAACAGAAGATTGCAAGTAAGTTAGGAACTTGAAGGACAGATTTTAATTATATTTTCTTGGAAAATCTATTGAACCTACTCCTGCAATGGATGAAAGACTCCCATCTGCAATCCTAACCTTTTTATTACCCGAACAATGATAATAAGATTGAAACAATTGAGATATATTAGTCATATGGTCGGATGCACCTAAATCAATAATCCACGGTGCAAAGGCTAAAGAACTAGAATAGGCACTCGGCATATTACCTATTTGGGCCAAGGAACCAATAGAAGTACAGGATATCATATTGGATTTCTGCTGTTGAAGAAGTTGATCCATCTGCTCTGAACTTAGAACATTGGTTTGGGCTTCATTTGCTCAAAGAATCGCTTGGTTGATTCCAAGTCCAGGCTTGCTGCTCTTCCAATTTGCTAGTTTTCCATGTAGTTTCCAGTAGGTTTCTCGAGTATGGTGTGGCATATTACAATAGTCACACCATACTCAAGATTTTTGATTGGGATATGACTGTTGTATAGAGGCATTAGCAGCAGCCAAAACAATAGGATTAGCAGCAACCAAAGCCGAGTTCTCCACTATTCCATCAGCCCCTTTTTTCTTTAACATAACATTTCGTCGACAATCTTCACGTCTCATTTAAGAAAATACCTTTGCAATTGGAGGCAGAGGTTGTCTACCAAGAATCCTCCCCTTGACCTCATCAAACTCATCATTGATTCCAGCCAAGAACTTAAAAATTCTTGCATTTTCCACCATCTTCTTGTTGTAGCTGCAATCATCAGGGCTCTTCCATTCATAATCATTGAATAGATCCAAGTACTACCACAGTCTCTCAAGGACATTAAAATACTTAGTCAAACTATCTTCCCCTTGTTGGGTCTGGCCAATTTTTTGCTGCAATTCATAAATCTGAGAATAATTTCCAAGGTCTGAATACATCTAACTAACATTATCCCAAAGTTCTTTTGCATTAG
Organism: Malania oleifera; assembly: GCF_029873635.1. Taxonomy (NCBI): domain Eukaryota; kingdom Viridiplantae; phylum Streptophyta; class Magnoliopsida; order Santalales; family Ximeniaceae; genus Malania; species Malania oleifera. The sequence goes on from NC_080422.1 coordinate 32,232,622, forward strand.
GATAGCACATGTAATTAGCACTAATATCTTCATCCATTGCATTCAAAAGTCAAGCCATAATCATGGAATTTTCAGCATCCCATATAGCATGTAATGGGTCTGCTCTGTCAGGGGCCTTGGTTTCACCAGTACAGTACCCAATCTTACCTCTCTCGCGAATATACATTCGAACTAACTAAGACCATCTCAAGAAGTTGGCTTCATCAAGATGGATATTTGTAATTTGGATTGAATGGGGTTCGGTATGGGCTACTTTGGTTTCAGTTTTGGTGTTGACCATAGGCTCAGGTAAAGCTTGATATACATTGTTGGCCCATAACCTAATTGCTTAAGCTTTTAGGTAAAGTGATAATCTAACATGGTATCAGAGCTAATTTCCAGGAGGTCCTGGATTCTAGTCTTGTTGCCCGCATTTCTTGTGATCTATTTTTTAAAAAAAATTGTGTTCCCTATCATGGTTGTTATTTATTGTGTGTTTATCTCTCCACGTGCGGGGGAGTGTTAAAGCTTGATAAACATTGTTGGCCCACAACCTAATAGCTTAAGCTTTTAAGTAAAAGCGGTAATCTAACACCATCTAGAGTAACAATTTTTAGGCTCCCGATACCGTTACACACTGCAAAATCAATGAGAAGAAAAATCGCGGCCATTACGGATCGCGACTATTATGTAAAGGCCGCTACAGCCGTTACGTAGCAGCTACAAGACTGTTACACCCAAAAAAAAAATATTTATTTTTTAATGTTTCTTCTCATTTTTTGTTCGCTCCTCCCCCAACTCAATATACTACGTCGAGAGAGGGGAAAAGATTATAATGAGGATGATAATGATACAAAATTTACTATTTTTTGAATGCTCACAAGAGATGCATTAATTAACAATTTGAAAATACTAACTTGTTAGGAAAATATTTTCTTTCGATAGTATTAGCAATTTGATATTTATGTTCTATATTTTTCAACTTCAACCTACTTTTCTTTTCTAGTTATTGCATGTTTGTATATGCATATGTCTTATGTGTTTAATAGATTAATGGAGTGTATAATATATTTTGTTTTATTAATTTAGCACACATAAGAATTTATCATGCATAAGAACAATGAAAAAGTATAAATATGCACACACACGTAATTTTTCTGTTAATGGTGGTTTAAAACAAATGTAAACTTCATACCCTCACCAAAAAACAAACTTAGTTGAACTAAACGATCCAAAATACACGAAAACTCTTTCTAAGAAGGATTAAAAGCTTAAAACACGCAAATGCACTAATATGCACAAGGTTGTGCGGGCTTGAAAAAAATTCACAGTCCATAATATCCAAAAAGTAAAAGTTGCCGAGATGAGGATGCTTAGATGGATGAGTGGTATAACATTGAAAGATAAATTAATGAATGAACATATTCGTGGTAAGTTAGGTGAGCTCCTATAGAAGATAAGATAAGGGAAGGACGACTCAGATGGTATGGACACTTGCAACGTAGGCCTTATAGTGCACCTATGAGGAAGAGTGACTTAGTTACTGTGGGGGGCAGTAGAAGGGGTAGGGCTAGACCTAAAATAACTTGGGAGGAGATAGTGAGTAAGGATTTAATATCTTTGAATCTATCAAAAGAAATGGTCCATGATCGCATAAATTGGCGGAAAAGGATTCATATAGCCGACCCCACTTAGTGGGACTAAGGCTTGGTTTTGTTGTTGTTGTTTAAACCCGCATGCCGTTATGTAACATCCGCTACTCCCGCTTCTTGTTACACCCATTACCGTTACATTACACTACCTACTACCACGATTTAAAACCATGATCTAAAACCTACTGAATCATTGCCAAATCTATCGATTCACCTTGTGAATCTAATGAATCAATCTGAATTTATAGATTCACACGATTCTAGACCTATTATATCCTATCAAACCTGACTAGTTTAAAACCCCCCCAAAACAAAATTTCTTTCTTTTTTCTTGCTTTTGTTTTTATAATCTTAGAACTTCACATCTTATATCACCTTCACAAAACCATTCTTCACACTAGGAGTATACTATTCTGCTATTAAGAAGAGGGGAAAGAACACTCATTGGCTGAGGTGGTACCATGTTTCATTGCGTTGTTAAGATTTAAGGGTTGGTTTTTGTGGTAGTTTGTTAAGTTATTATCATATTTTTCTATTTAGTCTGTAAAGAATATACATGAAATATTATTTTTTAAAATTGTTGATAAACACCAAAAGTTCAATATTTTTTTAATTATTTTTTCTTGATTCCCTTCCCTTAAACAGCACGAAGATCATTTTTTCATTAATATTTCTTGACTCTTAGTTTTCATTTGCTTAGGGAAATTATACACATGAAATATGATTTTTTTTATTTTCAAATTTAAATGTACTTTACCATTTTGCTTGTTGTTTGTATATCAATATATGCACATCATTTAGAATTGACATTGGAAATTGTATCTAATCTTACAATTCGACTTGATTATCAATTCTTGATTCCCAAAATTGGAATTTCAATTCACAATTAAAATCTCGATCAGACAACTATGGTTATTATACTACAGTCATTGCACCTTATACCTGTCCTTGATGTATTTTATTTATGATATTTTAGTTCTAAATCTTGCATTATTATGTCTATTAATAATTTCTAAAGTTTCATAAAAGAACCCATGCTACTTTTAATTCCCGTCACTTTTTAAAATTAAAATTGAAAGAAACATTGAATTTTCTGTACTTTTGAATCCTTGCAATTTTAGTCAAAATTAAAGTTTAGTACCCATGTATCACATCAGATTGCAAATGGGTTCATAATAATGTTTATATCTTTTCCAAAGAGTATATTGGTCACTAGATTATAAAATGACATATTCACAAAACTGTTTTATTATAATTGATTGTTTTAAGTGTTTGTCCAGAAAAAGAAAAAAAAAAAGTAGTGCGACCCTGGGCCATAAGCCTCCTTGCTTTGTGAGGGTAGGGGGAGGGTCATCACCGTGTACGCAGCCTTGACCCTGCTTTTATGCAGAGAGACTGTTTCTTTAGACTCGAACCGGTGACCAACCAGTCACAAAGAAGCAACATTACCACTGATCCAAGGGCCCTCTGTCTAAGTGTTTGTCAGCAAACAAAATATCTTTTTCGGTGTCATAAAATGGATGTAATTTCTCATCTGCCTCGGAAGCAATCCGAAACAGATCCAATCGCGTTGGTTGGGACAACATTCTTTGGTTCAAGCTGTGTCTTCTAAATTTTCTTTCACATCTTTGCTGGCTATGCACAATGGGTTAAACACTCTGGACAGAATTCTCAAATAGGAAACAACATCCAACGCCACTTGTCCTCTCTGCTGCACCAGTGAGGAACAAAGTGCACCTTTTCTTTGACTGTCCAATAAGAAGACAAATCTTCAAGGAGGTCAATGAAAGAATCTGTTGTTCAACGTCTGTCTTCAAGCAGGTCCACTAATCTACAAAACCAGAATTGCTGATGTTCCCCACATCTAATTTCTCTGTTTCTTGTTTCATCTCTCTGTTCACTTTCTAAGGTTTACTATTTTCTTGTAGGCTCTCTGCCATTTTTGGCTATAAATTTTTCCAAAAAATATATATATGATAAGGACGAAAAATTTCAAATACCCATTGAAAAAAAATGTAGAATGCCCTCAAATTCTATGAAAAAGAAAGAACACAGAATATTTCCATTTCAATGGATGTCCAAATGCCACTATAAGTTCACAAACGTAGTGGTCTAAACATGTAGTGGAAATCAGAAATAACCTCAAAATGTTGCAAGGGGATCACCAATAAATTTTTTTCATTAATAGAAAGAGAATTTACATGAGGGAGAATAAAACATCTCCCAAAAAAAACCTGGAACAATCCAAAAAAAAACAACTAATAAATACCAAAAAAAGAAACGATAAACATGCCAATAGGTTCCTCAAATCTCTTTGTAACTCATGGAAATTGATTCCTCTCAAAAATCTTAATCCAGTGCACCAGTGAGGCCAAATACTGAATTTTATCCCAAACCAGTGCCCAATTTAATCTTTTCCCAATGAATATCCTTGCATTACGCTCCAACCATAACCCCCATAAAACTGCAAGTATTCCACACTTCCGTAGGACTGCCTTATCCTTGCTCCTACCAAAGCCTATGAAATAAATAGCTAACAATTCTCCCACTGAAGAAGGGCATACCCAGCTCTCTCCTGAAATATCGAAAAGATTATTACAAATACTCCAAGAAAATTCACAGTGGAAAAGAAGATTTGAAGCTGTCACAGCATTTTTATAACAGAGTGCACATTCATCAGGGGAGAGAGAGCCCTCAAAGGTCTCATAATTTGCAGCAAGTTATTGGTATTAGTTTTATTGAGGACAACCAACCATGTGAAAGCCTTAATTTTAGGGGGAACCTTGGTCTTCCAGATGAAATGATAAAGTGGGAAAGAAGAATTGCAGTGAGTCAAGAATTCAAAAAAAGATTTACAAAAATACACTCCCAACTGATCCAGAGACCGTGACTAAACATCCCTCCCCGAAGAAAGATTACTCCCATTCAATAAAGATAATAAAGAAGACAACTCCAACTCCCTATCATTGAGAGGTCTCCTAAAATGGAGATTCCAGGAAACCAATGAGCTCCTCAATTCCCCAACAAAGAATGATATGGCTCTATTTTTGCTTGGAGCTCTGTTGAAATAGACGAGGGAATGAAGTGGATAAAAATGAATTACCCAGCCAAGGGTCTCTCTGAAAACAGATCAAAGAGCCCCTCCTACTCGAGTTTAGTGTGACTGTGTGAAGGATGAAAGAAGGATAAATCTAAGATATGGACCTCCTCGGACTCCAAGAGAACATCTCAAATTAACATTGGTATCCCTCCCATTCTCATCCAACCCAAACTTGCTTCTTATTACTCCATGCCAAAGTGACGATTCTTCTAGAGGGAAGAGTCATTTAACTAGAAGACATGCGTTTTTAGACATCAACTTCCTAAACCCAACCCTCCCTCCTTTTTTGCTGTACAAACCTACTCCAACTAAATAAGTGCTCTTTGTGCCCCCCCTCCCCCCCAAAACCTAACCACATAAAGTCTCTCAATATTCTCTCAAGCTTGCTAGCAATCCCCATTGGAATCTTAAGAACAAACAAGAAACATATAACGGAATGCTAGAAAGACAAGCCTGAATCAAAGTTATTCTACCCCCCACAGAGAAAAGAGCCCCCATGCTGCTGTCCAGCCTCTTCGTCACCCTTTCCACCATTGGATTCCAAAAATCTGTAGCTCTAGGATTGCCCAACAATTCCCCAAATGAACCCCTAAGTCATAGACCATTCCAGAATGCCACAACCCCACTTGAATAGCCCTTACTCTTAATTGCTCCATGGGCTAAACCACTCTTCCCCATATTAATTTTAAGGTCAAACACCCTCTTGAAAATTTAAAGAATACCCAAAATTCTCCTAAAGAAAGGACTATGATCATCAAGGAAAAAAATGGTATCACCAGCAAACTGAAAATAGGAAACCACCACTCCCTCTCTAACTACTTCTAGACCTTTCACCAGCCCCCTCTCCATAGCCCTGTCCACCATCCTACTCAACAAATCAGCTGCGGACAAATAAAAAGGGAGATAAAGGATCACCTTGTCCAATGCCCTTAGAAGCACTAAACCAAGATTTTGTCTCACCATTAACAATCACTGAGAACCACACATTACACAAGCAGCCCCCAATCCTCCAATGCCAACGCTCGCCAAATCCCTTTCTCGAGTACTTAATACAAGAAGGTCCAACTCACTCTATCATAGGCTTTCCCGAAATCTAATTTAAAGACAAATCCCGTCTTCTTATTTCTACAAATCCTCCACCACCTCATTGACCACCAGCATAGCATCCACAGTTTGCCTCCCCGACAAACGCACCCTGGTATCACCAAGCACAACACTCACCCTATTTAGCAAGACTTTAGTGATAATTTTATATAAACTAGAAGTAGGTATAAAATCCTCAACCTTAATAGATCTGGACTTTTTAGGTACCAAATCAATAAAATGGAATCACCAATAATGAAATTAAAAATTCACATGAAAGAATCTGCACTTGCGTAGATAAAGGATAATTGTGCCGTAAAGCAGTTTATACTCAACTCAAAGTTGCTAGGCAAGACTAAACCGAAATCATTAGCAGGAAAAACCAAGAATTTTTTATGTGCTATATATATATCCCAAAATTAAATTTAAAAAGGAAAAAAAAAAAAAGGACCAACCTTGAGTCTTTGTTTACTATCCTTGTCCCAAAAGTTAAAAGCACCATCTGACCCAGCTGTTGCAAATGTATGATGCACCTGAAACAGCAGACACAGATTACCTTGAGCGACATTAACGCCAAAAAATTAAATAAATAATAAACATAGTTTAATTTTCTTAAAAAATTTCTGCAGCATGGGCATGGAGGGTGGGAAATGATATTCTGCACTGACCATAGAAATACTTAAATGATTCAAACAACCTGCATAAGAGTTCATGTCATCATGATATATGCAAAATAGAACCCACTTTTTGGAAAAATAAATCTTCCAGTTTCTAAGCCTCCACTGTGAACACTTAAAAAAAAGTTCCTATCGCACTTATCACTTAAACAAGCACTTCTACCCAAAAAAAAAGTGGCGTTCATCTTGTACAGTAACAAGTACTTATTGCAAAAAGTGATTTTCCATAACCATTTTTTTTTTTGTAACTTTTTAAGGGCCTGTTTCGGCATCGTTCTGCTTTTGACTTTCTATTTTCGTTTCTGTATAGCAAATTAACAGATTACGAAAATGTGTTTCCTTACAGTGAAAGTTATCTGTTTTTGTTTATAGTTTTCAGCTGTTTGCAATGAAACTTTAAATCATATTTTATGATTTTTAGTTATTTTGGCAGCCTGTTGCTAGAATATTTCATTATCCGGAATTAAAATTTTTGGATTTTGGACTAAATCATTCATTTTATCCATACTTTTTTTAATTAAAATAACAATGCTCATAAAAATTTGAAAAAAATAAAAAATAATAAAAACTATTTACAAAATATTATTTACTATATTTCAATTGTCATATACAATAAGATTGTTCTTGTAAAGTGAATTTTTAAATCTAATAATTAAAAAATAATTATAATGTTCTTTTATTTTTTATTATAGTATTTTTAATTTATATTACTCTGTACTTTTATTATTTTAATCATATTTTGTTATTGTTATTGTTATTGTTATTTGATTCAAAGGCAAACATGAACATTGTTTAATCAAGTTTTTAATTTGTTGTAGTTGTAGAAATATTAAGGGCCTGTTTGGTGTTGGGTGTTGTTGCTATTTTCGGTTTCCTATTTTTGTTTCGCCACAGTGACGAAACAGATTATAAAAATGCATTTGTTTATATTGTCAGTTTTCTGTTTCTATTACTGGATTTTAGCTGTTTGCCAAAAAACTAAAAACCAAATTTTATGGTTTTCAATTGTTTTGGCAACCTATTGCCAAAAATTTTAATTTTCAATTGTTTTGGCAACCTGTTGCCAAAAATTTTAATAACTGGAAATAGTTTTTTTTTTATTAAATCATTCATTTTATACACTTTTAAATTAAAATCAAAATTAAATGAACATATGAACTTAAATATAATTAAAATAAAAATATACATAAATTTCAAAAAATAATAATAAAGTCAATTGAAAAATAGATACTTCTACTATTTTTCAATTGTCATGTCCAATAAATTTTTTGTTGTATAGTAAAATTTGAAAGTAGAACAGTCAAGTAAAATTATTATAATAAATTTTATCTTCATTATAGTATTCTTCTAATGTGTATTATTTGTAATTTTATTATTTTAATCATATTTTTATAATATTATTTGATTTAAAGATGAAAATGAGCATTTTTTAATTAATTTTTTAATTTTTATTAGTTTTATAAGCGCTAACCAAATGGGTTTCTATTTCTAATTTTTGGTTTTCATTTCTAGTTTTCGTTTCTCTAATTTTTTTCAATGATGCCAAATGGTCCCTAACTAAATGTGTGGTTTGTTTTCGGTTTTCAGTTTCTATTTCTAGTTTTTAGTTTTCGTTTTCATATTTTCTTATAGTGATACCAAACAGCCCCCAAGTGAATTTTGAGAAGCACTAAAAGATCGTATTTTTGGCCACTTCTGAGTGACAATGTTCACAAAGAGTCAATTTTGTAAATATAATAAATTTTAGTAGTAGTTTTGTAATTTTAAAAAGTCATAAAATAATCATATATTATTTTGTTATGTATAATAACATCGTAATTCTTGATGAAATATAATTCAATTTTGGAATGAAGAAATAGAACCATCTACAAATTTGAATTAATATTAAGCAAATTAAAAATATTTATTTAATTAATAATATTATTTTAACATAAATTAATATGAATTATGTGTTATAAATATACATTAAGAACATGATTATTGTTAAGTGAAAAACAAAAATATTATATTATTTTTACGTAATATAATATTTAAATGTTAATTAAAAATAACAATTAACATGATTATTAACTAAATTTTTAATTAGAAGATATTACTATTTTTAAATTAAAATATATAAGAAAGTAATCATAAATTATTTTACTATGTATAATATATTAATTATTTATGAAATATAATTCAATTATGGAATGAATGAAAAGAACAATCAATTAATTTAAATTAACATTAAATAATATTAATTTAATTTAATTATTAATACCATTTTTAATATAAAATAATGTGATAATCATATGTTATAAATACACATTAATAAAAATATTATTTTTAATTGAATAATGATGTTATATTATTTTACTTCATACCAAACTATTTAAATTTTAATTAAAAAATAATTGACATAATTATCAATTAATTTTTTAACTTGAAAATATTAATATACATATAAAACAACAACAAGCCTTTAGTCCTACTAGGTGAGGTCGGCTACATGATCCATTCCGCCAATTCACTCGATTGAGAGTGTTTTCCTCTATTAGATTAAGGATTATTAAATCCTTTCTCACTATCTCATTCCAAGTTATTTTACGTCTACCCTTACCCCTTTTCATGCCAAAAACAATAACTAACTCACTCATCCTCACAAGTGTTCTACTAGGCCTACATTTCAAATGCCCAAACCATCTAAGCCGCCCCTTCATTATCTTGTCTTCAATCAGTGTTATGCCTAAATCATTGTGTATACCTTTTGTACATGTTTCTTAGTTGTCCAACATTCTAAATCATAAAGCATAGTCAGCCTTATAGCCTTATAAAACTTTCCTTTTAATTTTAAGGATATACTACGATTACACAACAAACCTAACACACTCCATTTTACCCAACCTAATTTAATTCTACGCACTAGCCTTCTTCAACTTCCCCTTCCGCTTGCATAGTAGATCCAGAATATCTAAATCTATTAGTGTTATTAATCTCTTGATTATCAAGTTTAATCTTCTCTCCACTACTACTCCTTATATTACTGAAATTACATTTCATATATTTTGTATTATTCCTACTTATCCTAAACCCTTTAGACTCTAATGTGGCTCTCCAAAGTTTAAACTTAGATTCAATTACGCTCCTACTATCATCAATCAAAACGATATCATCTACAAACAACATACACTTAGGGATCTCATGCAATATTCCTAGTAAGTTCATCAATCACTAAAGTAAAAAGATAAGGACTCAAAGTAAAACTTTGATGTACACCTATTGTGATTGAAAAATCTCTAGATTCGTCTCCTACAGCCCTAATGCCAGTCACTGCTCTATAATACATATATTTAATGACCTCAGTATATCTATTGCAAACCCCCTTCTTTTCTAAGACTCACCAAAGTACTTCCCTAGATACTCTATCGTAAGCTTTCTCTAGGTCAATAAAAACCATATGCAAGTCGCTTTATTTTTTCCTAAACTTTTCCATTAAGCTTCATTAAAATATTATTTTTACTATATTTCATTAGTACCTTTATACAAAACAAAGGCAATATTCAAAACTATAATAACTATCATGTAATTAAGATTATGAGTCATACGATGAAATTATGAGAAAGGGTAATTGAACATAGAATAAGACTAGAAACAAGAATTTTAGAAGGGGTAATCTGAATATTTTTATATAAACTATAGTAAAAATAATCATATTTTATTTTATTATGAATTATGACATATTAGTTATTAATAAAATATATGTCAATTCTATAACGAATAAGAACCATCTATTAATTTAAATTAACATTAAACAAATTAAATTTTTAAATTTAATTAATAATATAATTATTAACATAAATTTATATGATAGGCATATGCCATAAATATAAATTAAATAAAAGATTAATGTTAAATTAATAATCTTATATATCTACTTATAGAAAAAAATAATTAACATAATTATTAACTAAATTGTTAATTAGAAACCATTAATATTTTATGTTTAAAATATATTTAAAAATAATCATATGTTATTTTATTATATTCACATTAACGGCTAATGACATATAGCAATATAAATTCACAATTCATATAGCTAATAAAAGAGAATATTCAAATACCACTTATTTTAAAATTTACAGACAACCAAACACAACTTATGACTTTCAACACTTTTCTAGTTCAACACTTATTATTATCATTTATTAAATTCAACACTTCTTTTCAAAAGCACTTCTCCGAAAGTGGTTCCAAACGATCCGTAAGAAATTAGAATAACAACCATAATCATTTCTGACTGTATCTGAGAGCAGCATTTTCCAGACAGTCCACCCACCTTGTGGTGCATTGGTCAATCACAAATACAATTTATTCATCATCATAAATTTTCAACTTGTGGCCAGGACTGCACAAGTACTATTTGGTTTGGTTTTCCAGTTATGGTTCTCAGTTTCATTTTAAGATTTTTTAAAAAATTGGTTTCAGCTTCAGATTTATGTGTAAACCAAACTGGAAAACTGAAAAAAAAAACTAACATACAACTCTATTATGAAATCTTGAATTAAATTAAATATAGCCATTGCATCAACAGTACATGTATTACACAATTTTGATTCAATTTTATTTTTTTTATCACTGTAGCTTTTGTGTTCAAATCTAATTCTAAAATGTTGAAAATGTAGAAACTAATTTAAAGTAGAGCAAGAAGGCTTTCCTCTTTGCACCTGCCAATGTGGGAGAGCAGCCCCCCATAAGAGTAGTCATGTGCTGCTGTGCTGCTTTGAAGTGGCGGTGGATTCAATTTTCAAATGAGCCAAGTCTCTCACTCTACTTTATTGTCCCACATTGACTGTTTTAAGAGTGGGAACCCTTCCACTCTTCTATAAAAGCCAAGTCTCTCCCTTTATGTTCCCACCAAGTTACAGCGAATTCGAAGTATACCATGCCGGTCCTGTTGGGCTTCACAGTAGCTGTTCTTTATTTGATTGGGTTGGGCCTATTCTTGGGGCCTGGCTTTGTCTTATATATGTGGCAGAGACTTAAATAACCGACAAAAAACCGAATCGACCAAGTAAGCAATGGTTTGGTTCTTGTTGAACCAACAGTTTTCAGTTCGGTGTCAATTTGAAATTTATGAGAAAAAAAATTTTCAGTTCGGTAATTGGTTTTGGCCAAAACCTAACCAAACCAACCAGAGTATACCCCTAGCCAGCACTAACATAATATAGCAACTATTAAGACAGCATGTATTTGGAAACAATTGTGCATAAAGATTTGTTCCTGAGGAGAAGCTTTTTCTGCAATCCAACCAGGCTTCACAATGCAATTGACAAACCTTGCCTAATCCTCTTATTTTATATAAGTTTTTAAGCAGTATGCAAACAAGAGCTGCTTTAACTTCCTAATTTTTAATATATTTATGTTTCTTTTATTTAGGGTATTTTTATTAGGGCCATATCTTCAAGTTTCTTGTATAATTTTATTTAGAAAGCAAGATTCTAGGTATTGTTATTTAGGAAACTCAAACTGGTATCTTGGTTTTATTAGGCTTATCAATTAGCTTTGTCATCTTCCAAGTTGCAAGCATTGTAAGTCTATATATTAGGATTATATCTCCAATATTCTAGATTATTATCATTTAAGAAACCAGCATTTTAGCTTAATTAGGATTTCTTAATTAGTTTCTTTATCTTCCAAACATTGTAAGCCTATAGAAGGCCCCTATGTATTAGTTTTTAAGAGTGATTGGAATGCAGAACTGACGTTCCTGGAAAGCAATAGGTTTCCTCTAGCAGAAATGTCAACATAATAAAACAAGTAAAAGATGAAAATCGATTAAAAGAAATGTGAAAACTGTGAATTGGACAAAAGAATAAGCAATAGATTAACCTTCATGAAGTCCCTATTCTCTCTGAAAAGTCCCTAAAAGTTTTATAAAGTATCATGCAAAATAACATGTTCGAACTAATGATACTCTTTCAACATATTTCCCTGAAAAAAATATTATCAAGGAATACAAAAGAAATACCCCATTAGGTATTAATCTGACAGCTTATTAAGATTTAAACTTCAATCAATTTTGGGATGCTCAGAAAATGACATTTCTGTACAAATTTTGAGCACTTACATATTTCCCTAAGTCTCATGAGAATGTTCCTCATATTGCAACACTACAATCAACATATAAAAACATCAAGAAGTAATCATTATATATAATATATATTTATATATATTAGACTAAAAAAAAGGAAGATATTTCATTAAAGAAGAAAGAATGTACAAAAAAGAGAATAAGACATCCTCCTATGAGAAAAAGAGAAAGAAAAAAAAAATTATATATATATGGAAATAACAAACCACGATGTATCGTGCTTTATTATCAATTATCATAAACTTGCACTCAAACCTGTTGATTAAACGGATGAAAAACTACAATGTCTAAGAGTTTTTAATCAAGTTCAGCTTGTTCAAATTGGAAAGATTGTTTTATCAATGATTAAAGCATCTTTGGAATTAATAATCAAATAACTTCAACACATGAAATAGAGTAGCTACGGCATAAAAAATTATTCTAGCATCCTGAATTATCCAGTAGCATCTTAATTCTTGTCAAAAAATCTTCAAAACAATTGATGCCATAAAAACAAGAGATACTGACCAAAATATCGTGTTACAAGCAATGAAATAACCAATAGCAAGTTCTCTTGTTGGCAGGAAAAGCAGGTGGCTTTCTCTAAGTAAAGCAAAATAAAACATTTACAATTTTTTTCAAAAAAATAAAAAAGAAATATTCAGATTCAACTAAGATGTCTAACTTAAGAAGATAAAGAGTTAAGAACACTAAAGACAAAATTACTGTTCTGGCAAACTAAAGAAACATTCAGATTCAACTAAGATGTCTAACTTCAGAAGATAAAGAGTTAATAACACTAAAGACAAAATTACTCTGGCAAACTAAACATTGAAATAATTTTAAGACAGCATTAATAAAGCAATAAACTGGGCATGGGGAGACCAACAACAAAAAATTAATGCAATAGTGTACACTCTCACAGGATGGAAGTTTAAGGAATTGACGGAGTATATCTCGTTGCCATCTCTGTGGCATTTGAATGTGAAGTTTTTACTTTGTTGTGAATCATCCAGATGATGCACGCCAACCCTTCCCTCTATCGAACCAACCTAGAGAGAACATACCATCACATTCAATGATCCAATAAAGTGTCACAAAATTTAATAATGTTTGACAAGGTGGATCAAGAAAGATAGTCAAATTTGTATACTTGATCAACAAGAAAAGAAAAAAAAACAAATGAAAGATGATGAAATTTATCCCATGCCTTCAAATATCAAGCATTAAAAAAGTAGACATTACTGAAGCCAAGAATGGACACCTGGCTGACACTTGGCCGCCCCACTTTAGAATTTAAAGCCAGTAGAAGCAAGCAGCTGCAGTCATGTTATACTGCTTCCAGACATATCAATACCAGCAACTACATAGTATAACTATTATCGTTTGCTGTAAACCCTAGTTCTAGAGAGAGAGAGAGAGAAAGAGAGCAGGAGTAGTGAGAAAATTCGACCGAAAATAAGGAATAAATAGGAGAATTGAGGGGAAATAGGGAAAAAAATGCGGAAAATTCAGAGGAGCATCAAAATAAATTGGAGAAGGATTCATATAGCCGACCCCACTTAGTGGGACTAAGGCATGGTTTTGTTGTTGTTTGTTGTATCAAAATAAATCGGAGAAGCTGATAGTCAAGGTGGCGTCCTTAATCTTTGTTCACCTAAAGATTTTGGATAAAATTGGGATTCCTCTGGGAAAAAGGTAGGAATTTGTATGTAGTTACATTCTAATAGGGAAGAATTTGGTAGTTCTTTATTTGTTATTTAGTGTAAATTCCATCACATGTGTTCTCCTTGGCTTTCATAGCTGCACATTATTTTTTTTTAAATAGTCAGGAAATTTATTTGCTATGGCTATTTGTCTACAAGGAAGATGGTCATTTGTTTGCTACAGCAACCTAGCATATATTAAAATTCCAGTGAAATAAATGGATGTACTGTAGCACTGTGTGCTATTTGTGATTGATATACTGTGGAATTTGAGCAAATAGGCCTGTGCCTCCCTTGGATGAAAGGCCCTACACCTTCGAAGGGTATTTACGCTTATGCAGTGACTGGCCAATGTGGAAATTGGCACTTCTCTTATTTCCACTTCATACAATTGGTTGGTCAAGCTAGATATTGACGCTTGTTTGAGATGGTACTGCTATGCTGAAATGAGTGCTACTTGGAGGGCTTGACTCTAGATAAAGAGATGACCTAGAATAGGAAATGCACTCATGAAAATGACCTAGAATAGGAAATGCACTCATGAAAATAGGTACATGCCTGCATATAAAAATGAAAAATCACATCTGGATGATTGAAAAGAAAATTGGAAAATCTCATCTTAAATGATGAAGTCGTTATGTAAATTATCGTAGATTAAGTATGTCTACTAAGCTCGTGGTTGCTCTCCCCACTTCCTCATTTCAGGCTCAGTTGGATTGAAGGAAAGCAACATTCGCTGAGTTTTTCACTACTTTACAGGTTCGCATGAAGACATCAATATGTGTTTTTGTTGGTGAACATGGTTGGTTCAAGTAGTATGGAATAAGACAGGTTTGACATGAGGAAATAGTGCTGTACAAAAATTAAGAGAGTAAATGGAAGAGTGCTACAAGATTATAGACACATCAGCAGGCAATGAATAAATGCGGATAACTTCATATTGGATATAGACAACCTAAGCAGCAATAGCAAAATACAGAATACAATTTTAAAAAAAAAATTTCCCAGAGGCACAGTTTCTTGTACAGGATTATAGCTACGGTACCCCTTTGGTTGATAACACACTATAGAAAATGCACAACGTAGAACAATTACTAAGCTTATTCCGTGCTGATGTTCTAGTACTGAATATTTTGGTATCTTAAAGTTCAAATATTAGTGCTAATGTTCTTGCAATCAAGAATCTAGAATGCAGGGTATCTTACACAACTTTAATAACTGTGTGCCTGACCTTTGTGAAGTGTACCTTCATCTCACCCCGTGTGCCTAGGCTCTAGGAACCCTTTGTGCCAGAGTGCACCTTGAGCCTTTGGCTGCTATGGATCACACACACAATTATATTCATTTACCCCCCAGCAACAGGAGAAACTTCCAGTTCTCTCTATAATTCAAAGCACACTCAAACAGTATTCTGCACCCAAATCAACCCGAAGAACCTTAATATTGGTGGGAAATCAGGCATTATCCATGGAAATAAAAGCCTAATTAAAAAAGGGCATCCCCAGGCCACAAGGCTCCCCTGCCTTGCAAGGGTAGGGGGAGGGTTGTCACAGTGTCTGCAGCCTTACTCATACTTTTATGCAAAGAGGTTGTTTCCTTGGACTCGAACCCGTGACCCACCCATCACAATGGAGCAAACTTACCATTGATCCAAGGCCCACCCTCTATAAATAAAAGCTAAATTAAAGTTCAAAATTTCAGATTCAGAAGGCATCAGATACATCCATGAATAACAACTATAGTCATCAATAAAACAAACATAATATACAGAACAGCCCTTCATGTAGGAACTAGAGAAGGTCCCCATACATCAGTATAAAGAAGAAAGGAGAATTAGAAACAGAAATACATTTATCAAAAGGCAGTTTGGGCATCATTGAAGGTTTACATCCACAACCAGAGATGTTAGATGCATGCCCTAGAACCCCATAAGAAGCCAATCCTTTCAAGCAATCACTAGATAAATGACCTCATCTAGAATACCACAAGTAAAACTAAGAACCACAACCCAAACGAAAAAAGGAAAATGCTGACAAATCAGTCTGTCTCCATAAGATAAGCAAGCTTTCCAAAATGTACAAGTCACCAGCTGTCACAAACCCATGTCGGATGTGTACTAGGGAAATTTCAGGCTAATAAGGATGGTTTGGGATCCAACTATGTGAGGTGCCTTTTATAGGACAAAACCATGAAGCCAATGGGCCAAAATAGACAATACCTAACCAGAGTTGGGCCTGAGACCGTTACATTTTGAATTAGAGTCACCCTGGAAGTACTATTATGTGGGACCCTACACACAGGCACTCTTACGACAACGTCAAAGATTGGAAGGAGAGAATGTCGAAGTCCCTTATCGAATGTGTATTAGGCAAATCTTGTGCTTAAAAGGATGGTTTGGGCTCCAACTATATTTTATAGGACAAAACCATGAGGTCAGTGGGCCAAAACAAACAATACCTCACCAAAGTTGGGCCCAAGACCATTACACACCAATTATGTGCTCCACTCCAATATGCTTCCCAGACTTCCAATTACGGACAAAGCAACTAGAATACAACATCAAAGCCTGCAACAGAAAGTTGACTAATTGAAAATAAACAAAATACAATTGGTGAACACAAAACACATTGAATATGGACAAAGAATTGGGTGGGAGGGTTCCCATAGAACTAATACGCTCAACATGCCTTGGAGGGCCATTAGAAATGAGAATTGTGATAGAAGAGAAATGGGATAGACAACCACTTAGTGAAGATAGAATAGGTGTCATATGATGCAGTTTCTAGAATCAAAAATACATGTAGCACAAGAGATACCTAATGGATGAGAGCCATCCAAACTTATGCAAGTAAATGATCCATAGTGGAACAATCAATCATAGTCTTCATAGAGCATACCTACTCAATCATTGACTGGATGATTGTACAAGAAAGAAGAAACAATGTTGGCAGTAACATTTGGAGCTGCAAGTATGGTTGAAAGTAAGAAGATGACAATTGAGGCAAAGATGTGGTCCTAGGGAAACGGCATGCTAGGTAGTCTAAGAAGATGTGCATCCTTTTTGCGGTAGAGGCTCAAGACAAGAGACCTTCCATTGGCCTTTCTAACAGCAGAACCTACACTCATGGCTCATCAACTCCAACATGTCGCAGCTTCTGGTAACTCGTAACACTTCTATAGCAAAGACTAAGTGAAGTTCTCGAACAACACCATCAAGACTAAATAGAAGAGCATGATGTACCACAGAACCACAAACAAATAGGTCTCTCAGAACCATTATAAATTGCACTAGCCTCTGTCTTTCTTTAAATTTTGCATGGCTATCCACTGACTGCAAATGTGGATCCACAAGGGCTAGTTGGTTCCAAGAAAAAGTCATCTAATTGTAGAAATCTTGAATGGTCTTGTCACCCTACTTGGCTCCACAAATTCCCCTCTCGGTACTCCTTTATAAAATTTTATTCAAGATAAACCCAAAAATAGGCCCAAACTTTGGATGTACTGAACTTTGAAAACTCATGCAAATAGTTGGTTCCACCAAATTGCATAAACCAAGTAAGAATCTAAGCATTCTCCATCCCTCACTTAGCAACAGATTTTTCAATGACTTGAACCTTAGTATCAAAGCATTTAACTTCAAAGCCTGTCATATAAAACCCCATCTTCCCTTTCCAAGAAAAACGTTAATGCAGGAGCAGCAGCAAGAATGATGAATAGAACAGCAGTGTAGGTACTGCCCGGGAGAAAACAGGAAGAGGGGAGAGGAAGAACAAAAGAAAGAAGAAGGAACAGAAGAGGAGGAAGGAGGAGGAGAAAGGAAATACAATGGGGGAACAACACAGACACTTGTTCACCTAAATTTTCAAATTCGCAAAAACTAATTTCCGCATGGCTTTCACACCCTGTTTGTAAGAAACTATAGAAAGCCTAAATTACAAGAAATTGCACATAAACCCTTAAAAAGGTACATGAAATTACAAAAGATCCTCCAAAACATACATATATTACAAACAGACCCCAAAATACACATATGGCTACTAATAGCAAACTAAACACACATAATAAACTACATTATTGACTAAACACACCTGGGTTTACGACCCGAGAATCCATTGACTCTATTCTTTGAAAATATTCTCCAAATTGGGTCAAAATGATCCATCCAAATACCTGCTGCCTGTCCTACGTCAGAAGTTTTTCATTACACTTGACCAGTAAGTGCAGTATCCAACATTTGAAGTATGTTGTTTGTCTGAATTGTGCCATGTGGACTTAACATGATTACTGGCCTGAGGTCTGATAACTCCAAGCCTTTGATTTCAAGGAATATTGGAGAGAGAGAGAGAGAGAGAGAGAGAGAGAGAGAGAGAGAAAGAGAGAGAAGAGAACCATCAGAAGAGAGTGAAATCGGTGTAATCAAATTTAATTTCATTTTTGTTTTCCTTCTGCCATCTTGTATTATTTGCTTTTGCCTACTGGTTCTGACTTCTGAGTTTTAACTCATTTGATCTATTGAATTTTATAGCATCTTAGCATTTTTCCCAATGCATATTTGGATTTGATTTTTTACTTTGTTAACTTTGGGGGATCTTAGGATTTATCTATAATAGTATTTTTGATCATGTGAAGCAACTTTGAAAAAAAAAAAAAACCTTTTTAATGGTGTGGGACATACAATTTTAGTGTGGGGCTTATATTATTTAGTGATAGTCTTTACTCAAAATGATTTTTATTGATATCAACATTAGTTAACCTTCTGTGTAAAATATGTATTATTTTTCTCACAAGCATCGCACTTTACTCGAGCAAGCATCTAGGGTGGCACGAAGCACCTCAATAAGCGATTGTTTTGCAAGCTAAGATTTTTCAGGACTGGATTGGACTAGAAGGACTAGTATTGGACTGGTTTGGCAATGATAAACCATCCTGTTTTTAATCTATCATCTACATGGGATAAGATAAAGACATGAGTGGTTTTTTTTTCTTCTTTTGCCTTTGGTAAGACTTGGCCTGAGCTTGCCAGTAGGTGTGAACCAGCCAGCTCTAGCCCATGTTCATGGGCTAAGCAGCTCCCTTAGCCTCTTTACAAAGCACAGCCAAACATGTGCAAAATGTGGCCTGAACCTAGCCACTCTTAGCCCATGAAACAAGCACACCCTCGAGCAATAGGAGCTCTTAGGGGGCATTTGGCAGAATTAAGCACTGAAAAGTGAAGACTGAATTAGACTTCGAATTTTACAAACCAATTTAGAACCTGACAACTGTAACACTGGAAAAATATTACTTTCTTGGTAAATCCAAAATATCTAAATATGTACATAAAAATTATGAAAAAAAAAAAATACAAGAGCACAAATCTGGTTTATCTAATCATACGCCAATGAAAATTACCTACTCAATAAATTAACACAAATATCATCTCCCCAAATTTCAGATTTATCAAATCAATTAAAAAAAAATTTCAATCTCTTGGGTTTGCACCAAATCTGGTGCATCAACCATCTTCCATGGTTCCAGCTACGGTCTTCAAATGTGAAGCTTCAAGCTCATGGCAGAGGCCACAATGGAGGCTGTGATGGAGGCAGTGGTGGAGATGTGATGGAAACCATGGTGGTAGCGACAGCATGATGAAAGGTGGTGGTGGGAGCATGATGGCAGGCGGTGACAGAGGCCATGGTGGAAGGCAGCAACAGGAGCATTGTGGGAGGTGGTAGTGAAGGCTGTGGTGGGAGTGTGATGGGAGGCTCCAGATTGTGGTGGGTCAACAATCTCCAGAGATCTGATGGGAGGTGATTATGGGAGGGGAAGCACTGGTAAGAGCACAGCCATGGAAGAAACAAGGGGACAAGGGGGGAGAGAGAGGGGGTGCAGAGGGAGAGTGAAATAATCGATAGCTGAATGAGGCTCAGCAATGAACCTATTAATGACTGAATCATTATAAGGCTATTCAGTTAACTTTCCGAACAGCATCTAGTTCACCTAATGCTGATAGAATAGTAGACCAGTCAAATAAAAGGTCATTCATTGCAAGCAAACAGACCCTTGGCATCTTTTGTGTGCCTTAAGCTTTTGACAAAACTGAGGGAGATAACAAAGCTGGTGATTTATAAGATAGAGAATTGAAGAAAATTTCTGCAAACAGAGAAGCATTCCTATTATTGCAAATAAACAAGCAGGAAGAAGAACAGAGGTTCTAGAGGAGGTTCATGACTTAATGCAATTCTCAAAGATTACCAGTTTTAGGAAAGTGTACAGTTTGAATATGGCAGTTTGTAAAGGACTTAAGAGGGGGAAAGCATACAATATGAATATGGCAGGTCGCAAAGGACTTAAGAGGGTTTGGAGATGCTTTGATGGGCTCATGGGCCAGGGTGATAAAAAGAGAAGAACTTCTGAGAGGCAAAATAGCTCAACTCTGTTAATGTGATATCTGCAATAGTGATTCAGTGCAAGTGTGGGATGCTATCAACAGTTCTCAGACTACAGAAGAACTGCAGATCAGTTGCTGAAACATTGAAGCAGCCCCAGTAAATTAGCTCAGCAAGAGAGTTAAGAACAAAATGTACATGATAGTTCAATAAAATATAACCAAAACTAACCAAAGGATGAAAGCAACCCTAGCCATAGCAATAATTACAAAAATACACATGTACAGAACATAAACCTCCACAAATATGACATCCAATTCCCCAGTTGGTCCATGGCAAAAGGATGTACATGTCTTAACCACACAAGACAAACACCACCAGAAGTTTGTAAAAAGCACATTTAGGCAAACATCAACGGTGAGCGGTATCGGTTGTGCACAATGAAAGCAAGCTTATGTGACCAGATAGCTCTATTAGACACCATGCATTTCAAGTTTCTGATCCCTCATTTAAGTTTCCTACTTCTATTGGTTTCGTTTTCCCACAAATATGTCACCTTTCTCCAGTCACCACAATGTTGAGAAGTTATGTTCCTCTGAAATTCTATTATTTTAGCATCCCATCCAGCTTCAAGCACACATACTTTAAACATTCCTGCCTTTGGTCTATCTTTACAGATATTTGTTTCTGTCGCTATTATTATCCCTAAGAATGAGATTTGTCAAAAAAATTTCAAAAGAAAAATCCAATGTAAAAGATTAAAAGTCGTGGTCAAAATTATTGTTTCATCTGACTGTTTCATTGCATTCATAACTTTAAACAACATGTGGGTGCTCTATTGAATTACTCATGAAATTGTTAAATTTTGCTCCACTGAAATACAAGTTCTTCACACAATCATTTTTCACGACACAATAGAATGAGTACGTACTATTGATTTTATCATTTAACAATTTGGATTCTAATAATGTTTCTGTATGATAATTGACAAAACTTAAGAAGGGAAAATATTAACTGCCACTTAACAGTTGAAACAAAATTTGTCAGTCTTCAGTCAAGTTCATTTAACTTAATATCTCAGAACATTTTTAAGGATTCAGTTCAGGTATAGATAGTCATTAGGAGGCTGTATGATGCGTATTATTTTATTCTATTCCATATTATTTGAGTAATTTAGGATGAATAAAATGAAGTGAATCCTACAATGGTTTTCTCTCACACATAAAAACCTTTTCATCTCTCATTTCGATATCATGCTCTGTCATGGTGCTGGTAGAATTTGATGGTGAGGGTTTGTTCAGTCCAGATCGAGGGGAAATCCTTCAATCTGAGATTGGATAAAGTGGGGAAGGTGCCAGTTCTTGTGAAGAATCGGCAACATAATCGATGAGTAAGACTTTCATCGGCTGTTGCAACGTGTTTCTCACAGGGATTTTTGTCTCTTGTTGGAAGGTCAAGCAAGGGTTTTCAAAAATCTTGGGTGAGTTTCACTGACTACTGGATGGTCATTCATGCGACAAAGGCAGGTAAGTTCTTGGAATTAGGGCATGGTTGGAGAGGCAAGAGTTACTCTTATCTTTGTTCCTGAAGGGTCCAAAGGCAATGGGTAGCTTCGATTTGGGGAAGAATTTAGTGCTCTGCTAAGCTCTCTTCATCCTGACACTACAGGTGTAGGATAAGATCTTTGAGAATTGTTCAAGGGGTGAGGTAGTTTCAGGAACTAGAATTGATGCTCATGCTCATGCTACTTCCAAGGGTATGCCGGAGGTGGTGTGTGTTCATTGTGTAGGAAGATAAAATAGGAAGTCCTTCAGTCTGCTTCGTCAATCAGTCAAATTCGTTAAGGGCAAGGATTCCAACTGGGGGCCTGAGTTCAGAAACAGCTAAAATTTCCTGCTTGGACGAAGGATTAATGAGGATTAGATGGGTTGGCTTGGGTCTATGATGATAACTTTAGACTTGGGCGGACTACTTGACAGCAGTATAAGCCTTTTAAAACAGCTGATAGGCCTTTCAGTTAAGGAGGCCCAAAATCAGAATTATGATCCTACTTTGGGCTTGCTTATTGAGAACGAAAACAATCTGGTTAAGCCTCAGCTGGGCCAACTGAATGGGCAGGCCCAAAAGTCTATTCCTACTAGCTTTAATAGCCTAGTTGAAAGTCAGGTCCCCAATCTGAATGAAGCCCATAGTCTTTCTTCTAATTCCTGTGAGACGACAGGACGTCATCTTCCTTCGGAAAAGAAGCAAGCCACTACAGCATTAGCGTTTCACTTGACCTCAAACCAGACCCTTGATGGTCAAAAAAAAAAAGGAGTAGCTGTTCCAATAACAGAAAAAGGAAGGAGGTAGTAATAGAAAGGTTGGTTTCTAAAGATTCAAATAATATTCTTCAAGTTTCTTCTTTTTTCTGTTCAGAAGAAGTATGCTAGTGGGCAGGGTTCCGAGAATGAAATTGGGGAGAGTCATCTAAGAATGTTAGTTCTAGTGAGAATGAATTTCAGAATTTTATAGTGCATTTGGAAGGAATTTCAGATGGTAAGAGAGCTGATGCAGATAATCTGAGAGATCAAAAAAGGTTTATATTTGTCTTTAGAAAGAGCAAAAGGGTTTTGAAATGAGGAAACATCTTGAAGAAATTAGAGATTCATCTAGTGAAACAACAAAAAAAAAATCTCCATAGAGATTCAAAAGGTGGGTTAAGTCTAGTGAGAAGCCAATTGATGAGAGCATTGAGAGGGCGAGTATCTGCAAGGATAGTAAGAGATGAGAGGATATGTTGGATGATGATACTGCAGACAGGATTTTGACTGTGACAGAGGCTTACTTTTGGATCAAATTCAGGATCAACATTGTTATTTCCCCGACTCTTCTTCTGATAGTCTCGGGGATTTATCTTTGTGCAGTCTCCTCCTCTAGAAGGGTTAGATGGTAATGGCATTATATTTTTGACGATGATGCTTCTTATGAAGAGCAAGGGAAAAAGATGGAATTCTGCCTACTCCAGCTCAAAAAATTTCTGGGAAGCACCTTCAAATTCAGAATTCGGTTGATAACTTGGGCCTCAATTTGCCTGATCATGGAGGAAATCAAGTTAGGCTTGATGGTGGTAAATCTAAGGTTAAGAAGGGTCAGAGGGAATTAGATAATTTCAAGTGTTTAGTGAACTATGATGGGAAGGATTTAAAGAGAGGATTTCTTGGCTGATTTTAGTTTTTGTTTTTCACTAGGGTTTTTTATCTTTTTTCTTTTGTTTATTGATTTTTTTATTTCTTTTTCCTTTTGAGGATTTAGTATCCTCGTACTGGTTGTATATTCTCTCTCTCTCTTTTAATATATCTTCTTTTTTATCAAAAAAAAAAGTAACTGTTAGAAAGCAGAAGCCAAAATCACATCAATAGCATGTTGTGTACTTACATTTTCGTCTTTTGTGATTCAATCATATTTAGTGTGCTTCGACTCTACATTTATTTTCCAGGTTTAATAGAGGTATTTCTATCGAAGTTTTACTTATCATTCCTATTACACTATATCAGCACCATTTGGCTACAGTTGGCTAGAATAATAAGATAGAACTTCAAGTCCCAACCAATTTGATTAAAAAAGAAGAAAGCTAAACTTGGAAAATTAAATTAAATTAAATTCAAAACAACAAAGAAAAATAAAATATTACCAAGAAACCCTGTTGATCAGGAAAGGCAGCAACACATCTCGTCTGATACTTAAGGGGCGAAGAAATTCTCTTGAATTCTGTCTGTCAGTGTTCAAAGTTATATAGATGATTTCAGCATCATAATGCAATAAAAAAACAAATACATAAAATGAACCATTGTTTCTCAAAAATTTTCGTGATAAATCATGAGTAGACTCAGATGCATTGAAAATGTCTTTCACAAGAAATCAACCATATTTTTTTATACAAAAAAAACAATAAAAACAACAATTAAAATGATAACATAATGCAATAGAAATTGTTTTTTTATTGAGTGGTGCTAGCTTCTTTTTTTTTTTTTCTTCTTTGGAGGACAACTTGTCTTCCTTTTGATTATATTTCTTTCTCTTTCCTAATAAATATCTTATTATATGAGAAATAAAGTGCAAGCCATTGATGGTGATTGTATTTCTTTCTTCTCTTTCCTAATAAATATCTTTTTCAAAAAGAATTAAAGTGCAAGCTGACAATGGCAATAGGAAGGGATCTTGAGTTTTATTCTCAGTTGCCTAGGCCTAGCAATATCCTCCTCCATAGAACAGACTGCTGAAGAGAGAGCCTGAATTCCTAGAGGCAGTATTCCTTTTTCTTCAAAGCTTTATAAACAGACACAACGCATTTGCTGGTTTGCGTGCTTTGATATTCATGGTCTGTGATGAAACATTAGTGTCCACTTTCAAATCTATATCTGACATCAAGCTTACAATTAAAATTGAGATTTTCAGAAATTGTCTTCTATTAAAGGTTAACAAAGTTGATTATCTAAGGAAATAAAGAAATTAGGTTATCTGTACGATAATAAGAGTGACGGCGCTAGCACATTTGCTTATGATGGTGGTTTAACATTGGATGAGGTTGGGGAACATTATGGACATGCTTCAGATTCACCCACTAGGAAATATCTTATTTGCCACTATCCCAAATGGAAGGTTTAGAGTGTGCTTCTGTTTTTGAGGATTACGATATGGGTAAAGACAAAAGAGGAGCAGTGAAGGGATGGGATTTTGCCCATGGTGAAGGAGATTTATGTGGCATGTAAGTTTAAACACGATAAATATTCTTCATACATCATAATATTAAGACCTTCGAAACTCATAATTTTACAATCATTAACGTTAAAATAAAACATACCTTGATCCATAGCCTCCAAATATATATATATATATATATATATATTTGGACTGTGTTTCTATCTCATAACTCTTGCTCTTCCTTAAGCTTCAACTTAATTTGATGGATATATTTAGCATAAGCATCACAGGCTGAGATAGGACCAGCCACTAACCTCTCTTTTATAATCACTTCCATCAAGTGATTAATAATGTATCATAATTATAGACTTCTCATATTCCTAGATATCATTATAGTTTTACAAAATTCTGAGATCATTAATCCAAAAACATAATTACAATTATAATAACAATATTTTATTTAAGACCTTTCATATTACCTCAAGAAATATGATTATAATTTCATTTGAGGCAATTAATGTCTTACATTCTCCCACTTGGCTCAAGTGAAATTACTTAACGTAGTTTATCATAATGCGCATACATTAGTTATCATTAACATGTAGAAAACTTGTAGGAGTTATGGTGGTTCCATTTCATCTTTATTAACATAGTTCCTTCCATGTACTACAATACAAGTTCCACTACACATAATGATCTTTTAGTTGAGAGGCATACATTAGGTCCAAATTTAATCCGCATACATTAGTTATTATTAATATGTAGAAAACTTGTAGGAGTTATGGCAGTTCCATTTCATCTTTATTAACATAGTTCCTTCCATGTACTACAATACAAGTTCCACTACACATAATGATCTTTTAGTTGAGAGGCATACATTAGGTCCAAATTTAATCCTGTTATCATTATTCCATATACAAAATGGAAAACAGAAATAACAGAAACATTTTCATTATCGAACTCAAATATCAATTGAACAACATACATTAAGATTCAATAATGCCCATTTTTCAACATGACCAATAAATGTTTTGGGCGGCAACCCTTTCGTCAAAGGATCAGCTATCATACAATCGGTGCTAATATGTTCAACTGACACTTTTTGTTTCTGTATGTCTTCTTTAACAGCAAAGTATTTCAATTCCATATGCTTAACACCCTTGGAATACTTATCATTCTTACAGAAGAAGACAGTTGCGGAATTATCACAATAAATTTTCAGCGGCTTGGCGATACTATCGACTATTCCAAGTCCTAAAATAAAGTTCCGCAACCAATTAGCTTGAACTGTAGCCTCAAAGCAAGCTACAAATTCAGCTTCCATAGTGGATGCAGCAATTATTGACTGCTTTGCACTCTTCCATGAAATTGCTCCTCCGGCTAGCAAGTATACATAGCCAAATGTGGGTTTTCTTGTATCCACACATCCAACAAAATCAGAATCCGAATATCCAATCAACTCAAGATGATCAGACCTTCGATACATAAGCTTGTAATCTTTCGTTCCTTTCAAGTATCTTAGAACTTTCTTTGCAGCTTTCCAGTGAATCATTCCTGAATTACTTTGATATCTACCAAGCATTCCAACTGCAAAGCTAATGTCAGGCCTTGTGCACGTTTGAGCGTACATCAAGCTCCCAACAATAGATGCATAAGGAACATCCTTCATTTGCCTCCGTTCCAGATCATTTTTAGGGCATTGCATGGGATTGAACTTGTCTCCTTTCTGAATTGGAACGGGTGAAGCTGAGCATTTGCCTTCTTAAATCACTTTAAAACTTTATTTATATAACCTTTTTGAGACAAACCAACCAGTCCTTAGGACCAATCTCGAAATATTTCTATTCCGATCACATACTTTGCCTCTCCCATATCTTTCATTTCAAAGTTTTTACAGAAAAATTCTTTAGTCTCATGTAACCGACCAAGATCATTAGTTGCAAGCAAAATATCAACAACATACAGAATCAGGAATATAAACTTACTCCCACTAATCTTTAAATATATACACCGATCAACAGTATTTTATTTAAATCCAAAGGAACCAATGATATTATTAAACTTAAGATACCATTGTCAGGAAGCTTGTTTAAGTCCGTATATTGACTTCTTAAGTTTACACACCAAATTTTCTTTCCCTTCAACTGTAAAACCCAATGGTTGATCCATATAAACATCTTCATCTAAATTCCCATTTAGAAAGGCAGTTTTCACATCTATTTGATATAACTCTAAATCGTAATGAGCTACTAAAGCCATAATAATTCTAAAAGAATCTTTCTTAGAGACCGGTGAAAAAGTCTCTTTATAATCAATACCATTTTTCTGAGTAAAGCCTTTAGCAACAATTCTGGCCTTGTAACGTTCAAGGTTACCACGAGAGTCTCATTTGGTTTTGAAAACCCATTTACATCCAACTCTCTTGCAACCTTCTAGCAATTCTACAAGATCCCAGACTTCAATTTGTTCCATAAACTTTAACTTTTCTTTCATGGCATCCATCCATTTATCAGAATTATCACAGCTAATGGCCCGTGAAAACGAAACTGGATCATCTTCAATTCCTAAGTCAAAATCTGACTCTTGAAGATAAACCACATAATCATCCGAGATAGCAGATCTCTTTTCTCTTTGAGATCGTCTTAACGCAACCTCTTGCGGTTTTTCTATAATAGGTTTACTTTCAATAGCGGGAGTTGTAATTTCCTTAATTTCCACATTTAATGGAACCATACTCCCACCATTTTTATCATTCTCAATGAACCTAGTATTTCTAGTTTCAACTATTCTTGTGACATGATTAGGACAATAAAATATATACCCTTTTGATTTTTCTGGATAACTAATGAAATTACCACTGATTGTTCTTGCATCCAACTTCTTTTCTTGTGGATTATAAACTTTAATTTCTACCTGACAACCCCAAACATGCAGGCGTCGTAAACTTGGTTTCCTGCCAATCCAAAGCTCAAATGGTGTCTTTGGAACTACCTTACTAGGAACACGGTTTAATACGTACATGGCAGTTTTTAAAGCATACATCCACAATGAATTGGGTAAAGACTTTCTACTTATCATGCTCCTAACCATATCCGTCAAAGTCCTATTATGCCTTTCTGATACACCATTCTGTTCTGGTGTACCTGACATTGTGTATTAAGCACAAATATCACGTTTTTCAAGGAATTTAGCAAATGGACCAAGTAGTTGTCCAGTTTCATTATACCTTCCATAACATTCACCTCCTCTATCAGATATAACAATTTTTCACCTTTCTGTCTAATTGCCTTTCAACTTCAATTACATGAATCTCCAAAGCATTTACCGCTTAAGATTTATCATGTAGCAAGTAGACATATCCGTAACGTGAAAAATCATCGATAAAGGTGATGAAATATCTATCATTATTGAAGGTATTTACGTCAAAGGGTTCACATATATCAGTGTGTATAATTTCTAGAAGCTGAGTGCTCCTTGTGGCTCCTTTCTTTGTGTGTCTTGTCTGCTTTCCTTTAATACAATCTATACAAATGTCAAGGTTAATGAAATCCAAATCTAGAAGTATTTCACTCTTTACAAATCTTTCCAGTCTTTCTTTGAAAATATGACCTAACTGTTTATGCCACAAGTACGTAGATCGTTCATTCACTAAACTTCGTTTAGTGTCAATACTATGATGCGAGGTTATAGAATCCATCACAAAGCATACCACAACCAACCATACAGGTATCCTTAAATAAACTGAAACATCCTTTATTAAAATTACAAGTATATCCAGAAACATCCAATTTAGATAATGAAACTAAATTCCTAAAAATACTAGGAACATAAAAAGTCTTATACAATAACCAGTGTCTAGGATTAAACGATAAGTCCCGACAGCTTCAACTAGCACTTTTATTATGTTCCCCATGAAGATAAACTTCTCATTTGGGTTTATGTTCCGGATTGCAAGAAATCCCTGCATCATATTAGAAACATGAGTTGTACATCCAGAATCAATCCACCAAGTATTATAAGGAACTTCAGCAAAATTTGATTCGAAACATACATAAGCACTAGGCTTACCCTTCCTTTCGAACCAAGCTTTCCGTTTCAAGCAGTACTTTTGGTAATGTCCAGCTTTCCCACAGAAACGACACTTGTCCTTACTTGATACCTTCTTCTAGATATGAAGAGGATTCATTATCCTTTAAAGATCCTTTCCCCTTTCCACGCTTCTTTACTTTCTTTTCAGCTCCTTGATAGTTCACATAATGAATAGAGTGAATTTTTTTATTGTTCAGTCATGTTTCCTCTTGAACGAGCATACTGCGCAACTCATGCACATTCCATTTATCTTTCATGGTGTTATAGTTCAATCAAAATGGTCCATACTCAGTCGGTAATGAGTTTAAAATGAACTGAACAAGGAAATTTTGCAGCAATATTTGTCATTTCAACAACATGCTCAGCACTTGATGGAAAAGAATGGGAAGGATTTAGAAGCTGAACAACTCATGGAAAAATATGGGCTTGCAGTTGTCTGATCGCGGAGAAAATGTTGTTCAGTTGGATGGTGGGTCCAATGTGAATTAGCAAACTTAAAGTGCTCTGTTAATTACTATGGAAGCATATATAGAAGGGTTTTGTAATTTAGTTTCGCAAGATTTTTTTCCACTTCATTTTTCCTCTGCTAGTTTTTTCTTTTTTTGAGCATTTCTTGCCATTCTATAGGTAGTAACCTCTTTTACTCTTTCCTTAATGCATCTTCTTTTATCATCTAAAACGCAATTGTCTTCACTCTTCTGCTAAATTTTCAATACCTTTGACCTTTTAAATCATTTGCTTTTATTGCATTTTTTTTAAATAATTAGATAACTAGGCCAACCCAATGAGAAGTAAAGAGAGTTATCATCCCTCTCAAATTATTTCTCAAGGTGGAGACTCATCCTTCTATATAGTGGTCTAGTAGATGACTTTGAGGAAGGGTAAAATCCCTCCATTGAATGACAAATAGAGGAGGAAATTCGTATTGGTATATATATTTAAATAAGATTTGATGGACTAAAATAATGGCATTTTAGCCTCTTTTAAACTTCTAGGTTTTTCTCCATTTTCCTTGGAAAAACATAGGGTGGAAACCCTGAGTCTCCTTTCTTTCTTCCTTTACTGTCAATTCAGATTTTAATTTTTCCTACCAAAAGCCTAGTGTCACAACTCACGACACCATTTCAACATGTGACACAGAGCATATAGTGCATAATGTGAAATGAGGATTTGATGAGATTTGGGGCTCTCGAGGTGAAGAACTACACCGAAGAAAACTTAGATAAGGTGGCACTGTGGCAAAGAAGAATTTGGTGGCTCTCCAATTGTTGGAGGATGTTGTCTTGGATTAAGTGGAATGAGGGAAGAAGACTTATCTAGATTCATATGGTCCAGAGTGCGAAATAAGTCTTTGTTGTTGATCTTCAAAAACTAATGTTAAGACCACCTTCATTGTTTACAATAGCAGACTTAGTGATGCAGGGGCAGCATCAAGGTTCTGCAGCCATGGGGGAAGGAAAGGGAAGGGAGGAGAGAGGAGATACCAAGGGGGAACTCACGCTCAACTCCAATTCAAATTCATCAATAACTGCTTACATCATGGCATTCACACACTATTCATACGAAAGCCTCTAAACATATGAAATTATGCACATAACCCTAAAACTACATTGCATTACAAACATACCACTAGAATACACAATCACTGCAAACAAGCCCCCAACATAAATAATCCTAATATAAGAAAACTACACATACATAGTTAAACAACTAACTAAGCAAATTTGGGTTTCCGACTTAATAAACCATTCACCCTATTCTTTGACATAGGCCTCCTAATTGGGTCAAAATGATCCATCCAAATAGTCGCTTCTCGTCCTACAGCAATTCCCTCCTTCCATCCTTCCAAAAAGAACTCGACCCCTTCGAGTTGGGGAAAGTACCAACTACCAAGGAGTCCATCACCATGAATAGTGTCATCTCATTTCATAAGAAAGGAACCGGAAGTACGCTTCAACTTGGTGAGTGGAACAATTCATGATGGCATCAACTTATACTTCTTGTCAATGGAGAGGAGATAAGAATTCTCATATCCATCATGCTTCACCTTCCTATCAAATAACCATGGTCGGCCTAAAGGATATGACAAATTTTGGGAGGAAGGATATCACATTGCACTGTTTCCATAATGGAACCAATCTTGAAGGTAAGTAAGCAACGGTCATGGAGCTTCAAGCTGGTATTATTCATCCAAGCAATTTTGTATGGTTCGGGATGAGGCTCAACTTCCAAATTTAACTTCTTCACAGCCTCTTCAAAACTACATTTGTGCAACCATCAGGATCAATAACCAAAGTACAAAGCTGTTTTTGGCAAATCACTTGAGTTTGAAAGATGTTCATCTGCCTCCAATCCTCTATCTCTTTAACCTTGTGGGAAGCAGCATATGTTGAAGCACTAAACAGGTTCTCAAATTGCGATCATCATCTAAGTCACTTGGAATTTTTGTTTCAGCTTCAACTACTTGAGTATCATCATCTTCTTCTTCTTCTTTTTCTGCAACAGCCATGAATTGGGTATGACATTGTGCAGCTTGATGTCCAAAACCTTGACATTTAAAGCATTTGAGTGATGGTTGGCTCTTAGAAGTTGTTTCGGAATGCTCAAGATTCTTCCAAGGGGTATTAGTCTGAACACCTTTCCCAAATTGCTCAACTGTCTTCTCTCGTACAACTCCACTAGTACTCTTCTCAAACCGAAGAGCTGATTTAGCTCTAGGAGGATTGCGTTGCATGTCCTCCTCAATCTGAGTGGCAACCTGGGCTGCATCCCTAACTGTAATGAGACGACATGCAGCAAGTTTGGAGGCAATAGCTGGCTTCAACCCTTTTATGTACAAAGTTATCATAATGTCCATTCTATATTGGCACGAGTAGCCAAATGATAGAATCTACTAGTGTACTCCATCACTGTCTTTTCTTCTTGCTTCAAATCAAAGAGCTGGAGATGAACACGCTGCTGATAATTGGGAGGCACAAATTGCTCCTGCATGGCTCGCTTCATCTCATCTCACATCGTAATTTCAACAAATCTCCTTCCTCTAAAGATCTCCCTTTGTTTAATCCATCAAATTTGAGCAGTTCCCTTCAATTTTGATTCTGCAAAGTACAACTTTCTAGCCTCATTCATGTCATACCATCAGAAATAGTACTCCAAAGAATACACCCAATCATTAAATTCATCAAGAGAACCATCACTACTAAAATCTGAGGCTTCTAGTTTAATTCCCTTACTTAAATGATTATTTCAGCCTTCACACAACTCAAAAGCATGAGGGACAGCAGCTTTTCCACCATCTTGTTTGGTAGGAAATTCCATGGGCCTTTTACCTAAGGCTGCAACTTTGTTTGTTAGCCTATTCACAGCACCAGTAATAGTCTCCAAAGCATTTTCCATATTTTGTACCCTACCGGATAACAACTTCACCTTGGTAGACAATTCAACATTGGTCACCATGATGCAATTATATGAAGCAACTCACAAACTTAACTTTCAATTATTTAAGAACAATCTTCAAGTCACCTTTAATTTTGAGTATCACACAGAAATGAAACAAATTCACTAGAAAAATTCACAAATGCAGCAAAAAACCTGATTTTTTATGCTGGCAGCGGCAATTTCAGGGTTCCATGCCAAAATTATCGTGCTGGTTTGCAATATGTTGTGTCCAGAGCAAAATATGTCCTTGCATATCAAAATAGTGCGGAGAAAACCCAAAACATCATGGCTGGAGCAAATTCTCATGAAACTGGAACCAGGAGATGACTCTGGCAGAGTCCCACTCGCAGGTAGCCGACGCATGGGGCACATGGGTCGCCAGTGTTGAGTCTCTGGCGATGAAACTTTGGTCGAGGGAAGATCAAGGGAGGAAGAAATCAATGGTGTTGGTGGTGTGATGAGAAAAACAAAGGAGGTTAGGGTTTTCTCCGGTGGTCAGACGGCAATGCAGACTTGAGGCTGAGGGTTTCAGGGGGTTCAGTTTTCAAAGGGATGAGCGGTGTTGCAGGAAGGGGTATGGAAGGTGGTTTTTTGAAAAATGGGACATGACTGGAATTTCTGAAAAAGTCCAAAAAAGGCAGAACTGCTTTTCATTTAAAAAAAATACTGAAATTTGAGGGCAGAGAAGAATCAGCGAGAGAATGATGGAAGAGAGACAGAGAAAGAAGAAGAAAGGAAGGAAGGAAGGAAGGAAGAAGAAGAAGAATAAGAAGAAGAAGAAGAAGAAGAAGAAAAGAGTGAGAGGAAAATGGGGGACAGAAATGCTAGAATGGAGATCGATATTGGGCTCTGACCAAATGATGCAGGGGGGCAGGGGCAGCATCAAGGTTCTGCAGCCATGGGAAAT
Source organism: Malania oleifera (assembly GCF_029873635.1). Taxonomy (NCBI): domain Eukaryota; kingdom Viridiplantae; phylum Streptophyta; class Magnoliopsida; order Santalales; family Ximeniaceae; genus Malania; species Malania oleifera. The sequence continues at coordinate 32,266,413 of NC_080422.1, forward strand.
ATTAGAAAAAATAGAAGAGAGGAAGGAAAGGGATGAGAGAGGAGATACTGAGGGGGGACACACGTTCAATTCCAATTCAAATTCATCAATAATTGCTTACATCATGGCTTTCACACACCATTTTTAAGAAAGCCTCTAAACACATGAAATCACGCACATACCCCTAAAACTACATTGCACTATAAACATGCCGCTAGAATACACAATTACTACAAACAAGCCCCCAACATAAATAATCCTAATACAAGCAAACTACACACACATACTTAAACAACTAACTAACTGAGCACATTTGGGTTTCCGACCCAATAAACCATTCACCCTATTCTTTCACATAGGCCTCCTAATTGGGTCGAAATGATCCATCCAAATAGCCGCTTCTCATCCTACATCACTTAGGTTAATGGCTATGGGGGCAAGTGCACCCACTGGAATTTTTTGGGGGGAAAAATAGGGTTACAAATAGCTTAACAAGTTGTGTAATGTGGGGAAATGAACGTATTTTCAGTGGAAAGAAGAGAACTTCAAATTTGCTTTGGGACAAGATTTGGTCCTAGGCATTGCTTTGAGATTTGAGTTCAGGATTTCCAGCAGGACTGGAAGGCTTTATTGTTTTGATTGTACTTTTTTTCCCTAATTTTGAGGATTTCTTATCCTCTTCTTTGTATATATTCCTCTTCTCACTTTAATAAATTTAATTTTCTATCTAAAAAAAATAATACTTTGATTAAATACTATTATGTCTCACGTTAAGACAACAAGAATAAAAAATGGGTTTCATGAATGCATATGAAAATAATGAAGTTTTGTATCTCATAAAAAATTGAGACTTTAGGAATAATACCTAATAACCTCAACCTCAAACAAATAAATACAGTCAGCTCAGTAGAGCCTTCCAATCAAGCTTGACATCCTCAGAGCAACAGCTCTTTAGACAGCCCGCAATAATATTCCAAAGAGATGCCAAATACCAAACTCTGTACCAGAACAAAGATAGAAACTATCTCTTTGCCAGAGAAGATACAAGCATTCCACTCCAACCAAATCTCCCCCAAAGAACAGCAGAAAAAACACACCTCCACAACTTGCCAGCATCCTTGCTCTTTTAAAGAACCTACAAAAGAGATGCTAAAAAGCTCCTCCATCAACTCCAGGCCTACCAAAACTTCACTGCCAACTAGTCTATTCACATATCCCCAACATTCTCCAGACTACCACTGTACAGAAAGCACATATCAGGAGACAAAACCTTAGAAGGCCTCCTACTATGACAAAGAAAAAGATACACACAAATACGCACCAATACAAAACCCACTTCCTAACGTCACTTCTGTCAGAGATATGACAACCCTCCAACACCTCAAGCAAAGAAGAAAGCACCTCCCATCTAAAATAAAAATCCCAAGAACACAATGACAACAATAGAGGGGATTTCTGGACTTCATCAATGTGCATGCTCTCATTGATCTTCAGCTCATGGGTGGCACCTACACCTGGTCCAATTCTAGACAGCCACCTTCATTCTCGAGGATCGACAAATTCTTAGTTTCGGCAAACTAGGAAACTCACTTCCCCAATCCACCTTGAGCCTCTTCCCTAGGCCCATCTTGGACCACATTCCCATTCTTATTGACACGAGAGCAGTTAAATGGGGGTTGACCCATTTGCACTTCGAGAACATCTGGATAAAGCAGAGTTTTGAAACTGTTGGCTTTTTTAGTCTGATCTCTGTTTTGATGATAACAAAGCACAATTACTTCACCTGTGCATTGAATTGTTGAACAGGATCATTACTTAGCATGCACAAATGGTAAGGATGCTATGGAAGCCATGAGGAACTTGAAGAGCATAAAGCTTGGCCCATTCCATAGAGAATTCAAGAGCAAAGGAGTGAAGACGTGTTTTTTATTTTAGTAGTATTGTTTTAGATTATAATTGTATATGCATGCTCACATGATATGATAAAAAGCTTAAAATAACCAATAAACGGACCCTAGGATGCATGTTTTTCATGACATATTCATATGCACTTGTCTAGGTTGGATTGGCATTTTAGAGGCTGAATAATAGGGACCTCGTCAACTTGTCCCCTGGCCTCATCGACGAATGCATAAAGGCCACTCGTCAACGAATGCATGTTCCCGTCGGCGATAAAATACCAAGACCCTAATTTTCTCAAACACCCTCTTGTCGCTGAGTCCCCTGGTCCCGTTGATGATCAAGTATAGGACACTCATCGACTTGGACAAGTCCGTCGGGCAGACTGATGCTCCTATGCGTAATCGGCGAATTATTTTTTAATTAAAATATCTTTTAATGATCCAACGGTCAAAAAACGTCTAGATACCGAAAGTACTTATAAATATCAACCCTAAAACCTAGTTTGCAAGCTTTTGCCTACAATCTATCCCATTCAGACATCTTTGGGCATTCTCTCAGTTTTCAAAGAGCATTAACAAACATATCTTGCAAGCAACTTTGGTATTGAGGTTTGATAAACAAGTTTTATCTTTGAGCATTCAGATCTTCATCTCAAAAGTTTTTCTTCTCTCATATTTTTATATTTAATATTTTATTGAAAGCAAGAACCCTAGGTTTCTAGATATCCATTGTTTGAAAAATCTTTTGGGAAAAGTTTTATACTAAGGCTTAAATCTTTGAAGCATTCACCTTTATAGTTTTACTCAAAGATTTTCTACTATCTTATTTTTGCAAAAGCTAGCTGTGAGCAAACCCTAGATTCTCCAACATATATTATTTGAAAAATCAATTTTTGGAGCTATATCTAATTGGGCTTAGATCTTTGAAGAAATTCATTATACATATTTTTATACAAAGATCATATTTTTTATTACAAACATCATATTGAGAAAAACACATCTACTCCATTGAGCTTAAAGTTATATCTTGTAAAAGTGTTTAGGATTTCACTTGTACACATTAGCTTGTTGAGAAGCATCTGACTATATCCAAATATTTTATTCATCTATTGTATTTAAAGTTCGGGTTGTGAACTGGGGTGAGGTAGCTACGCCTCGTGAGCAGCGGATTAGGAGGAAGTTGTGCCTCTTGTAAGCAGCAGATTAGGAGAAAGCTACACCTCTTGTAAACAGCAGATTGTAACGGGAAGCTCTGTCCCAATTTAAGGAACGGAATAGTGGAATCCAAGGCAAAGACATAGGCCGAGTTTGGCCAAACCTCATAAAAATTTGTGTTTGCATCTCTCTTCCCTTATCTCACTTTAATTTCCGCTCGTGTTTAATTATTTGTGTATTGTTTATGTATTAAATATTTATTACATTTGTGAGTGATTGGGTAATATTGGTTGTTTGACAAAGCCACACTTTGAAGTTGCTAATTTGTGTAACTAGCCTGTGATTGTCTGGTTGCGCTTTTTCAAAATTAGGCCTTAAAAACTAAGATTTTTTAAAATACCAAATTCAACCCCCCCCCCCCTCTTGGGATTACACCTAAATTCATAGAAACCCAAACCAATGATAGACCCAATGAGGGCACTACGTTGGTCTAATCTGTCGGACCGGCGGGTGAAACTAGTGGTCGAGCTGATAAATATAAATATATATATATATGTCGAGCCGATAAATATATATATATATATATATATATATATATAGGAACATTGCAAGATGATGATCATCATCATCATCATCATAATAATAATAATAATAGTCAAACTAATATGAATTTGTATAAATTTAAAAAAAATTAAATAGAATCTATTACTAAGGCGGATGAGTGGTTCAACATTAAAAGATAAATAAACGAGCATATACACAATAATTTAGGCATAGCACCAGTTGAAAACAAGATTAAGAAGGAGCAGCTTAGATGGTTTGGGCATTTCAAACACAAGCCTAGTGGAGCACTTGTGAGGAGTGAGTTATTATTATTTCTGGCATGAAAAGGGATAGGGATAGGCATAAAATAACTTGAAATGAGGTAGTGAGGAAGGATTTAATAACTCTTAATCTAATAGAGGAAAACGCTCTTGATCGGGTGAATTGGTGGAAAAGGATTCATGTAGCCAAACCCAGCTAGTGGGACTAAAGGCTTTTTTTTGTTGTATTTCCTTCAAATCTATTTTTACATACAAAATTAAAGTAAAAGAATTTAGAATATGATAAAGATATATAAATATACATGTATGTATGTAATACATGGATGAGGGTGTATTGGCATATATTTCAGATAGTGTACACAGTACACACACATGGATCAGTATGTACTGATGTTGTACTTGTACATGAACCCATAACCACAGGTGTAATATTATTTTTCAAACATTCAATGCACATGGGGAAATGGCTTTATTGGCAAGCAAGTATCACCTTTAGTTTGATAGAGGTCGCAGGTTCAATTCTTATGGCAATCATTATGCTTTTTATTACATTTATAAGGCGCTAGGTTGGGATTAGATCAGCCCAACCAATTCACTAGGTCTGGCCAAGTAAGACCGAGTTGCCCGAGTCCCGTCAGGTTGAGACCTACACATTTCCAATTTAAACCCCCACTACCAAGATTGGTAAAAGGACCGGTTATGGTGCAACTAGGTTGAACCGGCTGGTCCAGTCCGAGTTTAAGAACCATGAACTAAAGCATGATGGCTTCAAGGAACTCATTAAATTTTGGTGGTCTTCGATTCGGATAAAAGGGAAAGCTAGCTTTGTCCTAGCATCAAAATTGAAGGGGTTGAAAGAAAAGCTAAAGGAGGGGAACAAGAGCACCTTTAGAGATATCCAAGCAAAAAAGAATGCCGTTCTTAATGACATCAAGGATCACGATGAACAAAAGTTGAATCAAGGGCTTAATCCTAAGGAAAGGGCCAAAAGAGTGTCACTCAGGAAGGAATTGATCAAGGTTCGAGGTAGATCAAAACACTAGATTCTTCCATCGAATAGTGAATGCCCATTGCATATTGAATACCATATCGTTTATCATGTAAGGATTGTAAAGTTATTCCAGGTGAAAACCTAACCACACAACATAAGAGTCTTAGTGTTAGATATATGTTTTAAAAAATAGAAGAAAAAGGATAGGATAAATCAGTATAAGAGAACTAGGTGGTGGAACCTAAAAGGAAAAAATATAATAAAATTTAAAGATAAAATAATCAAATATGGGGATTGGACTATAGAGGATGGGATAGATACAAATACTCTTTGGAGTAAATTAGCTAACTCTATTAAAAAGATAGAAAAAGAGATTTTAGGTGAATCAAAGAGAAGATTCTCAAATAGCAAAGAAAGTTGGTGGTGGGATAAAGATGTACAAAAAGCCATAAAGACAAAAATAATTTGGTATAAAACGTGGCAAAAATATAGAAACAGGGATAACTTTGAAAAGTATAAGGAGGCAAGAAAAGATACAAAAAGGTCGTTAGTGAAGCTAAATACAAATCATTTAATAGTTTGTATAATAAATTAGATACAAAAGAAGGAAAAGAGATATTTTTAAACTTGCTCAAGCTAGAGAAAGGAAGAGTAAGGACTTAGGAAATGTAAAATGTATAAAAAGTGAGGATGATATTGTCTTGGTTTAGGACGAAGACATTAAAGAAAGATGGCGAAACTACTTTAGTAAGTTGTTTAATGAAAACTAAGATAGAAGGCTTAAACTTAAAATTGTCAAATAAGGAAAAGACTAAAAATATGAGATTTATTCGCAAAATTAGAGTTAACAAAATTAAGTTTGCACTAAAAAAGATGAAAAATGGGAAAACTATGGGACCAGATAACATCCCAATTGAAGTTTGGAAATGCTTAGGTGATAACGGAATTATATGGTTAACTAATTTATTTAATATAATTATAAAAACTAAGAAAATGCCATATGAATGGAGGAAAAGCACTTTAATACCTATATACAAAAATAAAGGAGATATTCAAAATTGTAATAACTATCGTGGAATTAAACTTATGAGTCACACAATGAAACTATGGGAAAGGGTAGTTGAACAAAGATTAAGGTTAGAAACAAAGGTCTCAGAAAATCAATTTGGTTTTATACCTGAGAGATCTACCACAGAAGCTATATATATTTTAAGAAGATTAATAGAAAAGTTTAGGGAAAAGAAGAGGGACTTGCATATGATATTTATTGACCTTGAGAAAGCATATGATAGAATACCTAGGGAAGTTCTATGGTGGGTTTTAGAAAAAAAAAAAAAAAGGGTGTATCTAGTAGGTATATTAATGTCATTAAGGATATGTACGAAGGAGTAATAACTAATGCAAGGACTATAGACGGAGAAACTAGAGAATTTCCAATCACCATAGGTGTACATCAAGGAGCTTTGAGTCCTTATCTTTTTGCTTTGGTGATAAACCAATTGACTAAGAGTACCAAAAGGAGGTTCCATGGTGTAAGTTGTTTGCAGATGATATTATATTAATTGATGAAACTAGGGATGGAGTAGAGGCTGAGTTAGAATTATGGAGAGAAACTATGGAGTCTGGATGCTTTAGGATAAGTAGAAATAAGACAAAATATATGAAATGTAATTTTAGTAATGATAGGAGGAATATTGGAGACAAAGTAAACTTGATGATGAAGAAATAAATAGTACTCATAGATTTCAATACCTTGGCTCTATCATGCAAGCTGAAGGAGAAATTGAAGATGATGTAATGCATAGAGTTAAAGCAGGTTTGGTAAAACGGAGAAGTGCTTCAAGTGTCCTCTGTGATCGTAGAATACCCTTAAAATTGAAAGGAAAGTTTTATAGGACAGCTATAAGACCAGCTATGCTATATGGATCGGAATATTGGCCGACGAAGAAACATAATATCCAAAAAGTAGAAGTTACCGAGATGAGAATGCTTAGATGGATGAGTGGTATAACATTGAAAGATAAATTAAGGAAGGAACATATTCGCGGCAAGTTAGGTGTAGCTCCTATAGAAGATAAGGGAGGGACGACTCAGATGCTATGGACACTTGCAACGTAGGCCACATAGTGCACCGGTGAAAAAGAGTGAGTTAGTTACTGTGTGGGGCGATAGAAAGAGTAGGGGTAGACCTAAAATAACTTGGGAGGAGATAATGAGTAAGGATTGAACATCCCTGAATCTGTCAAAAGAAATGGCCCATGAACGCATAAATTGGCGGAAAAGGATTCATATAGCTGACCCCACCTAGTGGGACTTAAGGCTTGGCTTTGTTGTTTTTGTTGTTGTTAAGTTTTCTTCTCTCTTCTTAAAGCAAGTATTCATCATAATAAAATCATATGACATAGTGAATTCTTAGATCATCTCCCCAGACTCATTTTTGTATCTATATCCATATCCTCTATATATCCACTCATAACCTTTATTATCCCTTCCAACAAGTCCATTCAGGTCTCCTCCTATGAATATTTTCTCAACCTCTAGTATGCCTTGTATGATACTATCCATATCTTCCCAAAATTGTCACTTAAGATTTTCTGCTAAGCCTACTTGAGGAGCATAAGCACTAATGATATTTATTATCTCTTGGCCAAATACCATCTTGATTTTTATAATTATATCCCCTACTCTGTTTACATCAACAATGTTATCTTTTAAATTTTTGTCTATAATAATTCTTACTCCATTCTTATGTTTTTCTTTTCCAGTATACCAAAGTTTAAATCATGATTTATCAATTTCTCTAGCTTTCTCCCCACCCACTTAGTTTCTTAAAGGCAAATTATATTAATTTTTCTTCTAATCATTGTGTCCACAATTTCCATGTTTTTACCCGTAAGTGTCCCTATATTCCAGTTGCTAATCTAATCCTAGTTTCCTGAACTAGCTTCTTTACCTGTCCACGTCCAGAATGATGCAGGAACCCTCACATATTTGACACCGTACCCAAGTTCCAACGCCCACCCTTGCCCACTTTTCAACATTTGTGTTGGAAATTTGAAAAAAAATATATTTAATTTTTTTTCAACTTCTATATATAAATATTTGGGAACCTAGTGCTTTAGAAGATTTGAAATGAAAAATGAAAATTGCTAACACAAACAATTAGCCTTCAAAGGTTAGGCTTTCACATGAATGGTCATTCTTCTTAATAGCATTAACACGAACAATTTGTTGCATATTTAAGGTCTTACAAGGCTCTATCTCCTCCTGATGTGTGTATGATGTAGTGATAAGACAGGTGTCCATGTCTTTCTTCATTTTCTTTTTTTTCTTTTAAGATCTTTTAAGATAAAAGAAATCCATTAATAACTAAACAAAAGTACAGAGGGTGGAGGATAAGGCATCCTCCATAAACTAGCTAAAAATAAAAGGCTGCCCTCCAATCCCCTCAAAAATCAGGCAGTGATACAAACCACCCCACCTCCCAAAAATAAAAAATATGCCTAAAGAGAAGCAAAAAAATAAATTAAGCCTATCCAGGGCTGGACCAGGAAAGGTCTATTGAGCTTTAAAAACCCCTGCATTCCTCTTAATCCACAGCATCCTAAAGATTGCAATCACTGCAAAAAACCAAATAGCCCTCCCTCTTCTGGTCTTCAAGCCCTGATATCTCATAAGAATGAACTTGTACACATTTTGCGAAGCAGCTCACATTTCACCAAAATAGGAGAAATGAGCATCCCTGAAATTCCTCGCCACCCAACAATGAAGAATAAGACGCGCATAAGGCTCATAGGGCTCACAGCACAACATACAAATATATGCATGGATAGCCTTATAAGGCCTCCACACCTGTAACAAGAAATTCGTATTAATCCTGTTAAGAGATAAAGTCGAAGCAAAAGCCCGGACCCCAAAAGGAACCTTAACCTTCCAAACAACAAGATAGACAGGAAATGGCAAGGGGTTTCAGTGTGCCCTAGTTCTTTGGAGAATTTTCTGATGACTGCCTAGATGCAAGCACCTTATGGCAATGTGCAGTTTTTTTATTGTCTTGTGATGGCTTTTGGCGGAAAGAAAATATCATATTTTTCAAGATCATGCTTCATGTAATGTTTTGATCAGGATCAGGATGTCTTTTATAATTTGATGTCGATTTTTAGTCTCTTTTTTTTGGGGGGGGGGGGGGGGGGGGGGGGGTGGGGCACGGGACATGGGCTTTTTATATTCTTGTTTGTATTTGTTTGGTCTTTTCTTTTTGTTTTCCTGTTCTGTTTAGGAGGATTTCTTATCCTCCTTGTACATTCCTTTGCTATTAATAAAGTTTCTTTTTCTATCCAAAAACAATGAGTCTATCAACCTAAAAGGCACTACCGTCTGGGTGAGAACCATAAGTTCAGAAGATTTTCTTTTGGCACCATTTTAATGATAGGTCTCTCCCCATTTCTGGAAAATGCACTGCACTCTACATCATGAATTTTTTGTAGAAATTCAGTAATGGCAATAACTGCACAGTCTGCACCATCTGACTCCATATCTTAGCACCACTAGTGACCAGAACTAGCATTTTGGATAATTCATACAGTAATTATGAAATATAAACACTAATCAATAATATAATTTTATGAGTTACAATATTGCAACGTCTGACAATTACCAAATTAGTATAAATCCAATATGATGATATGAGTCAGTAATTTCATGACAGAAGGTTACCTGAGGGTTCTGCAAGTTAAAAATGATCAGATTTCTGTCTGCAGTGCCAACAACCATCAGAGGATGCCTCACTGTTAGTGCATAGCAGCGGTCAGGGAGTTGCTGGGTATGCACTGGATTTGACTGCCTTGTATCCCAGTACCTGAATATAGGTTGAAAATTCTTAGAAATACTCATTTGGTGCCAGAACTGAAGTAGCTGTTGCAACACCAGGGTCATACGCATGGTACATGAAGAATACTATATATAGTGTGTGGTGCATATGCATAACGTAGATAGCAACAATATGCAAGATGTGAATCTAAATTATCAGAGTATTAAAAGCTGCAGAAGTCTAAAATTAAAATTTTGAGCTTAAATGTGATATTCAATAGCTAAATATCAGGACTGTGTTAAATTGTCCATAGTCCTTCCTAAGTCCATGGCCATCTTTTATGGATTTCTCACATTAAAGAATTAGGGATTCAGCCTCCAAAGGTTCCCAAAAAGCAATGTAAAAGGGTAAAGAGCATTTGATTTCCACACCAAAAAACTTTTTGAGGAATTCCAATGTTCTTGAAGCCACGGGATTGAAACCTTTCTAGTCAACAAAAGAAAGGGACTGCCCATACCAGTGAGGTTAAAGAAACAAACACAATCAAACCTGCATGACAATCCTACAAAAACATCAAAATAAACATTGTAATGATTTGTTGCTTGTGCAAAATAAACAAAAAGCAGCATTGTTTGTTTCACATGTAAATTTGTGAAGAATACTCATTGTCAGCCATGCACAATCGAGCTTTTCAATTCGAAGCAGAGCATAGAATACAACAGTACATCACTTCCCTTGTATGATTTTGTCATTATGTGTTGACATTTTCAAAATTAGATAAAAATAAAATAAAATAAAAATCTCCAATCACAAACATATGTCCAAACGTTAACATGCATCAAAGTAGATATTTTATCGATCTGTTGCTTGTAAAAAATAAACAAAAGGCAGCACTGATTGTTTCACATGTAAATGTGTGATAAAGAGTTAGCCATGTCCAGATGAGCTTAACAATCAAAAGTAGCATAGCATACAACAGTGCATGTTCTCCCCTATATGCTTTTGTCACCATGTGTAGACGTTTTCAAATATTAAAATAAATAAATAAAAAGCTCCAACTGCAAACAAACATATGTCCAACAGTTAACATAAACAAGAAGATATAACAGATATACAATTTATATTAATCTTATGTTTCAACTAATGCTAGTAAAGATACGCTCTCAATTCATGATAACAGAAGAAAACATTAAACTCAACCACCAAAACATCCACAAGAAGCACACTGCCAATCGTAATTTCTTATGCAGTTCAAGAACTATCTCAATCACTGTAATTTACTAACAATTTGGATTTCTACAGTAAAATAAAGATATGTTTACTTCATAGTCTTGTCCCAACTTCCTGTGACTAATAGATTCATCTCTGGGATCCAAGCAATCTCTTTTATAGGTGCATCATGCATGGCCACAGTCATTGGCTGACCACCAGACATCAAAGGCCACATCTTCACTTGCTTATCACAACCACCAGAAAAGACAGTTGTTCCATCATCCTTCCATGTGGAGCACAAAACCTTCCAAAAACCAGAGTAATCAAAAATATAGATTAAACAACAAAAAGCAGGTTGGTAAATACTACAACAGTTGGTCAGTTACCGGATGGTCATGTGATATAGATGCCTTTGGAACACTATTAACAGCAACACCACTCCGCGCTATCTCCCAACATCTTACCTATAAATTTTTTTATTAGAAAACTAATGCATGTTACAATTAAATAACATCACCAAATATACCAACAAGAGGAAATGAAAAGAGAAGGCACAATAGAAGGAACAAGACAGAACAACAAACCTGTCGGTGAAAGAGAGCGAGAGAGATAGAAAGAGAGCCAAGGACAGTCTGGCCCACACTTATGTCAACAATCAATCAATGATATCTTAAACATTCCATTTAATTTCCATAGAAAGAAAAATAGAAAGAATCAAAGAACATCCTGTCATGTGTTGCTTTGGTTTTCAAACAGCAATATCAGATTTCAGATATTGGGCTCAGTTGACAGGAATTATGTTTTATCAATCCCCAAATAACTGGAAATGAAATATTCTAATTTCTAATTTCTAATTTCTAATTTCATCTTATCATATACCCCCCATGATAATATAATGAAGACTCAAATTAAAAACGGCATGCAAAATGTTGTGCCTGCGCCTACTGTTAAATATTAAACGAGCTCCTGTTTAATAGTGACGACTAATGACACATATTTTGTGTCTATGCATGCAACCGTGTATATTGTGTGTCTGTGCGCGCATGCCTCTGTGTGTGTGTGTGTGTGTGTGTGTGTGTGTGTGGGTGGGTGTGTGTGCGCGCAAGAGAGAGAGAGAGAGAGAGAGAGAGAGAGACTGGTATAACAAACCTGATTATCCCATGAAGTTGCAACAAGGTAATTACCCTTGGGACTGAAACTAAGGCTTGAAACAGAATCCGTTGGAGGCTGACCCACCTGTTATTAAAGATTTGGAGTTAGTGTTTGTTCATAGAAACTAATACATCACTCCAGCGAGCTCAAAAATAGTACAAAGAGTACCAATGGGTCTTTTATAACCAAAATCTGAGCCCCATTTTGACAGCATTTAAACAGAGATGCCCAAAAGTACGGCAAAAAAAATATTGTTTGAACTAAACATTATACCTATGATAACAAAATGCCAGGGACAGCACGCATGCACTCACAAGAAAACGAAAAATGGCATTATAAAATGTATAAAATAATAAAAAAAAGGAAACCCTAGAGAAAATAGGCCCAGCGCGAATGTTGAAAAAAAATATATATGCAACAAAAAAGCATAAATCACGAAACTCAAGAAGCATTTACAAAAGCTGCATGGGTTTCGTAGGGGATGGAGAGTTGGGTCTGGAGGAAGACACTAGCAGGGACGAAATACTAACACAAATGAAATGGGTGCCAGAGGAAACACAAAAACCACGCACAGTTAGGCACGGTATTCAAACAAGCAAATTAAAAAAATTGTACATCGATTGAGCATGAATTGAACAAAACATTACCTCAAACGATTTATTTGGATTTGGATTCGAGAAATTAGCCATTGAAACTGCCCGAGTATAGCACAGAAAAAATTTGTGGCAAAATTGGGGAGACTGCAGGAACGAGAAAGAACCAAAGAGAAGATAGGTATTTTGAAACGAGGAAAAGGAGGGAGAGAAGGAAATTTGGGGAAAGAATGAAAGACGGTGATAGGTGGGGATACAGAACAGGTTCAAAACCTGCGCCTGCCTGGCTGGAGCGGAGAAGGGTTTAAGCTAAAAATTTTAGAATACTCCATAATGCTGTAGCACACGTAGTCCCTTCTTAATGGAAATGTGTGGCGCAGACTTAGGTAATTTCTTGCAAGTGAATGTCGAGTTTGGATTGTATAATCTGTATTTCTGCCAATCAGGTATAATTTGAATGTTGAGAAGGTAGTGTATAAATAAAGGAAATGAGGCATGTTTTCCTACATTAAATTGTGTAAATCAAGTTATTGTTTTTGCAATTTGAGCTAAGAATTCCAAATTTATGTTAAAATTTGTATTAATTTGTAATATATAAATTGATGTTTAATATCTTGAATTTTGTTATATTGAAGCCAATTTGGTAATTTAAAACATCCTTCTTGTTGAGGAATGTCGCACCTTACGGCATAAATCAAGGAACCCAAACGTTGAAAAATGTCGCACTTCTCGGCATGAATCAAGGAACAAAAACACGAAAACTAAAATCATGTAAAAGTGTTCCTCAGCTCTTTGTATAAATCATAGATGTACAATTGAAATTAGATAGAAATAAAATCTCATTCTATCCTGTATTTATTTTTCCTTTTCACTTCTTTCACTTCTGCTCTAATTTTATCATGGTATCAGAGCTTGCAAGTCTACGTGCAGCTTCCCTGGGGATTCGAACGAAAGGGGGAGACTAAAATTTGCAAGCTTGTTAAGTCTTTGTATGGTCTTAAACAAGCTTCAAGGCAATGATATGCCAAACTTTCATCCACTCTCATAGATGCGGGATAGAAACAATCCAAGGCAGATTATTCATTATTCATTTGATCCCATGAAAGCAATTTTACTACCAATCTAGTCTATGTGGATGACATTATTGTTGCATAAAACAACTCAGGGCAAGTCATGAGATCAAGAAATATCTTAGCAATCATTTCAAACTCAAAGATCTTGGAGTTCTCAAATACTTTATGGGAATCGAAGTGGCTCGTTTAGCTAAAGGAATATTTTTATCTCATAGAGAGTATGCTCTCGAGACTTTAGAAGATACAGCCTTCCTTAGAGCTAAACCTGAAAATTTTCCCATGGATCAAAATCTTGCACTCAACGAAAGTGATGGCGAACTTATTTCAGATCCTTCATCGTATAGGCGACTTATTGGAAGGTTAATTTATCTAACCATCATGAGAACCGACTTAGCCTATTCAGTGCTTATGTTAAGTCAGCTTATGGACAAGCCATGAATGCCACACTTGGATGCAGTACACCGAGTCCTACGATATCTTAAGAAAACCCCAGTTCAAGGAATTCTCTTATCTGCTTCTAGCAAAATTCATCTTTATGCATACTGTGATGCAGATTGGGCACAATGCAAAGACACCAGATGATCGGTCACCGGGTATTGCATCCTACTCGGAAAATCATCCATTTCCTGGAAGACCAAAAAACAAACAACATTTTCACACTCCTTAGCCAAAGCAGAATATAGGTCTATGGCCTCCACATGTTATGAGGTCACTTGGCTAAAGTCTCTTATCTCGGACCTTGAAATAATGCACTCTTAACCAATCAGTTTGTACTGTGACAAAAGGGCCGCTATACACATAGCTTCAAATCCAATGTTTCATGAATGAACTAAACATATCGATATAAACTGTCATGTGGTTCGAGAAAAACTCTAGAGTAGTATCATCAAAACAGTCTACATGCATACAAGCCAGTAATCTGCAGATCTTTTTGCCAAAGCACTTGGATTCACACAATTTAATTATTTACTTAGCAAGTTGGGTGTCATGAATAACCATACCAACTTGAGGGGGAGTGTTGAGGAATGTCGCACCTTACGATAGAAATTAAGGAACCCAAACGTTGAAAAATGTCGCACTTCTCAGCATGAATCATGGAACAAAAACACGAAAGCTGAAATCACGTGAAAGTATTCCCCGACTCTTTGTATAAATAGTAGATGTACAATTGAAATTAGATAGAAATAAAATCTCATTCTTTCCTATATTTAATTTTTCCTTTTCACTCCTTTCACTTATGCTCCAATTTTATCACTTGTGGAACCCCCAAATTGAGGTTAGGGTTTATGTCCGAATTTTTCATGTATAAATGATGATTACATATTAAATTTATTTGAATAAATGATGAATGCATATGAAGAATCAAAATCTATTTTAAAAAATTGATTAATTAAATTGGCTATGGAAAACATTTTTGACTTTACATTTATTAGTTTGTCAAAGACTTATAAACTTTTATTGGCATATTTTTTTTTGTAAGAACCTGAACCGTGATAAATGGGTTTAAATAAATAAGAGAGGGGTAAAATTGGAATTTGAGAGTTCGTCGACAAAGGCCTTGTATCTCTCGTCAATGAAGTTCAGAGGCTCGTCGACGAGAAGAAGCTGAGAGATTTCGGGAAACTAGGGATCTTAGGCTCGTCGATAAGGCCACTGCTTCATCAACAAAGGCAATGGCAGACTCGTCGACGAGGGTGGCTGGGTTAAAGGGTTATAAATAAAAATTTCATTACTTCCAAGCTAAGAAAAGTCAAATATCTCTCTCTCTCTTTCTCTCTCTCTAGAACTCTCCCTACTCTCTATCTCTCTAGATTTCTTCGCCGTTCGTCGTGAGAATCGTAAATCTGAAGTTACCATGAGGATTGTGGAAGGATTCTCTACAAGTTCTATGGATCGAAATCCCGTTTCAGAAATTTTTGGGTTTCGGTGAAGGCTCGGTTTTTAATTCTGATCCGGTAGTTTAGTAGGGAACAGTGTTGTGAGTATATTCTGTACTGTTGGTTGTAGGTTTTGGAACTCAGTTCGCTGTTTAGGGACCTTAGAGTTCGGGATTTGCTATATGGGGAAAGGTAAGGAGAATTGTGTTTATATAGGTTATTTATGAAATTGGACTCGGTAAAACTGTGGTTCACAGTCTTGCGTGTGTTTTGGCTACTCATTTTGGGAGATCTAATGGGGAAAACTATGGTTTTTCATGCTTACAGTTTTGGGAAAAATGGGGCGACGAGTAGTATCCCTGGTTTTGTTGAAAACCGAGTGTATATGTTGATTTATACTATGTTATAGGGATGATCGTGCCTTGACTTGTTAAACTGTATGTGTTTGAAAAATCGTAATTTTAGATTACCAAATGGGTGTGGTTTGTTTAGTTATATGAGCATGCATGTGTTGTATTTTGGTGAAATAGGAACAGGGTTCCGAATTGTTCCAGGTTTGAAAATCCGGCTTTTGCCGAAGAGTGTGTGTGATGACCCAAAAATGTATATACGATTAAAGCATAATAATAATAATAATAATAAAATAATAAAAATGATCATTAAGTTAATATCAATACAGAAGTGCTTTTTGTAGGATCCTTGATTCAATGTTTGATGTCTAATAAAGACCTTGTCTTAGCAAGTGCTTAGAGACCATTGCGGTTGAGTCGCTCCCTTGAAGTCGGCCTGGTCAAAATAGAATTTCATAGGATAAATAGGATAGACACTGTTTGTACATGTAAATAAATACATATACATAAAATAATGTTTTGACAGACATAATTTGTAGGAATACATGGTATAATAATAATAATAATAATAATAATAATAATAATAATAATAATAATAATATAGGTATCCTATGAGGGGCCCACATGAGTCCCGAAGTTGTGTGGGGTCCACATGAATCCCGAAGTTATGTAGGGCTCATAAAACCGTGTAGGGACTATTGGAGTTACGTATGACCCACTTGGGTCTCAAAGTTGTGTGGGGCCCACAAGACCATGTGGCCTACATAAGTTTTCGAAATTCGAATTTAATTCTTTAAAAAAAATATAATACTAAAACATAACTTAAAAATAATAACAATGATAACAATAATAATAATAATAATTTAAATTTTTTTAAAAAATAAATAAATAAATAATTAATTAATTAATTAATTAAAGGGGAGTGGTGGCAAGCACTCCCACATAGCTTCCATCCCTATCCCATACTCAACTCATACCTAGTCCATTCTTTGCCCATTCCTTAATTTTGAAAAAAATATAATTTCATCCCTCTCCCCACACTTTTACAAATTTCATTTATTTCCTAAAATTTTTTTATAAATAGGAAGCTTTTAACCTTCATTTCTCACAAAAAATTTCAAACAAAGAGAATGATTAGTGAGTGAAAGAATTAGTAGTGGAGAGAAAATTTTTTAGTAAGTTCTCACTCATCCACTCTTTCCAATTTCATTTCTTAAAGATAATCATTGTATTCGTAGCACAAGGTAAAATAAGAGATAAGTAAATTTGATTATGTTATATTTTTTATTTAAAATTCTTACCCGAGTTTATTTGTAAGTAAATTTCAATTTTGTTAGTTAGTTTCATAAAATTCTATTGAGTTTATTTTTACGCATATTTAATTATGCTAGTTTTATCTTCAATGTTCTTGCATTTATTTTTGAGTTAAGAAATGTTCCAAACCCCTCGGGTATTTTACATCATTAATTTCTATTCAAGAAATATTTTTAACACGAAAATTGTGTGGCATGAGTTTATTTATACGTTGCATATTTCACAAAAATATGAGTAAAGATTACATGAGTTGATTTTTTTTTACGTTGCGTATTTCACGAAAATATAAGTAAAAATGAGATTTTTATGATACTATTTCAATTGTACAAATTATATAATAAAATATCTTTAAAACCCCTTATGGCAAAGAAAGTTCAAAATTACAGATGTTGAGTACTGTAACTTAAAGTTTAAATTGATCAGAGTGCACCTACACTGTTTACAGAGTGGTTTTATATGATAGTGGATTCATCATGAGTGCACACCTAGGTCGGACCAAGGTTTAATAGGGAAAATCTCACTTAATGATGATGTATGTTGATTTAGTTTGGCCGGCCAGCCAGTTAAGTCCAGTTTTCGAACCGCACAACCCAATCATAGGGGTAAACATGACTTACGATTAACAAGCCTAAGGGTGATTTTTACAGTATATATACATACATATTTAATTACGAGTACAGAGTTATTAATGATTTGAAGGTAAAGTATAAGTTTATATGAACATGGTCATTATTGTGCCTAAATGACGATTTAAATGAAGCGTATAAGGAAAAGTATATAAATGTATATAATTAAATATTATAATTACAATTTTTAAAGTTAAAAGTTTAATTTAACAGTTATAGTATATGATTATAAGATTTTACTATTGTAGTTGATGGCAAAAGTTTTTATGCAGAAATTTGTAAATATACATTTATTTTAAAAGCATTTTTAAAGCTATAGTATTAAATATTATTTTACGAAATTAAAATATTTTGAAAGCTCATTTTGGCCACACACTAATAATAATCTTATTTACTTACTGAGCGTTGTCTTACCCCGATCATTATTTTACATTTCATATCATTTTGAAGAGCATACTAGAAATCTGGAGTAGTAAGTGCATGGGCGGGAGTAGAAATAGTAGAGTAGAATAAAAATTTAGCTTAATACAATTTAAAATATGTTTGTGTATTTTAGAATTTTAGAATTTTGTATTTTAATAATTGAGACATATATTGTAACAAAGCTAATTAGTGCTCTGGTAATAAAAATATTTTAAATTTATTTGCGTCCGCTGAAAAATTTATATCTAGGAACCCACTCGGGTTCGGGTTCTCACAATGCGCAATACCACTAGATTGGCCTGCTTTCAAGCCGAAGGGTGTGCGAACACCAGATCTACACCGGTTCAACGCTGATGCCATGCTAGGTTACCGGGGGCACCGGCTTTTACCGAAAGGTGTGAAATATCACCAGACTACCGGCATTGGCTAAAGGGCATGAAATATTACGAGATTGCTGGTTTTTACCGAAGGGTATGAAATACCACTAGACAGTCCAGCTTCGAGCCGAAGGGTGTGATGACACTAAATTGTATTGCTTGTTTTTTTGTAAATACTAGAATTAGTTTTGTTGATTCGACTGTTAAATTCTGCATGTTAGTATGTCATGATAATACTAAAATGCCACACACCGATATAACCTATGTTCTTTCTTACTGAGAGGTGTCCAATCCCTATTGTACGTACATTTTTACAAGTCCTTCGAGTAACCGGAATTAGCGTCTTGGTGTAGGGAGCGTAGTAGCTGGTGTACTGCGATTAGCGCTTGGGTAAGTGCTTGGACTGTATTTTGCTGGGTTGCCAATTTGAGATGCATTTGGGCACTCGTTTGTACATTTCTGATATAGCCTTGTTTCTGCTCTTGCATAGGCTTTGGTATGGTACTGCATATATATAGAATGACATTTTTCCGCTGCGTATATGATTGTGTATGGATGTGTTTAGGGTGTCTAAGAACCCCACGGGATCGGACCCTCATCCATTGTACTGTATCTATGGATGATTTGTATGATACAGGGACAGGTTAGATTACATTTTCACCCCGAGGTCCCATTTCCGGGTTCGGGGCGTGACATTTTTAGTTTTTTAAGATTCGTATTGAAAATATTAAAAAAAATGTTTAAATTTGCCAAATAGTTTGTTATTTTCTTTATTGATTTCATAGTAATACAAAAAAAAATTATTTTTTATATTTGTAGGTAATATAAATTTTAAAAACTTTTTAATTTTGATTAATAATAAAGCATGAATTTTAAAACTTATAAAGATTAATTTTTGATCTCTGTTAACCAAAAGTAGAAGTCTAGGACAATCTTCAAGTTAAAAAATATCAGAAGATTTAGAAATAAAAAGCATTTCAAGTGTTTATACAGAACCTAATTGGTTTTATAAACTTAAAGGAATTAATTTTGAACCAGAAATACCACAAGGATATTATCAAGAGGAATCTGAAGAATCAATTTCTCCAACTATGTCTCAAACTTTAGATGAAGATCAAAGAAAAGTCTTAGAAGAAAGTCAAAGAAAGAATTTATTAATCATACATAAAAATTTGAACAGAATATAGAAATCATTAGAGAAGATTATAAACCTAAGTTAAATAAAACCAATAGAGACAAATTCTTTGAAAAATATAATAAAGAAGAAAAATAAAAAATAAAAGTAGAATGGTTAGAAGAAATGCAAAAAACTTAAAAGAACGTTCCATTTTTCAAATATTTAAAAGATAGACAAAATATTAATGTTATTCATAATAATAAAAAGCATTGCAAGTTGTTAGACAATAACTATATATCATCAACACATTCGCCAACAGATTCTTTCAAAATTGATTACAAAGGAATAGAAGTAATAGTCTCACCTTATAAAGAAGTTAAACAAGTAAATAATGATCTTGATTAATTAATTAGTCAAAATAATTATACAAATCAAATGCTTCAATCTATTGCAAATCAATCTACAAGAATTGAAAATATTTTAGAAGAATCATCAGAGATTAAAAAAAAATAGTGTCTTTGAAAAAGGAGAAACGAGTAAAAGTAAAAAGAAAGAACCAATATTTAAGTCTTTCTCATTATCTGACATTAATTTTAGTTTTGAATCTCAAAATGATTAAATCACTAGAAAAATTGAAGAACTTCTTAAAAAACATAAAAATGTTAATACTTTAACAAAAGAAAAAGCTATTCATAATTTGGAAAAAAGTTTCAGAGAAGAAAGTGACTTAGAGATAAATAAAATAAACAATAATTCTTGGAAAAACAAAAGTGCTAGAACTTATTACAAAAGACCAACACCTCGATGTTTATCATTTGAAGATGAACCTTTAAAATCATATAGAAGTTTTGGAAGTGATCTACATTAGTGGAATCTTGATGGATTTGCAGAATATCAAATAACTGCATTAGTTCAACAAATGACATTAGCAACCACTGCTTTTAAAATGACTAATCCAAGGGCTGAAGAACCAACAATAATAGTCATACTTGTTCAAGGATTTAATGGGTGACTTAAAGCTTGGTGGGATAATTATCTCACTTCAGCAGAAAGATATCAAATTTTTACTGCTGTCAAATTAGAAGAAAGAGATGGTCAACCAACACAAGTTAGTGATGTTGTATCAGTATTACTATGGTCAATACTCAAAGCCCCATCAACCACAAAATTCAACTTTGGATTCATTATAAGACAATCAAGCCGACACATCTGGACAAAAAACTTTTAAATAAAGGTGATAGCACATGGACGACTACATTTCTGTGAGAACCCACCATCTTTAAATAATTTACGGACTCAAAATTAGAATTACAACCCTGGCCCCAAGTAGTGGACAGGTGTAAAACTCTCCGCTTACCAACACTCTCATTACAGAGCTGGAGAAAAGACTCTTAACTGTAAAATGATGACTTTTGAACAAATGTGACAAGGACATGTTGACTTTTGAACAAATGTGATAAGGACGTTTTGGCAAAGTCTTTTGTTTTCTTTTGATAATGGTAGACAATGAGTGGTTGTGTTGCCGTCCTCTTTTGAAAAGTAGATGCTGATGTATCAACTTTTCCTTGTTGAAATTATTTATTTTTTGATGACTTTTGAACTTTTGATTTTAAAGCTTTCTCAGCTGTTGGATCTTCTTTATGAATAAAGTTGTACCAGTTCTCGATGTCTGAACCCATGAGATTGAGATCAACGGATTTGGGAGAATCTTGATTTGTTGAGTCAGAATCAGATGAGTCAAGTTAAGCAATCATCTTGATCAACTTAGTCTTCATACTATTAGACTTTGATTTTCTTAAGCATATTGAAATAATGTCTTCATCTTCAAAGACCTTCTTCTTGTCCTTGGCTTTTGGATATGAACCTTCAGGAACAACAGGAGAAATTTGACCAGAAGCTTGAGTGACCCATGCTCTAACCATACCTTCTGCCATGGTGAATTTGTCCCACCATCTAACTTTATAGATTCTTCGAACAACTTTTGAAAAACAAATTGAATTTTCTTCTAGAGGAACTATAGTATAGTCCCAGCAGAAAATCCAGGTGATCATGATGTATGAACAGAACAATAGGAGCTTAAAGGATGGATCAGACTGGTCCTTAGGAGGGTGAAAATTCTTCTAAAATAATTCAAAATCATTTTGAATTACTTATGGGAAAATACTAGTTTCAAGACCAAAGAATTTGAACCAAGAAAGAAACCATCTGGGAAAATTTTTAATTTTTTCTTATCAAAATGAATAAACCATGAATGACTATAATTTCGAACAAACATTGTATTGAACCAAGCATTGATGTAATCTTTGTAATCATAAGTTTGAGGATAAAAAACTCCTCCAAACCTTCTTGAGATGCGCGAGTGCTGACCCCACTCGGAATGAGTAATTATTTTCAAAATTTTGATTTTTGAAAAGTTTACTTTTGAAACATCTTGAAGATCATAATTATGATCTATGAAAACTGAATTTATTTCAATCAAAATTAATTCGTAAAACTTTCTATCCTTTAGAAGGTCAGGAGTGTCAAAGTGACAACCTATAAAGAAATAATTTTTTATAACATCGAAGGGGGAAGATGAATCCCATTCAGGTTCAATGGGAAACAGATATTCAATGATATCTTTTGTAATATAGCCTTTTGCAGTCTTGTTTTAAGAAGAAGAAGAAGAACTCTGTTGTCCTTCAATGATTTCTTTGAACGAAGGTGTTTGAACCTTTGAAGGTTTGATAAGGGGTGAATATTTGTTTTGGATTGGGACATTTTTTGAGGAGGTGGCTTTTGAATAATAGTCACATGTTGTTTGACGCTACATTTTTTCCCTATAAAAAATCTCTTGTAAGAAAATCTGGAAATTGAATTTGAAGTTCCTTTTATGAATTCAATTTGAAAATCAAAAATAGATAATAAACCTTGCCATCTTGCAAAAAATCTGTTTAGAAACAAGGTTTTGAACATCTTTTTCTAAAATATCTTTTGCACTTTTGCAATCAACTCTTAATAAAAATTCTTTATTAAATAAATCGTATTGAAATTTTTGAATGCATAAAACTTGTTGGCCTAATAAGGCTTACAATTTTTATTTTGATGATAACAAACTAATGATATGTTTAATATGTTTCAAGTAAAATTTTTTCAGGAAAGTGACAAAGCCCAAGTGCTTAAAGAAGCCTATGGATTACAAAGAATTATTGAAGAACACAACTATAGTTTATGGATTACAAAGAATCCTTGAAGAATACAAAGAAAAGCTTATGGATTACAAAGAGCATGAGGAATAAAATTATATTGGTGAAAAACTCAAATAAAAGATTGAAACAACAAAGATGATGGAAGAACTTGTAGATTAAAGAATTATATTTTAGGATGTTCATAATGTAAGTACTTCAAAAGTTAAACTCAAATATAAAGTGATTTGAAGCTCATAGAAAATCAAAAATATTTTTTTTAAACATATATACTCTTAAAAGTTTTTTTTTTTTTTTTTTTTATAAATAAAAAGGGCTTAAGAAACGAAGATTTTTTAAACCATGTTTTTAAACATATTTATTTCAAAATATTTGGAAAATCAAAAATATTTTTTTTAAACATTTATATTCTAAAAAGTATTTTTTTAATATATAAAAAGGGCTTAAGAAGAGAAGATTTTTTAAACCATGTTTTTAAACATATTTATTTCAAAATATTTGGAAATGAATTTAAGGAATCTTTGGGAGTAATTGATGACTTCTAAAAACATCTATAAATAGTAAAAAACTTCAAAGGTTTAAAATAATGATCATAGAGGCAATATTGAAAGGTTTTTGAAATTAAGTCATTCTCAAAAGTTTCAGATGTAGAAATCTTCAAAGTTTCAGATCGAACAATCTTCAAAGTTTAAGATCAAGCAACTTTCAAGGTTTTTAGATCAAGCTACTTTTCAAAGGTTTTTAGATCAAGTAATTTTCTAATATTCAAATTTCTCAAAGGATCTAAAATTTTCTTGTGCTTAAACTTTCTGATCTGATATTGATTTATATTTTTGAAGCAAAGCTTTAAAAAATCAGAATCTTTCATTTTCTTTGAAAAATCATTTGGTAATTCATACTAAGCGTTGAGCTTCAAATTTCTTATATTTAAATTACTTTGGAATATAAGTGAGCTGATCATTGTACTAATCTACTCTATTGTGAGAGTTCTCTTTTGTACACTAATTTCTTTATCATCATTCTTAAACGATTCAGAGTTGTTGAATCGTTGGACCAAACAAGGGGTTATTGTTTGGAAAGGCGGGCTCTAGCCTGATAGAAGGAGTGGTTGTAAATTGGTATTGTTCCACCAGGTAACGGAACTGATATAGTGGAATCCTTTGATGTTTTGCCAAAGGCAAGGACGTAGATTGTGTTGAAGCCGAACCTTGTAAAAATCTTGTGTCTTTCTCTCTGCTTTACTTTATATTATTTACTTGCTATTGTGGTATGATTTAAATGTGCAGGTTGCAGATTCTTAAGTGAGAAAGAAACAAAGGTATTTGATATTTAGAAAGTACGTTTTGATTAATCATTTGCGGAAACCCAAAAAGGGAGTACGTTGGTTAATCTACGGAAATCTTGATCAAGTAAAGTGCATACTAAGAGTTTACAGAAAAATCAACTAAAGCTCTAATATTTTTGGTTGAGTGATTGAATTACGTTGATTTCATTAATTGACTTGTGAATTTAAATTTCAGTATTTTTAAGTGTAGTTATCGTTTATATATCTTGTTTTCTAGGTAATTAAAATCAATAGCTTAAAGATCATTAAAATGTAAAAAGAATCCAATTCACCCCCCTATTGGGAAGCTATTCCTCATTTCAAAACTATTGATAAAATCTCTTTTTTAACTGTTGAGTAATTGATTTGAGGACCAGACCAGGTTCCTGAATGAAACCTAACTAAAATTTCTTTTGATCCTATCTTTTGTTTTAGAATACCTCAAAATCCTGCATCAGAGGCATCTGTTTCCGCAATCATGAAAGCCCTTGGGTCAGGAAGACTAAGGCAGAGTAGACTTTTGACTAAGGTTTTGACTTTTATTATTATTTGAGTATGCTCATCAGACCATGCTGATGGGTTCTTATTTAACCTATTGAATAATGACTTAAGAATTATTCTTAAGTTTGGAATAAAATCTGCAACATAATTAAGACAACCTGAAAATCTTTGTAATTGATTTTTGTCTTTAATTTCATTTGGAAATTTATCCGCAAATTCTATTGATCTTTGTATTGGAGTGATTGTATTTTGATAAATATTATGCCCCAAAAATCTAATATTGACTTGAAACAATTTTATTTTTGGTTGAGACACAACAAGGCCATTTTTTCTTATTACTTTAGAGAAAATATTAAGATATTTGAAATGTTGTTCTATTGATTATGAGTATACAAGAACATCATCTATGTATACAATTGTAAATTTTGTATAAGGATTAAAATTTTCATTCATTATATTTTGAAATTCTCTCTCAAACTTGTATTGATTATTTACATGACAGAAAACCTATGGACAAAGTATAAGAGAGAGAGAGAGAGGGAGAGTTGGGTGGAGCTCGAAGACTCATACTTTCTCTAATAGAAACCCCCAACTTGGTGCAAGTTACAAACAAAAGAAAGACTCTTATTTATAGACTCTGAGGCTCGGACTTCAAACAATTTGGAATCCGATGTGAATTAGTGCGGGTACTCTATACCCATTACAGGAAAGACGAGTCGATGCAACAAGACAATAAACTTTACTTAAAGGTGACAACACATGGACGGCTGCATTTGTGTGGAAACCCACCACCTTTAAATAATTCAAAGACTCTTGACAAAAAGTAATTTACAGATACATTTAAAAATAAAATTACAACCCTGGCCCCAAATGGTGGACAGGTGTAACATTTCTAATAACTTAAACAAAAATACAAAGCTAGAGAAAAGGCACCCAGCTGTAAAATTTTAAAACTTTTGAGCCAATCGTAATTGATGGAGAAAAGGACTTCTCTTTGTCTTCTTTTGATAATGGGAGACAATGAGTTGCCATCATTGTCACATTTGAAAAAGTGGCCGCAACTTTTGACAATTATGACTTCAAATTATTTCTTCTTAGTAGAACTTTGATCTTTTGATCTTACCTTCTCAGCCGTTGGATTATCCTTTTGAATAAAATCACACCAGTTCTCGATATTTGATTCCAAAAGATTGAGATCAACGGATTTGGGAGAATCTGGCACTATTGAATCAAAATCATACGATTTTAACTAGACAATCATTTTAATCAACTTATTCTTAATATTGTTGGACTTTGATCTTCTTGAGCTTATTGAAATAGTGTCTTCTTCTTCAAAGACTTTTTTCTTATCTTTTGTTTTTGGAAAAGATCCTTAAAGGATAGAAGGAGAATTCTGACAAGAAGCTTGTGCCAGCCAAGCTCTGACCTTGCCTTCTGGAATAGTGAATTTATCCCACCATCTGACTTTGTAAACCCTTCGAACAGCTTTTGAAAAACAAATTGTACTTTCTTCTGGAGGAACAATAATGTAGTCCCAACAAAAAATGCATGTGATCATGAAATAGGAACAAAACAGTAGGAGCTTGAAGGAAGGATGGGATTGGTCCTGAGGAGGATGAAATTTCTTTTGAAATAATTCAAAATCATTTTGAATTGTTTCTAGAAAAATGCAGATTTCGAGACCGAAAAACTTGAACCACAATAAAAACCATTTTGGAAATCTTTTTAAAATTTTTTTATCAAAGTGAATAAACCAAAAATGGGTGAAGTTTCTGACAAATATTGTATTAAACCAGACATTGATGTAATCTTTGTAATCATAGATTTGAGGACCAAAAACTCCTCTAAACCTTCTTGAGATGCGTGGGTGCTAACCCTACTCAGAAGGAGTAATAAACTTCAAATTTTTGATTTTTTAAAAATTCACATTTGAAACGTCTTGAAGATCATAATTATGATCTATGAAGATGGAATTTGTTTCAATCAAAATTAATTCGTAAAATTTGCTATCCTTTAGAGGACCAAGAGTGTCAAAATGGCACCCTCTAAAGAAATAGTTTTTGATAACTTCGAAGGGGGAAGACGAATCTCATTTAGGTTCAATGGGAAACAAATCTTCGAAGATATCTTTTGTAACATACCCTTTTGCAGTCTTTTGTTGAAAGGATGAAGAACTTTGTTGTCCTTCTACGATTTCTTTGAAAGAAGGGGTTTGAACAGAAGGAGGCCTTATGAGAGGTGAGAACCTGTTTTGTACAGGGACATCTTTTGATGAGGTGGCTTTTGAATAGTAGTCACGGGTTGTTTGTCTGGGCACTTTTTCCCTGTAAAAATTCCCTTGTAAAAAAAAATGGTATTGAATTTGCAGTACCTTTAATAAATTAAATTTGAAAATCGAAAACTGAAAGAATTGCTTGCCATTTGACAAAAAATTATTTTGAAACAAGATTTTTAACATATTTTTCCAAAATATCTATTGCACTTTTGCATTCCACTCTATGTAAAAATTACTTGTTAAATAAATCATCTTGAAATTGATAAAATTTCCTTTTTAATTGTTGAGTAATTGACTTAAGGACCTGATTCGGCTCCTAAATGGAATCTGACTCGGGTTTCTTTTGATCCTAAACGTTGCTTGAAAATACCTCCAAATCCATCATTAGAGGCATCAATTTCTACAATCATGAAAGCCTTTGGGTCTGTAAGACTAAGGCAGAGTAAGGTTTTGACTAAAGCTTTAACTTTGATAACTATTTGAGTATGTTCCTCTGACCATGCAGGTGGATTCTTTTTTAATCTTTTGAATAATGGCTTGAGTATCATTCTGATATTTGGAATAAAATCTGCCACGTAATTTAAACAACCTAAAAATCTTTGAAGTTGATTTTTATATTTTATTTCATTTGAAATTTTTTTTGCAAAATCTAGTGATTCTTGAATTGGGGTAATGGTATTTTGATAAATATTATGACCTAAAAATCTAACATTAACTTGAAATAGTTTGATCTTTGGTTGTGAAACAACAAGACCATTTCTTTTGATAATTTCAAAAAAAATGTTAAGATGCTTGAAGTGTTGTTCTATTGATTCACAGTATACAAGGACATCGTCAATGTATACGATTTTAAATTTTGTATATGGATTAAAATTTTCATTCATAATATTTTGAAATTCTAATGGAGCATTCTTTAATCCGAAAGGCATTACAATTTTGTTAACTAAGGTTTTGACTTTTATTACTATTTGAGTATGCTCATAAGTCCATGCTAATGAGTTCTTCTTTAACCTATTGAATAATGTGACTTAAGAATTATTCTTAAGTTTGGAATAAAATCTGCAACATAATTAAGATAACCTAAAAATCTTTGTAATTGATTTTTTTCTTTAATTTCATTTGGAAATTTATCCGCAAATTCTATTGATCTTTGTATTGGAGTGATTGTATTTTGATAAATATTATGCCCCAAAAATATAATATTGACTTGAAACAATTTGATTTTTGGTTGAGACACAACAAGACAATTTTTTCTTATTACTTCAAAGAAAATATTAATTATGAGTATACAAGAACATCATCTATGTATACAATTGTAAATTTTGTACAAGGATTAAAAATTTCATTCATTATATTTTGAAATTTTGAAGGTGCATTTTTGAGACCAAAGGGCATTACATTCCATTCGTAATGACCAAATGGTACAGTAAATACAATTTTATATTTATCTTCTTCTGCTATTTGAATTTGCCAAAATTCTGATTTCATGAATATCCATACCAACTTGAGGGGGAGTGTTGAGGAATGCCGCACCTTACGGTAGAAATCAAGGAACCCAAACGTTGAAAAATGCCGCACTTCTCGGCATGAATCAAGGAACAAAAACACAAAAGTTGAAATCACGTAAAAGTGTTCCCCGACTCTTTGTATAAATGGTAGATGTACAATTGAAATTAGATAGAAATAAAATCTCATTCTTTCCTATATTTAATTTTTCCTTTTCACTCCTTTCACTTCTGCTCCAATTTTATCACTTGTGGAACCCCCAAATTGAGGTTAGGGTTTATGTCTGAATTTTTCATGTATAAATGATGATTGTATATTAAATCTATTTGAATAAATGATGAATGCATGTGAAGAATCAAAATCTATTCAAAAAAATTAATTAATTAAATTGGCTATGGAAAACATTTTTCACTTTTCATTTATTAGTTTTTCAAAGACTTATAAACTTTTATTGGCATATTTTTTTTTTAGTTTTTTAAGATTTGTATTGAAAATATAAAAAAAAAATGTTTAAATTTGCAAAATAGTGTGTTATTTTCTTTATTGATTTCAAAGTAATACAAAAATATTTATTTTTTAAATTTGTAGGTAATATAAATTTTAAAAACATTTTTAATTTTTATTAATAATAAAGTGTGAATTTTAAAACTTATATTTGACTTTATTTGGATTTGAAATTCAATAAATTTTATACTATATCTTATTTAAATTCCAAAGCCTTTAAATTCAAAGTCTCAATTTATATGCTTTCAAATGTATGATAAATATAAATTCATGTAATTTAGGTTAAACTTAATTTTGAAATAAATATTTTGTGTTATTTTTAAAATATAAAAAGAATTTTTTTTAGTTAATTTAATTTTGTCTCTATAATGTTTAATTATTTTAAGTATTTTCAAACACTTTATTAACTTTTTGTCCAATCAGTCTCAATATTGAGACACATGCTATGAACCATAACGATTTCAGAAACAAACAAAATAAAATAAAATAGAAAACAAAGTAAGTACGATATTTAAGTTTGTTACTAGATATAGGATATCAAAGTTTTGAAAATAACCATTGTATAATTTTTAAATTCATAGGGTACAACCTTATATAAGTATTTAATGATTTTGCATGAAAGTTAAAATGTCTCTATATTATATATAGTATGTATTAGAATAGATCATTGTGACCTCAAAAGCCTCATAATCTCAAATAGTGGCATAGCCAAAAGCATACTTTACTATTTAAGTCAATCATCCAAAATTCCCTAATTTATATTAACGCTATTTGATATACTATAATTAAATAAAATAAATAAATTTGTTGTTTAGCCTATGAGTATTGATTATTGATTTAAATTATAAATACTATTAGTAGTTAAATCAAAATTTTCAATAAAAAGTTCCCAACAAATGGAATGATTATTATTTTCATAGCAATAAGTTCACGACAATTATGCCTAATTGACAACAAATATAATTATGTTAGTATGTAAGACGATAGATAACGTCTACAATAGACATTTTATGGACGAACCTCCATAATTATAAATATGTTCACCAATATTACAAACTATGTCGTCCGTGATGAATTGCATCCATCCCACCCGTGAAATGAATGATGACATCTACAATAGACATGGGATGATCTTTAAGTCAAAGGATCAGTTGATAGTTGCGGTACGGATTTATCATTCTCGAACGGACCATGACTTCTACATAGTGTAGTCTAACCCACAGCTATGAGTTGCTAAGTGTAAGGAGGAGTCTGAGCGTATATGAAGATTGTGTGCAATATTGCAAAAGAAACACAATTGAAACCTAAGGTGTATTCCTAAGAGGGGGGTGAATTGGGTTATTTAAAATTCCTGAGAGTATTTTTATAAGTTTTTGGTTTTTTACAATCTTTTAAAGACTTCTTATCTTTTTGTTGATTAGGCAATCCACACAAACACTTACTTCAACTATTTAATCTGCAACTACAACATACATAACCAATTGAATAACTATTCAAGCCAAACAAACACCATACAAGTAATTAATATTAGCTTTACAATATTTAGCAACCCTGTTTATGAATGTGCAAGTCCTGTAGTTGGCCTTTGAACTAAAATTTAAAATAATATCCCACCCCTTTTTCCAAATCAGAATTTAAATAAACTTTCAGCTAATAGGTTTTGGGTTGTTAACCAATTAACGTACTCCCTAACGGTTTCCGCAAAAAAATTGATTAACCAACGTACTTCTTTTTGGTTTCCGCAAGCCCAAGAACAAATTAGGCTTTTGTTTATTTAACTTCCAATTTGTGTTGTTTTTATGATTGAAAGAATTACAACATCCACACAATTTATATTTTGTTGAAATTTAAAGATAGCAAGGGAAAGAGAGCAACACCGTTGTTTTTACGAATTTCGGCTTACCCTAGCTTACGTCATCGCCTTAGATTAACCACCTAAGGATTTCACTATATCATGTTCCTTCCGAGTGGAACAAAAACCTTTACAATAACCAACCTCTTTTTTAGGAAGAGAAACCTCTCCAAGCAACAACCTATGCTTGGTCTAACGATTCAATAAGACCTTGAACTGTCAAAGATCTAGTAGAAATGAATTGATATCTGCGTACAAAAACACTCTCAAATACAGAGTAAGTTGTACAAGTTAAATCTCAAATCGAACTTCAAAACCAAAACTAAATAAAAAATGTGAATCTCAAGGTTTAAAAGTCACCAAAGTTTCTTTCTTATTGATATAAGACTTTTAGATGCGACTCAGAATCAGAACCACTTTTTAAATTTATCAAATTCGTAGAGTTTTCCCCTTGCAAAGGTATGATAAAGAATGAGCTTTAGGAGAGTTTTAGCATATAAATCATGTATTGCTTTAATGTATTCTTCATTTAGTAAGGAAGGTATTTATAGACATTTTTAAGGAAAAGTTTTCTCCTTTAATATGAAACATTTAGGTAACTTTTCAAAAAATATTAAATTATATAATTAATTTTTGAAAATCTTCAATTTAGGTAACTTTTCAAAAAATATTAAATTATAGAATTAATTTTGAAAAACTTCCATTTAGGTAACTTTTCAAAAAAATATTAAATTATAGTTTTGAAAAATTTCCCGCAAGTTTGAAATTCAAAAATTATCCGCAGAGTTAGTTGGCTGACTCACTTGACTAGGTCACTGACTCACTCGACTGGGTCACTAGTCAGTTGGCTGGGCAGTCCTCTCTTTTCAAATATTTTCTATTTCTGATTTCTTTAAAATCTAGTTTACTTGAAAAACTTAATTATGACTTTTCAAAAACATGTTCAAGAGTTTTTTTTTTTAAGTGCTAGTCTTTAAGTTTTTGTATCTTAAGGAGCTTCACATATCTAAATAGTGATGATTTGACGTACTTACAAATATTCTTTTAAGCATGATCTCTTTAATCACTAAGTCTTGTAGCCTGTTGAGGTTCAGTCTTTACTTCAAGGTCTACTTGGCCTTTAAACTCTTCATGTATTTTTTATTTCTTCAATGTTCTGAAAAGCTTTCATTTGATTTAATTTGATCTCTAGCTTACTTCCATGATTAATCATGAGTATCCTTTTACTTAGACCTAAATTAAAATCACTAAACAACGCATGTTAAAACATCATTCATTTTGTTATCATCAAAACAGGATTGAAAAGCCCAGTTAGGCCAACATAAGAATATGTTAAAATGTGGAAAATTGTGTGACAGATGATTTAATTTGTATGGCTTATTGTATATCTGGATTTGGGATTTTGAAATATTGAATTATTTGAGAAATACTGGAATTGTTGTGAAAAATACTGGAACTACTTTTGAAAAATGCAGGACTTTAATTTGAGGCGCCAAGGGCCGGGGTTTTGTTTAATCGGCCTTGAGCTTGGTTGTATTTTGTGGCCGGGGGCCAGGTTTTGGAATAACAGGGAATATATGTAAATTAATGTTTTAAATGGTATTTTCTATTATCTAAATTGTATGATATGCTTTAAGAACCCTGAGGACCAGTGTATTGTGAGCACGATATCATTGCTAGAGATTTGTTATGTGACTGTGTGCGCCTACACCTGTTCTAAGAAGTGTAGGGTGACCTTTTCCTAATTTGCCTACATGAGGTGAATGCATCCCCCTGGGTGAGGGCAATCAGATCAGCAGTTGGAGCTGCGTATACCCGCGGAGTATGTTAGCTGAGCGTACAGATGACTACTGTCTGGGTGAATCCCCCAGGACATTAGTCCAGCCTTCGGGCCGCACAACTCGTGCCATGGGGGAAGTAAATGGCATGTTTGTCACAGGGAGTGTCTTATATACATATCTGTTAATTTATGTGAATACGAATAATTAATAAGATAATTTTGAGGGCTTGCTAAGAAAGGCGAGTGCCCTAGTAGCAGTAATGGTATTAGAGTGAGGGAAGCTACTTGTATGAGCGAGTAATCTTCCTTATCCTCGGCTAATTGTGTATGTGAGTTTAAAATAATAATGTTTTCATAAATGGGTTTATCTACTTAGTGAACCGGTTATTTTCTGTGCACTGAATGCATACTGGCCACACACTGACATTAACTTAGTTTTTCCCTTACTGAGCTATGTCTCACTCCTACTTTACAAACTATCTTTTTAGGAAATCCTAGAGATCGGGTCTAGCAAGTTGGAGGAGTCGGGCTAGTGGTGTAAATTGTATGTAGGTAGTGTGTAGATAGAAATTTTATTTTTATTTAGTTTTATGGGATGTAATTATGTAAAAATTGAGATAGTTAGAACTCTGGTAATATAATTTGAGGATTTTGTATTTTATTTTCGTTGCGTATATGTGCTTTATATATGATGAATAAGGTATTAGGTACATAAACATCATTAAAGTAGTACTTCGGGCCCACGTGGCAGGTCGCGGTTGTTACACCCATGCCTCTAGATTTTCAAGCAGATACCAGCCGAGGGCCTTGGAGGAGGCATGGCGGTAGAGAAGGTTAGAGGCAGGGGATGGGAGACCGAACTATACAGGGCAGACCATTGTACCCTCCCTGTCCTAGGTCTCATAGGATTCATCCACGAGAACGTCGAGTTAGAGAGGTGATTTGTTATCGATGCAGTCGACTCGGACATATAACACAAGACTGCTGTGCATTACTAGGTAATGCCCCTGCTCCTAGACTATATTGAGGAGATAACCAAACGCCCCAAGGCGGTCATCAGAGGAATATCGTCCCAGCGCGGGTCTATGCTCTTAACACCAAGAGACACTGAGGCAACAAACGATGTAGTGACAGATATTATTTTAATTTTGTCATATAAGGCTATTGTTTTATTTGATTTAGGGGCGACTCACTCCTTCATAACTTGCGAGTTTATCAAGTTTTATGGAATAAAAACTCAGCCACTAAATGTCAGTTTATCAGTGGCTACGCTGATCGGGACTGTAATGTTATATAAGAAGGTACTCAAAGACTGTCTAATCTGTATTTAGGGGAGGTCTCTGCTAGCTAATTTGGTAGTCCTAAACATGCATGGTTTTAAGGTGATTATGGGGATGGATTGGTTAGCTGCTAACTATGCCAGTATTCACTGCTATAAGAAAGAGGTAGTATTCAAACCTTCAGGAGAATATGAGTATAGATTTGTGGGGACTTGTGTGCACCCTACCACAGATGTTATCAGCCATTCAGGGGAGCGTCGGCATTGTTTGTGAAAAAGAAAGATGGGTTGATGAGAATGTGCGTCGACTATAGAGAAATCAATAAAGTGACCATAAAGAATAAATACTTGCTTCCCCACATTGATGACTTATTTGACCAGCTTCAGGGGACACAAACTTTCTCCAAGATTAATCTATGGTCTGGGTACCATCAAGTGAAGGTCAAGACAGAGGATGTTCCTAAAACAACATTCAGAACTCGGTATGGCCATTATGAGTTCCTGGTTATGCCTTTCAGACTAACGAATGTTCCTGCTGTATTCATGGACCTGATGAACAAGGTCTTCCATCAGTACCTGGACCAGTTTATAGTGGTCTTCATTGATGACATTCTAGTGTATTCAAAGAGCCCCTAGGAGCACGAAGAACATTCGAGTATAGTTATTCAGGTATTGAGAGAAAGGAAGTTGTATGCAAAATTCAAGAAGTGTGAGTTCTGGTTGAAGCAACTCACCTTCCTCAAATATGTGATATCCAAGGGTGGCATTTTTGTGGATCCGAGCAAGATTAAGGTGGTAGTGTACTGGGAAATACCAAAAAATATTCAGGAAGTCGGGAGTTTCTTGGGATTGGCTAGATACTATCGCCGGTTTGTAGATGGATTCTCTATATTGTCAAGCCCGTTGAAAAAACTGACTAGGAAGAGTGTGAAGTTTGAAAAGATATATGAGTGTGAACAAAGCTTCCATGAATTAAAGTAGCGACTCATCGCTACATCGGTTCTGACGATTCCTTCGGGAGAAGAGGGTTTTGTAATTTACAGTGATGCGTCACACAAAGGGCTCGAGTGTGTTCTGATGCAGCGGGGGAGAGTTGTAGCTTATACTTCATGGCAGTTTAAAGAATATGAAAAGAAGTACCTTACTCATTATCTGAAGTTAGTAGTAGTGGTTTACGCGTTGAAAATTTAGAGGCATTATTTGTATGGGGGTAGGTGCGAGATCTTCACTGACCATAAGAGTTTGAAGTACTTTTTCACACAGAAGGAATTAAATATGAGGTAGAGAAGGTGGTTAGAGCTAACTAAAGATTATGACTGCACCATCAGTTACCACGTAGGAAAAGTTAATGTGGTAGCTGATGCTTTGAGCCAGAAATCAGTGGGATCAAGAGTATCAACAATGGTGACTCAGCATCCAATCCAAATGGATTTAGAAAGACTTGGTGTATAATTGGTAGAGGGAAATCACCAAGCACTCATTCCTAATCTAATACTTCAACCCACCTTACAGGAAAGAATTAAAGTTGCTTAGATGAAAGATGTGGAATTAATGAAAATTATGGATAAAGTGCAGAATGATTAGGGAGCAGAGTTTAATATCTCAGATGATGGAGCTTTGAGATTCTGTACCAAACTTTGTGTGCCTGCGGATGTTGAAATTAAAAGGATTATCCTAAAGGAAACACATCAATCCCTTTATACAGTGCACCCTAGAAGCACTAAGATGTACAGGGATCTACGAAAGTCTTTTTGGTGGCATAATATGAAAAGAGAAATTTTTGAATTTGTGAAGAGATCGTTGAATTTGTGGAGCAATATTTGACATGCCAATAGGTGAAAGCTGAGCATCAGAGACCAGTGGGATCGTTGCAGCCACTTCACATCCTCAAATGGAAGTAAGAGCACATTTTGATGGACTTTGTCACTGGGAAACCACCGGCACTTCATGGACAGGACACCATTTGGGTAGTCGTTGATCGATTAATGAAGACTGCTCATTTCCATCCAATCATAATTAATTACTCCATGAGCAGATTGGCGAAGTTATACATACAGAAGATAGTTAGAGTGTATGGCGTGCCAATGTCCATAGTTTCAGACCGAGACCCACTGTTCACATTTTAGTTTTGGAAGAGTTTACAAAGAGCCATGGATTCTCAGCTGATGTCCAGTACAACATTTTTCCACTTGTTGAATTTGCCTATAATAACGGCTACCAGACATGCATTAGAATGACACCATATGAAGCATTGTATGGCTGGAGGTGCCAATCTCCATTATATTGGGATGAAATTGGTGAAAGACAAATATTGGGGCCAGAGATAGTCCAGCATACTTCATAAAAGATCAGACTCATTTAAAATCAAATCAAAATAGCTCA
The DNA here is from genome assembly GCF_029873635.1 of Malania oleifera. Taxonomy (NCBI): domain Eukaryota; kingdom Viridiplantae; phylum Streptophyta; class Magnoliopsida; order Santalales; family Ximeniaceae; genus Malania; species Malania oleifera. The sequence goes on from NC_080422.1 coordinate 32,302,775, forward strand.
AAGTCATCAGAAAAGTTATACCGACACTCGCCTACGAGAGCTGGAGTTTGGTGCGGGAGATCATGTATTTTTGAAAGTTGCACTGATAAGAGGAGTAATGAGATTAAGGGAAAAGGGTAAGCTGAGTCATAGGTTTATTAGACCATTTGAGATATTGGAAAGAGTGGGTCTAGTTACCTGCAGGTTAGCATTACCGCTAGTTTTATTCAAAATGCATGACGTATTTCACGTATCTATGTTGAGGATATATCCCTCCCATGTAATCAGTTATGAGGCCCTAGACTTTAGAGATGCCCTATCATATGAAGAAGTATCAGTGCAGATTCTGGATCGGAAGGAACAGAAACTACGTAATAAAAAGATCCCACTAATAAAAGTGCTCTAGCGTAATCATGTAGTAAAATAAGTTTCATGAAAATTAGAGAAAAAGATGGGTTATATGATTTTCCTCCCAAAGAAACCAAAACATTCAAAGCTTAAGAATTTTCTCAAATAAACCCAAAAATATTTTTAAATTTAAATTTAATTTTTTTTTTGGGAACTACATATGACTTTATTCCTCTTTAGAAGATATGTATGTAATGACCCAAAAAATATATAATATATATAGTTGTGATTTCCATGCACCACTTTAATATAATAATAATAATAATAATAATAATATTTTTCGAAAGCCCATCTTATTTCTAATTTTTCACGTACCATTTTAAGAAAATAATAAAATTATAATATTTTGTGTGTATATATATATATATATGATGGGTTGCCATTGGCATGGAGGGCAAGAAGAAAAGGAAGAAGACAAGAGAGGACAATATATATATATACATAGTATAATAATATTAAAAAAAATGGAGCCCTTCCCATCAATTTTTCCCTTTCCCACCATTTTCTGTTTCTTTAATTACACTATACTACCAACACTCTCTCTCAATCCATTAAATATAAAACATGCGTCCACACTACCTCATACTCCAAACATGCACTCATGCCCCCCATAATCCAAACATGCACCCATGCCTCTCATCAATTCCCTCCCACCAACTCCCCCTCCCTCAAATAAATTTTTTTCTCTCACAGCCCCCGTCCCCTACCTACGAGTTTTTTCCCGATTTATTATTATTTTAAAATAATATATTAAATAATACCTTGTTCGGAAAAATTATTCTCAAAATGACGTTCACGTAATCTCGCTAGTACAAGCAGTGAAATTTAAAGAGTCTGGGTAATTGGGAAGTTAACACGTGACAAGCAAATCTCGCTCGACCATCTAGTGAGATTTGTCTGTAAATGGAACCGACGCATGAGGTTTATCAGCTTCATTTGAAAGACAAAAAAAAAAAAAACGAGAGGGTGGGGGACAAGGCTAATGCGTGCGTCAGATGAGTCAACGGGAGGGGCATGGAGAGAGGGGAGAGGAGATAGAGGGGAGGGGGGTCAGTCACTTCTGTTAACAAAAAAAAAAAGGGGTCGAGTGGACATGTTGTAGGGAGGGGAGGGAGAGAGGAGAGAGAGGAGAGGGGGAATTTATTTATAATTATATAGCTGTTATAATTTTGTTATAATTTGTTATATTCCATTTTTTATTTCATAATACTTTAAAATATCAGGATTCGATTTAAAAAATATCAAAACTCAAAAATCAGGAATTAATTTTTTAAAATACTATGACTCGACTTAAAAATAACGGGACTTAATTTAAAAAAATACTGAGACTCAAAAATCGGGACTTAATTTTTTTAAATACTATGACTCAATTTAAAAATGTTCGGGACACAATTTAAAAATATACGAGACTTGGTTTAAAAATATCCAAGATTTAGTTTAAAAATATCTGAGATTTAGTTTAAAAATACTGGGATTCAGTTTAAAAATATTCGGGAGTCGGTTTAAAAATATCGAGACTCAATTTAAAAATATCCAAAACTCAATTTAAAAATATTTGGGTCTCAATTTAAAAATGTGCGAGACACAATTTAAAAATATATGAGATTCAGTTAAAAAATATATGGAATTCAGTTTAAAAATACTAGGACTCAGAGTCCACCCGTCCCAGCCTTCTATATTTTTACTACATTTCGATCTATTTTGACATCTTAGGTGATTGAGAGTGTCTAATAATATATTGGGTTTTGTGTAAACAAAAAATTGAGATCAAAACTGATTTTTTTTGTATTTCATTATATTTCTATTCATTTTTTGACCAATTCTAACAAGAAGCTATTGTTCTTCATTTTGTTATGTTTTTTTTTTATATATATATAAAATTTAATTTCTTCTTTGTATGTTAAATAATTTTGTATGTAATTAGAAAGTAAAATATCATTTTTTGTCTTAATATCCCCAAAAGTAAATTATTTCAAATTTTTTGTATTATTGTATTTATTTTTATACAATATTTTGAAATTAAAAAATTAACTTACTTTTTTTTATTTCATTTGAAAAATAAATAAAAAGTGGAAAATATTTTTAGTATTAAATGACACTTAAATTGAGTCTTGGTATTTTAAAAAATTAAGTCCCGATTTTAAGTCTCGATATTTTTTAAATTGAGTCCCAATATTTTTAAAGTATTATGAAATAAAAAATGAAATATAAAAAATTATAACAAATATATATATATATATATGTCCCCCCCCCTCCTCTCCTTGCCCCTCCCTACAACATGTCCACTCATCCCCCCCCTCCTTTTTTGTTGACAAAAGTGACTGACCCCCCCTCCCATCTCTCTCCTCTCTCCCCTCTCTCACTGCCCCTCCTGCTCACTCAGCAGACTTGTCCCCCACCCTTTTTTTTTTGTCTTTTAAATGCAGCTGACACACCTCATGCACTGGTTCCATTTGCGAGGCAAATCTCGCTGGATTGTTCAGTGAGATTTGCTTCCCACGTGTCAACGTCCCCATTGCCCTCATCCTTTAAATATCGCTTGACCCAACAACGAGATTACGTGAGCGTCATTCTGAGAATAATTTTTCCTAATAGGGTATTATTTAATATATTATTTAAATAATAATAAACTAAGAAAAAACTCTTCCTCTTTCTATAAATAGAGCATGGTCCTACTTAATCTCATATCCTACAAAATTTCAAGAGGAAGATAAATAAAAGTGAGTGAAAATTTTAGTGGTGGAAGAGAATTTATATACATTTAAAATTCTCACTCCTCCACTCTTTCTAATCTCACTTTTATAGAGATAAAAATTTAGTTTGATCATTTCACAAGATTAAATTAAGGTAACTAAGCTTGATTATGTCAGTTTTTTTATTAAATTGTTCCCAAGTTTATTTTTAAAGAAATATTTTAAATTTATCTTGAAATAATTTTCAACATTATGATATATTGTTAAAAATAAATATTTTAACACAAAAAATGTGTGGCAAGAGCTTATTTTTATTACGTTGCGTTGCATGTTTTACAAACCAATTAGATATGATTAAATTTTATGATATTGTTTTAATTGCATAAAGTATATATATAAAATGATATTTTAAAATTAAATTTAGTGGTATCAAGGCAAAGGGGGATAGCAATACGTAACGCCCCAATCCTCATGAATTCACACTTGTGAATTGTGGTGAAGCAAAATTTACAGTCTGAGAGCTTGCTGAATTAGGGGACGGCTATACGTAATGCCCCAATTTCAGTAAGTACTTTAATATGTATCAGATGTTGCCACCAAAAGATAGATTTTTACATAAGTAAACATGACATATAATATTAAATATTATTTATTGTGATACCGTAAAACTCGTTTTAGCTACACACTTATATAATCTCTCTTACTTACTGAGCGTGGTCTCACCCAAATATTATCTTACATTACAGATAGTTTTGAAAAGTGTACCGGAAGTGAGGCGTAGCAAGCGTGCAAGCGATATTAGAGAGAACAAGTAATAAATTGGATATGTTTTTAATGTTTTGAAATTTTTAAGGATGTTAATTTTGATATTGGATATAGTTTTGTAACACAGTTATTTAGTACTTTGGTATAAAAATATTCGGAATTTATTTGCTTTTATGGTAAAATAATTATGTTAAACCCTACCGGGTTCGGGGCATGACAATGTAGACAATCTATTTTGTCATTTCCCATTTTTTTAATATATATATATATATATATATATATATTTATTTATATGTATCATCACATATTCGTATATATTTATATACCATCGCGCGCGCGCGCACACACACGCACACACACACACACATATATATATATATATATATATACTTATTTATAAAAAATCATCACATTCACTATTATATATATATATTACTATTTTTTTTTAAATTATTATATCCTCTGTATTTACTCTGTTTATTTTATAAAATTTCATTTTAACCATACCAACCTCTAGGGAGCGACTGAGCCGTAGTGATTTCTGAGCACTCGCTTAGATAATGTCTTTATTATGCATCAAATATGGAATCAATGATCCTAAGAGAGAAACACTTTCATATTAACGATAGCTTAATGACCATCTCTATTACTTTATTATTATACTAGGGTAGTACACAAAAGTAAATAATCGGTTAACGTCTACATATATTATATTAATATCCTTTACTCGTATATATTTTTTTGAGATCATCACAATTTGTCAATGATTTTGACATGTATCTCTATTATAATTTATTCCATAACTCAACAAGTGATGATTCATCTAACACAAAAATATTTAACTTCATTTGACGAACATAAACGAGTACTAACCGTTTTCATTTCCATTTTTGTCTGAGCACCATCTTCAATATTAGTTGACTTCTTTCCGATTAACGACTTGATCAAGTCACGCTAAATCAAGATATCCTTGACTGTGCTTGCCATAAATTGAAATTGTTTCAATCGTCAAATTTCTCCATACCAAACTTGATTAAATTATTATCCATTATAATACAATAACTTGCAGAACGTTTAGAATGACCAAAATAGTTAACTTAGTAATAGGGTACTCTTTCGGACTGGCAGCGTTATAACACTGTTAATGCTAATTAGGCAATGCTGACTTGGCAAAAGTGGAGCCCATTGTTTATGTGGCAGATGGGTCCCACTGATGATGTGGACAAATCATATCTCATCATATGTTAAGTGATGTGGCGTGCCAAACAAAGAGACATTTAATGCAATTATTGGTGCAAAAAAATCAAATTTATATCTGATTTGAAAGGATCAAAGATGTGTCGAAAACTTGCCTTTCTTCAACCTTTGGGTATGTGAAAGTGAGCAGGCAGGTGAGAAGAATTAATGCGGTGGCACATAAAGATGACGTTTAGCCTCTGCGGGGCACGTGAAGACAACGTTTAGCCTCTGCTAGGTGCGTGTAGACTTTTCGAAATAAGTTTTGCAACTCAGGTTGTTATCTTGGCTTTGTCTCGTCATCCCCGACCTGATGGTATGCTCAAATTTGGAATCAAAGCACATTGAAAAAAAATTGGACCTTCACTGGTAGTGTTTGAGTTTTGCGCAAAAAACCACTTTGAACACTCCTTACCCTCTTCAAATGCTCTAATACTAGTTGTTAGGGATTAGGGATGGTCCATAATACAAACACAAGCAAGTAGTCACAAGGAACACTAGAGTTACGTGGTTCAGCCAAACTCGACCTACGTCCATGGGAGAGGGGGAGTTTGACCATATCAATAGAAAATCTAGTAGAAGAGGAGCAACACACTCAAACTCAACTCTTAGCTGAACCTTTTTGTCTTTCAATCACAGTTTACAACACAACTCACTTGCTTACACCATTGATTACACTTGTGTCACACTTTCTCTACAACACACAACACATTTTATAGGAGGGAAGAGGAGACACGGAGATAGCGTAGCATGCATAGCATTTATTGAGCCATGAACATGTGTAACATTTATTGAGGCAAGAGCAGGCGTAACATTTATTGAACCAAAATTTGCAAGCTAAAAATCTTTGATTATGGAGATACAATATTTTCATTTATTGCAACCACGTGTATGACCCAACAGTGATTTTGTCAGACTTTCCCTCAATAACAAATCCGTCAATCTTTCCTTTAATAACAAAATTTATAATGAATTATTTAATGATAGTCCTTAAAATCTACTCCTTTCATATCAAATTACCAATCCATTTCATTATAAAATCATCATTCCAACTTTCCCAATCCTTATATTTAGGAACTCCAAAAAGCAATTTATATCAAACTAGCAATATTCACACTCATATATTGATTTTTTTTTGTATTTTGATTCGTGCCCATTAATTCAAAAAATTGTTTATGAGTTGCATACATTGTTTTGAAGTAGTTTAAATTGTTTTATGAAAATTTCATATGATTCTATCTTGTTTGGTAATTGCATAGGGCCGCAAAGGCAATTGAATCAACAAAAGTTCATTTTACGATTCATAGTATGTGTGTATTCCTCCAATTTGTTACTATGTTATATTGGACTGATAATTATTTTCCCTTTTCCTATGCAGTATTTCAAATGACCAACAATATGTAAAGCATTATAGTATGATTAATCAAGTAAAAGCCCACTTGAGTAACGTATATAGCCAAAAGCCACCTCTCTTAAAACTTTTGTTGTTAGAAAAACTTTCTTCATTAGCCAGATTAAAATTTTTGACCTTATAAAATTGTTTGCTTTGCATCTTATTTGAATTGGTTGACCAAATCATAGAAAATAAAATCACTCAAACTACAATCTAATTCAAAATGAAAAGCTGTGGAAATTTTGGAAAACTTCTCTCAATAGTTTTTTAAGGTTTTTAAATTGCACTTTTTTTTTTTTTTGGGTATGATATCATAGGTATTAGTGGGGTCTTAGGATGTGATAATGTTTTATATTCTCAATCATCTTCTTTTTATTCTCTCAATATAATAAAATAATATCTGCTTATTGCAGCATTCATGAATGAAACTTTTATCATTGTACTACACTACTGTATATCCAATTTCACATCACATTTTTGCACGTTCAATTTCATTTTCTTGATGTGATCTTAAGAACACTTATTAAAAGGATGAAAATGCGGCTCTTGTCATAATTGTTTAATAGAAGCAGTAGGTAATTTGACTACATATTTAAATTAAAAATCTTTTCGTGGGAATTTGTTTCACAATATCTGGATTACAAATCTAAAAGAATAATAATTATAATCCTTGTCATATACATAAACAAAATGATTCGCCAATTGAATTAATAAATTCCCTAATTATTAATAATATAATGATTGAATTAATAACTTTTTAAATTATGATTGAAATACTTTATGAAATAATAAATAAAATAATTAATACCGTAAAATATTTGAAATATATAAGAATATGATACATTTTTTTTAAACTTTAATCTATATGATTAAGTTTTATGATTTAATATTCGGTATATTATTTATAATCTTATAATTTAATGATATTATTTAATAATAATTTCTGAAAGCATAGCCTGTGCTGTTTCCACTAGAACCAATTCACTAATCTTAACAAAATTGAATTTATAATAAATTTAAAATATTAACTGAACAATGGACTCAATGCTCCTTTAGTCCTTTCGCTTTCTGCGGACTCTTGTCCTTGTCTCTCTCTCTCTCTCTCACATCGACGCGCGCGCAATGGATTGGCACTGAATCCTCAAGATTTGAAGAGAAGTTGATTCTCGGTCAAAGCGAAAAACCCTAAACCTTTCACTCTCATTACCTCTTGTTGTAGTCAGCTCTTCCACTATGGTATCTCCTCCTCCCTGTCTAGTTCCAGGTAACTATTATAGCTCTCACGAACATTCTCAATGAACTGTGCTTTGTCATTTTTTTTTTTGGAATTATGTCTATAATGTTCTCTTTATCGTTTTTGGATTTTGGATATCGAATTCCATACCTTTGCGGGAATTGCTGCTCCCTTAGGGTTCAGTGGCTGTTTGCTTGTGAAAACTGAAAAATGCTTTTCTTGGTCTGAAGAGCCGAAAATCAAGCATTTTAAGCTACTGAAAGGCAAAATGTAGCTAGCTGAAAGATGTATGAATTTCCGTGTGTTTATTGCCTGGGTTTTTGGTTTTGACTTTTAGTTGATTTATAGCGTTTGGAACTCTATCACGGGGGTGTACAAGCATTTAGCTTCAAGGATTTGAACTTTAGTTGTTTCTTGGAGAAAGGTAATTGAAAGTATATGGGTTCATCTGGGCTATGAAATTTTAAACTGGTATAATTTGAATTATTTTAAGTTAAGATAGGACAAAAAAGGAAGTACTCGTGAATGGTGACCAACAAATATGAAAAAAATGCTATAGCACCGATTTTTTTTAAAAACAAAATAATAAATAGTTTAGAATTGGTTTTCTAGAAATATGGGGAGTGTCTTCATTTTTAAATGCTGTTTAATAGAAGGTGGCTGGGAACAAGTCTACAGAAAAATTACAACTCATTCTCTGAAGTGTTGAAATTTCCAGAATTATGAAATATGACCTGACAAATAGGTTTTGATTTCATCACCTGAACCAAACATGCTTTAGTCTTTCTTTTATGTGTCTTGTGGCCTGGGAAATGCCCTTTTTTGGTGACCAAAATATTTGTTGGGGTGGGTTGTGGCAATGGTAGGATAAAAGTGATTTTTGAGGTAATAGGGAATGAAATATGCAGGTTCTCAAATGCATTGATTTTCTTGAGTTGGTGAGTAAACATTTTCTTTGTTTACTAGGATGATAGGGTCAGAGGGGAAGTAATTGTTTGTCTGAGGAATTTGCATTCCTGTGTTTTCTTTTCATTTGATTTGAGTATTTTGATGAGAATCCATGCTACATTTTCTGTTATCAGGAACTTTCCCTGAACTTCGCAGTGCAATGAATGACATTTCATCTTGTAGTGCTTGTGGATTGGAATCTGATGCAAGAACTTATGGCTTGTTGAATACACCTCAATTCAAGAAGAGAAGGATTTCTGTGAATTCAGATCCTTCTTCTTCTCAGCTTTTGAGAGAGATTGAAGCTTCCTTGCCTACTTTACAATCACATGATTATTTTATGGAACCTTCTCTGAAGGACTTAACTGCTCTGGAACTGATGGATCCTGGTTATTGCAGCCGAGTTAAGGATTTAATGGTTGGAAGGTTTGGCTATGGATGTGTTAAGTTTCTTGGGGAGACTGATGTTAGATGGCTTGATTTGGATGGAATTGTCAAGTTTGGTAGGCATGAGGTAGTTGTATATCAAGAAGAAAGTGCCAAGCCTGTGGTTGGTCAGGGCCTTAACAAGGCTGCTGTGGTGACTCTATTACTACAAATAAAGTCATCAGATTTTAAAGAGCAGCAAGTAAATAATATTGTGAAGAAATTGAGGCTCAGCACCATGAGACAGGGAGCACGCTTCATATCATATGACCCATTGAGTGGTGAATGGAAATTCTCAGTTAACCATTTCAGCAGGTTTGGATTGAGTGAGGATGAAGAAGAAGATATTGCAATGGATGACATGAATGCTGTTCAACAGCCTTTGGAGGTGAATGGTTCTGGTGAGGTTTCTGATATTGATGAAGAAACCTCAGGCAATCCAAATGGACCTGTGCTTGCTCATTCTCTTCCTGCTCATCTTGGCCTTGATCCCATTAAGATGAGGGAAATGAGAATGTTGATGTTTCCTGTAGAGGAAGAAGAATCTGAGGATATCAATGGCATACCTCTGCAGCAAAAACTTTCCTCAGGTAAGGAACACATTAGACCTTTGCAATATTTTACTAAGAGGATGAACCATAGATCCAGTCCACCAGTTGTGAGAAAAACTCCACTAGCTCTGATTGAGTACAATCCTAGTAGTTTTGATTCTAGCTTGCCTGGAACTATTTTATTGACCCAACAAAATAAAGGAATGCCTCTAAAAGCAACCAAAGTTGAAGGTTTCAAGCTGGACCTGAAACATCAGACACCAATTACTGGAAGCCATTCTCGCAACATAGTAGATGCAGCTTTGTTCATGGGCAGGTCATTTCGTGTAGGGTGGGGACCAAATGGCATGCTTGTTCACACTGGTACTTGTGTAGGTAGTAACGATCCTCAGAAGATATTATCTTCTGTAATCAATTTGGAGAAGGTTGCGATCGATAATGTTGTGAGAGATGAAAATAACAAGGTGAGGGAGGAACTTGTTGATTTGTGTTTTGATTCTCCATTAAATCGTCACAAGGCTATAAATTATGAAACAAAAGAAGTTGAGGTTGGTTCCTTCAAACTCAGGCTTCAAAAACTTGTCACTGATCGTCTAATGCTCTCGGAGATTTGCCGAAGTTATATAGGAATTATTGAGAAGCAACTTGAGATTCCTGGTTTATCTTCCTCTGCTCGTGTGATTTTGATGCACCAGGTAATGGTCTGGGAATTAATTAAAGTTCTTTTTTCTGTTAGGGAGATCAGCGGGCATTCAAAATCTGTGGCAGCCGACAATGAAGAAGACATGATGCATGATAGGAAGGAATATTCTCCAGAAGTTGATATGGAAGCACTCCCCTTTATTCGGAGGGCAGAGTTCAGTTATTGGTTGCAAGAGAGTGTGTGCCACCGGGTACAGGATGAAGTAAGCTTATTAAATGAGTCTGGTGATTTAGAGCACATATTCTTACTCCTTACTGGACGACAGTTGGATGCTGCTGTTGAACTGGCTGCTTCTAGAGGAGATGTGAGATTGGCTTGTTTGTTGGGTCAGACTGGCGGGTCCACAGTTAATCGATCTGACGTTGCACAGCAACTTGATCTTTGGAAAACTAAAGGGCTGGACTTCAGTTTCATTGAGAAAGACAGGTTAAGAATTTATGAGTTGCTTGCTGGTAATATTCATGCAGCTTTGCATGATGTCAAAATTGACTGGAAAAGGTTTCTAGGGTCATTAATGTGGTATCAGCTGCCACCAGACACTTCATTGCCGGCTGTTTTCTGCACTTATCAACACCTGCTCGATGATGGGAAGGCCCCGTATCCTGTTCCGATCTATATTGATGAAGGCCTGGTGGAAGAGACCATGAATTGTAGTGCAGAAGAACGATTCGATCTTGCTTATTATCTTATGCTTCTCCATTCCAGTGAAGAGAGAGAAAATTTTAGCCTTTTAAAGACCATGTTCAGTGCCTTCGCGTCAACACATGATCCACTTGACTACCATATGATTTGGCATCAGCGTGCAGTGTTGGAAGCAATAGGTGCTTTCACTTCTAACGATCTTCATGTGCTTGACATGGGAATTATTTCCCAGCTGCTGTGTCTGGGCCAGTGCCATTGGGCCATCTATGTGGTTCTTCACATGCCCCTCCATGATGATTTTCCATACCTCCACACTTCTCTTATTAGGGAGATCTTGTTCCAGTATTGTGAATCTTGGAGTTTGCAAGATGTGCAGCGTCAGTTTATTGAGGATTTGGGTATTCCATTGGCATGGTTGCATGAGGCTATGGTAAGTCATTGGTTATTGTTTTAGATTAACTTTACATATTGTTATTCGTGTTAGTCAGATGCTGCAAAATAAGGATCTTATCAGTGCTGGCTGAGACACTTTTATCCTATTTCAATGGGGTAACCTGATCTTCCAGTTAGTGGTTGTAATTTTTTATATGACAAAAAGAAATTTCAATAAAGAAAAGGGGAGAGAATACAAGCTAAAGGAGGACCAGAACTCCAAATTTAAAAAGAAAATAAATTGAGCAGGAGAAATAAACTAGAACAACGTATCCAGGAAGCCCTTCTTCAAAGTTTTTCCATTATAATTTATAGAGCACTTTTGGCTATCTAACTCCTGCTCAAACTTTTATCTTCTCACTCATTGTGCCATCCAATCTAACTTAGCATAGTCTTACCAAAAGAATTTGTGCTGTGATATCTGTTGCACTAACCTCCTTCTGTGGATAAACATGAGTGGGTAAAATGCCATTGCCTTTGAGATCATCCTGACCATTAGGTGCGTTAAAAATGACGGTGCCCCTTCCGAATCAACTGTAGGAAGCTCTGATGCATGAAAATATCATGATTATTGTCTACATAATTTGAAGAATCTAAGTTGCGCCTTATTGTTTGCAATTTTGTTGAATAATAAATAGCCATCACATCTCAAACTCACTTTCAAACTCGTCGCTCTCATCTGACTCTATCACCACATTCCTTCTCCCCCCCATTAAAGATCTGTCTTCTCAACGCTTCTGCTCAGAGCCACTATATGTATCCATTGGTCTTTGAACAAGGGAAAATCTTTCAGCACTTTTCTTTTAAGAGGTCCAGTATTTTAGAAAGTAACTCAGGGTGAAGATGTTGCTCTGCATCCAGATGAAAATCCGAACCTTGAAAGGACCCTTTAGCCTTCCAAATGATGTGGCTCCAAGGGAAAAAGTGGGGGAATGAGATTTAAGGAGGTGAAGGAAGAAAGATTTAGCAGAATAGAGGCCTGAAGAATCATCCTCCTGAGCCCTCTCATCTCCCCTGTTGATCGGAACAAACTGGTCCAAGGGATAGTAAGATGGAAAGCACTTTGTGCTGCTGCCTGGCGTGGTTAGGGATTGGAAGACAGCATTATTGTAATTCTTGGTTTGTTTCTTTTGTCTACTTTTGTTCTTTGGAGGATATCTTGTTCTCCCCACCTATTGTACCCTTTTGGACAGCTGTTAATACATTTTTCCTTGTAAAAAATATAAGAGAGATCTCATGGCTCAACCCCAGACTGCATCTCTCCCATTTGAGAGGTTGCCTTGTGTGATCCCGCTGGCAACAACTGCTTGTCAGTGCTCATGCGAACATCTCTTGCATCTGATTTTCCTGATCCTTCCTATTTGTACCAGTTTAAGATTTAACCAACATATTGGGAAGGTCAGCCCCCCTTACCTGAGAAGACCATTGACATGAAGAGATCTGTAGCACATCTTCTTTCAGCTTGGAAGGTAGCTTCTGTGTTTCATGCCTCAGGTGATTAGTATTGTCACCTGCTCTTTGCTAATGAGAGTTTAGAGGGAACCTGCAGCACATTAAGATGATCAGTGACCCTTGCCGGAGTAGTAGCCTTCGGAACAAAATATCCCTGTTTCTTTGCTTGTTGCTGTTGAGTTGGGGGTGAATGCCACAATTTTTTTCTTGGTTGGCCGTTGAGCTATTTTTGTTGATGGACCAACAAACCATCTGAGTCATGGACTTGCTTAACAACCCATTACGTGTTATCCTCGGACTGACTCAAATTAATATGTTGGGTTTGAACTGCACTAAAATTCTGGTTTTGCAAACCTTTGTCTTGATTTAACTTTTCAGAGGGTTCATAGACATGCGTTAAGACTGGGCTAGGCTGAAGATTTTAAAAAGTCAAGGCCTGGCCCAAATCCAAAACTAATTGTAGACTGGGCCCATTCCTCAGGTGATGTTTTCCTTTTCCTGTGACTTTTTGCTAGCTTATACTGCAAACGTTAGCTAGTAAAATCCCATCTGCAGCTGGAGGGCTGTTGCTCTTGTTGGAGAAGGATCCCCAGCAAAAGCCATTTGGGCACCACATGAATTGCAGCATGAAACCCAACTCTCAGATTCGCTGCTCACAGCCATGTCTTTCCAACTTCTCTGAATCCTCTTCGAACCTGAGTGCACTATCGAATCTTTAAAACCCTCCTCTAATTTCAACGCCTGCATAGGGATGCCACTATTCTACATTTGTACCTCCAGGCTCAAAAATTGAATACCTTTTTTCCATTTAAACTCAGGCCACATCAAGAAACACTACTCTATTATTATGTTGCCTCCACACTCAATACAAAAATTTTGCTCATGATTGCTAATGTTAAACCTTAGAAATGCAGATGACAAACAATTGCACACCATTGGCTTCTTCTACTGGGATATTAGTCCATAGATTTCATGCCTCTCCTCTCTGTACCACATGCACCCCCATTGTTTATTTTCTCAAACTGCAGTTTGAAAGATTTTTCATCAATCTCAAACTGACATGATTTCTCCCTATACAGCATATGAAAGAAGCCATAGATGAGGCTAAGCAAAAGGGAGATTGTAGATTTGGTTGTTTTCTTTTGTTGGAATAAGAAAATTAAAGTTTCCGCTGTCAAATACTTCCCAACTGATGGAGCTTGGGAGATTGATTTGGAGCTCTGTTTCTCTTATTAGTATCTCATTTTTTCCCAAGCTAAATAAATAGTGTTCTGTGCCATTGCAGGCAGTTTATTACAATTATTATGGTGATCTACCGAAGGCCATGGAACATTTTCTTGAATGTGCAAATTGGCAGAAAGCTCACTCAATTTTTGTGACTTCAGTTGCACATTCATTGTTCTTATCAGGTAAATATCTAGTGTTACCAGTTAAATAATATTTATGTGCCTTACCTTGTTGATTACCTCTTGTTGTTGAGAACAATATGATGGCAATCATTTTATTTAGTGCTTTATGCTTTATAAAGGAACTTCTGCCAGAAAAAAAGACAATGATGCTCTTAGAGTTGAGTCACCTTAATATTGATATTTAATTATTTATTGACATGAATTAAATTAGAGAGCCTTGTTGGAACATTATAAGAATTGTCTTCGTAAAATTTCACATGAGTGTTTCTAATGAAGCCATATGTGGAAGATGGAGGACCATGAATTGATAAGTCATGTGCTTCTACAATTTGTGATGTTTGTGGCAAGAAGCAGGATATTTTTTCTATGATACTGTGGTATTTCTAACTTGGTAGGATTTAGCACTTAACTGTATTTTGATGAATTGTTTTATGGTTGATTTCATTTGAAACCTTTGTTGCTTTTTTAGAAGATCCAACTTTTCAATATCTAAATGTTTTTAGAAGGAGGTAAACTAGAACATATTAGCTCAAAAGGGGATACAGTACAAAATATCAACTCACAGAGCAAAGTACAACTCAAAACCTTCTAAATCTCCTTAGTCCAAAAATCCTACACTTCACATCCTCCACAATGCAAAAAAAAAAAAAGAGAGTAAAAAATAAAAATCCAGTGTCACAATTCAAAACAATATTTTCAAAAATTCTCTTGTTTCTACTCCTTCAGATATGGTAGACACTAGAAGCAAAGGAAATGAACCACAAATCAGAATAAGGCCCAGAACTTAGAGCAACAAGCCTTTCCAGTTCCTTCTCTCAGATGACAGCAGGCCTAGGAATATAAAGACACTCTGCCACTTCCCCATAAATCTCTTGTGAGTAGGTACAGTGAAAGAAAAGATGATTTCTTGATTCAAAATCAGTCTGGCCTAAAGGGCAGTGCTGTTTCCTTTCAGGAGCCCATTTAGCTACATTATCTGTGGCCTTTAGCTTATTCCAAACAGCTAGCCAAAGAATGAAAGCATGCCATGGGATACAATGCTTGAACAGGAGGACTTTGCACCAAGGGACAATAGGAATTTTTTTTCCCTCTTACGATGTCCCAGGCAGCCACCAATTTCAGAGGAGTTAGGACAATCTCCCCAGGATTATGTCTAAATCTGAAACCAAAGGATAAAAATCGAGAGCCTCCTTAATGGCTTGGACAGAAGTAGACATTCTCCTGGGTCAAGACCAATTCTCATTACTGAGATGCTACTTACCTTCGCTCCCATAGGAAGAAATAACTCCTTATGAATATTAGAGCCAAATCTTTCAACAAGGGGGCCAAATATAATCTAGATGTTATTTTGATTCAAAGCATAAGTTGGTCCCTATAATCTAGGTAAAAACTACTATGGTTCTGATATTTCCAATTGATCCATAAAAAACCTGTGCTTGTTGAGCAGATCCTATTTTCAACCTGTCTAAGGATAAAAACCAAAGGATAAAAATTGAGAGCCTCCTTAATGGCTTGGACAGAAGTAGACATTCTCCTGGGTCAAGACCAAGTCTTATTACTAATGATGCTACTTACCTTTGCTTCCATAGGAAGAAATAACTCCTTATGAATATTAGAGCCAAATCTTTCAACAAGGGGGCCAAATATAATCTAGGTGTTATTTTGATTCAAAGCATAAGTTGGTCCCTATAATCTAGGTAAAAACTACTAAGGTTCTGATATTTCCAATTGATCCATAAAAAACCTGTGCTTTTTGAGCAGATCCTATTTTCAACCTGTCAAAGTCTTGATCAGATCAAAATTAGCAAGTGAGAGACCCTAACTGTGTCAGTTGGAAGCATATGAAGCAAAATAGGTTTTACACTTTTACATAAAATTGTAGGGACTAATCTATGATTTCAATTATTTTTTACAAATGATGCATTTGTCAATTTCTACAACTGACTAGGGCTGGCGGTTTGAAATATGAGTATGAAGATTTTTTGGTTTTTCAAACAATAGAATTAATGATTATTTTAGTTGAGGTTGTAGGAGAGTGCATAGTTTGATTGTTGTTGGGATAGGTTATGATGACCTTGTTTTAAAGTAGTTGATTATAATATTGAGGATCAAGAGGAAACATATATTGAAGCTATAGGGTACATGAGCATCCAAATGGAAGAAGTAGCTTATGCTTTTGAGAAATCATGAAGTGTGCTTGGAGCAATCTAAAGTGAGGGTGCACATTTTAAAATAAAGCTGAAATTCATGCTTAATGAATTGCTTCAAATACTTGTATGGGAAGCATGCAATGTTCTTATTATTTTTTGATTCGAAAAAAAAGAGAAAGTACAAAAAAGGAGCATGAGGAATCTTCCTTAGAAAATAAAAGAATTAAAGAAGAAATATGTCAAACCATTGCTGTCGCCAATGACTCTGTAAGGGGGTGTTTGTTTGTGCAGAACCAGTTCACTGAATGGGCTTTTAATTATGAGACTTGTTATATTTGATTGGACATCTGAATCTTCTCTTAATCCCTCTCGTTTGTTCAGTGCCCATTCTATTGCTGAAAGGCATTCAAAGGCATATGAGAGCATCATGATTGCAGCTCTCATCAGTAATCTCATCTTCTGGGCCCACCGCTGTCCACCCATTGCCAGATTGCCTCCGCCATCTCCTCCCATGACAGCCTCTCATAATAGGCAAGGACACCTGCAGCCACCATTGCCCCTGCCATTGCCTCCCATCATAATAGATGGAATTTCTTTAATTGATTAGATTCATTTTTTTTAAAGTGATTTGATAAATCTGAATTTGGGGGAGATGTCATTTTAATGTATTTTTTTAATGAATTTATAATTTTAAAAAATTATATATTCAGATGTTTGGCATTTACTTTTAGTGTTAAGGGGTTCAATCAAGCTCTAATTTGGCCTGAAGTCTGAAAAATATTATTACCACCTCCGATATAGTTAGTATTCAATCACATGTGATTCTAAAGCAATGAAATTTTAATGGAAGTAATTTGTTTAATATGTGGGGTTGTGTTTAAATTGGATTTTGGAAAGGCTTATGATCAAGTCAATTGGAATTTCCTAGATAGGGTAATGGAGAGGAAGGATACTTGTCTAATGCTTCCTTTTCTATCATTATTTATGGAGAACTTAAGTCATGGTTTAGGGCCTTAAAGGGTGTTAAACAAAGGAGTCCACTTTCTGTGCTTGATTCATTGGGTAGATTGATTTATAGGGCTGTGGATGAAGGACTTGTAAGAGGAATTGGAATCTTGAGTGAGAGGGTTATGGTGCCTCACCTTCAATTTGCTTTGGTGGTGACTTTTTTTTTTTTCTTAGGGGATTATAAGGAGTCTTTTTTAAATGTGCTCACCATTATAACCTTTTGAGCTTGTCTAAAGTTTAAAATTAAATTTAAGGATGTGAGTTTCTAGATCTATGGAGTAGGCTTCTTTAGTTCATTGTGGTATCTTAGATTGGCATTTGACTTATTTAGTGTTTTCTTTGGGTTGAAATCTTAGGTTGGTTGTTTTTTGGGCTCCTGTGGTGGAGAAGGTGGCTAATTGCCTAGGTCGGTGGAAGCTTGGAAAAGTGGTCCTCTCAGGCTTGTCTCCTTGTGTCCCTCTTTATTTTGTCCATTTTTATAGGACTTGCAGGTGTGGCTAGGACTATTGAGGGGTGTCATTAGAGATTTTATTTGGTTTAGGGTTGGTAAAAGAAAGACATTTGGTAATTTGGGAGGCGGTATATATGTCAAAAAATTTGGGCTGGGGGGGGGGGGGGGGGGGGAAGGGTTGGGGCTTGGTAAGTTTGGTGTCCAAAAGCATTTTGCTTTGATGGGTAAATGCCTAAATGGTGATGGAGGTTCCCTTAGAGGTGAACTCCCTTTGGCAAAAAAATGATTAAAAGTAAATTTGGCATGCAAGTGAATGGGTGGGATGCAAGCGTGGGACTAGGATGTTCTTTTTTAGAGTTCTTGGAGGTGTAAATTACAGCTTTGCCCACCTTTTTATTCCTTTTTCCAAATAGGTGGTGTGTAATGGACTTCTCAATTGTTTTTGGGAAGAACCATGGGTGGGTGATTCAACAGTTCTCATTTCTTTTCCTAGCTTGTATTGTCTTTCTTAGTTGCAGAATGCGGTTATTTCTTCGTTCTTTTGTGGGATTTCCATTTTTGTAGGTCTCTTAATGATAGGGAGGTGGAGGAACTATCATCTTTGCTGTGTTTGTTGGACGGCTTCCCTGCTTCCAATAGGGAGGATGTGTGGAAGTGGATGCTGGATTCTTGGGAATATTTTTCTTGTAGATCTTTCTTTGAGTTTTTGTCCAGGAGAACATGACCTTTACACTTTATCATGGTATTTAGAAGGCCAACATTGCCTCTAAAATTAAGGATTTTACTTGGTTGATTTTTCTAAATAGAATTGACTCTAACAATTTGTTGCAGAGTAGTAGGCGTTTTAAAGCTTTATCTCTTGATGTGTCTTCTTTGTTTTCATAGTTCTGAATGCACTGCTCTTTCTCATGGAGGATATGGAACAAGTTACTTGGTGTTCTTAGGAAAAAATGGATTTATTCAGACTAGGAAACTGCATAGTAATTATGTTAGTGGACAGGTGTTGGGCATTTCAGCGTAGATTTCCCAATTTAATTTGAATCAAATCTAATAGAGGGTTCAATAAGTTAAAACACAGGATTCAGTGGAGGATTACTGAAGAACTTTATGGTGCTGTGCAGTTTTTGCAATTCTGTGGACGCTTTGGCTTGAGAAGAATGCTAGAACCTTCAAGGGTCAATCTAGCTCTCCTAGCTTACTATGGGATAGAGTGGTGTTTTTGGCATCTTTATGGCCTATTTCTTTCAGTTTTTTCTGGGAGCTGTCTTTGTCTGACCTTCATATAGATTAGGGGGCAGTTCTGGCTTAGTTTGTATTAGTTGCACTGCTCATGTTGTTTTTTGGAGGTAATCATTCTCATAATATCATTCTCTTTTTGTTAATAACATTTTCTCTTAATAAAAAAAAGGTATCATATCCTAATTTGAAATTCAAGGAATATTCTAGTGTATATCCAAAATTTTAAATCCCCTTCCAATTTCATTGGAGATAATAATTAAATGCAGATGGGTATGTTCTCAAAGTATTGCAATCCCATATTTATCTAAATGGATTCCAAATGAGAGATTAAAGCTAGGAAATATTTCGGTTGAAAATATCTTGAAATTTTGTATTGCTAGCTTGTATTTGCAACAAGTTATTTGTGTTGATTTTATTGAGCACAATCAGCAAAAGTGAATACAAAAGCCTGTTTCCACCACATATTTAATGTGAGGAGTAAATAAGGGATAGATTTGAGAAATAGATCACCATGGGCTCTCCAATGAACTTTGCTAACTAACATTGGTACCCCACCCATTCTCAACCAACCCATATGTCTAATCACTCTATGCCAAAGGAAATGATCTTCTAGGGGAAAGCGCTTTAACCGTTTAGCTAAGAGAGCGATGCTTTTAGACCCCAATTATCCATGACCCAGCCTTCCCTCCGATTTAGATCTGCAAACCTCTTCCCACCTTACTAAATGATATCTAAGACCTCTAGACCACAGGTCCACAAGAAATCTCCCCTAATTTTCTCAATCTTATTAGCAGTCCCAATGGACCTCTAAAAACAGGCAAGAAGCATAATGGGATACTCGATAGACAGGCTTGGATAAGGGTGATTCTACTCCCAAAGGAAAAAAGTGCTACCTTCCAACCGTCAAGCCTCTTGGCCACCCTCTCCACTACTGGATTCCAAAACTCCACACATCTAGTATTACCCCCCAAAGGGACTCGTAAATAAGTCAAAGGCCACTCCAAAAGACCACAACCCACAACAAAAGATTGCTTCCTAACTCTTTCAACCGGCACATTAATATTTGCTAAACCACTTTTCCCTTTATTTGTTTTAAGCCTCAATACCCTCTCAAAGACTTTGGGGATACCTAAAATACAACTGAATGAAGGGTTATGATCCTCTAAAAAGAAAATAGTATCATCTGCAAACTGAAGATGAGAGACCGCCACTCCCTCTCTTCCCACTTTAAACCCCTTCTCCAACCCCCTATTCCCTACCCTATCTACCATTCTACTCAACACATCAGCTACTAGAACAAACAGAGAGAGGGAAAGAGGATCAGCTTGTCTAATACTCATCGAAGCCCTAAACCAAGAATAAGGTACCTCATTCACTACTTCTGAGAACCACACATTAGACAAACAATCCCCTAACCACCTGTGCCAAGGCTCATCAACACCCTTGCTCACAAATATTTTATATAAAAAACTTGAACTAACTCTATTATAGGTCTTCTTAAAATCCAATTAAAAATGAATCCCCTGTTCTTCCTCCTACGAATATCCTCCATGACCTCATTAGCCACCAAAAGCACTCTGAGCTATCAAGCACTGACTCAACCTACTAGTTAGAGCTTTGGTGATGATCTTGTAAACACTAGAGACTAAACTAATAGGTTTGAAGTCCTCTACCTTAATGGATTTAGATTTCCTAGGCACGAGATTTATAGAAGTGGAATTACTGCTCTTGCTCAGGATCCTGTTTGTATAAAATTCAACAAAAACTTTAAGCAAGTCATCCTTAATAATATCCTAGCAATCTTGAAAAAGGTCAAATTAAAATCATCTGGACCGGGAGCCTTATCCCTCTACATCTTGAAAACTACCCCCCTCACCTCCTCATCAAAAAGTCTATCCACAACATTTGATCTCTAGAAATGGGATTCCACTGTAATGCCTCAACCATTGTCTATGATCCTCTTCCTCAGAATAAAATATTTTCAAAAAGATCAAAGATCTCGGAAGTAATCCTACTGGGACCTTTAATAATTCTCTCTCCTCCCCCCCCCCCCCCCCAAAAGTTTGTTAGAATCAAGATTCTAAGTGGGATTGTTGGAGGGGTCTGCAGGATTGAATTGTAGAATCGGATCGAGAATCGTAAGATTCTACTTTCAATGTAAAATAAATATTAAAAAATTATACATATGGAACTTTATGACAAGTCTGAAGACTAAAAACTTGGTCAGTAACTAGTATAAGAAGTTAAAAATACAATAAAAATTTCAAAAAATAAAAAGGAAAAAAACAAGAAGAGCAAGAAAAGAAGGAGGAGGAGGAAAATAGTGCTCACTGTTGAGTTGTTTCAAGAAGCAGATCTGTTTCGAAATATACCTCTGCAGCTCTGCTGGGCCTGCTGGCTTGGCTCTTTTCTTGGCTGCTGCTGATGAAACAAGAACTCTGTGCTGAAGAGGACTGAGGTGTTCTTGTCGAACACCAAAGTAGGAAGAGGACTGAGTACTACGTTCTTCTCGAACCCCAAGAACTCCGGTTGTTGAACACCAAAGAACTGCTGAACAAACAGCAAGACTGCTGGCTGGTGCTGATCAAACACCAGTCATCAGATGGCGGGCTCTCTGGTTGTTAAACAGGAGAGAGATTCAGGTGCTGGGTTGCTGAACTTCAATGGGGAGTCGAGGACTGAGGTGTCGAACTCCAGGGAAGTTAGGTGCAGATTCTGCTGAATCTGTTCATAGATGGGAGGCTGGGAGCTAGTTTGCCCCAGTTATTGAAGACTTTGGACCAACATAAACCTTTTGGGGCCTTTGGGCCAATAAAAACATGTATTGGGCAATATTATTGAAGCCCAAAAAAGGATTAAAAAAACCCAATCCAGGTAAAAAAGTAGGATCCATACAATTCTACTAACGATTCTATGATTCTACCAATTCTTTTATGATTCTACCACGATTCTACTTGATTCTGATTTTTGATTGTTTGGGTGAATCTGGATCATAGAATAATACGATTCTATGATCTGGATCGCGATTTTAATAACTGTACGCCCCCCACCTCCAACTTCCTAATCATATTTTTCCTCATCTTTCCATTGGCAAGGCTATGGAAGAATCCAGTATTGCAATCACCTTCTCTGACCCATTTAAATATAGTTCTTTGCTTGCAGCTCTTCAATTCCTTAAAAATCACCTCTTCCAGTTCATTCTTTAGAGAGATACTTCTTGCCTCCTCACTCTTCGAGAGATTAGTCTCCAATTCCTTTCTATCCAAAGATTCCAGTTCACCTAGGATGCTCTATTTTCTAACTCTAACATCACCAAACACCTTCTTATTCTAAGGTTTCAGCTTCTACTTCAGATGTTTCAACTTCCTCTTAAACCTAAAACCTTCCCAACCCCTCACTATGTCATCTTCCTAAGAGCTTCTCACTAATGACTTAAAAGAAGCATGATCTAACCACACATTTTCAAACCTAAAAGGAGTGGGACCTCAAGATACCCTGCTAGATTCCAGCAGAATAGGGAAGTGATTAAGAATTGTTTTGAGAGGTTAGAGAATCCATCCTCCCAATCACTTCAAAACAGGAATCTATCCAGTGTACTAGCTACTGTCATACCCCCACACCCCGACCTCCCAAGGAAGATCTCTCAAGCCATAGAAGATATTTTTTTTCATTCTTTGATTTTGCACTTTTTATTATAAGGACAAGGCTGTCGACCCTATTCTAAAGAAGAAAGCTTCCAGGTTCAGCATCATAAAGAAATGCTTTTCTCCTCCCAAAACCTTTCCACATTAAAATCACTGCTCCTTACTTAAGGGAACAAAACCCAAAGACGTAATAAAGCTCATCCCAAAAAGCACTCCTAAGAGTTGGTCTAGGAGGACCATACACTAAGGAAACCCACATTATAAGAACACCACCAGAAGCACCTCAAGATGGTAATAAGTCTTCTTCTTTACACCAACCACCCCAAACACTCTATCCCTCGCTCGATCATCTCCATTTTACTTTCTGAATCATGGCAATATCCAGGAAGTACTTAGACGAAATTTCCTTGATTTGACTCCTCTTTCTAACACCCCCTAAACCTCCCACGTTCCAGATGATAATCTTTATATCTTGACATGCTTACCACCCTTCCCAAGCTCTTTACGACCCTCATAGTTAATTGAAGAAACCAAATTTCTTAATTCTTTCTGAACTTTCTTTTTCTTTCTCTTGTATGCCCTGAATGAATGTAGGATCACACGATCCTACTAAGCCCACTGATCCTACTACATACCTGCCAATTAGCAATTCTATTTTGGATTAGGATCATTTTGGTAAAGTAGGATAGTAGGATTGATTATTATCCCGGTTGTGATTTTAATAACTGCGAAAGGGGGGGGGGGTGTCAATCTTAAGTCAAAAGAATCTTCCTACATTCAAAATGGAGAGAAAAAAAGCTCACTCACATTTAGACTTAAAACACAACAAAATAGGATTTTGACTGGCTCAAAAAACAATCCAAGATCATGCCAACTAAATAATTATATTAAAAACAAGATAATCTTAAACAAGAAACTTATCATAGTTATTCAATTCATGCAATAATACCAGATTCATAAACACATGGACAATAATTTTTTAAAGACCAATTATCTTATTGTATGGATATAAAAAATCAATTCATGAACTTCAAGACAAGCTTAGCAAAGTTTTGTTATTCGTCAAAATCAACCTAAATGGGTTAATAAATGATCAGATTAAAAAGGGAAATGACCCTAAAGGGGGTGGTAGTTTGCTCTTTGCAGAGGATGAAGTTGTCAGTTAAAAGGATATTGAGGCGCAAGATCTTTTAGGTGAGGAGGGACAGGGGTTGTCTCTTCCACAAGCGCCATAAATTAGGTCGGATTGTGTTAGGAGCAAGATGAAAAAAATTCAAGGAGAGTTAAACAATTCAAAGTTCTCTACAAAGTATAATGTGGAGGATTTGAAGAAGGATATGTTGCGACTTCCATTTTTTGTAGAAATCTAATGATAGAGAAGTGGTGGAGCTTTCTTGACTTCTCTTGTGTTGGACTCATTTCGTTGTTCTTGCTGTGGGGATATCAGGGTTCAGAATTTGGATTCTTCTTTTGTTTTTTCATGTAATTCTTTTTTTTCTCATCTGAATTAATCTTTGCATACTTTTCCTCATGTCAATCAGTTATAGAAAGCTAAGATTCCTTCTAAGGTTAAGGTTTCTATAATAGAGTTGACACAACAATCTGTTACTGACTAGAAGGCCTTATAAAGCTCTGTCTTATGATGTGTCTGTGATGTGTTATGCTAGTGGTGAGGCACCTGCTTAAGTTTTTCTTTGTTGTTCTTTCTGTCTGTTCAGACTTCAGAGAGTATCGGTTATGCTCTAGTTCTTTGTAGGATTTTCTGTTGACTGATTTCAGAGGATCTGGGAGAGACAAGGATGCGAGGGAACTTGGCTGGAGAGATGCTCATAATTTTAAAAATCATGGTTTATAGATTTGATTTGGGGTTAGATACCCACGCCCCCTGGGGTGCCCCCTATAGCTGTGGATCTTTTTTTCTGGTTGCTTTGGCGTGTGGGTTTTTCTGATGTATAACAAGAATGGTTGGCTCTGATTGCTTGGTTTTGCTTTTTGGTTCTTGTTTGTATTTGATTTATTTTTTTATTTTTGGTCTTGTGTTTTGTTTAGGTGGGTGTTGTATCCTCATTGTATGTTCTTTCTTCTCTTAATAAAGTTTTCTTTTCGATCAGAATATTTTTTTATTCTTTTTCTTTTGTAGCTTTGAGGATTTCTTGCGTGTATATTTTTTCTTTGTTCATAAATTGTCATTTGCTATAAAAAAGCTTCGTGTCCAGAATCAGGTTGCTCAAATTAATTTTCCAGCAGCATCAAATGAGATTGCTCATTTAAAAATTTCCTTCACTTTACTTTTACATCAGTTTTAGATGAGGGAAGTCTTAAATCTAAGTGCAACAAAAGTTGAATTGTCTCAAACATCGAAAGGCTTTTTCAATTTGTACAAATTTAAAATCCAACTTGTGTATTAATACATAAGAAGAGCCTTAAATCAGCCAGTCCACATGCTTTGCATGTTTTAAAATATCTTACCATTACAACATTCATGCAGAAATATTAGTACTTCCACAATGATGTTATCATCAAAACTTGTTATGAAACCTTGGGGCTAACATAGAGAATGTATTTTTACCATTGAATGTAGGATGATTTTTTAATAAAGACAGAACCACTAACTTGTCAATTAGCAGAAGGTAGAAAAATGCTCGACATTGTCTATACTGTATTTTTACCATTGAATGTAGGATGGTTATTTTTAATAAAGACAGAACCACTAACATGTCAATTAGCGGAAGGTAGAAAAAGCTCAACGTTGTCTATACTATCACTTTAGAGGAGTTTTTTCCCCCTTTTGGTGTTGTTTGATAGGGAGGGGTCAGTGGTGGCTTTCCATTAGTGTATGAGCCTTCTAGACCAACTCTTGGGAGTTTTTTTGGGTTGAAATTTACTCTGTTTGTGGATTCTGCGCTCCTAGGTGGATAGTGGGAGGGGACTTTAATGTGGTAAGATTTTTTTTTTTTTTTGTTGGGGGGGGGGGGTGGGTTAGGGTAATTAAGTATGCAGAATTTTGACTTGTTAATTAGGGACTGTGGTTTAAGAGACCTCCCATTGGGTAACGCTTCTTTTTCCTGGTCTATAAGGTGGGGCTAGAGCAGGTGTCAGTAGATTGGATATATTCCTATGTTGCAGGGAATGGGAAAATGGGTTTCTGAACCTCACTCAACTAGTCAATGTGCTCTCCTTAGGACCACAATTTATCACTTTCCTATCTTGTTGGAATCTAGTAGGGTGGTGTGGAGCCCCAACCCCTTTAGGTTTTAGAACATGTGGCTGGACCATGTGACTTTCAAGCCTTGGGTCAAGGATTTGGGGGGAGGATATTGAAAGGGTTTGGGAAGGTTTTAGTCTTTTAGATTCATGAAAAAATTGAAACACTTGAAGGGGAAGCTAAAAGTTTAGAATAAGGAGGTTTTTGGTGATGTTAGAATTAGAAAGGCTAGACTCTTGGGAGAGTTGGCTTTCCTAGATAGGAAGGAGGAGTCTATTCTCTCAAATAGTGAGGAGATTAGAAGAGTTTTTTTAAAGAACGAGTTGGAATTGGTGATTTTTTAGGATTTAAGGATTTTGAGGTATGACTAAATTCAAATGGGTTAATGAAGGTGATTGTAATTCTTCTTTCTTCACAGGTTAGTTAATGACAAAAGGAGTAAAAATTTGAAGAGGGAGATAAATGTGGGGGGAGGGGTAGTCACTAGTGATCAATGTCGGATCGCCTCCTATATTACCAACTTCTTCTAGAACTTGTATTCAGAGGAGGAATATTGTAGATTGATGTTTGAGGGGGGTTGGAGTGGAATCGTATTTATGTTGATAAGAAGAGTTGGTTTCTGGTATTTATGGAATCCTATTGAGAGACCCTTTGAAGAGGAGGAAGTGAAGGGGGTGGTTTCTGGTATGCATAGGGATAAGGCCCTCGACCTCGATGGAAACATAGCTTTTTTCCAAGATTGTTGGGAGATTGTTAAGGGTGATTTTTTGAGAGTTTTTACTGAATTCTTTGGGAATGAGATTTTGAGCAAAAACATCAACTTCTTTTTTATTGCTCTGATGCCTAAACAGTCTAGATCTATTAAGGTCATAGTAGTCAAAGGTGCTAGGCGCACTGATGCTCAAAGGGTATTTGAAGCCGAGGCGCTTCGCCTCGCATCTCACAAAGGTGAGGCACACAATTATTAAAATGGTGTAAAATGCCTATTTGGGGTAATTGATAAACGAACACATCTAGTAATATTAGAATTTAAAATGCCAAAATATTCAATACCAAAACTGGAAATTTAATAAAATTGCTATGCCGAAGGCCAAAAGCATCAACATAGTTCAACATCAAAAGAAAAGAGTACAATAAAAGATTTCAAAGTCTAAAATCTAAAAATCCTTCTCAATCATCAGTCATCACTCATCATCTCATCAAAATTTCCTTCTCCAGCATCTTTTTCCTCTTCTGTCTTCTCTGCACTATCCACTTGGATCTCATCCTCATCTACAAGTTCCAACATTGTGGTCCGGCCCCTAGCACTGTTAGATGAAACTCTTCCTCTAGAAGATGGTGACATATTTGCACTTATTCTTGATCTAGTGTGATGTGGGGGGTTATTTACTCTAGCAGCTCTAGCAACTGAACCCCAAGTCAAAAAATCATCTTCAAACACAAGTTCATCATCCTTATCGGAATTGCCATCCATCCTACCAATCAACCACTCATTGCTATCATCAATGTCTTTTAGAAGGATGGGACAATGGTGTCATGCTTGTTGTATCGACGCCTCAAAGTTCAATTATATTTCACAAATACCAAATCATTCAAGTGTTGCCGGGATAGCCTACTTCTCCTTTTGCTATGAAGTCGCAAAAATATAGTAAATAATGATTCTAAAAAGCAGTAGATTGATAGTTCATGTTCTTTAATCCACGATATACTAATGACTTACATGATGGAATATGCTCCAATTTCTTTAGCAGCTGGTAGCATTACTCGTGAGGCTAAGGATTTTCACAGCAAATTTTTGGAAGTTTGGAGCCGATGATCCAAATGAAATCCACTGTTGGGCTGTTATAAAATAAATTTTAAATGAATACCTACTAGCTAAATAGCAAAAATAATTTTATATAAAAAGAGATAGTAAAATGCCACTTTACTTGGTGCTTTTATCTTCCTTTGTATCATTGCCAAATCAATTCCAAAGAGGCCACTAGCGCTAGTGAAAATTTTCAACTCATGTAAAACTTTATCTTGCATTGCAAGGGTTGGCACTAACCATGCAATACAAACCCGCCATGATTTCTTCATCTTGCGAAATGTGGGGGTTTGAATAGAAAAGTTCCGGGTTCAAGTAGTGTGCAGCTGCATGCAAAGGTTGATGGAGTTGGCATCCCCACCTCGTATCAATAATTTCAAATGCCTCCTTGAATTTATGCTCTCTCTCACTGAAAGCCTTAGCTATGACTTCCTTAGCCCTATACATTGCTTCATAAGTGTATGCCATTGCAGGTTTCTTTTCCCCATCAACCAAACGGAGTACACGGACAAGTGGGTCTGTCAACTTAAGAGCATAGATAATGGTATTCCGAAAGGTAGGTATCAAAACAATACTAGTTGCTCTTTTGCCAGTTGCCTCTTTTGCCCATTTAGTAGTATTCCAATCTTCAGAAGTAAACATCTTCCTCAAGTTTTTCTTTTGAAGGTGGATTGAATGAAGAGTGATGAAGGCAGTTGCAAATCTCGTAACTGCAGGCCTTAGTAAATCCTTTCCTCTAGTGAATTGCCTCATCAAGTTCACCACACCAACATGGTTATAGACATAACCATTAAAAAATATTGCCCTTTTCAAAGTTATAAGAATTGAAGGCATCTTCCCAATATCCTCCAATATTAAATCGAGGCAATGGGCAGCACACGGTGTCCAATATAAATGTGGCCTCTTTGCTTCCAACAATCTACCTGTTCAAAAATCAAGGAGTGAAACCTTTAAAATATTAAAATAGACAATATATAAACTATAGAATGTAGTTCTAGAAATAAGTTCTTACCTGCTGCAACATAGTTTGAAGCATTATTAATTGCTACTTGAATCACATTTGATTCTCCAATTTCTTCCACCATCTCATTAAGTAATTTGTATATTCTATCTGCATTCTTGACAATATTAGAACCATTAATAGACTTGATGAACACTGATCCCCTTGGAGAGTTCACTAAGAAGTTTATTAGGTCTTTATTAGCAACCGAATCTCTCCTACCATCAGACATAATCGAGCATCCATATTTTGCCTATTCCTCCTTATAGACCTTCATCAATTCTTTCGTTTGACTAACTTCTTGCTTTAGGAAAGGAACTCTCACTTCATGATAGATAAGTGGCTTTATTCCAGGACCATATTGCCCAATTGATTCAAGTGCCACTGCAAAATCTGCCATTGACTTTTGTCTTAATTCTTTCTTGCCCGCCTCATTTATTGATGTTTGCTTCACCTTCCCTTCTTTCTTATCTTGAACCGCTTTCTATGGATCAGGAGTAAAAAACAAGTCTATAGGCCCCTTCTGTTTTGGTTTCTTCAAGGTGGATTGGTATGAACCTTGACTTTGACTTCCACCTCCACTACTAAGCACTCTCTTGCCACGAGAGTCAATTTCCTGAACTTCATCCTTTTCATCTTCACCATAACGATCTATGTCATTAAAGTCAGACAATAACTCATTTTCTTCCTTTATAGCTTTCTTCAACGTATACTCCCTAATCTCCTCACATACATGAGTAGGGCACTTAGAGCATTCTTTTACATTTCAAAATCCTCCGACAATATGTTGTCTTGCCCGAAATATTCCTCCCCTTGTGACTTTGCCACAAAAATTGCAAGTCAAATTATTTCTATTTTTTTTATCATCCAAATTTGCATATTTCCATGCAGGATCTTTCTTTGCAGAGGTAGAGTTTCCACTTCCAGAATCCATTTAAGATTTAAGACCTGGTATCCTAAATGCAAAAGCAATGTAGAATATATTTCAGAAAAATGTATAGTTTGTATATTGTATTTCCAATCAAATTACAAAACAGTAGCTAAATTCAGTAAAAAAAAAATTATATATTAGTTGTAAACTTATATTAGTTATATAAGAAGAAGCAGTAGGCAGCAGGTAGCAGAAGAACTGATGAAGAACTGAAGAAGAAGAAGAAGAAGAAGAAGAAGAAGAGAACTGAAAAAGTAGAAGAAAAAGAACTAAAAAAGTAGAAGCAGATGAACTGATGACTCACAAAGGCTCGAAGGTGAACTCACGAAGCTCCTGTTGGTTCAAAGGCTTGAAGACAAGCTCGCGAAGGGCACCTGCTGGTTCGAAGGGTCGAAGACGAGCTTGCAAAGGGCTCTTGCTTGTTTGAAGGCCCAAAGACGAACTCACGAAGCTCCTGTTTGTTTGAAGGCTCGAAGACGAACTCGCAAAGGGCTCCTGCTGGTGTCGTGCTGCTTCAAAGGGTTGAAGAAGAAGGGTTCCGGCTAGTTTCGTGCTGGCTCAAAGAGTTGCAGATGAATTCTATTGGTTCGAGTTGAACGAGGGCTACAACCCGTTCTAGCTATTTCTTTATTAATAGGCTAATAGCTTAAAAAATTTCAAGGCGCGACTCACGACACCTGGTGCATCAGTGGGCCTTCCTGCGCCTCTTAATGGTCGCCTCGCCTCACCAGTCATGAGGCGCTGGCCTCGTTGCCCCCCTGCACCTCACGCGTATGAGGCGCGATTTTGACTACTATGATTAAGGTTGAGGATTTTAGATCTATTACCATTGTTTCTAGTGTATACAAAATTATTACTACAACCTTAACAATTAGGATGGGTGAGGTGCTTGTTGATGCCATTTCTATTGCGAGAATGCATTCATAGGAGGGAGACAAGTAGTGAATGCTATATTTGTGGCCAATGAGGTGGTGGAGGATATTTGTAGGAATAAGAAAGGGGTTTTGTTTTAAATTAGATTATGAGAAAGCCTATGATTATTTGAGTTGGAGCTTTTCATGGATAAAGTCCTTGAGAGGAAGGGTTTTGGCAAAGCATTGGCGACGGTGGATTAGGGGTTGTTTGTCTAATGTGTAGTTCTTAGATTGTTAGTGGTGAGCCAAAATCTTGATTTTAGAGCTTCTAGGGGCATTAGACAAGGTGGCCTTCGGTCCCCCTTATTATTTGTCCTTACTATTGATGTGTTGAGCAGGATAGTGGATAGGGCTGTGGAGAGGGGGTTGGTTAAAGGTCTAGAAGAAGTTGGGAGAGAGGAAGTGGTGATTTCTCATCTTCAGTTTGCTGTTGACCCCATTTTCTTCCTTGATGATTATTGCCCTTTAGGAGAATTTTCGGTATTCTTCAAATGTTTAAGAGGTGTTGGGCCTTAAAATTAATATGGGGAAGAGTGGTTTAACAGCTTTGAATGTGCTTGTGGAGCAAGGGAAAGGGCCATTGAAGTGGGGTGTGGCATTCTGGATTGGCCTATGACCTTCTTAGGGGTCCCTTTGGGGGGTAATCCTACAACAATGGATTTTTGGAATCAGGTTGTGGAAAGGGTGACTAAGAGGTTAGACAGTTGGAAGGGGGCTTTTTCTCTTTAGGGGGTAGAATAACCTTGATCCATGCTTGTCTTCCAAGCATTCCATTATATTTTTTGTAACTCTGTATGTATTTAGGATTTCGATGGGGATTGCTAGTAAGCTTGAGAGAAATCATGAAAGACTTTCTATGGTCTAGTAGGGGGATCATAGGGACCACTAAGCTGGGGTGAGGTTTGTAGGTCAAAAAAAGAGGGAGGGTTGGGTCTAGGGAAGTTGGTATCTAAAAACACTGCTCTGTTAGCTAAATGGCTTTGGCGCTTTGCTCTAGAAGAATATACCCTTTGCCATAGAGTAATAAGAAGTAAGTTCGGGTTGGATGAGAATGGGTGGGATACCAATTTTAGTTCAGCATGTTCTTTGGGTAGTCCATGGAGGTCCAAATAGAGCTATATCTTTCTTTGTTGGGGATTTGAGTAGCCCATTGGTGTCCTACAATCTCCATTTTGGGAGACCTCTTAAAGATAGGGGTTGGTGGAGAGCTGTCCTCTTTGTTATCTTTATTGAATGGGAGTGATCTTTCTTCGGGGAGCGATGTTTGGTCTTGGTCTTTGGATCAGTCTGGAGTGTCTCCTTGTAAAGAGTTCTTGACTCACTACAAATTTTCTTTCCCACTCTTATCATTTCATCTGGAAGGCTAAGGCTCCTCCAACAATTAAGGTTTTCACTTGGTTGGTTGCCCTCAATAAAATTAAAACTGATAACTTGCTGCAAATTAGGAGACCTTTGAAGGTTCTCTCTCCCGAAGTGTGTGTGCTCTGTTACAAAAATTCTGAGATGGTTTCTCATCTTCTTTTGCACTTTGAATTCTTGGAGGATTTGGAATATGCTTTTTGGTATTTCTGGAGAGAGCTGGGTTTGCCTTTCTTCAGTTGATGAATTGTTGGCTATTTCTTTCGAAGGCTTTTGTAGGAGAAAGGATAAGGAAGTCCTATGGAAGTGTGGAATACTAGCAGTTTTATGGGGGGTTATGGTTGGAGTGTAATGCAAGGATATTCAATGGGAAGAAATTAAATTGCTTGCTGGTTTGGGATAAAATTTAGTACTTGGCCTCACTGTGGTGCACTGGTTTGGGTTTTTGCAGAGGAATTAGTTTCCACGAGTTGCATCAAGATTGGAGGAACATTTTGGAATGCTGATTTTTATTTTTTGGTATTTTTTAGATGTTTTTTTCCTGGATTGTTCCAGGCCCTTTCTGGGAGATGTCTTATTCTCCCTCCTGTAAATTCTCTTCCTATTAATGAAATATTCTTTTGCTATCAAAGAAAAAAAAAAATACTATCACATTTCAAAAAAAAAAAAAGAAGAAGTTAAAAGGCTTTTAGTGCAACAACTTACTTCAATAAGGAATTGTATGACACAAGCAATTTTATCAATGCAGTACAATCATTTCAACATTGGAAAAATTTCTCCATTTCTCTTTTATATTGTAGAGATAGCTTTTTCTTTTTTCCCCATAAGGGTAGCTATAAAATATACCATCCTCTTTTTCCTTTTTTTTTTTCCGGGGGGGGGGGGGGGCGGTGGGTATTAATTTGGTATTCTGAGGCATTAGATTACTGAAGTTATGTGCATAGGAAATTGGTTCTAAAAGCTATGAGACATATGTCATTGGCATCATGATTTGTTTCTTTTTCCTGCACTAAAAGATCTCCAAGAAAGTCAATAACAATGTTATGGAGTGAATATTTGTTTTCAATTGCACATAAAGGAAAGAAGATATGAGAATACAATTATCTAGGGTCTAAATCCATCTGACCTTTCATTCTTTGGTGAACCTTCTCTTTCTCTTTTATTTATTTATTTATTTTCTCAACAAAGAAGGTCGTGTTGTGACCATGAATAGACTTTTATTTTCCAGTATATTATTGTGTTCATTCTAGCACAAGTGGACAGAGGCTATCTCTGCAATCATCTCTTTGTATATTTGGATCTCATAGTTCTTTCTTATTAATAAAGGCGACAAGAGTTGCTGTATGACGTGTTTTCTAATTCTGTAGTGGGACACATCCAATTTGTATGCATTTGTTCTTAAATGACAAATGACATGTTCCTTTGAAGAAATTGGATTTGTACATTTAAGATTTTTGTTCTTAACATTCACTATCTTGATGTTGAGAATAACATCCTCTGGTGATTTGGTTCAATTTGCTATGCTTCTATTCCCTGAGAAATGCAAGATGACTTTGTTTTTGGGTTATATTAGATGATTTTAGAGATTGTTAATTAGCCCTTGAGGCCCAACTCAAGCGATAAAGAATTGAGGTGGGATTGGGAGATCCAGGGGTCCAAATTTTACCAATTACAGAAAAAAAAATCATACTGTTAATGTTTAAGTGGGGAGGCATACATCCACTGTTGTTCAATTGATTTGGTCGCTGAGGTTTTGATGTTATTACTTCTTGCCTTTTATTTTTATGATGCAGCCAAACACACCGAGATATGGAGACTGGCAACTTTCATGGAAGAACACAAATCAGAAATTGAAGATTGGGACTTGGGGGCTGGAATTTATATTTCATTCTATCTATTAAGAAATTCATTACAAGAAGATGATAACACCATGAGTGAACTGGTATGAAATCTGTTATAATATTGAGACTGAATTTGAGTATAGAGTATATTGCATTTGTGTTTTTCTTGAGATTAAGCTGTTGCAGCAGAATGAATGTTTTCAGATGTTAGATGTTGCTATTGATTGTGAGGCAGGATTGCCTTGCTTGTGGGTTGTGTCCATCTGCATTCAATCCTAGTGTCAAGGTGGCAAGTTGCCACAGATTGGGCATGTGGCGTTGCAGTGTGACCATGGAGAACTAGGTGTCTTTTTGGTATATGATTCTTGGAACATTTTGATACTCTCTTACGCAAGTAAAGTTGGCATAGAAATGCTCTTTATAGAGGGAGGCAAATGGCAAGCTTGGCCACCCCCAGTGCCCTGCACTTAGGTGCAAGCTTGGGATGTCCATGAGTGGTGTTCTAAGTCTCTATGGGTGCTTGGAGCTCCCTAGCTGGTGCAAAGGTCCATGAGGACTAGCATTTGCATGGCTTCTGGGGTGGAGGCTTTATGCGATTTGTATTAACTTCAATTTGTGTATGCTTGTTGTAGACATGCTTGTGGTGTTGCACACCTCTAGCCTACTCCAGTTGTGCTTAATGATCCAATGTGTACCTTTGTGTTGGCTTGCCTAAGTGCTATTATGATGTGACAATTCAAACTCATGGGCCTTGGTGACTAGGGAGCATCTCATAGGCGTCAGTGGCTAGAAACTGCATCAGTTGCTCAAAGTGTCTTCGATGTTCACAAGCATGGTTTTGAAACCTGGATTGGTGACTGACCCGGTGAAGTCATTGGGTTAGTCGAACTGTTGGGCTGAACTGGTGGGCAAATTGATAATTCAGTCTTACACAATTTATGTATGTATATTGCAAAAATAATATCATGCTAACCACCTATTCAATTAAATATTAAGCCATTAAGGCCAAAAAGAGTTGCTTATAGCCATAATAAGTTTTTATTCCCTTTTTTATTTTTTAAAAGCATTGTTAAATTTATTATTTATATTTGTGTGTTTAGAGATAATAAATGCCCCATTATACATCACAAAAGGAATATGGTGCATTAGCAAGCCTCCCCATACTCTCTCTCTTAAGTCCAGGGTTCAGTTCCACGCCTACTGATTTTTCACCATATTTTTTCCTTTTAAGCAGGAGCCGGGCTGACCCATCCTTGAACCTGGTTTGCCCCAGTTCAAATCGGGTTAGAGGCAGTTTGCAACATTTTTGGTTCTAGAACCTTGATTGGATGTCTGGTTCTGGTTGAACCTAGTCAGATTGGCTGGTCCAGTCTGGGTTTTAAAACCAGACACAAGAAACCTATTATTATTCTACAGTGCAGTTGTAGTGTGTTGTATGCAGGTGCAGCAATCACTTGTGACTTGTCCTTGTTGGTCACAAAAGCACATGTGCAAGCATTGGATAATACTCGAATGATTGGGCCCGCGTTGAATTAATGTAGTTGTGGTGCTGCATGGTCAGTTGCACAATGTTAAAAGACTGTGATACCTAGCCTAGCCAATAGGTTTGTCTTGAGCTTATCTTTTAAATTTGGATGGGAATTAAAAAAATGTTCATGATTGCATTTCATATAGAGTGTGTTGCCTTTGCAAAACTTTGGTCAACATGACGTGTATGCTATTAAAGCTAACCATACAATTGCTAGCTCCCTCCCTGCCCCCCGGTTTGACAAAGGGCAAGACAACCATTGAATGACATGATTGTCTTCATGCACACATTTGGGAATTAAAAGACTAATCAAAAGGATGTTAGTTTGATTAAATGAATAGGACCACTAAAGTATAAGTTAGTTATGGAAGGAGCAATGAATAGTATTGGAACTTGCAATGGTCCTCTTGGATTGCTCTCTTCACCATATCTTTCTTGTAGTCATGGATGTGACTTTAGAGATTCCTTGACCAATATCTGTTACTAGCTTCCTTTGATCCAAAACTCTTAGGTTTGAGCTATTGGGAACGAAATGGTGTGGGGGGCACTCCATAGTTAGGGTTCACTGAAAAGTTTTTAGCTTGGATCATCCCGATTCTTTTATATAGCCTCTCATATTTCATAGGAAGGTTTGTTTCCAAGAGGAATTCTTGCGGGTTTTGAGGTTGCTAGGTGTGCTCTGTGATGTTGGTCGAGGATCTGAAGTTGTGGGTCGAGGGGTTTGCTTCTTGAAGGATGAGGATGAGCTGGCATGAGTTTGCGTTTGAATGGGAGTATAGAGAAGGCCTTCGAATAATGGTAAAAACAAAATCTAAGAATTCCTAAGGGCGATTAGAGAGTAGGATAGTGATATTTCCTTGTGGCGATAATGGACCTTTCTATGGGGCATGAACTAGGTGTTGGCAACAAAAATCATAAGCTTAGATTGGGGTGGGGGACAAGGCGAGTGTGTTCTTGCGCTTGCCAACGTTGTCAGAGAAGCTTTGGTGACCTGGAGAAGGTTCTCGGTGGGGGGGTTGAAGATCACGATTGTAGGATATGTTTCCCTTATTGGCTTGCAAATCTTTAGCGTCTTGTTGGCTAAGAGGATCTCTTCCTTCAAAATTTAAATTCTTCAATGGCCTTCAAAGGTCAAGTGAAGTAGGGCTAGATATATGTGGGCTTTTTCAGAATGGATTGAGTAGGTTGGTTCATAAATGGATTTCGAAAACTAAAAGGGCCAATCCGCTATAGGAGGAAATACCGAGCCCTCCTTTGGAAAAAAAAAGGTGTTGGGCCTTGAAGGGAGTTCTTTACAAATATACTTGAGCGCTTCCAATTAAGAAGACTTGGGTTGCTTTAGTGGCGAGGGAACTAGGGCGTGGGGGTGGGGGGTGGGGTTTCAATTGTGCCTATTGCACTTAATGTAGAGGACAATATAAAGGAAGGTAGATCCATCATTTAGGATTTAGAAACCATTAAAGCAGAAGGAAGCATGATCTCTACTAAAGAAATTCATTTTAAACAACTTGGAGGAAAATAACTTTCCTATCAGCAACCCTTTATCTCCTCTACATTTTAATCTTAGGGAGGAACATAGGGTTTCAATATTAGGAGAATTAGAGGAGGATTCATCCCTTAAATTGGAAGATGAATTGAGAAACATTTGTGATCCTATGAAGGGCCTATTGATCAATTAGTTGGGAGCCAATTTTGATTTTTGAAAGGGAGGATGGCATGTCGTAGTTTTCTGAGGATGTTTTTGAAATTGAAATTGAGGAGTTACTGGGGTGGAATGATGATATCCCAAAGGAAACACAGCTGCCTAAGAAAGATTGTCTTAACTTGAGCTCTAAAATTGCGTAAGTAGGTGAAGATGATAATAAGCATGAGTCTAATGAGACGAAAGCTTTGATCTTTAAAGGGCTTTTGTCCTCTGAGCCTGAGCGTATTATCAATTTGATGGACATCCTGGGCATTTCTTCTTCTATTGGGAGGGATAATAATGAAGTGA
This sequence comes from Malania oleifera, assembly GCF_029873635.1. Lineage (NCBI taxonomy): Eukaryota > Viridiplantae > Streptophyta > Magnoliopsida > Santalales > Ximeniaceae > Malania > Malania oleifera. The sequence goes on from NC_080422.1 coordinate 32,340,116, forward strand.
GGGTTGTTCCAAAGGAGGATCCTAGTGTTTCTAAGTTCGGAAAAGATGTACTACCCTTTCCTTGTTCAATCCATTTTATTTTGATGTCCTATGCCAAGGGAGGGTCCCTCCAGGGAAGATGCCCAAGGAAAGGTGAGATATTATGGAGACTTGCGAAAGTCCTAGATGGCTTAGGTTGAAATTAATGAATCTTACAAGAATTGAGGTGAGGGTGGGTTTGTGTCATAGAAAGTGTGAGAGGAAAAAGAAGAAGTTTCAGAAATAACTGAAAAACCTAGCTTCGTCTATTAATTATGGGGGCTTAAGGGTGTTTAGAAGGGTGTTAAACAAGTTAAAGTATGAAGATTTGGAATGTGAGCGGCTTAGAGGATTTTAGGAAGAGGAGTCTTATTTGGGGTGTTTTGATTAGGCAACTCCTTGATATTGTACTCGTCTAGGAAACCAAACTTGAGCTTGTAGATTGGGGGGTGGGGGTTGTTAGGAGCATCTGGGGTGTGCGCTGTAAAGACTGGGTCTTTTCACGTTGGAGATTTGGCTGCCGGGAGAAAAAAGGGGGGGGGGGTTTCTTTTGATGTGGGAACTTGTTCTATTTCTTGGGTCAGCAGTTTGGTGGGGTATCTTTTCCCTTCCTGTCTTGGTTGAACAAAGAGGTAGGGTCAGTGGTGGGTCTAAAAGTGTACAGTCTGTCTAGACTAACTGTTAGGAGTTCTTTTTTGGGATGAGCTTTATTTTGTTTTTGTTTTTTATTCCCCTAGGTGGGTTGTGGGTGGTGATTTTAATGTGGTTAGGATTCTGAGGGAGAAAAAGGGGTGAAGGAGGGTTATAGTTGGCATGCTGCATTTTGCCTTTCTTATTAGTGAGTGTGGTTTGAGAGATCTCCCTTGTGTAATGGTACTTTTTTTTTTTTGGGGGGGGGGGGGGGGGGGGGGGGTGGTGGTAAGGGCAGTCACTAGTAGGCTTGGTAGGTTTTTGTTGTGCAGTGAGTGGGAGGACAAATTCTGCAATCTATCTCGAACTGTTTTTCCTAGGGCTATGTTTGATCACTTTCCTATTTTGCTGGAGTCTAGTAAGGTTTTTTGGGACCCTATTCCCTATAGGTTTGAAAATATGTGGCTGGATAATGATACCTTTCAATCGTTGGTGAGGAAGTCTTGGAGAGAGGAAGTGGAGAGGGGGTGGAAAGGGTTTAGGTTTATGAGGAAGGTAAAGCGGTTGAAAAAGAAGCTGGAAGAGTGGGATAGGGAGGTTATTTGAGATACTAGTAATAAAAAACCAGTATTTTAACTGAGTTTAATTTGTTAGATATGAAGGAAGAAGATGTTAGTCTCTCTTAGAGTGAGGAGATAACAAGTGTCTCTTTGAAGAATGAGGTGAAAGATTTGATTTCAGGGAAGTGAGAAGTTGGAGACGAGACCAAGTTAAAATGGGTTAGAAGATGGAGATTGCCATTCTAGATTTTTCCACAGGCTAGCAAATGGAGAAATGAGGAAGAATTTGATTAAGGAACTGGATGTGGAAAGGGAGGACATTATCTATGATAGGATTGCCTTCAAGATCACTGACTTCTATTCTAATTTGTATTCTGAGGAAGATGCTTATAGTTGATGATTGAGGGTTTTGAGTGGGATCCTGTTTTTGGAGATTAGATGTCCTGCTTGGGTAGACCTTTTGAGGAGGAGGAAGTGAGGGGTGCTATGTTTTGGATGGAGAGGGATAAGGCTCCGAGGCTAATATGGCCTTTTTCAATATTGTTGGGAAGTGATTAAGGGGAATTTCCTTAAGTTTTTTTAATGAATTCTGTTGGAATGGGATTTAGAGGAAGAATATTAATCCCACATTCATTGCTTTGGTGCTGAAGAAGCATAGATCTATCAAGATCATAGATTAATACCTATTATAGTTTGTAGTGGGTATAAGATTATGGTGTTTGGTTTGTTTGGAGTGAGCTGGGTTATGCTGCAATCTGTAGTGGGACTTCTAGCATGTTGGAAAGGCAGATTTGGTCGTTATTGAAATGGGTTTATATGGTTGATTTCCTCATTGTTTATTGTGGTGTCTTTGGAGGGAGAGAAATAGTAGGTGTTTTGAAGATAAGGAAGCATCCATTTTGGACCTGAAGCTGTTTTTCTTTACAACTTTGATGGATTGGTTGGCTGCTTTGTGAAACCAATCATTTTCTACTGTTCTTGATTTATTAGATTCTTGTAATTTCTGTTTTTGATTTGTTTACCCCATGTACACTCCTTGTGTACTTGGTGTTCTTTTTTGATATCAATAAACTTATTACTTATCAAAAAAAAAAAAAAAGATTATCACTAAAGTGTTAGCTAATAGGTTGAGTGCAGTTCTTGATAAGACTATTTCAAAGTGAGTTTGTGATGGGGTAGATTGATATTGGATGCCATTTTGGTAGCAAATGAGGTGGTAGAGGATATTCAGTGGAGAAAGAAGAAGGATTCATTTTTAAATTGGATTTTGAGGTAGCCTATGACTCATGGATCAATTTTTTATGAGGAAGGGTTTTGGTGAAAAATGACATTGGTGGCTGAGGGGTTGCATGTCTAATGTGTTCTTTTAGGTTATATTGAATGGTGAACCTAAATCTGAGGTTATTTCCTTGAGGGGTATTAGGCAAGGTGACCCTTTGTTTGTTTTAGTGGCTGATGTTTTGAGTAGGATGGTTGATAGGGCAGTGGATAGGGGATTGGTGAAAGGTCTGGAAGTGGGAAAAGAAGGGGTGGTGGTTTTGCACCTTCAGTTTTTTTATAACACCATATTCTTTTCAGATGATCATTGTCCATGTAGGAGTCGGGTCTTCTCCATGTTTTTGAGAGGATTTCTGGGCTTAAAAGTAATTTGGGGAAGAGTGGTTTAGCTACTATTAATGTGCTTGAGAGAGAGTGGTCCTATGCTGTGGGGTGTGGTTTGTTGAATTGGCTTTTGTCATATCTAGGATCTCTTTGCGGTGTTGGGGGAATCCTAGATCTGGGAACTTTTGGAATCCAGTAGCGGAAAAAGCGGCCAAGCATATAGATTGGGATGAGGCTCTTTTCCCTCTTGGGGGTGGAATCACTCTTGTCCAGTATGTCTTGTATCCCATTGTATTACTTGTCTATTTTTAAGATTCCTGTGGGGATTGCTGGTCAGATAGAGAAAATTACGAGAGATTGTTTTGGAGTCCAGGGTTCAGAGGTAATGAGGACCACTTGGTGAGCTGCGATGTTATGTGTAGGTCAAAACTGGAGGGTAGTTTGACTCTTGAAAATTTGGTGTCTAAAAACACTACTCTCCTAGCTGAATGGCTTTGGCAGTTCCCCCTAGAGGATTCCTCCCTTTAGCATAGAGTCATTAAAACCAAGTTTGGGCCGGATGAGAATGTGTGGGATATCAATCTGGGATTTAGATGTCCTTTAGAGAGCCTTAGAGGTTTACTTTCTCAAATTTATCTCCTCTTTATTTCCCAAGCTAAATATGTGGTGGGGAAGGGTTCTTGTATTTGTTTTTGGAAAAAAACTTTGGTTGGGGAATGTTGTTTTGTCCACCTCATTTCCTCATCTCTTCCATTTGAGCTCAGGGCAGAGCAGCGTTTTTTCTTATTTTGTTGTTGATTTGGGCGGTCCTTTGCCTTCTTGGGATTTTCATTTTCGTTGATCTAAATCATAGGGAGATGGGCGTGCTTTCCTCTTTGTTGATTTTATTGAACAGTTGTTGTATTTCTTTGGGACTGGATTCTTGTTCTAGTCCTTGATCCTTTCTAATTCTTCTTTCCTCTTTATAGTACTATTTGGAAGGCCAAAGTCCCCGAAAATCAAGGATTTTATCTGGTTGGTTATGCTTAGTAGAGTCAATACCATTAGCTTGTTGCAGATTAGGAGACCATTGAAGGCACATTCTCCAGATGTTTGTGTGCTTTGCCATAATAGTATAAAAACTGCATCTCTATTTTTTTCTGCATTTTCATTTGGCCTGGAGAGTGGAATAAGTTATTTGGTTAGTTGGAGAGTTTTGAGTTTGCCCAGAGCCAGTGGAGGACTTATTGGCAATTTCATTTGCAGGTTTTGGAAGGAGAAAGTGCAAGGCTGCATTATGGAAATATGATTTTTTGTTTTCTTTTTTGGCAGTGCTGCGGGGGATTATGGTTGGAACATAATGTATGCAACTTTTTGGGGAAGTAGTTGAGTCCTTTGCTGGTTTGGGAGAAGATTCATTACTCAGAATTGCTTTTGTATGGGGCTTACAGAGTTACTGGTACTTCAAAAGAGTGAGATTCTTGGATATAGTCAGTGAGATTGGTGAAATCTGTTGGCTTGAGTATGTGCTGAAGTAGTTTTATTTGTTTCGTTTTCCTTGTTTTGTTTTTTTTGTATGTTCTTTCTGGTTTGTCCTAAAGTTTTTATAGGGAGATGTCTTATTGTCCTTTTTGTATATTCTTAAACTGTTAATAAAATTTCTTTTTTGTGTTAAAAAAAAAAATGTCAAATATAGTGCAAGTATATATCAAAACCTACTACTAGATACAGCTTTAACCAAGTGGAGTAAAATACAAACTGTGAGAGCAAAATTGGGCAATCTCAAATTCTCCAACTAGAGGTTGATACAACTTCAACAAATTAGAATAAAATTCTGACAGTTAGGGCAGAATTGGCCAATGATATTGAAAGTTTGTACAATGAAGTGTTAAGCTCATACTAAAGAGAGAAATATATGGAGTATCCTAATAATGATTTGTATAGTAGGCTAGTAGCACTAATTCTTACTGTTATTACTAACAACAAAAATAGATGCTACTGCTACAACTGCTTGTTGGAAGACAGTCTGTTATTTTAGTAATTAGGTGGTGTGGGTGGGGGTAATTTTGTCTTCCATGTCCTATTTTTATTACTGTTATTAACATATAAATAGGGCAGACCAAGAGCTGCATGGAAGTTCCAGAAAACTGTTGACTGGATATTCTTCCTTTAATCTCTTCTTCTCTTCTTCTGTTCTCCCTCTCTAACTTGAATGCTGCATTTCCTTTGAAACTTTGATTTATTTCAGATTTGTAACAGCTATCAGAACTGAGGTTGTCAGGAGGTCCTAGGTACTTGGATTGTTGCCTGCACTTATTTTACTGTTGCAAAAATTTATCTCATTCCCTAAATTGGCTTGTATTATTGTCTGTTTATCTTGCCACGTGCAGTTGGACTGCATGTGTGGGGGAGTATTAAGGCTTAGTATACATTGTTGGCTGAGAACTTACAGCTTAAGCTTTTAAAATTTAAAGTCATAATCTAACATTATTATTATTATTGTTTTCCTGAGTAGAGTACACTGCTCTGTTATTGCATAGTGATAAATTGATGAGCATGTGTTACATCTTGCAGGTTTCTCTAGAGAGCAAAAATGGTGCTTGTAGGGAATTCTTTGGTTGCCTGAATGAGTCATTGGCAATTTTGGGTAGTAGATTACCCATTGATGCAAGGTATGTATATGAGTTCCTTTGCTTAAATCTTGTAAAGATGAATACTCAATTTTCACACCTAGTTTTGCATATGATTTCTTAATCTGCGTATTTCTTAATTTTTTGTTTCATTTTTATTGGATTTTGCACCAGAACAAATCTCTTAGATTTTTTGTTGTGCTTGTGAGACCTAAATAACTGATCTCTCTTTAGATGTATTTACCTTTTGTTAAATCACAGAAAATAGCTATGATCTTTTCTACCCTACCTTATGTTGGCCCAAGTGGCAACCCAAGAGGAGGGGTGGGGGTTAGATTTCCTTTAATGAAAATTAAAGTGTTTGGTACCAAATTTAAAGCAATTTAAACAAACCAAGCAACTACACAAATATAAAGCAATAAAATCAAAGAAGGGAAATTAAATTGTGCACTCTTTTTATATTGGTCCGGAAACTGGCCTACATCCACTCTCTTAAGGCTAACAAACTTGAGGCTTCACTATTTCCCTTGTTTTAATGGAGATCAAGGAAACCAATAGACCTCTTGTTTTTTGTAGACAAGGCAACCAATTTACAACCCATTGTTTTTTGGAGACAAGACAACCAATTTAGAAGAATGCTTACAACAAAAAATTTCCTCACAAGGAGGAATATACAATTTGAAGTTCAAGACTAATTCTAAAAGAATATTTGGAAGATGCATGTGATATCTCAAGAGTGAGCAAATTGAAGTACAAGAGATATTAAGATAGATTTGAAAGTTTGGGCACTTCGAAATTCATTATGAACATGTTCTTTAACATTCCTTATGCTTTAGAGGGCATATATATAGAGATTAGAACAAAAGTAGCCGTTTTCTGCTTGTTGGGGTCTAATACAGGTCAGGCCAGTCGACTGCTTAGAGAAGCTGGTCGATCTGGCACTAGCTGTTAGAGAAAATCATACTGTTGTAGCCAAATTTGGTGGACCGGTCAACCGCTCCCAACTATTGCCTAGACCGGTCTACTGCACCCCCTCAGCTGGGCAGCCTGGAATAGTTTCTTCATTTTTAATGCTTTTCCATGCTTATGTGCCTTAGTGCCATGACCATCATATTCATAGAGATATATAAGATAAAACACATTACAATTTGAGAGAAATGAGTAAAGAAAGTAATGTCTTCAAATCTTCTCCCAAATCTTCATTGTCAATGGCTTAATCCTATCACAAACAACTTAAGCTCAAAGTCACTAGTACCAAATAGTTTGTTATCATCAAAACTAGGTTAATGGAACCTTGGTGCTAACAACTTACACCTGAACTGGCCTGTATTTGATATAGATTTTGATGCCTGCCTTGTCAGCTGTGTTATTTTATTATGTAGGAAGTGATCCCCCCCCCTCCCTTCTTGCACCATTTAGCAAACATCTTAAAGGTTGAAAATCCTAACCATGCAGTTGCAATTTCAGGCCCTTTCCTCTTTTTTCCCCCCTTATTGCTTTCTTTGACTGCTTGGAATCCAAATCCTAGGTCTTTTTTATTATTTATTGATAAAAATTATTTATATAAATGATGCCCATATATTGGTTATCTACCCACTACCCAGCACAGAAAAAGGGTGATCTTTTGACCTGAGCATGCCTGCCTTGATTGTTCTGCCTGGATGAGTGGTTGGGCTTGGACAGCTGAAGGGGCTGGTGTGCTGTTTAAGTCCAGCTTGATCAACTTGACTAATATATAGGGTAGGCATATATATGTGCGTGTGTATTCATGTATGTATATTTAACTAGTATTTAATTTAAAAGGGCTCATAGGGGTTGCCAAGCCATATGTAGAAAGAATCATTTATAGCAGAAGTGTCAACAGAACAATTAAAATTTTTTATGAACTCATTGCTGTCATCAATAATATAAACAATTGATCCAACTACTTCTGATCTTCCTACAAGCTAAAACTTTGTATCCTTGAAAATTCTCGCATCTCTTTCCTTCTGAGCAGTTTAAAAAATGTACTTGGGGGGTGGTATTTGAGTAGAGTTGTGATGTAGGACAAGAAGCAGCTATTTGGATGGATCATTTGGACCCAATTAGGAGGCCTATGTCAAAGAATAGTATGAATGGTTTATTGAGACCCAAACCCAAATGTGGTTAGTTAGTTGTTTAATTATTTGTTTGTAGTTTGCTTGTATTAGGATTATTTATGTTGGGGACTTGTTTATTGTAATTGTGTTTGAGTAGAGTTGTGGTGTAGGACGAGAAGCGGCTATTTGGATGGATCATTTGGACCCAATTAGGAGGCCTATGTCAAAGAATAGGGTGAATGGTTTATTGAGTCTGAACCCCAAATGTAGTTGGTTAGTTGTTTAAGTATTTGTGTGTAGTTTGCTTGTATTAGGATTATTTATGTTGGGGACATGTTTGTAGTAATTGTGTATTCTAGGGGCGTGTTTGTAATGCAATGTAGTTTTAGGGGGTATATGTGTAATTTCATGTGTTTACAGGCGTTCTCATAAATATTGTGTGAAAGCCATGGCCCATGATGTAGGCAGTTGATGAATTTGAATTGGAATTGAACGTGAGTTTTCCCCTGGTATCTCTCTCCTGCCTTCCCTTTCCTCCTCTCTTCTATTTCTTCTAGTTTCTCCATGGCTGCTGAATCTTGATGCTGCCCCTGCATCAAGTTGGGTCAATGACAGTGGGATACGTAGACTTGACTAAAAAATTTGAAGCTTAGAGCTCAACTTGAAAATTGTAATCTGGAATATGATTGATGCTGTAAGTGTTTTAACTTGACTTGATCAAGCTTGTTTTGATTATAAAATGATACTGAAAATAAGTATAAAATTTATATATAGAACATGTATAAGATTTAAATATGTGTAAAATTGATGACATTTTATGTAAAAAATATGTAAAAATAGTAAAAGCTCCATTAGGCTTATGAGTTATATTATGAAACTTGAACTTGACTCATTAAGCTACTTGAGTTGGTCAAGCTTGACTTGTACTTGAATAGAGTTGAGGTAGGGAGTGAGCCTTGTTCAGGTAGCTTGCAAGCAAGTTTGACTTGCTAAAACTCTTAGCTGCCGCTCAAAAATGTCCAACACAAGTTTCATTTCAGTTTAACTTTAAATAAACTTAATGCATGAGGGGGGAGGGGGGGACCTTTTATGGGTTTACAATACTTGGAGGAGAAAAATAATTTTAGAAATCAAAATTATCTCTAATTCTACTTTCTAAATAACGGTATCCTAACATTTGACAATAAGTTTGTCATAATCTTTTTGTCATAATCTGGGAGACATCATTAATAAAATCTGTTCTGGTTATATTCGAAGTTACTAGGTGCCAGCTCTCTTTCTTCCTTCTTCCGTTAATTCCTGCCTAGAGCTAAAGATAAAAGCTCTTGTTTGGAATAGGATGACCTTAACACAAAGGGCTACAAGTTTAGTTGTGAGGTTCTTTCTAGACCTTCATCTGAAGGTGGTTTGGGTTGAAAAGCTTGAAGGATTCAAGTACGAGGGTTTTTGCAGCTAAGCTTCTTTGGATTGTTTGCACTTCCACTATCTTTTATTCAAGTGGGTTCATGCGCATAAGTTGGAGGACAGAAGTATTTGGTCAATCCATAGTAGTTAAAAGCGCGCCTGAGGCGTGCCTAGGCGCAAGGCGCAGTGAGGCGATGAGTCCGCCGCCTCATACCAGGTGGGGCGAGGCGACCTGCAAGAGGCGACCCCAGGCGAGACGAGGCGCAGTGAAGCGCGAGGCGCAGTGAGGCGCGCCTTGTGTATTTTTAAGCCATTTAAAGGAGACAAATAGCCCAAGCCAGACTCGTATCCCTTATTCGACTCAAACGAACAGAGCCCTAGCCCCTTTCGACCCTTTGAAGCCCTTCGTGAGTTCGTTTGCGAGCCTTTGAACCAGCCGGAAGCCTTCGCGACTTCGTCTTCGAGCTTCGACCAGGATCGTGAGTTCATCTTCGACATTTTGAAGAAGCACGACCTGCGCAACTTCGTTTCGAACCAGCCGGAGCCCTCGCGAGTTCGTCTGCCTGCCTTCGAAGCAGTCGTGAGTTCGTCTGACTGCCTTCGAGCACGACGTGAGTTCGTCACGTCGCCTTCAACACTTCGAACCTTTGTAAGTCTTCTTCTTCTTCTTCTTCTTCTGTTGCTGCTGCTGCTTGCGTCCCGCTGCCTACTGCTTCTCTTCTCTTCTTCTTCTTCTTCTTCTTCTGCTGCTGCTTCTCTTCTTCTTCTTCTTCTTCTTCTTCCTGCTGCATGCTTGCTGCGTGCTGCTGACTGCTGACTGCTGCCTGCTTTTTTTCTTCTTCTTCTTCTTCTTTATATGTAAGCTTACTGTTTTTTAATTTATAATATTTAGTTTAATTAATGTAAGCTTATAAATTATAACTAATAACATAATATTTATTTTTTTCACAGAAATTTAGCTACTGTTTTTTAATTTATAATATTAAGTTCAATTAATGTAAGCTTACAATTTATAACTAATACATAATATGTATATTTTTTTACAAAAATTTAGCTACTGTTTTTTAATTTATAATATTAAGTTTAATTAATGTAAGCTTACAAATTATAACTAATACATAATATTTATTTTTTTTACAGAAATTTAGCTACTGTTTTTTAATTTATAATATTTAGTTTAATTAATGTAAGTTTATAAATTATAACTAATACATAATATTTATTCTTTTTATTGAAATTTAGGTACTGTTTTTTAATTTGTTTGGAAATGCATTATGTAAGTCTTAAATTATAAATATATGATGCATTGTTTTTTCAGTTAGGATACGGGATACCAAGTCTAAAATCTTAAATGGATTCTAGTTCTGGATGTGAGGCCTCGTCAAAGAAAGATCCTGCATGGAAGTATGCACATTTGGAGGATCAAAAAAATAGAAATAATTTGACTTGCAATTTTTGTGCTAAAGTCACAAGGGGAGGAATATTTTGAGCAAAACAACACATTGTCGGAGGATTTCGAAATGTGAAAGAATGCTCTAAGTGCCCTACTCATGTACATGAGGAGATTAAAGAGTATATGTTGAAGAAAGATATGGAAAAGGAGGAAAATGAGTTATTGCCCGACTTTGATGATATAGATCATTACGGTGAAGATGAAGAAGATGAAGTTCAAGAAATTGACATTCGTGGCAAGAGAGTGTTTACTAGTGATGGAAGTAAAAGATCATACCAATCCAACTTGAAGAAACCAAAATAGAAGGGGCCTATAGACTTGTTTTTTACTCCCGATCCAAAGAAAGCGATTCAAGCTAGGAAAGAAGGGAAGATGAAGCAAACATCAATAAATGAAGCGTGCAAAAAAGAACTTAGAAAAAAGGCAATGGGAGATTTTGCTAGGTGGATGTATGATGCTGGGATACCATTTAATGCTGTACGTTTGAGCAGCTTTGCAGTGGCACTTGAATCGATTGGACAATATGGTCCTGGAATAAAGCCACTTAGCTATCATGAAGTGAGAGTTCCTTACCTAAAGGAGGAAGTCAGTCGAATGAAAGAGTTGTTGAAGGTCCATAAGGAGGAATGGACAAAATATGGCTGCTCAATTATGTCTGATGGTTGGAGAGATTCAGTTGCTAATAAGGACATAATCAACTTTTTAGTAAACTCTCCAAGGGGATCAGTATTCATCAAGTCTATTGATGCTTCTAATATTGTCAAGAATGCAGATAGAATGTATAGATTACTTGATGAGATGGTCGAAGAAATTGGAGAATCAAATGTGATTCAAGTGGTAACTGACAATGCGTCAAACTATGTTGCAGCAGGTAAGAACTTATTTTTAGAACTACTTTCTATAGTGTATATATTGTTTATTTTAATATTTTAATGGCTTCATTCCTTGATTTTTCAACAGGGAGATTGTTGGAAGCAAAGAGGCCACATTTATATTGGACACCGTGTGCTGCTCATTGCATTGATTTAATTTTGGAGGATATTGGGAAGATGCCTTCAATTCATGCAACTTTGAAAAGGGCAATTTTTTTGAATGGCTATATCTATAATCGTGTTGGCGTTGTCAACTTGATGAGACAATTCACTGGAGGAAAGGAGTTGCTAAGACCTGCAGTTACAAGATTTGCAACTGCCTTCATCACTCTTCGTTCAATCCATCTTCAAAAGAATAACTTGAGGAAGATGTTTACTTCTGAAGATTGGAATACTACTAAATGGGCAAAGGAGGCGGCTGGCAAAAGAGCAGCTACTATTGTTTTGATGCCTACTTTTTGGAGTACCATCGTCTATGCTCTTAAGTTAACAGGTCCACTTGTTCGTGTACTCCGTTTGGTTGATGGGGAAAAGAAGCCTGCAATGGGATATATTTATGAAGCAATGGATAGGGCTAAGGAAGCCATAACTAAGGCTTTTGGTGAGAGAGAGGATAAATTCAAGGAGGCATTTGAAATTATTGATACGAGGTGGGGATGCCAACTCCATCAACCGTTGCATGCAGCTGCACACTACTTGAATCCAGAATTTTTCTATTCAAACCCCAACATTTTGCAAGATGAAGAAATTATGACGGGTTTGTACAAATGTGTTGGAAGGTTAGTGCCAACTATTGAAATGCAAGATAAAGTTTCAAATGAGTTGGAAAAATACAATGCCGCTAGTGGTGTCTTTGGAATTAGTTTGGCAGTGAGACAAAGGAAGACAAAAGCACCAGGTAAAGTGGCATTTGTACTACCTCTTCATTTTTGAAAATTATTTTTGCTATTTACCTAGTAGTTATTCATTTAAAATTTATTTTATAACAGTGCAATGGTGGATGGCATATGGATCAACAACTCCAAACTTGCAAAAGTTTGCTGTGAAAATTCTTAGCCTCACATGTAGTGCTACCGGCTGCGAAAGAAATTGGAGCATATTCCAACATGTAAGTCATTAGTATATCATGGATTAATTATTAAAGAATAAGAACTACCAATCTACTGCTTTTTAGAATCATTATTAACCATATTACTTTAAACTTTTTGCAGCTTCATAGCAAAAGGAGAAATAGGCTATCCCAGCAACGCTTGAATGATTTGGTATTTGTGAAATATAATCGAACTTTGAGGCGTCGATACGACAAACGTGACACCATTGATCCCATCCTCCTGAAGGACATTGATGATAGTAATGAGTGGTTGATTGGTAGGATGGATGGTGATTCTGATGAGGATGATGAACTTGTGTTTGAAGATGATAATTTGACTTGGGATTCTGTTGCTAGAGCCGCTGGACTAAATAACCCCCCGCATCACACTAGATCAAGAATAAGTACAAATATGCCATCATCGTCTAAAGGAAGAGAAAGGGCTTCATCTAGTAGTGCAACCACTGCTAGGGGTCGGACCACAATGTTGGAACTTGTAGATGAGGATGAAATCCAAGTGGATAGTGTAGAGGAGACGGAAGAGGAAAAAGATGTTGGAGAAAACAGTTCTAATGATGAAGAGGAAGATGATGATATCTTCACCGACCTAGTTGATGATGAGTGATGAGTGATGATTGAGGAGGATTTTTAGATTTTATATTTTGAAATCTTTTATTGTACTCTTTTCTTTTGATGTTGAACTATGTTGAATTGTTGAGGCTTTTGGGCTTTGTCTTGGCAATTTTATTAAATTTCCAATTTTTTTATTGAATGTTTTGACATTTTAAATTCTAATATGACTAGATATTCATATGTTCATATATAAATTACCCCAAATAGATATTTTACACCATTTTAATAATTGTGCGCCTCACCTTCGTGAGGCGCGCGCCTTCGCCTCGCGCCTCGGCTTCAAAGACCCTTTGCGCCTCGGCTCGCCTCGCGCCTCTGACTACTATGGGTCAATCATTCCCTCTCCAAATAGATGAAGATCAGAAATTTAGTTTACTCTTCCTGAGCATTGTAGGTAAATGAGAGTTTTTTAATTTTTTTGATATCTGGCACCCAAAGCGTTCTTTATGGGTGGAACAATTATACACAGTTTTCCATCTACTCCAAATTCCAAGGTTTCTGCTACTATGAATGGTGAGAATTGGACTTGGCCTAGAAGATCATCTTGTGCAGTTTCTGAACCACCAATTTCTACTCTATTCTGGGGAAGGAAGACAGAACTATCAGGTCTGCATCCCCTCTTGGGGGTTTTAAGGTGGACAGCTTGGGGAATTTTGAGGAATAGAAATCCTGCTGTCACTTGGTATAAGGCTTCGTCTTTCAAAGATTTCAAGCATTCATCTCTTGGCTGGATATTTGGAATAGATTAAGCACTATACTCAGAGCTGCTAAATGAGGGAGATATCACCCAATCATTTGTTATTTTTGTCATCAGAGAAGAGCAAAGATCACTATTTTAACTGTTATGCTACAAAACAAATCTATCAAAAAGCTAACTCCTCGGTGAAGATTACTAGAAGATTCAACACTAGGCAAGATGAATGAATTACAAAGGATCTTCAAGCTGGGGAACAGTCCCTGTGAAACTGTATGCAAACTCACATGGGCTGCATGCACATTTAATGATTGGAAGTTCAGGAACTCTGTTATATTTGAAAAATCCCAATTCATCCCTGATGATTTTTTGAAGAATATTATAAGGGATGTCATAAGGAATGATTTTGTGTATATAAAAGATCTGTCAGATTCTAGAATCTCAGATGTCAGCTGTGCTGGCATTATTTATGGTTTGCCTTCTCTGTTTGTTTGAGTTCATATGTTCTGTTTGTTCCTGATTTGTTTGATTCCAGCTGTGGTGTTGTATGATGACTGTTTTGCATCCTTTTGTACCAATATTCTTCCTTACCTTTTTTAAAGAAATATACTGACATTTGAAAATATCCTAAGTGAATAAAATTTGTACTTTTCTAACGACAAAGTCTGTATCTAAAAGACATGATCAAATTAAATACCCTAAATAAAGAAAATGAAAATGCAATAGACTACAAAAATATAATAATTCTTCCTTATGTGTATGCATTCCCCCACGGGTCCCACCATCAGTGAAAGCTTGGCCTCAACTTTTAAAATGCCAGAGGATCAAGAACCTGAATCATGAGCAGACTTGGAAGATGCCAACAAAATAGGGCTGTATGATGGACTAGTCACCAGAGGCACACTTAACAAATTTACTCAGAATAATGAATTCAACATGTCTCGAGGATTCCAACTTTAACCTGTTCATTATTATTATTATTTGATGGACAAAGAAATTTTTTAGAGGAGAAAAATAATTCGACAGAAAGAAGAAAAAGAAACAGAAGGTGAATAAGATATCCTCCCAGAACACCAAAAAAAAAAAAAAAAAAAAAGAACAATACAAAAAAAAACTTAAAATACAAATAATTAGAAAACAGTTGTATGGGAGCAAAGCTACCCAATCCCCCCTTTAAATCTGCCACAGGTAAATGCTGAAAGAAACCATTCACCTAAATCCACAACGTTGAAGAAACATTACTCTACCCCAAAACAAATCAAGAGAAGTAGCCCCAACTTTAAAACTTCTGGTGTTTTTCTCCATCCAAATACCCGAAAGATAGCCATGATTGAGCATTGCCACAAGGTTCTCTTCTTTCCCAACCCCACACACAAAATACCTCCAAAGAGGAAGGACAAACCCAGTTCTCCCCAAGAATACCTGCTTCAAAGTTTCCTAGAGAAGTGAGAATGTAAGGACAAATATGAACAGTTTTCCTTACTCTTAAAGCAAAGGCACACGTATCAGACTATAAAGACTTACTACATCTTCATTTTTGAAACAAGTCATTAATGTTAATTTTTAAAGGAATTTTAACTTTCCAAATGAAAGTAGGGTGAAAGGAATAGTGTTGAGACCATAATCAAATGAGAAAAGAAACGTTTCCAAGAATTCCCTAGAAGAGTCTAAAACTCCAAACTCTTTTGTCATTCCCAACTGAAGCCTAAAAGAATGAACGTGGTCTTAAGTTTTTCGTGACCATGAAAATTTTGAATTTTCCATCGAAATTTATGCTTTTCATCACCCTCAAAATCAAAATGGCAATTGATTTCCATCTTACAAAAGATCCGTTGAAATTTTAATGTATCATCCTAAATTTTTTGAAATCTCAAAATTTTTTTGAAACTTGTCAAAATTTGAAGTATGAATGATATTTCCTTGAATTCAAATGTGAGAATTAAACCAAACTGAAAATCCTTTCATAATTTTTCCTTTTTTTTTTTTTTTTTCTAAATTGAGACCAAAAATTATTTCAAAGGCTTTTGAAAAATTTTACACTAACATATGAGCAACAGCATTTTATTTACCATTTATGTCTAAATTATCTTTCCTTGTATAATAAATAATATTTAACTGATGTAGGACTTTCATTTATATTAATTGAATATGTTTAATACAAGTATTATATTATAGCTACTGCACTTCATACATGTCATTCCTGTGGTTAATGGCAGCCCAGTGTACAAAGTCCCCACGTATGTAGGGTCCATGGAAGGGACGGACCACGATAGAGTCTATAATATGTAGCCTTACCTTATATTTGTGCAAGAGGATGTTTTGTAGGTCATATGGGGGCAACTCTATTGTTGTGCAAAGCTCCCCTTCATACCTGTCATTGATGTATTTAGTAGTTTTAATTCATAATACATTAGTTTTAAACCTAACATTATTATGTCTATTAATCATTTCTAAGATTTCATAACAGAATTCTAAGTTTTATTACTAGTTTCTGTAATTTTTAAAAATTGAAATTAAAATTGACATCAAAATTGACAACGCCATGCTTTTAAGGCTTTGAATTTTTTGTTAAAAATCGAAATTTAAGTCGTTCAGAATGAAGCACATTAATTATTGGGACAATCTTGTTGGTCTCTTTCACATTAAGGCTTCTCAGAAAATGAAAATCCCAAGAATAGCCTCGTTCATGTGGGAGGCTGAAGGCATTGATAAGGGGTATCATGAAAAGAGGATGAGCAAAAAGGACAAGGATACATAACAGACAAAGGAGCCTCCCTTATCCAATGATCCTCGCAAAAGCTGAGTCTCTTCCCATTTCCAACTCTAATTCAGACATTAGGGGGAAAAAAGGAAAAATCTGAGTCATTTTAAGGACTCGAGAAATATTAATAGCAACTTTAGCATCCCAAATTTTGTGGAAGACCAAATTTACTGCAGATTACCCTGTGCCAAAGAGAGAAAAATTCAAAAAGATGCACCATAACCGCTTCCCACTAGGAAATGTTTTTGGACACCAGATTACCTAAACCTGGACCACACTCCCTTTTAGAGTTTGGACCTACTCACAGTTGCCCAACCTACAAGATGATCTCTATGCTTAACTAACCACAAGAAATCCCTCATCAATTCTCTAATATCTGAGACACTCTCACAGGAATTTTAAAAACAAATAGTACAGGGGGATAGAAGAAAGACAAGCATGAATTAGAGAAATTCCACTCCCAAGGGTGAAGGAAAAAGCTCCTTTCCAGCCATCCAACCTTTTAGCCACTCTTTCAAAAATTGGATCCCAAAAAGAATTAGTGGTAGGTTACCATCTATGGGGCACCTAACAGGCCAACTGGAACACCACAACCTATTAACCTAGCAAAAGGACTCGAGTTAATCCCAATAACCACAATCCCCCTTTTAGAGAAGTTAATCCTAAGCCCAGGCACTCATTCAAACACCTGCAAATTGGTTAAAACGTTAAAGAATTAGAGAAAGTATCCCTATCTTCCAAAAGAAAAAGAATGGGGTCATGTGCAAGGTGCAGATGCAATATGGGCGGGTTCTTATGGCCTGCCAAAATCCCTTACACCATCTACTCAATGCATCAGCCTCAATGGTGTACAGGAAAGGGGATGGAGGATCTTCCTGTTATTTTCTAGGATCTTCAATTTCAATACTTGCTTCATCAACTACTTCCTCTGTTGCTGGCTCAAAGAAAGCCTCTCTAAATTACAATATTTTGTCAACCTATTCAGGCTTAATGATGGACACAAGAGTGCCAACCATAGGTTCAATAATGCTCATCTCTGAATTAGCCTTTTCCAATTTAGCTATTGAAGAAGCCCAGTTAATCATCCAATTCTCAATTATTTTCATTATCCCCATTAATTTTTAATGTGGCTGTGCATTTGAGTATTGTCTGCATTTCATTATGTGTGCCCCCATTTCATTCCTCTTTTAGAGATTAATCTTCCATATATCCTTACTGTGTACCTTCTATACAGCTGAGGGCCTGATCTAGGTCTATTTTGTTTTGTACTAGTCAAAGGTGTACCTGGGGCTTAGAAAAGTGAGAAGGCCAGTGCCTCGAGGGTGGTGAGGCACGGCAACCTGTGTGATGGACAACAACGTGCTTGTCGGCCCAAGAGTAGAGTCTAGAGGGGGGGGGGGTGAATGGACTCTTTTTCGTATTTAAACTTCTCCACAAAATATAATTCTTGGTAAGATCCAAGCAATTATATCACAATAAATAAAATGTAAACAATGCACAAGACTTAAATTAAAGAGTGTGGGGAAGAGAAGCTTAACAACGATGTTTAACATGGTTCGGCCTCTTGCCTACGTCCACACCTTGAGACACACTCAAGGATTCCGCAATTCACTATAAACTCCTTCACCGGCGGAGAAACCTTTACAACCGAGAACAAATCCCTTTCGCTCACCAAGAGCCATAAGGTTCACCAAGAATCCTTGCACTTCGGTTCACTAAGAACCTTCAATCACGGTTCAACCCTTTGCGATCTGGTTCACCAAGAACCTTTTACAACTTGAAGTTGAAATACAAAACAAATACTCCTTGAATGAGCTGATAATTAATACAACCAAAACCTCACACAACTCTCTCAAAGTAATGATTCAAAACAAAGTTAAGGAGCAAGAGAGAAGTTGAGCACTTGAAAAATGAACTAAAATGTGGTGTGCTTGGGAATGATATATGAACTACTAAATCAATCTTTAAAACAAGTCTTTAGACTTATATTTATAGGTAAAATAGGTTACTAGCCGTTTTATGGCTGTTGGGATGATATATTATATGTTTAGTTTGAAAACTAGCCGTTTATAGCCGTTGGGGATTGAATCCTGACGCAAACCGTCTATTGGTTAACCCAATTAGTTGATTGATTCAGCATATTTAGCTACTGCCCCAATTAGTCGACTGATTGCCCCGATTAGTCGACTGATTGCAACAATTAGTCAACTGATTGCCCCTCAACTGAGAAAGTCTTCAACATGAAAGTTGTGAGATTTTTTCTTAGCTTTCCGTAGATACCAAGATCGTCCTTTTTGAAGTTTTATAATAAAAGTTATGCTCCAAACACTGAAGGGTGTTTAGGAAATTTGAGAGGTGCATAAATGAGGTATGTGGTTTTAAACCCAATCAGGACCAAGCTTTTAAAAGATTATAACACTAATATAGTTTAAAACTTGTCCCATATAAAAATACATTTGAGTATAGGATATTTTCACAAAACTTTTATTTTGTACCTTGAAAATTCATAAGTATGAAACTTATGATCTGGGGAAATCCTATATACTCTTTAAATTAGTAGTTTATGCAATTGCTCAACTCTTTGTTTTTGTCTTTGAAAAACTCAAAGAGTAAAACTGTATGCTTTATAGACTAGTATGCATATGCAATTGCTCAACTCTAGCTCAGTAATCTTATGTGAAATAATATTGCAAGAGTTATAGTAGTTCCTACCTCAAACACTCCTTATTACATATGATTTTACACTTGCTTCATTCAGATCTGTTTGAGTTCTTCCGAGTGAGTGTCCACCTTGATCTTTCCTACTTGAACGTCCACTCGATCTGATTTTTGCCTTTGATCCAATATCTTCATGTATTTGTCACTTGAACCTGTACTAACTTGATTTGCAAAGACAGGTTACACTTGGAACTACAAATGGGTTAATATTATCAAAACACATTAAATATGATTATGTAGCCACTAAGGCTAACAGTGCTGAGAGGTGCAGCTAGGCGAGAGGCTACTTTGAGGCCTACTTCATGAATGTTTATTAATTACACTTTCTTTTCCCTAAAATATCTTCTACTTGGTGCTCTAGGCGGTGTGAAGGACTGGAGGCTGGGGGCTTCTTCTTTGAACTAGATTCTTTTCTTCTTCCAAGATATCAATTAAGTCTTCTTCTTTGTAGAGTCTTGATCTTGACTAGGTCGAACATTCGGAGCTGTTACAGTTCTTCTCAACTTTGCTTCTTTCTTCCTCCAGTTCTTGACTAAATCAGACCAGCTTCTTTCTTCTTCTCTCATCTTCTTCGTGTTCTTCCTCTATTTTTCTTCTGCCTTGTAAAGTAACTGAGTGCTGAACTTCTGCTCTCCAATATAGCATCTATGCACCTGTTTCTCTGTGTCTGAGCTGTATTTTTTGCATGTCCTTCCTTTTCCATAGTTGCAGCTGCATCTTTCTGCCTGGATGCCTGCTGTTTATTTGTTTTTTGTTTCTTGCTGGCTGCTGCTTAGTTCTGCTGTCATTATGAAATTTACAGCATAAATGTGCACCTCACCTTTGTGAAGTACGCACCTTCACCTCATACCCTGTGCCTGGGCTCCAAGTACCCCTTTGAACATAAAAGAAGGATCCTCTAGTTGTCGTGTCAGATGTGCCAAATAGGTTTTCTAGCGCTGGTAATTTGATTAACCATATGTGTTCCAAATTTGTCATGGTTTGCTTAGTCTGATCAATCTTATGTAAACAAGTTGGAGGTATCATTTGCTTTGTTGCATATTTTTAATTTTTAAGCATTTGATTCACTAAATTATGGATTTGTGCTGCAGAGTGGCATATTCAAAGATGGCAGAGGAAATCTGTAGTTTGCTTCTATATGATAGCGGCGAAGATGCAACGCGGGAGGTTCAGTTAAGCTGCTTTGACACCCTTTTTACTGCTCCTGTCCCAGAAGACCTCCGATCTTGTCATTTACAGAACGCAGTCTCATTATTTACCTGTTTTCTTTCAGAAGCATCTTCATAGTTTTATTTTTTGTGTTTTGATTTTTTTTCCATCCCCTTTTGTTGTGGGCATAATTTTCCTCAATTTTTTCCCTCTGAAATAAATGCAATGTATTACATGAAAAGTCTGCCGTATCCCATGGTCTCCTTTCAAGTTCTGCAAAACATTCTTTGGGACCTAACATGACTTCAAAATTGTTTGCATATATATGGTCTAGCTAGTATTAATAAAATTATTATTATCTGTTGCCTTCTTAGCTCACTTAAAAACCATCAGAAAAAGAAAATTTGTATGGATAAAGTATATATTTTTTGGTTTCTTAATCTATATCACAGAGTTTCTTGTTCTGCTATCCTGAACAGCCAAGAGTTCTTTCCTCAAACCTGTCAAACACACAGTCCTGGGGAATGCTACCTATTAAGTTGTTAGTTCAGTAAATAAATTTGCCTCCAAAAGTGGGATCTGCACATAATTCTCTCTTCTTAATGGTTAAATGCTCAGCTGGTCATGGAACTTCTGAAATATTCTCTTCTGGTTATTGTAAAAGAAAATTTTTAAATTCATTGTTTGGCTTCTTGATTTGTAGAAACTAACCAACTTGTGAGTCATTTTTTAATTTTGCTTTTAAAAAAAATTAAAAATGTCATTTAAAAAAGTTTCTTTGCAGAATAAAAAAAATTAAAATAAGCTTATATTTTTAACATGTTTCAGAAAATTATGAAAAATGAAAATGATGTTTACAATTAAACAAGTCCTATATTTCATTGGGTAAAATATTGAGTTGGTAATTGACTTTTGAAGTCAATTAAATATTTTTAAAGAAAGATTTAAAGATGTGTGCGTGTATGCGCAAAGAACGTACACAAATTGTGTAAATTATTTTGTAGATGAAAATATTTGTACTAATTTTTTTTTAAAATAACTATAAATTAATGTTGAAAAAAAATATTATTATTATTATTGAAAACAAATATCTATAAAACCAATACTCCTAAAAAGAGAAATTTTGCTCTCATTTTATTGGTGAAAAAAAATATGATGTTCTTTTGAAAGTAAGATAAAATATTTTTTAAAATAAAATTTAATTTTATACGTAGAAAGTAAATTTACTGAATATAGATAAATTTACATTTAGAATGTCTAATAGTTATTGTTCAATCTTTAATATAATAAATTAATAAAGATATGAATAAAGTAAAGTAAAACAATATGCAGCAAAAATATTCCTTTATTTTAAAAGCAATACAAAACATTCTTAAAAGAAGATAAATTTAACCTAAAATTACCCTAATAAAATCTATATTAAATATATTAAATTTGAATTTAAAGAAGAAACTCTGCTTAGCCAAAAAATAACAAAATATGTGTGTGTATTTCATGTATAAAAGTAAAAAATTATGTAAAGGAACATGTATAAAAATATTATTATCTTTTGGAAATAGGATAGTATTTTGAAAAAAAAGTAAATAAATTCAATAACATTAGATAATTATATATTTAAAATTTTATTTTAATTAGGTCAAGATTTGGAGCTGAAAAAATCCATTATAAATGTTAAGCAAAATGCGCATTTCAGTTTAATAAGTAAATTCCTTTAATGTTTTCTAAATTTTTTGTGAACTATCTAACATCATTTAGAAAAATAATACTAAAATTTTTTAAAAATAAATTTTGTAAATGAATTTATAGACCTAAAAATACCCTTCAAATAATAAAAATTTAATTTATTTAAAATTTAAAAAGTTCATTAATTTACCATTAAGTAAACAAAAATAGCAATAATGAGAGTTTAGGTAGCAAATTGGAAATTGTAATAAAGTTATTAATATTCCCATGGTAAGAAGTCATATATTGACATTTTCATGAAATAAAAAATAATATAAAATATACTTATTAATTTTTTATCTGTTATGTTATATGTAAGTATTAAAATTCAATATTTCACATAATTTTAATTAGGATATTTGTTTCATATCATATCTTATAATTTTAAATATTTTTTCATATATCTTTATAAATGGTGTCATAGTAGTATCTCATGTCAATTTTATAATTTTAAATTAAATATTAATTCTTATAAATAACTTTGAATATTCATACTTTGATATTTATGAAATAAATTATAATAATATATTATTAATTTTTAAAATTCATTAAAAATTGCAAAAAAAAAAAAAATATTTTGCAATATTATTCACATATAATCATGTGCAATGAATGTGATATATTTACCGATCCAATGCCTATATCAATGACGTTGTGTTCACTCTATGTGTGTGTGTGTGCGCGTTTGCATTATTTCCTCTTTAAGATTTCATATTTGATGTTTTGTTGTTCATGTTTTGTAATGTCGTGGATATTCTGTGTTTCATAATTTTGAGCTTATTTTATTATATGAAGTGCTATGTGAACCGAGCTTCAATTATACAAATCTAAAACGGGACATCAACTTTAAGTATCTCAATTTGGGTGATGATGACAATAATGATTTTCTTGGGGTGAAGGAACCAATCATATCCCGTGTACATTCTATTTCTTGAAACATTAATATTTATCAAGTTTTTAATTATATAGATTTATATTGATATTCGGATTAATAATTTTCTATTGTATTGATTATGGCTCATATTGTCGTTGCATTGCTTGGGGCGAACAAGTCAACTACCAACCTAGCACTCGTTAATTAACTGCACCCTTAATCTCTTCTTAATTATTTATTCCGCATTGCACCTATGTTACATAAATGTGAGGTAGCTTATCTTCTATTTTATACTTCTTTTCACTCTTTTAATATTCAAGCCCGTGACTTCTATTATGAATGCCCCAACTTTTAACTGTTGGGATTGATATCTTAAAGAGCGGTCCTATATTTAATTTTCACTTAGATCTTAATTTGCTTAATGATAATTATGGTGCGCTACACCTTATGCTATTGGGGAAAATTGTGTAGACTAATCTCTAAGTATTTATTGTGAATGTGTGTGTGTCTATGTAAAGGATTTTTTATTTTGGAATCGATTATTTTTCTAAAAAATATTGTTTTGAGAGGTTATTCACTTGAAATCAATTAATAAGTGGGAGGTATCATGCATAGGGGGCTCATAAGCTCCATGCATGAAACCACCTTAATAGGAAAGGCCTAACTCTGTGTTGGGGATGTAGGGCACAAACACTCTCTCAATGCGGTATGGTATTGAATTAGGGCGTAGAGTCATTATATTGTCATTTGAGGATATATTTTTTATTTTCTTATGGAGGATATGTATTAGAAATGGTGTAGTCCCAAGAAGGGGGGATGAATTGGGTGTTTAAAAACTTTAATCAAATACTTAAACAAATATCAACTCAGTTTAAAGCTTGTGTTCTAAATATGTAAAACCAATCTCAATATATAATTGTAAAAGTGCGGAATTTAAAGAGTATAGGGAAAGAGAGAACAACACCGGAATTTTATAAAATTTGGCTATACCCGCCTACATCCTTGCCTCAAGAAAACCATTTGAGGATTTCACTATCCACATTTTTAATAGGCGGAGCCACCGCTCTCCTTCACTCGGCAGAGACGCCTTTACAATCCCTCCTTAATTAGGTGGAGATGCCTTTACAATCCCTCCTTAACCAGGCGAAGATGCCTTTACAATCCCTCTTTAACTAAGTGGGGATGCCTCTTCAAGCAATATACCCATGTTTGACATGATTTACACTTGAACCATCGTTGTAGAATGAAGAATCAAAAGTGTACAATGAGTACTCCTTAATTGAGCGAATAAGTTCAATTAGAATGTCACACTAATACACTCTCAAAAGATTATGAATGTAGCTCAAAGGAGAATCTAGAAGGTGAGCACTTGAAAGATAACCAAGGAATTTGTGAAGTGTTTGAAAAGATTTTTCAAGTAAGGTTAAAAAACTTTGGATGTTTGTAATAGATGTATATCCCTTTCCTTTTCTTGCTAAAACAAGTTAAAGGCCTTGTATTTATAGGTAAGATGGTCTACTAGCCGTTTTATGACTGTTGGACTTTGAAAATAATTGATTATTTGAAAACTAGCCATTTTATGGCCGTTATGATGCTTTTCCCAAGAGATTCGGTTGCCCGGATTGAGGATTGGTCACCTAGATAATCTAGATTTATGGGCAAATAATTCGCGAACACTCTTCAATATTTTGGGCATAACTTTTGTTAAAGAACTCTAAATAGGGCGATCTTGGTATCAAAAGAAAGTTAAGAAAATATCCCACAACTTTGTTGTTAAACATATTTTAAGATGGGAAGGGCTTGATAAAGAAAATTGCACATCAATGCGGAGGTAGAAAAATGAAGGGGATTTGGAAATTCTGGTTTTGGGGATTTTCATTCCAAAAATGATTTTAACACTTTGAAATAATTTTTACACATTTTAAAAATATTTTTCAATGAAATATAGAGTGCCTAGGGTCGAACTAAGGTCACCTATGAGTTTTTTCACATAATCAATGAAAGTGTACTTACATAGGTCCTATTTGCAAAATACATGAAATAAGTTCTTTAAATTCTTCAAGTTTGGACTTCATGAGCCCCACAAATATCTTCATAGTCTTCAAGCTTGGTCTTAATATGCTTCATGTTTATAGCCAGATATCATCGCAGATATCATCGTCTTGTACGCTTCATGGCTTTCCAATTTGCTTCTATTATTGTGCTTAATACCTTAATACATGTGTACACACTCAGTGGCACAATTAAATGCCTTGGTTTGTCATTATCAAAATGGGAGGAAACTTAGAAAGGCCATGCACACAAAGACACACACTTGTAGCCAAGAGTTGAAACTCAAAGATAGTTTGTGGAGATTTTGCATAAGCTTATGGACGTATGCACATTGTATAATCACATAAATTAATGCTTTTTTTTTTCTTTTTTTTTTCCTTTCAATTTAGTGTGTTTGTGCTCGTAATCTTAGAATGTGCTTCACCACTATCGACACCACATTTTTTCTAAAGGTGTCGATTAATGGGAGTTGCTTGGCGATCCCCAAACAAGAAACCTAAAGGAAAACAAAGACTCTATTCACAAGACATGAATGACTAGTGGAGTCACCACTTTTATTTAAAAAAAAAAAGAAAACAAAGGAAAAAACCTAAGAGATCTACGAAATAGATAAAAGGATTCAGGAGTACACTTGTGTATAGAGAAGGTGATTGATTAACCATTTTAAGGGAGATCAGTCAACCAACACCCCTATCGACACCCATTCTAAGAGCAGTTATCCCTAAGTATGTGTGTGTGTGCATCTCAAACAAAAAAAGAAGGAGAAAGAATTCTTTTTTTGATCATTCCATGAAATATCTTCGTACAAAAGATGCAAAAACAAGGTTAAGAACCATGATATGCTCTTATTTTGAAAAAGGGTTGGCATTAGAAAAACCCTAAAGTTTTAATTTTTTTTTTTATAAAAAAGGAAAAAATGTAAAAAGAGTGAAAAAAAAGTTTGATTGATTGCAATCCATGAGTTAAAAAATGGCTAGATTTCAAAATAAAATTATTTAAAAAATACAAAATGAAGAATTTTGGTTTGCCATCAAATTCAATATGAGATTTGACTTGATTGTAGAAGATGATTGAATTTTAAAACTTGCCTTTTTGGAAATATGGATGTGATGGAATTTGATTGGCAATCAAGTAAAAGGGTTTGATTTGATTTGAATTCAGGGATTCATGGTGATTGGAATTGAAATCCTTTGATAAAAATCAAGGATTGAATGATTTATATGAAAATCCATTAATTGGAGTAAGTGATTAATGGTGATTGAGATTTAAGATCCATTGATCGATATCAAGGATTAGGGATGATTGATATTGAAAATCCATTGATTGGAATTAAGGATTAATAATGATTGAGATTTGAAATCTTTGATTGAAATCAAGGGTTAAATGATGATTAAATAAGCTATTTGAGATCAACGATTTAATGATGATTAGGAGTAAATCCACTAATTGAAATCAACGATTTAATGATGATTAAGATAATGATTTGCTTATTGAAATCAATGATTTAATAGGGATTGGGAGTGAATCCCCTAAATGAAAACAATGATTTAACGATGATTGAAATCAATGATTTAATGATGAATGAGAGGTGATCTACAGATTGAAATCCGTTATTTGATGATAATTGGAATGAATTTCGATTTGCAATCAATCAAGGAGAGGATGGATTGAGATTGAAGATATTTGATTGGATGCATGATCCAAGAGTGGAATGTTTTACTTTTAAAATAAGAATATTTGAAAAAAAAGAGTTTTTTTTTTTTTTTTATGACAATTCTACTAGGGTTTTATCACTAGCCTTAAAAGGAAATAATTTAAAATCATATTGAAGAGTCATCTTTAGAAATGAATATTTCAAGTTTTCCCTTCATATCTAAACTTGTGGTGCAAGTATCTACTCCCGTTAACTTATATGGGCTTAAGGAAGAGTACTCGTATCATGCTTAGGAAAGGAAAAGAGAAAGGCACCATACGGTGGAATTTTCTCTCCCGTTCTAATTTCTAAGATGAGCCCAAACACACATTTAGAGTTTCCCAATTTACATGTATAAAATAAGTAAGCATGCTAACATTTGTAAATTAAGCTATCAAACATGCAAATTAATCTACACTAAGTGCAAGTCAATGCTCCCTTTTGCTTTCAAAAATAAATCCTAGCATTCATAATTTTTTGTTTTTTTGTTTTTGTTTTTTTTTTTAATTTTTTTTAGAATTTAATAATTAAATAATAATACAATAACTAATAATAGTGGCAGTACAATGTTAATATTCTATTTGAATAATAATAATAATAATAATAATTGTTGTAGTAGTAGTAGTACATAGTACATAATAATGGTGATAGTAAATAGCAATAAATATAATAAACATAATATACATAATAGATTATTCTAAAAATAACATAAGTATAATTAATAGCAATGTAAAGGAGTAATAAATAATAATAGCATTATTAATAATAAGAATATATTGTAATAATAACAATAAATGACTCTAATATGCATACTAGCTAATAATAGTAACAATAATAAAACCAAATTATTTACATGGCTTGAAAAAAAAAAAAAAAAAAACCCCCATTTCTGACCACCACTGGATCCAAATCCAACCATCATATCAAACAACCACAACTTCGATTGAAGCTCCAAAAAAGAAGCCATTCCTCTCTCTTCACCTCACAATAATAATATCACATCAAGGATTCAAGCATGCTTGCATAAGATTCAAGATAATCACATATACATGACATCCCTTGAGTTGTAAACATAAGAGAGCAAGACAATGGCTTTGAATCAAATGTAAAAGATGAGAGAAAAGGGAGAAAAGCCAACCTTGAGTGTGTTCCTTGATGAATTAATTAAGAGAAAAATAATGAAACTTTAATAAGTAATATACAGAGAGTGACCCAAAAAATTAATGGATGAAGAAAATTTGATGAGTCCAAGAAGGATCAAAGAACATATGCAAGATCTCTCTTTCTTGTGCATCTTCTTCCTTCCAAAGATGAAGTATACGCTCTCCTTCTCTTTGTCCCTTTTCTCAAATGTTTTTTTTTTATACCCAAGCAAGCTCTCTCTCCTTCAAGCCTCTCTCCAATATTCAAGTGGGAATACTCCCTTCTCTCCCTTAAAAAATGTGTGTGCTCCTCACCCTAATCTCCTATTATAGACAAGAGATTGGGGGTAAAAATAAAATAATTCCAAGAGTACCCTTAGGAGCAAGGAAAACTACTTCCTTGCCCCTCAGAGTGCTTGGAAATACTAAAGAGGCTAAATTAAACTAAGAATAGTCAATCCAATTAGGAAAATGCCTTAAAATATTAAATTGATGCTCCAAAAAGCTTAAAAAAATGCAATTAAAGTTGGACAAAACACCAAAATGGCCTCCAAGCCCCCTTTATGTCTATTGAGCAAAGGGAACAAGACCCAGTCAAAATGGGTGTCGATAGCTACCCCTTTTTGGCTAATATCTTCGTATGAAATTAGTCAAAGAAAGAGATGTTGATTTTGACTGGATGATAGAAGGACCTACAATCAACAAAGTTGGGTCATTCGTAGGGGCAAGCATTGTAACGACCTGCTATTTAACTGGATTTTTATTTTATTTTATTTTATTTTATACTATGATAATTAACATGCTCTGATACCATACTGGATTGAACCCAATCATTAACCTAAGCAGCAAGAAGCGAAAATAAAAAAAACATATCCATGTAATTATATACAATACCAGAGTGCTAATAGGTTTCCCAAAATACATATATTTAACTGTTCCCCCAATATCCTCAACCGGTGAGGGCTATACAAAAATACTCCCAAAAATATACTCACTCTCTCTCTGACAGGGTAGTACTGAAGCCCCTCTATCTGCGAGCCTGGTCTGCTCGCCTACCCGGATCACCTGAAAAATAATTCAACATTGGGATGAGCCAAAGCTCAGTAAGACGAAATATGCTATTACTAGTGTGTGGCAAATGAGCTATAGTACTATGAAAATCTATTTTCATATAATCATGTATAACTGGATACGTAAGTACATTACAAGTAATAAAATACACCACCCTTTCCGTGTTGCTTAACATAACAATATTGTAGGTTACTATTCAAAATACTTCTAGTGTACATAAATATGTTCCCTGTTTCTGTAAATCTGTACATACGTAATAGTAACTGAAAACTTTCCCTGTGGATAACTGTGTGTCATGATTTAACCCCTCATGACAGGGTTGTGCGGCTCGTAGGCGGGATCTAAACTGGCTGGCCGATTAGGGTAAATCACTATACTCCATCGGTTTGATTTGCCCACCTCAACCCATATCTGATGGGGAGCCTGTTCATGTCAAGGGCCTAGGTGATTGACCTACTACCACGTAATATCTAAATAGGTGGTTGCACTCATAACATAACATAATATCTATAGCAATGGTATCGTGCTCTGTAACTACATAGTCCAGCAGGGTCTGATACTATATAATATATTTCTATATACAACTATTTGATTTACCATGATTATGAAATAACCGTAATTACCATGATATTGAATAAACTGTAACTGTAATCCATATGTCATAGTACTGAGAACTGTATATTCATAACACTGAGAACTGCATAATCATAATACTGAAATTCGTATAATCATGGTGCTGAGATTCGTATAATCATGGTACTGAAATTCATTAAATCTTGATACTGAAGTTCGTAAAACATATCTCCGTACTATACTCATATTCTCAAGCCACACCATACTTTAATACATAATATTCATAATTTAATAAACTGTATAATATTTTATAAATACCTAGCATAACATATTTCCCTTACCTGACTACTGGAAAGCCCCTATGGTATACTGGCCTAATACCCGTAGGGC
Organism: Malania oleifera; assembly: GCF_029873635.1. Taxonomy (NCBI): domain Eukaryota; kingdom Viridiplantae; phylum Streptophyta; class Magnoliopsida; order Santalales; family Ximeniaceae; genus Malania; species Malania oleifera. The sequence goes on from NC_080422.1 coordinate 32,369,904, forward strand.
CTCCTACATAACACCCTGAAAACAAAGTTTGCTAGAACAAAATATTAGTATTTCTTTGCCTATATCATTTCCTATAACTGTCATAAGGCCAAAAACGGACTAAAAGGTCTTACCCTGAATTTGAGATGAAATCCAACTTCGTTTTACCAACGATCCGCTCCGGCAGACTTGCAGAGAACTTCGCCAGGAGCGTCCTGGTGGCTTCAGATCGTCGATCCGGTGACTAACGGGGCCAGAATCGAAGAGAGAAGGGAGATGGTTCGTAGAAGAGAGAGAGAAGAGAGAAAGAAGACTGAAATTTGAATAAAAATCCAAGTTTGCTTTATTTATAGGGCCAGATTCGTTGACGAGACACATCACCTCGTCGAAGAGTCCTTCAGTAAATTCGTCGATGAACCCTACCCTTCGTCGATGAAATTCAGAGTAGCCCAAATCTGTCTCATTATTTTCTCGTCAATGAAATCTTGCCTTCGTTGACGAGGTCTTGAAGACCTTCGTCGACGAAATCTTGCCTTCGTCGACGAGTTCTTGAAGACCTTCGTCGACGAAACCTTGTATTCGTCGACGAATTTCCTTATGCACTCATCGATGAACCCCTGTATTCATCGACGAGTCCTAGAAATTCCTTGAAATTATTATTATTATTATTCTTATCTCCAAAATGCGATGTCGTTGATGAACGCTTCGCGTTCGTCGATGAAGTCTACTGCCTCTTTTTGTTCCTATTTCCATTTTCCTCCCTCTTTATTATTAAAATAATATTATTCTTCGGGTCACTACAAGCATCCTATCTCGAATGAGACCAAAGCATAAGCTGATAAAGAAACCCTTAAAGAGAGGCTGAGACATTCATAGAGATTTTTCATTCACCCTACCTTGGGTATGAACCAAACTAGATCATGTATAGGGATTTCACACCTACCCTCCCTCATATGAGAAAAAAAGTGGATTATTTGTAGGGATCTCGCACTTACCCTACCTCGAATGAGAATAAACTATATCATCCATAGGGATTTTGCACTTACCCTACCTTGGATGAGAAAAACATGGACCATCCGTTGGGATTTCATACTTACCTTACCTTGGATAAGAAAAAATTGGATCATCCATAGGGATCTCACACTAACCCTACCTTAGATGAGAATAAATAGGATCATCCATAGGGAGTTCAAACTTTCCTTGCCTTGGATAAGAACAAACTGAACCATCCGTAGACATTTTGCACTTACTTTACCTCGGATGAGAATAAATTAGATTATCCGTAGCGGTTTTGCACTTACCCAACCTTAGATGAGAACAAAAATTGATCATCCATAGGGATTTTGCACTTACCTTGCATAGGATAAGGACAAAACTAGATCATCCATCGTGATCTCACAGTTACCCTACCTCAGATGAGAACAAAATTGGATCATCCATAGGAATTTGCACTTACCCTACCTTAGATGAAAACAAATTGGAACATCTATAGGGATTTCACACTTACCCTACCTCAAATTAGGATAAAATGGAACATCCATAGGGATTTTGCACTTACCCTACCTTAGATGAGAACAAACTAGATAATTTGTAGGGACTTCACACTTACCCTACCTCAGATGAGAATAAATTAGATCATCCATAGGGATTTTGCACTTATCTTGCCTCGGATAAGTATGAACTAGAACGTATGTAGGTATTTTGCACTTACCCTACCTCAGATGAGAATGAGCTGAAGCATTTATAGGGATTTTACATTTCACCCTACCTTGGATGGAAATAAACTTGAATGTTCATAGGGATTTCACACTTATCCTACCTCGGATAAGAGTAGACTGGAACATTCATAGGGATTTTGTACTTAGATGAAAATAAATTGGATTATCCGTAGGGATTTCACACTTACCCTACATCGGATGAGAATAAACTGGATCACTTGTAGGGATTTTGCACTTACCCTACCTCGGATGAGGATAAGTTGGACCATATGTAGGGATTTTGTACTTACCCTACCTCGAATAAGAAAAAGTTTGGTCATACATAGCGATTTCACACTTGCCTTACCTTGGATGAAAATAGATTGGATCATCCATAGGGGTTTCATAATTACCCTACCAAACCAAGTTGGATCATTCGTAGGGATTTCGTACTTACCTAACCTCGAATGGAAACAAGGTTATATCATATGTAGGGATTTCCCACTTAGCCTACCTTGGATGAGAATAGAATGGATCATCCATAAGGATTTCATAATTACCCTACCTAGAATGGAAACAAAACTGGTAATTTGTAGGGATTTCACATTTACCCTACCTCAAATGGATTCCAAAAGCAAAGAATGGATGGTCTGGATATGGTACGTGAAGAAGATTTACATGCATGTGCACAACCTAGTCTAAAGCGTGAAAGGATTTGATGTCCTAGAACTGATTTGTCCTTAAGGGTTTGACAACCTTGTATTGACTTGTCCTCAAGGGTTTGTTGACCTTAAACTGATTTTTCCTCGAGAGTTTGGTGACCTCGAGTTGACTTGTCCTTAATAGTTTGACAACTTTGAACTAACTTGCCGTCAAAGGTTTGATGACCTTGAACTAACTTGTTCTTAAGGGGTTGACAACCTCGAACTAACTTTTCCACATAAAAGATGAAAGACCTCAAAGATTTAAACTAACTTTTTCAAGAAATATAAAAGAAAATACGTTAGATATTTAATTACTCTGAATTGAATTTACCAATAAAGGGAAAGGATAGACCTTTAGGATTTGATGACCGAGAACTAACATATCCCTTAAAGGAAGGTGACAGATCTCAGAAGTTGAATGACTCTGAATCGACTAGCCTCTAAAACAATAGGATTTGGTGACCTCGAATTGACTTAAAATAACATAAGCAATGTCCAGTGTAAATAATAGAAAAAACAAAATGTTAAAACAAAATGGTGTAATGCTTACCCAAGAAAGCCATCAACCATTTCTGGAAACCTCATCGTTACCCATGCTTATGAATTGTCGATGCCTTTAGTTATGCTAAATTCTGAGAGCTTAGTAAAACCCCCTAATTGGACATGTCAAAGATTGATTTTCTTACTAATGCTTTTATATGTCTAAAAACCCCAATCCTTTGGATACTAAATGGCCATTGTCTAAGTTAAAACCTAAAACCAATTGCCCCGTTATACCATTAGGTAAGTGTCAACTGTGAACTTTAATTTAGTCAAAAATCAGAATTTTTTCTTTTCAAAACAAAATGATATAATATGACATGGAAATTGGTTTAGAAAATATGTCAAGCTTGCTGTTTGGGATAAACCTATGTGCAAAGGGGGTTAGGGGTACCCAGAGTTAAACATTGTATTGTAATAATATCACCCTTTCACAATTCTATAGTAAGGAGGGAAAGTAGTTAGAAATTGCTGCCCTAGTATCTATATTGTTGGTCCTTAACAGCAGTTGTTCTAGAGTGATGAATTTCAGCTATGGTTGAGTTTATTCAATCAACCTTAAAATAAAATTGCCCTAGTGTCATGGTACAAATTGTTCCTCTTGTTTTTTTTTTCATCTTGAATGCCCATATTCCCTCTTAGTGCCATTTTTGGTTTTCACCAAGAGTTAGCTTGTGCCTGCATGATACTCTAAGATTCTAAAAGTTGATTTTATAACAAGCATGCTGAATTTATTACATAAAAACATGAATCTCTGGACAAACTTTGAGTAGGTCAAAACATGGCCAAGGGCTACAAAACTCTCAAAAAATGAATGATGATAAGCCCAAAAACTCACTAATGTTCATATGCTCCAATGCTCTTACATAGTGATAGTTTGGACTAAACTTGTTATTATATAGTAGGTTGTCTACGTACCAATTGTGGGATCAAGTCCTAATGTAATTCGTTCAAGATTTAACTGGAAAAGATGATGAATCCAATCCAGGAGGACTTCGTTTTTTTTTTTTTTGTTGTTGTAATGAGACTAGGGTTTGAGGTGGAACAAGAAAAGGTATTGTCGTATCATAGTGAAATTTGGGGGTTGCTAAAATGGTCAGGATCACTTTTTGCTTTCACTTCCTCAACCTTGTTCATTTGGCATATTTTCTCATGCAACCACCTTTTAACCTTTGGTTATTCTTTTGTTTTTGATCAATTCTTTCATAGTCCCTTTTTTTTCAATTCCTTTTTTCTTTTTTTTTTAATATTTATTTTCATCAAAATAAAAATTGTCTTAATGTTGGGAAGCTTTTGCATAAAATGCCCCAATTTGGGGTGATCATTAGACCAGGTTTTCATGAAAGGATACTTTAAGCTCAAAAAGGGAAAGCAATGGGATGTTTGAATGCACAAATAGTAGAAAAAAAGTATTATCTTGGATTTTATCCTTTTTCTGTCAAAAATTGAAGCACATGCAAAAAAAAAAAAAAAAAAACTAATCTTGAGATGATAATGAAACAATTATTTTAAAGACTCAATTGGCTAGCAAAGGATAACACATTTTGAGGAGGTAGATGTAGGATGATTTAGTCACCAAGCATGGTTATTTATCATAGATTCACATCTTAAAGCAATGAAATCAACAAGTTCATCAATTAGATTTGGACTTCTTTAAAATCTTTGAATACACTTGAGTAAAAATGGACGTGACATTAATGAGACACCCCCTTTCCTTCTTCCAACCAAGTTAAGGAGGTCTACTAGAAATTCAACTTCTTCTCTCCCACTATACATGATTTTATTATTGTAATCAATATAATATCATAGGGTGCAAGGTGACAATCAAGTAGAAAAAAGGACTAAAAAGGCATTCATGCTAAAGAAAAGAATAATAACATGACATCATTCCACAAGATAGAAAAATAGATAACAATAGAGACACTCTTGGATTCTAGTGGGAAGGAAAAAATAGCTGGCTCGTTCAATGTTAAAAAGAAAGAGAAAAAATATTTCTACTTAGTAAAAAAAAATTCACTGAGGGCCACTGACTAAGCCACTACTAACAAAAATAGTTCACAATTGAACAACCACATAAATGTGTAACATAGAAAAGGTAACTGGATTAGACATTCTTCCATTGAAACAACTATGCCATCTCCAAACTATTTATAGAAGGGTCCCCATGATTAGGTTGCAAATTAATATTTACATTTGGATTTTATCCTTCTTTAGTTTTGGATTAGGTATTGATGTAGTCACGTGCAATGGACTTGTTAGCCCTGGTGGTTACATAATCATGTTTTATATGTTTTGATGATATTAACCTATTTATTGTTCTCAGTATATTCTATCTTTGCATATCATGTTAAGTACAAGTACAAGTGACAAATACATAATATATTGGATCAAAGGCAAAGATTGAACCGAGTTGACGTCGAGAAGGAAAGATCAAAAGGATACTCACTCAGAAAGAACCCAAGCACAACCAAAGGAAGCTTAATGTAGAATTATTTGTAATAGGGAGTGTTTGAGGTAATATTTATTGTAACTCTTGTGCTTTTGTTTTTTGTATGATTTATGAGCAAGAGTTGGTCCCGGTTTTGATAAAACATGTTTTATGTCCTAAAGACTCAAGAAAGTCAAGTATATTTTCATAAAGGACATAATAGTATATAAGATATCAACATGAACTTTTAAATGTGTTTTCATGAACAAGATATCTTATATTCAAATGGAATTTCATAAGGGCAAGTTTTAAATTATATTAGTATTATAATCTTTTGCAAACTTGGTCATGGTTGGGTTTAAAACCTCAGTTATGCACCTCTCAAATTTCTTGAACACCATTCAGTATTTGGGGCATAACTTTTTCTAGAAAAGTCCAAAAAGGATGATATTGGTGTCTATGGGAAGCTAAGAAAAAATCCCACAGCTTTCATGTTTATGGATTTTTTTTTATTTGGGGTACTCGTCGATGATTAGGTGCCATTCGTTGACGACTTCAGGTAGAATGTTAATGATCTCAGGCAGAATGTTAATAGTTGACGAATGGGGGCCAATAGTCTACGGATGGGGTCCGTTAGTCAACAATTGGCATCGGGATTTAGTCCCCAATGGCTAGTTTTTAATTAACCATATAATATATCTCCCCTATTGGAATTGGTGTATTCCCAAGAGGGGGAGGGGTGAATTAGAAATTTAAAAACTTCTTCCTAGGTTTAACCAGATATCAGTAATACACAACCTTGGGTCTTTCTAATCATATACCAATTGTGTAGATAATGAAATGCGGAAATTAAATCATGCGCAACATTCACAATATATTATATATAACATACATGTGCAAGAATATAAAGTGCTAGAAATTAAAGTAGACACACAATATGTTATCGGGGTTCGGACAGTACTACCTATGTTCCCGCCTCAGCTTGCAATTATGAGGATTCCACTAATGCTCACTTAACGGGTGGAGCGACACCGTATACAACTAGGTCAAATTACCAAGGTTGACCTCAACCTTTACAACTTGATCCTTATGGGCTAGATCAACACCCCCTTAGGTCACGCTTGGAATACAACAAATAATCAATACAACTTTTGTGTATAAAAATACGTGCTTCTCCAATAAGCAAATTTGTACCAGTATAACCAATGCACTTCAAAATGATAAGATCTATAAGCTCAGTGAAGATATGTAAATCTACAACTCTCAAGATAATGTCAATAGGCAATCAGAGTGTGAGAGTGTGATATAATAATATCTTTGAAACAATATATATATATATATATATATATATATATATATATATATATCAACCACAAATACGGTTTCAAAGATTTCAAAGTATAATCAAATATCTCAATTTTTTTTTTTCAGAAACTCAAGCACAAGAGATATTTGCAAAGCAAACTTGTCAAAAAATATTTTCTACAAAAACACTTGACAAGCTCAAGCGTCCAGCAATAAGAGTGCAAAGACTCACAAGCTTACAAAATTTCCCCACAAAGTAATTTATGGATTAAATCAAGGGGGAAAACTTTTGGGGTTAACTCTCAATAAAAACAACAAGCAATCACAACCAAGAGAGTATAAGCTTGTATAGGAAGTGTGGGTGATCTCAAAGATACTCTCACTCAATAAGATTTTGCAAGGGAGTGAGTATATGTGACGTATATAGGCTTGAAGGCTCAAGGAATTTTAGAGAGAAAATTTTTTAATCTAATCTCTAATCACCACCTAATCTTTGCAAATGAACTCATATATATAGTTTCTTACAAAAATATGGCTGTTAGGACACATAGGGAATTCTTAAAATTATTTAATGAATTTTAAAACCAATTTACCCTTAATTAACTCGAGTTACCACGGTTAAAAAATTGAGCAACCCAAGAGTTTTGGTCGCTCGGACCTTAGGTTCAGTCGCTCGAATAGACACATACAGAAATGTTGATTTTTGGGTTTGGGTGCCTAGTGAGCGGTTTGGGTGGCCGAGTCTAAGCGGTTTCCAAACTGTCACTTTATTTATCTCTCTCTAGTCAATACACATCCTCATTGTCCCATCTTTCTTCTTTACAAATAGAACTGGTGTTCCCAAGGGTGACACATTGGGCCCGATAAACCCTTTATCTAGTAATTCCTACAACTGCTCCTTTAATTCTTTTAATTAAGCTGGAGCCATTCTATAAGGAGCTTTAGATATCGGTGTCATCCTTGGAAGTAAGTGAATGGAAAATTCAATTTCACGATCAAGAGGCAATCTAGGTAAATATTCTGAAAAGATATCTAAGAACTCCTTTACTATTGGAATATCTGCTAGCTTTAATTCTCCCCCTGGTATTCCTTTACACAAGCTATGTACCCCTGGCATCCTTCTAGGAGTAGCCTCCTCACTTGAATAATTGACAATAATTGTGGTGAGGAGCGTACGCACGATCCCAAAAATCTATACGCCTGTTCCCTAGGAGGTCAGAATACCACCTGTTTCTGATAACAATCGATATTGGCATAACTAGCAACTAGCCAATCTATCCCTAGAATCATGTCAAACATATGCATATCTAATACTACGAGATGGGCTAGTAACACTCTCCCTTAAATATACACTAGATAGCCTTTGAGAACCCTTCTACACATCACTACTGATCCTGTCGGTGTGGCTACTGATAATTCGGTGTCTAAAAATTGAGGTTCTATCCGACATAGTTTAATATACCCCCGAGAAACAAACGAGTGTGTTGCCTTTGAATCAAATAAAACAATAGCTTTAGTTGAAAACATAGTAATAGTACCTGTCACCACATCGTCAGCCGCCTTTACGTCTCCTGGTGTTAGGGCATAAACTTGTGCCTGGGCGGTGTTCCTTTGTTGTCTACCCCGGGGTGCCTGGTTGTTTCCTTTGAATTGTCTTGGAGCTGGAGCACCACTCAGTAATGCACGAAAGTCTCATGCTATATAACTAGTTCTACCACACCATTAGCAGGCACTCCTTCCCGTTCAACACTCTCCCACGTGCCTTTTGTTACATGTAACGACCCAGAAAATATTGATATTCAAATATAAAAGAGAGAGGAAATGGATATAGAAACAGAAGGAAGCTGTAGACTTCATCGACGAACGCTCCGTGTTTGTCGACGACATTGCATTTTGGAGAATAAAATAAATTCAAGAAATTTAAGAAATTACAAGGACTCGTCGACGAATACAGGGATTCATCGACGAGTGGTTTAAAAATTTCGTCGATGAACACAGGGCTTCGTCGACGAGAAAATACCGAGAGGGGTTCTGAGGCAGCTTGAATTTCATCAACGAATAAAGGGTCTCATCGACAAAATCCCCTGTTCTATAAATAGTTGAAATCCGGGAATTTTATCATTTTCCTCCGAGCTCTCTCTCTCTACGACTCTCTCTCCCTTCTCTCTTCATTTCCGGTCCCACCAGTCGCCAGATCAACGATCCAAAGCTACCACAACGCTCCTGGCGGAGTTCTCCACAAATCTGCCGGAGCAGATTGTCGAGAAAATGAAGTTGGATTTCATCCCAAATTCTGGGTAAGGTCTTTTATTGAGTTTTTGACTTCCTGACAGTTATAGAAAATGATGTAGACTATGAAATACTATTGTTTTTTTCTGGGTGATTGCGTTTTCAGGATGTCGGGTTAGGAATCCTGCGGGTATATAGCCAGATTTTTATAGGGGCTTTTCAAAGTTGAGGTAAGGGAAATATGCTATGCTAGGAGTTTTGTAATAATATTAGAGATTTTATAAATGCATAACTACACCATTTTGCTATACAGAATTTTCAGAATATGAGTTTGAAATAGTATTAGTTTTAGAATATGAGCTTAAATGTTTGTGTGGCCTAAATAGATTTTTTTTTTATGAGATAAAGAAATTCATACAGTTATTATAATATATCATATTATACTGAATTGAGGGATGGCGGTATGTAAGAGATTATACAGATGAGGATATACATGTACAGAGAAATTTACTTGCATATACAGTTTTTATATAAGTAGTTTCGTGATCAGATATTTATATATATATATATATACACATACATGTATACAGATACCCAGATCAATATTTTACATTATAGTTTATTACAGAACGGTATATACATATATACAGTGTTATAACATGCCATGTTTTTCCTATTACCATAACATACAGAACACAGACAGAGTATATATACAGAATACACAGATAGATATACAGAGGTAGCATCAAGATGCTACAGATATAGTGTTTACAGTATAGAAAGACAGAGTTATGGTAATTTTGGAAACATAATGAAAACAGTAAAAGAGTATATATATATATATATATATATATATATATATATGTATATGTATATATAGTATCAGATCCCTGAGGAAAGTTACACAGACAGATACAGATTACAGAGCACGGTACCGTTGCTAGATACAGATAGAGTTCAACCACATATCTCAGATAGTATGTGGGTACCGTCAGCCGTGCTCGGAGAGTATGTAGCTCCCTAGTACACTGGGTTGAGGGGGCTGGTTTGACGAGGTAGTAGCCAGTCCCGAGCTTAGGAGAGGATGCAGTTTGGCCGGGCTGAGGTAGTGTAGAGTGTGATGACCTATCTGGAGGGCCGACCAGATAGAGTCCCGCCTACGGGCCGCACAATCCTGTCATGAGGGGTTAAATCATGACGTACAGAGTCCCAGGGATAAAAGCACAGTTATATAGTTACAGTTTTACAGTATAGTATGATATTCCCAGTATGAAAAGTAGAAAAATAGATGATACAATATGTTTTAAATTGTGAAAGAAAGATATGTTTTAACAAATTTGCATTACAATTCAGTTGCTATATTTTAAAGTACCTTTAACTTAGTTGCCACACACTAGTGATAGCATATTTCCACTTACTGAGCGTCGACTCACCCTATTACTCTAACATTTTTCAGGTGAGCCAGTGAGGCAAGCAGATCAGGCTCACGAATAGAGTGTTGCTCAGATCACCCTAGTTATAGGGTGAGTTTTTGTTAGAATAGTGTATGTTTTTGGATAGATGACACTGGAGGGATATTTTGTATGTTCTGTATATTCTGGATTCTGGTATTATACAATTTATGTATAAATGGTTTTATGATTTGTGTTTCCGCTACGTAGGAATGTTTATTGTGTATATATATATATATATATATATATATATATATATTAAAAAAAGATGATAAGAATTTTGAGGTCATTACATTACATCTAAGGCAAATAGGATGAGTCCAATCACCCTGATACTCATGGCTTCCTACCTCCCGTCTTTGCGCCCCACTATGTTTGTCTCTTCTTTATGGGTCTCAGTTGGTTCCTGCTCGAAATTTAGGGGGCGTGGGCCTCTTCCTCTGACTCTGCACCCTAGCACCTCTCTGTAGGCTAGTCTCTATCACCGTGGCTTTATTAACTGGCTCTAAGAAGGTCTGGACCTGGAATTCCCCCACCTGCTCATAGATACTCTGTCTCAGGGCTTCCTCAAAATTTCTCACCTTCTTCTCCTCATCCGGTACCATGTATGGGGCGAATTGGGATAACTCCACAAATCTAGCTACATACTACTGAACCATCAGATGCCCCAAGGTAAAATTCAGAAATTCTGCTACTTTCGCATTCCTAGTAGTAGCGGGGAAGTACTATTTGAAGGACATCTCCTTGAAGTGGCTCCAGGTCAAAGCTATAGGCACCGACCTCTGCTCCTCTAGCAACCTCACTGACTTCCACCTGCGTTTAGCCTCCCCTGTTATCTTAAAGGTGGCAAATGATACTTTCTGTTCCTCAGTGCAAGGGAGAACTGCAAATGTCTCCTCAATCTCTTGGACCCAGTTCTCTGCCACGAACGGGTCGACTCCTCCTGAGAACGATGGGGGATTCATACGAGTGATCTGCTTGATCGAGCAGCCTTGGTGAGCTGGTGAGCAGCAATGTTCCCCTGAATTTCTTGCTATCTTTGCCATTACTTGCTGGGCGACACTGCAAAATACCACATCAAAATCACCACCGCCCAAATTGGAAGGCTCTGCATCATTACTACCACCAGTGTGTGCATCACTATTCCCAGGGTCCATCCTAAAAATAGAACAAAAATAGTCTGAGAACCCTAACTTCATAACATAACAAGTACATTTATCTAACTAAGAACCGTAAAATATCCTTTTACCACCAATCGACTTAACATCCTTATTTCCAATTTAAGGTTTAGTCTTACCACTCAGAAAAAAAAATCAACGATAGTTTACTATGCCTTTCCTGAAATCATCATTCCAGGAAATCACAGAAACTGTCACAAAATTCCTACCTCCAAGCTGTAAGACTAAACTAATAGCTTTACGGTGATCCCAAGAGGGGGGTGAATTAGTACTTTTAAAATTGAAGCCCTAGGTAAGTATCCTAACAACAATATATTCACAACCCTATGGTCAATCTAGTGCAAGTAATGTAAATCAGTTATAATATGTACTAGAAATTTAATAGAGCAATCTAACAACACATGCACTAGAAAGCAGTAAAGGAGAGTGACATGCAAAAGTGTTATCGAGGTTCGGCAAATTGCCTACGTCCCCGCCTTGGCTAACAAGCACAAGGATTACCACTATACTTGCTCACTTAAACGGGTGGAGCGGCACCTAAACAAACCAGGTCAATTAGCACAGGGCTGACCTCAACCTTTACAACCAATCCTTATCGGGTTAGATTATCGCCCCTTCAGGCCACGCCTAGAAACACTCAGTAATTTCACAACAATGAAATTGGTACAATGATTATGCTTTCACGTAAAGCAGATATGTACCCAATACGCACATTCACATACACATCAATGATATGGATATAGTGTAAGCTCAGTTATGCAACTTATTGTGCTATCAACACTCAATATAATATTATCAGTAATATGCTCAAGAGTGTTAAAAAAAAAGCAGTATCTTGGAATCTAAGCAAAGTACTTCAATAGCAGATCAATATTCCAAATATATGAATTAGATAATCAAACTAGTTCAAAAAGATTTTCCTCAATAAAATATGCACAATACTAATTTGAAAATGTTTGCTTGTTTGAAAAAAAAAAAAAAAAAACTTTGCACAACAAAAACCAAGCTATTGGACACTTGCAACAAAGATGCAAATATCCTAAGCTTACTTAGTTTATTACCACACAAGATTTATAATAATAAAATATGTGGCATAAACTTAAGCTAAAACTCCCCAATAAAAATATTGCAATCAATTAATCAAATGGGAGTTTCTAGCAATCCTAGCAAATACAAGCACTTTAGAAATGTTCTCACAATCTCAGAATATATCAAGGAAGTGAAGATTTGAGTGTATTTGGCCAAAGAGTGTATTTTGAAAAGAGAGAATTTTGGCTAATCTAAATTGCTAATTATTCTCTAATCTTACAAATGAGCCTATATTTATAGATAGGGGTAAAATTATAACCGTTTGAGATATGTTGGGAATAATTAAAAAAGTCTGAAATAGTTAAAATACAATTAGCCCAATTTAACCCACTTTTACCGCGATTAAAATAAGTTTAACTCGCTGAGGTTCGGGTGGTTGAACCGAGGTTCAGTCGCCCAACCAGACTTTGTAATAAAAGTTATTCAAAGCAGTTTGGTCGCCCGAATTCAGGTTCAGTGACCAGAATCGAAGTTAGTAGCATTGCTTCGTGACTTCGGGTGCTTGGTCCTATATTCGGTGGTCCAAAACTGTGTTTTCGGTCGCCCGGGGTTCTTTTTGAACTAAAACGATCAGTCGCCCGAGTTGGTGGACTGTCCCTTTCGAGAGTTTCGGGTACCCGAGGTAGGTATGTATATTATTAGCCGATCGCCCGAGAGCCCAGGTCAACTGTTGACTTAGAAACATTTTGGGTGCCTGAGGAGTTTTGAACTCCAGGGGTTCGGTTGCCCGAGATCTCTCAAATTCCTGATAATTGTTCAATTTAAGGCACCATTTTAACACTCCTATGTATTATATGATAAGTGTATGAGTGTTGGTACCTAGAGTCATGCTATGGTATTATTGAGCTTATCGCATATCTTATATGCATGATGTGCAGGTAAGATAAATACAAACCATATCCTAGGTTACTATTACAAACCCATATTACAATCATTGAATTTATAGTTACAAATTAAAATTTTCAGGGTCTTCTAGTTGCTTCAAGTGTCATTCCTTGGGATGTTCATTTAAGCCTACACAAACACTTGACAATCATCAAATACCTGAGTATTTGTCATTATCAAAACCGGGTGCAAACATTCTCCCCCTTTTTGATGATGACAAATACATCATGCAAAAAATGGGTATGGCCTTAGAAGGCTCCCCCTAACAATGTGCATCATGTAGAAGTCTAAACAAGTTAATTGGTTAACCCAATTTTTGCCCCTACGTCTCCCCCTTTTGGCAACAACAAAAAGGGCCCAAAAAAAAAAAAAAGAACTCTAGGCAATGACAATGGGTAATAAGCATTGTTATACACAATAAGTTTTGAAAGTTTTGGAAAAATTTCGGAAGAGTGCCGTTTGTAAATAGGACTTTCCAAAACAAATCCTGTATAAACAATGACCTGTTTGAGTTTATAAATCCTAAAAATTTATCCACAACTACTCAAACAGTTCCAGTATGATCAAAGCGATAAAACATAAAATCCAATATCATCATGAAGTGGATAAGAGGAGTATGCATCACAAACAATAGTCAATATTCACAAAGTCGAAGGCAATAAGATATATCAACAATAATATTAGTTACTAAGACTTGTAAATTTCACTTGAAAGCTCCCCCTAAATTTATGCAAACTGTGAAATATCTAAGAAGCCTCTCTACTGTGCATTAGACCTAAGTCACATCTAATTTGTATAAACATATCTTCAGGAAGTGGTTTAGTGAATATGTCTGCCCACTGCTTATTAGTGTATACAAACTTAAGGGCCACGTCTCCTTTTTGCACATGATCACGAAGGAAGTGATGTCTACTCTCAATGTGTTTAGTTCATGAATGTAAGATAGGATTTTTAGAGATGTTGATTGCACTAGTATTATCACATTTAATCGGCATTGTATCATAGTTCAATCCAAAATCCATAAGTTGTTGTTTCATATAAAGAGTTTGAGCAAAACAACTTTCAACCGCAATATATTTTGTTTCGGCCATGGATAAGGCAACTGAGTTCTGTTTCTTGGAGAAGCAAGAAACAAGAAATTGTCCTAAGTAGTGACAAGTGTCGCTGGTACTTTTTCTATCAACCTTACTACCGACAAAGTCAGCAATGTATAACTCATAATCTCAAAGGTAGTATGCTTAGGGTACCATAAGCCTAACTCTACAGTTCCAACTAGATACCTAAGGATTCATTTAACTGCTTTTAGATGGGATTCCTTAGGAGCAGCTTAAAACCTAGCACACATACACACACTAAACATAATATCATACCTGTTAGTAGTGAGATATAGGAGACTCCCAATCATGCCACGATACAATTTCAAGTCAACAGGGATTCCTTGCTCATATTTATCAACTTTAATGGAAGAGTTCATAGGAGTACCAAGAATTTTGCAATCTTCCATATTAAATTTCTTTAACAAGTCCCTGATATATTTAAATTGGCATATGAAAGGTCCATATTTAGCTTGCTTAAGTTGTAGCCCTAAAAAGAAACTAAGTTCACCCATCATGCTCATTTCGAATTCACTTTGCATGCCCTTGGAAAACTCATTACACAACTCATCATTAGTTGCTCCAAAAATGATATCGTCCACATAAATTTGAACAAGGAGCATATCATTATTTTTGGATTTGATGAAGAGTATAATGTCAATTTTGCCACGGGTAAACCCATTTTCTAGTACAAAACCACTAAGCCTCTCATACCAAACTCTAGGAGCTTGTTTCAATCCATACAAGGCCTTTGACAACCGGTAAACATGATCTGAATATTTTTGATTTTTCAAAACCAGGTACTTGTTCTACATATACTTCCTCATTAATATAGCCATTTAGAAAAGCGCTTTTAACATCCATTTTGAAATAATTTAAAGTTTTTAAAAGCGGCATAAGCAAGTAGCATGCGAATGACTTCTAACCTAGCAACAGGAGCATATGTTTCATCAAAGTCAATCCCCTCCTCCTGATTATAACCTTGGGCAACTAGTCTAACCTTATTCCTAGTCACTACCCCATTCTCATCTTTCTTATTTCTATATACCCATTTAGTTCAAATAATGGTATGATATTAGGCCTAGGAACTAGAGTCCACACTTTACTTCTTTTAAATTGATTAAGTTCTTCTTGCATAGACATCACCCAAGACTCATCCTCTATGACTTCTTTAATATTTTTAGATTCTTCTTGGGATAAGAAAGCAGAATGATTCACAAGTTTTTCAAGGAGGATCTTGTGGCTAGACCACGGGATGGTTCACCTATGATTTGATCTATAGGATGGTTTCTAATAAATTTTCAATTTCTAGGCAACTCCTAAATTTCATTGTTATTATCTTTAGATGATTTTTCATTTAATTTTGAGTTTTCACTTGCATTGTTTTCAAAAGATAATTTATCTAAGCATTTTCTAATATCAATATCATCTTCATCATCTTTCTTAGAAAATTGATTAGATTCATCGAACACAACATGAATGGATTCAATGACAGTTAATGTTCTTTTATTGAAAACCCTATATGCTTTACTATTAAGTGCATAACCTAAGAAAATACCTTCATCGGATTTAGAGTCAAATTTCCCTAGGTGTTCATTATCTCTAAGCATAAAGCATTTACAACCAAACACATAAAAATAGGAAATATTAGATCTATGGTTGTTCCACCATTCATAAGGGGTTTTATTTATTGACGGTCTAATCAACACCTTATTCATGACATAACATGCAGTATTTATGGTCTCGGCCCAAAAGTATTTAGGTAAGTTATGTTCATTCAGCATAGTTCTACCCATTTCTTGTAGTGACCTATTCTTTCTTTCTATCACACAGTTTTGTTGAGGTGTCCTAGGTGCAGAGAAGTTATGTGATATGCCCTCTACGTCACAATAATTTTATATGCCCTCATTTTAAATTTTGTGCCTCTATTACTTCTTATATAAGTTATCTTATATCCCTTTTCATTTTGAATTCGCCTACAAAGTTTGGTAAACTGTTCACATGATTCATTTTTATGTGCGAGAAACAACACCCATGTGAACCTAGAAAAGTCATCTACAATTACAAAAGCATATGATTTACCACCAAGGCTTTGCACAAAATTAGGATCAAACAAATCTAAATGAAGCATCTCAAGTGGTCTAGTAGTAGATATGTATTTCTTTTTCTTAAAACTAGATTTTGTTTGCTTACCCATTTGACATGCATAACAAATTTTATCTTTTACAAATGACATTTTAGGCAAACCTTTTACTAATTCTTTTCTAACAAGTTTTGACAATAAATCAATGCTAGCATGTCCTAAGCACCTATGCCATAACCAACTAGCTTCATTTACAGCAGAAAATCAAGTCACTTGTTGTGAAGCTACGTTATCAAGAGAGGTAGTATAAACATTTTCATGGCGATCGACAGTAAAAAGCACTTTGTGATCTGATTTATCTTCTATTATGCATTTATCATTTTCAAAAGACACCTTATATCCTTTATCACACAATTGACTTATACTTAGTAAATTATGGTTCAACCCATCAACTAATAAAACATTATCAATAGTAAGGGAAGAATCCTTACCAACCTTACCTACCCCGATGATGCACCCTTTGGCATTGTCCCCGAATGTCACATCTCCTCCATCCTTGGGAATGATTGATGTGGATTTTCCCTTGTCGTCGGTCATGTGTCATGAGCATCCGCTACCAGGTACCACCGGTCCTTGGAGGTGGACGATCTTAGGTATACCTGCAAAGTAAGCTAAGTGACTGATGTTGGTCCCCAAATTTTGTTGGGTCCACGGGAGTTAGTGGTTGGATTGCCCTTGTAATAACCCAAGAAATTAATCACGGCTTCATCGACGAACACAGGGGTTTCGTCGACGAAGGTTCATGAGGATCTTGTCAATGAGGGCACGTCTCGTTGACGAGAAGATACTGAGAGAGGGTTTGTGGCAGTCTGAAACTCATCGACAAGGGTGCAAGTTTGTCGACGAACTTTCTTCAGGACTCGTTGACGAGATGACATGTCTCGTCGATGAATCTAGCTCTATAAATAGTTGAAACTCAGATTTTTCTACAGAATTTGGTGCAGGAATATCTCTCTCTCTCTCAAATGTTTCCCTCCCCTTCTCTCTTTGATCTCGACTCCGTTTCTTACTGGATCAACATTCTGAAGCCACCACGACACTCCTAGGTAAGTTCTCTGCAAGTCTGCTGAAGCGGATCGTTGGTGGGAGTGATTCGAATTTCATCCCAATCTCAGGGTAAGGCATTTTAGTCAGTATTTACTTTTCCCATAGTTATAAGAAATGTTGTATGCAAAGAAATACTGATATTTTGTTCTGGGGGATGTTGTTTCGAGGGTGTTGAGTAGGGAACCCTGTGAGTATAAAACCAGGATATAGTAGGGACTTTTTAGAATTTAGGTAAGGGAAATATGCTATGCTAGAGATTTTTAATATGTATATCAGAAGATTTTGAATGTGTATTTACAAGCATGCATATCAGATTATTTTTCCAGAATATCAGGAATAGTATTTTTACAGCAGAATTACAGAAATGAAGCATGAGATTTTGATTACACAGTTCTGTGGCCTGAGTTTATTATAGTTTAATATGTTGATTGTGAAATTTTATAGATATCCAGATATACAATTTATTAGCAGAATGCATGATTTAGAGCATTAGTCAGAGTAACATGATTCTAAACCGTAACACTCAAACTGATATTACAGATACTATATACATATATTACAGATAGTACAAACAGATATTATAGATATACAAATATTACAGACAGTTTATACAGACAGATTATACAGTCAGATATACAATTATAGCATCAAGATGCTATAGTTATGTTATTCAGATATTACAGTGTCTACAGTACATAATTATAGTGTTATGGTTGCTTTGAAATCATGTTAAAATAGCAAGATAAATATGTCTATATATATATATATTATTGTATTACACAGTATCAGAACCCTGTGGAAATTACAGATAGAGATATTTAGCAGAGCATGGTACCATTGCTATTTACAGAATAAAGTGCAACCACATAACTTAGATAGTATATGGATTCCGTCTAACCGTGCCAGGAGAGATTGTAGTCTCCCCAGCGAGCTGGGTTGAGGTGGCCGGTTAAACGATTTTAGAGTTTGGAGATTGCCCAGAGAGATTGTAGTGGGCCAGATTGGCGGATGTACAGATATAGATTAACTTTCCTGGTAAGCCAACCAGAGTAAGTCCAGCCTACAGGTCGCACAACCGTATCATGAGATAGTAGAAGTTCCTATGTACAGATATATCACACAACAACAGTTTATATTATTATATTAGTAGTATGTTCAGATAGCAACCTTAGATACACGACTATACTTTAAATTACATTACATATATTTTGTACAGTTTATCATCTTACTTAGATTACAGTATCAGTATTATTTCAGTATTTTAAATGTGTAACTCAGTCGACACACACTAATAATAGCATATTTTCTCTTAGTGAGCGTTGACTCATCCCAGTGACTTACTTTTTTTTCAGGAGATCCAGCTAGGCGAGCAGATCAAGCTCGCGGGTAGAGGTTATGTTGAGCTGCCCCTTGCTGGAAAGATAGGTGTGTTTTTGGTATCAGTGATTTGGGAATAGTTTCCAAATTTTGATGTTGTCACCGGATATTTATTATTGTAAAAATATACTTAAGATTATTATAGTTTTCTGGTATTGTGTATATGATAGTTTATAATTTTTCAGTTACCGTTGCCTAGGTGTGTATGACATACAACATTTTTCTCAGTGCTCCCTAGAGCCTAAGTTTACCAGTAGTATTTCAGATAGATGACATTTATGATATACAGATAGACGAAGGTAAGGAAAAATAAAAATAAAAAGCAGGTCGTTATAGTTTGGTATCAGAGCCTAGGTTGCTAGGTTCTGTAGACTTTAGAATGCAACGGGAACAATACCAGAATATAAGAAAAAGATTTGAGGTTTTGTTCTGTGATCCGAATACAGGATTTTCGTGGTGGTTTCTATATTTTTCCTAGGGTAACGATTTTAGGAAAACTATAGTAAACTATCGACGAGTCATGTGTTTGGTTTGCAGGATTGGATTTTGGAGTAAAGAACAGGGGAGTGGTTAATAGAGAATCTGAAGTTTTAGTTGAATGAGTAGATTAGATCTATACGGGGGATAGGATACTGAAATGATGTTCTATGTATTTCAGGATGGATCTAGGGAGCAGTGGTATGAATGCAGGAGGTGACAGACCAGGACCGTCCAGTATGGGAGGTGGGGATACAGATTTCGTATTATGCTGTGTCACTTAGCAGGTGATGGCTGAGATGACTAGGAGTGGAGGAGAGCGTAGCTCCACGATCGAGTAGTTTATGCAGATGAAGCCTCCCTCTTTTGATGGAGGATCTGACTTGATCGTAGCTGAGATTTGGGTTCAGGATGTTGAGGAGATTTTAGCAGTACTGGCATGTACAGACGAGCAGAAAGTGGCATTTGCGACATTTAAACTGACAGGATAAACAAAGCGCTAGTGGAGATCAGCGTGGATGATTGAGGTGCAAAGGCTGGATCCAGTGCCAGTGTCGTGGATTCGATTTAAGGAATTATTCTTTGAGCTATATTTTCCTGCTATCGTTTGTAGCGCGAAGGTAGAAAAATTCCTGCATTTGACTCAAAGGTTGATGACTGCGTCTCAGTATGCTGCACAATTCATTGAGTTGTCCCATTTCACCCCGCACTTAGCACCAAATGAAGAAAAGAAAGCAAGGAAATTTGAGGAAGGTCTGAAGTAGAGTTTGTTTGAGCAAGTTATCGGCTTTCGGGCTCAAATGTTTGTGGAGGTGGTCAATAGAGCTGCTATTATTGAGAGTGGTATGTAGAGAGGTGCTGCAGCTCAGGGTTAGATAAAGAGGTCCACAACTCAGGATTTTTAGGTGAGTTCCAGTCGAGTTCCCTGGAGAGGAGATCGATATGGAGGCAGTCAGGGATGAATGATAGGCCGCAGTGGTCCTCAGTGTGGACGGGCTGTTCCTATCTGTCTTAGTTTTTGCCGGAGGCATCAGGGTGAATGTAGGATGGGAGAGGACGTTTGCTACTGATGTGGGAGACCCGGGCACAAATCTTGGCTGTGTCAAGGATTGCCAGCTCATACACCAGCTCCCTGACCGTAATGGGGTGGTTATCAGATACCCCGTGGTGGCCAGTAGAGGAACACTGCACTGGCGAGAGTCTATGCATTGACACCAGATGATGCCGATGTAGCTAGAGACGTAGTTACATGTACCCTTATTGCTTTTTCATATAAAGCTATTGTTTTATTTGATACAGGTGCCACCCACTCTTTTATTTCATCGGTATATGCAAAATTAATGGGGTATAAGGCATAGTTGTTGGATATTGGATTGGTTGTAGCTACGTCGATTGGGTCAGTAGTGAGATGTTGGAGAGTACTTAGGAGCTTTTTAGTGATTATTTAGGAAAAGGTGTCGCCAGCCGGTCTTGTGATGTTAGATATGCAGGGGTTTGATATAATTCTGAGTATGGATTTGTTGGCAGTTAAGCATGCTAGTATTGACTGTTATTTGAAAGAAGTGATTTTCATACTTCTAGGCGAGCAAGAATATATATTTCTTGGTTCGCGGGTACGTTCTTCGCCACAACTTGCGTTAGCTATTCAGGTAAGGAAATTGATTCAAGAAGGTTTCCAGGGATTTGTTGCCTACATTAAAGAATTGTCAAAAGAAGAACTGAAACAAGTTGGCATCCCTATGGTTAGAGAAATTTCAGACGTATTTCCTGAAGAATTACTTGGTTTGCCACCTGACTATGAAGTTGAATTTACTGTGGATCTTCTACCAAGGTCAGCACCAGTATCTAAAGCACCTTACCAAATGACCCCAGTTGAGTTAAAAGAATTAAGAGACCAATTACAAGATTTAGTGGATAAAGGATTTATCAGGCCTAGCGTGTCGCCCTGGGGAGCACCAGTTTTATTTGTGAAGAAGAAAGATGGGACCATAAGGATGTGACAGTTAAGAATAAATATCCTCTTCCTAGGATCGACGTCTTATTTGATCAGCTCCAGGGGACCTAGGCTTATTCTAAAATTTACCTGCGGTTGGGTTATCATCAGGTGAAAGTGAGGGTAGAAGATGTCTCAAAAACGGCATTTCGAACGAGATATTGGTATTACGAGTTCTTGGTGATGCCATTTGAGTTGATTAAAGCACCAGCGGTATTCATGGATTTAATGAACTGAGTGTTCCATCAGTATTTGGACCAGTTTCTGGTTGTATTTATTAATGATATACTGGTCTACTCGAGGAGTTTTGAGGAGCACGAGTATCATTTGAGGCTGGTGTTACAAACATTGAGAGAGAGAAAGTTGTACGCGAAGTTTAAGAAATGTGAATTCTGGCTGAGGCAGGTTTCTTTTCTTGGCCATGTGATCTCTGAGGCAGGTGTATCTGTTGACCCGAGTAAGATAAAGATAGTAGTGAATTGGGTCAGGCCAGGGAATGTTCAAGAGGTTAGAATTTTCCTGGGTATAGCAGGCTATTATCGGCACTTTTTGGATGGTTTCTCCAGTTTGTCAGGTCCGTTGATGCAACTTACAAGGAAAAATGTAAGGTTTGAAAGGACTGATGACTATGAGCAGAGCTTTCAGGAATTGAAACTGAGGTTGGTAACTGCCCCAGTGTTGGCTATCCCATTAGGGGAGGACAAATTTGTGATATACAGTGATGCGTCCCTAAAGGGTCTTGGATGTGTGTTGATGCAGCACGGCAGGGTCATTGCATATGCTTCTAGACAGCTTAAAGAATATGAGAAGAATTATCCTGTGCATGATTTGGAGATAGCTGCAGTAGTGTATGCTCTTAAGATTTGGAGGCAATATCTGTATGGTGGAAAGTGCGACATCTTCACGGATCACAAGAGTTTGAAATATTTTTTTACCCCAAAAAAGCTAAATATGAGCCAAAGAAGGTGGCTAGAACTTATTAAATATTATGACTGCACTATTAGTTACCACCTAGGGAAAACGAATGTAGTAGCAGATGCTCTGAATAGGAAATTAGTGGGACCAATAGTGGCAGCCATGGAGATTTAGCACTCGATTCTGATGGATTTGGAGAGAATTAACATAGAGTTAGTAGGAGATAGACCTCATGCATTTTTTTCCAGCCTGGTTGTACAACCTACACTATATGAGAAAATTAAGGCAGTGATAACGCGGAATTGGCAGAGGTAATGGCTAGAGTGCGGGATGGTCAGAGAGAGGAGTTCAGCATAATAGATGATGGAGCCCAGCGGTTCTGTACTAGGCTATGTGTTCCTGTTGATACCGAGATCAGGAAAACTATATTGGAGGAGACTCACAGATCCCTATACACCATACATCCAGGTAGTACTAAAATGTATCAGGATCTGCGAGAGTACTTTTGGTGGAGTGGAATGAAAAAGGAAATTTCTGAATTTGTACAATAGTGTTTGACGTGCCAGCAAGTTAAGGCTGAGCACCAGAGACCAGCAGGGCAGTTGCAGCCACTCTTCATTCTAGAGTGGAAGTGGGATCACGTTTCTATGGATTTTATTACAGGGTTAGCATCAGTGCGTCAGGGATTGAATACAATTTGGGTGGTTGTTAATTGTCTGACGAAGACCACCCATTTCATCCCTATTAAAGTCGGTTGCTCCATGGACAGATGGGTAGAAATATACGTGAAATTAGGAATAGCTTCCTAAGAGGGGGGGGGTGAATTGGATTCTAAAAGTTTCTTTTAATTCCTTTTAAAATACCTTAAACTTCTTTTATTTATTTTAACCAATTCTTGACTTATTTTTTAATTCCTTAATCAATCAAGAACTTAGTTCTTTTATCCAATCAATTAAACACAATCTTCAAACCAAACAATCAATTGATTTGCCAAGTACAAGTTAAACAACAAACAACCAAACCAAGATATAAAGTATTCAGCAATTTGGTAATATAAGATCTTGAGATAGTTTATTTGTTTATATAAGCCCTGTGATTATGAATTATAATTTATGCTTACTGAAGTAAAGCCCTGTATAAATAAATCCAATCACTCTTTCCAAATATTTAGAATTCAAATAAACTCTTGGTAAATTTATCTTTGGGGTGTTAACCAAGTAACGTACTCCCGTATGGTTTCCGCAAGATATGGTGTAACCAACGTACTCCCTTTCGGTTTCCGCAACCCAAATCAAAATTGGATTTTAAGTTTACTTGATTTCCAAATATGCATAATATGTATAATTTAGATATTTAAATCATCCACGCAGTTGTATATGAACTGAAATTAAAGAATAGGGAAAGAGAGAGTGAGACGGAGATTTTTACGAGGTTCGGCTTATACCCAGCCTACGTCCTCGCCTTTGGCAAACCACCAAAGGATTCACTAAACCTGTTCCGTTGACGAGTGGAACAAAATCGATTATAACACTCCTTGGTTAAGGCTAGAGTTTGCCTTCTCCAAACGATATTCCCTCGTTCGGTCACTCCTTACATAGGCTAGAGTCTGCCTCTCTAAGCAATATCCCCTTGCTTAGCCAACGATCCAAACACCTTGAAATGTCAATGAACTACAAGAAACATAAGATAAAATCTGCGTGCAAGTATATTCTCTCAAAGAGCAAGTTAGTACAATTTCAGCACTATATACTTAAATGTAAAATATCAATAGGAAATAGAATGAAGCTCAAGTGTAGAATTCACCAATATCCTTCTTAGAAGAGGATTAGCAGTAGGAATTCAAAGGAAGAAGGATCAACACTTCAGAGTTCTCAGCAAAAGAATTTTCCAATGAGTGAGCAAGAGAACTTAGGAAGAACAAGAATACTTTCAGCTTCTCAAAACAGATTTTTCAATTCTTAGTTTTTTATTTGTTTTGCAAAACCATGTATTTATGGGCTTTCAAACTTGAAAAAGTTTTCTTAAATAATTTCCCTATTTATTAGAATATTTAAGGTTCAAACGGCTATAATTTAAAACATTGGAATTTTAAAAATTTGCCCGTTGAACAATTTTTAAATGTTTGACAGCAGTGACCCTGTTTCGGTGTTTTGGCCATAACTTTTTCTGTATAACTCCAAATTAGGTGGTCTTGGTGTCCAAAGAAATCTAAGAGAAAATCCTACAACTTTCATGTTTACGACTATTTAAAATAATGAGTTTTTGATAGAGAAAAATTCACCTCAATGCGGCTGTATAAAAACTGACAGCATTTGGGAAAAAAACTCTTTTTGGTGCTCTTTATTCCAAAAATGATTTTAACCTTTTTAAAATAACTTTTGACCATATAAAAATATTATTCAGGTATTTTGAAAAGTATCTAGGTCTAAGAAGTTAACCTAAGAGCTTCAAAATATTTCAAATGATATTTTAAACATTAAAGCACTTACATGAGACTTCTAAAATATTAACATTCTAAGTTCTTGAGTCTTCATGCTTTGTCCTTTGATTGAATCCATCTTTTCTTCAAACTTCCATATTCTTTAAGCTTTCTTACTTTGCCTTTCTTTGGATCTTTTGACTTTAATATGCCTTGGCTTTCAACAACTTATTCATGTCCTCATGTTCTTCAACAAGTAATTCATGTCTTGGCTCATTTAAGCTTCATTTGATCCTTGTGAGCACTTTGACCTTGCTTCCATCATATTTGATCCGTGTGGGAACTTTGACCTTACTTTCACATATATGAATCCTGAAATATCATTACTCACACAATTACATTAAATTTCACTTGTTTGTTAGCATCAAAACAAGATAACAAGATTTTAAGCCTTGTAAGGCCAACAATACGTTCAGGAGATAGTTCATGTTCATGGAGTACCAGTATCCATAGTCTCGGACAGAGATCCTAGGTTTACTTCACCATTTTGGAAAAGCTTTCAGGAGGTTATGGGTACACAATTAGCATTTAGCACTGCTTTCCACACTCAGACAGATGGTCAAACTGAGAGGACGATCCAGACATTAGAAGATATGCTTTGTGCATGCATGCTAGATTTTGGAGGTAGCTGGACTCAGTTTCTGCCACTAGTTGAATTTGCTTATAATAACAGCTATCAAGTTAGTATCGGTATGGCACCTTACGAGGCGTTGTATGGTAAGAGATTTCATTCTGCTCTTTTTTTGGATGAATTAGGCAAGAGGTGACTTTTGGGTCCAGAGATTGTACAACAGGTGTATGATAAGGTCTGTCTAATTAAAGAAAGAGTTAGTACCGCACAGAGTCGGAAGAAAAGTTACGCAGACACTCATCGCCAGGAGTTAGAATTTGATGTGGGAGATTGGGTATTCTTGAAGGTAGCTCCTCTGAGAGGAGTTATGAGATTTGGAAAGAAGGGCAAGTTGAGCCCTAGGTATATTGGTCCTTTTGAGATATTAGAAAGAATAGGGTTAGTTGCCTATAGGCTAGTTTTGCCTCCAACATTATCTAGAATACACGACTCGTTTCATGTTGCTATATTGAGGAAATACATCCCAAACCCATCCCACATAATCAGCTATGCAGAAATAGAGCTTAAGGATTCATTAGCTTATGAAGATGTACCAGTACAGATCTTGGACGAAAAGACACAAGCACTGCGCATCAAAGAAATTCAGCTAGTAAAAATTTTGTGGAGGAATCATGCTATAGAGGAAGCTTTTTGGGAACTTGAGAAGCTAGATAAGACAGAGATACGCGCAGTTATTCCAAGAGATTTAGTGGTATCGGGTAAAGTATAAGTAGTTAGATAAAGTTTCTTTTGTAGGTACATGTATTGATTTAATTAGTAGGTAGTCTTTTAGTTTTAAATGTGTAATCTCCCAGAACTTAGAATGTAACCACGGTATTCCTCAGCCATAAGTGAGGGTAACTAATAAAATAAGTAGATCATTTGCCTTTATGGGATGATAGATTGTATGGATGATGTTCAACACAGATAGTAAATTTCGAGGACAAAATTTTTTAAGGAGGGGACAATATAATAACCCAAGAAATTAATCAGGGCTTCATCGACGAACACAGGGGTTTCGTCGACGAAGGTTCACGAGGATCTCATCAATGAGGGCACGTCTCCTCGATGAGAAGATATCGAGAGAGGGTTTGTTGCAGCCTCAAACTCGTCGATGAGGGGTGTAGGTTCGTCGATGAACTTTCTACAGGACTCGTTGATGAGATGATGTGTCTCGTCGACGAATCCGACCCTATAAATAGTTGAAACCTGAATTTTTTTACAGAATTTGGTGCAGGAATATATCTCTCTCTCTCTCCCTCTCTCTTCTCTCTCTTAAACGTTTCCATCCCATTCTCTCTTCGATCTCGATTATGTTTGTTGACGGATCGATGATCTGAAGCCACCACGACGCTCATAGGGAAGTTCTCTGCAAGATTGCTGGAGTGGATCGTTCGTGGGAGTGATTCGAATTTCATCCCAATCTTGGGGTAAGGCATTTTAGTCAGTATTTGATTTTCCCATGGTTATAAGAAATGTTGTATGCAAAGAAATACGGATATTTTATTCTCGGGCATGTTGTTTCCAGGGTGTTGAGCAGGGAACCCTACGAGTATAAATCCAAGAAATAGTAAGGACTTTTCAGAATTTAGTTAAGGGAAATATGCTATGCTAGAGATTTTTAATATGTATATCAGAAGATTTTGAATGTGTATTTACAAGCATGCAAATCATATTATTTTTCCAGAATATCATGGATAGTATTTTTACAGCACAATTACAGAAATGAAGCATGAGATTTTGATTACACAGTTGTGTGGCCTTGTTAGCCTAGCTAGGCTTACAACTCTTGATTTTGATGATAACAAAGTAAGGTTATCTAATATTGTTTTCAAGTGATATTATTTCAGGCAAAGATGATTTTCTCAAACTTTAAATACTTTATGAAATCTCACAAGGATCAAGGAACAAGGAAAGCCTTACATTAATACAAGTGATCCATAATAAAAGCTCAAGGAAGTTTGAAAGATCAGCAACAAATGAACTCAAAGCAAAGAAGTGTCAAATTTGTTTATAGGACAAGCTTTGTAAGTACTTCAAATTGATTCATGTATGAATATTAATTTTGAAGCTCATTAGGCAAAGACACACTTAGAAACCTGAAGTTTTTAAAGTCTTGGAACATGTTTTTCAAAGTTAAACAAGTTAATATTGCAAGATTAATTAAGCAAAGATGAAAGAGATAAAGTTGTTCTTAAAAGAAGGAAAGCCTGCCGGACAGACAACTGTCTGTTTAATGGACAGACAACTGACATTTTTTTTAAGGATCTTAAACAAGTGATAGTAGCATGATAGACGACTATCAAGTTATTGACAGACGACTGCCAGTGACAAATGAGACGTATGTGTGTGTTCTGCCAGCCAACTGCCACCATTCTGATTGATTTTTTAAATTGAGTTGTTCAGTGACAGACAACTTCCACCTTGAGGGCAGCTGACTGCCACCTTTCTATTTGTGAAAAATATGTATGAAATACTTGGACAGACGACTGTCAGAGATTCCACAGTCGTCTGGCTCGTGGCAAAATTCAAATTTCTCAACGGGCATATTTTTAAATTTTCAATTACTTGAAACCCAAATTATTTTAAAACTTGGACCCTACTCCAAGTAAACTTGGGGAACAAGTAATAAACCATTCTACATCTATAAATACCCTCAAAATACATTGATTTAGACACCAAGATTTCAAATCAGCAATCAAACTCTCTCTCAAGCACTCTGAAATTATGAAAGCTCTTCATTAATCTCAACATCCACGAAATTCTCAAAAGCTTTGCTGATTGTCTCACTGATATTGCATTTTAATTGTTAATTATTTCATCAATTGAAAGATTACTACGGTGATAAAACTCTAGAGCTTCAATTTGAATTTCGTATTGTGAATTTACTAAAGCATATAGTTTTTATCTGTACTAATCAGCTCTTGAGGAGCAATTCTTGTACGCCTTGTTTTAAATCTTTGTAACAGATTGATTGATGGTTCGAGTGTTGAATCGTTGGACAAAACAAGGGGATATTGTTTGGAGAAGGCGGGCTCTAGCCTTAACCAAGGAGTGTTGTAATCAGTATTGTTCCGCCTGGTAAAGGAACGGAAATAATGAATCCTTCGGTGGTTTTGCCAAGGGCGAGGATGTAGGCTGTGTTGAAGCCGAACTTCCTAAGATCTTGTGTTCTTCTTTCTTCCTTACTCTTTTCTTTTCAGAAAAATTTACAAACTACGTGGATGTTTTATAAATTTATGAATTCTGAGTGTTTGGTTATTAAATAGACCGGAAGTTAATTTGTTTTGGTTTGATCAGCATTGATTACGAAACTGAAAGGGACCACGCTGGTTGATCATCCTTAACTTATTAAACTGAAAGTTTATTTACAAGCTGGACATTGGGAAGAAGGTTGTTTGTGAAATTTAACAACAGGGCTTATACAAATTCAGCAAGCTTTACACATTAGTACCGTGGTATTATTAAGTGGTTGATTAATTTGTTTTTGTTGTGATTACTCTGATTTAATTTTGTGATTATGGTTGAGCATTAATTATTGTTATAACACAAAAGTATTAAAAAGGGAAATAAATTTTAAAAAATCCCAATTCACTTCCCTTTTGGGAAAGCTATTCCAATTTCAATTGGTATCAGAGCCTAATTATAGTAATTCCTAACAAGAAACTATAAAAAGATCAAATGGCAAATATATTCGGCGAGGGCCAATCCTCAGCCCGTCCACCAATCTTTTGTGGACATAACTATACCTTTTGGAAAAAGAGAATGCAAAAATATCTCCAACACATGGATTTGAAAGCTTGGGAAGTAGTTATGGATGGAGACCTAATTCCTACTAAGATAGTAGATGGAAAACAAATTCCCAAAGAGAAAAAAGATATCACTGATTTAGACTATAAGATGCTCCAAATAAATTCAAGTGCTATAAATGCCCTATACTGTGCTTTAGATGCTAATGAGTTCAATAGGGTCATGGCCTGCAAGACGACTAAAAAAATATGGGACAAATTAGAAGTAACATAGGAAGGAACAATAGATGTTGGAGACAACATGATAGATATGTTAACGAGTGAGTATGAAGCATTTAAAATGAGTTCAGATGAAACAATCTCAAGTTTGTACACTAGGTTTACCCACATAATCAACTCCTTAAGTGCCTTAGGAAAGACTTACACTACCTACGAAATGATTAGAAAAATTCTAAGAGGCCTTCCCTCTATATGGGAACCAAAGGCTACTGCTATCACAGAAGGTAGAAACCTTAAAACCACCTCTCTAGATGAACTCATAGGTTCATTACTTACCTATGAAATGGCTTTAAAGGAAAGAAATCCTGAACCCAAGTATAAAATATCAAGTGATGAGGAAAGTGAATCAAGCGATTTAGATCAGGATGAATTTGCATTCATCACTAAGAGGCTAGGCAAGTTCTATAGGAGGAATAAAAGGTTTTCGAGAAAGTTTAATAAAAAGAAACCTGAAAAAGGAGAGACAAGTAGAAAAGAAAATAAAAGTAAAAATGAATCTCCTATATGCTCTTATTGCAAGAAATCAGGGCATATCAAGTCGGACTGCCCGTTACTCGAGAAAGACAAGAAGAAAAAGAAGGAAGCTATGAAGGCCACTTGAGATGATTCAAGCTCTAGCGAGACGGAAAACAAGTCAAGTGGAGAAGAGATGACAAATATATGCTTCATGACGAATAACGAAGGGGTAAATTCCTATTACTCCTCAACAAAATCTTACAATGAGTCTTGTGATGAGTCTTGTGACAGCATGCCCTCCTATAAGGAATTACAAGCTGAGTTGTTTTCTTTACATAAAAGATCCATAAAAATTTCTAAGAGAAACATAACTTTAAAAGATCAAAATAAAGAATTAATGAAGCAACTTGAAACATCTAAAATCAGTGAAAAGTAGAAAGATTTTTGTATTGAAAAGTAAAAAGAAGAAATAAGAGAAACTACTCAAGAGATAGAAAAAATTAATGAAGATGATTTAAATAAAAAAGGAGTTAGAGATAATCGAACTTAAAACATCAGTAGTGGATAAAGAGAAAATTATATATAACTTTACCAAAGGAAAAGAAAATTTGGAAAACATGATTGAAGAACAAAGACTAAATGGAAACAAAGAAGGGACATGTTATAATGGAAAAACAAACAAAAGGAGTAAACAATTATACATGGGATATTTTGTCAAATAAGCCAAGCACTATGCTAGTACTTCTTCAAACAATAAACATGAACACACCACTTGCTACATGTTCAAGACTAAAGGTTATGTAATGTTTAATTGCCCACTAAAAAGAAAATATGTTAAAGTTCAAGAAGAATGGAAAGTAAATAATGGAACTAAAAACAATTCAAAGAAAGTTAAGAGAATTTGGGTTCCAAAGACTAACACAATGAATCCCTCATTGTAGGTGTGCTTTAGGACAACACCATCAACGGATAAATGGTACTTGGACAACGAGTGTTCAAGGCACATGACCGGTAATAGGACCAAGTTCACCACATTAAAACAAAAGGATGGGGGATATGTCACCTTCGACAACAATGCCAAAGGCAAAATTATTGGCATTGGGAAAGTAGGTAAAGAACCTTCTCTTACTATAGATAATGTGTTATTGGTGGAAGGATTAAAACACAATCTTTTAAGTATAAGCCAATTAAGTGACAAAGGGTTCGAAATAATTTTTAAGAAAGAAAAATATGTTATTCAAAATCCCAAGAACAATAAAACCTTGTTTATAGCTCATTGGATAAATAATGTATATTGCATAAACCTTGAGAACTTGGTAAATCAAAATGTAACTTGTTTAGCTGCAATAAACGAAATGAGTTGGCTTTGGCATAGGAAACTAGGACATGCTAGTATGGATCTTTTATCCAAATTATCTAAGAAAAATCTTATAAAAGGATTACCAAATACTAAATTCATAAAAGACAAGGTATGTGATGCATGCCAAAAGGGAAAGCAAGTCAAAACAAGCTTCAAAAAGAAAAAATACATATCTATGAAAAGACCCCTAGAACTCTTTCACCTAGACTTATTTGGTCCAACTAGAACCTTAGACTTAGGAGGCAAACAATATGCTTTTGTAATTGTAGATGACTATTCAAGATTTACTTGGGTATTATTCTTAGCAAAAAAAGATGGAGCTTGTGACATGCTAATCACCTTATGCAAGAAATTACAAAATGAAAAAGGCTATAACATAACTAATTTTTGTAGTGGTTAAGGCAAGAAATTTAAAAATAAAGATGTTGATAAATTCTGTAAAGAATATGGAATAAATCATAATTTTTCAGCACCTAGGACTCCACAACAAAATGGAGTTGTAGAAAGAAAAAATAGAACCCTCCAAGAAATGGCTAGAGCATAATAAACGAAAATAATCTACCTAAATACTTTTGGGTAAAAACTGTAAGTACAGCTTGTTATATTGTAAATAGGGTATCCATAAGATCAAGTATAGACAAAACACCGTATGAATTATGGAAGGGAAGAAAACCTAACATTTCCTACTTTCATGTATTTGGGTGCAAATGTTTTATTCTTAATACTAATGATGATTTAGGAAAGTTCGATGCAAAATCTGATGAAGGTATTTTCTTCGGTTATTCTACAAATAGTAAAGCATATAGGGTTTATAATAAAATGACTCTTACTATTATTGAATCAATACACATAACATTTGATGAATCAAATAATTATGACAATAAAGTTAAGAATGATGAAAAAGAAGATATCTCACAAAAAGTAGAAGATCTTGAAATAAAAGAAGAAAATAATAATGAAGCTTCAAAAGAAAACACCATAGAAAGTCTAGAATTACCTAAAAAATGGAAATATGCTAAAAGTCACCCAAAAGATCGAATTCTTGGTAAACCATCAGAAGGAATAACCACTAGAGCCTCATTAAAAAATATTTGTAACCATTATGCTTTTTTGTCTCAAGATGAACCCAAGAATATAAAAGAAGCATTAAAAGATGATTCTTGGATTATAACTATGCAGGAGGAACTAAATCAATTTGAAAGGAGTCAAGTGTGGGAACTTGTACCTAAACCCAAAGATAAATCAATCATAGGAACCAAATGGGTGTTCAGAAATAAAAAGGATGAAAATGGGGTAGTTGTAAGAAATAAAGTTAGGCTAGTAGCACAAGGCTATAATCAAGAAGAAGGTATCGATTATGAAGAAACCTTTGCTCCCATAGCAAGAATGGAAGCCATAAGGATGCTTCTTGCCTATGCAACCAATAAAGACTTTAAATTATACCAAATGGATGTAAAAAGTGCATTCTTAAATGGTTATATAAATGAAGAAGTTTATGTTAAACAACGTCCAGGATTTGAAGACCCTAAAAACCCAAATCAAGTATTCAAGTTAACTAAAGCCTTGTATGGGTTGAAACAAGCTCCTAGAGCTTGGTATGAAAGACTAGGCAAGTTCCTACTCCAAAATAATTTTTCAAGAGGAAAGATAAATAACATTCTATTTATAAAAATAAAAAATAATGATATGCTTATATTACAAATTTATGTTGACGATATCATATTTGGAGCAACTCATGAAGATTTATATGACGAATTTGCTACAACTATGCAAAGAGAGTTTGAAATGAGCATGATGGGAGAATTAAATTACTTCCTAGGGTTACAAATTAAACAACCTAAAAATGAAACATTTATAAATCAAATTAAATATATCAAAGACATATTAAAAAAGTTTGATATGGAAGAAAGCAAACCCATAGGAACTCCCATGAGCACTTCAACAAGTCTTGACAAGGATGAAAAAGGAAAACAAGTAGATACCAAACATTATCGAGGAATGAAAGGAAGCCTACTATATTTAACAACAAGTTGACCAGATATCATGTTTAGTGTATGTATGTGTGCTAGGTTTCAATCGGCTCCTAAAGAATCACATCAAATCGCAGTAAAACGAATCCTCAGATATTTAATAAGCACACTTGATCTAGGTTTATGGTATCCAAAGGGAATTGACTTCAAAATGATAAGTTATTCAGATTCGGATTATGTAGCATGCAAAATAGATAGAAAGAGCACTAGTGGGACTTGTCACCTTTTAGGACACTCACTAGTTTTTTGATTTTCAAAGAAACAAAATTTCGTAGCATTATCTACAGCTGAAGCATAATAAATAGCAGCTAGGAGCTGTTGTGCTCAAACTTTAAACATGAAACAACAATTAAGGGACTTCAAAATTAAATATCAAACAATCCCTATAAAGTGTGATAATACCAGTGCTATAAATTTCTCAAAGAATCCAATATCACATTCAAGAACCAAACATATTGATATACGTCATCATTTCTTAAGAGATAATGTAGAAAAGAAAGAAATAGTTCTTGAATTTGTTAACACTCACGATCAATTAGCTAATATATTCACAAAACCACTAGCTGAAGATCAATTTGTAGTTATCCGATGGGAATTAGGAATGTTACATATACGAGAGGTTAACTAAAGAGAGAAAATAATTTCTTCAGGGCAGACGACTATCAAACACCAGGCAGGCGCCTGACAGACTACTGTTTATTTGGAAAGACAGTTGACAGCCGACTGTCAACTTGATGACAGATGACTGTCTTGCGGCAGTTCACCTTCATTTAACATAAAAACACTCTTTTTAAAATCCCCAGACGCTTGACCACTCGTCTACCCTTTAGGAAAACAACCTCTCTTCATCTCTTCCCCAAGTTTCTCCTCCTCCCGACGTCACTCCATCAAAACCCTAAATCCTTCACATCTAGGGTTTCTCAAATTATTGCTTCATCATCATGCCAAGAACCAAATCAGTTGGGAAAAAGGACAAAACTTCTTCTTCAAGGCTTGACAACAACAACGAAATTGAAAAATTATTAGTTTCATCTCACGCAAAAGCTTTGTAGCAAAATCACATCTCTACAATCGATCCAATGTTTTGTAAGGTGCTAGATATCTCTTTCTTTGAAGAAAATTTTCCTAAGATTCTTGAGTTGTTCAAAAATATAGGATGTGATAAGTTTGTTCTTCACCAAGTTAAGGGATATTACCCTGATCAGATTGAACTTTTCTACTCAAACTTGGTAAAGAAAGATGTTGGATTTGACACTGAAGTATTTGGCCAAAAGATCACACTTACTCCACACTCACTAAGGAAAATACTTCGTCATGGTGATTTTTAGTGCAATCCAATAGAAAAATAATGGACAATGGAATAGGGTTTTTCCCCCACAAGAATTTCTGCCTCTTGTGATGAACGATCAACCCGTCTATTTTGGAAACCCTTAATAATACAAACAGCTCAATCTGCAAGCACAAATTCTTCACAAGATCATTACTTATAATTCTAAGATCAGGATCCTTTGATCATATTTTCTTCTTTGATTGTTTTGTCATGTGGCGCATACTAAAAGGAAAGAAATTGGATTTAGCTAGCCTTGCACTCAAATGGATGATCATGAAGCTCGAATCTCCAAGAATTGGGCTTCCATATGGTGGCATTCTTTCCTTAGTTTTTGTTCATTTTCAATTCCTCACTCCATCTTCCAAACTAGTGAAGTGAACCCATTACAAGATATTCTCCTCCACTACTTTAAAGAGGATGGGTTACAAGAAGTATAACTAGGGATGGATGTTTAGGGGTAATAGACTAGCACGACCAGCACCAGAAGAACGTAATCCAGCTTCTGAAGAAGCTGATATGCCTCCTTGGTTTCTTCCTTTTTATCAGCACTATTCCAACTTCAGTTCTGAAATGAGGGATGATTTTGCTTCACTTCAAGACAAGATCTCAAATATTGATGATAAATATACTTTACTAGATAAGCGTCTTGACAACATCGAGCAACGTGTCACACAAAAATAACACTGATTCAGATAAAGAGGGTAATGAAAATGATAATGAAGTCTCTCAGGAAAAATCAGATGAAGACACTGTTGAAGCTGGAGAAGAAGAAGAAGCTGAAAAAGAAGAAACTGAAGAAGAAAGCATCACATTAATCTAATGGAAAAGGCATTGCTGCAAATAGTGACATAGCTTCTGATACTTGACTATAGACTCTTGATGATGTTTGAACTTTTTGCTATTTTGTATGCTACACATGCTTAGTTTTTGGATATATTAGGCCTTTTTGTTGATGTCAAAAGGGGGAGTATGTGTGTGAGCAAAGTTTATGAGTTTATGTACATGAGTTTATGTATGTTTTTGTTTCTAGTATTTCCGTTAATTTATGTATGTTTTTGTTCCTAGTTTTGAAATTTTGAACCTATGTATGTATTTATTTCAATGTTAAATTTGAAACTTTGAATCTTCTAAACTTGTCTTAATGAAATTATTTTCAGACTATGCTTATTGATAGGGGGATTATTATTTTTGCATCTTTGATCTTTCTTTGTCATCATCAAAAAGGGGGAGATTGTTGGCCTAACTAGGCTTACAACTCTCGATTTTGATGAAAACAAAGTAATGTTATCTAATATTGTTTTCAAGTGATATTATTTCAAGCAAAGATGATTTGCTCAAACTTCAAATACTTTATGAAAGCTCACAAGGATCAAGGAACAAGGAAAGCCTTACATTAATACAAGTGATCCATAATAAAAGCTTAAGGAAGTTTGAAAGATCAGCAACAAAAGAACTCAAAGCGAAGAAGTGTCAAATTTGTTTATAAAACAAGCTTTGTAAGTACTTCAAATTGATTCATGCATGAATATTAATTTTAAAGCTCATTAGGCAAAGACACACTTAGAAACCTGAAGTTTTTAAAGTCTTGGAACATGTTTTTCAAAGTTAAACAAGTTAATATTCCAGGATTAATTAAGCAAAGATGAGAGAGATAAAGTTGTTCTTAAAAGAAGGAAAGCCTGCTGGGCAAACCGACTGTCTGTTTAATGGGCAGACGATTGACATTTTTTTTAAGGATCTTAAACAACTGATAGTAGCATTACAGACGACTGCCAAGGACAAATGAGACATCTGTGTGTGTTCTACCAGCCGAATGCCACCATTTTGATTGATTTTTTAAACTGAGTTGTTCCATGATAGACGACTGCCGCCCTGAGGATAGCCGACTGCCACCTTTCTGTTTGTGAAAAATATGTATGAAATACTTGGACAGACGACTGCCAGAGATTCCACAGTTGTCTAGCTCGCGACAAAATTCAAATTTCTCAACAGGCATATTTTCAAATTTTCAATTACTTGAAGCCCAAATTATTTTAAAACTTGGACCCTACTCCAAGTAAACTTGGGGAACAAGTAAGAAACCATTCTACATCTATAAATACCCTCAAAGTACATTGATTTAGACACCAAGATTTCAAATCAGCAATCAAACTCTCTCTCAAGCACTCTGAAATTCTGAAAGCTCTTCATTGCTTTCAACATCCACGAAATTCTTAAAAGCTCCGTTGATTGTCTCACTGATATTGCGCTTCAATTGTTAATTCTTTCATCTATTGAAAGATTACTATAGTGATAAAACTCTAGAGCTTCAATTTGAATTTCGTATTGTGAATTTACTGAAGTATAATGTTTTTATTTGTAATAATTAGCTCTTGAGGAGCAATTCTTGTACGCCTTGTTTTAAATCTTTGCAGCAGATTGATTGACGGATTGAGTGTTGAATCGTTGGACCAAACAAGGGGATATTGTTTGGAGAAGGCAGGCTCTAGCCTTAACCATGGCGTGTTGTAATCGGTATTGTTTAGCCTCGTAAAGGAACGGTGATAGTGAATCCTTTGGTGGTTTTGCCAAAGGTGATGACGTAGGTTGTGTTGAAGCCGAACCTCGTAAAATCTTGTGTTCTTCTTTCTTCCTTACTCTTTACTTTTTAGAAAAATTTACAAACTGCGTGGATGCTTTATAAATTTCTGAATTCTAAGTGTTTGTTTATTAAATAGACCGGAAGTTAATTTGTTTTGGTTTGATCAGCATTGATTGCGGAAACGAAAAGGGACTACGTTGGCTGATCATCCTTAACTTATTAAACTAAAAGTTTATTTACAAGCTGAATATTGGGAAGAAGGTTGTTTGTGAAATTTAACAATAGGGCTTATACACATTTAGCAAGCTTTACACATTACTACATGGCTATTATTAAGTGGTTGATTAATTTTTTTGGGTTGTGATTACTCTAATTTAATTTTGTGATTGTGGTTGAGCATTAATTATTGTTGTAACACAAAAGTATAAAAAGGGGAAATAAATTTTTAAAAATTCCAATTCACCCCCCTCTTAGGAAAGCTATTCCAATTTCAGGCTTGAGTTTATTATAGTTTAATATGTTGATTGTGAAATTTTACAGATATCCAGATATACAATTTATTAGCAGAATGTATGATTTAGAGCATTAGTCAGAGTAACATGATTCTAAACCACACTCAGATAGATATTACAGATACTATATACAGATATAACAGATAGTACAAACAGATATTACAGATATATAGATATTACAAATAGTTTATACAGACAGATTATACAGTCAGATATACAGTTATAGCATCAAGATGCTACAGTTATGTTATTCATATATTATAGTATTTATAATACAGAATTATAGTATTATGGTTGCTTTGAAATCATGTTAGAATAGCAAGATAAATATGTCTTTATATATATATATATATATATAGTATTACACAGTATCAGAACCTTGTGGAAATTACAGATAGAGATATTCAGCAGAGCACGGTACCGTTGCTATTTACAGAATAGAGTGCAACCACATAACTCAGATAGTATGTGGATTCCGTCTAACAGTGCCAGGAGAGATTACACTCTCCCCAGCGAGTAGGGATGAGGTGGCTGGTTAGACGATGTTAGAGTTTGGAGATTTCCCAGAGAGATTGCAGTCATCCAGATTGGCGGATGTACAGATATAGATTGACTTGCTTGGTAGGCCAACTAAAGTAAGTCCAGCCTATGAGCCGCACAACCCTGTCATGAGGGGTTTAATCATGACATACGGATCCCAGGGTGTAGCAGAAGTTCCTATGTATAGATATATCACACAGTAACAATTTATATTATTATATTTGTAGTATGTTCAGATAGCAACCTCAGATACACAACTATACTTTAAATTACATTACATATATTCTGTACAATTTATTAGCTTACTCAGATTACAATATCAGTATTATTTCAGTATTTTAAATGTGTAACTCAGTTGTCACATACTAGTAATAGCATATTTCCTTTTACTGAGCATCAACTCATCCCAGTGACTTACTATTTTTTAGGAGATCCAACTAGGCGATCAGATCAGGCTCATGGGTAGAGGTTATCTTGAGCTGCCCCTTGTTGGAAGGGTAGGTGTGTTTTTGGTATCAGTGATTTGGGAATAGTTTCCAAATTTTGATGTTGTCACTGGGTATTTAGTATTGTAAAAAAATACTTAAGATTATTATAGTTTTCTAGTATTTTGTATATGATAGTTTATAGTTTTTCAGTTACCGCTGCCTAGGTGTGTATGACATACAACATTTTCTCTGTGCTCCCTGGAGCCTGAGTTTACTAGTAGTATTTCAGAGAGATGACATTTATGATATACAGATAGAGGAAGGTAAGGAAAAAAAAATATAAAGAGTAGGTCGTTACAGCCCTTAACTACCTAAACTTTCCTAATTCTCTCATGCTTGTTCCTAAGTGGACAATTAAATTGAATGTAGCCAATTTGTTTGCGTTTAAAGCATTTTATTCTACACTTAGGATCTTTAGGAGGAACATGAGATTTTGACTCACGCGTGATATGTCCTAAGTAAAGATTAGGTCGTCTAACATTTTCAACACCATTAAAACCAAAACCCTCTTTACTTAAGGAATTCCTTTGGGCACCAAGTAGTTTTTCAAAATTGCTTTTGCCCTCGGTGAATTTAAAAATAATTTTGGAGCTATCCTCTACTTTCCTCTCAAGTTCAGAAATAGTCACATCTTTTTCTTTTAAAATAGAATCATAAGAGGTTTTTGCAATACCAAAAAATTTTGACCAATTTTCACATTTATTTTTCAAATCATCATTTTCTTTGGTCATTTTACTCAAAAGTTTAGATACACGAATATATTCAAATTGTAATTCTCTAAAGGTAGGCATGCAATCAGAATCATAATCATCAGATGAATAATATAAAGATAATGAACTAGAAGACGATACCTCATCATCGTGTTCCATCAAGCACAGATTAGCGACCTCTAATTCCCTGTGGTCTGATTCCGAATCACTGTTGCTTAGTTTATTCTATGATGTCCCAACCTTCATGACTTTCTTTTTCTTAGCCTCCTTTTTCAGTAGTGGGCAGTCTGTCTTGATGTGCCCAACTTTGTTGCAGTTATAACACGTGGGAGCATTTAATTTTTCTTTTCTTTTGCTAGACTCTCCCTTCTTGAATGTAGACTCCCTATATTTTTTGTGTGGCTTTATATTCTTCCTGAAAAATCTGCTAAACTTTCTAGTTAGCATTGCCAAATCATCATCAGTATTAGGTTTGCTGCATTCACTAGATGAGTTAGTGGAGGTTTTTAATGCAGTCACTTTTTTGGCCCTATTATATTCATTTAGTCTCTCATTTATGGCTAATTCATAAGTGATCAGGGAACCTATCAATTCATCTAAAGTCATGGCCTTAAGGTCTCTACCCTCAGCAATGACCGTAGCCTTGGCTTCCCAAATAGGAGGCAAGCCTCTAAGGATCTTCCTAATCATCTCATTAGTGGGATAGGTCTTCCCTAATGCATGCAGTGAGTTTATGATGTGTGTGAATCGGGTATACATGCTCTGAATGGACTCACCTACATTCATTCTAAAGGCCTCGTACTCACTAGTCAACATATCTATCCTACTGTCTTTCACATCCCTAGTACCCTCATATGTGACCTCTAGCTTATCCCAAATTTCTTTTGTAGTAGAACACGCCATAATTCTGTTAAATTCATTTACATCAAGACTATAGTACAAAATATTCATAGCAGTGGTATTTAAACTAACAACTTTCATATCATCATCATCATATTTTTCATTAGTTTTAGGAACTCTAGTAGTACCATCTGTTTTTATGGGAACATAATTTCCCTTAGAGACAATCTTCCACACCTTCCAATCAGTATTCTGAAGGTAGATGTGCATCCTCTATTTCCAGAAAGTGTAATTAATACCACTGAAAATAGGAGGTCATATGGAAGATGGTCCCTCGGGGAAAGGGGTCATAGAGATATAAGTCATATGAGATCTTTTGCAAAATAACTAATAGTCTATGCTACGTGGCTCTGATACCAATTGATAGCTTTATCGTGATCTCAAGAGGGGGGTGAATTGGTACTTTTAAAATTTAAGCCCTAAGTAAGTATCGTAAC
Source organism: Malania oleifera (assembly GCF_029873635.1). Lineage (NCBI taxonomy): Eukaryota > Viridiplantae > Streptophyta > Magnoliopsida > Santalales > Ximeniaceae > Malania > Malania oleifera. Next base: position 32,410,896 of record NC_080422.1, read on the forward strand.
AACAGTATATTCACAACCCTATGGTCAATCTAGTGCAAGTAATGTAAATCAGTTATAATATGTACCAAAAATTTAATAGAGCAATCTAATTCAACACATGCACCAAAAATCAGTAAAGGAGAGTAACATGTAGAAGTGTTATCGAGATTCGGCAAATTGTCTACGTCCCTGCCTTGGCTAACAAGCACAAGGATTACCACTATACTTGCTCACTTAAACAGGTGGAGCGGCACCTAAATAAATTAGGTCAATTAGTACAAGGCTGACCTTAACCTTTACAACCAATCCTTACCAGACTAGATTACCGCCCCCTCAGGCCACGCTTGGAAACACTCAGTAATTTCACTACAATGAAATTGGTATAGTGATTATGCTTTCACGTAAAGTAGATATGTACCCAATACGCACATTCACATACACATCAATGATATGGATATAGTGTAAGCTCAGTGATGCAAATTATTGTGCTATCAACACTCAATATAATATTATCAGTAATATGCTCAAGAGTGTTCAAAACAAGTAGTATCTTGGAATTTTAGCAAAGTACTTCAATAGCAGATCAATATTCCAACGATATGAATCATATAATCAAACTAGTTCAAAAAGGTTTTCCTCAATGAAATTTTCACAATACTAGTTTGAAAATGTTTGCTTGTTTGAAAAAAAAAACTTTGCACAACAAAACCAAGCTATTGGACACTTGCAACAAATATGCAAATATCCTAAGCTTACTTAGTTTATCACCACACAAGATTTATAATAAGAAAATCTATGGCATAAACTTAAGTTAAAACTCCCCAATAAAAATTTTGCAATCAATCAATCAAATGGGAGTTTCTAACAATCCTAGCAATCACAAGCACTCTAGACATTTTCTCACAATCTCAGAATATATAAAGGAAATGAAGATTTGAGTGTATTTGGCCAAAGAGTGTATTTTGAAAAGAGAGAATTTTGGCTACTCTAAATTGCTAATTATTTTCTAATCTTGCAAATGAGCCTATATTTATAGGTAGGGGTAAAATTATAACTATTTGGGATATGTTGGGAATAATTAAAAAATTCTAAAATAGTTAAAATACAATTAGCCCAATTTAACCCATTTTTACTGCGATTAAAATAATTTTAACCTATCGAAGTTCGAGTTGCTGAACCGAGGTTCGGTCGCCCGACCAGACTCGGTAATAAAAGTTATTCAAAGCAGTTCGGTCGCTCAGATTCAGGTTCGGTGACCCGAATCAAAGTCAGTAGCATTGTTTCGTGACTTTAGGTGGCCGGTCCTATATTCGGTGGCCCGAAACCGTGTGTTCAGTCACCCGAGATTCTTTTTGAACTAAAATGATCGGTCACCCGAGTTGGTGGACTGTCCCTTTCAAGGGTTTCAGGCGCCCGAGGAAGGTATGTACATTATCGGTCGGTCGCCTGAGAGTCCAGGTCAACTGTTGACTTAACAATAGTTCGGGCGCCCGAGGAGTTTTGAACTCCAGGGGTTCGGTTGCCCGAACCCTCTCAAATTCTTGATAATTGTTCAATTTAAGGCATAATTTTAACACTCCTATGTATTATATGATATGTGTGTGAGTGTTGGTACCTAGATTCATGCTATGGTCTTATTGAGCTTCCTGTATATCCTATATGCATAATGTGCAGGTAAGATAAATACGAACCATAACCTAGGTTACTATTACATACCCATATTACAATCATTGAATTTATTGTTACAAATTAAAGTCTTTAGGGTCTTCTAGTTGCTTCAAGTGTCATTCCTTGGGATATTCATTTAAGCTTGTACAAACACTTGACAATCATCAAATACCTAAGTATTTGTCATCATCAAAACCGGGTGTGACCTATAAGGTCAACATAAACCCTAAATTCTCATCTTAACCTCCTACAATGACTTACTGTAATACTGATCTATTCATTTCCTATCCTCATCAAGGTTCATTCCTATACTTTGGCATTGTTATCCACTATCTACTAAAGTCTACAGAACCTAACAACCTAAGCTTTGATGCCAAACTGTAACGACCCAAAAATTCTGCTATTATTATTATTATTATTATTATTTTCCACATATTAAACTCTTATACCATGCTATAATATCTCGAACCCCAAGTGGGTACCGGGCTAACCTGTCCATATTTCAAATAAACATACAACGGAAACCTATACATAAATTCTGAATAAAATACCAGAGTTCTAGAACCATCATATCATATATACACATGTCTCCCCAAAACCAGGATAATACTACAGCCAAAAGAAATACCAAACGTATCCATATACATATACATACTAGTGTCTCACCAGCACTATCTTCAAACCCCACTAACTAATTCGTCTTGGAGCTTTCTAATATCGGCTCCTTGGATCTCTTCAAATATTAAAAGATATAGGGGTGAGACATCTCTCAGTAAGATGGGATAGATTATTGTTAGTGTGTGGCAACATGAGTTCGGAGTAGCAAAACTTATAACCTTTAAATAATTAACTTAAACCGATAAATCATGTAAATATGTACTCATACACACACACACACACACACACACACACACATATATATATATATATATATATGTATTTAACAACATACATGCTTTTCTTAATAAACATACTTTATCATAATGGATTCCTCTACGTGCATAAATCGTCTGATATATCTATACATACATCAAAATTTTCCCTGGGACATTCATAAATATCGTCATGTATTAACCCCACATGACCGGATTGTGTGGCCCATAAGCTGGACTTAGCAGTGGCTGGCCTACCATGCTAAGTCAAACATAAAGTCTATAAGTATGATTGCCCACCCATCTTGGTCCGGACCCATCCTGCTCCCTGCAACACTTCACGGGTTGGACCCAAGGGGTATTTCGCACTCCGCAACACTTCACAAGTCAATCAACTATACCATACCAACACTTTATCTAAGAAGTGTGGTTGCACTAACTGATATGTACACCCAGCTTGGTCCAACCCATCCTGCTCTCCGCAACACTTCTTGGGTCAGACACAGGGGGGTATCCTGCTCTCCGTAACACTTCACAGGTCTTTTTAGCTAGCTACGGTACCGTGCTCAAAACATACCTAGTCCATCAAGGTTCTGATATCATATAGTATATTTCATATATTATAACTGTAACATAACTCATTTTCATATTTCTGTATAAAATCTGTCATATCATAATTTCTAAATACTCTCATAAATATCTATTCACGGCTTAAAGCCGATTAAAACTGGGTTGTCACGACACTAGGCTGGCTCATCTGTCACGGCACTAGGTTGGCTGAAATTGAGCTATGATGGCACTAGGCTAGCTGAAATATCATGATACTAGGTCGGCTGAACTACAATCATATAATGTAGAATATCATATTTTCTGCAATGCCTATATTATTTTTGAAAATCATTATCAAACTGCTCTTGTTCTGTATAATCATAAAATATTTTGGTCTGTATATACATACTGTAAAATAATCGTACTCATGCCACGCGAGTGAGTGTTACAGTGTAATATACCAACTGTCTAAGGAAAACATAAATATATAGTTGAAAAAAATAATATTAAAATTGCTTATAGGGTTTGCTCAGTTCAAACATCTGACTTCCTGAAAACATGCATTAATTCATAAATTTCATTCCCATATACCTAAATATCCAGAAAAATCATATATATAATTTTTTTAATTAAATACTGCATTTTAACCTGTAAATTTTCTAAAAATTCCTGACATAATGTATCCCCTTACCTAATTCCTGAAGAAATGCTTGCAGGGATCCTAAAACCGTGCCTGCGGCGTACGCACAAAACCATGTATCCATAAACCCTAATTTAATTAACTCAACCCCAAAATAACAGTCATTTTAACATTCCTAGGCTCATATACTCCCAATGACTAATTAAACTTTAAAACATCTTCCTTACCCTAGTTTTGGAGTGGTGCCTAAAAAGCCTGAACTACAAAACTACTTCGATTAAATTGTGGAGAATCGTCGTCGGGATCTCAAAATTCCCTTTATTAGTTGATTCGGGCTGATTTTGGAAGGGAAATCGAAGAGAGAGGGTGAGTTGGTCGCAACCCAGAGAGAGAGAAAGAGAGAGAGTTACCTAGCTGCTGTAACTCCAAACCGTCGACAGTTTTCTTGAGGCTCCCCTAAACCGTCGATGGTTTGGTCCTGTGCCAAACCAAATTTCCCTTTCCTTTACTATTTAATTATTGTTATTTTTTTGTCTCTCTACACTACTCTTTATTATTTGCCTTGTGCTTGATTTACTTTGCTTATATTGTGATATAATTACTTGAATCTTGTCAAGTGTTTTATTTTATAGAAAAAATCAAAATACGCGAAAAGTGTCCATTCACCCTCCCTCTAACTCTATATACTCCTGTGCCGAAAAGTCGTATCCGAGCATACTGCACTTTTAGTACTAACCCCCCCCCCCCCTAAGCATGGAATTTTGCCTATGATGAAAGGTAAAGACATGAATGATATACAAGGATCAGAAATAAAAGTTAGTACAAATATTTATATTCAACTACCATGTTGGCTTGAATATGCGTCTAGAGGGGGGATGAATAGACGTCTTTCGCAGAAAAATAACTTTTTCTACAATCACAAAATAACTTGGCAAGATGCAAGAGTATTATATCACAATTTATAATCAAGGAAAATAATAACAACCATGCAATAGGTAAGAGGAAGGGTAAGAGAAGCTTAACACGATGATATTAAAGTGGTTCAGCACCAAGCCTACATCCATGCCTTGAGACCAACTCAAAGATTCCCCAAATCCACTATGTAACCCTCCTTCACCGGCGGAGAAGCCTTTACAATCCAGCTACTCACCAAGAGCCTCAACAATGGTGCTCACCTAAAGTCACCTTATAAAGGTTCACTAGGAACCCCTCACAACAAGTAATCAATACAACTTAAGTGTGCCACTTTTGAGCTGATAATACAATTGAAAACCTTACACTATTCTCCTTGTGAATTGTAGGTAAACCAAGAGTAAAGAGCAAGAGAGTTAGAGAACACAAAGTGAAACCCTAGAATGAATGAACAATGAATGTATTCAACAACCAAATTGCTTAACTACTTTTTGAATGAATGCACAAGACTCATATTTATGAGCAAAGGGCTTAGCAGCTCGCTAAATAGCTGTTGGGCATTAATTGAGTAAATACAAGTTGAAAAATAGTAGTTATCATTCATTTAATGCATCCTGCAGCTAGACACTCGTCGACAATTTCATGGCCTCTTCGATGAGTTTTACACATGCACACGTTGACGATGCTTCTGCACTCGTCGACAAATATTTTTTGTTGAATTCATATAGGTCTCGGTATATTTTCGTCAATGATTTTTATGTGTACGTCAACGATACTAGCACATACATTCGTTGATGAAACCATTTGTTCGTCAACGAGACAACGTCTGAGATTTAAGGTGCTCTCGGTATTTTCTTGTTGATGATTCCCTTGTATACGTCAATGAGTCTCTTGTATGTATTCGTCGATGGGTCCTTGTACTCATTGACGAGCTACTCTATTTGTATTTTTCAAAAGAGACCTAAATGGGATTATAACAAGTCCAAGGGTGATCTTTGATTGAGTTAAGGTTCAGACTTTTTCATAAATAATTTTATCATTTTACAAGATGTCTTGTTTTGATGAAATATGTTTTGAAAAAATTTAGACATCTTGTGCAATCTAAGGTGACTCGGTGTGCATGTGTGATCTCAGTGTGTTCCAGCCTATCATGAACTAAATGCGTGTGCAATTTGCCCATCTCTTGCTGATTACTTTTGAACAATACCATACACAAAGGAGTTACGATATCAACCTTCCTTACACACACACACACAACCCAAAGCTTGTGCACGCAATGTAAGATCCATAAATGCTTTAATTGAGTGGTTAAGTTCTGGATGTGTCATATGTTGGACTTTGTTGATGGTCATTTGCTCTTTGCTGGTTTGATGCATGTTTAACCCTTATGCTTGCTTTGGAACTGTCCTGTGTATCTGAACTGGAATCGATGAAAAAGCATTAGCATATTAAGAAGCACTAATGGGTTGTTGTCATCAAAACAAGATGGAAAGAGAACCCTTAGCCACTAGAGCTAACAAACCACAATTGGAGAAAGGGAACCACTACTCTTATGAGGTTACATCATCGGTTAAGTTCTTGAATTTGTGGTCCATATGAGCGCTTTCAACCTACGAGGATCACACTACTTTTGCTTTATGAAACCAAAAAGGAGGGTTTCACTAGTAAATCTTTTGCATCATCCATTTAAGATGTGACCTCAAAGCATAATAGCCCAATGGTTAGCAAAAATTATGTAGTTCGAAGTGTCCTATAAATATGGGGTTATATGATTCATCAGGTTGCTGATGAAGTTTCTATACTAGGATAAAATGAATACATGGATGCTAGTGCGAGTTTCAGCTCTATCTTGAAGTTCTAAAGGCTCTTGATCATTTTTATGTTGTGGTTATTGGCTAGAAAGATCCCCAATCCTTAGTCATTAAAGACTTTGAGCAAAAAAAGTTCAATCTGGGTGAGGGATTTCGTAAGACCTATGTGGAGGACGGTGCCTAATAAAGGTTTTCACTACTTTCCATCTCCTAATTCTAGCAGGTGAGAACCCAGGTATAGAACTAGTGTAGTGTCAGTTATTAGTGTGTGTTGGAGCTATCACAATTATCATACAAGCAATAAAAGCAAGGAAATCAATTCATACAACAATTTATGCATCCAAATACACCACAAAAGATAACAAAACATAGCATAGTCAACAACATAAAGACTCATACAAGACTAGACTAGCCCTGAAACTCAACAGACAAGAAGAAGGCAACATACACACAAGATGCGGCCTCACTCTCTAAATTGTCTCCAGTGGAGTCACCAAGTTGTCAACACTAGATTCTATTTAGGGGTGACTACGAATAAGAGTTGCATGTCGATTCCTAGACAAGAAACCTAAAGGAAAACAAAGACGTTATTTACAAAATATGGATGATTGAAAAAGTGGAGTGCTAATTTAATTTTAAAAAAAAAAGGAAAATAAAATTTTAAAAACCTAAGAGATCTATGAAACAAATAAAAGGATTCAAGAGTACATTTGTGTATAAAGAAGGTGGTTGACCAACCAATCTAAGGGAGATCAGTTAACCAGCCCCTTTATCGACACTTGTTATAAGAATGATTACCATTGTGTGTGTATGTGCCTCAAACATAAACAAAAAGAAGGGGATAAAGAATTATTTTTTTTAATTATTCAATGAAATATCTTCATCCAAGAGTTTCGAAAAAAAAAGTTAGAAACCTTGATATGCATTTGTTTTGAAAAAGGCTAGCCTTAGGAAAACCCTAAAGTTTGAATTTTTTTTTTTAATAAAAAATGGATAAAATATAAAAGGATGGAAAAAAAAAGAGATTTGATTGATCGCAATCGATGAGTTCAAAAATGGTTGAATTTCACAACTGAACTGTTTAAAAAATGAAAATAAAGAAATTTGGTTTCCCATCAAGTTTTAGATAAGGTTGGACTTGAATGAAGAAGATGATTAGATTTTAAAATTGACCTTTTTGGAAAGACGTATGTGATGAAATTTGATTGGAATAAAAAAAAAGGGTTTGATTTGATATGAATTTGGGGATTAATGGTGATTGGAATTGTTGTTGGCTTAATAGGTGGCTGTAGCAGACCTGGCCTCCACTTAAGAGGTTTTTATGCCTTATTGGCTTTATAAGTGGCCTCAGCCAACTTTGCCTCCACTTGGGAGGTCTTTGTGCCTTGTTGTCTTGACAGGTGGCCTTGGTAGACTTAGCATCCATTGGAGATGTCTTTGTGCCCTATTGGCTTGGTAGGTGGCCTTAGCTGGTAGGTCTTTGTGCCTTATTGGCTTGGTAAGGTAACCTTGGTGACCTTGCCCAACTTGGGAGGTTTTTGTGCCTTATTGGCTTAATAGGTGGGTGGTCTTACCTAAATTGGCCTCCATTTAAAAGGTCTCTATTTATTATTGGCTTGGTAAAATGACCCCCCTAGTTTGGGAGATATTTCCTTGTTTTCTTAATCAACTCATCAACACTATCAATCCTTTCTTGGAAATTTAATTTTTATTAAGGGCCACCACGCTAGTACACATATAATTTAAGACAAACAAATACAATATCTTATAATCATAGATGTTTATAAATTTGGATATTCACAAACACAAATATTACAAAATTATTTATAAACTACAATGATAGTACCTCTTATGGAGCTCAAAGTTCTAGGTCTTCAACTACTAGGGATTCTTATGCTTGGGACTTTCCCTTCAAGGTTGGTAAGTAGCATTTTCCAATGGTTACTCAAGTCTCCTTTTACTTGACCCACCCTTTTTGTATATTAAGAACTTGACAAGGAGATGATAACATGAGGAGATTGCTTAGATCACTTTCAAGCTTGGTACCAATATCACATTATACATAGACAAATTGTCCATCACCAAAATTCTACCATTTTGGCCACTTATTACGGGTTGGATCCGGAAAATAGTCAAAAGTTGGATTGTTCCTACTGGTAGGATTCCTCCTCCCCAAAATGATCAGAAGCACATTTGTTGGTTTGAGTTGATCATGAGAGATTTGCATCCCTGCTAAAGTTTATGCGAACAAAATATCAGTCAAGCTCCCATTATCCACCATAACTCTTCATACATAGAAGTTCACTATAACCAGATTGATCAAGAATCACTATTGTGGGGGACCTAAGTGGTTTGCAAATATGCTTTTATGAAAGTAATATCTTACCCCTCTCTTCATTTTGTAGGAGTGGTTTTTATGTACCTGAATGCATACCTTTTTCTTATAGAACTACTTACTTTCCACTTGCTGCTCCATTAAATATAATGATGATTTCACTCACTAAGTGTTTGTCTATCATTTGCAACATTCACCTTTCTCCTCAATCCTAATCTTCCATAACTTCTTTCTTCACAAAACTCTTGAAATAACCTATACACAACAAAATTTCTAGGAACTATTTAAGGTGAAGGCAATCCTCAATGTTATGCTCATGATCTTAAATGTATCTATAACATTTGGAATAATCTGTCTAATTTGGAGGTGCCTTTATCAAGGCAAGCCATTCGATGTACTCTTTATCTTGGATTTTAACTAGACGAGCTCAAAGATCTTAAGAGGAGCAAATTTAAAAATGGGTTGGCTATTGGTTTCTTTTTTCAATTTTTCTCCTCCCAGACATCCCCCCTCACTCATTTGATTCAAACAAGATAGTTAAATGGGGATAGAATAGACTCAAGAAAATACAAAAGATAGAAAATGCGGAGTCACCACCCTTTCTTATTTTTTTTATAGGGAAAATAAAGGAAAAAACCTAAAAAGATCTACGGTCTAGAGAAAATGGGTTCGAGAGTACATTTGTGTAGGGAAGGTGGTAAATCAACCATTCTAAGGGGGATTAGTCATCCACACCCTACAACACCCGTTCAAAGAAGGGTTATCACTATGTGTGCGTGTGTCCTAATTAAGAAATAAAAAGGAATCGGAAGATGGGAAGGAAAAATCCCCTTTTGGGTCATCCAGTGAAGAATCACTGTCCAAGAGTCCAAATAACATAGCTAAAAGCCTTGATATACTCTTTTTTGAAAAAGGAGAATTGACCTCAGAATTCCTTAAGTTTTGAAAAAAAAAATAAAAGAAAAGAAGAGATAATGAAAAAATTTTGATTGATTGTCTTAGTTTCAAAGATGACTTTTTTCTTTTGAATAATGATTTAGAAAAAAAAACATTCAACATCAAAATATGTAATTTCAATCAAGGACTGGATTATGTGAATGAGGTTTTTTACTTAATTTTAAATAGATGATTGAAATTAGAGAAATCAATGTTGGCGGAATAGAGAATTTCTTGATTGACTCCAAGCTTTGATGAAGAGTTGAAATAAACCAGTCATTAATGAAGAGTTGAAAATCTTGATTTGACTATCAAGGTTGCTAAGATAGGGCCAACTTAATATGGAGGATTTTGAAAATCCTTAATTGATTATCAGAGTTTTGATGCAAAAATGGAGTCAACCCTTGATTGGAGAAAAAGGGTTTTGACATTTTTTGAAAAAAAAAAAAAAAAGGAAGTTTCCATTTTGATGAGGGATAGTTTTTTAAAAAACTACTACTTTCTTCATCAGCCTTTAAAGGAAGGAGTTGAAATTTTGAATGTGGAAAGTTCGAATTTGGACAGGAAAAGAAGTTTGGAAAGCTTTTCAATTGGAAAGATCTTTAAAAAGGACAATTTTCCTTTGGGAAAAGAAGATTCCAAGTTTATTCTTAACTTCAATCCTATGGTGCAAATGTTAACTCCGTTCACATACAGGTTTAAACATATCCTATGCCCAAGGTTGTGTAAGGGGAAAGTACCATTCAGTGAGATTCCCATGGCCATCTCATCATTAGCCAAGTCAAAGGTTTACAATAAAGTCGGAGACCGACAAATAATGCTAACCTAAAGGGGGTAGGACAACATGTATTCTTAAAATTGTTTCTCATTGCAAGCAAGCACAAGCAATCTAAAGCACATTAGAAATTAATAACAATGCCAAATAAAATTTATATTCCTGATTGAAACAAATCGCCAAGGTTTATGATGAATTCTTCCTCCTAAAATTAATGGCATGCAGTGCATGAACACTTTTTAAAGGCATGTTTCCAAGTAAAAAAATAAATAGCATTTACCAAATCATCAAGTCATACACAAAGATTTCACCCAGTCCAATATTCATATATCTTTCATCCATTCAAGTGACCAAGTAAAGGATAATTTATGCATACCAAGCATAATACAGGATCATTAAACAACTAGAGCATAGTGACAAGGCATGAAGACGAGCTACTTTTATGCATTCAAACCTTAGAGGATTATATTGATTTACTCAATTGAAGACCCAAAGAAAAATTACATTCATGCAAGATTTTAAATTAATAAAAGAAAGATCAAACAATATTAGCCTAACCTCCTTTTCAGTCCCAAAAACAACCCCTAAAACATCCCAAAGCCATCACACAATTGGATTTTTGCTACCCTACCAAACACCCTCAAACCCCAACCTCCTTTTGCCCCTACGACTACTGTTATTGCAACTGTTTGTAGAACCATTATGGTCCTCTAAATAACAACCAAACACCCTAAAAACTTCCCCTTGGTTGTCTCAAAATAAAACCCTAAAGCGGCCCCAAGATCTTCATGCTTCAGCCCTCCAAGCCAACTCCCAAAACCCTAGCCAACGTGCTGCCTCTACTGCTGCTGCTGTTTGCAACTTTGTTGCAGCCTTTTAAACTCTTCATTACACCTTCCATATTTTTGCACTTCAACCCTAAAAATCCCTCATAGCAAAAAAGGAAAAAAAGAAAAAAAAAACCCAACCAAACCCTCTTTTATTGGTGCACAACCCCAAAGAACCCTAATGGTAGCATAAAGTCGTTACCTTGTTACTGCTTACATTTGTAATGGAAAACCCTAGGGACAATCAGCAGTCCCCCCTCTCCAAGCTAACACCCATAGACCCTCTAAATCTATAGAGACAAATCCCATGAACCCTTTCTTGCTCCCATTTTCAGCCAAAAAGCCCTAAATCTATCTAGCTACTGCCGCCACCCCTTAGTAGATTCTACAACAATTTATGCTTGCTACCACAACCCCCAAAAATCTCTTAAAACCCTATGCTTCCACTACTATTTAATGATCATGCCCATCCCAAGGCTTACTCCTTTGAACCCAAGCACACAAAGAAACCATAACTAACAAGCTCAAAGCAAACTCAAATATAAAAAACAATATTTTGACATAAAAATCATACCTTTGAAGATGTGGCCTTTTTTCGTGTGCTTTCCTTCCCCCTTGCAGCGTTAGCCTTCACTTATTCTTCTTTCTCCTCTCCTCTCCTCTCTCTCTTTTCTATGTATGCTCCGATCTCTCTCTCTCTCTCTCTCTCTCTCTCTCTCTCTCTCTCTCTCTCTCTCTCTGTTCTTTTTCTTTTCCCACCCATGCTGTAACGTCCCAAACCCGCCAAGTGGGGCCTGGGGTGTTATGTGTTCCATTCACCTATCTTTGACACCATAAATATCATCCAAGCTGCGGAATATGATTAAACATCCTCAAATAAAATACCAGAGCACTATATTACATAACCAAAAAGAAATTTCCATTTGTCCAAATTACTTTGCCAAAATTTTAAAACAACATAAAGTTAAAGACTTTAAAGTTCTTACAAACACTCACACTACACTACGCTAACCAACCCTACCTTGAGCTCGCTAAGCTCAATCACGCGAAGGTCCTGAAAAATGAGTTGTATATTAGGGTGAGACACTTCTCAGTAAGGATGGAATAAATTATTATCAGTATGTCACAACATGAGTTTTAGTATATACAAAATATACTCGCTTATTAATTAACAGCAACAGTAAGGACACTTGTAACTATACTCATGCACATTCAACATCAATCATATCACAAAATCTGCATACACATACACAACAACACATCCACATTTACCATACATTCAATCCATATTCATGCACTCACACCCTAAATTGAAAATGCACATTTACTTCACACCCCGTGGTTCTCAGGGCATCCCTCCCCATCGTTCCTCCCACGTTCTTACTTCACACACTTTCATAGTCACAACACACACAACCCTATTCATAGTAAAATAGTAAAACGACCTCCTCATGCCTGCCAACGCCTTACCCCATCTATATAAATGACAATATAACGACCTCCTCAAATCTTGCCAACGTTATATTACGATTTATAACAGGTACAATATAACGAACTCCTCACTCATGCCAACTTTATATTGCAATTTACATGAATAACAACACAACACCATAACTTTAATTAAGCATAAAATTCTTTCTCATGCCACACGATTTGAGTGTTTCTCATAATTATATAAACTACTGGAAAACATGTCATTTTATACCCAATATTTGTTTTACCAAAAATACCTGTTTAATTATCTCCACCATTTATTTAACTCAAATATGTATTTAAAGGAAAAACGGAGATAACCAACCCTACTCACTTTAATTCTTTACAAAATACGTATAATAAATCAAACCAATAATTTTAACTGGTTAAATCATTCAGAAAATCTACTAGAATAATTTAGAAATCAAATACTTTAATTCAATTGGTTCAACTTTAAAATGACAATTATTATAAAATTCATAGGCTTAGAAATACCAATTTAATTAACTCATAATAATAATAATAATAATAATAATAATAATAATAATAATAATAATAATAATAATAATCCATAATCCAATTCCCATATGCCAAAATATTCAGAAAAATGTGTATATAATTCCTGTAATCTCATATTACAATTTAATTAGTTAAATTATAAAAATTCCTAACATAATTTATTCTCCTTACCTTAGTCTTAGAGTGGTGTGTTGACCTTATAGGTCACGCTCGATTTTGATAATGACAAATACCTATTGTATTTGATGCAAGTTTGAGAATATGTGCAGGTATACAGTTGGCATATCAATGTGATGGCACAAGGAGTTAAAGTTCAATGTGATGGCACAGGGAGTTGAAGTTGAAGCTGAAGCCTTGAAGACCTTATTTATGATTGTATTCAACTTTCATATTCATCATGGGTCTGTAATAGTAAATAGGGTCTGACTTGTAATATTTGTATGCATCACCTGCATGGTATGTGAGGTAAGCTCAAAATGAAAATGACCTTAGAAATACCTTAGGGATTACCTTTTGGTCGACCAACACCAAATTTTTTTTGTGTCTTAAAAGAGACCTATGAATGACCTTAGGACACTCACTCATGCATTTATATGATTGATCATTTGTTTAGAGTGATTGAATGCTTGAAACAGGACCAAAATGCATAAAATGTGCACACTCGGTCGACCAAGCTTACCTGTACAAAAATGCTCGGTCGACCGAACTCATGCAGTTCATTTGACCCCGGTCAACCGAAGTCCCCAGGAGTCAACTTTATTGACTTCTTGGTCGACCGAGAATAAAATACATTGCAACGCCCCGATCGACCGAGTTCCCACGTGTGGGAACTCAGCGGTCTGGTCGACCGACCAAGTTAGTTCAAAACCTTCCCGATCGATCGAACCTAGCAAGAAGGGAAAATCGCCTTTGGAATTACAAGTCTGGTCTACTGAACGAGTAGTTCATTTTAGTCCCGGTCGATCGAGCCTCAAGAACTTTGGTGAACCGAACTTGTCTTAGTCGACTAGTGCTCTCGAGTTGCTCCGAATTTTTTACTATGGTTAACTTTTTTAAACGGGGTTAATTTTATTAAATATTATTAAAAATTTTATAATTATTCCATTTATTTCCTGGAAGGTTATTTTTTGGGGAAGTCTATAAATACCCCCTCACTTGGAATAATTAACAAAAAAAAAAAAAAATTAGCAATCTTGATTAGGAGAAATTTTTTGAAATTCCCAAAATCTATAATACTCATTTTTGAACCTTCAAGACTTATTCTTATTAGATCTTATTTCTCAAATATTCTTTGTAAGTTTGATTTGAGTGTTGATTGCCCTATAGGTTTGCTCTCCTATGTGTTGTGCTTGATTGATTTTATTTTATTTGAGAGCGAAACCTTGAGTATTCTTAGGGGACTTTGTTAATAAGTCTCTCATAAGAAGACTTTGTTGGAACTTCTAAGTATTGCACAATCATTGCAATATCTTAAGAAACTCGTATTCGATTTTGGTTGCAAAAATCTTTTTAAATCACTTTCAAATTTCTATTGTGTTTCATATTGAGAAATCCTTGAGGAGATATTTGTTTATGTGATAAAATCTTTGTTGCAATATTCATTGAGTAATATCATTTGTTGAATACAAAGATTAAATCCTTTTTGCAAACCAAATATATATATTTTTTTGAGCGTTATACGTTGAGAAAAACCACTGGTTGAGATATATGAAGTGTTGCTAATATCTTTGTCTGAGCATTGTAATTGAATATATTGTGTGTACAAAGATAGTATTATTTGCACTCTCATGCACTGATTACAATGATTGCAAATATATTTGAGAGTAGACATATTAGACTACATTGAGCTTACTTCATTATATCATTTGGTGGTGTATGTGATTGCACGTAATTGGGTACATATCTGCTTTACATGAAAGCATAATCACTGTACCATTTCATTGTGAGCAAATCTATTATATTTCTAGGAATGGGCCTGAAAAGGGAGACTAGCCCTATGAAATAGTCCCGAATTAGCTTAAACCCGGTTAGGAAAGCTAGGTGCACCATCCTGGTAAGGTGTAGGTTGAGGTTAGCCCCGCTAATTGACCTGATTGTAAAGGTTGAGATCAGCCCTGTGCTAATTGACTTAATTGTATTAGGTGCCACTCCACCCATTAAGTGAGCCTTTAGTGGAATCCTCGAGCTTGCGAGCTAGAGGTGAGGACGTAGGCACAGTTTGCCAAACCCCGATAACATATCGTGTGTCTATTTATATTTCTGCACTTTATATTTACTACACGTGTATGTTATGATGTGAATGATGCACATGATTTAAATCTCCACGTCTTATATTATCTGCGCATTTGGGATTGTATAGAAAGACCCTAGGTTACCAAATCACATTGAATTTTGACTGTACCTAGGAGAAAAGTTTAAAATTCCAATTCAGCCCCCTCTTGGGAATACACCAAAACTAACATGGTGCCTAAGAAGCCCAAACCTAAAATTTGCTCCGATTAACTTGTTAAGGATCGGAGTCGAGACCTTGTGGTGGTGAGGAGAGAGAGAGAGAGAGGGTTCTTCACAGCCTTTGGGGGGGGGAGAAATCAATCTCTGCTTATAATATTATATATTTATCATATTATTTATTGAATTAATTTAATATAATAATGTTTAATTAATTAATTTTATTTTTTTTTTCTAGGTTACTACATACCTGTCTCTCCTCCTTTTATGTGGTCATACACTCATTCTCTCTCTTTCTTCTTTCTTCTTTTTACCCTAAACACACTCTTTTTCTCTCCTAAGCACCTTATTCTCACTTTCTTTTTCTCAACTAAGCACCCTATTCTCACTCTATTCTTCTCACTCTCCCCTTGAGCTCCCCCTTTTCCCTTGCTTCCTCCTCTGCTATTTATAGGCAAGGAGGAGGAGCTAGGGTTTCCAAAAAATAATAAAAGGACAAGAGTGTCCTTAGGGACAAGGTTAATTACAATATTGCCCCTTGGGCTCATGTAGCAAGCTCTTGGGCCCCTTTCGACCCAATTGAGCTCCCTATGACTACAAAAAACCTTTTTAAATTTTAAAAATGCTCTTTGAGGTCCCAAAGAGGTTCTATGAGTCATAATTAAACCCAAATAGGTTGCATAAGTCCCTTAAAGGGCCTTTAAATGTAAAAAAAAAAAAAAATTCCTTTAGACTCTCTTTAACTCATTAGCCCAAGTAATGAAACCCCTAGGTCAAAATGCGCGTCGACACATATCTGTTCCACATGTACGCATTCCTACAGTTTCATTATGAGTTCTCCTATGTCCATTGGTGCTTGCCATACTTAAGATTGTAAGAAATGACCTAGATCTAGGGCATTGATGAGGGCAGCTAGGGCCACCACAAAATCCAAGTTTTTTTTACCTTTAGGGTTGTTTAGGGTGAAGCATCTTATAAAATCCTTTAATTGTTCAACATCTTCTTGGAATAAGCTTGTTAAGCTAGTAGAATTATTTGCCATTTTTCTCCTACTAATAAAGTGAGCCATAAATTTCTAACAAAGCTTTCTAAAGCTTCCGAGGGTTTGAGACTGTAACACTAGGTTTGGATTGACCCTTTTAGTGTCATCATGTATGCTCGACAATAGTAGTGTTTGCTGCCGCTTAGAGAAGCATGAGCGATAGGAAGGTATCAACATGGTCAATGGGATCTCTAGAGACATCATAGGGTTCTACTTGTAGCATTTTAAATATGGTTGGTAGTGGAGCTTCCAAAATTTCACAAGTAACTGGTGGATCCATCTCCTTCATCATTTTTCTTGCCACGCGTTAACACTCAATTGGGCTACCATTTAAATCTCGTTACTTGGTCCAACGAGATTTGTTTAAATCCTGCTGGACCAAGCAGCGAGATTTACTGTACATTCAATTTTTTATTATTATTAATAATCCAAAGTATGTCATTTTTAAAAATCTTTTTAACTACAATTTGTAACATGGATTGTTTCAATTTTTTTTTGTTCTCCTTATTTATTTATTATAATAATAATAAATTAAATTTTTGGAGCGAAAAATCATTTATTAATTTAAAATTTCACTAGAATAAATTAAATTTTTTAATAATTAAAACTATTATTTTTATTATAAATTAATATAATAGTCATACATTATAAATGTATACTAATAACAAGATTATTTTTAATTAAAAATAATTATTATTGAAATCATTAACTAAAAATCTTAATAATTCTAATTTAAATTATATTTAAAACTAATAATAACACTTATTTATATACAATCAAATGTCACTTATAATTTTTAGGGCTTCTCCAATCCAACACTTATTATCAACACTTATTAAATTCAACACTTTTAGGGATGAGCAAACGGTCGGTTCGGCCAAATTCGATTAATTAACCGAATTAACCGAAATTTTCGGTTAATGATTTCTGATAACTGAACCGACCGAACAAAGGAAGCTCACCGAACCGAACCCGACCGAATTGCCTTTTTGGGCAATTCGGTTAACCGAAATAAATTGACTTTAATTATTAAAAACAAAATATAATTATAACTTTTTTACTAATTCGAGCTTAATTAAGCATCTCATCTATTAATTTTATTAATAAAAAAGATATTTTGGTATTAAACTATAAGAGTAGAATCACTAGAATCATTAATTATCAATTCGGTTAATTCGGTTAACCGAATTGATAATTCATATTAACCGAACCGATAACCGATTAACCAAAAATTGGTAAAATCGTAACCGAACCGAACCGACCCTATTTCTTGATCAAACCGAACCGACCGAAATTGGTCGATTAATTCGGTTAATTCGGGTTTCCCCGAATTATGCTCACCCCTAAACACTTCTACATAAGGAATTTCAAGTAACTTATTTATTTGTCTTGATTGTAGTAGATCATACAATTTGTGCATGCAGAATTCGTAGTACTTATTTGGCGTCACCACTATGAATTTCATGTAAGCACAATTTATTTGTTAAATAATGTCTTAATGAAATTTCTAAAATGTGAGCTTGCAATAGTAGGAGGCAACAGATGGATGGATTCTTTTGTTTTAATATATTTTGCATTGTGTATGAGACTTATTCAAGTACAATAACCAGCCTTCAATTGGAATGAGCCACGTAACAATCATTATGTGCTTATTACAGGAAAATGCTCCAATTTTACTGTCTCAGCCTGAATGCCAAGAATTTGGAATGACGTGTACGTGGTCATACCATCCTTGCAGCCTTAATGTCTTCTTTCCTAACTATCATTTCCCCTATTCTTCTTCTTCTTCTTTCTTCTGAAGATATAAATAATTAATGACTAAAGTGTACTAGTGGAGATCATCGGCAGTGACTTTGATTAGAGCATATTCTGGATGCTTGATCCGTCTTGTTCAGGTAAGTACATAAAAAATTGATCTTGTTTTATTTATCGTTTTTAGCACTTATATATATGCTTCTCTTCTCCTCATTGTTTGGAAATGCTGAAAGCTCCAATCTACCTTTAGACTATACATTTTGCAAGTCCTAAAACTGCATCTCTCATTTGATGTGGTCTTCTAGATTTGTACGTCATGTATGTATGAGATTTGTTTATTTTCTCGTCGGGTAAGAAATACATAACCCATTTCTCCCCTTTTATAGCTTACTCGAGCTCCCAAACGGTCACCTGCCACGACGAGCAGCCACCTGCTAGCCTCCTGTTGCTGCCATCCTCCTCCCTGCCAGACTCTCTACTCTCTTTACACCATGTGTTCGCGAGGGAAGCGAAGGAAAAAGAAGGAGTCGAAGGGTGTCAAGGCAAATCTCGTTGGACCAAGCAGTGAGATTTGCCACGCATCACATACCGATTGGCCGTTCCATTTTTTAAGGCAAATCTCACTACTTGATTCAGCGAGATTTGTCTTGACATACGTCATCATCTGATTTGCTTGACCCTTTAAATTTTGTTGTTTAATCTAGTAAGATTTGTTTAAATCTTATTAAATTAAGCAGCGAAATTACGTGAGCGTCATTCTGAGAAATATTTTCTCGAGGCTATTATTTAATATATTATTTTAAAATAAAGAAAAAACTAGAAAAAACTCAGCATACATCCGCAAACAAATATTTTATGGATGACACCCCGCACAAGGCAGTCTCTCTCTCTCTCTCTCTGGCGCGCGCGCTTTCTCGCTCTTCCCTGTATATTAACGCTTCCCAGAAGCTTTTTGTTCAAGGGTGCTGATCGCTTGGGAGAAGCTTCTATCTGGAGCTGTTCAAGATGCGGCGCTCTTCGACCAGGAAGGCAGGTCAAACCAATTCCGCGACGCCGGTAAACTCCACAGCAGCCGATCTCTTTCGCTCCGGTAATCTAAGGATCTCTGCTTGATTGTCTTCTTTCTCTTTTGTTTCTGTATGGTTTCCTTTCTTCGAATTCGTTGTAATTATGGGACGGGCCATTCTATGTGGTTGATTTGTTGCTCGTGAAAGTGATTATTTATTGGATAATGATTTGGGTATTGCATGATTGGAGCCAGTTTGCATTGTTTTTCGATTAAGTGAAATGTGAGTTGGGGGTTGTTTGGTTATCAATTGAGGTGCGATAGAAGCTTAGAAATGATTGGGTTGTGTTCAAAGATTGGTCTCCGCCTTACTCCTGTCTTTGGGTCAATAGCTGATCGGAAACCACCTTCGTTATCCATGCAATAAGAACTGAGATAAACTTGGGAGGCTTGGGATGGACTGCGGGCACTTCACTGATGCCTCAGTCAGTCAAGGTTGGGAGAACATTATCAATTGAGGTGTGTGAAAGAGTTGGGGATTGTCAGTTCTTGTGGCACTGCCTGATTGATAGGGTAATTGTGGCAATTTAAGTGGATGTAGTGGCCATTTATTGGTCTGCTACATTAATTAGCTTAGCTTAGTGATACTTGCATATCAGGTGGAAGTTGCTATCTTTCCTAGTTTGGTGGGATACTGGTGGGTTAATGCTTCGCTTGGCAAAGGTGACCAAATTATCTCACATCCAGAGGTTAGGTATGGAAGCAGATCATACAATATTCAAGCTGGTTCCTTAAATGTGTCTTCCATAATTTTTGGTTGCTCTATATAACAAAGTGCATCAAGTTTAATGCACCAACATTACATACACAAGGCTTACTGGTATGCTTCAAGGCTAATGCTCCAAGCTTACATGCTCCGGGCTTGTGCATGAGGTTTACTTGCACCAGTCATAAAGGTATGCACTGAGATTAATGCACGGGGCTTAATGGTATGCACGAGTTTAATATGCTGGACTAATGGGATGCACCAAATTTATGCCACTTGCTTCTATGCGCTGAGCTTGTGCATCGGGCTTACAAGCACTAGGCTTGTGTGCCAGGCTTAACGCACTAGGCTTAATAGATGAGCACAAGTTTGAGCAGAATTTTTTATTTTGAATGGATTGTTGTGTCACTCTAAGTAAATGGGCTATTGGATAAATAAGCACAATCCAATAAAAAACCAGTGTGCGAATGATTTCACATAGTCCAAGCATTGTATGTATTTTTTGCACACTTTTTCATAGAATCCCATATCCATTCTAGTTTCTCATAATATTATAATTCCATCATTTGTTTTCACATGCATTGAAGAGGCATATTATCAATTGGCTGCCAATAACCCATTCATTTCGCACTCCCTCATACATTCCTTGAGGAATAATGTATCTTCACACATGGTCAAAACATTGTACCAATTTGTTTCACACTTTTTGGTTGCATCCACTCATTGTATCCCTTTAATTTTTAAAGATAATAGTTCTATGTTGTGTTCCACACTTATTGAGTAGACATCTTGTCTGTAACACTCTTTCATAGTATCCCTTTATTGCACCTCTTCAAGTTTAACACACGAAGTATGAACATGTTTTTTCATACAAAGGTCTGAACTTTGTACCTATTAGTTTCAAATGCATTCCTCACCCCTTCTAGTATGTTATTATAATATAATAGTTCTTTGGTGTGTTTTCCCACTGACTCTGTTGGCTGCTAGATATTGTACCTATTTGTTCTCTCATCACTTTACTTTAGTGTGCTCCTTCAAGTAAAAAGGGCATCCCCAAGTCACTAGGCTCCTTGCTTTGTGAGGGTGGGGGAGGGTCGTCACAGTGTACGCAGCCTTACCCTTACTTTTATGTAGAGAGGTTGTTTCCTTCAACTCAAACCAGTGACCGACCACTCACAAAGGAGCAACCTTATTGTTGATCTAAGGTTCGTCCTCTGGTGTGCCCCTTCAAGTATAGTATAATATAATTCTATCTATTTAACCAGTCCAATGGTTAATATAATTCTAGTCATTTATCCAACCCAACGGCTTCTTTACTCATTCGTTTCACACTCTTCATCACTTTTCTTTATTGTACCTCTTTAAGTATGATATAATTGATATAATATAATAATTCTATCATAGAGACAGATTTGTTTCACACTCTTTCATAGCACACCTTCATTGTACTCCTTCAAGTATTATATGATATAATTGTAGTTACTAGGTCTAATGAATTCAAAACTTTTTAATGGTATCAATGATTTAGATTGATTTTTATTGATATATGTGATTCGACAATAATTTTTTCGTTTGTTTTCAAATTGGCTGAAGTGGCATCTTATCATTTGGGCTATCCATTACATTATACTTTATGCATTTAACACTCTTTCATCGTATCCCTTCATTGTACCCCTTAAAGTATGATATGATGTAATTCTAGCCACCTGATCCTAATTAAAGGTTTGTCTTTTAGCTTATGGTTATTTCAGTAACATATCAATGAAATAAAGTTGAAGCTTTTTATGAGTGTGAGTGATGTAGATTTCTTTTTGTTGATCTATTATTAGAATTCAAATCCAATATGAAACATTAGTTCCATTGTGTGTTTTCACATTTTCTCAAGAGGCATCTTGATAGTTGAGCTGCTGATAATATTGTATCTATTGCTTAATAGCCTTCCATTGTATCCCTTTCTTGTACCTTCCAATACTAATATAATATAGCCTAGCCACCAAGCTTGTGACTATCTTAGCATAATGTTGTACATGTTGGCTTTACACTCTTTCATTGCATCCTTTCATTATACACCTCCAAGTTTGATATAATATAATTTTTGCCACCTAATAAATAAGAAAACACAATTTCGTCCATTAAAAACAAATTTGAAGCTATCCAAATAATTACAATGCTTGAGGTTTGTTTGGATTAAAATGCTTAGATTATTGATGCTTTTATTGAATATTTTCTAAAAATGAAAGAGAAAAATATCTAACTTAAAAGATGAAATTAAAGTATGTTCTTTCACCATTGGTAAAAAAAAAAAAAAAACTTCTTTCACATTTAAAAACACAAAGAACAATTAATATTGAAAACTAAAAACTAAATTTGTAAGCATTAGTTAGAAAAGTGTTGTCTATTTATTTATTTATGTTTTAGTGCATTCTAACTAATTTTGTAATTAATTGTGTGCACATTTATTTGCGTGCAACATACATGCTTTCTTAACAATAACAACAATAGATCAAAATAAATAAGTAATGTGGTCTATGTGGATCTCTGATCCTTTTCCTTGTAGAAGCAAAGTAAATCTTCAAGTTGATTATGATGAAACAACTCCAATGAGCACCTACTGTATTTTGAGGCATAGCCATATAATGTCCCTCTCAATATAGCTTTATGATTTTCTTTTTTCGAAGAATTTTGGGTTTCTCAACACTGCTATAGTGGTGGGAATAAAAATCACAACTGTAGTGGTAGCTATGGACAAACACATAAGGCGATGGCAGCTACTAGATTGTAATGACAAAAGTTTTTTCCTTTATTTTCAGTTCTCTTCTCATTTTCTATTATTTTATTTGTTAGATCCTAGTCAATTGTGTTTCGCTGGCACCCCGGGGGGAGGGGGTGCAAAGATATAATGATGATAAGGATATAACTTTATCTAGTTTTTGTAATTGTTAATGGTTATTTAGAATTGCTAGTATATGCTAATGTTATGTTAATAAGTGCGAGTTAGTAAAGGTATTGTGGTATCGCTGATCATCCTATGCAAATTTGCCATTATAAGAGGATCAACCACACCTATATATTGCTTATAAATCAGTCCAAGAATCGTTGGAAAACTCATTAGTCGCTGGAAACATCCTGGCCATCGCTGCCCTTCTTAGAATCTCAAGAATCCTTCCATATTTTGGAAAACCAAGGAGATAGATAGTCACATGACACTTTAATCTATGAGTTTGTGAAATAACATTGTTGGAGGAGGTCCCATGCGCTAGCCAATTGTTGGCGGCTCTGATCACATGTTGTTGCGCGAGGGCTCTTCTCGGCCTGATTGTGATGTGATTTCTTTACCTCTTCATATATTCGGGTGTGAGTCCTTTGTTCATCAGTTAACTCTTGGAGTGGATAAGTTGGATCCTCATGCTATAAAATGCGTTTTTCTAGGCTACTCATGTACTCAAAAGGGATATCGTTGTTATTGTCCTACTTTGCATCACTTTTTTATTTCCTATGTTACCTTCTTTGAGTCTACACCATACTATTCTTTGTCCTTGTGCTTCTATACCCAATGAGTTTCTTTTGCTTAATCTTCCATATTCTAGTTTGTTGTCTTTGCCCAATCATCCAGATGTGTCTCCATGTAGTTTGAGCCCTTCTTGTCGCTTTGATTGTCCTAATTTGTATGTGTATTCACTATGGCAGCTCAATGGAAGAGAGTCACCTTCAGCTTCTACTGTGACACCTTTGGTTTCTTTGTTTGATGATCCCATTTCCCATGATGTTGATCTTTCCATTACTGTCCGTAAAGGTAAATGCGCATGACAGATTGTCCAAAATCCAACTTTGTTTGCTATGACTTCTTGTCACCCTCTTATTATTGTTTTATTAATACTCTATCTTCTGTTACTTTTCCTAAATTTGTTTTTGGAGCTTTGGCCCACTCTGGATGGAGGAATTCTATGGTTTAAGAGATGAGTGCATTGCAGAAAAATGATTTGGGGAATTGATATCTCATCCTCTTGATAAATTTGTTTTGGTTGTTGCTGGGTATATACTGTGAAAGTCAACCTTGATGATTCTGCGGCTCATTTGAAGGCACGTTTTGTAGCTAAGGGATATACTTGTGTATAGTTTGGATTATTCAAGCACATTCTCCTTGGTTTCCGAACTATTAGTCTTGTTGGCCCTAGAGTTGAGTCTAGAAAAGGGGGGTGGGGTGAATGGACTCTTTTGCATATTTTAACTTTTCACTACAAATTAAGAAACTTGGCAAGATACAAATGATTATATCACAATATAAAGAATATAAATCATGCACAAGACGTAAATAAAAGAGTAGAAAAGAGAAGCTTGAGAAACGATATTAACATGGTTCAGCCCCTTGCCTACGTCCATGCCTTGAGACACACTCAAGAATTCTCAATCCACTATCAACCTCCTTCACCGGTGGAGAAGCCTCTACACATGGGAACAAAGCTCTTTTGCTCACCCAGAGCCTTTCAATAAGGTTCACCAAGAAC
Organism: Malania oleifera; assembly: GCF_029873635.1. NCBI lineage: Eukaryota > Viridiplantae > Streptophyta > Magnoliopsida > Santalales > Ximeniaceae > Malania > Malania oleifera. The sequence continues at coordinate 32,435,714 of NC_080422.1, forward strand.
CCTTGCAATTCGGTTCACCAAGAACCTTCTCACGGGAACCAATCCCTTTAACACTTGGTTCACAAAGAACCCTTGCAATATGAAAATGATTACAAACAAAGCTCCTTGAATGAGCGGATATTTAATACAATACAAAAAAATTCCTAATCTCTCAAGTAATGAATCACAACAAGATTAGAGAGCAAGAGAGAGATTGAACACAAAAATGATGAACTAAAATGTAGTGTGCTTGGAAATGATAATCACTAAGATCCATCCTTAAACAAATCTTTGGCCTTGTATTTATAGGCCAATTGGCTTACAAGCCGTTTTATGGCTGTTGGCTCAATTAAATAATTGTTTACTTTCAAAACTAGCCATTTATAGCCATTGGGTGTAGAATCTTGACGCAAACCGTCGACGGATTCCCCCAAACCATCGACGGTTTTCTTCAGGCAAAATTTTAATTAACTCTCTGCCTGAAACCGTTGATGCACTTTGGCCAAACCGTCAACGATTTGCCCTGTTTCTCATTAACTTGGTTTTAAGGTGCATGAATAAGGTTTAAACCCAACCGGTCTTTAAAAGATTACAATACTAATATGATTTAAAACTTGTCCATATTAAAATACATTTGAGTATAGGATATTTTTGTAAAACTCTTTGTTTTGTCTTTTGAAAACCATGAGTGTTAAACTTATGACTTAGTGAAATCCTATATTCTCTTATGAACTAGTATGCACATGCAATTTGCTCAAATCTTGCTCAATAAACATGTGTGAAACAAAACTACAAGAGTTACAGCAAATACTACCTCAAACACTCCCCATTAGATATGATTCTACATTAGCTTCCATTGGTATGTGTTTGAGATCTCCTGAGTGAGTGTCCTCTTGATCTTTGCCTATTTGGGTGTCCACTCGGTCTTTGCCTATAAGAATGCTCGCTTGATCTTTGCATCCGTATCTGTATGATTTTGCCACTTATACCTGCCATAGCTTAGTATGCAAAAATTAGTTTAACTTAGAACCACTAGTGGGTTGTTATCATCAAAATACGACAATTAGGATCATGTAGCCACTCAGGCTAACAAGTCTCCTTACTCGCCTCATTGGCCTCTACATCAACTAGATGTGAAGAATGCCTTGTGGTACGGTGATCTTTAGGAGGAGGTCCATACAAAGCAACCACCTCGGTTTGTTGCTCAGGGGGGAGTCAAGCTTGGTGTGTTGGCTCAAGAAATTAATATGTGGTTTAAAACTGTCTCCCAGAGTATGGTTTTGTCGATTAGGTGCTATAATACTTGAGTTTGGCCTTCAATGAGGTGTGGTTTATTACTTTGTGTTATCTTTATAATCCATTTGGTTGGATTTTTCTTATTATGTATGTGAATGATATTGTGATTTTTGGTGATGATGATCAAGGTATCTAGAGCCTAAAACATTTTCAACAGACTAAGTTTTAGAGCAAATATTTGGGATCATTGAAATACTTATCGGGGTAAAGTATGTTCTTGGTCTTTCTGATGATACAAGGATGTTGGGATCCAAACTTGTTGATACATCATACACCTATGGATCCTAATAGCAAGTTAGTGCCAAATAGAGGTGATTGGTTACTCAAATCAGGACGACATTGAAGACTTATTGGAAAATTGAATTATCTCACAATCGCTTGACCAAATAATGCTTTAAAAGTCCTCCTACCCCATAGCAGATTGTTAGTGTTAATTCTATTAAGAACAACCAACCAAACAAAAGCCTTTATCTCAGTGGAGACTTTAGCTTTGTAGATAGTACGATGAAGAGAAAAAGACATCTAAGTTCTCGCCAAATGCTGAAAGAAAGATTTAGAAGAATAAAATCTTGAAGAATCCAAATCCCATAATTAAATATCTCTCCCAATTGAGTGACGACATCCCTCCAATAATGACAACAAAGAGGAGAGTTCCTCCACCTCCCTATTTTCTAGAGATCTACAAAAATGGAAATCTTTAATAGTTGTAGACCCATTTGAAGTAATAAAGGAACCAATGGCATTATTATGCACTAGGAGAGGTGATATCATATAATGGAGGAATAGAGATGAAAAACATGAGATTTACCACCCAAGATCACCATGTTTTTTCTTGAAAATCAACAAAATGATGACGTCAATCCGCCTTTCCTTTATATATGTTGTTCAAGGCAATTTTATGACGAACTTCATCATGAAGTTTTCTATCGTGTATTCCAAATTCTTCAGCTTCTATGCTAGTCCTTGCCATTGGTGGCAAAATTGCGAAATCAATGGGAAAATGGGGTCACATTCTAGTCACCACCAATGGCGAACCATCCGACAGACTATTAATTTAGCTATTATAAGAAAATTCGACAATAGGTAATATCCATATCCTGTTGAGTAATATTATCGCCCACTGAACAATGTATTTGAAGCTTGTATTGACAACCTTAGTTTGGTCATTGGCTTGAGGATGAAAATATGAAGATAAATTTTGTTTTGTATATACTTCTTCTATAAGGTTCATCAGTGGTGGGTCATAAACTTCACATTCCATCTTATACTAGATTTTATGGTACTTTGTTTTTCACACCTCCTCTATAAAAAATAGTTGCCACATGTAATGCATTACTTGTTTCTATTACTAGGAACAAAGTGAGTCATCTTTCCAATCACCACAAATATAGAAACATGTGCCAAGAACAAATTCTATAGATATGTCTTGCCAAGGTTTATGTGGTGTAGGAAGGGGTGAATATAATCCTTCATTGTGTTTGTGTGCTTTTGCAAATTGACAAGTATGTCATTTTTGAATAATTTGTGCTACATTAGATTTCAAGCTAGGCTTGTAGAGTTTATATTTGACCATAACGGTGGTCTTATGATGCCCGAAGCAACCAGCTACACCTTCATCAATGCAGTTCCCAAATCGCTTGATCATGTAAACCAGTGTTGGAAGGCGTAAATTAGTTTCTTTAAGAGAGTACCCATCACGTATGGACAAAGATGGGTACCCAATACTTGAACAGAACCGTTAGTTCGTAAAGCTGCAAGAGAAGTGATTTCCTCCCTTAATAACTTCAAAGACAAACATTTCATCCTTGAACATTCTAGCATTGCTCTTGACCCACAAGCATCTAAGCATTGGGAAAAAAAAAAAGCTCTTGAGAGCCTCTTAGTGCTTTTTTCTTTTTCTTTTCTTTTTTCTCTTTTCAAAACCCCTAAGGTGTTGTTTTGTTTGTGTGATGAAAAAATGTTTCCCTTGAATGACACTCCTGGGAATTCCACTCTTGGAAATGGGGTGCCTACCTCATAGGAATATTTTTGTTTGGTTTGTTTTGTAATATTTTTGTCCCGGGAATGTAAACAGGATGCCCACATCTGTTTTTGGTTCAACAAGGAATCCTGATATTTCAAATATGTACCAAACGAAATCCATGTCCTGAAAATTTACACTATCATAAATAACCAAAAAAAATCCAATAATTAATAATTCAAGTAATCCAACACAGAATAATCTAATTAAACAAAACAGTGGGGGCAATATGGCCTCAAAAATCAGATGCAAGTGGCACACTCGTCCAGTTAATTGGATTTAAATTCATAATGGTGCAGTATGTTGTAATAGAATCTAATACGAGGATAAGTCTCCCAAGAAGATTGGTGCTTGCAACCTTAAATATTTTTTCCCTATTAGTCTTGCTGGTCGTATTTATGAGATCCTACCCAAAGTCCTTGCCACGAGGTGCAAAAAATCAATTCCAGAGGTCATAGGCCAACACCAATATGCTTTTGGCAAATCTTTGATGCAGCTATTAAAGTTATAGCTAATGAAGTTGCGAAGGTCTGTGTTAAGGATAAGAAAAGGGGTTGGTTTGTGGACATGACATGGAGAAGGCTTTTGATCATTTGAATTGGAATTTCCTCCTTTGCATTCTTAGAAGAATGGCTTTTGGGGAGTTCTGGTGTAAATGCATTACAACCTCTTCATTTTCAGTGATCATCAATTGCTGCCCAGCAGATTCTTTTTCACTCTCTTAGAGGTTGAGGCAAGGTTATCCCCTCTCTACTTATTGTTTATCTTGGTAATGGAAGTTTTAGTTCTTTTGTTGAAAAAGGTTCTGAGAAGGCTTCCTCAAAGGTCTTAGCAATGGAATGAGCATGAGAGCAATGGAAGTCTCCCATCTCCTTTGAGCAGACGATACCATTATTTTCTGTGAAGTGGGCCCTTATGAGATCCTCTATCTTAATCGCATTCTTCTTGGGTTTGAAGCAATCTTTGAGTTGAAGGTGAATTTGGTGAAAAGTGACTCATTTTTCTTGTAACAGCACTAAGGGGCCTTTCCTTGTGGATCTTTTGGGATGCAATCTAGGGCCTTTTCCAATTACCTACCATGGCCTTCTTCTTTGTGCTAAATTCAAAGATAAAGATGTTTGGGAACCTGTCATTAAAAGATTTGAGAGAAAGCTTTCTGGTTGGAAAAGGAATTATCTGCATAAAGGTGGGAGACTTATCCTCATAAAGGGCACATTATCAAATCTCCTCATCTATAATATGCCCCTTTTTTAATCCTTTGCTCAGTTGCCAAAAGGTTAGAGGAAACTCAAAGGAGATTCCTTTGGGGAAGTTGGAGTGAGGAATTCAGATATCGTCCATTCAGATGGGGGTTTATAAAGCAACCTTTAAGATGTGGAGGCTTGGGATCAAATTCCTCTCTACATTCAACAAAGCCTTCCTTGGAAAATGTCTTTGGAAATTCATAAAGGAGAAGGATATTTGGAGGGGAGTCATTGCTTCAAAATATGGTCTTCTGCATAATGGTTGGACCACTAAAGCTGCAGGAGGAGTGTATTGTGTCGGAGTTTGGAAATTGATGAGTAAAGTTTGGGATGCTTTTTTTCCCCTTTATCAGTTTCAAAGTGAGGAATGGGGGTAATGTTTTCCTTTTGCATGATATTTGGTGTGGTCAATCTCCCCTTAGGCCTTATCACAACACTACCCTTCCATCTTCAGTTTGGCTTGTTGACCAAAGAATTTTTGGAACATTCCTTGATTAGAGATCCTCTGGATTGGGAAATTGAGCTTTCTGATATTTTATGATTGCTTTTACATCCATTACCAGAACACTGCTAATGATTCTGTGTAGATCCTGGATAAAGGCAGCAGGTTTACTGTGAAATCATTTTATAGGAACTCACTCCTCTGGCAATAACTAGCAACAACTTTTCCTGGAATCTCATCTGGAGAACGGCAGCCCCCACAGAAATTGCTTTCTTTGTATGAGACAACTCTTGGGAAAATTCATACTGTGGATAGCCTGGAGAAAAGTGGGCTGCCACTTGTCAACAGGTGCTTCTTGTGTTTGGGAAGTGCGAAACTGTTGATCACATCCTCTTGCATTGCTCCTGGACCAGAATCCTACAAGACATGGCCATTTCTTTGATTAAACAGCTGTGTGTTATTGCTAGAACAGTCGAAGGAGAGTTATGGGCTTTGAAAGGTATCAAGCTCTAGCAAAGAGAGGAAGACCCCCTTGCCAAATTTTGGTTTGTGTGGAGGGAAAGAAATAAGAGAGCTTTCAAAAGATCAACCATGCCCTTACATGTTATTAAAGACCATTGGATTGCTGCTATTACTAGATGGCATAGTGGTTTTATTTTGGTTGACTCACTTGCAATTCTTGAGTTTTTGGCACCCTGCAGCGCAGATGACTGCCTTGTCATTTGTACTTGATTGGCATCTGCTTGATGCCCTTTAATGAAACGTCCATTGCTGATTTTTTTTTTTTAAAAAAACAAACACTTATTTCGGTATTCCATGCAATTGTGCAGTGTGAAAAAATGTGTGAAATAGTCAATGATTCAATGACACATCACAAAAATATCAGGAGAAACTGCCTTCTTTGGTCTTCTTACCTGTAAGTCTCTAACATTGGTTGCTGTTAATCTATTAAGGATATTGATTTAACAAGTGCCTTAACCTTAGATGGAAGTTCCAATTGAAATTTGCTAAAGGACATGGAGTAGAATTATGTGAATGACTTAAGTGAAAAAAAGAAGATCTACATGGAAAACACCAGAGCCATCAGAATCCATGATAACCATCTCCCTAGACAATGGCGGAATGAAATCTAAAAACAAATAAGACAGCAAGACCCCAAGCATCTCCATCATCAAGATTTTTGTGAAATAAAAATTCCAACATAAAGTAACCATGATACTTGAAATTGGTTTATGATGGAGTATAAAATGGGAGTAAAGGCTAGGAAAACAACCATTAAAGAAACCCATACCATCCACCCATCCTCCAAACAACCACTTTGGAACCTTTGCCCACCTTGAATTTAACTTTAAATCAGGGGAAAGAATAAATGAGAAATCCGCATAATAAAGCTGCAAGGACCTGCATGGATTGCATTAGCACCAATCCTACCATTCCACCTGTTATCCTAAAGACCAAACTTATTGCTAATCAACCAGTGGGAATCAACTTCCAGATAAAAATTTTGTAATCACTTGCCAACGAGGTAAATGTTCTCAGACACCAATTCACCAAGACCCAAACCCACTTAGACCTAGGTGTACTCGCCATCTCCCAGTCAACCAAATGATCCCTCTTTCCCCCTCATCCCATCAAAGAAGATCCCTCATCACATTCTCCAACTTCTCAGTTACTCCAATAGGAATTCTAAATGAAGGCAAGACATAAAGTGGAATGGATGGCAAAACTGCTTGAATTAGAACAATGGAGCACCTAAAAAGAAGAAATCACCTTTTCAACCATTTAATCCCATAGATATCTTCACAACCATAGGATTACAGAATGCTATAGAATGAGGATTGCCACCCAGCAGGATCTCTTAATTAGTTAAAAGTTCTCAACGACCCTCAAACTGCTAAGGAAGAAAAATCAGAAATCATCTATGAGCTCAAGTTAATTGTAGCTAAACTGCTCTCAGACAAATTAATCCTCAATCCTGAAACTCTAAAAAATCTGCTTCAAAACAAGTATTTAAAAAAAGGTATCCTCTCTTTCTTAATAATTTTATTTTACTATAAAAAGATTTAAAAGACAATTTTATCATCTGACAAGAAAAAAAATGGTGTCATCTGCGAATTGTAATTCATATTAGAAACAGTGACCTCATCTCTTTCAATAGAATGAACCTGCACAGAACTCCTATCCATACCATATCCCTACTAATCATCCTACAAAGATTGTCCACCTCAATAATAAAAAGAAAAAGAGATAATGGGCAACTCTGTTGAATTCATCTAGAGGCTGAAAACCATACCTTAGGTTCCCCTTTAATAATAAAAGTCGCAGTTTTCAAGCAACCTGTGAGAATAAGCAGTGTATATTGCAATCATTCTTCAACTTTAGTCTAAATATGACAATGAGGAGGATTTTCTCTCCTCTTTCCTTATAATCAGTTCTCTCTCTCTCTCTCTCTCCTTCTCTCTCATTACCACTATCATTGCATGAGAGCAGGCTTGCTATTGAAGGATTTCTTCCTCTATATTCCTCTGTTTCTCCTGTCATTTGAAGAAATCCTTGTATGGTTTCAAGAAATGTCCTTGAGCATTGTTTGGTTGCTTCAGTGATGTGGTGGTGTCTTTTGGTCTTCTGCAGTGTGGAGTGGACCATTCTATGTTTTATTGACATTCCATGACTCGTACTCTTGATTGTCTATGTTGATGATATTGTACTTTCTGGTGATATTAGTAAGGGATTCCAGGGTTTTAAGGCATTTTTACTGAGCAAGTGATATTTTCCAAAGTAAATTCTTGTCTCACTATGCTCCCAAGGGTCCACTGAAGTATTTTTCTTGTTTGTCGAGGTTGTCAAGTTATATTGGATTATTTCTTTATCTTAGAGAGGAAGGACTTGACTTGCTATGTGAGATAGGGATGTTAAGATCTAAACCTACAGACACTCCTATGATCCTATCTCCAAACTTGTAGTAGATGATGGAGAATTGATCAATGATTGTATAGATGATTGGTTGGGAATTCAAACTATTTATTCTGTTGCTAGAATAGACTTTGCCATTGTTTTGACTTTTGAGTGCCATTTGTCAATTATTGGAGGCTCCACAGAGTGGTCATTGGGACGTGGTTGTAAGCATTTTGAGTTATCTCAAGTGCTCACTTGGTCATGGTTTATTGTATCAAAATCATGGTTGCAACGTAATTGAGGAATATGCAGATCAGTTGGGCTGCATCTCTGTGGCATAGGAGGTCCTCAACTGGATATTCTGTATTTGTTGCAGGTAATTGATGGAAGATACTTGTACAGCCCTACAGTGTAAGTTCAGGATTGTAGGAAATATTTAATATTAGGAATTTTTCTGGAGGTTAATGTATTTTGTTTTTTTGGAATTTTTTATATTTACTAGGATATTCTATTTAAGGGCATCTTGTAGTAGGAAACTACTGTCTATGGTTTTCACTTGAGCCTCAAGCCTGTGAATCCTATAAATATCTAGTAGAGGTATTTTTATTAGGTTTGATGAATATGAATTGCTTGTGAGATAACCTGTATATTAGACCCTGGTCCTGAACCTATTGGACTTTGGTTGTACATCAGTTATTGTTGGTGTTGAGTTGCTGCCACTGCCAATATTTTCTTTGCACCAACACTACCGTCATCATAGAACAATGAGCACTGCCTTTGACCATCATCACCAACTCCACAGTTGTACTGTCTTTGCTGTCATCTTACCACTGCTGTCCCTGTCACTGTTACACCAAGATCAGCTTTTTATTTGTCATTTGTCTGGTTTAATTTTCTATTTTACATTTTGTGTGGGGAAACCATCAATAAAAATTGCAACATCTGTTGGTTGCTTGATACATGTTCTTGAAAATGTTGAGGCGAGCAAGCAATTAACTTGCATTTTGTTTTTTGTACAAAAGTTCACTCCCTTTATTTTGGGTTTAAGGTTCCTTGTACCCTCAATGGTTTTGTTGTGCATGCAAAAGATGGTTTGCTCTGTATCAAGGTTTCCACCAAACTTAATTTCTGACGGATTCTCAAATGAATTAGTATATTTAACATGCTTCATGTATATTGAAAAAGCATAATTTGTTTTCTACGGCCATCAGGTTCCTGTTTCTGGTGTGCTTTGAGTGTGCTTCATTTGTTCTTCTGTTATTTGCACGTGATTGTTCTCTATTTTTAGTTCACGAAGATGTTGGAATTGCCCTATGGTGATAACTATTTTTTAAATGGTATTGTTCAGCATCAAGTAAAGCCAGTAGCAAAGAGTTGGAACGAATTGATCACCTGTTTTATTCGTATGCAAATAGTTCGTCTGGTATGATTGAGTAAGTGAACTCCATTGAAATGTAGGATCCTATCTGTGGCACTGGCAACTCCATTTTAATTTCTTGCAAACACAACTAGTTTTTGTCTCTTTTACTGTTCAGATGCATATAGTGACTTTCATGTAATTTTTATTTCATCTGTGAAATATACACTGTGAAAGATCTCTTTGCGTTTTTCATTTCTATTGTTCTCTTTAATTTACTCAGTTTTTTATGTTGAATTTTGTTGTGTATGCGCTTTTATGTATGTATTTATATCTATAGTCATAGTGGCATAAGTTGTTTTAGGTTCTTTTGATCGTCAAGAGAAATAATTATGATTACAAATTGAATTTCGTAATTAGTCACAATGTAATGGTGTAAAAATACTCTTCTGGAAAAAAGATGGCTCCTGAAATCCCTCTTTTCCCTCCTGAAACCCCTCTTTTTCTTTGTAGCCATGGCTGTCACACACCCAGGAGGAGAAAGCTTGCACTCAGTTCAGATTAAAGGGAAATATTTTGATCTGGGGCTAGAAAGAGTGGGAAAAAGGATTTTTTTGTTTATTATTGAGTGTGGCACTATTCACAATCTGTGGATGAGGATTTCTTTTGAGGCAGTGAAGTGGTTTCTCTCTTTGGAAGGTTGGCAAGGTGTTTTTGAAGAACTAGAATGGGCGGGTGCTGTATTGGATGACTATTAGGCCTGTAAAAATGGGAAAATTCTTGGAATTAGGGGATGGAATGGCAATTGCTTTCAAGTATTTGTTGACATGGGGGCTAAAGGGAGAAAGTTGGAGAGGCTTTATGCAAGAGTTTTGTGGTCCCAGCAGAATACTGGATTATGGAGTGAGGTTGTCTTGGCAAGACAGAAGAATCTTTACTCATGGTGTGGTGGTGTGATGCAAGTGGACTTGGTGATGCAGAATCCTCACCTAAGGCCTGCAGATAGAAGTAGTTGTGTGGGGAGTATGTTGTCAGGTGGGTAGGGTTGTGGTGGGAGTTGGGCAAGGGATGGCAATTGGGTTGCCTGATGGTTGTGCTGGATTTGGGCCAGTTATTGGAAAGCAAAGGGATGGCAGGCTTAAGTTACCAGTTACTTAAAGGGAACAAGCCCTCTGTGCAAAAGCCTAGCTTCAGGGCCTGATGAAGTTGGCCTTTGCAGAGGCTCAACCTGAAAGGAAATCTGTGGAGGCCTGATATGTCAGCAAAGAGGGTTTTTAGAAGACTGGCTCTAAGGCCCAGAAAATTACATGGCAAGAAGTGGTGGAGAGGCCATGTGATGAAAGGCTTGGATGTGGGGAGTTGTTCCAGTTTTGTTGGCTGGGAGATTGTGCGTGTGGATGAGACATTTTTTTGTGGTTTATTGGATCTTTCTCTGGTGAGAGATAGCATTTTAAGTGGTTCTTATGAGATTTTTCAAGTGGACCAAGTGGAGGGGGAAGGATTATTTTGCATGCTGCTGGGTAATCTACTGGGGAATCCAGAGAGATTTCTCTGGAAGCTGAAGGATGTGCAATGTTTGAATGGTAAAGGCAGACAGTTGATGAATAGGATGGTGCTTGAGATGGTAAGGGATCAAGTAGTGATTAGGAGGGAAAGGTTGTTTCACACGCCCCCCTCGCCCCCCAAAAATGTACATTTTTTTGGTGGATTTGGGGTGTGGGTTGTTGGGGGGAGGGGGGAGCTTTAAATGAAAGTTAGCAAACTGTCCAAGGTCTGTATATGTTGGAGGTAGGAATTCTTGTGTTGGTAGTCAAAACAGTACCAATGTATGGGCAAGTAAGTGTTTGACAAGAAATAATATTGGAATTTATATTGAGGAGTTATTGAATGGGTTGAAGTTAGACTTAGAAAAGAAGGCTAGCTAGTTGCAAAGCTAGATACATATTAAGAGGAGAAAAAAGGTATGCTGTGATGCACCTGATGATGAGTGCGTATGAGACGCATTGATTTTGCTTGTGGTTGATACTTTTACATGAGGTTTGCGGTCAATTTGGGTACTTACCAGAATCTTTTGATTTATTATGTTATATTTCTTATGTTCTTCTGCCACTGCTGGATGGTGCAAAGGATTCCTGTCTTGTTTAATTTTCATTTTTGAGAATTTCTTGTCCTATCTTTGTTGTAATTCCTTTCTTTCTTCTTCTATTATCTACAAAAAAAGCATTGAAAGGTAACATTGTTACTAGTGAAGGAATATATCGAAATAACTCCAGCGATGCAATTTATCAAAACAACAGGAAGCTTCAAACTTAGTTTTCAAGCTATTGAATGAAAGCAGCGGAAAAAACTTCAATTTATTATAGGCTACTCATTGTTGTCTACAGAAGCAATAATTTTTTTTTTTTCCAATTGCAAGAGAAGAGATTCCATTAGGAAAGAGAAGAATTTACAAATAGGAGAAGAAAACATCTTCCATCAAAATTCTGGAAACATCTATAAAGAGAAAGAGACTAAAAACACAAAAAAATTATACTTTGAAATACCAAAGGAAAAAATTTCTCCAATCCCGCTGAATTTTTGAAAAGCTTGCTCCCTTAAAACAAGCAGAGCCTACGCACCATGGAGAAGCCAAATAATAAACCTTCTCCCAAACCAGCTGCCTGCATTTTATCCCTGTAAAAATTAGTGCATTTTGGTCCAACCATAAACCCCACAACAATGCAAATATTCCACACTTCCATAGGGCAGTCCTATCCTTTTTCCTTCTGAAGCCCTCAAAAGAGATAGCCAACATTCCATCCACCATTGCTGGACAAACCCAAGCTTCTCCTAACATGCCAAAAAAATTATTCCAGATGCTCCAAGAAAAATCTGCGTAAGAACAAATGAGAAGCCAACTCAAAATTCAGACAACAAAGCACGCAAACATCTGGAGATAAATAAGGCCTTCAAAGGCCTCCTAATTTTGCAACAAATTATTAGTATTGATTCTATTAAGCACAGTCAGCCGAATGAAAGCCTTAATCTTTGAGGGAGCTTTGGCCTTCCAAATACATGAAAGTAGAGGAAAACAGGAGTTGGAATGCATTTAAAACTCGAAACAATATTAACAAGAATAAACCCTCAAAAGATCCAAAACCCAAGACTACGTATCCCTCTCTGTAGAAAGATGGCAATTATTCAATAACGACAACAAGGGGGAAGTTCCATCATCTCTCTATCATTTATAGATCTTTTGAAATGAAAGTTCCAAAAGGCTCGAGGGCGACCTGAGTCGACCACAAAAAAAGAAATCATACTGTCTTGTCCTGAGCTCAATTGGAAGAGGCAAGGAAAAATGTGGTTAGAACATCATTCCCCAATCACAGATCTTTCTAAAAATGAACCTGAGAACCCCTCCCCACAACAAAATGAATGTGAGTAGTGAACAAGAGATAAATCTAACAAATAGATTTCCATGGACTCTCCGAAGAACATCACAAACTAACATTGGTATCCCGCCCATTCACCGCCAATCCATGCTTACTTTTAATCATTTTATGCCAAAGGGAATGGTCTTCTAAGGAAAAATGCCATAACCATTTAGCTAGGGGAGCGATGTTTTTCGATACCAAATTACCAAGACCCAACCCTTCCTCACTTTTAGACATATTGACTTCCTCCCTCGTAACTAAATGATCTTGAAAATCCCCAACTCCTGACCATAAGAAATCTCTCGTTATTTTCTCAAACTTATTCATAATCTCCATTGGGATTTTAAAATTTGAGAAATAATATAAGGGAATGCCAGATAAACAAGCTTGAATAAAGGTAATTCTTCCCCCAAGGGAAAAAAGTGCCCTTTTCAACTATCCAACCTCTTGGCCACTCTTTCCACCACTAGATTCCAAAAATCCATGGATCTAGGTTTGCCCCCTAAAGGGACCCCGAAGTCTATCAAAGTCCACCCTAAAAGACCACATCCCACCTCTAAAACCCACTCCCTAACACACTCAAGAGGCATATTAATATTGGCTAGACCACTCTCCTACAAATTTATTTTTAGCACGATACCCTCTCAAAAACATGAAGGATTCCCAAAATACATTTGAAAGAAGGCCTATGATCCTCTAGAAAGGAGATTGTATTGTACGCAAATTGAAGATGAGAAACCACCACATCCTCCCTGCCCACTTTCAAAACTTTGACCAACCCCTAATCCATAGCCCTATCCGTCATCTTACTCAATATATCAACTACTAGGACGAAAAGAAAAGGTGATAGTGGATCCCCTTGTCTAATGCCTCTAGAAGTCCTAAACCAGGACTTAGGTTCCCCATTCACCACAATGGAGAACCATACATTGGATAAACAACCCCTTAACCATCGGTGTCACCGCTCACCAAAACCCTTTCTCGGAAAAATATTATCCAAACAACTCCAACTAACTCTGTCATAAGAGTTCTCAAAATCCAATTTGAATTAAAAACCCCTCTTCTTCCTCCTTCAAATATCCTCCACCACCTCATTGGTCACCAAAATGGTGTCCATTATCTGTCTACCCCCTACAAAACCACTCTGAATTGTTGAAATGTTCTTATCAAGCACCACACTTAGCCTATTAGCTAGAACTTTGGTGATAATATTACAAACACTGGAGACTAGGCTAATAGGTCTATAGTCCTCAACCTTAATAGACCTAGATTTCTTAGGCCCTAGGGTAATAAAAGTAGAGTTGATGCTCTTGCTTAGAATCCCATTCCCATAAAATTCATGAAAGAGTTTAAGCAAATCATCCTTAATAGTATCCCAGCAATCTTGGAAAAAAGCTAGATTAGAACCATCCAGACCTAGAGCCTTACCCCAATCCATCCCAAAACTACCCCACTCATCTCCTCCTTAAAAGGTCTCTCTAGCCAAAGCATTTGATCTCTAGAGATGGGATTCCACTCTAAACCATCAACCATTGGTGTACAATCATCTTCTTTTGAATAAAGATTATTGAAAAAATTAGAGGTCTCAAAAGCTATTCTATTAGGGTCACTAATAATATTCCCTCCTTGAACCTCCAACTCTCTAATCAAGTTTTTCCTCATCTTACCATTAGCTAACCTATGGGAGAAGCCAGTGTTACAATTTCCTTCTCTGATTCGTTTAAATTTGGTCTTGTCTCGAACTCCTCATTTCCTTAAAGATCACCTCTTCCAAATAATTTTTTAAGGAATTCTCTTAACCTTCCCATTCTCCGAAAGGTTAGTCTCCTGTCCAACAAATCCAACTCGCTTAAGATGTTGGATTTTTTATTCTAACATCCCCAACACCTCCTTATTCCAAATTTTCAGATTGTCCTTTGAACGTTTCAACTTCTTGATAATCTGAAATCCTTCCCAACACCCCCCCCTTCAATGTCATCAGCCAGGAGATCCTCAGTAAGGGCTTTAAAAAAAGCATGACCTAGCCACATACTCTCAAACCTAAAAGAATTAGGACCCCATGAAACCATGCTAGATTCCAGCATAATAGGGAAGTGGTTAGGAGTAGATCTAGGAAGAATAGTTTGAGTAAGATTGGGGAATTCGTCCTCCTATTCACTACAAAACTAAAATCTAGCCAATTTACTAGACGTTGTACCACCCCCCGTGGACAAAGTAAAAGAAGTGCTCACAGGAAGATCTCTTAAGCTACACTCCCTAATAAGAGAATCAAATTGTTGCACACCAGCATTACACTTGCCTCCCCCCCCCCCCCTCCCCTTTTTTTTTCTTCTTTTCCCTGGCAACCCGACCGCATTGAAATCTCCTCCCACTATTTACCTTCTCTTGGATCTTTGATACTTCATCTTCTATCTATTTTTCTTTGAGTAATAACTTATTCAGCTCATCCTGAGCTTTCTGAATATCTTCTATTATGTTTGACAAAATTTTCGTTTCATCAATATCTCTGAGGGCACTTTGAACTTCTTGTTCTTGTGCATCCTCATAGTGTATAACTATATACCTACCTGATATACTACTTCTGACTTGAGACGATTGAGGATCTTCTCTCCTACTGAGAGCTTGTATTTTGTTTTCATAACTCCTCATTATCAGAGCTTTCTATCTGTGAGTTCTAAATTATGCAAGAAGGTTTATCCAGAATCTTGCAGGAAAATTGTATCCCATACGAGAAAAAAATTTTAGTAAGAAACCATCGAAATGGGAGAAGGAAGACACTGAAGTGATCAGAACCCTAAAGAAGGAGATTCTGAATCTACCCAAGTTAGATTAATCAGATGGGTCTGATCAGAAATAATTCTTGAAATGGATGCATCCAATACAGTATGGGGATGTGTTTTAAAAATCAGAAAGATTGATAAAACAGAACATCTCAGTCGATATTGGAGTGGATGATTTAGTAGTTCATAACTAAATTATCCCATACACGAGAAAGAACTTCTCGCTGTAGTAAAAAACATTTGTAGTAATGAACTTTTTCTAGGAAAGCATTTTATCGTCAGAACGGATAGTTCCTATGTTAAGAATTTCATGGGAATTAAACTGTGACGATTCACGCAGGCTAGATTAGTTAGATGGAGGAACGAATTGCAATATTACTCTTTTTCAGTAGAATATATAAAGGGTAAAGAAAATATTATTGCAGACTGTCTAACAAGATATCTAAATGCTTGTAGGAATGGCTAGCAGTAGTAGCCAAATTAAATACCCTCTTTGTTAGCAAGACATAAATCGACAGACTGCCCGGTGGTAAAATTTGTTGAAGAAAAGAGGTATCTACCTTCAAATTCTAGAAGGGAAGAAGGAAGAAGCACGGAAAGAGGCAGAAGTTCTCAGAAAAGAGAAAGGCCAATCCCAGTCCATCGAGTTGTAGAAAGCAATAGGTTTGAAAAAGGCAGTTCATCAAGAAGAGATGAAAAACCCAAGGATAAAAGTCATATTCAATGCTTTATTTGTAACCAATATGGGCATTATAACACTCAATGTGCCCGAAACCCTAAAACTAGAAAGGTTAGAGCAAAAGGGGAGGAAATATTAGTCTCAAAAGAACAACAAAAATGTGACTTAGTTATTGAAGAAGTCTACTCAGAATCTAGTAAGGATAAGGAAGTGGATTTTTGTATTGAAGATTTTTTGGTAAGGACTCCAGAAATTTCGAAAGGAAAAAGAGAATTGGTAGACGGATTATTAGCAGATCCAGCAATGCCAATAAATGAAACTTTTTCTAACAATCTTGAGGGAATAATTGAAATAATTGAAGAATTTGAAGCAATTATTTCAGATAATTACAAGGTAATTAATAGGGAGAATATGGCTACTCTTATTCACCAACAGATTATCCTAAAGGTTGAAATGGATGTTAAACTTAAAAAGAGAATGTTCACAACCAGGGCGATAATCGGAATCAATGAATATCCAGAACTAGCACAATATTGGAGGAGAAGTGGACTATGCATACCCAAACTGCATATTCCTAGCAGCATAGCACCTGAAAGATTATTAGCAGTTCAGAAAGCTCTTAGAATCGGAGATGTCTAATTTTTTGGTTTCAGAAAAAGAGGATAGGTCTTTAATTTCTTACCAACTTTGGTAAATCATGTATTAAATTTAACCAACCCAAGAAGGCTATGGTGGACAGGATACATTGAATCAATTGAATTAAAGACAGGAAAAATTCTGTTTTGGAACCTCTTTCCATAGGACTGGAAAGATGGACCGGTTTCAGATTTCGAAGACGAAGCACCAGATTGGGATGATTTCCAGAAGCATAGAAAGTTTTATGAATTAGTTCAAAATTTATGGGGAATCTATATGCTTGAAGTAAGATCAGCTTTAGACTGTGTGTTGCTTGCGGATTACGAAACCCTAATTGCAATTGAGGGAAAATTTCTCCAACCTTCTAAAGAGGCTAGCTTATTAGACTTTGCTATTGAAGCAAGAAAGGTGGTAAGCCAGATCAGAAATTGGGAATGTCATCTCCTGTCAACTCAAGCAATGAAGAATGAGCTCCAGATGGTTATGGCAGAACTTGCTAAAAAGGATAAAGATGAAGAGGTCATTGAAGCCTTGAAAGATCTCTGAAGAAGGACGAGATTTTGTCAGATGCTAGTCCAGAAAAGTCATCATATCCCAAGCCAAACTGATAGGACTAATCAGTTGGGTCATATCGGGCACTCATCCAGAATCGTGTCATATCCAGGCCTCGACGAACGGGTGATTCGAAGGGTCATATCAGTTTTACTTTTACTTTATTAAATAAGATTCTGTTTGTTTTGTCTTTTTGAAAAAGGTGAGTCAGCAAAGCATGTGTTGTCCCCTCCTTTATTAAAGTAGCTTTAGCTTTATTAAAGTAAGAATCTTTACTTTTTTCTTTATGTCGACATTGGTTAGGCATCTACTTTTGAGAAAGCAAGATGTGCTTGTCCATTAGTAGTTTGCTCGCCTATATAAGGGAACTCTGACCCTATTGTTCGGAGAGGAAAAATTAATAGAAGTTTCAGTTGTTTGTTCAAAGACATCTCTCTCTCAAACATTTTCCTTTTCATGTAAACATTGTTGTGTGGGTTGAAGTTCTATCTTGCCTGAAAGAGCCTAACGGAGAGGCGTAAAGGCACCACATAGGCACGAACATAACAGTGGGATTGGTAGATTACCTTCTACAGCTTCATAAAGGTCCAGAGAAGAGAAGAACAGGTATTGATCTTTTATTAATTTAGTTCTTCTTCCCCCTTTCATAACGATCTAATTGGTCGAGTCCTTTTAATTTAGTAAAAATTAACAGCCTTGAGAGAAATTGGTATCAGAGCAAGATTAAAAATGGAGACACGTGGATGGTCTGAAAATGAAAGGCATCTTTAAAGTTTTGTTGACATGACAAAAGATTGTCATGAGCTAGAAGGTAGATTCTTGACACCTCTAGAATGTTCCAAAAACATCGTAATCTTCATCAGGATCTGCGAGGACAGGAGTTTGATCTCTACCTTCATGATTGAGTCTGAATCAAGACTAGATGTTGCTGCATGGAGGATTGCTCCGTAGCCTTTTTTGGAAGATGCACCTGCTAACAAAGCTTGAATCTTGCTTTTGGTATTGAGAAAGTTTAATGCTTCTCGAGAAGGCGTTGAAGAAAGTTTCTTCTCTGAATTGTTGAGAAAAATTTTGCCTTTTTTCAGGATAGAGTCTATCGAGATTAGTCATATTAGTCCACCACTTTACTTCAAATTTATTTGCTAGAGATGGGGCGAACTCATAAGATTTAACTTGAATAGTCCCAAGAAATGATCCAAGGAACTTTGAATCTGACAAAGAACTTGTATTATGCTTCTTCTCCGTTAAGCTTGAGCATGACTTTAAAGACTTCAAATCTGTTGAAGATTATTGAAGGAAAATTTGTGAAAGGCCTGCAAAGTAGATCCACCATTGATGGAACCACATTGGAACAAATTTTTGAAAGTTTGATTTAAAGTGAAAAAACCAAGAATGGCTAAAATTTTAATTAGGCTGCCTTATAATCAAGATAACTATAGCCAACTGGTTTAAAGTTTTTCTTAAAAGATTTTTTTGTATACAAAGACTTATTCCAGTCTGTGGAAGAAAGAGCACTTAGAATTTCCATAGTGCTAAAGGCATTTTTTTTTCATCATATTTGTCAAGATGATTTCTTAAAATTATGGATGGATAAGACTAATCCATTTTTCTTTATTGTGGAAAGAAAAGTTTGAAGATGTTTAAAGTATTGTTCAATTGATTCTGAGAAGATTAATACATCATCGATCTAGACTAGTGAAAAGGTTGTATACGGAGTGAATATTTCATTCATAATATTTTGAAATTCAGACGGAGCATTTTTAGAACTCCACCTGTGATGCACTTAATGTCCTAATTTTTTCACATAGTCGGTCCCAAGCCTGAGTAAAGGAGGAGGGTTGCGTTAGGTAGCTGACAGCCAGCGTAAAATTTGTCAGATCACTATGATATGAATCTTTACCGAATATTTGCTGGGGCGTCCCCTACAAGCGATGCGTTGCACTTGAACCACCCGTGTGTAGCGAAAAGTGGGCGAGGGTGGGCTAGGTCGTCGCCCTGAAGCGACATGCTGTGTTGGCACCCGGGTACGGTGTCAAATATGCGAGGGTTCCTGCATCATTCTAGACGTGGGCAGACAAAGACGTTAATTTAGGAAACTAGGATTAGATTAGCAACTGGGAATATAGGGACACTTATGGGTAAAAGTATGGAAATTGTGGATACAATGATTAGAAGAAGAATTAATATAATTTGCTTTAAAGAAACTTAGTGGGTGGGTGAGAAAGCTAGAGAAATCGATAAATTAGGATTTAAACTTTGGTACACTGGAAAATAAAAACATGAGAATGGAGTAGGCATTCTTATAGAAAAAAACTTAAAAGATAGCGTTGTGGATGTAACTAGAGTAAGGGATAGAATTATAAATATCAAGATGGTATTAGAACAAGAGATAATAAATATCATTAGTATTTATGCTCCTCAAGTTGGCTTAGCAAAAAATCTTAAGAGACAATTTTGGGAAGATATGGATAGTATTATACAAGGCATACCTGGGACTGAAAAAATATTTATAGGAGGAGATCTGAATGGACATGTTGGAAGAGATAATAAAAATTATGAGAGTATGCATAGAGGATATGGATATGGAGACAAAAATGAGTCTGGGGAGATGATCTTAGACTTTGCTATGTCATATGATTTTAGTATAATGAATACTTGCTTTAAGAAAAGAGAAGAAAACTTAATAAACTTTAAAAGTGGACAAAATAGAAGTTAAATAGATTTTTTTTTAACTAGGAGGTTAGATCGTTTATCATGCAAGGATTGTAAAGTTATTCCAGGTGAAAGCCTAACCACACAACAGAGAGTCTTAGTGTTAGATATATGTATTAAAAAATGGAAGAAAAAAGATAAAATAAACCAGTGTAAGAGAACTAGATGGTGGAACTTAAAAGGAGAAAATATAATAAAATTTAAAGATAAAATGATCAAAGATGGGGATTGGACCATAGAGGATGGGATAGATACAAATACTCTTTGGAATAGATTAGCTAGCTCTATTAAAAAGATAGCAAAAGAGATTTTAGGTGAATTAAGGGGAAAATTCTCGAATAGCAAAGAGAGTTGGTGGTGGGATAAAGATGTACAAAAAATCATAAAAACAAAAAGAATTTGGTATAAAATGTGGCAAAAATGAAGAAACAGAGATAACTTTGAAAAATATAAGAAGGCAAGAAAAGATGCAAAAAAGGCTGTTAGTGAAGCTAATAGATCATTTAATAGTTTGTATGATAGATTAGGTACAAAAGAAGGGGAAAGAGATATATTTAAACTTGCTAAAGCTAGAGAAGGGAAGAACAAGGGCTTAGGAAATGTAAAATGTATAAAAAGTGAGGATGATATTGTCTTGGTTAAGGACGAAGATATTAAAGAAAGATGGCAAAGTTACTTTAGTAAGTTGTTTAACGAAAACCAAATAGAAGGCTTAAACTTAGAATTGTCAAATGAGGAAAAGACTAAGAGTATAAGATTTATTCGCAAAATTAGAGTTAATGAAGTTAAGTTTGCACTAAAAAAGATGAAAAATGGGAAAGTTATGGGACCAGATAACGTCCCAATTGAAGTTTGGAAATGCTTGGGTGATAACGAAATTATATGGTTAACTAATTTATTTAATACATTTGTAAAAACTAAGAAAATGTCAGATGAATGGAGGAAAAATACTTTAATACCTGTATACAAAAATAAAGGAGATATTCAAAGTTATAATAACTATCGTGGAATTAAACTTATGAGTCATACGATGAAACTATGAGAAAGGGTAGTTGAACAAAGATTAAGGTTAGAAACGAAGATCTCAGAAAATCAATTTGGTTCTATGCCTAGGAGATCTACCACAGAAGCTATTTATCTTTTAAGAAGATTAATGGAAAAGTTTAGGAAAAAGAAGAGGACTTGCATATGATATTTATTGACTTTGAGAAAGCATATGATAGGATACCTAGGGAAGTTCTATGGTGGGTTTTAGAAAAAAAGGGTGTATGTGTAGGTATACCGATGTCATTAAGGATATGTACGATGGAGTAATGACTAGTGTAAGGACTATAGATGGAGAAACTAGAGAATTTCCAATTACCATAGGTGTACATCAAGGATTTGTTTTGAGTCCTTATCTTTTTGCTTTAGTGATGGACTTATTGACTAAGAGTATTCAAAAGGAGGTTCCATGGTGTATGTTGTTTGCAGATGATATTGTATTAATTGACGAAACTAGGAACGGAGTAGAGGCTGAGTTAGAATTATGGAGAGAAGCTTTGGAATCTAGAGACTTTAGGATAAGTAGAAATAAAATAGAATATATGAAATGTAATTTTAGTAATGATAGGAGGAATATTGGTGACAAAGTTAAACTTGATGATGAAGAAATAAATAGCACTTGTAGATTTCAATACCTTGGATCTATTATGCAAGCTGAAGGAGAAATTGAAGATGATGTAATGCATATAGTTAAAGCAAGTTGGGTAAAATGGAGAAGTGCTTCAAGTGTGCTATGTGATCGTAGAATACCCTTAAAATTGAAAGGGAAGTTTTGTATGACAGCTATAAGACCAGCTATGCTATATGGATCGGAATGTTGGGCGACGAAGAAACTTTATATCCAAAAAGTAAAAGTTGCCGAGATGAGAATGTTTAGATGGATGAGTGGTATAACATTGAAAGATAAATTAAGGAATGAACATATTCGTGGTAAGTTAGGTGTAGCTCCTATAGAAGATAAGATATGGGAGGGACGACTAAGATGGTATAAACACTTGCAACGTAGGCCACATAGTGCACCTGTGAGGAAGAGTAACTTAGTTACTGTGGGGGGTAGGGTAGGGGTAAACCTAAAATAACTTGGGAGGAGATAGTGAGCAAGAATTTAATATCCTTGAATCTATCAAAAGAAATGGTCCATGATCGCATAAATTGACGGAAAAGGATTCATATAGCCGACCCCATTTAGTTTGACTAAGACTTGGTTTTGTTGTTGTTGTTGTAGACGGAGCATTTTTAAGACCAAAAGGCATTACACTCCATTCATATTGTCCAAAGGGGACATTAAAGGTAGTTTTATATCTGCCCTTTTCAGCAATCAGAATTTGCCAAAATCTGGATTTCATATTAAATTTTGAAAAGATGATTGCTGACTGAAGCCTTCCCTGAAGATCCCTTTTATTTGGAATAGGGTGTCTAATCCATTTTAGTATTTTGTTCAAGGGTTTATAGTTGATGACAAGTCTAGGAGTACCTCTTTCAATTTTCTGAATCTTTATTAACAGAAA
The DNA here is from genome assembly GCF_029873635.1 of Malania oleifera. NCBI lineage: Eukaryota > Viridiplantae > Streptophyta > Magnoliopsida > Santalales > Ximeniaceae > Malania > Malania oleifera. The sequence continues at coordinate 32,458,271 of NC_080422.1, forward strand.
AGGTTGAGCAACTCCATGGTGATATAAATTTTCTAATAAGATTTTTGTCTAATAAAGATTGGATTTCTTTTTTGCAATATTCTAACAATTCTTGGTTCATTTTTACTAGTCTTGTTTTTGTTGGAATATTTCTTTTATCAAAGTATTTTTCATAAGGAAGTTTGGCAGCATGCTTTTTCCGATTCCAAAAAGCATTAAGAAGATCAGAGTAAGGTTCTTGCTCAAGATGGGCTTTAAACTTTTCAATTTTATTAGTTATTTCAGGTGATTGAAGTTGTTCTTCTGTTCTTCTTATTTGAATTTCTTTATTAAGATATTGGATATGTTTCGTCTTATTTTCAATAAGATTAACTGTTTTAAGTTCTTTTCTTTTAACAGGATGAATAAAGTCAAAACATACCTGTTTTCCATTAATCTTTGTCTTTATGCCTTCAGAGTTGGGAACAAAAGGATAGATGAACGTTAAAAAGAGTGTTCCCAAGATTACTCCTAAATTTAAGTTTTTACTAGAATAAAAATGTTTCTAGGCAGATATCATTGTTGCAAATTTGTGCCTTTGGTATTTTTTATTTACTATTAAGTCTGTTTGATTTGCTGAATATAATTGTTCGCTTGTTTTCTCATAGAACTGGGTTGGTATAAGTCCTTGTTGGATACAATTTAAGTCTTCTCCTGAGTCACTAGGGCTATACTCTCCAAGACAAAGTTTGGCTCAATGCGGAGCTTGATTTGGACATACCATTTATGAAAATTGATTTTTGACGCAAGATTTACAAAAGTTGGAAAACTTTCTTCATTTTCATTTTTCTTTTAAGATTTCCTTTTGTTCTTTGGAATTTTCAAGATGTGTTATCAAGGCTAAGAATTCAGTTTTAATATCTTTATTTTCTTGCTGAAGGTCTTCATTTTTATTTTCTAATACTTTAATTTGTTTTTTAATTTCTTTGATTTCAATTTGAAGATCATTAATTGAGACAGGTCTGGTAATTTTGTTGTTTTTTTAATTATTTCTTTTAGACTATAAAAGAATGGTTTAGTTTCTTCTTCTTGTTGTAAGATCTTCTCAAAATATTTTCTTTTAAGTCTTGTGTCTTCTGTTTCTTCAATAAGATCTGTTAAAATTCTTTTATCTTTATAAATAACATTTATTGTTTTTATATTGCAAATACAAGGCCGTATCCATTGACAGTTTTCTTCAGAAGATTCAGAATTTGTATTGATTAAATCTATTTCAAAGTCTGATTCAGAAGAGGATAACTCACTGGAAATATCATCACTTTGGTTTTCTTCGTTCATCATATTAATGATTTTTTCACTAAGTTCTTCTATTCCAAGATTGTTAATCTTTTGTTTAAGCCTACATGGAGAATTATAATGTCCTTGTTTTTCACATTTGTTACGTATGATTGGAGCAGATTGTTGCTTAGAAGCTTTGTGAGAGTTGCATTTTTTTTAGTTTTATTTTTCTTTTCCTTATCAAAAGTTTATGATGGTAGTTTTGACTTGTAAGTTTTCCTTTTGAATTTTCTAACCTTTTCTCTAGAAGATGGGGCTTGAATTTTCTCATAACCATATTGTACACAAAATGATCCTAGCTCTTATCTACTTCACTTGAGTTTGGATTTCATTTTGGCTTTAAATTTAAGATCTGTACATACAGCTAAAGCTTCTTGATTAGTGAAGTTAGTAAGTTCTCTAAATGTAAGATTAGCATTAGGAGTACTTCCTCCAAATTTTGCTCAAATCCTTTCTCTAACTTTTTCTGCCAAAATTTTGGGTAGACTAGAAATAAATTTCTTTCCAGTAAGGTTGCTGAGCATTAGCCCTGTTGTAGTGTTTAGAAAGGAATATATCTTTGTACCTCCTAAAGTCTTGTAATTTTGGGCAAGTTAAGTTTGTTAAGACTTGGGAAGCTCTCTCTTAATATTGTGCAGGTTCACCTACAAAGTGTTATAGAATTGCAAAGAAAAGGGTTGAAACTGCATCATCATTGGTATAAGCTTCAGTTTTGACTTTATTTAGGATGAATTTTCTTTCTTCTTCAGTGACATAATTATCCCATCATCCTTTAAGCTGTCCTGTAAAGCCTATGGTTCTGGTTTCAGCAACTTGATTGTCATTATTCCCTTAGGCTCTATATGTTGTACCTGCCATAGACATTTCTTGTAAAATATTTGAGATTTGTTGTTCAGATTGTCCATCTACGTTCCATTCATAGATTTCTTTTCCTGAATATGAAGATGTTGCTTGTAAATATCTTTCTTCGATTTAAAGGTCAGGTGGAGTTGGTCTAGGGTAATAGTTTTTCATGTGTCCTCTGTAAAGTTTGTTAACTTCTAAGGATTCTTCTGATTTTTTGATCACATTAGTCTTTGGGGTTGAGGGTTTGGAAATGTTAAGATTAGCAAGTTTTCTCGAGATTTCTTTGAGTAAAGGATCTACAAGTTTAAGTTTAGGAAAATGGTTATTAAGATTTATCAAAGCCAATTTTTATCTGTGGCTGGAAGTGGTTTGTGATAAGGCTCTTCCCCGGGTTTTTGTAATTGGATATCATCCAATTTAATTTCACATCGGGACAGTTGACTGGCTATGGTATGTAAGATTTGGCTGGCTATGTTTTGTCTAATAAAGAGTGGATTTCTTTTTTTGCAATATTCTAACAATTCTTGGTTTATTTGTATTGGTCTTGCCTTTGTTGAAATATTTCTTTCATCAAAGTCTTTTTCATGAGGAAGTTTAACAACATGCTTTTTCCGACTCCAAAAGGCATTAGGAAGATCTGAGCAAGCTTCTTTCTCAAGATGGGCTTTAAATTTTTCAATTTTAATGGTAATTTCAGGAGATTGAAGCTGTTCTTCTGTTCTTCTTATTTGAATTTCTTTATTAAGATATTGAATATGTTTCTTCTTATTTTCAATAAGATTAACTGCATTAAGTTCTTTTCTTTTAATAGGATGAATAAATTCAAAACATGCCTGTTTTCCATTGATCTTTGTCTTTATGCTTCCCAAGTCAGCAATAAAAGGATACATTAATGTTAAAAAGGGAATTCCCAAGATTACTCCTAAATTTAAGTTTCTTAACAAGAATAAAAGATGTTTCTAGGCAGATATCATTGTTGCAAATTTGTGCCATTGGTATTTTGTATTAAATATTAAGTTTGTATGATTTGTTGAATATAATTGTACTTAATATGATTTGTTGAATATAATTGTTCACTTGTTTTCTCAAAGAATTGGGTTGGTATAACTGTAAGTCCTTCTTGGATACAATTTAAGTTTGCTCTCGAGTTAATTAAGGCTATACTCTCTAAGACAAAGTTTGGTTCAATGCAGAGCTTGATTTGGACATACCATTTATGAAAATTGACTAAGATTTACAAAAATTGGAAAACTTTCTTCATTTTCATTTTCTTTTAAGATTTCCTTTTGTTCTTTGGAATTTTCAAGATGTGTGATCAAGGCTAAGAATTCAATTTTAATTTCTTTATTTTCTTGTTGAAGGTGGTCATTTTTATTTTGTAATTCTTTAATTTGTTTTTTAATTTCTTTGATTTCAATTTGAAGATCATTAATTGAGATAGGCCTAGTAATTTCTTTTATTTTTTGCCTTTGTTTAAGGTTCTGCTGGGTAGATGCTAAGTTGGAGAGAGTTATGAACTTATGAGAGGTTTTCTTTGGTAGGGTGGTGGTTAGAGAAGGGATCATCTTGTGAATCAGGAGGGTATTTGTAGTAAAAGTAAATTACAACATAATAAGTGGGATGCTAAAGTTGGAATTAGAGTTTCTTATGGAAGTCTATGGAAATTCATCTCACAAATTTCATTCCTTTTCTTTCCTTTGTTAATAATAATGTTGGGTGATGGCTCTAGTTCATTAGGTTTGTTTTTTGGAGGATCTTTGGGTGGGGGAGCATTGTTTTCTATTAATTTTCCATCTCTCTCTCTCTCTCTCTCACCACATGTTATAAACTCATAATGCACCTATTTCGTCCATCTTGATTCCTGACGAGGATTGTGTTTCTTAGGAATTTTACCTTTGCAAGAATCTTAATTATAGGAAGGCTGTGGAGTTTACTCTGCTTCTTAGTTTTTTGAATTTATTTTGGCTTTCCTTTCGAGGGGATGTAAGGATTAGGCTTTGGGTGTTTATAATGCGTTCTTTCGTATATCTTTTCATTCTTATTTAAGTCATTCTTCTAGTCCTTTTCCTATTTCCATTTGTTTATGGAAGACTAAGCTTCCCTCTAAAGTTGATGTTTTTTCTTGAATGGCCATTCTTAGTATAGTTAATAGTTAATACCAACAATCTGCTACCAATTTGAAGGCCTTACAAGGCTTTTCTCGCTTGACATGTGATCTACTATAGATTCAGATACTTTACTCAGATTTTAAATTTGTGCAACATTTTTTGTTTTTTACCTTTTGTTTTTGACTTTGGAACCACAAGAAATGAAAAAGGTGGAAAGAAAATATTAGAAGAGCCTAGGCATAGGTTGGTTTAAGACTTAGAGCTAAAATATATCTTGTAATGGGTCTTGGGTAGATTAAAATGGAATTGGGTCCCACACAATTTTATAATTGAGATTTTGACTCAATTATTTTATCTTCTAATTGCTTTGATCAAATAAGAGCTTTGTTTTCCTTCAACCTCCAAATATTTGATAATGGTGGTTGGGCATAGGCATTAGGCGACTATAGAGGTTGATGGTGAAAATGGCAAAAAGTACAATGCTTTCTAGTGAATTCAATTTTGGATGGGTTGGCGATTGATGGTGTTGTAGGAGGCATAGATGGTGAAGAAATGAAGGTGTGATAGATGGAGAATATTTTTTTTCCAGTGTTTGGATGGGAGGGATGAAATGGGGTTGGGACACATGCAAGGGAGGAGTTGAGAGGAGAGAGAGTTGATGGAGGAGATGGAAATTAGAGAGAAGAGATGAGGTTTGAGGGAAAGCAAACAAATCCAAATCCATTTCAATAATACAAAGCCTAAACAACCCTGTTATATTATAATATTTTATAAAGAAAACAAAAATTAGAAAATCACATCCAAAATCCTCCCTAATCAAATAAAATCCCTAAGATTCAATAATTAAAATTAATAATAAATTAATAATCGTAACATAAAATATACACTTTAAAAAATTGAACCTGACCCAAATTGGCCTAGAACCCCAAAACTTGTTTACTTGTTTCATAGCAGTGGGACTCCAAAGAGGGTTAAATTGGTCCATTTATGTAGTAGCCTTGTTTCCTACATTAGAAGTTAAAAAGCTTAAAAAATTTTGACGAAGTGGAACAAAGAGGTGTTTGAGAGGGTGATTTTGCGGGTAGCTAGGCTGGTTGAGGATCAAGGAGTTGGATGCAATGGAAGGGTGAGGACGGTTGTAGGAGGAGAGAGGTAGATGAGAGTGGTTAAAAGGTGGCTCATTTTAGCGGAGCAAGTTTGCTGGCACCAAAGTTTAGGGCTTTGTGGCTGAAAGAAGGGGATAGGAAAACTCGATTCTTCTTCGATTGACCAATGCACTTGCAGTCATATAGGTTAAATTATTATAGATGGGACTGGGTGTGTGTTTGAGTTGAGCCAAATCAATACAATGGAATAGTCAAACTCGACTTGATCCAAAATTGTTGAGCTTGAAACTTGACTCAACTCCATCAATCACAAAAGTATTGAACTGGAGCTTGACTTTACTACAAGTTCTTAAAACTCAAGCTTGACTCGATTAAGCTCAATTTGATTATAAATTAATAAAAAAATAATATAAAATAATATAATGTAGATATAATATTAAATGTATGTATAAAATACAAATTATATAAAAATCATAAATTTACAAAAGTTCAATTAGGCTCACTAGTAGTATTACAAAACTCGAATTGGACTTGTTAAGCTACTTGAGTAGCTTGAGCTCGACTTGAAATTCGAGTAGAATTGAGTAGAGTCTAGTAGAGCTACAAAGCGAGTCAAGCCCAAGTAGCTTGTGAGTAGGCTTCACTCACTCACAACCCTAGATGGGATGGAGGTTGAGGAAAGAGAAATGAAAAATATCATGGCCCTTTTCATGAGAATATTTGCATGGAGTCTTAGGCTTTTAGTGTTTGGCAATGGGGTATTGTTTTGGATGCATTGGAGGAAGGAGAAGGGATTGGAGTGACTCTTTTTGGAGGAGGAGGCGAGATGCTCAAATCTTGTGATTGGGACAAAACAAGGCCCCTATTTTAGCTTTGGCCCTTTTAAAGCATTTTTGGGATGTACTGCAGCGTTTTTTATTTGCAGGTGTCCCAAATGTTATTTGAGTGAGGGGATTTAGGAAAGAGTTTGAATGCGAGTGGAGAAGAGTGTGAATTATACTTTTATTCCTCTGGTTCCTAAGAAGGAGCATTCTAAGAGGGTAAGGGACTTCCAACCTATTAATTTGGTTAGACTTTACAAATTTTGGCTAAAGTCTTGTCCAAGAGGCAAGGGGAGTTGTTAGGAAGTAAAATTACTTTGGAGCAGGCAGCTTTTGTTAAGGATAGATAGATTTTAGATGTAACTTCCGTTGCTAATGAGGTGGATGAGGATGTTAGGAAGAGAGGAGGAGGGGAGTTCTTCTTAAATTGGACTTTGAAAAAGCTTATGATTTGGTGAGTGGGGTTTCTTGGATAATGGGCTTTTATAAGGATTTTGGGTTGGCCTGGTGAGAATGGATTCGATGTTGTTTATCTACAGTAAATATGCCAATTTTTGTGAATGATCAATTTGGGGATTGGTTCAAGGCTATATGGGAATTAAGGCCAGGGACCCTCTTGCATTTTTTCTTCACTTTAGCAGTTGGTGTATTGAGTAGGTATTCGTGCTCAAGGTCTTAATTTCGATTTCGATGTCAATTTTGATTTCGAAAAAAATAACGGAAATTCATAGTAAAGCATGGAATTCTTTGTGGAACTTTAGAAGTGGTTAACAAACATAATAATACATGTTATCGGTCTAATATATTTCAAATTAAATACATCTATGTTTTGTATGAGGTGGAAAAGTTGTAAAATAGTATGTGTATCAAACATATTTGTAAGATGATGTACATTAAACATATTCATTTAATAAAAATGAAATTCATAATCATTTAAATATTATCTATTATACAAATAATGATAATTTAGACATGAATGGTTAAATAAAATGTTACTGTAAGTTTATTTTTTCATATAATTTCAAAACCACTTGTAATAATCTTTTGTTTCGATAAAATAAATTAAAAGAGAAATTTCACTTCTCTCCTAAATCTCTCATTTGAATTCCGATGAAATTTCATTGTATAGTTAAAATTTCGACAAATTTCCTTAAAATTTTGAGATTTCAATAAATTTCAGATGATTCATTGAGATTTCGACGGAAATTATGCTAGATGGAAATCGACTACCATTTCGATTTCGAGGGTGATGGAAATTTCAAAAATTTCGTAGAAATTTAAGACCATGGTCATGCTTAGGGCCTAGAAGTGATTGGAGGTCTTAGAAAAGGTAGGGTGGAGGTTGTTGTTTCTTATCTTCAGTTTACGGATGATGTCACACTCTTCCTTGAAGATAGTGTTGTAAAATTCCAAAAGGTTTTAACTTAAAATTTTTTAAGAAAATTTCAGGTTGTAGATCACTACGTCTAAGAGTGGCATAGTTAGTATAAATGTGGGGAGAGGTGCATTTGACGTTTTTGCTGTGGCTAGGGGCTGTTCAATTTCAGATGGCCTTTGACTTACTTGGGTCTTACTCTTGGAGGCTATCCTAACTCACTTGTGTTTTTGGAGCCTGCAGTGGAGAAAGTGGAAAGGAGGCTGCGGATGATCATCGTGTTGGTTGGGATCAGGTTAGGAAACCTAAGTCTGGGGGTTAGGGTCTTGGTAATGGTCATGGAGGTTCCTAGAGGATAACTCTTCATGGCACAAAGTTGTTCAAAATCAGTATGGCGTGCATCATAATGGGTGGGATATTGGAGGAAGTGCTGATGCTTCCCGTGCAAGAACTTGGAAGTTCATTTTGTAGCTTGATCATTTCTTTTTTCCTCTTACTTGACTCAAGGTTGGTAGTGTGAATTCTGCTTGGTTTTAGGAGGATGTTTAGATGGTCAAAGTTTCATTGGGTTTGTTAGATCCTTGTCTTTCTTTTTCTTTTTTTTTCCATAATGCTTCAATTAATTCTTTTTATTCTTGTCAGTGGTTTTCAGTGGGGCTCTTTTCCTTGGGTTTTTTTGTGTTTTTCCGGAATCTCAATGAAAGAGAGGTTGATGAATTGAGAATTCACTATTCTAATAGTGTTGGCTTCGTTTGTTCCTCATAAGAGAAATGATTCGAGATTTTGGATCGGGGATTCCTTTTTTTTTTTTTGCTATGCGATGCTTCTTTTCTCATTTGGTGAATCCTTCTGGGTATCGTTTTTCTATTTGAATAATGTTATAGGAAAGTTGAACTTCTCTTCGATATTCAGATATTATGTGGACTTTGGTTCTATGTAGGATTAATTATAATGGTTTGCTACAGCTAAGGAGATCTTATAAGGCAGTTAGTTCAGATAGTTGCATTATGTGCTCAGATTCTGGTGAAATGAGTATGCACCTGTTCCTTTTTTGTTGTGTGGCAAAGGAGCTTTGTGGGAATCTTTTTTCTATTTTAGGAGAGGATGTAGACTGCCATGTACAGTGGAGGCATTCCTGAAAGTGAGTTTTAGGAGTAAGAAAGGAATGGCATATGGAGTGTCCTCTGTTTGCTAGGAATGCTAGAATTTTTCATGGAAGATCTACTTCTGTCCATTTATTGTGGGATTGAGAAGTATTCCTTGATTCTTTATTGCCCACTCATTGGGTTTCTTTTGGGGAATGTTTTTAATTGATCTCCAATGGAATTTTTGTAACATTATGTTGGTTGCTTGAGGAGGATGTTTTGTTCTCCCCACTGTTTGTAATTCTGTCTGTCTCTTTTCTGTTAATGAGATTCTTTTTCTATAAAAAAATATCGCAAAGAGATTATAGAAATTTCAAAGGGACTTCCTAGTTCTCATGGAGTGGTTTTGGAGAGCCAACAAAGATTTGGCTTATTAGGCGGAATTTTGTTTGCTTCATAGTGAAGAGTGCCAGTTGGTGACTTTTGGTAAGGCCTTATTAGGTAAATGGCTTTGAAGATTGCCATGGAGAAGGAGACCGTCTGGAAGAATGTAGCTTTTTCCAACCTGAGGGTGGAGAGTGGATGAACGGATTTTTGAGGAGTTTGGGCTAATCCATGGGGTTCAGTTTTGGAAAGGGATTTCCAGAACTAGAGAGAAATTCTTGAACTTTATTGTTTTGGAAATGGGGATGGTAACAGTAACATAGTGAGATTTTGGTGGATGTTTGTGGTAGTGAGGTGACTTTCAAGGGAGGCCGAGCCAGGTCTCATTTTATTGGCTTAGGTATTTGATTAGCTGAGCAAGTGCATAAGCGAGAGCAAGAGTGCAGCAACGAGTTAATAAAGTGTGAGATTGAGAGTGCCTTCTAGGATGGTGTTTCACAAAAATGAAGAGTTTCATTGTCCTAAATTCCTCTATGTTTAGTTATCATAGTTCCATGCTATGGGATCAAAAGAATTATCTTAAATAAATGGTTCTCTTCAACACTCTCCATGTTTCCCAAGTGTATTTCCTTCCATGTAGTCATTTCAGCTCCTATCTTCCCGCTGCTTTTTTTTTGGCCTCATACCACTGATTGAATAATTGCGTATTCTTTGTTTTTAAGTCCAGGCCTAAGCTTACACAATGGGGGCTAGTCCATCCCCCATCCCAAACCCCTTTCCAACCCTTCCCAAGGCTAGATCCTAAGACCTCTTATTTATGCCCTCTGTCCTGCTCTCTCCCTTATGCCATTCCTCCTGTGAAAGGACTGTACTTTCATTTTTCTAAGTTATTGTATAAAGTAATTCATAGTAAAACCTATTTGTGTTACCTATTTAGGTAGTTCTTTATCCACATGCGCTGCATGTGGCATCTCACTAGTGATGGATAAGGAAAGATTTGTAGGTTATCCAAACCACATGCGCTGCATGTGGCATCTTTATTGAAAAATATTACATTGATATACATTCATGTCATTCTCTCATTAGCATTTTTTTTCCCTTGTGATGGACTTCTCATATACTTTTATCTTTGCAAATATGTTTCTGAAATGTATATATACACCAACAGCCCAGAAGGAATTGAGGCACTTTGTTCAGATGTGGAAGTGGACCATACTGACGTCAGGATATTGATGCTTGCTTGGTGAGTCCCTTTTTAGTAATTTTCTTCAATTTTTTTTTTTTTTTGGATTTTAACCCCAAACTTGTCATCTAAGCACTGATGAGCTGCACATATCAGGAAAATGAAGGCTGAAAAACAGGGATACTTCACTTTGGTAAGCAATGCCATGTTATTATTTAATCAGCTTTGATAATCTCATAAATTTTAATCATATTTCTATTTTTAGAATTCCTTTGCTGGGGTATAATTATTTTCTATTTGATCCCCTGATTGAGCTCTTTTTTATTCCGTCATCTGTTGTACCAAATATTATGCTTATGAACACTAATTTTTGTGGAATGTATTAATGTTTAGTTCTGTGATATTGTTTTTAATCACGTAAGGTTATGTTCGGATTCTGTTCTACAAATTCTTCTCTTTTTTGCTTGGAATTTCTTATTTAATATGTATTTTTGGTGAATTTTCTAATATTCTAATAGATTTCTATTTTGTTTTGTTCTAGCTTGAGTTTTGTAGTCTTTTCTTGGGTTGCAGGTTGTAAACTACCTGTGTGAAGTTTGAAACTTCCTATCTTTAGAGAAATTTGAATGATAATTTGTCTCTATGTGCTTAGGCCTGTTTTTAGAAGGTTTGGGCTTGTACGTTGAGCTTTGAAGAGTCTATGAATAAGGTATCTAGTACAAAAAAGAGATGAGTTTGATGAAATTTGGAGTGTTTTGGTTGATTAGTGGGTAGGGTTCCCTTCTCCTTCACTTTAATTTCTTTATGTTGGCATGTTGTCTAATCAATTTCCAATGAGTCTATATTTCCGTTAATTTTTCTAACATGAAGCTTATAACTCAAAACCCTCTCTTACCCAAAGAACAAAAACCATAGTTTAGTTGCTTTTCAGAAACTTTAAGCAACTTGTTTTTTGAATTTCCAGTTAGTAAAGATTCTTAGAAACCCTTTCTTGAGTGCCTTCTCTCTCTCTCTCTCTCTCTCTCTCTGTCCCCCCCCCCCCCGGGCGGCTTGTGGGGCACACGTGCATGTGTGCCTGTGCGGACGTAGATTAAAAAAAAATTGTTTCAAAGTATTGTATTATGTGTTATGCGTTGGTATCTAGTATGTTAGGTGTGTTAATAAATATTTATGCAAGTATTTGCATTAGTAAAAGAAGTGTGCAGCTCAGCAGCAGGAAGCATGAGTGTTGTTTATTGGTCCTTGGCGCAATTCTTCAATCCTTCCACGCCCATTGTTGACAATGTTCAGGAAAAGAAAGCAACTGAAAACTTTAATTTGACCAACAATTTGTGCTCCTGAAAATTTTGGGATCCCCAGAGTTTCAACAGATCAGTGTCCCACATGTTTAATGCACATTCATTCCTCTCCAATTCTTTAGGGGTTTTTACACAAATTAGGTTTCCTACAGTGACGGAAGTAGCAGCATGCAACATGAAGGATTTGGATACTGAGGATTACAGTATCAGGAGCATCTGGCCTTCAAATGCAGCTTTGATGGCTATTCTATCTTTCATAGAAAATCTTTCATGATTTCACACTTAGAATGCTTTGAAGGGTAAAAATATCTGAGTGGGAGTACATGTTACATTTTCCTTTGTAACCTAAATTATTTTAATGAGAAACTTGTGTGTTAAGTACGGTTTTGTATGATTACCAAATCCATATTATCTCCTAGATCATCATCTAAAGGATTTAACAGTGCAAGAAGTCAATGACTGGTATTATATTATACAATGTTGGACTATCCATGGTCTATACTGTCCTTATACTGTCCTTATTTTTTTGCACTTTTGCATGTTGTTGTGGCCTTTGTTGTGTATGTCAATGTCATTGTGGTACCACATTATGCTTATGGACTGAGAAGCATATTGTGCATCATGACATGGGTATGATTATTGAATACTAAGAGACATGAACCCATGGATGTGTCAAATAAAGGATGCAGAATATGGTGTTAACATGCACATTTGGATCTAGGATCTTACAGTTTTATGATCCAGAAATCACAAACTCCCGCTTAAATCTATCTGTGTTGGGATCCCTATGAGATTGGGATCTTTGGGATTCGATAGTCCTGCACATTGGACAGAATGTTGGGCCTAACTTAAGCTAATTTCTGAAGCTTTCAATTGCTATTGTTTTGATCTCTCTTATTTAGTCCAACATCACATGGCTAAACAAAGAAGAAAAGTCTGAATGTAATCCAAAAAAAGGGGGAAAAGAAAAGTTCTATTGTGTTCGAAGCTTGAGCTATGATAACATAGCACAAAGAAAATTTTTAATTGGTTCTCAAGAAAAAGGAACTCTTTACTGGCACTTTATTTGAGCTCAGTTTGCTTGTTCCAACTTTCCTTTATTTAATTGATTATTGCCCCTTAGTGCTCATCAATTTTATCTCTTAATGATCAAAGTTTTATTGGTATGCATTTTACTTTTTGTTTTTTCCCTTCTCAGTTCTCTAGTCGTAATCTATCTTTCACCCATTCTTGAATGTCCTCATCCTTCATACTCTATTTATCTCAAATATCATTTTCTTTTCTCATTTGGTTAAAGAGATTTTTTTTTTTTTATCAAATCATTGTTGATTTTATTATAGTTTTTACAACAACAGCACATCCATAAGTCTAGATGCGAGTACTTGGGAGGGTAGGTGTAAGCAGTGGGAGGCTCTACCATATTGGGGGGCAGCTGGGGTAAGGGGGGTTTCTTACTGTGTGGGATTGCCATTCTATTTCTAGAACTGATGGTCTTGTTAGTTTTTTCTCCCTTGTTGGTTTCTTTGGAAGTTAAGAATTAGGGGTTAGCAGTGGACCGGTGGTTCATGCTGGTTTATCGTACTGCTAGGCCTGCTATTCAGTATTATTTTTGGGATTAGTTGTTGCAATTTATGGTTTTTGTTGTCATAGGTGGGGGAGATTTTAATGCTGTGATATTTCTTGGGGTGAAAGAAGGGTGAGATTGCTATCATTAAAAAATAAAAAAAAGGGGGGTAGTGTGGAGATAAGATTACTTTAGTATGCAGAATTTTAATTGGTTTCCTGGGAATGGGGGTTGAAGGATTTTTCTATGGATATTGCTTTATGTTACTGGTCAGTGGGTTGGAAGAGAGTGGCTGCCAGTTGTTTCGATAGGTGTTTGTTTTGTAGTGAGTGGGAAGATGGATTTCCTAATCCATCTCAAATTGTTTCGTCTAGAATGGCATTTATCGTTTGTCTATTTTTAGGAGGTTAAGAGGGGGGGGGGGTCCCATTTGAAGAATTGGAATATTGATTTTTTTGGGGATATTAGGGCAAGAAGACCAGCACACTAGGTGGGCTTTGATCTGTTGGATGGGAAAGAGGAAGAAGAGAGTCTTTTGGATTGTGAGGTGGCTAAGATGGTTTGATTAAAGAATGAGATAAGAGGAGGTGATCTTTAGGGGGGTGAGGAATCGGCAGAAGAAAAAATTTAAATGGGTTAGGATGGTGGTTGCAATTCTAATTTTTTTTCATAGGTTGTCTAATTGCCAAAATGAGGCCAAACTTGATTAGGGAATTTGAACTGCTGGTGCCCCCCCCATGACTCTGTTGGAAAGGTCTTTTGAGGAGAGTGAAGTAAGGATGGTTGCGTTTGGGATGGAGAGGTTTTATCAGAGATTTTTAATGAGTTCCACTTTAATGGGATTTTTAGGCAGAATTATTAATTCTACTTTCATTACTTTGATGCCCAAGAAATTGGCCTATTAAGGTTGCTGATTTTCAGCCCATGTTTAGTTACTGCCTTACTGGTGTGTATAAGATTATTGCTAAGGTTCTTGTACATAGGCTGAGTTTTGTGCTAGGAGATACTATTTATTACGCTCAAAGTGCTTTGTGGGGGTAGATAGATTGTGGATGCCATCTTAGTAAATGAGGCTGTGGAGGATGTTCACTGGAGGAAAGAAAAAGGGGGTGTGTTTAAAATGGATTTTAAAAAGGATTGTGATTGGGTTACTTGGAATCTTCTGTATAAGATCTTTGGTAGGAAGAGTTATGGTGTGAGGTGGCTGAATTGGATGAGGGCGTGCTCGCTTATTGCTTCTTTTTTCAGCCATTATTGATGGAGAACCCCAATTGTGGTTTTGGGCCTCAATGGGTGTTAAACAAGGGGATCTGTTAGATCCTTTTTTGTTTGTTCCCGTGGTTGATATCTTGAGTAGATTGATAGATAAGGCTATGGTAAAAACTTCCCACAATTCAAGTTAGGATCTCAACTTTGACAGCATTGAATGTGTGGGAAAACTAGCGAAAATAAAAACAAATTCCTCATCAGTTTCTTAATTTGATAATCTTAGTTTGAATCATTATTTTTGACTTGATAGATTTTTTGGGAGTTATGGTTGTTTGGGCCAAAGCCCAAACATGGGCGTTCGATTTTCAAAGAAAATGATAACATAAGAACGAAGCCAATACTCCTATTTGGCAATATCATTGGTTAAATGGTTGGCATGATGAACCCTTAATATGTGTTACTGTATGTTAATGGTTATTTAGTCATTTAGCATTATTATTATGTCAGAGTTTTGTTAGTAATAAGTGTGACTTAGTAAGGGTATTATAGTCATTGGTGTTGTACTTGACATATATTATAAATGGAGGGAGAGACCTATCATTGAAGTTAGGTCTTCCATTTTACCCAATTATTCAACATTGTATCAAAGCATGATTCTGAAACGTAAACCCTAATTGTTACCACCACCATCAAAACTGAAGCCTAAAACCCAAAATCCGCTGCATGTCTACCATCATAGAAGAATTTCCAGCAACAATATTGCCCTAGAAAACAGCCAGCAATTGCCAGAAGTCAGACCAGCAGCTGGAAATTTCCTGGGTGACACCGCCAGTTCAGGAACACAAAATCTACTATAGATTTTGCAAAAAACAACACCATAGTCACCCAGAGACACTGCCGATCTGCCCCCCACTGAAATCCCATCTCCAGGAAGTGTCCCACGTGCCCTTACGCACTGGTTGAAGGCTTCCAGGGCTGACCCCACGCACCAGCACGTGAAGCTACTTTCAGGCATGTTTTGACCTGAAATCATCCTGCAGTGATCAAATTTCTCTATTAACATGTTGATTGAGTTTTTCATGATGTTTTTTGTCCAAAGATCTCACCTTTTTTAATTGCTGATGTGCAGCACCCAAGGAATGGTTGTTTGATGCTTTGTGAAGCTGTTTATCAATGATTATTGAGAGAGTTTAATTGGGTCTGAAACAGTGGGATTTGCTGTGTTTTCTATTCGATGTTCTAATTTCTTCCATATATCAAAATATCAAGATGTTGGCTTGGGCATGTGTTTTGCTCAAAGGTCCAATCTTTGTTTTGACCATGCACTCGTGGTAATTTGTTAATTGTTGTTTGGTGTTAGTATAAGTCATTAGTGACTCTTGGAGCAGTAGTAGTGTTCATAAGCTGTTTTTTGTGAGGCTGTGGCAGTGTTATATAAGTTTGTTGGTGATTTGTCCATGGTAATTGGTTCACCTCTCCAATTGTTCTAGTGTTGTGTGTTCTTGGGGCTGCGTCTGAGTTTCTTGGTGCTGTGGCAGTCTTGTACTGATTTATTTGTGACTTGTTTTTGTTGGGTCACCTTGTTTGTGGTTGTTCTAGCTATTAATCTTGTTATCATTGGTCTGAGTTTTTGTCTGTTGGGATGGAGTTTGCAAATCCCAAAAGTATGGTCCCCTCGTTAGTCACTTGTTTGAGTGAACCGCACACTGTGACTATATTAGAGGAGTATTCAAAGTTTCTACAATATTAATTGTCTCAACAAGCATCTTATCACATTGCATCTTTTTCCCAGAAAGGTAATCCTACAGTCTGTATGTTATCTGCTATCTTTCCCACTAGTCCTTGGGTTTCGATTCTACTGCCATTGACCATATAACAAGTGCAACCAACTTCTTTTCTAACCTCTAGTATTCTAAAAAAATCTACTTCAAGTTACCCTTATTGATGGGTCCTAAGGGGATAGGAACAGTAAATCCTACTCCTTCCATTTCTCTCTCCTGCTTCATACACTCCTAAATCCCCTTTCAATGTCATGTCAGTTAGTAAGCTTACAAAGTCACTAAATTGTTCTGTCACTTTCTTTCCTAATTTTGTGATTATTCAGGATTTGAAGACGAGGAAGACAATTGGCACAGGATGTGAGGCTCGTGAACTTTACTACTTTGAGTTGCCTTCTCCTCCCATTGCTTGCACAGTCATAGCTACGCCACTTCAAATCCATTGTTGCCTTTGTCGTCCATTCTTGGACAAGTTGAAATAGGTAGTTCCTACACCTTTGTCTAATCATGAGTATGAGTCTTGTCAATTAGGAAAACATTGTCGTGTTCCCTTTGCTTTCTAGGTCGACAAACAGGTGGTTAGTCCTTGCATGCTTTCCATTTTGATATTTGGGCCTTGGGGTCATAGTCATGTCACGTTGAAGTTAGGGTTTTTGGTACTTTGTTACTTTTATTGATAACTACCCTAGGATGACTTGGTTATATTTAATGAAGACCGTTCTGAGTTGTTTAACATCTTTTGTGCCTTTTGTTCCCAAATAAAGACTCTATTTGATATGTGTCAAGATACTTCATAGTGATAATGCTAGGGAGTACTTTAGTACCCAATTCAGTACTTATATGACAAATTCCAGTATAATCCATCATTCCTATTGTGCCCACACTCCACAACAAAATGGAGTTGTAGAGTTGACAAACAGACATATTCTTGAAGCCCTGCATACCCTATTGTATCAAATAAATGTCTTCAAAGGTTTTTTGGAGCGATGTTGTGCTCACAACTTGCTCCCTCGTCAATAAAATGCCATCCTCTATCCTTGGTGGTAAAATCCCATATTCAGTAATCTTCTCTAAGGCTCCTTTTTTCTCTCTTCTTCCTCGTATATTTGACTGTATGTCCTTTGTCCATCAGTTAATTCCAGGAACGGATAAGTTGTATCCTCATGCTATCAAATGTATTTTCTAGGCTATTCCTACACTCAAAAGGGATGTTGATGTTATATTCCTACTTTACATCGCTTCTTTGTCTCTACTGATGTCACCTTTCTTGAGTCTACACCATACTATTCTAATTCCTTGAGTTCTGTTGACCTTGATGAGTCCTTTCCTCTGCCTTGCCTTCCATATCCAAACCTATTATCTATGTCCAATCCTCCTACATATTTGTCCAGTTTGAGTCCTTCACGTCGCATGGATCTTCCCAATTTGCAGGTATACACACAACGAATCAAGGAAGGAGAGCCTCCTCTAGCTTCTACTATTGCACCTCTAGTTCCTTTGTCAAATGATCTTATTTCCCATGATGTTGATCTTCCTATAGCTATTCGAAAAGGTAAACGTAGTCGTACCCAACAACCGATCTCTAATTTTGTGTGTTGGGATTCTTATCACCCTCTTATTATCATTTTGTTAGTACTCTATCCTTTGTTGCTCTTCCAAAATCTATTTCTAAACCCCTATCCCATTCTAAGTGAAGGACTACAATGGTTGAAGAGATGTGTGCACTACATGATAATGATACTAGTATTTGGTACCTCTTCCTCCTGATAAGTCTGTGGTTGGTTGTCGCGGGGTATTCAATATGAAAGTTAATTATGATGGTTTTGTGGCTTGTTTGAGGGCCAACCTTGTTGCTAAGGGATATAATTAGGTGTACGGTTTGGATTATTCATACACATTCTATCTGGTCTCTAAACTTGCCTCAGTATGTTTGTTTATCTCTTTAGCCACCACTTGTCATTGGCCTCTGTATCAGTTAGATGTGAAGAATGTTTTCCTATGTGGTGATCTGCATGAGGAGTTATATATGGAGCAACGACCTGGGTTTGTTGCACAAGGGGAGTCAGGCTCAGTATGCCGACTTAAGAAATCATTATATGGATTAAAGCAATCTCCAAGAGCATGATTTGGTTGTTTTATCATCATACTTCATCTAACGGGATTTTGCTTTTTGTGTATGTGGATGACATTGTCATCATTGGGGATGATGATAGAGGCATCTAGGACCTAAAGCTTTTCTTACAGAGTAAGTTTAAGACCAAGGACTTAGGATCATTGAAGTACTTGTATTGAGATCTCGTATGGGAACTATCTTATCATAGAGGATATATGCTTTTGATCTTTTGGATGAGACGGGGTTGTTGAGATCCAAACCTGTTGATATATCCGTGGATCCCAATAATAAGTTAGTGCTAGATATGGGTGATTTGTTGCCTAACCAGGTCGATGCTGGAGACTTGTTGGAAAGTTAAATTATCTCAGTCACTCGACCAAATTTATCCTTCGCAACAAGTGTTGTGAGTCAGTTTCTCAACTCAATGAGAACAAGTCAATAGGATATTGTAATTTGCATTTTGAGATATCTCAAAGGTGCATTAGGGAGAGGTCTCTTATTTCAAGATTAGGGTCAAACTCATATTCAAGGATATACAGATGCAGATTGGGCTGGGTTACCTTCCGATCAAAGATCCACAACCAGGTATTGTATCTTTGTCTGTGGTAATTTGGTGTCTCAGAGAAGTAAGAAACAAACTGTGTGACCAAGTCAAGTGTTGGGTCAGAGTATAGGGCTATGGCGCACACTACGTGAACTTGTTTGGTTGAAGAACGTGTTGAAAGAACTGGGTTTTTTCACATTCTTAGCCTATGGAGTTGATTTGTGATAATCAAGCTACTATTCATATTTTCTCCAACCCGGTCTTCCATGAGCAGACAAAGCACATTGAAGTTGATTGCCACTTTATTCGAGAGAAACTTGTACAAAAGCTCATTGCAACCACTCATGTGAAGTTTGAGTTTCAGCTTGCTGATTTGTTCACTAAAGTCTCAAAAGGTGCTCATGTAAAATTCCCATTTGTAACAAGCTAGGGGCATATGATATATATGCTCCAGCTTGAGGGGGAGTGTTAATGGTTATTAGCCATTTAGCATTATTATTATGTGTTATAGTTTTGTTAGTAATAAGCGTGAGTTAGTAAGGGTATTATGGTCATTGTAGACACCCCATTTTTACCCAGGCCCAATATATGTATTACTATTATTATTATTATTGTTATTTTATTATTATTATTATTATTTTATTTATTATTATTATTATTATTATTATTATTATTTTCTTTATTATTATTATTATTTTTCATTAGTATTATTGATATTACTTTTATTTTTATTTTTTTTATGTCTATTTTATCATTATTATTATTATTTATTATTTTCATTATTATTTTTAATTTTTATTATCATTATTATTAGTATTTTTATTATTACTATTATTTTATTTATTATTATTATTATTATTATTTATTTATCTATTATTATTTTCATTAGTATTATTATTATACTTTTATTTTTATTTCTATTTATATTTTTATTATTATTATTATTATTATTATTATTATTATTATTATTCCTTATTTCTATAATAGTAGGATATATTATTTCCAAAAAAAAAAAAGAAAAATACTCATAAACCAAAAAAGGAAATGTTTTAGAGGGTTTTTTCAAACTTATTTTTATAAGAAGGTGGAGGGGGGGGGGGGGGGGGCGCACCGCACAACACCCGGGGCCATTAAAACCAAAAAAAAAAAAATTTGCTTCTTCTTCTTCTTCTTCCCCTGCCTCCGGTCTCTCCCTCTGTTTTTTTTTTTTTTTTCTTTGCTCCTTCATCTCCTTCCCATCATCCTCCGCATACCATCACCGCAGTAGCCTCCCGCCTCTCTCTCGTTGTTCCAGGCCACTGCAACAACAGCAACCTCCGGCCATCTTTCTGGTAGTTCAGCAGAACCACCAACCCGAACAGATTCCAGCCGGCTGCCCCCTTTGTTCCAGCTGCTCCAACCCCGGCGGCCACAGCCATTACTCCACAGCAGTCCAGCTCCTATCCCAGCCACCATTCGAAGAGCAGCAGCCCGAACACTCACCTGCAGATCCTCCGCACTCCTCTGTAACACTCCACGACTCCTCTTTTTGAGTCACACATCAACAAGCCTGCAACCAAGCAGCCAACAAAGACACCGGTGGCCTCCCCTGCTGCACCGACCACCCTCACAGCAGCCAACCACCAGATCCTGCAGGCTACCCGAGAGCCTAGCAACGGCTGCCACTCCAAAGGATTTTTATTTTTGTTACGGAGGTAAGATTTTCATTGTTTAATATTTAGATGTAATAATTTTTTTTCTATGTGTTTCCTTTATTTATTAGGTACATATTTTATCATCAATATATGTTTGTTTTTGTCTTATGGTATTAATTTTTTTTTAGGTTTATTGTATGTTTATTATCTATGTGTTTTTGCAGATGGTATACTTAAGGGTTTTATTTACGCATAAATTTATTGTACATATTAAATAATATTATTATTGTCGGATTATTATTATTTTTTAATACCCTATTACATGTCCATACTTATTGTTGTACTTATTTATTTAACATCGACATTTAATAATTGATATTCATGTTTGTATCTTTTGTAGTATTTATGATTATATTTGTAAAATTTTCTTGTTAAACTTTTACTGTTATAGGATTTTTAATATTTGTTGAGTTGATATCCACGTTTGTATTTTGGCTATGTGTATTATTTAATAACCATTGTTGTCATTGCAAAATTGTTATGGTTAAAATATGTCTTAATATTTAATTTTAAACTTTTGTGGTATCCATTGTAAATGTTAAATGATGTATTATCAAGGTGGGATTTTTACATGTTTAGTAGTAAGGTAATATTACATATTTAGTAAATTAGGATCTTAAGCTTGGTGTTTTATTGATATTATATGTGAATTAATAATTTTAGTTATATGTATATCACATATTAGCATATTGGTAAATATTACATATTTAGCATTTTTGTATTTTTTTTTTAATATTATATATTTAGTGATTTAGGGTTTAATGGATTTTATATGTTTAGTAAATTAGCATTTTAATCGCATGTTTAGCATCAATTATTTTTTTAGTGTATTAATATAGTTAGTTTAATTATTAGTATCCTAGTATTTTTAGTATCAGCTATTTTTAGTATATAAATATGTTTAGTAATAATCATTATTAGAATCTTACTATATTTAGTATTAAGTATCCTTAATATATTAATATATATAGTATTTAGTTACTTATTTTGACATTCATAATATGTTAGTAGGTATGTGAGGCTTATTATTCTATTACCATATATTAAAAACCTCCCATGTTAGTATTTTTCTATAAAAATTTTATATATAATTTCAAAATTTTGGGAGTGTATTTTCTTAATTATATCCCTATGATTTTATTGCGGGGGTATGAGCCTTCGGGCATCACGTACCCTAAGCTCTGAGGGAATATATATGTATATATCATCTTTATTTATTTATTATTTTATTTATTTATTTATTTTTCACGTGTATTTATAAATTCATAAAAAAGGAGTAATTTAAAGAATTTTTAGATTAACTTAGGGATAATTTCAAATTAATTAGGTACCGTTTGCAAGAACGGGCGCGTAGGGGCTGCTCGTACCTTCCCCTCGCGTAACCGAACTCCCGACCCCAACTCTGGTAATGTAGACCGATTCTACCCCTAACAGGGTAGTAATCATGTGTTCTAACCGCACTAAAGGTTAGTGGCGACTCCTACACCATATTTTTCCTGAAAATATTAAAATGATTTCTAATTTCGTCGCCCGGGGCACACGCGCTCCCGGGACGTCGCGACAGCTTGGCGACTAACCTTTAGTGCGGTTAGAACACATGATTACTACCCCATTAGGGGTAGAATCGGTCTACATTACCAGAGTTGGGGTCGGGAGTTCGGTTACGCGAGGGGAAGGTACGAGCAGCCCCTACGCGCCCGTTCTTGCAAACGGTACCTAATTAATTTGAAATTATCCCTAAGTTAATCTAAAAATTCTTTAAATTACTCCTTTTTTATGAATTTATAAATACACGTGAAAAATAAATAAATAAATAAAATAATAAATAAATAAAGATGATATATACATATATATTCCCTCAGAGCTTAGGGTACGTGATGCCCGAAGGCTCATACCCCCGCAATAAAATCATAGGGATATAATTAAGAAAATACACTCCCAAAATTTTGAAATTATATATAAAATTTTTATAGAAAAATACTAACATGGGAGGTTTTTAATATATGGTAATAGAATAATAAGCCTCACATACCTACTAACATATTATGAATGTCAAAATAAGTAACTAAATACTATATATATTAATATATTAAGGATACTTAATACTAAATATAGTAAGATTCTAATAATGATTATTACTAAACATATTTATATACTAAAAATAGCTGATACTAAAAATACTAGGATACTAATAATTAAACTAACTATATTAATACACTAAAAAAATAATTGATGCTAAACATGCGATTAAAATGCTAATTTACTAAACATATAAAATCCATTAAACCCTAAATCACTAAATATATAATATTAAAAAAAAAATACAAAAATGCTAAATATGTAATATTTACCAATATGCTAATATGTGATATACATATAACTAAAATTATTAATTCACATATAATATCAATAAAACACCAAGCTTAAGATCCTAATTTACTAAATATGTAATATTACCTTACTACTAAACATGTAAAAATCCCACCTTGATAATACATCATTTAACATTTACAATGGATACCACAAAAGTTTAAAATTAAATATTAAGACATATTTTAACCATAACAATTTTGCAATGACAACAATGGTTATTAAATAATACACATAGCCAAAATACAAACGTGGATATCAACTTAACAAATATTAAAAATCCTATAACAGTAAAAGTTTAACAAGAAAATTTTACAAATATAATCATAAATACTACAAAAGATACAAAAAGAATATCAATTATTAAATGTCGATGTTAAATAAATAAGTACAACAATAAGTATGGACATGTAATAGGGTATTAAAAAATAATAATAATCCGACAATAATAATATTATTTAATATGTACAATAAATTTATGCGTAAATAAAACCCTTAAGTATACCATCTGCAAAAACACATAGATAATAAACATACAATAACCTAAAAAAAAATTAATACCATAAGACAAAAACAAACATATATTGATGATAAAATATGTACCTAATAAATAAAGGAAACACATAGAAAAAAATTATTACATCTAAATATTAAACAATGAAAATCTTACCTCCGTAACAAAAATAAAAATCCTTTGGAGTGGCAGCCGTTGCTAGGCTCTCGGGTAGCCTGCAGGATCTGGTGGTTGGCTGCTGTGAGGGTGGTCGGTGCAGCAGGGGAGGCCACCGGTGTCTTTGTTGGCTGCTTGGTTGCAGGCTTGCTGATGTGTGATTGAAACAGAGGAGTCGTGGAGTGTTACAGAGGAGTGCGGAGGATCTGCAGGTGAGTGTTCGGGCTGCTGCTCTTCGAATGGTGGCTGGGATAGGAGCTGGACTGCTGTGGAGTAATGGCTGTGGCCGCCGGGGTTGGAGCAGCTGGAACAAAGGGGGTAGCCGGCTGGAATCTGTTCGGGTTGGTGGTTCTGCTGAACTACCAGAAAGATGGCCGGAGGTTGCTGTTGTTGCAGTGGCTTGGAACAACGAGAGAGAGGCGGGAGGCTACTGCGGTGATGGTATGCGGAGGATGATGGGAAGGAGATGACGGAGCAACGAAAAAAAAAAAAAAACAGAGGGAGAGACCGGAGGCAGGGGAAGAAGAAGAAGAAGAAGCAAATTTTTTTCTTTTTGGTATGAATGGCCCTGGCTGTTGTGCACTGCGCCCCCCCCCCCCCCCCCCCCCCCACCTTCTTATAAAATTTATTTTGAAAAAACCCTAAAAATATTTCCTTTTTTTTTTTATTGTATTTTTCTTTTTTTTTTTTGGAAATAATATATACTACTATTATAGAAATAAGGAAATAATAATAATAATAATAATAAACAATATAAATAGAAATAAAAATAAAAGTAATAATAATAATACTAATGAAAAATAATAATAATAATAAATAAAATAATAGTAATATTAAAAATACTAATAATAATGATAATAAAAATTAAAAATAATAATGAAAATAATAAATAATAATAATAATAAAATAGATGTAAAAAAAATAAAAATAAAAGTAATATCAATAATACTAATGAAAAATAATAATAATAATAATAAAGAAAATAATAATAATAATAATAATAAGAATAAATAAAATAATAATAATAATAATAATAAAATAACAATAATAATAATAATAGTAATACATATATTGGGTCTGGGTAAAAATGGGGTGTCTACAGCTGCCCCTCTTTGTAGGCTTTGTCGCTCCAAAGTGAAAGTAGGAATTCTCCTACGTTATTTGTAGCAACAAGCCTGCAAAGATAAAAGACGCTAATTTTGGACCGGGCCCAATGTAACAAAAGAGACCAAAATAATTTGTGAAAACTGATTTGCATGTATGATTGAGAGCACATGAGAATGACTTGCGTCGGATGTAGGAACCCGAGCTATAATTCACGGAAGGGTGACTTGCACTGGGTGTAGGAACCCGAGCTATAGTTCACGAAAGGGTGACTTGCACCGGGTGTAGGAACCCGAGCTATAGTGCACGGAAGGTGACTTGCACCGGGTGTAGGAACCCGAGCTATAGTTCACAGAGGATGACTTGCACCGGGTGTAGGAACCCGTGCTATAGTATGAGCATGATTTGCATCAAGCGTAGGATCTTGAGAACTTCTCAGATGTAGGATTCCGAGAGTATAATGATTGCTCGAGTGTAGGATCTCGAGGACTTCTCAGATGTAGGATTCTGAGAGTTTTCTGGTTGCTCGAGTATAGGATCTCGAGGACTTCTCAAATGTAGGATTATAAGAGTGCTGATTGCTCGAGTGTAGGATCTCGAGGACTTTCTTAGATGTGCGATTCCGAGAGTTTTCTGATTGATCGAGTGTAGGATCTCGAGGCCTTCTTAGATGTAGGATTCTAAGAGTCTGTTGATTGCTCGAGTGTAGGATCTCGAGGACTTCTCAGATGTAGGATTCTAAGAGTCTGCTAATTGCTCGAGTGTAGGATCTCGAGGACTTCTCAGATGTAGGATTCCGAGAGTCTCCTGATTGCTCGAGTGTAAGATCTCGAGGACTTCTCAGATGTAGGATTCTGAGAGTTTTCTGATTGCTCGAGTGTAGGATCTCGAGGACTTCTCAGATGTAGGATTCTGAGAGTTTGCCAATTGCTCGAGTGTAGGATCTCGAGGACTTCTCAGATGTAGGATTCTGAGAGTTTGTTGATTGTTCGAGTGTAGGATCTCGAGGACTTTCTCAGATGTGCAATTCTGAGAGTTTTCTGATTAATCGAGTGTAGGATCTCGTGGCCTTCTTAGATGTAGGATTCTAAGAGTCTGTTGATTGCTTGAGTGTAGGATCTCGAGGACTTCTCAGATGTAGGATTGTGAGAGTTTTCTAATTGCTCGAGTGTAGGATCTCGAGGACTTTCTCAGATGTAGGATTCTGAGAGTTTGTTGATTGCTCGAGTGTAGGATCTCGAGGACTTCTCAGATGTAGGATTCTGAGAGTTTCCTAATTGCTCGAGTGTAGGATCTCGAAGGCTTCTCAGATGTAGGATTCCGAGAGTTTGTTGATCGCTCGAGTGTAGGATCTCGAGGACTTCTCAGATGTAGGATTCTGAGAGTTTGTTGATTGCTCGAGTGTAGGATCTCGAGGACTTCTCAAATGTAGGATTCTGAGAGTTTGTTGATTGCTCAAGTGTAGGATCTCGAGGACTTCTCAGATGTAGGATTCTGAGAGTTTGCCAATTGCTCGAGTGTAGGATCTCGAGGACTTCTCAGATGTAAGATTCTGAGAGTTTGTTGATTGCTCGAGTGTAGGATCTTGAGGACTTTCTCAGATGTGCGATTCTGAGAGTTTTCTGATTGATCGAGTGTAGGATCTCGAGGCCTTCTTAGATGTAGGATTCTAAGAGTCTGTTGATTGCTTGAGTGTAGGATCTCGAGGACTTCTCAGATGTAGGATTCTAAGAGTTTTCTGATTGCTCGAGTGTAGGATCTCGAGGACTTTCTCAGATGTAGGATTCTGAGAGTTTGTTGATTGCTCGAGTGTAGGATCTCGAAGACTTCTCAGATGTAGGATTCCGAGAGTTTGTTGATCGCTCGAGTGTAGGATCTCGAGGACTTCTCAGATGTAGGATTCTGAGAGTTTTCTGATTGCTCGAGTGTAGGATCTCGAGGACTTCTCAAATGTAGGATTCTGAGAGTTTGTTGATTGCTCGAGTGTAGGATCTCGAAGACTTCTCAAATGTAGGATTCTGAGAGTTTGTTGATTACTCGAGTGTAGGATCTCGAGGACTTCTCAGATGTAGGATTCTGAGAGTGTTGATTACTCGAGTGTAGGATCTCGAGGGCTTCTCAGATGTAGGATTCTGAGAGTGTTGATTACTCGAGTGTAGGATCTCGAGGGCTTCTCAGATGTAGGATTCTGAGAGTTTGTTGATTACTCGAGTGTAGGATCTCGAGGGCTTCTCAGATGTAGGATTCTGAGAGTTTTTTGATTGTTCGAGTGTAGGATCTCGAGGACTTCTCAGATGTAGGATTCTGAGAGTCTGATGATATTTTTGAATTAATGATGAATACTCAGGTATAGGATACCGAGAGCCAGATGAAATTTTGAATTGATGATGAATGCTCAGGTATAGGATACCAAAAGTCGGATGAAATTTTGAATTGATGATGAATACTCGGGTATAGGATCCCAAGAGTCGGATGAAATTTTGAATTGATGATGAATGCTCAGGTATAGGATACCAATAGCCGGATGAAATTTTGAATTGATGATGAATACTCGGGTATAGGATCCCAAGAGTTGGATGAAATTTTGAATTGATGATGAATGCTCGGGTATAGGATACCAATAGCCGGATGAAATTTTGAATTGATGACGAGTACTCGGGTATAGGATCCCAAGAGTCATACGACCGAACTTGGTCCTGAAGGCTGATGCCCCAGCTTTAAAATGAATGCTAAAATTGGGACTAGGGTCGATTGCCCCAGTTTGGAAGCGAAAGACTTGAACAAGACCTAGGCCAGTTGCCCCAGTCTCAGGGTAGATGGATTGATTGGTACCTAGGCCAGTTGCCCCAACCCCTTTTTCTTCTTCTTCCTTTTCTTTTGTTCTTTAGATGAAACATGGATTGCTTAGCCAAGTATGACAAGACAGGTGTGAATGAATGATATTATATGGGGATACATGCATGCAAGGTATTTGATGTGACACTGGAACATGAGGATATGCAAGCATGTTGCATGATATAATATGTATGCATTTTTCTGTGTAATGCATGAAATGCATGACGATGCATGAACTTTTCTTTTTCCAATATGCCTATAACCAACCGATCAATCTCCAATCTTGACTATGTTGCCTTTGACCTAGTTCCCTCGAAACTTGCCCCAGATGAATGGATTCATAACTGATTTTAGCCCAATTTTCTTAATGGAGGAGGTCAACTTGGCTCAAATGAAACTCCATCACAGAATCTACCCAGTTGAATGGATTTATAACTGCACTTGGCCCTGTTTTCCTATTCATCCAATCTGATAAGAAGGTGCTTGAATAAGTCCTACTGAAACTCAAATCGAAACTTGCCCCAGATGAGCTCATCTGCCACTGATCTTGGCTGGGTTGTTAGATTCTTCTTGAATAAGCAGATCTTCTAAAGCCCGACATGACATTTTCCCTGGTTAAATTGACTGATTCTATGTGCATCATATTTCCTCAACGGGGACCTCCTCTATAAGAAGCACACTAGTGGTTTCGAAACTCTTTGACTATCCTTTTTTTTTTTTTTTTTCGGAAATGAGGAATGATTATGCAATTATGACATCAACTTGTGAAACCAAAAGGTCACCCACCCAAAAATAGATGTTTTACCATGTTTCAATGCTATTACAAGAAAAATTCATACCAGTATTCAAAAGCCATATGATATTGATGTTAATTTACCAAACTGAATGGTTGATCTTTTCTTCGACTGTCCCAGCTTTATTGATGGCCCCCTCTCTTATTTTGTTTCATTCTGCTGTGAAACCATTAGAAATTTCACTTGTTTAGTCAAGTTCAACTCGTGTTTTGATCTCAAGATGGTCTTTAAGACTCGGAACGAAACGTAGGCTGAGGGATACAGGTTTTCAGAATAAAATGGAAACTAAGGCTCAAAAATACCACCCCAAATAATGTTTTACGCCCCCAGTTTGAGTTGAGACGTTTTGCAAGATGTTGACCGAACTTGTTATTTAAATAAGCTGCCTACGTACCTTTTCAAGATCAGGTCATCACGTAGTTCAGACTCGTCATTGAGTCTGACAAATCATTAGAGACAACGATGTATACCAATCTGGTCAGGACTTCATTTGGACCATAATGTAGGCTGGGGGGTTATAGGTTAAAGAAAGAAAGAGTTAAATAGGGCTCAAAATCATCATTTTCATCAAGGGTAATTTGGTCAAGGATCACATACGTAGAATGTCCCGTATTTTCTTTCTCTTTTCTTCTTTCTCTTTCCATTTGCTTTTACTGCTCCCTTTTGTTTTTCTCTATGAAGGGATTTTGTCATTTTTGTTTGGACTTCATTTGAGACTGATTTCTCTTAAACTGCCCCAGTGTGGGGTGTGATCCTTTGACGGGTTAATCAATAAATAAATTTTTCAGGCTCAAAAGGGCTTGCAAGAGATTTCTTCTTTGAATTTCTTTTGGGTAGCAGAAAAATGGCCTACCATCATTTTGATAGCCCATTGTTGTCTCATATGACTTGCCAAACACTAAGAGACCCAACCCAGGTTAACTTTTTGGTGACCTGGCTTTTAAGAAAAAACTAGTTTAACATTCAAGTTCAACTTGGTTAACAATTGGTAAATCAATATTTGGTTCTTTTTAGGGATAACTGATCGGCCAAAGATGGCCATCTATCATTTGATCAAAACATGAATAGGGAATTGACTTGAAATTCTTGACACAGCACATATATTTTACTGAATTCCGTCTAGATTCTTTATTTCTTCACAACATCTGTTTTCATAGGGTGAGGAAAATCGTTTTATCTTCTTCTGATTCCACCTCCCGTGTTTGGTTTTCAAAATTAACATCACTTTCTGGCTTATGAATATTGGTATTATTATTTTCCTTATCTTTACACGAAACATCGGCAAACAAATTTTTGGTCAACTTGAACTCAGGACACAAGTGATATGAGAAAATGCATAACTCAATTTATTGATGAAAGGGAAATTGGCTGAGATAATAGTGTCGACAGACTGCTGGAAATTAAAATGACATCATCATATGAAACAAACTGGATAATCAAAAACTTGCCCCTTGTGTACTTTTTCTCCCTTTGGGCTCCTTACGAGAACTCCGGGATCCATAACTTGACATATTCTTTTGCCTGACCTCGGCTCACAGTCTTTCGTACAACATATTAACCATTTCCTTCCCCGTGATTGGGTAGGGGATCACTATGGACTCCTGGCTGCTTATCATCGAAGACCAACCAACCGGCATCCCTCAACGACTGTACCTTGTGTTTAAATGTCCAACAGCGGTCAACGATGTGACCCGGCGAATTGGAGTGATACGCGCACTTAGCATCCGGGTCATACCATTGTGGTAGGGGGTGTCGTACGGCTACTCCAGGGATTGTTGAAATGAGTCTTCTTTCGAGCAATTGTGGGAGCAATTCCGAATAGGACATGGGAATTGGTTCCACCCTATTAGGACCATATCTCTGTGTCTGAACATTTTTCTGTGTGAGCGTAGGCCCATAGGGAACAAACTGAGACCCTGTGCCTGTATACGCTATCTAGCTAACAATATTTCTTCTAAACCCTTGGTTATGACCTCTTTGGTATTGTCGCCCTTGAATCATATGAGTTTCATCATCCTTCTTCCTATTTGTCCATTTCTTGTCTGAACTAGTTTCTTCGCCACTACTTCTGGCTTTTCCGACTTTGATGGCTGTTTCGATTCTCTCTCCGGTAGAAACAATGTCCATAAAGTCATGGGGGGTTGCCCCTAAGAGATGCCCAAAGTAGGGATCTTTCAATGTATTCACGAATAGGGAGATAGCCTCCCTATCTTTCCATCGGAGGGCTCACTTGGATGGACATGTCCCTCCATCTATATGCATATTCTCTGAATGTTTCATTAGGTTTCATTTGCATGCTTTGCAGGGTCATACGATCAGGTGCCATCTCTATCACATGGCGGTACTGAGCTATAAATGAATTTGCCAGATCTTTCCAAGTACGGATTCGAGCTCGATCCTGCTGAATGTACCATCTAATAGCTGCTCCAGTCAAACTATCTTGAAAGCAATGCATCATCAACCTCTCATCATCGGTGTGTGCAGCCATTTTCTGGCAATAAAGGCGCAAATGGGTTCGAGGACAATGGGTTCCATCAAATTTTTGGAAATCCGGCATCTTGAATTTTGGCGGCAGAGCGACCTTTGGCACCAGGCAAAGATCATTAGGATCAACGGAGTCAAATGTATTATACCCTTCAATTGCTTTCAAACGCTCCTCTAATACGTCACAACGACGCTCAGACTCAGATCTATTTATCCCCATATCAGGAGTTGCTAACGGGGAAGTCCCTGCCACTGGAAATCCCTGTGCTGGCACAGTTGGGATAAATGGAGGCATATTTGGCATTGGATCCCCCATGACGCCCGGCGGTGGAGCTGATGTTTGTCCATGATTTAGGGTGAACCCTGGAGGATGAGTAGGGTCTATATCTGTTTCAGAATCATCTTGTACCGCTTTTCCTTTGTTCATCAACAATTCCATAATTTTACTCATTTTTTCAATCAATTCTTCTTGTCCTTATTCTATGCCCAGGACTTTACCTTCCAATTGTTCACTCATTTCTTTTGCTCTTCTCCTGGTATTGTATTGATGTGTGACAGTCTCAATGTTGCTTGCTCAGACGAATTCTGTGGCTAGGCACTGCAAACCAAAACTTTCCCTTTTTAGAAACGTGAATGCATAGGTATGAATGCATGAAATGCGATGGTCTTTTCAAGACATGTGTAAATTTTACAAATATGAAACATATGTATGCAACCTATCATGCATGGCTATGCGTGTGAAATTATGCATGAATGCATGGATGCCATGAATGTTTATGCATGGATGTAACTAGTGCAATTACTTATGCAAATAGAGATATGAACATGCATGTGACCTATCGTGCATGATTACGCGTGAAATTATGCATGAATGCATGGATGCAATGTATGTTTGTGCATGGATGTAACTAGTGCAATTACATATACAAATAGAGATATGACCATGCATGTGATCTATCGTGCATGATTATGTGTGAAATTATGCATGGATGCATGGATGCAATGTAACCTAACTAACTACTTTGTCAGTATTCTAGGAAAAATCCCACTAATGAGAGATTTTAAGACAATCATTGATGGGCCACAATTTCAATTCAATTCTTCCCTCAATCATTCTTTTCCTTGATGACGGTCCATATACCTCAGATTCTATGAAGGGTCAAATTATGATCTGAGGTTGGGGTTAACCCAGGTTAGTCAACCCACTGGATTTGTTCAATATGGGCTTGTGGACTTTAGGGTGCATTTGGGCCTCAAGTATATTAAAATATGGGCTTCAATATATTTCATGATGGAATCAGGCACTAGTTTTAAAAGGACTTGGGCTGGGGTTGTTTAGAAAATATTGGCTCGGATTTTTGGGTAATAGGGCCGAAGCCCATTTTTGAAAATCTGGGTTTGAACCTTTTTGAAAATCAGGCTTGGGCCGAGTTTTTACTTAGGAAAAGGTCGGGTCTGGGTTTGTTTTTAAAGAATTATGCCCAAGTTATTTGAAAAGGGTTGGGCCGGATTTTTAGGTAATAGGACCTAAGCCCATTTTTGAAATTTGGGTTTAACCCTTTTTTTTTTTTTTTTTTGAAAATCAGGCCTGGGCCGAGTTTTTTTCTTAGGAAAATGTTGGGCCTATACTTGTTATTTCTCAAAAAATTGGGCCCGAGTTATTTGAAAAGGGTTGGGCCAACCCATATTTTAAAATAGTTGGGCCAAGTGCTTCATTTTTGAAAGGATGGGCCTTTGTCTCATTATTGGGCTTTTTCTGAATACTGACTAAGTAGTATGTAAAACTGGACGCAAAATGTATGATATAATACAAAGTACAACATATATATATATACTATACATGGAGAAGGATGTGGCTCCTGTCCCAACCCAGGGTAGGTATGTATATACAAGGTTCTTCATGGCTCTATCCTAGTTAAGGACAAACTATGGACAAGTACGTGTGGGTAGGCTCTAATCCCTATTGACAAAAAGGTCCCCAATTTGAAATTTCATCCTCCCCCATAGGGGTCCGGACAAAACTCACATTGAGCGGGGTGGTTCGCGGGTCCCATCAAGCTTAAGCTACGAAGGGACAAACGCTATTACACCCCTATCTAATCTTAGCAGGTAAAGCTCGGGTGTAGAGCGTGAGAGTGTGTGAATTTAATTTTTAACCTAATCCCACTATCCCCACATTTATTCACATGCTATAAACAATATGGAAATAAGATATTTACAATTAATATATATATTCAAAAGATAAGGAAACACAATATATGCAATTAATATGTTTATTTACAAAAAATTTGGAAACAAAAATAAGGAAACAAAATATTTACGATTAGTATACAAAATATCTATAATTAATTTACTTTTTCAAAATATCTTACAATTAATATGCTTTATTCAGAATATTTGGAAATAAAATATCTATAATTAATATTCACAAAATTAGGAAACAAAATATTTTTAATTAATTTTGGTTATTTACAAATTATGGAAGTAAAATATTTACAATTAATCAAGGTTATTTATGAATTACTATATTTACAAAATAAGGAGTAATTAAAAGATTTATTAAATTTAAACTTGGGATAATTTTCAATTAATTAATGGCTCGACTCTCTAAGTCCCCAGCGGAGTCGCCAAGCTGTCGCGGCGTCCCGGGGGCGCGTGTGCCCCGAGCGGCAAGATCAGTCATTACAATTGTACTTGACATATATTTTAAATGCAGGGAGAGACCTATCATTGAAGTTAGGTCTTCCATTTTACCCGATTACTCAACATTGTATTTCAACAACTTTTTCCTCACTTATCTTGGTACTTCCATGCTTTGAGCATCAACAACTCAACATGGTCTTTAATTTTCATGAACTTGCCTAAATTTTGTGTTCCACCACCCTTCAAATTGAAATGACAATCAATTTTTATCTTGCAAAATTTCCGTTGAAATTTCAATTCCAAAATTTATTGAAATTTAACTATTGAATAAAATTGAAATTTGAGATTCAAAATTCAAAATTGAAATTTCTCTCTTAAATTATTTAATTGAAAATAAAAACTATTACAAGATGGATATGGATGATAAATTTTGATTTTTTGAATTTTTTTGCAACATTGAACTTGGATATTACACTTGATTTGACCTTTTATGTCAAAATAGCTACATTTCCATGAGAACTAATGTTTAACTAATTATGAATTTCATTTATATTAACTGAACATGTTTAATATGGTTATTGTATTTCGGATATTGCACCTTGTACACTTCATTCTTGTCCTTGATGTATTTTATTTTCAGTGCTGTAGTTCTAGTCTTGCTTTATTATGTTTATTAACAAGTTCTGAAGTTTCATAAAAACAAATTCCGTGCATTACTACTAATTGTCACCTTTTTTAAAACTGAAATATAAATTTACATAAGATTTTTTGTACTTTTGGAGCCTCAATATTTTAATGCAAATCTAAATTTAGAACCTTGAGCATCATGAGTCAATCTCTGCACTCACCTAGGATACTGGGCAGACATTGTTAAGATATATTGAGCCGTTCTTATATTGGAACTTTTTTTGTTTGAATATGATAGTTCTAGTTTCATAGAATTGGTCTTTATATGTTTACACATTTATCATATTATTTCTCATACTATTTCAGTCCCAACCCATTCCATTTCAGTGTACCAAGCATTGTTATGGGTATTGCATTATGGTTGATGGTAAGCTAGTTACTTGGAGGGCAAGAAGCAATGTGCTGTTGCTAGACTGAGTTCAGAGGCAGGGTTTCCTATACTTGACCCATGCTCATGGTTGCATGAGTTTCTTTGGTTGCGATCTTTTTTTGAGTGTCATTTTCTGATTTTGGGTCCATTTATCTTGAATTTTGATGATAAGGTTGTAAACTTGTAATAGTTTTGTTGATAATCTGTTTTTGCACGACTGCATTAAACATATATGGCAGTGTCCTTATGTCGACGACTAGTAATTGGCAGCTGATGTCCTCACCAAAATAGCATTCCTAGTTTGCTTCTCAATTATCATATGCAAGTTGTGCAAGATTATGTATTCTCTCCATTTTGAGGGAAGAATTGTGAAGATACATATAACCTTTCTCACACTTCTCTATGTAGGTAGTGGTATGTTTTCGAAATTTATTGCTTGTAAAATAGACAGATTCTAGTGTTTGAGAATTTTAAATAGACAGATTCTAGTGTTTGAGAATTTTTGATTCTCAAAATGCTTTGCTTTTGGTTTTATTTCTTGTTTTTCTCATTCATGTGTGTCATTATGCATGTAAATTCTCGGAAATTGGATGGCATTAATTGCAATGGCACCTTGTAGACCGTTTATTTTCTTTTTAAAAAAATGTGTTAATTTTTGTCATGATATTATCAATAGGAGGAATGGCGAAGGGGCCTTAAAGCATTGCGAGCTGACACTATAAACAAATTAAAGAAGGCACTCCCTGAGCTGGAAAAAGAGGTGCAATATTCTAACTTGCTTCCTCATTGAACTTGAAAAATTAGGATGTGGATGTACTGAACTTTTTCTTTACATTTTAAAAGGTTAGGAGGCCATCAAATTTTATAGAGTTCTATTCCTATGCATTTCGGTACTGCCTAACAGGTATGCTGACTATATGGTTCGTGTTATTTAATCGTAGCATGGAGAATTTTCCTCATTTTAGCCTCTGACATTCTGTCATCTTCTCTCAGAGGAAAAACAGAAGAGCATAGATATTGAGAGCATCTGTGAATTACTGGATCTTGTTTTAGGATCCCAGTTCCATGCTCAGGTTGACGCATTAGTTGAGTATCTAAAGGTGTGTAGGTGTAATTATTGCATTGGTGAAATTTCAGCTACTATTTGTGTTTCTGATTTCTTATGCACGGACCTACATCTGCTTTTGTGTACTTGTGGTAAGGTTTGGTTTAAATTTGACTTGTGCTGCTAGATGTCCTTTTAAAGACATTTATAGGGAGTCCAGTTGCTCTTCAGTTTCAGTCTGCCAATTATTTGATGTCCTGTGATGTTGGTAGTCTCTTGCCATTTTTTTAGTGGAAAATTGGGGTTAATTTTCATTTTTCTACTATTCTGCTTTTATGTGAAAAAAGAAAATGGCAGTGGCACTGCTGATACTGTGTTATTTGATTAGTGACCTGAATAATTGATAGGCTTAAATTGGGTATTAGCCCAACCCATTTAGAAACAAAATGAAATTTATTTTATTTGGCACACCAGTGCCCTGTCTCTTTCAACATTGCTCAAAAAATAAAAAATAAAAAAAGAAACAAAAGAACTTAAACATGTATGCTTTGATTGCAGACACAGAATGATTACAAGGTCATAAACATGGATCAGTGGATGGGATTTTTTCGGTTTTGCAATGAGGTATCCTTGCACTTGTTGCTGTTGCACAATTTTCTGTTATAGTTATATTTTGTGGAATTCATTTTTTCTTTATGATTTCATATTCCCTGTACCTATGTATTGTGGTATTTTATAGTTAATCAATACTTGCCTTTTTGTTTGTGCCCCCAAGTTCCATAATCATTTGAAAATTGTTTCTGTCTAATGCCTGTTTAACAGCGAGCCATACAAAATATGCCCTTCAATTTTATTTCCTGCAGAGGGAAAATGGAAAGGTTAATCAATACTTACCTTTTTGTTTGTGCCTCCAGATTCCATAATCATTTGAAAACTGTCTTTGTCTAATGTTTGTTTAACAGCAAGTCATACAAAATATACCCTTAAGTTTTATTTCCTGTGGAGGGAAAATAGGAAGTTCATTGCTAAAGTAATTGTTTTTTATTTACAAGAAGACTTCATTAACTGTCTGAAACTTGAGTTTGAATGGGATTTATACACTGATGTATGGCAGATGTAAGTAATCTGTCTACGTTGCTTTGATGCCAATTGATGTATTGCAATGAGGGAATCAGGGCTTTGGAGGTTGTTATCTAGGATTATTTGATGGAAAAGAGGAAAATGTGGGTCTGTAAAATGGCTATTGTATTGGAGGAAGGATCAAGATCGTAGGTTAAGGAAGCTGTTTAGATGCCGTCCTTGGGCTATCAACAGTACCTGTGAGCAGTAAATTTGTGAATATTTTTGCAAATTTTTAGTATAAAGATGATTAAAATTTTAATGACAAGGATTTACAGGTTTATTTGGAATGAAAGATTATTGAGTTGAATTTAGTTAAGGAAGTAGAAATTAAAGGAAAGAAGAAAAGAAGATAGGCCCTTATGTATCACACCAAGGATTTCTTGGATCTCACATTATCCACTTGTCATTGTAGTGTTGCACCTAGGGTCAGAATTGCTTCAACAATTCCAAAAAGAAAGCATAATTGCTGCTGAAATTCTCATAAACTTTGTTCTTCTTATATATATAACAAAAGAAAGTATATTAGATGGAAAGAAGAGAAGGTGCAACGTGTGGAGAGAAGGAGTCCACCAAGTAAGAAGGAAAGGGAAAGGGGAAAAAAAAAGAGAAAAAAAAAACAAACAAAAAACACAAAATCACAAAAAAGAATTAAACGAAAGTAACCAAGAAACGCCCTTTTTAGACCCTTTCCATCATAATTTACCAAACTCTTTAAATTTTCTAATTTGCATCAGTCAGCTTTAAATCCATTTTATCCAAATTTGAGCTTATAACTTCTTCGGAATCTCCACCACTGATGTAGGCAAAATTCTATCCCTATGCTGTACCTTATTTGCCAACCCATCATTATCAAAAATACTCTTGGACTACATAATCTGCAATTTCCAGCAAATCTTGAAATTAACAGAATACGCTGGTCTTCAAAATTGATAAAACTCAGATAGAATGAAACCCCTTCTATTGATAGTGAAACGTATAAATAAGACTTAATAATACGTATTCCAACTAATATAAAGTCATAAGTCAGCTCAACCTTGAATAAAGGCCATGACATAGATTTATTGATATTTGATCTTTTCTAAATCCTTGGTTGTCTGTGTCATGGCTCAAGAAAACTCATCCCTTAGCCTAGCATAGAGAGAGAGAGAGAGAGATTCTTAAATATTAGGTTCACTTGGTACTTCTCAAGTGAAAATGTCAGATCACCTGCTTTTCTTTTTGTTGACAGCATGATATTGTAGTAGCTAGCAATTAATCAAAGAATATTTTTGAATCCCCAAGTCAACTGTTGGGGATATTTTTGAGAGAACACAATCACGTCTGGTCCTTGAACAATAGGACTGGAGTTCGAACAATAGGACTGGAGTTCATCTTCTTTAGCTTCGATGTTTTCTCTGCTGCAAGCTTGCACCCCTTTCTGTTTTGACAACATTCTTCACTGTTGAGAATATGTATGTTTCTGTTTCTGTTACATTTGGTTTGCAAAATGTCTATCCTTTAGGAATAGAATTGTTATAATATAACAATTAGATAGTTTATAAGAAAAAAGTATTATCACCATAAAGAAAATAAGAAGGCAAAAATTTTATGAATATGACTATTCTCAAAAATATATATTCCCATCCTATTTCATATTGAATGGAATAGCACAAATTTTCATCACGTTGTTATTGTATTTCATCCTATTCATAGAAATAGGTATTCCATGAACCAAATGTAACCTTCTTGTTGTGTCATACAAAATGTACCTTTTTTTTTCTTTAATGGGGGTTGTGTTGGTTTGAACAGATTAGTTTCCCAGACTTCACCAATTATGATGCAGAACTGGCCTGGCCTTTGATCCTCGACAATTTTGTTGAATGGATGAGAGTGAAGAAGAGCTGAACGTGGCATTTTTATTTTTCTGATCCACGTTCTTCTCTGCCTTAAAACCACACATCATCAAAAGTGGGTATCTGCGAGGTTTTCTTAGTTTCATTTAAAGAACACTTCCCCTGATGTTTTTACTTGCATTTTTTCTTCTTCAATTAATTTTTTTGTTCTGATTGTTCTGTTTGCAGGATGCTGCGCAATTACACACCGGGAACTGCCTGGCAATCTTTTTTCTGTTTATTTGCCCTCCAAATCTGGAACGCAAGTTAAAAAAACTTCTATATTCTGTAAGATTATTCCTGTTGTGTTATGGAGAAACTGAGAAAGTTCAAAGTGCATAACCTGCTCTAGTGAAATTTCATGTACTGCACCACCATTTTTATAGATACTGTCCATTCAGCTGCTGCTTAGAACTTAAAACAATCTTGAGCTGATTCAGTATAGGTTGCTTAAGATTTGGTATATTCCATTGAATCAATGCTGGGTTGTTTGGAAAACATTTCTGTTGGAAATCTATTGTTAAAAATCATGGTTGGCACTACTTGTCCTGTGTTTGGAAGCTGTTTGCATTTTGGATTTGGATGTGTGGTTTTTTAAAATATTTTCATTTTCATTTTCATATTCTGCGACACAATGAAATACCGGGATGATTTTTGAAGCGAAAAACCGGGGGAAATAGAAACTCATTTCACAATCGTGAAATCATCAATTGGGAAGTACAACTGTGATTGAAGCCAAACAAGCCACAAACAAAAAAGGATGATTTCTCCAGAGGACACTGCTCTGCTCTCTTTAATTGTGGCCCTATTTTTGTGCCCTTCAGCGCATGCCCCCTGATGTTATATGCCAAAACGCCAGACCTTTCTTTCCATTTTTAAGTAAAAATTTTAAAATAAAACTATTTTTTAAAATTTTAATTAATTTTTTTTAAAAAAAAAAATTTATCATTCACCATGGATTGCAAAATATAAATTTAAATTTATGTGAAATGAAATATGAAAATATATTAATTTTTTAATAAAAAAAATCATACAGGTTTGAATTTAAATTTCATATTTATGCTTTTAAGCACAACTTAAAAATAAATGCATCATTATTTGCATCAAGCGTTGGTTAATCTAATAATAATTTTTATCAGCTATCATAATTTGTATGAAACTCTTACATTGTTATTTTATTTTTATTCCTCTTTGAACATTTTAATAATCTATAGCATTTCAATTGAAAGGTTTGACTCGAATATCTACATTTAATAAAAAAAAATATTTGAATTTATTAATTGACTAATTCTCTCGCATTATGCATCTGAGGCAGGGTTTCCCTGTACAAGAAACCGAAACACTAAATGAAAGACAAATTTCTTAACTGGATTTACCAATTTTTTGAACAATTAAAATTTCTATTGATATAATTATTTATTCACACATTCATCCATTTTATTCTCCAATCTCTTATGTTGGAATGTAAAAGCTACAATGATCGACTTAATGGTGTTTGTAAATTATGACTGTGTCTTGGCAGCTTGATTGACGTCAAAGTCTTGTTTGGTGTAACGAATTATTCGTTGAAAAAAAATTTCAATGCCTAATTACCATAATTTTCTGTAAATTTATAGGTCGAGATGAATCTCAACCATTTAAAAAAAAAAATGCACATTTCTTATTTCAAACTTGCATTTGAAGGCTGTCATAACCTAGCAATCATCTTCCATTCTCCTCGCCCACCACCCCCCCCCCCCCCACCATCTTCCATTTCCTACGAAAATCCTTTTTTTTTTTTGGCTTAAAACAAACAGCCCTCGTAATATAATACAATATAAGATACTCCCACCACGTACCACAATTATAGTGTACGTTACTGTCTCTCCGATTTCGAAATTTTAAAACCATTATTCCATCCCGGGCTTTTCGTAATTCTGACCAAAAGCAAGCCCTTCTTCCCACAAATCCGAATTAGAGTGCCATTAATGCCTGCAGGAAAGCAGGAGAAGCCTCCCAGTGGAACCCCATGAACAGAAGATTCTCAGTCCCTCGTGTTTTTAGAAAACACAAAAGCAGAATTCCGAAACAAAATAAAAACAAATATACAAATAAAGCAGAACTGTTTTCATTTCTTTTTTCTTCTCTTTCTTGAGTTATTATAATTTGTTCCCCACTCGCCAAGTCATTCGAATAAAGTTCATGTAGCTGAAAGCGATTCCTCCCAGCATCATAAAACAGAGAAGGAAGGGAGAGAGAAAAGACCCACAATGCTGTGCAGAAGAAATTCTCGCAGGAAAAATGAGGAAGGATCAGTGCCCGTCTACCTCAATGTGTATGATCTCACCCCCATCAATGGCTACGCCTACTGGCTCGGCCTCGGGGTTTACCATTCTGGGGTTCAAGGTGAGAATCTCGTGCTCTCTGTTTCAGTGTTTCTTTTCAGCTGCGCTCTTATTGTTTCTAATGGGTCTTTAACCTTTGCTCTCGGTGTTGGCTTAGATCTGTGCTTGAATATACTTCGCTTACAATTTTTCTCTCCTTTACATGCGAGAATCAGTCTGCTTAATCACCAAACTGAGAGTTTGGTGGACATCCCACCGCGGCCTTATCTTTTGTTTGGTTGCTTGGAAAATGTAGGAAGATGGAAAAGAAAAGAAAATGTGAGGTTTTAGTTTGCACAGTGAAAACCAACTCAATTGATGATGGGTTTCTGTTTTTCTTTGCTTCTAAACAACAAAAAATTCAAAATTCAAATTTTTGAGTTTGTTTTTTCCCCCTTTTTTGGGGGGTCTATTCCCACATTTTGGTCAAATGGGTTGCAGTAAATTCGATTCAAATTGCTTCCCGAATGGCAACTGTAAGGAGATTCGGTGATGAATCTGTACATTCATGAGATTCCGTACAATGACGGGTGAATTTGGGTTTTGTTGATATGGTGTGGCAGTTCACGGAGTGGAGTACGCTTTCGGAGCCCACGAGTATCCGACGACCGGAATTTTCGAGGGAGAACCGAAACAGTGCGATGGATTCAGGTTTAGGAAGACGATATTGATCGGGTGGACGGAGATGGGGCCGGCGGCCGTGAGAGCTATCATGGAGGAGCTTGCAGAGAATTACAGAGGAAATGCTTATAATCTCATCACCAAGAACTGCAACCATTTCTGCAACGATGCTTGTGTTAGGCTTACTGGGAATCAAATCCCCCGCTGGGTTAACAGGCTCGCTAGAATTGGTAATTTTATGTTTCAATGCATATATTTTCTCTTCTTGTTTCTGCTGAATTTTTGTGCCTAAAATAGTAGGAAATCATTTCATTCAAATACTTTATTTGAGATTTTGTTTTGATTTTTGAAGTGGCCAAAATTGGAACACTTTGGAAGTAAAAAAGTTCACTTTGCTGGAATTGTTTTAGGAAATGGTCTGCAATGTTGTTCCTTTCGGTGTTCATAATTGGAAAGAAAATTAATAAGAGTTTTTGTGGCCAAAAGAGAAAACACTAGAAAATAGACATTTTGTTTTTTGGTTTTTATTTTTATTATCACTTATTTTTGAGTGCAAGGCCATGATCTTTGAGTTTTGAATTTGGAGTTATAGGAAATACAAGAAAATCCAATACAATATTATTTTGTGTGGATCCAAATTCACAACAATTCTAAATCAATGGCTGGAACTTGATGATCCCGAATGCAGCATAAGCATTTGGTTTTATAATTTTTCAGCAGTTAAGACAATGCCCATTCGTACCGACAATTTACCTGTGCTATACATTCTTGGAAACCTTTTGAGATTTGTGATGTTAACAACGTGGATGACAAATTGAGTAGTTCATCATCTACACTCACATTCAAAGTGACCATTTCCACATAGTCCATGCTACATAAGGAGTTATTTTCTTATTATGGTATGAAGCAATGTATTAGGGTTCTGTAAAACCCTAGACTCCACCAAAGAGGAAGTTCGTGTTCGTCATCATTGCCCATCAGAGTGGCTGGTATCGAGTTTCTTGAAATAAAGTTTTAAAAAATAGATTAGGGATTGAACTTCAATTTGTCATAAATGACCGGTCAATAGCCTCTGAACTTTATTTACTGTGTGATGACTTAGGTTTCTAAGAATTATAACTGTAGTGACCAAATTGAGGATTTCTTGCCCTTTCTTAGTTTGTAATCTCTCTTTTTGCTTCCTTAATATATTTCTTTTTCCATAAAGAAGTGGAATAATCTCAAGTACTCTTAAATCTTTGAAATGATAACATTCAATTCATTATGTCAATCATGAAAGTCATAAATCTAAGATGTATAACTGTTCTTCCATTTTAATTGAGAATTAAGATTAAATGAGTGCCATGTAATTGAGCAATTTGAATTATTCATTGTACGTGTCATGTGCCTTGCACGTGACTCAAAATTATTCATTTTTTCTGAAAAAAAAAATATGAATTTCTTGAACTCTTGGAACTGGATTATCTAGGTGACATTAGTTCTTGATTTGTCTAGAAAAATGCTTGGAAACACAATTAGAACTAAGTTCCAAAACCATGCGAGAAACCATGGTTTCACAAACTGTTTCCTTCTTATAATGTGCTTCTTCTTTCATATAAATTGCAGGTTTTCTTTGCAATTGTGTTCTGCCAGCGACTATAAATGGGACTAAAATCCGTAGAATTGAAGATAAGGTTTATGAAGGAGAGAAGAAGAAATTAAGAAGCCACTCGAGTAGATTTACATCGTCCTCCAATTCGTCGTCTTCTTCATTGTCCTCTCCATCTTGCTCCATGATTAGAAGAAGTAGAAGCAGGCAGTCTCATCCTGCTTCTTCACCATTGATTACTAGTTCTTCATCCTGAATAGCTTTGATTGCAGCCAAAACATTGAGCATATAGTTTTTCTGTTAATCTTATTTAAATTTATGAAGGAAATTGAAAGGGCAACCCGGTGCATAAACCTTTCAAATTTCAATTTTGTTCTTTCATTCTTTTCTCGTGAGATCGAATATTGATGGTAACAGCTTCCCAAGAAGGGGCCCTGTGCTTGGAATGAATTAGGTCCCTGTACATGTGCATGGTGTATGATTTGTCTTGAGGGAAGTGATTGCCTTTCTACTTTTGTGCAAAAATGTCCAACTTGACAAAATTTTATATGAATTCCTTGGCAAATTTGTACCTCTTTTCATTGATATCTTAGCAGAAGGCAAAAATCAGCCAGCTTATGCGTAGAAGTCCCAGGAAATTGATTCAAGATTTTGAAAATGGTTTTCTGCTTTGCGGCACTAAAAATAAGTGCTGTATTTGTTTCCCGGGAATCTCCCAATCAGCCCCTTTTTGGAAACCTTGCCCTAGAAAATGAAATCACGCAGAGCAACACAATTATGAAAAAATTTCTCTGTCCAGACACTATCTTTCTGGGGATCTGAAACTATTTGAACACCCAATTATGATGACCCTGTTTTGTTTATAAATCAAAACTTATTATTTGCTTTTTCAAATCAATGTTAATGTGTTGTGTTTGATTTGGTTGCCTTTGTTCACGGTAGTGAAAATTACTCTGTTCATTGTTTCAATTTTTGTTTAAAATGTCTTTAAGAAATAAGTATTTTTCAAAAAATATTTTTTACAAGTACTTTTGCTAATAAGTAATATTTAATTTACACTTGAGTAAATATTTGTATTAAAAGATGCTGATAATAAATAATCTTATGCTATAACTATATAATTAGCTTTTCAATTAAATATTTTAAGATAAGTGAGCGATTCCAAATGGTCATGAGTAAAAAAGATACCAGTTGAGAGAGCTGTATAAATTAAAGATGCGAGGAGGATGAGATAATGTCAATTGTGTTTGGTTAGTGAATGCGACAGTTGATGGGAGAATGTCAATATGGTTGGTGAGTTGATGGAAGGAGAGGAGTCGCTGTGAGCTATTTGGGTGGCACTGACCCAATGGGGATGAAGAGAACGCAACGGCGCCCTAACCAAAGATGGTGGG
Source organism: Malania oleifera (assembly GCF_029873635.1). Lineage (NCBI taxonomy): Eukaryota > Viridiplantae > Streptophyta > Magnoliopsida > Santalales > Ximeniaceae > Malania > Malania oleifera. The sequence continues at coordinate 32,502,636 of NC_080422.1, forward strand.
GAGCAGCTTTTTCTGTCTATTTACGTTGAACTGCGCCCAAGGGGTGACTTTTTCGCCATGGATATGGTGGATTTCAAAAGCTCAAGATTCTGCAGGACTTGGCCTTGACATTGATTAGACCTACAAGTAGAAACTAGAGAGGATGCTGTCCAATATCAATTAGAAAGAAAAAGGCTCATGTGAATCCTTTGGTTGGATAAAACATTTTTGTCTTTTGAAAAAAATAATTAATTATTCAATCCCTTTCTCATATCAAAATAGTAAGATCGCCGATGAGTTTTCATCCTCTTGGCAAAACTATGTCAACTGTAATCATCAATAATAATAAATTTTCGACACTCAACATGGTATATGCCTTCAAGAATAAGGTTAAGTTGCCCTCACGAGCATGACGCGGTGGAAAGGCATCAATGCATAAGAAGGAATATCGGACGTTCAATTCCAGGTAAATATACTCACGGAGCCAACGGTACCTGTGGATGGTGAGAATTTACTCTGTGAGCCAGCGGAGATCGTGGATGGTAATGGAAATGTGTCTCGGGAGTCGGGTTGGCCGAACGTCCAACTAATGCAAGGAAGTCGTCTCCGCATTTCGGACTTTACCTGATCAGCGAGACCTAAGGGCAGGACGCTGATCCGTAAGTTTGGTGCCGCACCAGGGGGTCTAAAAGGTTTGTTGATGGCTGGAGTTCCTATGTAATAAAAAAGAATAAGGTTAAGTTGAACTAAAATCAAATCTCGAAAGATCTTACTGAAAACTGAAGATTGTCATCCCAATAATAAACTAGTTTTATATATCTTTAAATGGCAATGCACAGTATAGGAGGACAAGTTTTGAAAATGCTATTAAAATTGTAATTCAATAGGATTAAAAGATAATTTGATTATCGAGAACAAATTGGTTGTGCACACCCTACCCTTTTAGGCCAAAAATTTAGTAAAATATTTTATTCTCTCCTAGTCTTTTTTTAGTTGTCCCCACACATGTGCAAACTAAAACCTTCTACCAACAATTTATTCCCAACAAATTGACTTTGTTTCTCCAAAGGTGAGTACTCATCTTCTAAAGAAAATCTAAACTAAACAATAAATAAAATTTTATGGCAAACCACCGCCCCAGTGCCAGTGCGCCGCCACTGAAGATAAATATCATCATGTTCCACTTGGGCAGAAACCTCGACATCAAGTAAAACACTCTATAGATGCATCGATCATCCTTCACGTATGAAGAAAATCTAATATTTTAATGATTCAAAAGCATTCGTTGGAGAAGTCCTTGATCTATTCGATTATGTACATATAATACTTTTGCACAACCTCAAGATTCTTTTACCAAGCTCAAGTTTAAAATTTGACAAGCTATTACTGAATTGGGATTGCATAACTTTTGTCTAATTAAAAATATCGATTTGAACTTTCTAAGATTGCCATATCAACATTCTAGTTAATATTAGCTATCTCTTAAAATATTCTTTTTAAATTTGGGAAAAAGATAAAAGGCTTAAATCTTATATTAATTGGAACGACTCTCTTTCAAGGCACGTTCAAACTAATCGTACAGTAAATTCAAGATTTAAAGTTAGATTAATTTTAATTTTTTTTCTTACTCTTGCTCATTGCACCTCTTCAAGAGGTTTTTAGTTAGACATAGGACCCTTTGAACCGATTAATTCTTGAATGTTGTAATAATTATAATTATAAAAAATTGTATATTTGTAGCAGCACTAAGTAATTTTTTTTAAATAGTAAGCATTCTTGTAAGTGATGGTTAATACTTTAATAATATGATAGTGATTGAGTTGACAATTTGTTATTAATAAATGAAGTAATTTATAAAATAATAAATAAATTATTAACATTTTAAAATTGTCATAAATAAAACAATTAGTATCTTGAAATCTTCATATAAATTTGTAATTTAATTTTTGTAACCACAAATACTATTTTAATTAAAAAAATTTTAACAGTTAAAGATAATTGAATTAGTAATTTTTATAAATGCTAGTAGTTATTGAATTACCTTATAAATAATAAATATAATAATCAAAATTTTAAAATCTTGTAATAAATTAACTAATTACTATTTAAAATATCCTTCTGATTTTATAACTTATTTTTTTAATTGGTGATAATACTTGAGGTAATATTTTTTTACTCCATTAATAATCAAATTAATAAATTACCTATAATGATTTAAGTTATGTAAAACTGAATATACTAACTATTAAAAAAACTTTATCAACATTATTCCTAAACAAATATTATTAATTTCATTCCATAACTATTTTTAAATATTTAATTGTAAAAATTACATTAAATTTGTTACTTAATATTATATAATTATATTCTAATTTTAAAATATACAAATTTTAAATTTATGCATAGCAGAGGGTTTTTGCTAGTAATTACAACTAGAACAAAAAACATTAATCAAGTCATTGAATTTCCGTTTCCTCAATCAAATCAATTAAAAAATAAAAACATAAATACAATATTCATTTAATTTGCTCTCTTTAGATTTCCTGGCCGACAAACATCTCAACAGAATTTGGAAACTTAGAGAAATAATTACAAGCATAACAACTAAAAAAATTTCCATTTTTTTCATTGAGAAAGTTAATTAAAGAAAAATAACAATTTGAGTCAAATTAATCAATACATACAAAATCAAATAAATAAATATTAAATGAAATTAAATTGCAAATAATAATAATAATAATAATAATACATGTGATGCAATAAGGTTAGCATCCTTGTTAAGAAGTAGAATAAAATGGCTAGTAAAGTTAAAACTGTAATAAGCCACTTTTTTGGCGGTAGTATCAATTATACTCCATCATTTGTTGCATAGTGGCTCAAATTAGCAATTATTGAATAAATGCCTTAATATTCAACATTTTATCAACCTTTTTTGCTTAAAAAAAACACATAATGCATCACATTTCCTCCAATTTATTGTAGGGTATTGCAACTGTTGGATATGTGGCTCATATTGAATGGAATGCATCTGTTAGGAAAGTATTGTGAAGCATAGAACAAGAAAAGAGACTGCAGGAAGAAATCGTGGAAAGTTAGGTTGACGATTTCAGTCTTCAGTATTGGACCTCAGTAACAGTCGACAGTATTATTCGGTGCAGATCACTGATTTTGAATCGGGAGATCAATAGATTGAGAGATTTCAAAGGATTTTCCTTCTGGGATTGCTACATGAGTGTTTTAGATATAGTTTAAATCTTTTGTACACATAGGGTTGATATATATACTATATTTGTAACACGTATTGATAGTCAAAATCAGCCGCTTGCTCCCGTGGACGTAGGTACATCGTCAAACCACGTAATTTCTTACTTTGTGTGTTCTTATTGGTTTATTTTATTCTCTTTGTGGTTGATTATTTCCATATTCATTCATCACTGGTTGCTTGCATTGCTTATTCCGATGTGATTTGTTGGTTTCCACTACGCATTGACATTTAGCCACTTTGCACAACAAATTGGTATTAGACATATTGATTGTAATGGTTGGGATTTCTTCTACAAAGTTCAATACTAGTAAGTTGGATGGAACAAAAAATTTCAAAATTTGGTAGAGGAAGGTTAAGGACTTGTTGGTGTAGCAAGGTATGGTGAAGGCATTATACGGAAGGAAGCCAGAAGACATAGACGACACGAGTTGGAAGCAAAAGTTAGGGCTACTACTAGGCTTTGTTTGGCCAATGACGTGATGTATCACGTCATGGATGAGAATCGCCGGCAACAATTTGGTTGAAACTGGAGAGCAAGTATATGTCCAAGTGTAACGCCCCGAACCCACCAAGTGGTGCCCAAAGGTTACGTGCTTTTTTCACTTGTGTTCTGACACCATACACCACAATCATGCAACGGAAATAAATATACAACCTCAATTTAAATACCAGAGTCTACCTATAAACCCCGAAAACAACTGCATCCATTTGTTTATATTACATCCCAGTATTTAAAACTATACACTAAACATTAAACTATTATCACAAACACTCCAAAGTTTACCAAAAATACTACCCTGCCCGGAGCTCTAAGTTCGATCGCTTGATGGACCTAAAAATATAATCATCCACTAGGGTGGGACACGTCTCAGTAAGGAAGAATAAATCATAGCAGTGTGTGGCAGAGAGTTTAAATAAATACAGAATATATATATTCATTTGTAATTCACTATCAACAACAGTTGAGAAAACGCATCATTAATAACAACACTGACATTTGTTATCAAACATACATTCATATTTATTTTTAATGATAATTCCCGAGAATAAGGAAGATTACCCACTCATACAAGTAGCTTCCCTCTGCTCAAATACTAATATCAGGGCACTCACCTTACTCAGTAAGCCCTTGTGTCATACCCCGAACCCGGAGATGGGCCCAAGGTGTGAATTTAGTAACCAAACCTATCTCTATATCAATTAAAACATACACGATACTACACTGAATGAGGGTCCAAGCTAGTGGGGTACACGTACACCCTATACACATTCACACACATATCCATACACATCAAATAGACAGTGGAAATATTCTTTCTAATACATACAACGTACCATACCAGAGTCTATACATGACTAGAGTTTACGCTCCAAAATACAGTACATACCCCCGGTGTCTACAAAATCCAACAATAACAACCCGGTTACAAAATCAGTATTTACTCAAGTATTATACATAGCTAACCGACACCCATACTCCCGAACGCTAGGATGCTAGCTTCGGCTACTCGAAGGACCTTAAAAATATTTGTATATTCAGGATGAGACACCTCTTAGTAAGGAAGAAAACAGGTTATATTAGTGTGTGACATACAAGTATTATTTCGACATAAAACATAACAAAATACAGTTCTAGTATTTTCACAATCCAGTTCTAGTACATATGATGCCAAACATACGGTCAGTGTCATCACACTCAAGCACCCAATATCCTACAATAACCGAAGCCTCACAGCGATATTGTGCTAATACGGTGTCCACTCACACCCATCGGTGACCAGCTAGAACAAACAGGCGATATTTCACACCCTCGGATATAGAGTCAGACACTCTCGCTCACGGTATTTAGTTGAGCCATGGCGTTTGCCCACGATAATTAGTCGAGGCATGGCAAATTTCACAAAACCTGGAACAATTTTGGAACTCATATTCCTATACCCATCAGCATACGGTAATTAGCCACCACTAACTGTTTTACAAAACCTGAAACATTTTACATACAATAGTTTATTCCACACTTATTTGAGTATACAACAAATCATATTGTTTTCAATTCGAGAATACAATTTAATACAAATACAGGTACGGTCATCTCATTACTATAGTTTTATACAACATATGATTTTTCAACCGAAATAGAGATGATACCTGCAACTCCCAATTTTCCCCAAAAATGTAATCCGAAAATCACGCATTTTCACCCGATAGATTTTCCCAAATAAGTAGCCAAAACATACATACAATCGTAAACTACATGTTTACCGATTCCGATTTCAAAAATAACTAATATAAACAGAATCCCCTTACCTTTTCTCAAATACCACAAACCCGAACTCTACGGCTCCAAAACTACAAATCGAGGCACCAAAACCTAAGCAACGAAGAACAATATTTCCTTACAATACTATTCTCTATAGATCTACTAGAACGAAAAAGAAATCAGACTTTTACCTTGATTTTGGGTCAAAACCCAAAAATCCTCGAAACGAAATTCTGATCCACTATAAACGTAGAGATTCCTCCCCTGATCCACACAGTAACTTCGGATCGTTGAATCAAGCGACGAACAGCAAAGAATTGAAGAGAGAAGGAGAGATTCCGCTGGTTCTAGAGAGAGAGAGGGAGAGTTTGAGTTTACCTAGCCTCTAAGCAAAGCAATAGAGTATTTATATCCCTTTCGACCCAGTCCAAATCGTTAACGATATGGCGCCTTCGTGGACGAATCATCTACACATTTCGTCGACGAACCGGTTCCTTCGGCGATGAATCCTATTCCGATATTTTACAACTTGTTCGATATCTCTTCGTCGACAAGGCTCTGAATTTCAACGTCAAAGTGTATGAGGGCCTTCTTCAACGAGAACAATGGCTTCGTCGACAAAGCCTACTAAATTTACCTTTTTACCCTTTTGTTATTTATTAAATCTGAAATTCTCGGGTCGGGTTTTTATTCTTTGGGCTATGTATATAGGCAAAGTCTCCAAGAATAGGGAAGATTACCCGCTTATACAAGTAGCTTCCCTCTGCTCTGGCACCAAACTGAAAATTACCAAGGCGCTCGCCTTTCTCAGTAAGCTCTTGGTAGAAAGTTTTACTTTGCCATAAATATACATATAATTAAATTCATATACCATTTATCTTATTAGATCACATTCCACATAAATTATCCACACAGAAGAACACCGTCCACACAGGACTCACATCCACACAGGATACACGGTCCACATAGGACTCACATCCACATAGGATACATAGTCCACACAAGACTCACATCCACACAGGATACACGGTCCACATAGGACTCACATCCACATAGGATACACGGTCCACACAGGACCACTAATCACCAGTACCAATCCCGATGACCTACCTGTAGTATATCAGTAGAACAACCTCCTCATGCCTGCCAATGCTCTACCCCAATATGTAATGACAATATACGAACTCCTTAGGCCGGACAACGTATATCGTGATTACATCTAAGCAATATAACAAACTCCTCAGGACTACCAACGTTATATTATGATACACACAAATAACCACACAAAATGACTCATACACCCACATCACACTGTTCATCACACAGTAATCTTAAGCAGCTAGTATTCACAACCAATCTTTATTCACAAATAAATTGTACTCACAACTAGCCAATGTTCACAATCCAATAGTATATTTCATCATTCAATACTCACAACAGCCAACTAAATTATGAAACTTGTATTCCTGCCACACAATTTTATCCCATATATATATATATATATATATATATATATATATATTATATATCAAAAGTCATTATTTTTCCAAATGCCTAGCCGTTCAGATAAATCGTACCTATATATATACATATATATATATATATATATTTGTATACTCTAATTAACCGGTTTAAAATTAATAAAAAACCTACTATAATTAATTTCCCTTACCTGCTTTCCTAAATCACGCCCACAAAGACCCCAAATGATGTCCGTGGCACTCACCCGAACCCAATTCAAAAACCCGAGTTTATCAACTCAAATCTCAGTAAAATGCTATTTTATCATTCTTTAGGCCCTATATACTCCATATTAATAATAAAACTTAAAATACCCTACTTACCCTGATTTTGGGATGGTGCTCCGAAACCTTAAACTGAAAATTTGCTCCGCGTAGGTTGTAGAGAATCTTCCCAGGAATCTCATGGTGGTTCCTGATCGTCAATCCAGGCTTAATCGGAGACGAAATCGAAGAGAAAAGGAGGGAGCTTCTTAGAGTTTTGAAGAGAGAGAGAGAGATTTATTTTTTTATGTTTTCAAATGAACTCTTGGGTTCCTTTATATTTTTCAATACTGCCGAGAAAACCGTCGTTGGTTTTCTCTATCTCTCAGAAAACCGTCGCCAATTTTCTATTTAACCAGCCAAGATTTACCTTTTACCTGTTACTGACTTGCGGTAAAACCCCAAAATTGTCACCAATTTTTCTTCCTCTCTAGAAAATCGTCGCTGGTTTTCTCCCCCAACCAAAAATCCATTTTTCCAATTATTTTTATTATTTTATTTTCCCGGGTCTCTACATTCTCCCCTCTTTATAAAATTTTGACCTCGAAATTCGTTAATCCGTCATTTTTCACATCTTAAAAGCTAATTAACCATGTTTACACAGTTCAAATTTATTCTAACATATAAACCATCAAATCACTTAAAATCAATCAAGACTATCACTTATGCAATCATAAATATATTACCTATGCCTCTAGCATTGTCCCCCTCAATCATACCAACACGCGTCGGGCAACCACTGTCATGAGGCACCGGGTTGTTCCTCCTATTTTGATCCGGAGCTCGTGCATTGCCCGATGGAGCACGACAATCACGAGCTATATGGCCATGTCTGCCACACCTATAACACATGGTATTTCCACCCCAGATTTCCCCCCAATGCCTCTAATTACATTTGGCATAAAAGGGGTGGGATGAATTCTCCTGGTAGTCTTGGTCAACTTTATCCAATCTCTGACCCCCAGCATCTCGATCTCCCCTCTAGAAATCCTGTCGGACATCGGTATGTAAGCTACAAGGTAAGGATCTCTTCTTCTGTTTCTCTTCTACCTCACTCTCCTGTATGCTAGCCTCAACTTCCATGGCCCTGTCCAGTAGGTCAGAGAAACTCTGAGTCATCAATGCCACCACCTGAGCACATATCCCCTGCCTTAGTCTTCTCTCAAACATCTGAGCTTTCAATGGCTAGTCCGGGACCATGTGTGGATCAAAACGAGATAACTCCACAAACTTGGCTGCATACTGTTGCACAGTCATGGACCCCTAGGTCAAATGTAGAAATTCCTCTACTTTCACCTCTCGGGTGGCAACTGGGAAGTGTCTTCTGAAAAAGACCTCCCTGAAATGGCTCCAAGTAATAGATGTATACCCTGGTTGCTCCTCTACCAGCTTTGCCGACTTCCACCACCTCTTTACTTCCCCCACCAATTTAAAAGTGGCTTATTGTACCCTCTACTCCTCAGTACAGTGCAGAACAGTCAGAAGCTCATCCATCTCTTGAATCCAGTCCTCAGCTACGATCGAGTCTACACCTCCTTCAAAAGCCGGTGGATTTGTTTGAGTGAACTGCTGAAAAGTGCAGCCCCCATCTGCCAGTGGCTGACCCTGCTCTCTCCAAGCTTTTTTTTGAGCCTGATGTGCTATGCTACATAGCACCATTAAAACATCAACGTCATCTTCTGTAACCACCCGAAAAATTTTAAATAATTTGAAATAATAAGGAAGATAAAAAGGGAAGGAAGAATAAGTTGGGAAAAATGGGGGGCAGCAATCGTTCGTCGATGAACGGATTAGTCTCGTCGATGAATGTTCTTCTTAGCTCGTCGACGAGGGTACGTGTCTCGTCAACGAGGAAATACCAAGAGGGGTTTTTTTCATGAACTGAAATTCATCAACGAGTTCACAATCTCTCGCCGAATTTTGTACAGGACTCATCGACAAATCGACGTGTCTCGTCAATGAATCCCTGTGTATAAAAATTGGAATTCTTTCATTTCAGCACAGATTTCTTGCATGTCTTCTCTCTCTCTCTCTCTCTCTCTATAGAAATTTCGGCCCTTCCACCTTCTCTCTTCGATTCCAGGCCGGATTTAACTCGATTCGACGATCAGAAGCTACCATGAGACTCCTGGGAAGATTCTTTGCAATATAGGTGGAGTAGATCTTTGATTTGAATAGTTTGGGAAACATCCCAAAACCAAGGTAAATGAGTTATTTTGGAATTTCTTTAGTAAATATGGTCATTTGGAGCTTAGGAAGTATTATAAGGGTGTCTTGCTAAAGTTTGAGGAATTTGGAATTTTTAATTTTCAGGGTCTCCTTTAGTGATCTTGGGTCAAATTTCGAGGAGCAGGTAAGGGGAAATATTTTATAATGGCTTTTTCATAATTTTCAATTACTAGTTTCGAGTATGAATTCTTATATACATACAGGTATAATTTTCTAAACCTTGCTCGTATGGAAAATAATGTTTTTAGGTAAATAAATTATATTGGGAAAATTTGTGTGGTTGAAACCATTTTTGATAATTATATGATTGTGATTAATATGGAATGAGGAATTATTGAGACTACGAATATTGTTTCGGTGTGAAGTCTGCCTGGTTGAATATACTGATGTTGTGTATTTTGTGGTAAAATTGTGGATGTGTGGCATGATTGGTTTGTAGTTGACTTGTGTTGGGGTTCATGTAAATTGCGATATAGCGTTGGCAGTGGTATGAGGAGGTCGTTATATCGTACCTGGTATAACCGTCATATAACATTGACAGTGGTATGAGGAGGTCATTATAGGATGTTTATATTAGGAGGTAAACATTGGCAGTGGTATGAGGAGGTTGTTTACCTATTTACTATGAACGGAGTGCTGTTTTGTGGCCTATGTGATTTGATTAGTTCTGTGTGGACCAATCTTGTGTGGACATTGATGTTGTGTGATTTAATCCTGTGTGGATTGATTATGATATGGGTGTATGTGTGAAATTCTGTGAAGCGATTGTGTTGGCTTTATACAATTATTAATTACTTAAGTATTTAAGGTAAAGTAGATTACTCCACCCGAGGGCTTGCTGAGAAAGGCGAGTAGGCGAGTACGCTGGTAATTAATTGTGAATACCAGAGTAGAGGGAAGCCACTTGTATGGGCGGGTGATCTTCCCTATTCTTGGTGACTTTACCTGAATACATAACCCGAGGGCTTACTGAGAAAGGTGAGTGCCCTGGTGTTAGCACTAGAGCAGAGGGAACCTACTTGTATGGGCGGGTAGATTTCCTTATTATCGGAAACTAACATTAAAATACTGATGATTATGGGTATGTGATTGGATGATAAAGACGTTGATTTTGTGTCATTATGAGCTTGTTATCTGGACTTCTGGTGAATTATGTGTACACTCTAGATGGATATTTTAATTATATTATAAACACTTCAGCTACACACTACTATAAACTATTTCTTCCTTACTGAGAGGTGCCTCATCCCGTCATATGTTAAATTTTTTCAGGTTATCCAGGTGATCGAGCTTAGATAGCTCCAGGGCAGGGTAGTTTGTGAGTGAGACTTAAACGACTATGTCTTAGTTTTTATGCTTTATTAAATTTCTATCAGGTTTTGTATTATAGAGAACATGGAAGTGTGAAATGAGTTTGATGATGTATAGTTATAGAACTCTAGTATAATATGTTCGAAGTTGCTTTATTATTATCCGCTGCGTGAATGGTATCGTAGACGCGTGTCGTTCTCATAACACTCCGAGCCCCACGTGGCTTGTCTGGGGCATTACATCTTCACTGGAGGTATCCACGTGTTTATCTCCTCCAATATCAACATCCTTTCCTCTAGGATCCATCCTGAAGATATGATAGAAACAAATTTAGAATCTCCCCATTTATCATAATTCAAACAAGTTTAAAATGAACAGTTACTATAACATAGAAGTTCTAATCTACAATTCGTTCATATCGTCTTACCACAAAACCGTAACACCGACATGACGACCATACTCAACCGACCTAATATTCTGATTTACGTTCCCAAAATCCAGTTTCTCAACCCAGAAATGAAACCATCAATGGATTTACTATAGTTTTCCAGAAATCGTCATCCCTGGAAAAATACAAAAGACCATCAAAAGATATCCGCCTCTAGGTTTCTAGACCACTATTCCACCTAACCTACCCACTCTTATCCTTATCCTAACTTGAACCTATACTCTCGTATTAATCATTCCTTAAAGTCTGCAGAACCATTAGACTCTAATACCAACTGTAATGCCCTGAACCCACCAAGTGGGGCCCGAAGGTTATGTGTTTCTTTCACCTGTGTTCTGATACCATACACCACAATCATGCATCGGAAATAAATATACAATCTCAATTTAAATACAAGAGTCTATCTATAAACCCCAAAAAAAACTGCATCCATTTGTTTATATTACATCCCAGTATTTAAAAATATATGCTAAAAATTAAACTATTATCACAAACACTCCAAAGTTTACCAAAATTACTACCCTACCCGGAGCTCTAAGCTCGATCGCCTGATGGACCTGAAAATATAATCATCCACTAGGGTGAGACACATCTCAGTAAGGAAGAATAAGTCATAGTAGTGTGTGGCAGAGAGTTTAAATAAATATAAAATATATATATTCATTTGTAATTCACTATCAATAGTAGCTAAGAAAATGCATCATCAATAACAACACTGACATCTGTTATCAAACACACATCCATATTTATTTTTAATGATAATTCCCTAGAATAAGAAAGATTACCCGCCCATACAGGTAGCTTTCCTCTGCTTTAATACTAATATCAAGGCACTCACCTTACTCAGTAAGCCCTCGGGCTATGTATATAAGTAAAGTCTCCAAGAATACGGAAGATTATCCGCCCATACAAGTAGCTTCTCTCTGCCCTGGTACTAAACTAAAAATTACTAGGGCACTCGCCTTTCTTAGCAAGCTCTTGGTAGAAAGTTTCACTTTACCATAAATATACATATAATTAAATTCATATACCATTTATCTTATTAGATCACATTCCACATAAATTATCCACAAAGAAGAACACCGTCCACACAAAACTCACATCCACACAGGATACACGGTCCACACAGGACTCACATCCACACAGGATACACGGTCCACACAGGACTCACATCCACACAGGATACACAGTCCACATAGGACTCATATCCATGCAAGATACACGGTCCACACAGGACTACTAATCACTAGTACCAATCTCCATGACCTACCCGTAATATATCAGTAAAACAACCTCCTCAATGCTTTACCCCCAATATGTAATGACAATATACGAACTCCTTAGGCCTGCCAACATATATCATTCGGGCAATATAACGAACTCCTCAGGCTTGCCTACGTTATATTGTGATACACACGAATAACCACACAAAATGACTCATACACACACATCACACTCTTCATCACACAGTAATCTCAAGCAGACAGTATTCCTAACCAATCTTTATTCACAAATAAACTGTACTCACAACTAGCCAATGTTCACAATCCAACAGTATATTTCATCATTCAGTACTCATAACAACCAATTAAATTATGAAAGTTGTATTCCTGCCACACAATTTTATCCCATATATATATATATTTGTATACTCGAATTAACCGGTTTAAAATTAATAAAAACCTACTATAATTAATTCCCCTTACCTAGTTTCCTAAATCACGTCTGCAAAGACCCCAAACGATGTCCACGAAACTTCCCCGAACCCTAATTCAAAACCCGAGTTTATGAACTCAAATCTCAGTACAACGCTATTTTATCATTTCCTAGGCCCTATATGTAGTGACCCATAGAAATTATGGTATTTAAATATTAAAGAAAGATGGAAATGAAATAAGTATAAGAAGGCGGCAGCAACCTTGGTCGACGACGCGGCATATTGGACTCATCAACGGGAGTGTTATTCGTCGACGAGAAGATACCAAGAGCGAGTTTGAACAATTTTGAATTTCGTTGACGAGAAATGAATTCGTCAACGAATTGTCTTCATAACCTCATCGACGAGATGATGTGGCTCGTCGACGAAGGCCATTGTATAAATAGGCCAAATCTTCATTCTTTTGCTAAAATTTCACGCACAACCTCTCTCTCTCTCTCTCTCTCTCCCTCCCTCTCTCCCTCCCTTTTCAGTTCCTATGCCTTCTCTCTAGTTTTCTGGGTTCGTTCTTCGTCGGATCGATGATCTGAAGCCACCACGACACTCTTGGGGAAGTTCTCTACATATCTGCTAGAGTGGATCGTAGGTGGGTCGAGTTCAGAATTCATCCCAGATCTAGGGGTAAGGCTTTCTACTTAGTATTTGGGTTCTTGACAGTTGTAGAAAGCGTAATACGCATAGAAATACTGAAGTTTAGTTATGGGAAATATCATTTTCAGAGTGTTGACTAGGGAACCCAGCGGGTGTTGAGTTAATTGTTTTAGGGGCTTTTTTAGGAATCTGGTAAGGGGATAAACTAAGCTAGTTATTTTATGAAAATGTATGTATGTTATTACATCATCTGATTTTAGGAAAATAAATCTATTTATATATGTTTTATGTTTGGGAAATATTGTTGTAAAAGATGATATGTTTATATATATATATATATGAAACCTATTTCGTGTGGCATGAGTAGAATTTATAATGAAATACTGTTTTCTGGGAATACGATACAGATATGGATTTTTATAATGAAAAATCGGCGTATAGGCCAAGAATTTTATATGATTTGCCAACGTACGGGCCGAGCTGTGGATACATTTGCCGGCGTACGAGCCGAGCTATGGATATGTTTGCCAACATACGGACCGAGCTATGGATATGTTTGCTAGCGTACGGGCTGAGCTATAGATATGATTTGCCAGCTTATGGGCCGAGCTATGGTAAAATATGAAATACCGGCGTACGAGCCGATGATTTTCATGATATACATATATATGCAAAATGATATGATGATATTGATTTGGTAATTAATGGTATGAAATATCCATGTATCAAGGTTTCATTATATGTTATATGTTATCAAAACCTAGTTGGCTTGGTTTAGGCTAGCACTTGCACGGTACCGATGCTATGTGTTCGTGATCATCACGATATTGTGTTAACGCTGTTGTACGAAGTAGCGTAAGGAAGGATAGTCAATGTGGTTTTAAGAAGTGTGAGTGCCCTTGGTGTACGGACTAGGTCTGAGAAACCCATCGGACTTACAGATTGTATTATTGACTTGGCAGTGGTCAGCCAACCATTGTTAGGTCCCGCCTTTGGGCCACACAACCTATTCATGTGGGGGTAATACATGACAACAGCCAGCTAACCTATATTATTATTATATGAGATGAATTATGCTATGAAAATCTTGTATGTTTTGCTATGCTATGATTATACATGTTTTTCCCAGAAATGATACATACGGTTTTACGGGTTATGCTTATGTATATGATTGTATGTATAACACAGAAATGCTCATGTTGCCACACACTAGTATTAGTCTATTTCCCTTACTGAGAGGTGTCTCATCTCAAAATATATGATCATTTTAGCAGCCCGTAATAGGAGAGCGGATAAAGCTCCGCTGAGGTAGCTATGGTTGGTTTGCCCTTTCTAAAGGGTAAGTGTTTTGGTAGGGTCAGATGGACTTTGTGAAGAGTGACCCTAGGTTTCTTTTGGGTTGTGTATTATGTATACATAAATATAATGGATGTAGTAACTCTAGTATTGTGATGAGTGATGTTGGGTTTATGATATTATATGATTTTATATTTCCTGCTGCTTAGGCTTCCGCATTGTGTTTCTGGTATGTCCCTGGTACCCACGGGTTCGGGTTGATTATGACCTATCAGATTTAATATGTTGATATTGTATTTTATTATTTGAGAAAAAAAATATGTGGAAATTAAGTAGGTCATTACACTACATACTCCATATTAATAATAAAACTTAAAATACCCTACTTACCCTGATTTTGGGATGGAGCCCCAGAACCTCAAATTGAAAATTTGCTCTACATAGGTTGCAGAGAATCTTCCCAAGAACCCCGTGGTGGTTCCTGATCGTCAATCCAGGCTTAATCAGAGCCGAACTTGAAAAGAGAAGGAGGGAGCTTCGTAGGGTTTGGAAGAGAGAGAGAGAGAGAGAGAGAGAGAGAGAGAGAGAGAGAGAGAGAGAGAGAGAGATTTTATTTTTTATGTTTTCAAATGAACTCTCGGGTTTCTTTATATTTTTCAATACTGCCAAAAAAACCGTCGCCTATTTTCTTTATCTCTCATAAAACCATTGCCAGTTTTCTATTTAACTGGCCAAGATTTACCATTCATCTGTTACTGACCGCGGTAAAACCCCAAAACCGTCTCCAATTTTTCTTCGTCTTCAGAAAAATCGTTACCGATTTTCTCCTTCCCTAGCCAAAAATCCATTTTTTAAATTATTTTTATTATTTTATTTTCTCGGTACACCAAGTCTTTATCAAACAAGTTGTATCTTAAGCAAAGAATCTATGGGCTTAAGATGGTAGAGGGTTTGAACCTGAATCAACACATCAATGTATTCCATCAGATCATTAGCGATCTGAAGCAAGTTGATGTGAAGTTCGAGGACGAAGACAAGGTGTTAATGCTATTGAATTCCCTATCTATGTCTCCTATGTACAAGAATCTAATTACAACTCGGACATGAGGAAAGAAACCCTGAAGCAAGAGGATATCACGAGTGCATTGCGGGGGTTTCATTAGAGGAAAAAGGCCAGCAATGAGAGTTCATAAGGTGAAGGGCTCGTGGTGAAGGGGAACCAGGATCGTGGGAGAGGCAAATTCTGGAGCAGATCAAGTAATAATAAAACTTAGTCGCAGTCTAGGAGGAGGAAGTACGTTTGGTATTTTAAGTGCGAAAAAATTGGGCACATAAAACCGGAGTGTCCGGAGTGGAAGAAGGAGAATGCAGAAACTCAAGAGGGTTCATCAAAATCTACGAATGTAGTGAAATAAGGACTCAAGGAGCAGTGATGGTGATATGCTTTTTGTTTCATTGGGTTCAGAATGTCTCACGGATTCTTAGATCCTAGACTCGAGATGTTCTTTCCACATGAAGACCGACAAAATCCAACCATTTACAAATTGGTGAGTTCTAGTTCCGTTCTGATGAGAAACGATGCTGCCTACAAAGTTGTCGGAATAGGAGATATCAGAATCAAGATGTATGATAGTGTGGTAAGGACGTTATGTGATGTAAGACATTCCCGAATCTACAAAAGAATATGATTTCATTGGACACTTTAGATTGTAACAGGTATAGTTACAAGTTTAAAAGTGGGATAATGAAGGTGTGTAAAGGTGTCTTGATGGTGATGAAGGGATAAAAGTTAGTAGGGAATATCTATGCACTGCTGGGTACCACAGTTGTAAGTGGAGTTGCAGCTGCAAATTTTGAGTCAGATAATACTGTTTTGTGTAAAATAACCACACACAAAATGAAGGGTATTCTTAATTACATTTATTTGGATGTTCGGGGACCGGTGAGGGTAGCATCATGGGTTAGAAATATGTACCGCATGAGTTTATCACGAAAAGTCTGGGGGTACTTCATATGACACAAGTCAGAGATGTTTGTCAAGTTTAACTTGTAGATGAGGTTGAAAACCAGACCAGGAGAAAGATCCTTTGGTCAGACATTGGAACTTCGTACACTGGTGCTCAAGAAGTTTTGCGAGCAACATCTCATGTTGTATGCAAAGCTTGCAAGGAACTTCTTGGTAAAGTCAGTGAGTGTGGCATGTTTCTCAATTAACCGATTGCCAAGGGTATCACTAAATAGGAAATTTGCAAGAGAGGTTTGGATATGTTATGTGGTAGACTACTCTGGTTTGAGAGAGTTTGGAGGTCTAGTCATGCATGTTTCTAATGAGGTGGGATCTAAGCTTGTTGTAAAGTCTAGATGGTACAGTTTTCTAAGGTATCAGATATGGGAGTTTCAAGTTATGGGATCCAATGGCAAACAGGGTGGTAATCAATGGATACATAGTTTTTTATGATAAAGCTATGGTGCAATGTACTTAGGTAGATAAAGAGAAGTAGGTGCTAAAATGCTGTAGCAATAATAATTATATGATGCAGGTGGAGTTGGAGACTCAGGGCGAAGATGACATTGTTCATAATGTAGGGAGTTCTAGCTCGGGAGACTAGCACTATCATAATATAAGCTACAACAGAAAGGAGATTGTGATGTAGGTGGAGTTATAGACTCTGGGTAGAGATGACATCATTCATATTGCAGGGAGTTCTAGTTTGGGAGACTAGCAAGATCATAATGGTCCTAGATGCACTATCAAGCCACCACCTAGATATGAATTTTTTGATTTGATTCTTATGCATTCATTACTACTAGCAAGGTTCCTACTATTTTTCAAGATGCAGTCCACAACAAAGGGAAAAATAGATGGATGAGTGGTATGGTGGAGGAGATGAAATTACTGCATAAGAATCATATGTGGGAGCTGGTGAGGCTTCCGAAGGGGAAGAGGACAATAGGATGCAAGTGGGTAATTTTTCTGTTGTTTTATGTTGATGACATGTTAATTGCTAAGAAGATCTTGACTGAGGTTAATCAATCGGAAACTCTGTTGAGAAAGGAATTTGACATGAAAGTTTTAGGTGCAATTAAGAAGATTCTTGGGTTGGAGATTCCCAAGGATAAAACTGCAAGGAGATTAGGGTTATCTCAGTGTAGCTTTGTGGACAAAACTGCAGGGAGATTGTAAATATCTCAAGGTGGTTTTATGAAGAAGGTGTTGGAGAGGTTTAGCATAGTTAATGCAAAATTGGTCACTGGACACCATTGGCGAATCAATGTAAACTGTCTACTACTCAGTACCTAAGGACGGAAAGTGATGTTCAGGACATGTCAAAGGTCTCCTACGCTAGTGCAGTGGGATGTTTTGGTAGGCCACAAAGTGATCCATCAATTGTGAGATTTGTGGATGCAAACTACATAAGGGACTTGAATGAATCTAGGGTATTGTCTCTAGTTGCATTTTCAACAACTGATTCAGAGTACATGACAGTGGTTGAGGCTGCCAAGGAAGCATTGTGGTTTATAGGATTAGTCAAGGAGCTTGGTATTCAGTTAGGTGGAGTTCTTGTTACCACAAACAAGTTCAAGCATCACTTGGACTTGGTTAATGTCTCCAAGTGCTAGATGGGAGGCGGTTCCAATCTACTGTCTCGGGTAGAGCAGCAGGTTATGCTTTCATATTTCTCCTAAGTGGTGAATATTTGCTAAGGTGGAGATTGTTGGATATGTGGCCGGTAGGCTCGCCAAGGCCTAGGTCCTTAACTACCAAAAATAATATTTATAAAACCTAACTGTTCCTAAGTTCTGTAGAAAGTGGATAAGTCGGGTATCGATTAACGGGGATTAGAGTGTAGTTATCAACCTTTTCCATATTAGTTTATTAAAGCTTTTTATAAAAAGAAGTGCAAAGGTGGGATTTTTGTGGTGTTTTTAACAACTAATGGAAAGCATGTAAAATCTAAAGTACCCTACTCCTATAAAGCGATGCTTCAACTTGAATCAGAAGCTGGACGCCTTGCCTTTGATTACACTCCACCAGTTATCCATAGAAGTACTAACCCGAGAATCTCAAGCCAAGCGGGAGAGGGTCATTCGAGGGCACAAGGTAGCATGGGTGCACCAACCATTCGAAGCACGGTCGGGAACCGGAGTATACCCTGTCTCAACGATCACAAGCACCTCCGAGGTTCCGTAGGCAACTACTTTTATCTAGCTGAAACTGTAGTAGTGCTTATCCTTATCACCAATCTTTCATTAGAATCAAAGCAGTAAATCAAAAGCAGCAAATAAAAGTGATTAAAAGAAAGCATATAAATGAAAGCAGTAAATTGAAAGCATGTAAAAATCATCCCTTGGTATTTGAGTTGTCTCTCACAAACAAGTGTCCCTACAACGGAATGACCATCTAATCTACTCAAAAAATACAAGAGCACCGCTGGTTGTCATAGGCCATTGAACACCTTTTGCACAATCTAGAACTGATATTGAAATCAAATCTAACTAATGTGCATAGGCTCTCAATAGTGTTCTAAATCTGTCACTAACCTAAAATCAACCAAAGAGGAACCCCTATAACATATTTGTAGCTAATATTTATACCCATTAGGGTTTACAAGGCTTGAATTTTGAATTAGAAAAAGTTTAGCACAAAATCTTGCGCAGAAGATTGTCACTGGAGACCAAGTCTATAACGCCCCAACCTAGGTCTATTAGGGAACACTATGTCTCTCCTCCTCCACCTGAACCAGATAACAAGGGGGTGGGCCTTATCAGACTAATGATTGGCCCCACAGACCAACATGTGTCCTTTTCAATGTGTTTTTTTCTCACTCACACACTTCCTGAGAAAACTTCCTAAAAGTTCACCCATCTCACGATTACTCCAAGCCAAGCATGCTTAACCGTAGAGTTCTTATGGGAAGGCTCCCAAAAAGAAAGGTGCACCTTGTTGATATAGGTAGTAACATCTAATCCTTTTAAGCCTTTCTTTCACGGAGTATCACATTCTCCCCCATTTATAGAATGCAACATCCTCGTTGTGAACCCATATTTCCAAACCCAGGCAATGTGAATCTCATCACACTTCTAGTTGGCTAATTGCTCTGATACCATTTTGTAATGCCCTAACCTGGGTTTGCCAGGGAGCACTGCGTCTCTCCTCCTCCACCTGGACTAGACAACAGGGGGGGGGCCTTATTGGACTAATGACTAGCCCCATAGACCAACACGTGTCTTTTGAGTGTGTTTTGTCCTCACTCACACACTTCCTGAGAAAACTTCCTAGAAGGTCACCCATCCCAAGATTACTCAAAGTCAAGCATGTTTAATCATGGAGTTCTTATGGGAAGGCTTCCGAAAAGAAAGGTACACCTTGTTGATATGGGTAGTAACATCTAATCCTTTTTAAGCCTTTCTTCCACGGCGTATCACATTCTCCCCCACTTACAGAGCACAACGTCCTCGTTGTGAACCCACATTTCTAAACCTTGGCGATGTAAATTTCATCACACTTCCGGTTGGGTAATTGCTCTGATACCATTTTGTAACGCCCCAACCTAGGTCTGTCAAGAAGCACTGCGTCTCTCCTCCTCCACCTGGACCAGACAACAAGGGGGCGGGCCTTATCGAACTAATTACTGGCCCCATAGACCAACATGTGTCCTTTCCAGTGTGTTTTGTCCTCACTCACATACTTCCTGAGAAAACTTCCTAAAAGGATCACCCATCCCAAGATTACTCCAAGCCAAACACACTTAACCGTGGAGTTCTTATGAGAAGGCTCACGAAAAGAAAGGCGCACCTTGTTGATATGGGTAGTAACATCTAATCCTTTTAAGCCTTTCTTCCACGGGGTATCACATTCTCTCCTACTTACAGAATGCAACGTTCTCATTGCGAACCCACATTTCCAAGCCCAGGTGATGTGAATCTCATCACACTTCCGGCTGGGTAATTGCTCTGATACCATTTTGTAACGCCCTAACCTGGGTTTGCCAGGGAGCACTGCATCTCTCCTCCTCCACCTAGACAAGACAATAGGGGGGGCGGGCCTAATTGGACTAATGACTAGCCCCATAGACCAACATATGTCTTTTTCAGTGTGTTTTGTCCACACTCACACACTTCTTGAGAAAACTTTCCAAAAGGTCACCAATCCCAAGATTACTCCAAGCTAAGCATGCTTAACCGTGGAGTTCTTATGGGAAGGCTTCTGAAAAGAAAGGTGCACCTTGTTGATATAGGTAGTAACATCTAGTCCTTTTTAAGCCTTTCTTCCACGGTGTATCACAAGATCGCACCCCTGTTTTTGCTGGTTGAGATCTAGGCTTGGTCGCCCCTCAAGGTCTTGCTGGTTAAGCTGCTGGTCGAGATGCTGGTTGAGATTTAGACCTAGTCGCCCCTCAAGGTCTTGTTGGTCGAGCACTTGGTCGAGACTCTTAGTATTTCAATCTTCAGTTCAGCTTAAGAACTCAACAAGGTTGCCCCTCAAGGTTTTCTTGGTCGAGCACTTGGTCGAGACTCTCGGTATTTCTAGGTTCAATAAGCTTTAGTATGTCGACTTGGTCGCCCTTGAGGGTCACATGGTCGAACACTTGGTCGAACACTTTACCCATGCCTTGTGATGTAAATTCAAGCATAGATAGGTTACATCACAAGGCTTGTGTAAAGTGCATAATCCACCACACTCAGGATACCCTTAGAAACCTACAGAAATGTTGTCTTAACTCGGCCTCATTGGTATACCCTAAAAAATACTCAAGAAAGATAGGTTCACTCTTATATGTGAGGAAGAATGTCATTATCAAATATCCCACATATTTTGAAGAATTGACGTTAAGCATGGAGTAAACTAGTCTCATCAAAATGGGATCCAACCAAACATAAGGTGTTGGGTCCTTCACCCTAGCATCTTCTCACATACTCTCCACATCCAATCAAGACCACCCTAGATTGACCTATTTATAGACTAGGCGTGAATAGAACTCATGCGTCTGATAGCTGAAGAGTCTTGTAGAATCATGTGTTGTGTCCCTAGGTTGACCTTTTCATATATAGAACAGGTATTCTACATATTTTTCATTGCTTTTTCTTTTTCTTGTGCTCATTCTTTTTATCATTTTTCTTTCATGGTCAGCTAGGACATTTTTCACAACTTTTAATGTCTTTATATCACCAATGGGACTTTAAGCTCAAAAAGGGGTCCATGAACTAAGTTTGTTTCTAGGGGTGGCTTAATTTTCACGTCTTGAGTAGGCTACAAGACTTAAGTTTATATCTTCCCACTAGACATCACCTCTAGGCTAGCAAATGCAAGAACCGTGACTAGCGAGTAAAGAAAATACAGAAAGAAAGGGAAAGTTAAGTTCCATAAACTCAAAGTTTGACGTTAACACTCAAGAAATGAATGAACGGCTCACAGTGCCTCATAGGGTGTCATAGTCTCCACGGTTGTTCTCTCAGTGCTCTCAAGGAACCCTAAGTGCTACAAATCACATATAAGTGCATTTTTAGCCTCGTGACGTACCATGTGAATACAAGATTTTACATAACCACATTAACACAAATGCATCACTAGTGAACCAACATAGAGTTTTATATTCATACATAGCCTATGTTATGTGAAACTCTACTCTCGAGAACAAATCCTTACACACTCACAAAGAGCTTTTGGCTCACAAAGAACTCTCACAAAAACGGTTCACAAAGAACCTTCCAACAAATGGTTCACAAGGAACCTTACAAGATGATGAAAATACAAAGGATGCTCAACAAATGAGCTGATATAAATTAAAAACCAAACCTTACCCACTCTCTTAAGGATTGTATCAAACAAGATTGGAGAAAAGAGAGTTTGAGCCTTTTGAATGAATGAACTAAATGCAAAGTGTCTAGGTTTTGTAATCAAAGAGATTTTTCACTAAATATTTGTATAAATCACAAAAACCATACTAAACAAGTCTATGGACTTGTATTTTTAGCCAAAAACCCCTTATAGCCGTTAACTAGTCATTAAGAGCAATTCCCAAACAAAACTAGCCGTTTTCTAGTTGTTGGTGTTCTGTCACCGTCTTAAATCGTCGACGGTTTCCTACATACCTCGACAATTACAAAAAATAAGAAAAAGTCATCAACATAAAAGTTGTGGGATTGTTTCTTAGATTTCCATAGACACTAAGATCGTCCTATTTGGACTTTGTTAGCAAAAGTTATGCCCCACATACCAAAAAGTGTTCAGGACTCGAGGCTGCACTACGTTAAACGACGATTGCTCGGTTTTTCCTTGTCAAGAAGCCTTTTGATAACTTAAAACATTCTTGAACAAAATTATATGAAATATATTAAGTCTTATAAAGTTTAATATTTGTCCAAATGAGTTTTCCCTTGAATATAAGATATCTTGTTTGATA
This sequence comes from Malania oleifera, assembly GCF_029873635.1. Taxonomy (NCBI): domain Eukaryota; kingdom Viridiplantae; phylum Streptophyta; class Magnoliopsida; order Santalales; family Ximeniaceae; genus Malania; species Malania oleifera. The sequence continues at coordinate 32,525,921 of NC_080422.1, forward strand.
AAACACATTTGAAAGCTAGTTTTGATATCTTATATATCAATATGTCCTTTAATGAAAATATGTTTGACTTCTTGAAGATTTTGGACATAAAAATCATTTAGATAAAATGGGGACTAAGTATGAAGATGTTCAAAATACCAAGATGTTGAAAACTTGTCCCTTTGAAAAACATATTTGAGTTTAGGATTCTTTTAACAAACTCTTTGATTTTAACTTTGAAAACTATGAATTGAGTTTGTGACTTTTAGTACAATTCTATAAACTCAAGTGTCCTAGTATGCATGCATTGATTCAACTCTTGCTCAGAAATCATGCAAGAAACACACCCGTAAGAGTTACAAAATGTTCCTAACTCACACAACCCTTATTACATATAAATTAACAATCAATCTTCTGGTTGTGCTTGGGTCCTTTCGAGTACGTGTTCTTTTGATCTTCCTATTCGCACATCAACTCAGTCTGATCTTTGCCTTTGATCCAGTACTTCATGTACGAGTACCTGTACTAAACATGATCTACAAAGATAGAAAAACATTAGGACCAATATATAGGTTACTATCATCAAAACACTTAAAACAATGATGATGTAGCCACCAAGGCTAACAACTTTAGTTTTTCTACGACACCTTAATGCCAATAAACCTCATTAATCATATGCATATTTTGTGATATTTGTGGGTAGTTAGAGGGTTATTTTGACATAGGTAGTTATACAAATCAATTTTCAATCTTTTTCAAATTAGTTACTAAAGGGAAATCCCCTTTACAATATTTTAGTAATACTACACTTAACAATAATACTTCATGTCTATACATTTTGTATTTCCTTATTAAATATTAAAAGAGGATTAAAGTTAAAAATGGATAATTATTTATGTCTAAATATTACACACATGTAAATTATAACTAACTAATTATTAGGTAATACAATTGCATCAAATCAGAGATCTAACACATTACAAACTCATAGTTGTGGAAGAGAATTTCACAAAAGCATGGGATTTACAAGCTTTATTTTACCACAACCAATGTCATGTCAGTATTGTGAAGCACGCCTATTTCTGTGTGAATCATATGATTTTTGTTGCTTAAGAGGAAAAAATGCCCTTAAGTCCTATACCTTCACCACCTTCATTGCTACACATCTTCATTGATCAATTTGTAGAAGAGAAACACTTTATGAACTATGTTAGGATTTGCAATGACTTCAATGGGAGTACATGTAGACGAACTTTTGGCTGCAACAAGTAGAGGAATATATTCATTTCATGCTCATGGATCCATTTATCATAGAATCGGCGAACATTTACCAACTTCAACAGGTAGACCACGATTTCTACAATTGTACATATATGAAACAGAGCATGAAATTGACAATAGAATGTTTGAAAATGAATTTGTGCAAAGAAGTGTTGTTGAAAAGATGCACAACATGTTACATGAATGCAATCCATTTGTTTATGCTTTCAAACAGCTATCTCAATGAGAGGATTTGCACTTTTGCAAATTAATAATTAAAGAACAACCTCCTAACCAGCCTTAGTATGTTCTTCCTTCTTCTTCACAAGCTACAACAATAATAATTGGAGGTGATGAAGCGAGGAAAATGAGTAGAAGAGATATTATTGTTGAAACAGTTAGTGGTCAATTGATGAATATTAAAGATGTTATAGGATACCATGATCTTTTATAGTATCCTCTTCTTTTACCATATGACTCGTATGGTTGAGATGTTAACACATGTGGCATAAATGGTCAATCTATGTCTTGTCATGATTTCTACTCATACATATTACAAGTGCATACTTTAATTGTTTCCTAATATATTTATTATATTATTTTTAGTACTATGTCAATAACATCTCCAAATATAAACATTAAATTTTTATATACAGGTTTCAATGATTCATTGTTGCTTCTATGAGGTGGACGATTATTGCAACAATATGTTGTAGATAATTTTGTCAAAATTGAATCACTTAAGCTTAGATGGATAAGTGAAAACCAAAGTTCTCTTAGAACTGAAATCTATCAAGATCTCCAAGACTCTTTCCAACAAGGAGAACTTGATGCTAGTAATTTCTCAAAGTTAAACATTTGATATTAGAAATATTATTTTATCATCAAAATAATTATAACTTTTAACATTCTATATTCTTACTTTAGGCAATAGTGGACGTACAGTAATACTACCATCATCTTTTGTTGAAAGCCCAAGGGATATGTTTTATCGCTTTCAAGATGCAATGGCATTAGTTCAAAAGTTTGGGAAACTTGATTTGTTTCTTACAATGGCCTATAATCCAAGATGGATCGATAGAAATAAGAAATGAACTCTTAGTTGGACAAGATCGTCCATACTTGCTTACAAGAGTTTTTCGAGCAAAATTTGAAGAATTTAAGGAAGATATTGTTACCAAAAGTGTTTTGGGGACAGCGATAGCATATGTATATGTGTATGAATTTCAAAAAAGAGGATTGTCGCATGCTCACATGCTAATCATCTTGGATGAAAATGATAAGTTATGGAACCTTAATGATTATGATCGGGTCGTTTGAGTTGAGATTCTTAATAAAAATGAGGAACCACAATTATGTCAAGCAGTTCTTAGCCACATGATTCATGGACCATATTGTGGAGCGCATAATCCACATTCACCCTGTATGAAGAATGGAAAATGTAAAAGAGGATTGTTGACTTTGGTGCAATCCCAAGAGGGGGGTAAATTGGAGATTTAAAAATTTCTCCCCTAGGTTCAACTAATCTAGTAACAGTATAACACAACCTAGGGTCTTTCTAAAATAGACTCAATTCCTCAAGCAAGTATGTATGCAAATATTTAAAGCAATTAAAACATTCACAACAGTTCAAGTACAACATACATGTGTAGAATTGAAAGTGCGGAAACACAGAGTCGACACAAAATAAGTTATCGGGGTTCGATCAATACTGCCTACGTCCTCGCCTTGGCTCACAAGCACAAGAATTCCACTACGGCTCACTTAACGGGTGGAGCGGCACCTAATACAACCAGGTCAAATTAACACAGGTCTGACCTCAATCTTTACAACCAATCCTTCTAGGTTGAATTACTGCCCCCTCAAGCCACGCCCGGAATACACATAATCACTATATAATTTGTGTACAAAATGAATGCTTCTCCAACAAGCAGATTTGTACTAGTATAATCAACACACTATAATATGATAGGATATGATAAGCTCAATGTAGTCTCAATGTCTACTTTAAAAAATTATGCAAGTATAGCAATCAATACATGAGAGTGTGTGTGTTAGGATCTTTGTGTTAAGATAATAATATCAATCACAACATGCAGCAGCAAAGATCTTCACTACACAAGAAAATATCTCAAAATTTTTTTTCTAAAAAAATATAAGCACAAGAGATATTTGAAATAAGTTTGTAAAAATTTATTTCACAAACAAAATGCAATACGAGCTCTTGAGTATTGCAATGATGATGCAAAACTCACAAGCTCTAAGGAGTTTTCCCAAGGAAGACTTATTGATAAAGTCTCCAAGAAAAACTCTTAGCTTACTCTCAAATAAAAATATATCTCAATCAACACAAGCAAATGAGAGTGTAAGCTTGATGAGATGAACACAAGAGCACTCTTACTAAGTAATTTTAACAATAGGAATGAGTTAGAATGAATCTGCGAAGCTTGAATATAAGAAATGGAATTTTTGGATTTTAGAGAAAAAATGTTAATCGTTTTTGCTAATCTCTTGTTAATCCATGCAAATGAAGGGCTATATATAGACACCCCTGAAATTATAACTGTTTGGGACCTATCTGGTATTTTTGTAAAATTTTAAATAGGGTTTGTAAAAATTAAGCACGTTTTAACCTTGGTAAAATTCAGGCAACCTGAGAGGTTCGGTCGACCTTTTTTATGGTTTGGTCAACCGGGTGCTCAGTTCGTTCAACCAGGATGAATTTGAACTGAGAAGATGGTCGACCAATCTTGAGGCAATTTCAAAACCTCTGAGGTTCGGTCAACCAGGCTAAATTCGGTTGACCGAAGTTGAACGTTCGGTCGATCGGGCCATTTTACAACTGAGAGTTTGGTCGACCAGAACGTTGGGATTTTCCACATGCTAATTCGGTCGACTAGAGCGTTGAAGCTCATTTTAAGGATGGTCGACCAAATGGTCAAATCATTGACCTTGGGGAAGTTTGGTCGATCGAAGTGTCTTAGTACATTTTGGTTTAGTTGACCAAATGATCAACTATTGACATGGGGAGGTTCGGTCGATCGAGAGTCTTTGTAGGTTTAAGTTCGGTCGACCGACCATATAAGATTTGTACATTTAAGTCCTATTTTTCTTTTGAAGACACCCCTATTCACATTATTATTACTTCTAAGATATATGGGGGCTTTTTCATGCAATATATTTGGACCTAAGGTCAGTCTAAGGTCTTTGTGCATATAATCCAAAAAATTCGATGTCGGTCGACCTTCGGTCGATCGAAGGTGATCCCAATGGTCCTGTGGTTCCCTATAGTCAAACTATGGTCATTGAGCTTATCTGTCCTATTATGCATGCAATGCATTAATTATTACAGACCATAATTAATGTTACAGACCCTAAATAAGATGAAATATAAATTACAAAATAAACACTTTGAGTCTCCAATTTCTTTCAAGTTCAAATGTGTGCATCATATAAAACTTCCAATTGATCCTGCACACAAACTCTTCAACCATTAAATACCAGAGTATTTGTCATAATCAAAACGGGATATGACCTATAAGGTCAATAAGGATATCCAGAGCCATTTTCCTCAAAGACGTATCAAGGTAATGACTCATACCCTATGTATCAAAAAAGAGATATCAATACACCTATACCATTGAATAATCACTCCAGCTTTATGGTTGATGACAGTTGGCTCGTACCTTACAATTCATGGTTACTATTGAAGTATGATTGTCATATTAATGTTGAGATGTGTTGTACCATTATAAGTGTAAAATATCTATAAAAATATGTTTATAAGGGCCTGGATAAAGTATCATTAGAAGTTCGTCAAAGACCAAGTTATGATGAAATTCAAGATTTTGTAGATGTAAAGGTGGGTGTGTGCACCAAGGCATTTTGGCGTATTTTTAGTATACCAAATGTATCCTTCAGTTGAACGACTCCAAATTCACTTGCCAAATATGAATCAAGTGTGATTTTCTATCTATGAAACAATTGAAATGTTTTAAGTAATGATAGAAACACGTGGATGATATTAACTCAATTTTTTGAAAAGAACAGATTTGATGCAGAAGCAAGACAATATTTGTATAGAGAGTTTTTAGAACATTATTGGTGGGGTAATAGACATAAAATTTGGAATAGGAGAATATCTAGGAAAAAGGTTATTGGAAGAATAAATACAGTTTCACCATTTGAAGGGGAAAAGTTTTATCTTTGCACTCTTTTGAATCATGTTAAAGGCCTTGCAAGTTTTCATGATTTACTGATGATAAATGGTGTATACTATAATTCTTTCGAGGAATTAGCAAAATCACGAGACTTACTAGAGAAAGACAACATTATTTGATATGGTTGCATGAAGCAGCTACTGTTAGAATGCCATATGCTTTGCGTCGATTATTTGCAACAATATTGGTATTTTGTCAACCCATTGGGGTATGATACCTTTGGGATGAATTTCACACTGATATGGTTGAAGATTATCCATCATCAAACACCACAACTATTTCATCACACATTCCTAGACTTCTGCACAATCTTAATGATTTATTGTTACAACATGGCAAGCGAGTTAATGATTTTGATTTGCCAAGATCCACCGAAGGTTATGAGTGCACTTCTTTGCTACAAAAAATTATACAAGATGAGCTTTCGATTTCCATTGTCGATGAACACTTTGGTGCAATCAATATGTTGAATGTTGATAAAAGAAATGCATAGAATATAGTTGTTGAAGCCATAGAATGCAAATGATGCATGGTATTCTTTGTTGATGGACCTAGAGGTACTAGAAATACATTTCTTTATTGTACAATATTAGCATCATTAAGAAAAAAATGTCATATTGTACTTACAACGACAACTTTTGAAATTACACCAACTTTACTCCCATGTGAATGCAATGTACATTCTAAATTTAAAATTCTTATTAATGTTGATGCATAATCCACATGTTCAATTAGTAAGTAATCTAACCTGGCAAAACTAATAAGGCGTGCAGTGGCGATTATTTGGGATGAAACACCAATGGCAAATTGACATGCATTTGAAGCATTAGATAAAATAATGAAGGATATACTGGATGTTGATTTTCCGTTTGGAGGTAAAGTGGTGATACTAGGCAGAGATTTTAGACAAGTTCTTCCTGTTGTCACAAGGGGTACAAAAGGAGAAATGTTAAATGCATGTATTGTAAACTCTCCACTTTGGGTAAAATGTCAAAGTTCTTCATTTGAAGTAGAATATGCATTCTGTGATGATGAAAGTTTTTCAAAGTTCTTAAAGTCTATTGGTGATGGCAATCAACCAATAATTGTAGATGGTATGACAAGAACCATCTCCGATGATGATAAAATGGAAAGGTGAGCACTCTATAGATCAATTAATAGCGAATGTGTTTCCAAATTTTGAAAAGCATTTGAATGATGTGAAGTACATGGAAGATAGAGGATTGCTAACTTTAAGAAATGATGATGTTGATATGCTGAATGATAAAATAATAGCCCAGATTCTAGGTCATGAATATGTTTTACATTCCTTTGATAAATTTGAAGGAGGATCTCAGCATCTATACCAACAAGCATTTCTCAATTCAATCTCACAAGGTGGGTTACCACTACATATATTGTGACTTAAAAAAGGTGTACCGATAATGTTGTTGAGAAATTTAGATCCAAAAGTAGGGTTACGTAATGGTACAAGGTTGATTTGTCATGGGTGTTTTAATAATGTGATTGATGCTGAAATTATAACAGGGGAATTTTATGGCAAAAAAGCTTTTTTACCTCGAATTCCTTTGAAAATAATAGAGAATGTTTATCTCCCATTCACAATGATAAGACAACAATTTCCAATACGACACTCACAATAAACAAATCACAAGATCAGACAATTCCAAATGTTGGAATTTACCTTTTGGATAATGTTACTCATGGACATCTATATGTGGCAATGTCTCGAGGAGTTTCAAAGTTGACCACAAAGATTTTGGTAAAAAAAAGGGATAAGAAATGGAAAGGAGGGGATATTCACCTGCATTGTTGTCTATAAAGATATTTTGCTTACTTTAGAATGATAATGTGTTTATCAATTAGTACCTACATGTAGCATCATCAAGAAGAGTATGAATATCGATCACCTAAAGTGTACCAGTTTATAAAAGATGAAGGGGCCTTCATGCGGAATGTGATATATAAATTAACTATTATTATTCTCAAACTAGATACATATTTAACATATCTTCTTAATTAAGCTTACCTTATTATCTGTGTGCTAATATCTTCTAATTTGTTATAGGACAAAAGATTGGTACAATGTCTCATCATATCTTTGATATATGCACAGAACTACAACCAATGAGGATCCAAACTCATATAAATGGATCTAAATATTTATTAATTATTTTATTTATCACCTATGTATGTGTTATGCAAATTCTACATTATTCAAGTTTTTTTATGATAGGTCAATGTGGATTTCTTCGGAAAAATTGTCATTTTGTTACATGATGCTGTGATACCTCGACAAACAAAACAAATAAATTAGGTTTCATGATACTGTTGTTCTTATTCATTACAATAATCTATAAAATCTTTTGGACTTACATTGACTGATTAATGTAGGTACAACAATTTCGAGTATATAGTTTCAGGTGGAGATTTGGCATAAAAGCTGATAAAACTCAACTTCGGAACACTGTTGACAAAGTTTTGGAACATCCAAAGATAACATCTTTTGATGAATCTTCTGAAAAAAAACAACTATGTAATTTAATGTTATCTATCTTCTAACTTTTTTTTAATCTATAGTATTATATATCTTTGACATTGAATATTTCATAAACAGTCAGAAAAAAAAAATGTAAAAATAGATATATGCACTCAAGAGGTTCTTACTTGCAAATTATATTACTTAAATCTTGTCAAAATTTTATTAAGAAAAACTATTAACTGTATTTTCAAAGTAATAACTATTTATCTTTTTAGTGATTTTGTTACAGTTTTTTAAAGTTCAACAGAGAATCATCGCGATAATGTTTGAAAAATTACACAATATTATTACAAGGTATTAATTATTGAATTAAATATATAAAATCTATATATTTTAAACAATTATCATTTACATTTACATATTAAAATTAATTTCAATGTTTATTATTTATGCATGTACATTGCAAACATTCATAAAAAATAGTTAGAAGGAAGTTAGAAGTTATGTATTCAGAGATTATGTTGCATAGCAAGGGAGACCCATAATATCTGTGAACAAAATTATTCAAAATTTTAATTGTATAAATAAATGATTGATAGGATATCATCAATCACTATTGATTATTATTTTATAACAATTTGTAGTTTGTATTTTCATTCTATTTAATTCAAAACTTATTTATAAATACATATACAGGGTATTAGCTCACATTAAAAATGACAAAATTAATATTACTGTAATTCTTTTATGTATTTTTTGGGTCTTTTTTATTAACTTCATTACAAAATTATAACATGACAATTAGAAAAATTTATAAAACTGTTCATAATTATAAAATCAAGATTTTAAAATTTATGAATATAATGTTATAAACTAAAATATCTAAAAAATTACAGAATACAGGAGATGTCTAGTCTTAATAAAAAATATTTGTAGTGCCCCCACGACATGGCACAGTGGAAAAGCATCAACAAGTAAGAAGGAGTATCGGGGGTTCAATTTCAGGTAAATACATTCACAGAGATAGCGGTACCTGTGAATGGTAAAAGTTTACTTTGTGAGCCAGCAGAGACCGTGGATGGTGAGAGTTCACTTTGTGAGTCAGCGGGGACCGTTGATGGTAATAGAGATATGTTTCGGGAGTTGGGTTGGCTGAACGTCTAACTGATGCACAGAAGCCGTGTCCACATCTGGACTTTACCCTTATCAGCGAAACTTGGGGGCAGAGGACGTTGATCCGTAGGTATGGTGCCATATGTGGGGGTCCGAAGGACTTGTTGGTAGTTGAAGTTCTGTAAAAAAAAAAAAAAAAAAAATGTAGCGAAGAAATAATTTAAAGATTTTGTATTGTATTTTGAAATTGAGTACATTTCTGGCAATTGTTAATTTTTCAAGGGCGTGTATTTCTTCTTTTGAACTCCAAACCCGGGGCTAAAGCCCTCCCAAAACCCCATTCTCTCTCTCATGGCTCGAGTGTTCCGCCCCATACGAAGAGCATTCCTCTCGCTACCATCTACTTCAGAAACCTTACTAGGTCAGAATTTGCTAAACCCCTATCTCAATACTCAAAACCTCATTCTCCACACACTCTGTCAAAATCGATCTTACATCGCTGAGATGCGCAAATCGGCCTTCGAAGGCAACATCCTCAGACTCATCCGTAATGAGATCGAGTTTGAGCTCGAACGGTCCTCTCCCAAACAGGTTCTCTCTCTTTCCGTGTGTGTGTCTGTTCTGATGGGCGAGGGAAAAAGGAACATTGAATTCAGCTCTGTTTGGCTGTTGGGAAAATATGAGGAAAAAGAGGGGAATATTTGATGTTTTAAATGTTAGGGATTGTTTGCATAGCATTCCGGAAGGATTTTCTTGCTCTGAAGAGCTTAAACCAATCCAATGTTTGCCTAACTAGCGAAAACACCCAAGTATTTGCCTTCATAAGCAAGAAAAAGTGGTTGGAGTTTGGGAAGTTAACGAAAGTAATATGAATTTTCAGCAATCAATCCTAGGCCAGGGCTCCGAAGAGGGGGGGGGGGGACCCCTTTTGCTTGTTTTCATAGAAAATAGAGGAAATGATAGTACCCAAAGGTAGCCCTACCAGTAATCAAATACTGCATAAAACCTATATGTTGATGGATAGGATAAAACTTGGGATTGTTTGGTTTTGGACAATTTGAAGGAAAGCAAACAAATTGAAATTGAATATTAATATTATCATCAATTTTTTTTTTTTGATAAACAAAGAAACTTTAATAGGAAAATGAGGGAAACTGTACAACATAAAGAAGATAAATAAAACATGAAGGAATGGATATCCTTCCAAGGACCTTCGGCAAAAAAAAAATGGTTGAGTTATGACTCATATTCATAAGGGGGTTTATTCACTTGAAATCTGTTACAAGTGGGAGGTTTTGCACAAGGGGTGAGGGTGCCTTAAGGGCCCTTGAGATATAGTAGAATAGTACAATTTATTTTGGTCACGACGTAATGTAGTTGTTATATGAGGACATTTTAGGATTTTCTCACGGGTCTATGCATACATATTTGTAGCTGAAGATTGAAACCTAAGGTAGTTTCGTTTGATGATATAGTGGAAATTGCTCTGTGGATGTGGGCACACTGCCAAATCATGTTATTTTGTTGTGTTCTTCTTTTCTTTTGATTTCTCTTTTCATATTACTTTGTGTGTACACATAGTCTTAGGGTGCGTTTTCACAACAATTGGTATTAGAGCACCAGGTTCATCCTAGGTTTTTCTAGGGTTTGCATCTTGATCGCAGTAAGGATGATTGGGGTGAAAACCAAATTTGACAAATTTGACGATAAAGTAAAATTCAACCTATGGCAGTTGTGGATAATCGATCTATTGTTTTAATAGAAGGTTTACAGGGTTTTGACAGGAGTGAAATTGGAGAAGATGGATAAGATGATTGTATGGAACTTGAACAGGTCACTTTCAGTATTATTTGATGATGTTTGGCAAAATGTGTCATATTCGATGTGATGGAGGAGAAAACTGACAAGGGTAATATGTCAGAGGGTGGGGATTTGAATCAACATATGAATTAGTTCAATCAGATTCTTGCAATTTGCTCAAAGTGGATGTGAGGATTGAAGACAAAGATAAAACATTGATGTTATCCTCTTCCTTCTTCATTTGGAAACTTTGTTAGGACACTATTCTACGGGAAATCCACTCTAAGCTATGAAGAGTTTTTGGGATTTATAGGTTTCAATAAAGACGACCATTAACCGAGGGCTTGGTTGCCAAGATTGAGCATAAAAAAGGGAGATCCAAGGAGAAGTATAAGTAGAGGGGCATATCGGAGTCTAGATCAAGGCCAAGAATATTGAGTGCTTCAAATGCAAACAAAAGAGGCAGTATAAGCAGGACTGTCCTCTTTGGAAGAAAGAGGAAGACAAGAAAGATTGATCATCAAGCTCTACAAGTGTGGTGGTAGATAGTTCAAATGATGATGAGCTTTTTGTGGTTGCTTTGGGTAACAAATTTTATTCAAGATACTTGGACTATGAATTTTGGTTGCTCCTTTTCATGGGGTGTGATTTGTTACCTATAGGGAATGTGATGGTGTGTTAGTAATTCTTGGGGATGATCATCTTTGTCTTGTAATTGACATTAATACTGTGAAAGTTAGAATGTTTGGTGAAATTATTAGAACCTTACAAAATGTTAGACGTGTTTCAAAATTCAAGAACTTGCTTTCTATAGGTTACTTAGAAAAGACTTTGCATGGACTTTTAGCAACTCAGGGGAGTAGAATTCTAAAGGTGTCAAAAGGTTCCATGCTTTTTATGAAGGGTAAACGAGTAGATAACAATCTATATCATCTATTAGGCAGTACAATTGTGTAGTATAGTAGCCGCTTCATTGGATATTGACATAGTTGACACTATACTTTGACATATGTGTCTGGTACATATGAGTGAGTGGGGTATGATGGAACTCCATAAGAGGAAATTTCTTCAAAGGTTGAAGGAGTGGAAAATTGATTTTTGCAGGTATTGCATTATGGACAAACACAGAGTAAAATTCAAGCTATCCTCCTATAAAAGTAGAGACACTCTAGATTATGTTCACAGTGATGTTTAGGGGTTTGCAAGAGTACCAACTAGGAATGGAGCTTAACATTTTGTTAGCTTCATTGATGATTACTCTAGGAAGCTTTGGATTTATTTCATGAAGTAAAATTTAGAGGTATTCTCTGGATTCAAGCAATGGAAGGCATAGGTTGAGAAACAAATGAAAAAGTTAGTGAAGTGTCTCAGGTCAGATAGTGGAATGTAGTTCAAGTTTGACGAGTTTCTTAATTTCTGCAAGTCTAAGAGGATTGTCAAACATTTTAGAATTTGTTGGACTCTGTAGCAGAATAGAGTGGTTGAAAGGATGAACATTACCCTACTTGTGAACGCTAGGAGTATGAAGCTACATGTGGAATTGCCTAAGATGTTTTGGGTAGATGTAGTTAGCATGATTTTTTGTATTAATTTTTTTGATAACAAAAGAAAGAATTTCATTGATTGGAGAACAATTTACATGAAGGAGAAAAATACTTCTCCCTTCAAAATATTAAAATAATTTAGGAAAAAAATGTATAAAAAAAAAAAATGGAAAAAGCCAAAAGTAGAGCAAAAGATTCCTCCATTCTTGAACCTTCTCCAAAACCAATTGCCAATACAATTTTCTCCCTGAAAAAATCCGTGCATTATTCTCCAACCATAATCCCCACAACATTGCGAAAATGTTGCATTTCCAAAGTGCAACCCTCTCTTTCCTTCTTTTAAACCCCTCAAAAGAAATAAACTAGACGTCCACTGCTGGGCAAGTCCAAGATTCTCCAATCACACCAAATAATTTATTCTAGATTCTCCAAGCATGATCACAGTGTAAAAACATACAAGGCTCCTTTTCAAAATTTAAATAACAAAGCACACAAACCTATGGAGGTAAGGCCTTCAAAGGTCTCCTAATCTGCAATAGTTTATTGGTATTGATTTTACTAAGCTCAATTAGCCAAATGAAAGTCTTAATTTTTTGGTGGGTTTTGGCCTTCCAAATAAATGATTATAGGGAAAACAAGAATTGGATTGGTCAAAAACCCAAAAAATGATTTACAAGAATGCACCCCCGCATGATCCAAGGCCCAAGACTAAGTATACCTTTCTAAAGAAAGATGACAATTTTCCAATAGCAACAAGAAGGAGGATTAGTTCCAACAACTCTCTTATCATTAAGAGATTTTTGAAATGAAAGTTCCAAGAAGCTAAAAGGGCTGCCCGAGTCAACCTCAATGAAGTAAATCATACTATTCTACCTTGAGCTCAAAAGAAAGAGGCGAGGAAAAGATGTGGCTAAAACATCATTTCCCAACCATGGATCTTTCGAAAAGTGAATCTGAGAACCAATCCCCACCACATATTAATATGAGGAGTAAATAAGTGACAAAAGATCTCCATGGGCTCTCCAATTCCATGGGCTCTCCAATGAACTTCGCACTAACATTGGTAGCCTACCCTTTGAGTTAAAGACAAGCGTGGTCATTGAACTTGTCACTTAAATCCAATTTGGTCACCGTAATTTAATTTGCAATTGAAGTCATCCAACTTCTGAAATTGATTCAATGTCATCCAAAAGTCAATGCTTGGATGTAATGTTGTGCTGGTGTCCCAGTCAGTAGTTCCAAATGTCCAGTCAACGTTCATTCCTCATTTTGCCCTTCTTTTTCTTTTCTGAGACTCTTCTTCTTTGTCTCTTTCACTTGTCTTCTCTAGACGTCATCTTGGCCATCAACCACCGAAGACCATATCAAAAACTTCAAATCTTGATACATTTCTACAATAGTTGCCACACAATGGGCCTTATTTGATTGCATCGACAAATTTCATGGGCAAAATAGATAACTCTTGTGTGGCAAACCCATTTTATTGGCCAATCACAACCCCTCCCAAACTCCCAAATCTGGGACTTCAAATGTAGTTCTTGAAGAACCAATTATATTCTATGATAAACAACCCCACAACAACCATTCCTTGTAAGTTTTTTTTGGCCCTCTAGTTCAAGTGGTCTTTTAAGAGTGCCTTCCCGTTGTCTCCAACTCCATGGCTAGGTTTGATATTCAATGGCAAGTCTATGTTTCAGCCTTGCGCTGCTGTTTTCCTCATTTTTTTTTTTTCTTTTTGGGTGTGATTTCTTAGTGTTTGTTTTTCTCTTATGCTGCGCTCATTTTTTCCTAGTCTTTTATTGCCAAGCGAAAAAAAAAAAAAGAAAAAAAGAAAAACAGGGTTGACCATAAGGTGCAGACTGAAATTACAACGTTTGTTTTCATGGTATCAGTGGCGACAGTGTAGGAATTGACGTTGCATGTGTAGGTAGTGACGTAGTTGGAGAAGAGGCTGATGCCAACGTTCCATTAAACAAAGAAGTGGTGCCCATCTGGGTTCCTCCAAACTCAACCCACCTTGACCCTCTCCTTCTTGTGCCTTTGCTCAAACCTACACATCTATTAGCTAGTCAACCACAGGACAATACTTGGAAGTTCACTCCCTAACTCATCACATAAATATTGCTAAACCATTTTTCCTCATATTTATTTTAAGCCTCAAAACCCTCTCAAAAATTTTGAGGATACTCAAATTACAACTAATATAAGGGTTATGGTCCTCTAAAAAGAAAGTAGTAATCTACAAACTAAAGATGAGAGACCGCGCCACAAACTCTCTCCCCACTTCCAAGTTCCAACCCCTTCACATCCCCCTATCCACAACTTATCCACCATTCTACTCAGCACATCGGCTATTAGAACAAACATGAAGGGGGAAAGTGGATTACATTGTCTAATACCTCCCGAAGCCCTAAACCAAGACTTAGGTTCCCCATTCACTACTACGAAGAACCACACATTAGACGAACAACCCCCTAACCATCTATGCCAATGCTCACCATAACCCTTTCTCACAAAAAGTTTATTCGTAAAACTCCAACTAGCTCTATTATAGGCCTTCTCAAAATCTAATTTAAATGAAACCCCTGTTTTTCCTCCACCAAAAATCCTCCACCACCTCATAGCCACCAAAAAGCACTTAAATAGTCTTATCAAGCACGACACTTAACCTACTTGCTAGAACTTTGGTGATGATCTTTTAAACACTAGAGACTAGACTAATAGGTCTAAAATCCTCTACCTTAATAGATCTAGATTTCTTTGGCACGAGGGTAATAAAAGTGGAATTAATGTTCTTACTCAAAATCTTGTTCCCATAAAATTTAGGAAAAATTTTAAGCAAGTCATCCTTAATAATATCCCAGCAATCTTGAAAGAAAGCCAAATTAAGACCATCCAGACCCGAAGCCTTATCCTTCTCCATCCCAAAAACTACCCCCCTTACCTCTTCCTCATCAAAAGGTCTCTCTATCTAGAACATTTGATCTCTAGAAATGGGATTCCGCTCTAACCCCTCTACTATTGGCCTACAAGTCTCCTCAAAATAAAAATTTTCAAAAAAATCAGAGATTAAGGAAGCAATCATGCTAGGATAATTAATTAGTCTCCCTTCGCCTGCCTCCAACTTCCTAATCATACTCTTCGTCATTTTTAATTAGCAAGCTTATGGAGGAAACTGTAGGGAATTAACACGAAATTCCCAGATCCTATAAGAAACAAAAATAGAGAAACAATCCACGCCAAAGAAAAATAATCACACGCACAAGACAATATTTACGTGGTTCGGCAATTTTGCTTACGCCCACGGAGTTGCAGAGATTTCACTATAATCAGGAAGAAAACAGAGAGTGCGGCTATACAATGTTTTCTCTCTTGCTCTCAAAATGACGGCCAAACCTAATCACCAAAAAATAATAGTTTTATATGCTACGCACAGGGTTCCCAATGGGCTACAAAACGGGCCCAAAAAAATCCAAGCCGCAGCGCTCATGGACTAAGCCTTAGGATAGAAAACTCTCATTAAAAAACCACGCAGCATTAATTCGTGTCGGGTCATCATCCAGATCAAACTCAATTAGGCTCCACAAAGCCCAACAGAAACTAACATTGTGATAATCTTATTTGATCCATTTAAATTTAGTTTATTGTCTCGTGCTCCTTAATTCCTCAAAAATCACCTCATCCAATTCATTCTTAAAAGAGATCTTTCTTGCCTCCTTATTCTCTGAGAGATTAGTTTCCTTCCTTTCTATGCAAAGATTTCAACTAACTAGGATGCTATATTTTTTAAATCTAACATCACCAAACACCTCCTTACTCCAACGTTTCAACTTCTCCTTCAGAAATTTCAACTTCCTCATAAACCCAAAACCTTCTTGATCCCTCCCTATGTTCTCTTCCGAAGAACTTTTCACAAGTGGCTTCAAAAAAGCATGTTCTAGCCTCACATTCTCAAACGTAAAAGGAGTGGGACCCCAATGTATCCTACTAGATTCCAGAAAATAGGGAAGTGATCAGATGTAGATCTTGCAGGAGTAGTTTAAGAGGGGTAAGAGAATTTGTCCTCCTAATCACTACAAAACAGGAATCCATCCAGTCTATTAGCCACTTATTAACAAGTCACCCTATGTGAAGTTGGATTTTAAAAGGGCGGAGGAAGTTTGGATTAGTCAGGAGGTTGATTACTCTATATTGAGGATCTTCGGTTATCTAGGATACACTCACATTCCTAGTCAGCGTCAATCCCTAGCTAGACCCTAAAGCCCAGAGGTGTATTTTCATTGGTTATGAATTAGGGGTTAAAGGGTTTAAGTTGTGGGATCTTGAGGACAAGAAGGTTTTATAAATAGAGATGTGGTGTTTGATGAGGCATTCATGTTGAGGACTTGAGGTACTAAGAAGATGGACAAAGCAGTAATGTTGACAAGAAGGGACCAAGGGTGTATAGGACCAACAACCAAAGGTGCCATTAGTTGAGTAACATGATCAACAGTAATCAGGTGAGCATGGTGTAGCTATAGATAGATCTAGATGCATTACCCATGCATTGTAGAGATATTGGAGATCCATATTCTTTCCAAAATGCAGTTCTAGGTCTAGAGAGAAATATGTGGATGGAAGTTATGATAGAAGAGGTGAAGTCTTTGCGTAAAAATTAGATTTGGGAGGTGTTGGAACTTCCTAAGGGAAGGGAAGCAATGGGATGCAAATGGATGTTTAGGAAGAAAGATGATGTTTCAAAGAAAAACAGTGAACGATTCAAGACCAAACTAGTGGCAAAAGGGTATTTTTAGAGGGAAGGGATAGACTATGATCAAGTATTCCAGTTGTTCAGCATACCTGCGTTCGGGTTTTATCGGCCATAGCAGCTTTGTTTGATTTGGAGTTAAGAGCAATTGGATGTTAAAACATCATTTCTTCATGGTGATTTAGAGGAGCAAATTTATATGGAGCAATTGAAAGATTTCAAGGAACTAGGGAAGGAAAATTATGTTTGTTGGTTGAGGAAATCATTGATGGTTTGAAGCAATCACCAAGGTAGTGGTACAAACGTTTTGATTCATATATAATGAGTATTGGATATACCCACCATAAGTATGATTATTATGTGTACTTTAGAAGTCTATATAGTTCATTTATCCTTTTTCTATAATAGTTTGTGATATGTTGCTTTTTTCCAAAGAATATCTGTGATATCAATGGTTTGAAATCTTTATTGAGTAAGGAATTTTAGATGAAGGAACTTAGTGCTGCAAATAAAACTTTGGGATGGAAATACAAAGAGATGGGAAAGATCGGAAGCTTTGGGTCTCTTAAAAAGCTTACATAGAGAAGGTGTTAGAGAGATTTAGCATGAGCAATGCTAGACGATGTCTACCTCATTGGCAAATCATTTTAAACTATCTTCAACATTATGTCCACAATCAAAGGAGGATGTGGAGATGTCAATGGTAGCGTATGCCAATTCAATGGTTGTTTGATGTATGCCATGATTTGTACTTATTTAGATCTTGCACATGCAGTTAATACGGTGAGTAAGTTTATGGCAAATCTAGACAAGGAAAATTGGAGTGCTTTTTGAAGTGGATCCTCAGGTACTTGAAAGGCACTGCAGATGTTCGCATTGAGTTTGATTTGAGGATTCAATAATGTAGATTATGTAGGAGATTTGGATGATAGGAGGTCCACCACAGGTTATGTATACACTATGGAGGGATCTATTTGTTGGAAATCCATGTTACAGTTAGTTGCATTATCTAATTCTGCGGGAGAGTACATGGTAGTGATAGAGGTTGCAAAGGAGTGTATGTAATTGAACTTGGTATAGAGCAGCTGACTATTCATTTGTGTTGTGACAGTTAAAGTGCCATTCACTTAGCAATGGATCAAGTCTATCATGGTAGAACAAAGCATATAGCGGTGAGATATCACAAGATACGAGAGTTGATTGGTACTAATGAGATTCAATTGGTTAAGGTGGCTACACAAGAAAATGCAAAGGTTGTTTGCGAGGAGAAGTTCTTGCTTTGCTTGAACTTACTCCATATTGCTAGCTGCTGAATCAATGATATACAACTTTAAGTGGAGGTACAATTCTAAAAGCTTCAAGGGGGTGAATATTGCCAAGGTGGAAATTGTTGAGTTATGACTTATATTTAGAAGGGGGTTTTTCTACTTGAAGTTTGTTACAAGTGAGAGATTTCACATGGAGGGCGAGGGGGCCCAAAGGGTCCCTGAGTCTTCCATGCGCGAAACCTCCTCGTCTACTTAAATCAAACTTAGCAGGTGCTGCTTGTGGTACGGTACAGTGTTTTTGAGTCAGGGCATAATGTAATTATGTTATTATATGAGGATATTTTGAGGTTTTGACATGGGGGCTATGCATACGTATTTATAGACAAGGGTTGAAATCCTAAGGCAGTTTTGTTTGATGATATAGTGAAAATTGTGCAGGGGCTCTGCGGATGTAGGCACACTATTGAACCATGTAAATTCCTTGTGTTGTCTTTTGATTACTCTTTTCGTATTGCTGTGTGTGCTCATAATCTTAGGATGCGATTTCACAACAAATACAACTTGGAGCAAAGTAACCCAATCTTTTCATAAATTTGCCATAGCCCATAGGTAACCGAAAGGAACCATTCAGCAAAGTTGGAAACTATGCAAGGGACGCTTCTCTATTCCAAAACAAGTTAGGAGAAGAAGTCAAATTCTTAAAAACTTTGACATCTCTCTCCATCCAAATGCACCAAAAGATTGCCATAGTCAATCAGTGCCACAAAACTTCTCTCCTTACCTTTCCCAGTCTGGAAAATTCTTAGACGAAAGTACTCCAAAGATTAGGGGCACGTCCACTTCTCTCCAAAAACATCAAGCAAATTACTCTGAAGAGTGCTAGAGAAGTGATGATGTAAGAACAAATGCAAACAAGTCTTTCGATTCTTAAAGCAAAGGACACACATATCAATGGATAAACGCTGTCCTCTTAAGGCTTAATCTTTGAAGCAACTTTAGCTTTCTAAATGAAGGAGTACGGGGCAAAAGGAATAGCATAGCATCGTAAATTAAATGAGAAATTGAGAATAGAAAGATTTGCAAGGGAAAAGAATGAAGGGCGTAAAATTAAAGGAGTAAACTTTCTCATTAAGGTGAAACACAAATAAAAACCCCCAACGAATACGCACTCTAGAAGATGAAAACAAGTAGAGGTATCATGAACAGAAGAAAAGTGAAAGAGATGAGTATACATGATAGCTAAAGGAACCTCCCCAACCCAAGGATCCTCTTTGACGTAGTTTCTCTTTCCATTACCAACGTTATATGGAATATGGGGGAAGAAAGATTGATAAATCTAAGTCAAATACCCAAGGACTCGAAATAAGTCATATTAGCCCCATCCTACTCATTGTGAAGAAGTCCAAATTTATTGTGGATTATTTTGTGCCGAAGAGAGTTAGATTCTAAAAGGAAGCACCAGAACCACTTCCCCACCAATTTTTGGAGACCAAATTACCTAGACCCAAACCTCCCTTCCTTTTGGAGCTACTCACAATAGCTAACTTACAAGATGATCTCTATCATGCTCGCCTACTCCTAACTGCAAGAAGTCCCTCATTGATTTCTATAATCATTGAGCCACTCTCATAGGGATTTTGAAAAGAGGACAAGTAATACAAGGGGATAGAAGAAGGGCAAGCATGAATAAGAGTAATACGGCCCCCAAGAGTTAAAAAAGCTCCCTCCCACCCCGTTGAACCTCCTAGCTGCTCTCTCAAAAACTAGGTCCCATAAAGAACCAGCACTAGGATTCCCAGGTAAGGGAAAACCTTTATAGGTAATATGCCAACTCAAAACACCACAGCTTGCTAATGTAGAAAAAGGACTAGAGCAAATCCCAATACCTACAATGCCACTCTTCTTAGTGAGGCATAATACAACAAATGTGCTTAGTTGAGTTGTTTTTGTCAAGAAACTAGGCAACATTAAATATAGAATTAGATATTTTTCTTCTCTTCTTTTCCATCATTTACTTAACAGCCAAATGAAGTGATAAGGGGGAGAAAAAGCTTTTTCTTGAGAATTATTTTCCCCAAACTATTTTTTGATTGAGCTGCATAATCCATGTCATTTTTGAGTTAGGATTTTGAGACTTTTTTTTTTTTTTTTTCCTTTGAATTTTTAAATTGAAATCTTACAGCCTGTTAGTGAATTCAATTGCTATGCGGTTGATGACCGACCTGGAGAGCAGTGGATTAGATTGAAAAGAAATTTTGGAGATGAGGAAAAGATTAAAATTGAAGTCACCATGTTTGATGGCTCTGTTCCTGCTCCAAAATCAGGCCAAGGTGCCATAGAGGAAGAAGTGCAGCTGCATATCACCTTTATTGTTGATATATGCAAGGGAGATGGTGGTGATGTCATGGAATTCATGTGCTCGGCTTGGCCAGATAGCATAGAGATTCAAAAAGTTTTCATGCATGGACACAATCAGATGCCAACTCAGCCTTACATGGGCCCAAAATTCAAGTATGATTCTTAACTGATTGTTTTTGAGCGTGATATTTGTTTCTTCAGAAGTTGAGTAAAAGAAAAGATACTGAGGTGCTTTCTGATAAGAACAAGGACAAAAATAAAATAAAATGAGGGATATGCATAGAACTGACTTCTTTTGCTATAATTTTAATCATTTTCTTTCCCTTCATTCTTCACTCCATGGATCTCTGGAAGTATGAATATTTAAAGAAATAATACCAAAATTTGTTTGTAGGAAACAACTTGGGTAAAGTTCCTTTTATCCTTTTCATTTTGTTCATTCAATAATAGGGCACCATGTGCATTGAGATGTTATGACACATGAAACAGTATTCTTTTCTCAATCCTTGTGACATGATCTCGTTGGAGCATAGGAAGGTGCCATTTGAAAAAAAGTTAAGTATGACATGTTGAATAAAGTAAACCACTAAACATTGAACAATTAAAGTTACTTGTAACTCATTTGTCAAGAAACGTAAATGTATATTTTTTCCATTTTTCCTCTAAATACATACTAATTTTATTGAAAAACCCAGAGGTATGAAGGTTCTTCTTCACCACAAAAATCCAACACGTAACAGTTTCATGGACTACAAAAAAATACAAAAAGAATTTTCGCACAAAAATTTAAAAAAAACTCAAGAAAAGGGGGGTGGGGGTTCTTCCTAGAAAAACTTATTACAAATAAGTTCACAATAAATTCACAAGAAGGATGAGGATTCCTCTTCCCAGAAAAGCCAACTTAAAAAAAAAAAAAAATTTACTGAGAGACGAGGATATTTTCTTCCTCAAGAATCCCAACACGAAAAAAAATCATTGAGGGACAAGGGTTTTTTGTAGCAAAATGTAACTAAGAAAATTTGACAAATCACAAGAAAAAGGAAACCAAATTGAAGCTAAGGATTGGCAATCATCCCCAAAGTGCCATCAGTCTTGTTCAACTTGCAATCTTTTTGCGTCGACCCAAGTCACCACACCGAGAGAAAAAAAGAAAAAAAAAAAAATCCTAAAAATTATTTGGCTTCTCTCAATTTGGTGATGCCTCTCTCAATATAACAATTTAATCTGGGCTGGATTTGTGCTTGATTTATATGAGTATTGAGTAGGGTGTTTCTGGATCCAATCACGGATCTTAAAAAAGGATTGTTGACAGCAATAGGGAAAGTTGCTGCGGGGATGAAAGAGGCATCTCTGTGACCCTCTGAACCTCAGCGGGATATAATTTCAAGCTTGACCAATTAAGTTCCATTCAAATGTAATCCAGAAGTGAACCAATTCAGAGTTGATCTGAAGGAATGAGAACCCCGACACTAAGAAAATTCAAAAAGGGACAAGGGTTCATCTTAGCAAAATGCAAATCACAAGAAAAAAAAAAGAAACCAAACCAAAGCTAAGGATCGGCGATCATCCCCAAAGCATCTCCTGCTAAGTCATGTTCAACTTGCAACTTTTATGTCAACCCAAATCATTAGATTGAAAAAAGAAAACCTCAAAAATAGTTTGCCCCCTCTCAATTTGGTGATGCCTCTCTCGATATGACAATGCAATCTAGGCTGGACTTGTGCTTGATTTGGACGACTATTGGGAGGGTGTTTCTGAATCCAATCACTGATCCTAATAAAAGATTGTTGACAGCAATGGGGAGAGCAGTTGCGGGGATGGAAGCATCTTCGCAACCCTCTGAATCTCATTAAGATGTAATTTCAAGCTTGACCAATTAAGTGCCATTCAAATGTATTTTTTTCTTCTTTTGATAGCAAAAGAAGATGACTTTATTATAGAGAGAAAGAATGCTCAAGAAGGAGAACAAGAAATCCTCCAAAACAGAAGTTCCATTCAAATGTAATCCAGATGTGAATCAGTGGTGGTGTCATAGTCAGAGAGAGAAGGCGGGGGGGGGGGGGTCTCATAATCATTTAGTGCCATTCAAATATAATTCAGATGTGAACCAATTCAGAGTTGGTCTGAAGGGAAGACCCCAGGTCCTGGTCCTGATTGGATTCCTTCTTGTAATTCAGATGTGTTCTCCTTGTTCAAAAATGGATTCCTGATTCATTTCCTAAAGCATTGTGTACAGTTTCCTTGTCTTATCCAAGATGCAAGTATTTTTCTCAGGAAAATAAAACCAGAATATCTAGTTAAACCTCAGCAAACTACTTGGCTTAGATAAGTTGAATATTTAGTCTTCAAGAAACAATTAGGGTAGCAGATGGAAGATTCAGAATTCAGTTTTCTTATGTTACACCTGTATTTAAACCAATGCATACAGAGGATTATGTTGTCTTTGTTTGATTGTAATAATGTGGTTTTGGTGGTAATTTGTTTGCATTGTTGCTTGTAACAGGGAATTGGATGATGAACTGCAAGATGCACTGTATGACTTTTTGGAAACAAGGGGCATTAATGATGATCTTGCTGTTTTCTTGCATGAATACATGAAAAATAAAGATAAAACTGAGTTTATTCGATGGTTGGGAAATGTCAAGTCTTATATAGAAAAGAATTAGGGAAGTTGTTTTAATGCGTCAGATTGTGCCAACTGTTGGACTCTGTGCATTGACTGATGGAGACATAGTGCAATATGCAATTTTTGGCTCTCTGCACGTTTCATTCTCTGTATGGGAAGAAATTTGAGTAAATTAATGTTAAATGTAGATGAAAATGGAAATGCATTTAGAAGTTCCATTTAATGCCATTGAAATCACCTGAAACTCTTGGTAGTGTCATATGTGGTTTCAGACTTATTTGATATGTAGAACTATCTTTATATCCGGTTGCAAACTCATCTTCAGATTACAGGTTTTTCGGTCTTCATATAGTCAAGTACAAAGACTGAATCTTGGCATATACCCCCTGAATAAGTTATAGTTTTGACTTAAAGACATTCTTCTGTGTTTTTGCATGAAAAAATTTACTAATAAGATTTAATTGATACTGCACAATGGATTAAAATGCGAAATCTGTGGAAGTTTTTGTTCTGTTTTTCTTGGTGTTGGGGTGCAGGTGGTTTTGGTTTACATGTGAAAAGCTGAAAGCTTTAGTCCTGTTGAGGCCAAATAATGAAAACAAATGGAGTGGGATTCTCATGGATGAGAAACGGAATTGCAATGCTGATATATGTAAGAATTACCATTATGATCAGAATACCAATTCATCTTCACAAAGTAAAAAAAAACTAAACTGCTAGATAGGGATCAGGGCCAGAATTTTGATTCTATTTTGGCTCGAATTCCGGAAACCAAATACCGGTCGATAGAGAAGAATGTTGGCTGTTAAGAAGTTTGTTTGGTGGATTAGAATTAGTTAAATATGCAAACTGTGAAAAGTAAATCTATTTGGTTTTTACTAAGAGTTCCCTTGGTAAAACTATGCTATATTGATTAAGAGAATGCTGCTATGTCACTGTGTCACTATTTTGTCTCACTTTGGATGTCTCCGTCTGTGTGACAAGCTAAAAAAAAGCAGCAAAAATGAGCGGACGAAATGCTTCCTACTTTTTTAATTTAAGAGAATTAAATAATCTAGATAATGTAAAGCTATTCCACTAAACCGCGAGGTCCTCTTTTCTCTAGAAGATGGGGAAAAGAAATTTGCTCCTTGAGCAATAGAATTTTGTTGCCAATAATTGTACCAACTATCATGTCAATAATTATGTAATAACATGAAAATTATCATAATCATGGTTTTAAAACTGTACTATTGATCAATTTGGTGAAGCCGCTGAGTTGGTCCGATCAACGGATCAAATTGGTGGTTAGACCTGTGATATATGCGTAGTATGTTTGTATGTATGTGTGTACGTTATAAAGAGGATTTAATAATTATGATGAAGAAGTTGATGTGGAGGATTATTATTATTATTATTTAAAAATTAAATAAATATTACGTAATAGTGAGATGCGGGATTTAATATTTTGAATCCATAAAAAGTATTCAAAAAAGTAAAAAAAATGATTAGTTAATAAATATTAAATAAAAAAAAAAGATAGAATTTTTTTACCTTAAAATTTATTTGGATTCTATTTTGGCAAAGATTTTGTTCGATAAAATGTAAGAAAAATAAGAAAGAAATTTATTAAAAATGAAGACTTATTCTTATATGATTCAAAATTAAGAAACATTGAATGTTAATTACAAATAAAATAAAGTTTTATTAACTTTTTTTTTTTTTTATAATTTATTTTCACTCTACTCAATATTAAAGTATGAAAAATTGAATTAATTCTAAACAAGATGATAGATTTTAGAATTTGATAAACTCTACGATTATATACATGCATTTATTGTATAAATAGATATATAAATTATTATAAATATGCATGTTAAAACTTGACTTTAGATGTATCTCAGATATAATTTACTATGCAAAAAAGATACCAAAACTCTAGTATCTTGGTTAGTCGCCTGCTGGGTCATGGTTTCTATCTCACAAAATTTGCATTTTGTTATGTTTTTTGCTATGATTGAGTCAATATGACTGATTCGCTAAGTCAAAACAAGTTTGGCTGAGTCACCTGAGTTTGTTTGGGTTGATCTTAGTTCAATAAATTTCTGGTTTTCTAAACTATGGTCATAATTCAGGTGAAATATATTCCATTAATTCAAAAGTGTTAGTAAAAATATTAAAGAGAATTTTGAGTAGTCTTGTACCCTTTTTTTTTCTTCCTTACCTTTACATGTATGCTTTTGTGTAATGAAAGAATAATGAAGAACAGTGGGAAATTGAAACTGCAAGAGTTATGACATTGTGGACAACCATATTGAGATTATGCCAGTTGTGTGATGTGTGGCAATGAATAATTTGTTATAGTAAATGAGCAAGCGAACAAAACTTAGGACTTGATGAAAATGGGGTGAAGGAAGCTAATGGAGTCACAATGGAAGAAGAATAAAAATGAGGACCTTAAGGAGGTTGTGAATAGTAAAATATCTCAATGAATTGAATAATAAGCACCTCAATAGTTTAGTCTCACCTCATATAAGTATGATAGGAAGGTAGAGATTTATGATGTGATCAAGTTGAATAAGCAATTAACTTTGAGCTTAAACTTTTAGCTTGATAATTAATGAGCAATTATATATGAGCGAGGTTATTGTTCATTCAACATTTTTTCAATAGGATGGGACATTACAAGTTACGCGTACAATTGACTTTTAGATATTTGCTTTTATGGTTCTAATGCAATATGAACTTCTAGGCCTGCGATGAATATGTTTGGCGTTTTAAATATTTTATAGCAGTCTTGTGTTTATTATTTTTAGGATTTATAAAAAACTTGCAGCATTTATCTAGGGTTTTATAAGCTAATCATATCATAGATTATTTGTGGTCTTTATGATTTGAAGATTTACATTTGTGTTATTTTAGTTTTTAGGGATTTGATGTTATGTTTCATTAGCTAGGGTTGATATTAATTGCTAGAGATTGTTTACTCATTAGTTAGAAATGCTATATAAAAGCTTGACGTGTAACCATAAAAGATCGAACGGATCAAAACACATCATAGCATGCTTTTAAATAAAAAAAAAATCAAAACCTTAGAAATTCACAAGAGAAAAAACAAGGTTTTTCCATTTATCATGCTATTTTATCCCATCAAGCAATAGCCAATATTTCAAAAAGAAATAAACCAATCTATAATGATATATACAATTTAAGCATCATATTGGTTATATAATCTAAACATATCAATATTGACATGATTTTCAAAATAATTTCCAGCAAAATGATTTAAACAAATTAAGATGCAAGATCTGGAATTTTCTCATATTGAGCTCTATCCAAAAATAAGTGTTTTTATTTTACCACAATGACTATTTTACTTTCTCAACACTTATTCCATATCTCCTAGGTTAAGTCTACCTAAACCCAATTCCTAATCCTAAGTCCTAAGGAAACACTTCAAGAATCACATGTTCCTTTTGGGTACCCATTTTTCCTTGGGTGTCAGCGTGTTTTTCTTTACTACCCATTCCGACTTCTTTTGTTTGCCTTTATTTCCTCCATAAGGGCAAAAGTATCTTATGTGATCATTCCTTTCACAATATAGACAAATTTTGTTTTCATGTGAGGCTCTTGACTTATTTCCATTATTTTTACTTGTGGAGGCATACCCATGTGACTTATAAGAGGTTTTCAAATTCTTTTTGGAAAAGTTGTTTCTTTTAGCTCCTAGGAATTTATTTGAATTTTCATTACCTCTTATGACTTTGCCATGATCTTCGTTTTTCTTTTTCAATATAGAATTATCCTTCAAAACATTTTCAATTTGATTTCTCAATTTTTTTACCTCAACTTGAAAAGATCCATGGTCTTTTTAAACCTTTTCTAAAAGCCCCTCATTTTCCTTTTTAAGAGAAAAATTTTCCTCTTTTAAGGTGGAACAAAGGCATGTTTCTTTTCCTTTCCATTTTGACATTTTATCTTCCAAGCCTTTGATTTTGACATTTTATCTTCCAAGCCTTTGATTTTGACATTTAATGTTTCATTTTCTTCTTTTAATGAGGATTCTTTAAGTTTAATCATAGCAAGCTCTTTCTCAACATTTTTGTTATTTCTTTTTGCTAAGACTAATTCATCATACACTTTTGCACAACTATCGGCAAGTTCATCATAAGAAGGAGTATCATCATCATCTTTAGAGCTTGTTCCTTCTTCTTCTTGTTCGTTGGCTATGAAGCATTGATGTGCTTCTTTCTCATTTTTGCTTATTTCTTCATTCCTAAAGTTTTGTTTACCTACAAGGAATTTTCTTAGGTCACTTAAGAGTGATTCCATGTCAACCTTACTATTTTCATCATCTTCTAGAATTTCTTTGGAATTTGGACTAGATGATTTAAAGGAAGGGCATTTGTCCTTCCTAGGCTTTTTAGGATCTAAAGTTGTATTTTTCTTAAGTTCATAAGTCATAAGTAACCCAATAAGCTCATCAAGTGTAACTTTGGTTAAATTTTTTGCCTCTTCAATGGGGGTGGATTTTGCATGCCATGACTTGGGTAAAGATCGGAGAACTTTTTGAACATTATCCTCCACATAAAATGTTCTACTAAGTGCTTTCAAGCCATTTGTTATGTGTGTGAATCGTGTAAACATGGAAGCAATTGATTCACCCTCTTCCATTTTGAACATTTCATAATTTTTAACTAACATATAAATTTTAGACTATTTGACTTGTGACGTACCTTCATACGTTACTTGGAGTTTGTCCTAGATTTCCTTTGCGGTGTTGCATCCGCAAATGCGGTTGTACTCCTCATCGCAAACAACACAATAAAGGAAATTTTTTGTTTTGAAATTGAGTTGTGCTAACCTTGATTCGGCATCCGTCAACTCCTCCATTTGTTTTTGTTAACCTTCTTCATTTTTGAATTCGTAGTTTCCCTTGGTGATCACTCTCCACATTTTGAAATCATAAGATTGAATGAAGATTGTCGTACCATTTTTCCACGCCGGGTAGTTGCCTCTCTTGAAATGTGGTGGACAATCTACAGATTGTCCTTGAGTGATGGGTGCTTCAAACGTATACTCCATGATCTTTACACTCTGGATTTTAAGCCGTTAAACTTAAGCGTCAGGCTCTCATACCACTTTTTAATCAGTCGTGTGCCCTGCAGCAGATATGCAATATAGAGTTAGAGGGGGGGGGGGGTGAATGGCTCTTTTCGCGTATTTAAAAGTTCTCTTTACAAAACAAAATACTTGGCAAGATTCAAGCAATTATATCACAATATATGGAATATGAATCATGCACAAGATAAACAATAAAGAGTAGGGAGAGAGAAGCTTAACACCGGGATTAAACGTGGTTCGACACCCAGCCTATGTCCACGCCTTATCACCAATCTAAGGATTTCACAATCCACTATACACGATCTCCTTCACCGGCGGAGAAGCCTTACAACTTGGGAATAAATCCTTACCACGCTCACCAAAAGCCTTCACTTCAGTTCACCAAGAACCTTCACTCAATGGTTCACAAAGAACCTATTACAACGAAGATGATTTACAAAAAAATGCTCAAATAAGCTAATATGAAATACAATCAAATCCTCACTCTTATCCCTCAAGAAATGATTCACACAAGATCAATTAACAAGAGAGGATTGAGCACTTTTGTATAAAAGACTAATACGCAAGGTGCAAAGTGCTAGGTTTTGCAAATCAAAGATATAATTGACTAAGATGATCAAAAACCTATCTAAACAAGTTTAGGAACTTGTATATATAGCCCAAAGCCCCTAATAACCATTAACTAGCTGTTGGGAGCACTCCCCAAACAAAACTAGCCATTTTTTGCCCGTTATGACGCTGGACTCGAGACCGCTCGTCAATGAGTCCACATACTCATCGACGAGCCCCACATACACACTAGTTGACTAGTGCATGTTCTCATCGATGAGACTCCTATGCAAGTCTTAGGTGGGTCTTGATATCTCTTCGTTGATGATTCCCTTGTATACGTCGACGAGTCACCCTCACACACCAGTTGACGAATCCCGTGTATTCGTCGACGAGTTACCTTTGCAATTTCAGGTGCTCTCGAGATCATTTTGTCGATGAGTACCCTGTGTACGTCGACAAGTTCCTCATACATACTAGTTGACGAGTCCATGTGCTCGTCGACGAGTCACCTGGGGCTGAAATTTACATACTGTTTATTCTTTGTTCAAAAAACCTTTTAACACTTAAAACATTTCTTGGGCAAAATATGAGAAATATATTAAGTCTAATGAAGTTCAAAACTTGTCCAAGTGAGTTTCCCCTTGATTATAATATATCTTGTTAATAAAAACCCATTTGAAAGCTTGTTTGATATCTTATATGCCATTATGTCCTTTTATGAAAAATACTTGACTTCTTTGAAGCTTTTGGACATAAGACTCGTTTTGACACATTTGGGACCAAGTATGAAAATGTTTATAAAACTAAAATGTTAAAAATTTGTCCCTTTGAAGACCATGTTTTGAGTTTAGGATTCATTTAACAAACTCTTTAAGTTTAACTTTGAAAACCATGAAAGCTGAATTTGTGTTTATGTCTTTAGTATAATCCTATAAACTCACGTGTCCTAGTATGCACGTTCTTTGCTCAACTCTTGCTCAAAAATCATGCAAAAACAAAACACAAGAGTTACAAATTGAACCTACCACTCACACAACCCTTATTACAAATAATTCAACAATTATAAAACATCCGGTTGTGCTTGGGTTATTCCTAATATGTGTCCCTTTGATCTTTCCTTCATGACTCCTACTCGGTCCGATCTTTGCCTCTCACTCGGTACTTCAAGCATTTGCCACTTGTACCTCTACTAACCATAATTGCAAAGATAGGAAAACACTAGGAACACACAAATAAGTTAATATCATCAAAACACATTAAATATGATATAGCAGCCAACAAGGCTAATAGATATGAAATACTACTGAAGTATGATAGGAAGTTTTCTTTACTTGACAGCCAGTAGACCGTACATTATGTTCAGTGTATGTATGTGCACCTAGTTTCAAGCAACCCCTAAGGAATCACACCAAATAGCCATAAAAAGAATCTTAAGATATCTGATAGGCACTATCGACTTAGGTGTATGGTATCCTAAAGACACAGGATTTGAGATGATCAGCTATTCCAATGCGAACTATACTAGATGTAAAATTGATCAAAAAAGCACAAGTGGTACTTGCCACTTCCTAGGTAGATCTATTGTGTCTTGGTTCTCTAAGAAACAAAATTTTGTAACTCTATCTACTATGGAAGATGAATATATATATGGCAGTAGGTAGCTGTTATGCCCAAACTCTTTATATGAAGCAACAATTAAAGGAGTATTCTGCTATACCTATAAAGTGTGATAATACTAGGGCCATTTATATCTCCAAAAATATCATATCTCATTCAAGAACCAAGCATATAGATATAAGACATCATTTTTTGAGAGATCATGTGCAAAAAGAAGACATTACACTAGAGTTCATGAATATAAGTGACCAATGGGCTGATATATTTACAAAACCACTTCCCGAGGATAGATTTATTTCTATAAGACGTGAATTAGGTTTATTGCATAGTAAAGAAGTAGTTTAAATATAATAACTTGGATGTGTATTAAGATAGCAAATGAGGTTGGGCGACTGCATGACATGAATCCATAGTCAACTGAGCATTCTCTGACTTGCTAAAATTCTCAGGATTAGTAAGGTCAAGCGACTGACTCCTTGATTTTAGTTGACTGACTTGCTACTGTTTGGTAAAAATTCAATAAACAAAAATGTCAGGTGACTAACCCCTCGATTTCAGTCGACTGACGGACGACGGTTTATATACCTAGAAACCCTAATTTTTCCAAACCTAAGTCTGCTAACCTAGTTTCACTTCTCCATCAAAATCTTTCCTCCTTCATCTACTAGCCTTTCTTCACTTAAAATATTTCGATTAATCTCTAAAACACATCCTCCTACTTCATTCCCATCAAACTTTAAAGGATTTCACCGATTGTTCTTTTTCAAATATATCATGCCACGAACCAAAACTGCTGGAATCAAAGGATCTTCTTTTGGGAATGATGATAGCAATGACATAGAGAAATGACTTATGACTCCTAGCAAAGAAACTATATCGGGATCATCTTCGATCTACAAAACCAATTTTCGGTACGGTCTTAGATACGAATTTCTTTGAAGAAGACTTTCCTATCATTTTACCCAAACTTTAGGTTGGAAAAAGTTCATTACATTTCAGGGAAAAGGCATGTATCCAAATTTGGTTAAAAGTTTTTATGCAAATACGGTTAAAGGAGACACAGTAACTTCTATTGAAGTTATGGGGAAATCAATTTCTCTCACTCCACAAACCTTAGCGACAATTTTAAATATCAGACAAGGTGAGTTTGAGTGTCCATTTTAAATATTAGACAAGGTGAGTTTGAGTGTCCGTCTTTTTGGACAATCCTAGATTATGGCTCAGTATTTCTCCCCTGAGTAATTTCTACCTCTAGTTATGATTGAAGCCCCTATATACTTTGGTGATCCTCCACTTTATAACCAGCTAAATCTGCAAGCACAAGTTCTCCAAAAGCTTATCACGTATAATGTCTTGCCAAGAGTAGGTTCACATGACTATGTTTCTTATTTAGATTGCTTCATCATGTGGTGTTTACTCAAAGGGAAAAAGCTTGATTTACCAAGCTTGATTCTCAAATGGATGATCTCTAGAGAAGAAGCTCGCAGAGTTATTCTTCCATATAGTGGCATTCTGAATCTTATATTTGCTCATCTAAGCGTAGCCTCTCCATCTAACTTATTCATTAAGTGAACCCATTATGATCTCTTTTCATCTACTACACTTAAACAGATGGGTTATGAGAAACATGATCAAGGATGGTTTCCTAAATTTGGCTGGAGACGACGACAAGATTAGGAACCCCAACCACCTATTCAACACCAAGCTCAGCAACCTCAGGCAACTGATACACCTTCATGGTTTCTTGCATACCATCAGAAATTCATAGATTTTCGTGGTGAAATGAGATCTGGTTTCAGCTCACTTTAGGAAAATTATGCTTCTCTTCAAGCTAATTACTCTTCTCTGGATCAAAGAATTGGTAGAGCATTAAACAACATATGGCCGGTACTTCATGTGGTAAGGCTCCAATGGAGATAAGTTGTGATGACCCCAAAAATAATATGCGAGAAAGTGTGATTCAAATAATAATAATAATTAATTAAATTAAGTAATATGATAATTATTCTTCTCTGGATCAAAGAATTGGTAGAGCATTAAACAACATATGGCCGGTACTTCATGTGGTAAGGCTCCAATGGAGATAAGTTGTGATGACCCCAAAAATAATATGCCAGAAAGTGTGATTCAAATAATAATAATAATTAATTAAATTAAGTAATATGATGGTTATATATCTATATATATATATATATATATATATGTAAGTAATATAATATATTATATGTTAATGGAAGAAACTTCAGGATAAAAATTTTTCTTTGATCCTAATAAGTCCCTTGAAATTAGGATAGCTTCCCAAGAGGGGCGTGAATTGGGTTTTAAAAAAAATTATTTCCTTTTTAATGTTTTTGTATTATAATAACAAGCACAACAAGCACACCTCCAACACAATCACAAAATTAAATCAAGTCAACCACAACCAAAAACAAAGTAATTAATATCTTGATCTTTATATCAATAGCCCTGTAACAAAGTGTAAAACACGCTGAATTTATATAAGCCCTGTGTTATTTCACAATCACACTTCTTCCTAGTGTTCAGTTTTTAAATAAACTTTTAGTTTAATAATTTTAGGATGATCAACCAACGTAGTCCCTTTCGGTTTCCGAAATCAATGATGATCAAGCCAAAACGAATTAACATCCAGTCTATTTAACAACCATACACTCAGAATTTATCAATTTCAAAGCATCCACGCAGGTTGTAAATTTTGCTAAAAAAATAAAGAGTAAGGAAGAAAGAGAGAGACACAAGGTTTTACAAGGTTCGGCTTATACCCAGCCTACGCCCTCGCCTTTGAAAATCCACCAAAGGATTCACTAGTTCAGTTCCGCTGACGGGTGGAATAATACCGATTACAACCACTCCTTCCTTTAGGCTAGAGCCCGCCTCTCCAAACGATATTCCCTCGTTTGGTCAAACGATTCTACATCCCTGAATCATATATAAACAAGAAACAAGTTCAAGAAAGATTTGTATACAAAAGACACTCTCACAGCAGAGTTGATTAGTACAAGATTCAACACAAATATACTTCAAAGTAAATCAATATAAAAAGATTGAAGCTCAAATTGAATTTAGATCACCAAATATATCTTACAAGTATTAAAAGATTCAGACTTTGAAGGCTCTACTTCGGAATTTGTATTAGCAGCAATTCAGTAGTTGAAGTAGGATGAACACAAGAGAGATTGAGAGCTTTTAGAGAACTTTGATTACTGGAAAATTTCTTGGTGTAGAAATCTTTGAAGTTTGGGGCTATTTATAGATGTTTTAAAAGTATTTCCTTGCCCCCCAAGTTTACTTGGAGTAATCCTTGAGTTTTTCAAAAGAGTAGTGCCCAAGAAATTCATTTAAAAAATCTTCTCGTTGAAAATTTTAAAACCTATGCCGAGTGGCAGTCGCCTGCCACAACCTAGCAGTCGCCTGCCATAGAAGAAATCAAACGATACAGAATACTAGCAGTCGCTTTCCAGAACCCAGGCAGTCACTTGGCTTGACCACCCAGGCGCCTGGCTGTGCTTCGGAAGTCGCCTGGCACTGCCTCCTTAAAAATTCTTTTTATAAATTGGGCAGTCGCCTAGTTGTGCTGCTTCACTTTATATTCTTTAAAATTTTTTTTCTTCTTTTAAGACCTTATTTAATTTGATTTTAAAAACATACTTAAGGGTTTTTATAAAAATATATTTCTAAGTTTCTTTTGATTTATAAGAGCTTCAAGTCAGGTTATTTTGAAGTTTACATGAAGTACTTACATACAGACATCCTTAAAACTCTATTCTTTTGATCTTCAAGTAAGTCCTTATTCTTCTATGATCATATATCATCTTTGAGCTTTTGATCATCTTTCTTTCTTGATCTTTTTGTATAGTATTTTTATCATAAGCTTTATCATCCTTTTGAGCTTTGGACTATCTTTAATCTTTGCCTTCTTCCTGAAAGAATTTCACTTGAAACAAACCATATCAAACTTATCGTGATTTGTTATCATCAAAATAAGAATTGTAAGCCTTGTTAGGCCAACAATCTCCTTTTTTTTGATGATGAAAAATCTAGAGCAAAAAGTAGGAAAATACCTTTTAACATACATTTCCTTTTGAAAAAACATTACGGTTCATGGCTTCCCCTCTCAACAAGTATGAGGTTTTCATACAAGTATCATATAGGTATCATTAGGTTACACATATCATTAATGAGCAAGCATATAAAATGATTAGGTTATGAATATCATTATTAATCGAGCATACCCAATGCACTCATACAAGCATATACCAAATGTATTCGTACAATCATACATTTATACAGGCATATACAAAATGCATTCATACAAGCCATTCATACAAGACATTCATATACAAGCCATTCATATTTCTTTTTGCTCTTCTCTCAAACACTCTCCCCCTTTGGACATCAATCAAAAAGGAAAAGAAGGTGATACAACAAAAAGCATAGGGAAGAACTGAAATACAAAGTACTTTTAGGCCTTACAAACACAAAATAAATGCTGTCCGGTGAAATACATAGAAATACTAATACATAAGCAAAAGAAAATATCACAAGGATGAAGCATATCAACTTGAGGCTTCCTTAGACCCACTTTCATCTTCTTCTTCTTCTTCTTCTTGTTCATCAGAATTTTCAACAGATTCATCATCACTAGATGGAACCGAGCTAATATCCATTGGAGTTTTGCCTTTGGAAGAACTAGCCAAGTGTTTCTCAATCTTATCAACATGTTGAACAAGATTTGAACAATGAGTTTCCACAGTGGAAACCTTCTCCCGAAGAGTACCAAGATTAGTATTCATCTCATAGCTGAAATTCATATAGTGATTGTAAAATAGAATAAACTAAGAGGGAGTTTCTGGGTCTAGCTGTACTGAAGGGGCTGGCATGGAAGTTCGTGGAGGTGGTTCAAATGTGGTGTGATGATGTCCCTTGTGAAACCATCCTTGAGTAGTTTTCTTATATCCCATACGCTTAAGAATTGCGTTAGAAAAGATATCATAATGGGTTTTTCTAGTGAAGTTGAATGATGGTGTGAGAATGTTAAAATGTGCAAATACCATATTCAATATCCTAGCATATGGTAGAATGATACGAGGGGCATCAAATTTCATATTTATCCATTTGAGAAGTAAACTTGGAAGATCCAGCTTTTTCCCTTTAAGAATACACCACATAATAAAACAATCTAAGAAAGAAACATGGTCATGGGAACCGGATCGAAGTAGGATATTATACGTAAAAAGTTTATGCAGGATTATAGCTTGAAGATTGAGCTATTTGTAAATGGGTGGATGCCCATAGGAGATGGGTGTATTGTTTGTGACAAGAGGTAAAAATTCCTCTGGAGTGAATCCTTGGGCCATTATCCATTGTTTTTCAACAATTTGTACTTCGAAATCTCATGACTTAACTCGAAGAATTTTTCCCAAAGATACGTGAGTATGATGAATACTCTGCCCTAGGAGATTTGTTTTTATCCTATTGTCAAGTTTCTCCATGTTAGCATAGAAAATCCATACTACGTTTGGATAGTACCCTTTTGCTTGATATGTGATAAATCGTTCCCATCCAATTTCCTTAAAAAGCTCTATGATTTCAGGAAAATCAGATTTGAAGAATGTAACATCAAGTACTTTACCTAGAATTGGTTCTGCTGAAGCTATTTGATTTCTATAGAGAATTTTGACGTGAGGAGTTACTAACCACTTCTTTACTTCATCGTTGTTGATTCATGTGGGGGAAGAGGTACCCTTGTTAGCAACCGATTTGATTCGAGGCATGTTTATTTTGAAGAGTGAAATTGGTAAACCCTAGAACTTTATGTGAGATGATGCAGAGGTTGGGTTTGAATCAAGATTTCAAACGGATTAGGAAGAGAAATTGGTTTGAAAAAGAGTAGGAATGAAAGATTGTGGTGTGAGAGGAGAAGGGGTAGGCATCTGAGAGTAGTTAAAAGGACACATAACAGGGCTTTAAACCCTTACCCGTCGCGAGGCAGTCACCTGCTACGAGGAGGTAGGCGCTTGTCAACCAAGAGAAATACCAAGTCAGTAGCATGACAGTCGCCTGTCACCCAGGTGGTAGTTGCCTGCCAAGCAGATTTTAAATAGCTTCTCATATATACATCATTCCTAATTCTCGTCTAATGAATATGAACTGCTCCTCAAAGAGTGGTTTTGTGAATATGTCTGCTAATTGACCGTTTGTATTGACAAATTCCAGTGTTATGTCCTTGTTTTGCACATGATCTCTCAAGAAGTGATGTCTTATGTCCATATGTTTTGTTTTTGAGTGTGATACCGGATTTTTTGAAATATTTATGGCACTTGTGTTGTCACACTTTATTGGAATAGTTTGATATTGAATTTTGAAATCTCTTGTTGTTTCATATATAACATTTGGGCACAACAACTCCCAGCTGCTATGTATTCTGCTTCAGCTATGGATAATGCCATAGAATTTTGTTTCTTTGAGAACCAGGAGACTAATGAGTGTCCTAGAAAGTGACAAGTTCCACTAGTGCTATTTCTATCTATTTTGCATCCAGCAAAGTCTGCATCTGAATAGCTTATCATTTCAAACTCAGTTTCGTTTGGATACCATAAGCCTAGTTCGAGTGTGCTTAGAAGATATCTAAGAATTTGTTTTACTGCTATTTGATGTGATTCCTTAGGAGCCGATTGGAACCTAGCACACATACATACACTAAACATGATATCTGGTCTACTTGTTGTTAGATGTAGTAAGCTTCCTATTATCCTTCGATAATGCTTGGTATCTAGTGGTTTTCCTTTTTCATCCTTATCAAGACTCGTTGAGGTGCCCATGGGAGTTCCTATAGGTTTTCTTTCTTCCATATCAAACTTTTTCAACATGTATTTAATATATTTAGTTTGATTTATGAATGTTCCATTTTTAACTTGTTTAATTTGTAACCCTAGGAAGTAATTTAACTCTCCCATCATGCTTATCTCAAACTCTTTTTGCATAGACTTAGCAAATTCATTACACAAATCCTCATGAGTTGCTCCAAAAATAATATCATCAACATAAATTTGTACTATAAACATGTCTTTATTTTTGGTTTTTATAAATAAAGTGCTATCTATCTTTCCTCTTGAAAAATTGTTTTGAAGTAGGAACTTACATAGTCTTTCATACCAAGCTCTAGGAGCTTGTTTCAACCCATATAAAGCTTTTGTTAACTTAAATACATGATTTGGATTTTTTGAATTTTCAAAAACAGGAGGTTGTTTAACATACACTTCTTCATTTATATATCCATTTAAGAATGCACTCTTTACATCCATTTGGTATAATTTAAAATCCTTATGAGCTGCATAAGTTAGGAGCATCCTAATTGCTTCCATTCTAGCTACGGGAGCAAAGGTTTCATCGTAATCAATACATTCTTCTTGATTATAACCTTGTGCTACTAGCCTAACTTTATTTCTTATAACTACCCCATTTTCATCCTTTTTATTTCTAAACACTCATTTAGTTCCTATGATTGATTTGTCTTTGGGTGTAGGTATAAGTTACCATACTTGACTTCTTTCAAATTGATTTAATTCCTTTTGCATTGCTATAATCCAAGAATCATCTTTTAAGACTTCTTCTATATTCTTGGGTTCATCTTGAGATAGAAAGGCATAACGGTTACAAATATTTTTTTAATGAGGCTCTAGTGGTTATCCCTTTTGATGGTTCACCAAGAATTTGTTCTTTTGGGTGACTTTTAGCATATCTCCATTCTTTACGTAGTTCTAGTTTTTCTATGATATTTTCATTTGAATCTTCATTATTGTTTTCTTCTTTTATTTCAAGATCTTCTTCTTTTTGTGGAATATTTTCTTTTTCATCAATCTTAACTTTATAATCCCAACGGTACCTTCCGTTTCCCGATTGGTTGAATATCCACCAAAAAAATGAGGAAAAAGAGAGACGGAGACGGAGGGAAAAAAAAATGCAGGAACTCACCTGGGCCGTGTCCCCTTCTACAATTCAGACTTCTTGAAGGGAGGAAGGTTAAGGTTAAAGTTACTTTAATATATTATATTATAATAATATTATATTATATACTTATATATATATATATATATATATATATATATATGACCATCATAATACTTAATTTAACTAATTCAATTTAATAATAGTTAATTAATTAATAATAAATCCTAAATATTTATTAATTTAATTAATTAATTAATTAATTTATTTATTTATTTTTACATTTCCATACATACAATTTTTGGGGTCATTACATTCTCTCCTCCTTACAAAAATTTCGTCCTCGAGATTTATTACATAATCTTTCATTTCTATAATTTTATAATTTACTATACCTCATACAACTCAGTAAATATATCTCCCAAGTAAATTTTTGCATCATCAATAATTAAATAAAATCATCATTATCTTAAACATAAATTCATACATGCCCCCTTGGCAATATCTGCCTCAGTCGGGATCAAAGAGTACACTTGCGCTGATCCACCTCTACCTAGAGGTACTTGCTGGTTTCCCCCGATACGATAACGTCTGAAATCAACTAGCCAACCTTATACCACACATTTCCATATACTCCAATTTAAATATCAAACACCTAACTTGACCACAAATCATTAAATCACATCACTTAAATTATTCTCCTTCAAAGATTTTTCTACCTAAATCAACCAACCTAACCTTCGAGTTCAAATTCCAAGTTCTTATTTCTATGCTCAGAAACATCACCATCTTCGGATTTACCATGATTTTCTGAAGCTAACAACTTCTTCAGAAAAATACAGAAGACCATTAAGGGACTTCTGCCTCCAAGCTTACGAAACACAACTCAGAATTCCTAATGGTATCTTAATCTACCCATTCCTATCCTTATCACAACTCAATCCTATACTCTGGTATAAATAATCCCTAACCTAATATTCTAATATTTCCATATCCAGGCGATGTGAAATTAAGCACACTTTCATCTGGACATTGCTCTGATACCATTGCAACGCCCCAAACCCTTAAACCTGGTCCGGTGTGTTAAACCTGATAAAATCCCGATAATCCATAAATCAATATGTAGCGGAAAATATAAATATAGTCCTCAATCATATAATACCAGAGTTTATTATTCCTATCTATAATCCAAATTAAGTATTCACCACCTGTAATCACATATATACATGTCTCCAAAACATAACATACACTTCCAGTATTCACAACCATCCATTTCTCAAAAGACTTAACACAAAGAATATAAAACATAAATTTATACATCTTAAAATCATTATAAAAATATACCCTTTTCTCTTTATATATCCCAAGAATGTCATAAAACCTCGAGCTCTCTAAGCTCGTTCTCGAGGAAATCCTGAAAAAGATAAATTCATATTCGGGTGAGACACATCTCAGTAAGGGAAGAAACAATATATTAAAACAGTGTGTGGCTAACATGAGTTTATATAACAACATAATATTTAACATTTGAAAATCGTCAATATAATTTTCGAAATCATTCTTTGACCCTAATCAATCACATGCAAAATATTTAACCCACGAGATTACCCAAGGATAGGGGTGATTACCCGCCCATACAAGTAACACCCCTCTTCTATGATACATTTGGAAACCCAAGGGTCGCTATTGAAGCATATCAAAGCACTCACCTTACTCAGTAAGCCCTCAAGTATTAGATTAATCTCGTACTCACACAGTTCAAACAAAGGTTTACCAGCGAAGGCTCCAAGGATAGGGAAATTTACCCGTCCATACAAGTAGGTTCCCTTTGCCCTAGTATGTTATGTAGCCTACTGCTACATTTGATACTGCTAGTGCACTCGCCTTTCTCAGCAAGCCCTCAGGCGAAGAGTATGCTCCGCCACAGTTGTAACATGTTTTATTAGCATAAATACTTCTAATATCATAATACATTATTCTATCTATTATTTCAGTAATTCACATCCGTTCATGTTCTCAGCTTTAACATTGCATAGCATTTCACTTTACGTAACCTTTCACATTTTACATTGTTCACATTTCACACTTATTTTCGTTTCATTCATTTCCATTTTCATTTCATTTCATTATATACCCAGCATATTTCAGTTGTTTTACCCAACATCTTTCAGCTGTTTTACCCAACATCTTTCAACTGTTTTACCTAGCATTTTTCAACTATTTTACCCAATATTTTTCAGCTGTCATACATTTACATGGTTGTATTAACATACACAAGTAGCATGGTTCATATCATATTTCATTCTTAATGCTTTACTTACTTATTCTTCATTTCATACATTTAACCTATATTTGCACAGAACTTACATTTACTTATGCCACATAATTTAGCAATAAAATTCATACATTGCCTATAAAATAAGTCAACCAACATTTAACGTTTGCATATTGAAAATAGCTTTCATTTCTTACATAATTATCCTGAAAATATTTTCCACTTTCATCAGTTCATTTTCGCATATACGTATCTAATAAACAGCCCTAAACTCGGAAAAACATAATTTAAATGGTTGACATTTTAAACCCATAGTAAAACGTATACATGTATATATAACATAATTTATTTTCTATTAAATTCATAAAAACTATGGTTTAATATATATTTTTCCCCTCCTGATTTCTTGAACTATACAAACATGGACCTCGAAAAATACCTGCGGTGCTCACCCAGACCCTGAATCAAAAATCCTAATTCCATTAAATCAATCCTAAATAAAATACTATTTTAACATTTCTTAGGCCCATAAATTCCTAATAAATAATTATACCCTCAAATATAACCAATTTACCTAATTTCCCAAATCTCACTCTCGGTTTAGAGTGGGGTTTAAAAAACCCCAATTGGAAATTTACTCACACCAAAATGACAATGATCACGACTAGGACCTCGTGATGGTACATGATCATCAATTTAATGGAAGATTTAAGGAAAAATTAAGGATTTAGAGAAAATATACCTTTCCCGAGGAATGGTGCCCACGTCGATCTCATGATAAATCCACTCCAGTAAAAATGTTGGTGGCGGAGTTAGGAACCCAACGGTACCTTCCGTTTCCCGATCGGTTGAATATTTGCAAAAAAAAAATGAGGAAAAAGAAAGATGGAGACGGAGGGAAAAAAAATACAGGAACTCACTTGGGGCGCGTACACTTCTGCAATTCAGACTTCCAGAAGGAAAGATCCTTCAAGAAGGTTAAGGTTAAAGTAACTTTAATATATTATATTATATACTTATATATATATATATATATATATAACCACCATATTACTTAATTTAATTAATTCAATTTAATAATTAATTAATTAATTAATAATGAATCCTAAATATTTATTTATTTATTTACATTTCCATGCATACAATTTGTGGGGTCATTACACTACGTATCCGTCAGATGGAAGTAGTTGGCTATGGAACCACGGAGGTGTCGTTATCGTTGAGATAGAGTATACTCCAGTTCTTGACCATGCTCAAGATGGTTGGTGCACCCTTGATACCCTGTGCCCTCGATCGAACCTCTCCCGTTTTGGCCTGCTTTGGTTAGTACTTCTATTGAAATCTGAAGGAGCATAGTTAGAGGCACGACGTCCAACGTTTGATTTAGACCCCCAGTGTAACGACCTACTTAATTTCCATGTTTTTTTTTTTTTTTTTATACAATGACATTCTATATGCTCTGATACCATACTAGGAGTAAACCCAATCATGAGCCTAAGCAGCGAGAAGTAGAAATCAATAAGCATATCCATATATATTTATATACAATACCAGAGTGCTAATAGGTTTCCCAAAATTTACATATATCACTGTTCCCAAAATATCCTCAACTGGCTAGGGTTATACAAAAACACTCCCAAAAATATACTTACTCTCTACTAACAGGGCAGTACTGTGGCCCCTTCTATCTGCGAGCCTGGTCTGCTCGCTTACTCGGATCACCTGAACAATGATTCAACACTGGGATGAGCCAATGCTCAATAAGATGAAATATGCTATTATTAGTGTGTGGAAAATGAGCTACAATATTATGAAAATCTGTTTTCATATAATCATGTATAACTGAATATGTAAATACAGTACAAGTGATAAAATCCACCACCCTTTCCATGTTGCTTAACATAACAGTATTGTAGGTTACTATTCAAAATACTTCAAGTGTACATAAGTATGTTCCCTGTTTCTGTAAATCTGTATATACGTAATAGTAACTGAAAACTTTCCCTATGGATAACTGTGTGTCATGATTTAACCCCTCATGATAGGGTTGTGTAGCCCGTAGGCGGGATCTACACTGGTTGTCCGACCAAGGTAAATCACTATACTCTATCGATCTGATCTGTCCACTTCAACCCATATCTGATGGGGAGCCTGTCCACGTCAAGGGCCTAGGTGATTGACCTACTACCACGTATTATCTAAATCAGTGGTTGCACTCATAACTGAAATATCTGTAGCAA
Organism: Malania oleifera; assembly: GCF_029873635.1. Taxonomy (NCBI): domain Eukaryota; kingdom Viridiplantae; phylum Streptophyta; class Magnoliopsida; order Santalales; family Ximeniaceae; genus Malania; species Malania oleifera. Next base: position 32,569,070 of record NC_080422.1, read on the forward strand.
TGGTACTATGCTCTGCTGTATGGTCCAACAAGGTCTGATACTATATAATATATTTCTATATACACTAACTATTTTACCATGATTCTAAAATAATTGTAATAACCATGATACTGAATAAACTGTAACTGTAATCCATACGTCATGGTACTAAGAACTGTATAATCATAACACTGAAAACTGCATAATCATAGTATTGAAATTCGTATAATTATGGTACTGAGATTCGTATGGTACTAAAATTCATATAATCATGGTACTGAAATTCGTAAAACATATCTCCGTACTATTTCCATATTCTCAAGCCGCACAGAAATTTTTAACCATATTATATATATATAAATGATAAACTATATAACTTTCATTGTGAATAATCATTTTTTAAATACATGTAATTTATACTGAACATAGTGAAATTGCCTAGCATAGCATATTTCCCTTACCTGACTACTGGAAAGCCCCTATGGTTTACTGGCCTAACACCCGCAGGGCGTCCTACACAACACCCTGAGAACAATGTTTGCTAGAACAGAATATTAATATTTCTTTGCCTATGTCATTTCCTATAACTGTCAGAAGACAAAAAATGGGCTAAAAGGCCTTACGCTGAATTTGGGATGAAATCCAACTTCGTTTCACCAACGATCTGCTCTGGAAGACTTGCAGAGAACTTCGCCAGGAACATCATGGTGGCTTCGGATCGTTGATCTGGCGACTGGTAGGGCCAAAATATAAGAGAGAAGGGAGAGAGACCGTAGGGAAGAGAGAGAAGAGAGAGGCACAGAATTGGAATAAAAATCCGAGTTTTCACTATTTATAGGGCCAGATTCGTCGACAAGACATGTCACCTCGTTGATGAGTCCTTCAGTAAATTCGTCGACGAACCTTACCCTTCGTCGATGAAATTCAGAGTAGCCCAATCCTTTGCTCGGTATTTTCTCGTCGACGAGATCCTGAAGACCTTTGTCAACGAATCCCTGTATTCGTCGACGAAGCCTAGTACTTCTTGAAATTTTCTCCTTCTGTTACTGTTTCCATTTCTCTCCCTCATTATTATTAAAATACTATTATTCTTTGGGTCACTACATTCTCCCCTCCTTATAAAATTTCGTTCTCAAAATTTACTACCTGTATCTCTCTCTATACACTACATGATCCAGTAGAAGAAAAATGTCTATTTATTTTATTACTTGCCCTCACTTATGGCGGAGGACAACCGTGGTTACATGGGTAGTTCTAAGAGATTACAACCATAAAAGAAAATTTCCCCCAAAACCAAAATACTACCTAACTTATACTCTACATTACAATTACACTAGACTCAACAAAATAAAATTACCATCTTAGCATATACGTCAATACTATAATTCATCAAATAAATAGGGATATTTCCGTCTGATTTCATATTCAAGCTCCCACGAGGCTTTTTCAATCACGTGGTTTCTCCATAGAACTTTTATTAGTGGTGGTATCTTTTTGTTGCGCAATTCTTGTTCTTTCCTATCTAAAATATGTACTAGAGCTTCTTCATATGCTAAAGCCTCACTAACTTCCAGTTCTGTATGGCTGATGATATGGGAATGATCTAGGACGTATTTTCTTAACATAGAAACATAAAATACGTCATGAACTCGAAATAGAGATGGCGGTAAAGCTAGCCGATAGGCCACTGACCCAATCTTCTCAAGTATCTCAAAGGGGCGAATAAACTTAGGGCTCAACTTACCCTTCTTCGCAAATCTCAAGATCCCCTTCAGTGGAGTTATTTTCAGAAATACATGATTATCCACTTCAAATTCCAGTTCTCGGCGGCGAGTATTTGCGTAGCTTTTCTGCCGACTCTGCGCTGCACTGATCCTATCTTGAATAAGTCGAACTTTATCAACACTTTCTGAATTGTCTCTGAACCCAAAACTCGCCTTTCACCTACTTCATCTCAGAAAAGAGGAGATCGACATCTCCTACCATATAATGCCTTGTAGGGTGCTATGCCGATGCTAGTATGATAACTGTTATTATAAGTAAATTCAACTAACGGAAAAAACTGAATCTAGCTACCTCCAAAGTCTAGCACACAGGCACGAACATATCTTCTAATACCTGGATTGTTCTCTTAGTCTGATCATTGGGCTGAGGGTGGAAAGCTGTGCTAAATGCTAGCTGAGTCCCTAGTGTCTCCTATAAACTCCTTCAGAACCATGACGTAAAACATGGATCACAGTCCGAGACTATGGATACCGGCACTCCATGGGGTCGAACAATCTCCTGTATATATATCTATGCTAACTGATTCATAGGGTAGCTGACTTTAATGGGCAAAAAATGTGCTATCTTCGTCAATCTATCAACTATTACCCAGATGACATTCTGACCATGCAGCGCCGGTGGCAGCACAGTAACAAAATCTATGGATACATGGTCCCACTTCCATTTAGGAATGAAAAGTGGCTGCAACTGACCAGCCGGTCTCTGGTGCTCAGCCTTAACCTGCTGGCATGTCAAACATTGCTGCACAAACTCTACTATTTCTCTTTTCATGCCACTCCACCAGAAATAATCTCGTAGATCCCTATACATTTTCGTACTTCTAGGAAGAATAGTGTATAGAGATCTGTGTGCCTCCTCCAAAATCGTCATCCTGATGCTATCATCTGCAGGCACACACAATCTGGTGCGAAATCTCAAAGCCCTATCATCAGAAATATTGAATTCCTCTCCCCGACCATCCTGTATTTTGGCAAACACCTCCACTAACTCTGGATCATCTCTCTGAACAGCTTTAATCTTCTCATAAAGTGTAGGTTGTACAATCAAACTGGAAATAAGCACCTGAGGATCATCTTCCACTAATTCCACTCCGAGTCTTTCCAAGTCCATCTGAATCGGATGCTGAACTACCGCTGCTAGTTGTGTTGTGTCTCCTGATTTACGGTTCAGTGCATCAGCTACCACATTTGCTTTACCTGGGTGGTAACTGATGGTGCAATCGTAATCCTTAATAAGTTCCAACCACCTCCTTTGCCACATATTCAACTCTTTCTGTGTGAAGAAACACTTTAGGCTCTTATGATAAGAAAATATCTCACACCTCTCACCATATAAATAATGTCTCCAGATCTTTAGCACATGTACAACTGTAGCCAATTCTAGATCGTGAGTAGGGTAGTTCTTTTCATACTCCTTCAACTACCTGGACGTATACGCCACCATCCTACCATGCTGCATCAGTACACAACCAAGACCTTTCAAAGACGCATCACTGTAGATAACATAACCATCACCTCCTAATGGAATCGTCAGAACTGGTGTAGTGACGAGCCGCTGCTTTAATTCCTAGAAGCTCTGCTCACATTCTTCATCCCACACAAATCTGACATTTTTCCTAGTTAATCGTGTGAGTGGACCTGACAAAGCTGAAAACCCCTCAACAAAACGACAATAATAACCTGCCAGTATTAAGAAACTCTTGACTTTTTTGCACATTCCTCGGCCTAGCCTAATTCACCACCACGTCAATCTTGCTGGGATCCATTGAAATACCGTCCCCTAAGATCACGTGGCCTAAAATGCTACCTTCTCAAGCCAGAACTCACACTTGCTAAACTTGGCATAGAGCTTCTCCTCCCCAAGAGTTTGCAACACCTGCCTCAAATGCACCTCATGATCCTCAAAACTCCTCGAATACTCCAGTATATCATCAATGAAAACTACTACAAACTGATCTAGATACTGGTGGAAAACTCTATTCATCAAGTCCATGAACACGACTGGGGCATTTGTCAAACCAAATGGCATAACGAGGAACTCGTAGTGCCCATACCTAGTCTTGAAGGTTGTCTTCACGACGTCCTCCTTTTTTACTCTCACTTGATGATACCCGGATCTGAGGCCAATCTTGGAATATACCCGTGTACCTTGGAGTTGATCAAACAAATCGTCTATACGAGGTAGAGGATATTTATTCTTAATAGTAACTTTGTTTATCTTCCTGTAATCAGTACACATCCTCATGGACCCGTCTTTCTTCTTTACGAACAACACTGGAGCTCCCCACGACGATATACTGGGTCGTATAAACCCCTTGTTCAGCAAGTCTTGCAACTGTTCCTTTAATTCTCCTAATTCGGCTGAAGTCATACGATACGGGACCTTAGAGATCGGTGCAGTCCCTGGAGGTAAATCTATAGGAAAATCCACCTCGCGCATAAGAGGCAATCTAGGTAACTCTTCTGGAAAAACATCTGGAAATTCTTGTACCACTGGGATGTTGTTAATCTTCATCTCATTTTTGGGTACTTCTTTCACAGATGCTATAAACCCCTGGCCTCCATCCAGTAGTAATCTGCTCGCCTGTACGGAGGATACCAACTGTGTTGGAGCGCATACCCGTGAACCAATGATTCTGAATTCCTACTCTCTAGGAGGTCTGAAAATTACTTCTTTCTGGAAACAATCAATGCTGGCGTGATTGACATCCAACCAATCCATACCTAGGATTATATCAAACCCAAACATATAAAATACAATCAAATCAGCTGGTAACACTTTTCCCTGAATTTCTATCGGATAGCCTCTAAGTACCTTTTGACATTTGATCACTGACCTTGATGGTGCAGCTACTGACAGCGCTATATCTAATGACTGGGTCTCACTCTCAGATAATTTAGCATAAGATGCAGAAATGAAAGAATGAGTAGCACTTGAGTCAAAAAGAACAATAATTGGATATGATAAAACAGTAAATGTACCTGTCACCACATCCGTAGCAGTTTCTGCATCACCTGATGTCAGAGCGTATACTCGCGCTGGGGCCACATTCCTCTGCTGGACACCACGAGGCGCTTGGTATCCTCCCCAAGCTACCTAATGTCCTCCCAGATAGGGCCTGGGAGTTAGGAGCTGATCTTGCTGGCCTGGGCATTCACGTACCATGTGATCGGGTCTCCCACAACGATAACATACACCTCTGCCTACTCGACACTGCCCCAAATGATTTCTCCTGCACGTCTAACACACCGAGTAAGTTGGCGCACCATGGTTTCCATGAGGTCCTGCCATCTGCCTCTGATCCCTTATGGTGACCTCCTCTCCATGGATCCCTACTAGAGCCAGCCTGAAAACCCTAAGGCGCAGGCCTCTTCCTCTGACTCTGAGCTGCTACACCCCTCTGGATACCACTGTCAATGATCGCAGCTCTATCTACAACCTCTGCGAATGTCTAAGCCCTGAAACCAATCACCTGCTCAAACAGATTCTGCCTCAGTCCTTCTTCAAACTTGCTTGCCTTTTTCTCTTCATCAAGTGCTAGATGCGGAGCAAAACGTGACAACTCGACAAACTTAGCCGCGTACTGGGATACAGTCATCTGCCCTTGTACCAAATGTAGAAACTCTGCTGCCTTCGCACTTCGAACGATAGCAGGGAAATACTGCTCAAAGAACAGATCCTTGAATCGGTCCCACATCACTGGCACTGGAACTGGCCTCTGCTCCTCTATCAGTTGCACTACTCTCCACCGGCGCTTTGCCTCCCCTGTCAACTTAAATGTTGCAAATGCTACCTTCTGCTCATCTATACATGGAAGCACTACCAACGTCTCTTCGATATCCTAGACCCAATTCTCAGCTACAATTGGGTTATCTCTTCCAGCAAAGGATGAGGGCTTTATCCGCGTAAACTGCCCAATCGAATAGCCAAGCTCCCCAGAGCTCCTGGCCATCACTTGCTGAGTGACACTACGCAGTACAACATTTGTATCTCCTCCACCTATGCTAGAAGGTCCTGGCCTATCCTCCCCAGCATTCGTGCCACTACTTCTTCGGTCCATCTTGAAAACAAGAAACACACTTAAGCACTTTATCTCCTATACGGACCTATCCTGTACCAACTTAAAATTAATTACCTTCCCTGACCTTACCCAATATCCAGTTCTGTCACCTAGACACACGACCCGACAATAGTTTACTCTGGTTTTCCTGAAATCGTCACCCTAGGAAAATCACAGAAACCACCACGGCAATCCTGTATCTAGACAATCGAACAAACCTCAAATCCTTTTCCTATACTCTGGTATTGCTTCTGCTGCACTCTAAAGTCTACAAAACCTAGCAACCTAGGCTCGGATACCAAACTGTAACTACCTGCTTAATTTTCATGTTTTTTTTAATACAATGAAATTCTACATGCTCTGATACCATACTGGGGTTAAACCTAATCATTAGCCTAAGCAGTGAGAAGTAGAAATCAATAAGCATATCCATATATATATTTATATACAATACCAGAGTGCTAACAGGTTTCCCAAAATTTACATATATCACTGTTCCCAAAATATCCTCAACTGGCTAGGGTTATACAAAAACACTCCCAAAAATATACTCACTCTCTACTGACAGGGCAGTATTGTGTCCCCTTCTATCTGTGACCCTGGTTTGCTCGCCTACCTGGATCACTTGAAAAATGATTCAACACTAGGATGAGCCAACGCTCAGTAAGACGAAATTAGCTATTACTAGTGTGTGGCAAATGAGCTACAATATTATGAAAATATGTTTTCATATAATCATGTATAACTGAAGATGTAAATACAGTACAAGTGATAAAATCCACCACCCTTTCCATGTTACTTAATATAACAGTATTGTAGGTTACTATTCAAAATACTTCAAGTGTACATAAGTATGTTCCCTATTTTTGTAAATCTGTATATACGTAATAGTAACTGAAAACTTTTCCTGTGGATATCTGTCTGTCATGATTTAACCCCTCATGACAGGGTTGTGCCGCCCCGTAGGCAGGATCTACACTGGCTGGCCGACCAAGGTAAATCACTATACTCCATCAGTCTGATCTGCCCACCTCAACCCATATATGATGGGGAGCCTGTCCACGTCAAGGGCATAAGTGATCGACCTACTACCACGTATTATCTAAATAGGTGGTTGCACTCATAACTGAAATATCTGTAGCAACGGTACCGTGCTCTGCTGTATGGTCCAACAGGGTCTGATACTATATAATATATTTCTATATACACTAACTATTTTACCATGATTCTGAAATAACTGTAATAACCATGATACTGAATAAACTGTAACTGTAATCCATACGTCATGGTACTGAGTACTGTATAATCATAACACTGAAAACTGCATAATCATAGTATTGAAATTTGTATAATCATGGTAACTGGATTCGTATAATCATGGTACTAAAATTCATATAATTATGGTACTGAAATTCGTAAAACATATCTCTATACTATTTCCATATTCTCAAGCCACACAAAAATTTTTAACCATATTATATATATATATAAATGATAAACTGTATAACTCCATTGTGAATAATCATCTGTTAAATACATGTAATTTATACTGAACATAGTGAAATTGCCTAGCATAGCATATTTCCTTTACCTGACTACTGGAAAGCCCCTATTTTTTACTAGCCTAACACCCATAGGGCCTTCTACACAACACCCTGAAAACAACATTTTTCAGAACAGAATACCAATATTTCTTTGCCTATATCATTTCTTATAATTGTCAGAAGACCAAAAATGGACTAAAATGCCTTACCCTGAATTTGGGATGAAATCCAACTTCGTTTCACCAACGATACGCTCTGGCAGACTTGCATAGAACTTCGCCAGGAGTGTCATGGTGGCTTTGGGTCATCAATCCGGTGATTGGTAGGGCCAAAATCGAAAAGAGAAGGGAGAGAGACCGTAGGGGTGAGAGAGGAAAGAGAGAGAGAGAGGCACTGAATTGGAATAAAAATATGAGTTTTCACTATTTATAGGGCCAGATTCGTCAACGAGACACATCATCTCATCGACGAGTCCTTCAGTAAATTCGTTGACGAACCTTACCCTTCGTCGATGAAATTCAGAGTAGCCCAATCCTTCGCTTGGTATTTTCTCGTCAATGAGATGGGACCTCGTCGACAAGATCCTAAAGACCTTCGTCGACGAATCCCTGTATTCGTTGACGATGCCTAGTACTTCTTGAAATTTTCTCCTTCTGTTACTGTTTCCATTTCTCTCTCATTATTATTAAAATACTATTATTCTTCGGGTCACTACACCCAACATAGCTTTTTAGGAGTAGGGTAACATAGAAATTTACTCGCTTTCTAGTAGTATAGATTTACTTACTTTCATTTAATTGCTTTCCAATAGTTGGTTAGATTTCACCCATTGAAAAATACCACCTTTTATTATTTTTCATAACAAGGCTATAATAAACTAATCTGTAAGTGGATTGATAACTGTGCTTCGAGTCTCCGTGGATTGATACCTGACTTACCACTTTCTACTAAAATTGGGATTGTTAGGTTTATAAATATTATTTTAGTAGTTAAGGACCTAAGCCTTGGCGAGCCTACCAAATTTTGGCGTCGTTGCCCGAGACTTGGCTATGGTTATAAGCCAACTTCCGTTTTAGCGTATTATGGCCTTGTTCTTTTGATTTGCTCTCCTTTTATTTTCACTTTCTTTGATTAATTTCTATTTCTTTTATTTTATTTTCTGTTTGGGAAGTCTGAATCTTTGTGCTTTAAAGTGTGTATGTTTGGGCTACGTTCTTTAGAAAACGAGATAATTCTTATAGATCTTGAGATTAAAAAATCTCGTAGGTCCCTTAGGAAACCTATCTCTAATCCAAAAATCCAGAGAAAGTTGAGTCGTCTGAACTGAAAGCAATGGCCGAAGATAACCCCCCGGTTCCCGTTGAACAAATCCCGAAACCCCATGTTCCTCACCTACCTGTGGTGGGAGAGCAACACCTGTGGCCTCTTAGGGACTAATTTGTACCTGTGGCCTCTCAAGGACAAAGCCAAATATTGGCTAGCGTCCTTAGAACCGAACTCGGTGACCAACTGGGCCACCATGCAACATGAATTACTTAACAAGTACTTTCAAATTGGGAAGACTAATTAGCTTCGAAGAGCCATCTTAAGTTTCTCACAAATGGATGAGGAACTCTTTTTCAAGAATTGGGAGTGCTTTAGGGACATGTTTTGTAAATGTCCACTTCACTAGGTCCCTAAGTGGCAATTAGTCCAAACTTTCTACAAAAGGTTAGCCGAGAGAGATAGGTATATGGTACTTGGATTCTCTTTGAAAATCTAGCGAAAAATTCTCAACAGCACATGGTTCCCACTCGTAGACTACCCAATCCATCAAACTCTAAACCAAAAGGAGTTTATGAGTTGGCCATTGGTTAAGGCCTAGCCCTTACCTTGCATGTCATATCCAAAAAGTTAGATCAATGCCTGTACTTAGGACCACAAACAACAACGTGTGTAGAGGTTTGTGAAATCTGCTCTGACCCTTCCCACACATGTTATAATTGCCCACACGCACACTCCCAACTTGAGCTTGTGCATGAGGAAGTAAAGGCCACCCACAAATGGTATGATAAACCCTCTAATGACCCATATTCCAACACATACAAACCTGGGTGAAAACAACATCCTAACTTCTCGTGGAGGCCGCAAGTTCCGGGTTTTCAATCTCAAAGACCTCCATAAGCCCCGAATGCTTTGCCGCCATGCCTATACCAAAATCTCCAAAGTCATCCGGATTCAGCCCCCAGATTTTCAACCATACAGTAACCGTATCCTTCACAACCCAAATATAATTCATTTTAGGAGACGATGTTGATAGCCCTTAAGCGAATCAAAGCTAACCGTCAAGTGGACCGACAACTCCTTCACTCCCACTCCCAATCTATTGCAAAGCTAGAAACTGCCATGGGACTACTAGCCGCTACTTTAAGTCAGAGGGATGAGGGTAAGTTACCAAGTCAACCCATAATAAATCCAAAGGGACAATATGGGGTAGAATGTGAACCGGACGCTGGCCTCTCATTATACTCTGAGCAGGCCCAGGCAGTAACCGCATTTCAAAATAGCATGCTGACAGCCGAATAAGGTGAGGAGCAACTCAGCACGGGGGAGACCCAAGATGAAAAACTGGAAGTACCCAACACGGATTCATGCACTCCCTCTTTCTCTAGTCGGGTACACAGACCATTGAGTCTCCCACCCACCACCAGAAGAACCACACCTCACTTCGCCGCTCATAGGGCTTTTCATGGCTACTCAGTGACACATCTAGAAGCCCCACTCGCACCCTCTATATTTAGGAAAGAGGCTTCCACCGAGTCTATTTGGGATATGTTTAAACAAGTGTGAATGGATAAGCCTCTCCTCGATAACATTAAGCAATCACCAGCGTTTATAAAATTCCTTAAGGACTTGTCAATGTAGGAGATAGAATCAAGGGTGCACATGGATGGTTTGGTTAAGCAGGCTGAGCATATGAGTTCCATAATACTAAAGCACCTTGTTCCTAAACTAAAAGACCCCGGCTCACCTACTATTTCATGTGTAATTGGCAATTACACCATTGATGGGCCCTTCTAGATTTAGGAGCAAGTGTGAACATCCTTTCTTACTCGGCCTATCAAAAGCTTAACCCAGGAGTGTTACAACCCACCTCGATTTCTATATATGCCTTGCTGATCGATCTCTTAGGAAACCTCAGGGTGTGGTAGAAGACGTAGTAGTTAAGGTGGGAGATTTCCATTACCCTGTTGATTTCATCATTTTAGACATGGAGATTTCCACCAACCCGATCCCTGTCCTTTTGGGACGACCATTCCTAACCACGACTAATTCTTGCATTCAATGTAGGACGGGGATTATGGACATCTCATAGGGCTCTAAGCAAAATAGGCTGAATATATTTAATGCTTCCCAATATCCTCTAAACACCGTCCAAGCTATGGATGAAGACGTGATTGACAAAGTTGTCAGGGAAACAACTCCTTCAATGCTATGGAAACACCTTTGGGAAATCACACTGTAGCTAGACAGCCCTACCCATGCTAAATTTGAGGATCCTCTTGAGTTATGCTAAAACATGAGTGGGACCCCAAATCTGAAACTAAGTTTGGGGTGTGAGGAAGAGAAGGGAGAAACCAATATTAGCTGGGATCCAGGATGAGTTTGAAATGAGCTTTAAAGTGTCTAGCTAGAGACGGTAAACTTAGCGCTTCTGGGAGGCAACCCAACAGTTTTTATTTTCTTTTTAAAGTCCTTAAGGTAGTTAGAATAGACAAACTAGAAGTTAGAGTCTTCGAAATAGGTTTTAGGGTAAGTGAGGGTCGTGACCAAGTACACGACCGTCACAGGTGAAAGGCGACCTAGTCAGACCCTTGAGTTGTTCTGAGCATGAAGAACACTGAGAGGGTCGACCAGGTCTGTGACTAGCATTGAGCTGGGTGGCACTGGTCGAAATCATCGAGAGATTGTTTAAAACTTGGTTGATTCCAACTCTTTGTCTCCTGCATTCTCATCATAGGCGAGCATTGTCACCCTCCTTTCGCCTCACCGCTGGAGCAAAAAGCATTCCCTTGGAAATGTCTTCTTCTTCTGATTCATCCCCGGTATCCTTTCATGCATGATATCAACCAACTTCTAAGAGGCGACAACTTGGAGCTTTGCCACGATGAGGCTCTTCATCGAGGGGCTGGTAGAGTTCAGTGGCACTGCAAGAGAAGGTGTACATGGTATGGGCACCCCGCCGATGTCTGTGGCAGACTCCACGACAGGGTTCGATCCCACGACTAGTAGGTGCGCCCTATTATGTAATGCCACCATTTGTGGAACAACCCTCCACCGATCTCCATGAAGTTAGGTTTCCCCACCCATTACCATTTCAATAATTCCACCCTACCATGTTGTATCCCACCATCGGAAGCCTTTGACCCTTCCCCCATAGAGCCTTCGGCTCCCAGGCCTGACCCACAACCATGGCTATACCCCTTTCAGTCATATCAGTCCCTCCCGCCATGAACAATGCCTAACCAGCCGAGGCCACTCTAGGCTCTTTAGCCACGACTTCAGTACTTGCAAGAAACAGCATCTGCTCATGACGCAACATTGGCCAAACCACTGATGATTTCATCTGATTTGGATTCTAACTCTGATTCCGACTAAAATCAATACAGTTGTGTTAAGTAATATTGGGTCTTGTAATATGTCTCTACGGCATTGGGTCGTTTTCTTTCTTGATCTTGCATGAGTCCACCATGTTTTGTTGTTACTCTCATGCTTGCACTATATTGTATTGATTGGGATATGAATGAAATGCCCATGGTGCTTTTGACTAATATCTATCTTTTCTGCTACAATGTATTCTTACTTGCATGTTATTTTGGGTTATTATATTTCGTAGGGCACTGTTTATTCTTGCTAGCACCATGCACGGTCCTATCCCTTGCCCGAGTTCTATTTTTTTTTTTACACTTCAGTGAGGACACTTAAGTTCTAAGTTGGGGGTAGGGGGTAGTACATTGCATGACATTATTTCATGCACAAAAATTACACAATTTAAAAAAAAAAACAAATTCCAGTAAACCATGCTAACATATTTTATACCTTTTACATACACCCATATAACCTAAGGTTATATGCATAAACTTTTTAATTATATGATTTCACTATGCTTACCAACAATGGAGTAAATCAGTTGTATAAAATTTGCATAACATGACCGATAGCTTGACATTACTCTAAGAAGTTGACTAAGTGGTTTGTTTGGGTTAATATTGCAATGTAAACTCATGTATTTACATGGTACTTCATGGGGTTAAGAACACACTCACACATGATTTGTAACACTGAGGGTCCTTTAAGAGTACTAAGTGAACAAACATGGCGACTATGACACCTTGTGAGGTACTTAAGCCATCCGTTCATTTCTCGAGTTTTTGACGTCAAACTCGGAGTTTATAAAACTCACCTACCCTTCTTTCACTATATTTTCTTTGTCAACTAGTCTTTGTTCTTGTATTTGCTAACCTAAGAGGTAACATCAAGTGGGGAGATATAAATCTAGGCCTTGTAGCTTACTCAAGACATAAAGGTTAAGCCACCCCTAAAGACTGACTTTTACCACGGACCCCTGTTCGAGCTACACTCCCATTGGAAAACATGAAGATAGTAAAAAAAAAAAAAAAAGTGATGATTGTTTCAGCTGACCATGAAAAAGAGAAATCTGAGCAGAGAAAAAGGAAAAGATAAAAAATATACACCTGCTATGAGAAAAGATAAAAAGGTCAAGCTGAGAACACACACTACAAGTCTGCATGTATGAAGAATCTTTTGACCAATGCATCTGTTGAAATTCACACAAGTCTGGGAATAAGTTCCTTAAGAGTGGTCTTGATTAAATGTGGTGAGTGAGTGAGAAGATGCTATGGCGAATGACCCAACACCTCAACAAAGGCTAGATTCCTTTCGTATAAGACTAGTCACTCCACACTTCTGGCGTCAATTCTTCAGTAATGCGGGACGTTTGATCATGACACTCTTCCTCACATATGAGAGTGAACCCATTTTCTTGAGTGAATTTTGAGGGAATAAACCAGTGAGGCTGAGTCAAGACGACCGTTCTATAGGTGCCTTTGAGCATTCTAAGTGAGACAAATCATGCACTTTACATATGCTTTGTGAGGTGACCTATTCATTCTTGGATTTGTATGCTAATAATAACTTTGAATTATAATCATGGGTTAATTCTCTATGAGTGATATCTTGAAATTACTTTGTTGTGTTGAGTTTTGCATGATTGAAATGCTGTGGAGTGTGTGTATAACGGAGTCATGTATGAAGGATTTGTACGCAATAAGGTTATATTTCTGTATATAAAATGGTATGATTATGTTACATGTGTTTCCACTTTTTATTCACTACACTAGTGTTTGTGAGAATAGCCCTGGAAACTCTCACGAGACCAGAACTCATCCACTAGGATCAACCAAGGGTTTTGAAGCCTTGTTGCATATGATAAATGCAATTGTATTTCCCATAAAAGAGGATATAGGCAGGATTTGGTAGTTTTTCATAGATTTTTCTTTGCTCGAGGACTAGCAAAGTGTAAATTGGGGGTTGTGATGAGCCCCGAAAATATATGATTTTAGATCCTCATTTACTTGTACTTATCCTCATTTTATTATATATTTACCAAGAATTATCATTGTTCAGAGTTATGCAAGGTTTGTTTGTCTTTTCAGGAAAAAACAAGTAAAAATCATGGAGTTAAGCATTACAAGAAGCCAAGGAGATATTGGAGGATTCAAAGCTCGAATTCAAACATTCAGCCAAGCTCCAGAGGCTTCAAAGCATAAATGGGCAAGAAGATAATGCTCTACTATGTGGCGTGGCCAGCAAACTACAGGGGCGACTTAGTCATCTACTGCAAACTCCAAGGTTCGGACTGAAATCAGAATGCTGCAAGGTTCGACCAAGTGCTTGACTAAGTGACCCACTGGGGCAACCACATCAAGATACTGAGATAGAACTGAAATTCAGAAGTACCGAGAGTCTCGACAAAGTGTTTGACCAAGAGACCCTCAAGGGCGACTATGTCGAGATACTGAGATTTCCTGAAGATCGAGATACTGCAAGTCTTGACCATCAACTTGACCATCAAGACCTTGAGGCGCAACATGATCGACAATGCCAAAGATTCAAATCCCTGCTTTCCTAGGAGAATCGACCAGGCTTTCCTAGGAGAATAGACCAGGGCGTGCACAACAATGACAGAGGAGTGACTTGGTCGACAACGACAATCTTGTGCACGAGATTTGCTGCAAACCTTCCTAAATTGTAAAACAAACCTTGTAAACCCTAGAGCCTATAAATATTTGCTATGAACACAAGCTCTGGGTTCCTCTTTGGCCTCTTTTAGGTTAGTGATAGACTTAAGATGTCATTGAGAGCAAAGTTAGCTTAGGAGTAGCATATTTTTCATTTCTTATTTCGATGTATGCATGAAGTGTTCGACGGCCTATGACAACCGGTGGTGTTCGTGTGCTATTCGTGTATATTACACGATCACTCTCTTGTACCCTTTGGCGTTAGCGAAAAACTTTTTGAATACAAAAGGGATGATCTTTTTATCTGCTTTCTTCGTTACCACTTTTGATTTACTGTTTTCCATTTACTTGTTGTGTGTTTGATGAAGGATTGTAGCTAAGTATAAGCACTACTACGTATCCGTCAGAGGGAAGTAGTTGGCTACGAAACAGTGGAGGCGTTCGTTATCTTTGAGAAAGGGTATACTCCAGTTCCCGACCGTGCTCCGGATCGTTGGTGCACCTTTGCTTCCCTGTGCCCTCGATTGACCCTATCCCGATTTGGCCAGCTTGGGTTAGTACTTCTATCAAAAATCTGAAGGAGCATAGTTAGAGGCACGGAGTCCAGCGTCTGATTCAGACCCCAGCATCGCTTTTTAGGAGTAGGGTAACATAGAAATTTACTCTCTTTCTAGTAGTATATATTTACTTGCTTTTATTTAATTGTTTTCCAGTAGTTGGTTAGATTTCACCCATTGAAAAATACCAACCTTTTACGTTTTTTTCATAACAAGGCTATAATAAACTAATCTGGAAGTGGTTTGAAAATTGCGCTTCAAGTCTTCGTGGATCGATACCCGACTTACCCACTTTCTATTGAACTTAAGATAGTTAGATTTATAAATATTATTTTTGGTAGTTAAGGACCCAAGCCTTGCCGTGCCAACTAGATCCTGAAATCTAGAGACCTCCGTAAGATTTCCCATTTGGACGTCTCTCTCTCTCGCCATTCTCTCTCCTCCGCCAACTCACACTTTCTCCTCGATTTCTTCGGCCAAGTGGGCACCAATCGAAAAACGAAAAATGCCGCTGGGTTTCATTTTGCATCATCGACATTTTAAAGAGAGTGGATTTGTCGTATAAGCGTTGTAGGTACCACTCTTGGGATAAGGTAAACCCACTATCTCTTTCTTCAATTTCTCCCCAATCTTTAGCCAAACTGGCGATCAAAAACCACCACGATGATCTAGGAGAGTTTCTTTACAAGTCCAGCGGAGTAGATTTTTGAATTGGGCTTTCCAGGAACCACTTCGAGGATAAGGTGAGGAGTACAAATTATGTGGGGTTTTTTTTTTTTTTAACCGATTAAATTGTAGTATTTAATTATATCAAATTTTTGGGAGTGTTTTGGGAATAAGTTAAATTGTAGGGAATGTATTATATTAGATTTTTGGAGATATTTCTAGGATTAAATTAAACTGTAGGAATTCGATTAAATATAATTTTTGGGGAACATTTTGGAATTAAGTTAAATTGTAGGGATTGGATTAAATTAGAATTTTGGGGATATTTTGAAATTAGATTAAACTGCGGGTATTTGATCATATTGGTATTTTTTTTAATATGTTAGAGATTAAATTTAAATATGTGAAGTGGATCATACCCCTGTTTTTAGAATTTAACTTGTTAACGAAAGTATGTGACCCTAGGGATATTATAATAATTATTAATCCATGACTTAGCTGATTATACTGAAATATGTCGTTACAGGGTTTGTGTTCTAAACGTCATAGGCGTCAGTTTAGGAATCTTATAGGCACACCCTCCTTGAATAAGGTGAGGGGAATAATTAGGCCAGTTGTTTTGTAAATTCTATCGGTTAAAATGGAAAGTATATGTGTATGTATATGATTATCATGCAAGTTTTGAAGCCAACCATTTAAAGTGAGGGTTTTGAGCTTAGGGTTGTGTTCATAGCTATTATTTTTGAAAATGAACCGATTAAAGTAAAAAAAAGGCTACATGATTTAAGTAATGGATTCTCTGGATAATTTGACTAGTTGAAATGATTGGTTGGAATTGTTTTACATTTTCTAAAATTGGTCAAGGTGAGTAGGATTAATTATCTTTGTTTCTCTTATTAACGCTTATTTTGAGTGTTAGATAAATTGTGGAGATAATTTAACCTATATTTTCAGTAAAACAGATAATGAACATTGATTGACTTATTATTTCAGTAACTATATAAATATGTGTATTATTCAAATCGTGTGGCATGAGGAAAAATTAAAATAATGTGTTGAGTTATGAAATATGTATAATATGTTGAAATACTGAAATGCATTGGGATTATATTGTATTTAGAATTGTTTAATTAGAACAAAATATTAATGTTAAATTGTAATGTATGGTTTGAGAACTTAGGTGGAATAGTACGCACGGTACCGTTGCGAGAGTTATGGAGAGTTTAGTGCAACCACACGTCTTAGAGAGAGTGTTAGTATTGAATTGTCGATTGAGTTGTGAAGGGTAGAGTCCCCCTAGGAGTGTAGACAAGCATGGAAAAGCCAATCAGACTAGCAGACTGAAGAGTTGGGAATTGATTTAACTATGGTCGGCCAACTAGAGTTTAGTCTAGCCTACGGGCCGCACAACCTGTCATGGGGGAGAAGCATGTCCGTTTTTATCCATCTGGCAGTGAGTTCTAAATTCATATCTGTAGATTTAACTAGAGTATAACAAAACAATGCATGTAAATACAGAACAATACAAAATATATGAAGATTGAGGCTGTGAAATGTGATAACAAAGTATGTATAGAAGAGTGCATGTAAATACAAAACAATGTATGTGAATACATACAATATGAAGACAGAGGATGTGAAATGTGATAATAGAGTATGTGATAGGAGAACAGAGTATAAGAAAACAAAGATTAAGAAGAGTTGGGTCTTACAGAGATAACAGCATAAAGAGTAAAGTAACAAATTATTAAATGTATTAAATATAGTAGTATTATATGTATTTGAGGCGAAGTAAACTCTTCGCCCGAGAGCTTGCTGAGAAAGGCGAGTGCCCTGATAGGTATCAGTTCTAGCCATACTAGATTGCATAATGTATTAGAGCAGAGGGGAGCTACATGTATGGGCCTGTAATCTCCCTTATCCTTGGAACTTTCTCTTATAAATAATTTTGTGTTTGTGTGTGTGTTTGTGTGTGTGTGTGTCTGCGTGCGTGTGTATAGTAGTATTATATGTATTCGGGGCGAAGTAAAATCTCTGCCCGAGGGCTTGCTGAGAAAGGTGAGTGCCCTGATAGGTATCAATTGTAGCCATACCAGGTTGCATAACGTATTAGAGCAGAGGGGAGCTACATGTATGAGCGTGTAATCTCCCCTATCCTCAGGAACTTTCGCTTATAACTTTGGTTAATTAACAACTGATGATATTTTGTATACACTAAACTCATGATAACCACACACTGGTATTAATCTATTCCGTCTCACTAAGATGTTTCTCACTCGTTATACAATTAATCTTTTTTAGGACCTTCGTGTGATTAAGCTTAGTGAGCTCGGGGTTGGGTTTGTAAGCATAGAATTTTTGTGAGAGGGTACAAATCTTGGTTGTATTTTTGGGTTTATGTTTTTAGTTTTCTAAGATGTATATATATGGATACTGGATGTTGGGAAATTTTTGGGATGTTTATATAGAACTCTGGTATATTATTGAGGATGTTTATTTATTTTTCCGCTGCGTGATTGAGGTTATGGTATTAGACACAGGTGATTGGATCACATCGCACCCCGGGCCACGCTTAGTGGGCTCGGAGCGTGACAGAGTAGTATTAGAGCATTAGGTTGTTAGGTTCTGTAGACTCTAGGATGGATTAATACCAGAATATAGGATTAAGTTAGGATGAGGATAGGAATGGGTAGATTAAGATACTGTTAGGAATTCTGAATTGTTTTTCGTAGCTTGGAGGCAAAAATCTCTTGATGAACTTCTGTGATTTTCCAATTCAGTTGCGAGTTTTAGAAAACCACAGTAAATGCATCGACGAAAATGTTTTTGAGTAGAGAGGTTGGAACTTGAAATTAGAACTCGAGGGATAGGTTAGTTGATTGTGAGGAAAAGTCTTTGAAGGAGAATTTGGGTAATTTATGTGTTGTGATTTGACGGTTTGTGGTCAAGTTGGATGCTTGATGTTTTTAATTGAGGATTTGAATGTTCAGTAATATATATAGGCATATTTGAGGAGTATATTAAATTTGTGGTATGATGATGATCAAGTAATTTTAGGGTTACATAAAATGATTGATTAACAAATTTCGAGGATGAAATTTTTATAAAGAAGGGAGAATGTGACAACCCCAAAAATAATATGTAAGTGTGTTTCAAAAAAATTAATTATTAATTATTAATTAATTAAATATTATTAAATTAAATTAATTAAATTAAGTAATATAATGGTTTTATATATATATATATATATATATATATATATGTAAGTAATATAAATATTATATGTTAATGGAAGAAGCTTCAAGATAAAATTTTTTCTTTGATCCTGAAATCTAGAGACCTCCACAAGATTTCAAATTTGGACGGCTCTCTCTCTCTCTCTCTCTCTCTCTCTCTCACACCATTCTCTCTCCTCCGCCAACTCACTCTCTCTCTCTCCTTGATTTTTTTTGGCCAAGTGGGTGGTGATCAAAAAACAAAAAATACCCCTGAGTTCCATTCTTCGCCACCAATAGTTTAACCAAAGTGGATTTGTCGTAAGAGCATCGTAGGCACCACTCTTGGGATAAGGTAAACTCACTCTCTCTCTTTAATCTCTCCCCAATCTTTGGCCAAACTGATGATCAGAAACTACCACGATGATCTAGGAGCGTTTCCCTACAAGTCTAGCGGAGTAGATTTTTGAACTGGGTTTTCCAAACACCGCTTCGAGGCTAAGGTGGGGAGTACAAATTATGTGGGTTGTTTTAAAAATTTAACCGATTAAATTGTAGTATTTAATTATATCAGATTTTTGAGAGTGTTTTGGGAATAAGTTAAATTGTTGGGAATGGATTATATTGGATCTTTGGAGATATTCCTAGGATTAAGTTAAACTGCAGGAATTTGATTAAATAGAATTTTTGGGGAATATTTTGGAATTAAGTTAAATTGTAGGGATTGGATTAAATTAGAATTCTGGGAATATTTTGAAAATAGATTAAACTGCGAGGATTTGATCATATTGGTATTTTTTTAATATGTTAGAGATTAAATTTAAATATGGGAAGTGGATCATACCCCTGTTTTTAGAATTTAACTTGTTAGCGAGAGTGTGTGACCCTAGGGATATTAAAATAATTATTAATCCATGACCTAGCTGATACTACTGAAATATGTGATTACAACGTTTGTGCTTTGAACGCTGTAGGCGTCGATTTAGGAATCTTACAGGTACAATTTCCGTGAATAAGGTAACGGGAATAGATTAAGCCAGTTGTTTTTTTAAATTCTTCTGGTTAAAATGGAAATTATATGTGTACAAGTAAGTTTTGAAAGCCAACTATTTAAACTGAGGGTTTTGAGCCTAGGGTTGTGTTAATAGCTATTATTTTCGAAAATGAACCGATTAAAGGAAAGAAAAAGGCTATAGGATTTAATTAATGGATTCTTTGCATAATTTGACTAGTTGAAATGATTGGTTGGAATTGTTTTACATTTTCTAAAATTGGTCAAGGTGAGTAGGGTTAATTATCTTCGTTTTTCTTATTAACGCTTATTTTGAGTATTAGATAAATTGTGGAGATAATTTAACCTATATTTTAAGTAAAGCAAATAATGAACATCGATTGACTTATTATTTCAGTAATTATATAAATATGTGTATTATTCAAATCGTGCCGCATGAGGAAAAATGAAAATACTGTGTTGCGTTATAAAATATGTATAATATGTTGAAATACTAAAATGCATTGGGATTATATTGTATTTAGAATTGTTTAATCAGAGCAAAATATTATGTTAAATTGCAATGTATGGTTTGAGAACTTCGGTGGACCATAGTACGCACGGTACCGTTGTGAGAGTTATGGAGAGCTTAGTGCAGCCACATATCTTAGAGAGAGTGTTGGTTTTGAATAGTCGATTAAGCTGTAAAGGGTGGAGTTCCCTTTGGAGTCTAGACCAGCATGGGAAAGCCAATCGGACTAATAGACTAAAGAGTTGGGAATTGATTTAACTCTCATGGGCCAACAAGGGTTAAGTCCAGCCTATGGGAAGCACAACCTGTCATGGGGGGAAGCATGTCGGTTTTTATCCATTTGGCAATGAGTTCTAAATTCATATCTGTAGCTTTAACTAGAGTATAACAGAACAATGCATGTAAATACAGAATAGTGTATGTGAATACAGAATATATGAAGATAGAGGAGGTGAAATGTGATAACAGAGTATGTACAGAATAGTGCATGTAAATATGGAATAGTGTATGTGAATACATAATATATGAAGATAGGGGATGTGAAATGTGATAACAGAGTATGTTATAGGAGAATAGAGCATATGAAAACATATATTATGAAGAGTTGGGTTTTATAGGGATAACAACATACAAAGTAAAGTAACAAAGTATTAAATGTATTAAATATAATAGTATTATATATACTTGGGGCGAAGTAAACTCTCCGCCCGAGAGCTTGCTGAGAAAGGCAAGTGCTCTGATAGATATCACTTGTAGCCATACTAGGTTGCATAACATATTAGAGCAGATGAGAGCTACATGTATGGGCGTGTAGTCTCCCCTATCCTCAGGAAATTTCGCTTATAAATAATTGTGTGTGTGTGCGTCTGTGTGTATAGTAGTATTATATGTATTTGGGGCGACATAAACTCTCTGCCCGAGGGCTTGCTAAAAAAGGTGAGTGCCCGGATAGGTATCAGTTATAGCCATACCAAGTTGCATAACGTATTAAAGTAGAGGGGTGCTACATGTATGGGCATGTAATCTCCCCTATCATCGGGAACTTTCACTTATAAATACTTGTGTGTGTGTGTGTGGGTATGGTCTGAGAATGACTTTATTACTGTGGTTAATTAACAACTGATGATATTTTGTATACACTAAACTCATGATAACCACACATTGGTATTAATCTATTCCGTGTTATTGAGATGTGTCTCACTCATTATACAATTCATCTTTTTCAAGACCTCCGTGTGATCGAGCTTAGCATGCTCGGGGCTGGGTTTGTTGGCATAGCATTTTTGTGAGAGGATACAGATCTTTGTTGTATTTTTGGGTTTATGTTTTTAGTTTTCTGAGATGTATATATATGGATATTAGATTTTGAGAAATTTTTGGGATGTTTATATAGAACTCTTGTAACGATCTAAAAATCTATACCATTTTTTTTTTCAATTAAACTTTACTATATACTGAAACTTAATTTACTCTGATACCCTTGGATTATTTACTGTAACATCTCAGGCCCCAAATGAGCACTGAGGAAACCTTGTTCATTTAACACACCTACGCAACAGTAAACATAAAACTGTACATCCATATTTTCAATACTAGAACTCAATAATCTCCCAGTAATATCCACCAACACCCTGGAAAACTACCCAAAAACACATCTCCTTGAAAACACTTACCCCATAACCAGGGCTGTGCAATAATCTCTCTATCAGCGAGCCTGATCTGCTTGTCTAGCTGGATCGCCTAAAAAATGTTAAACCACTAGGATGAGACAATGCTCAGTAAGAGGAAATATGCTCTTACTAGTGTGTGGCGACTGAGTTTCGTAAATACTATACTGATAAATATCTAAAACTGTAAAAACTAGTAAAACAATATACAGTACAACTTGCATCTATTATAATTTAAAATACAACTGTAATATCTGAGTTTTCTACTTTTCCATACTTCTAGTATCATAATATATCTATTGCTATTCTGTAAATTTGTATACATATACATAATTGTGATATTTACCTTGGAAAATTTTACATGATGATTTAACCTCTCATGACAGGGTTGTGCGGCCTGTAGGTGGGACTTAACTTTAGTTGGCCCACCAAGATAAGTCAACTATAACTCTACCACTCCTCAGTCCGGCCATCTGCAATCCCTCAAAGGCACGGTACTGGTAACTACCTCGTCAAACTGGCCACCTTAACCTAATTCTCTGAGGGGCCTACAATCTCTCCAGGCATGGTTGACGGAATCCTCCACACACTATCTGAGATGTGTGGTTGCACTCTAATTTGTAATAGTAACGATACCGTACTCTGTTGATATCTGAACTAATTCATCAGGGTCTGATACTGTATAATACTATTTTCTATATATACATCTTACTGTTTCATCATGATTCCAAAATAACAATAACACTGTACGTAAACTGTTCTGAAAATACTATAATATCTTAACTGTATAAACTGTAATAACTATTCTGTAATATATGAATTGTATAAACTGTAATATCATAGTGTTATGACTATAAAATTCTGAAAATCATGGTAATCTGTAAATGCTATAAAATATCTGTCTATATATACACTGTAATTCATCATTCTGTAAAATTTGATAAAGCATATTTTTGCATAAATACTGCAAATCATAGTAATCTAAAAACTGTAGGATTTCTGTACTGATCTAATAATATCTCATGCCATACAACTAAATAAATAAATATTCCATATTTTGAAAACTGTATCTACTAATATACAAATAATTTGCATACTAGATAATAATCTGGAAAACATATAATTTACTGATAAACATTCCAAAATTCCTAACATAACATATTTTCCTTACCTATCTGATTGGGAGGCTTGCCTCCAATTCAATCCTCACGCCCTCGGCGTACCAACCTCAAAATCCTGTAATTACATATATACAAATTCTCTAGTAAAACACCGAATTACCCAGAAAATCATCATACTCACATTTCCTGAATCTGCATATTCATAATTTCCTAAACTATAATTTACCTGGGTTCCTGGAGAAATAACCGCTTAGGTCCTTAACCCATGTCTGCAGGGTCCCAAAAACACCCTAATCTTGAAATGATAACACCTTAATTTTACTCCACAAAACATCAGTATATTCTCATAGAACACAAAATATGGGCTTAGATAAATTTGGTAATAGTGGAAATACCAAAATAATCTATTAACCCTGAAATTGGGATGGTGCCCAAACTTCTCAAATCAATATTCTGCACTGGCTATGTTGTAGAGAATCTCCCCAGAATCATCGCGGTAGCTTCTAATCGTCGAACTAGGAAGAAACGGAGCTGAAAATCTAGAGAGAAGTGAGAGAAATCGAATTCTAGAGAGAGAGAAAAGAGAGAAGTTGATTTTTCCGTCAAAAATATGATTTTTGCGCTTATATAGATGGCTGACCACGTGGTTTTGTCGACAAGTCACGTAACTTCGTTGACGAGGCCAAGAAGGTAGTTCATTGACGAATTCATAACTTTTGTCGACGAACTTCAGGCCTTGAAATCGCCCTTTCGGTATAATTTCTTTGACGAGACACGTGTCCTCATCAATGTGTCTAAGAAGCTTGTTCGTTGACGAACGCAGCTGAAGCCCCATTTGAGAATTCTTTTCCTCTCATTTCTTTATTATTTAATTTCTATAATTATCTGGGTTACTACAACTATGGTATATTATTGAGGATATTTATTTATTTTTTCACTGTGTGATTGAGGTTATGGTATTAGACATAAGTGATTGGATCACATCACACTGTGGGCCACACTTGGCAGGTTTAGGGCGTGACATAAGTTCTGGTGATGCTAGTGAGGAAGAAGATGACGAAGAAGAAGATGATGAAGAAGAAGAGGAAGATGAAGATGATAATGCATGTTGATGCTTAGATACTTTACTTTGTTTGAACAATCTCTGGGTTGTAATATGTGCATCAAATACAATTTTTTTTTTCTTTTCTTTTACTTATTCTCATGCTATTTTGGGTTTTCTTGCTTATCTTCTTATGCTCGATAAAAATTAATTATATGTTTTATGCTTATACTAGCCCCACACATTTGACTTTGTATGTGTTTAATTGATAACCTTCTCTTTTTTATTGATGTCAAAAGGGGGAGATGTTTTGAGTAAAACTAAAACTGAGCATAATCATGCAACATTGAGCATTGTTGATATTATTTGTTAATATTATATTGATTAGCATGGAAATTGAAATTGATAAAAGCATGAAAATTGAATTTGTTGAAGTATGAAATATGAAAATCTAGCATGACATTGATGATCTTGAAATAATGAGCGTGAATTAAATTTGATTAACTGAAAGTGAATTTGATGAAATCTGATGATATGATATGAATAATGTTTTACTTTACAAATTTTGTTAAGATTATACTTATTGTAAGGGGGGGCCTTATTAAGACTTACTCATTTTTACTCCTTATTTGTCATCATAAAAAAGGAGAAGATTGTTGGCTTAACAAGGTTTAGAATCTTATTTTGATGATAACAAATCAAGGGTACTTAACATATTTAGTTAAGTGAAGTTTCAGGGCTCAAATGCTTTTATAGAGATCAAAATCAAGTTTATTAAAAGCTTGGACTTAAAGATGGAAAATCTATTAAATTTAAAGTCTATTGAAGAAAGAAGTCAAGATAGACACAAAGAATGGAAGCAAAATGCATGAAAACTTAGTGCTTAGAAAGTTATAATTTATAAAAAGTCTCATGTAAGTAATTCAAGATTTCAATATAATTGTTTGAAGCTCTTAGGATCTATATTTGACTTAGAGACCTGCTTTTGAAAACCATGGAAAATACATTTTAAAAGTCTCATTTAAGTTTTCCAAGATTAAAGATTAAAATGTTGAAACCAAATCTTTTGCAAATTCAGAAAAGTTGTAAGCTCAGGCGACTGATGTGTTTTGATCAGGTGATTGACCTTTTTATGCTGACAAAATTAAGCAAACAGAACTGAGATAGGCGACTAACCACTCAAGATTAGGCGACTGACTCAGCATTGTGTTTTAAAAATATTCGCTAAACTATAAAGGTTCAGGCAACTGACCCTCAGGTCACAGTCGACTGACCTTCGTATTTTAAATTTTTAAACAGCGAGGGAAAGTTTCCAAAATTGATTTCTTCGACTTCAAACTTTGAGAAAACTTGGGAAACACTGCAAGTAACTTGGGGAACACGAATATATATATATATATATATATATATATATATATATATATATATTTTAAACTCTATAAATACTTATTGATTTCAAGAATTAAAAACAACAATAATCAGCAATCAAGCAAATTCATACTACACGTTCAAAGTTATCTTGCTGAAAGTTTTGCTGAAAGACTTGCTGTGTTCTTGCTGATAAAAACTCACTGTTCTTTGCTCTTTCTACTGAGAATTTCAAATCAAGTTTGAACCACTGTGATATTTATATGAGTTTCATTCTTTATATTGATTTTTGTTGAAGTATATTGTTCTTAAATTATACAAATATGCTCTAACTGAGAGTTTCTTTTGTACGAACCAAAGTTGTTCTTATTTCTTGTTTTCTTGACGATTCAGGGTTTTTTGGATCGTTGCCTAGCAAAAAGGGGTATTCTTGTTAGAGAGAGATCTCCACGTTATAAGGAGAGAGGTTGTAACTTTGCCTAGTAAAGAAAGTTAGAAAGGAAAATCCTCACAGCGGTTGCTTGAGATAAGGACGTAGGTTGCTGGCTGAACCTTATAAAAAATATGGTTCCCAACTCTTCTCCCTACTCTCTTTAATTTACTGCAAGTATATAACCTACGTGTATGATCATTAAATACTTACTGAATTTTGGAAGTTGCTGAAATTACTAATTTTGTTTCATATCAGAAATCAAAGAACATATTGGTGATCATTGATTGGGTTAACAAGTTCGAAGTTAATATTCTGATTTTTATTTCACTACAGAAGTTAATCTTGCTCAGCTAATTAAAGGAAAGTTTCAGGCTTTATTAAATCAAATCTCTGAAATTATATCTCAAGGAATAAAATCTGATTTTGAATATAAAAGGTTCTGAGATTTTCTAATCTATCTTATATTGGTACTCAGAATTTACAAGCTGATCTTGAACATCATAAAGGAATTGAACTTGGATTGATTGTTGGCTATACTTGATTGTTAATCAATATTATTTTATTTGAGTGATTGTTGAAGGTTGATTGATTGTTGAAAATAAATTTGATGGTGTAGCAAATAAATTTTAAAATCCCAATTCATTCCCTCTTGGGAGTACATCTAGATTCTCATAAATGCTTTGATCATAAACTGAATGCAACATTATAACTGCATTTTTTATTCAAATTCAAGATATAAACTGGAAGTTTGCATTGGGAAGGAGTTGAACGGGAAAGTCCAACACAAAAAAAGGCTTAATCAAGTTTCAATAAGTCATGAGAGCCCTTTCTAATGCGTGGTCTAAAGATCATGTTTACTGTCCTAATGACAGGATTTCAATTATATTAGGCACTGATTTGGGGGAGGAATTATGACTAACACGATAGGCCGGGGACATCTCAAGGCCCACATCCAGTGTGTCCCATACAAATTTCTCTTAGGTAAGAAATCAATGCAACCAGGATTTCACCAATTTAATACAAGAAAATGATGTGATGGAGTAGCCTTTTTTTTTCTTTTTTTCTTAATATAATTTTTGGTGGATGTGATGGAAGAGCTGAGGGGCTCCACCAGCCTCAGTGATCCACACACCCTCCGTGTAGATGGTCTATTGCTTCAACTGCAAGTGGGTCAATTTTCACTTTTTTTTTTTTTTTTTTTTCTTTTTTTCTTTTTGGCATTTGGTGTGGAGAGGAATGCCAAGATAGATGAACTATTGATCAAACTGGAGGTGGAATGACTATGGGTATATATATATTCTCTCCCTATCTGTGTGTGTGTGTGTGAAATTCAAATTTTGAATGTTGTAAAATGAACAAGAGTACTGGTTAACTGGGGAAAAGATTTGAGCTATTAAATGAAATTCTTTTATTCTAATGAGAAATTTCCTTCAACAGTTCAAGGAAAATTTGCAGGATTAACTTCCGAAAAGTATGTTGTCTGAAGTACCAAAGCAGCTTCAGAGTTCAGATTTCAAGGACTAGATTGCTTCCAGGTGAAGAATTCTAGTGCAAAATCTCTCAAAGTCTTTTGTGCCAAAAAGAATTTTACACAAAAATTGCTACTGAAAAAGTAGCTCAAAAGACTTTAAATCAGGTGAAAAAAAAATCCAAGGAAAGAACCATTCAGAGCTTAAGGGACAAGTCCAACTTTTGCAGCTCTTCTTGGTTAGTCTTCAAATGGGGGGCAGTGGCACTCTCCCACCAGTTTGCAACCCCAATGCCCTCACTACCACCCTGAGAGAACTTCCTCATACCTTCAAACCTGGCTGCTCCACCGTTCGATGACGATCCAACGGCTGTCCCGGCATGATAATTCTCTGCTGCAAGCCTCCCAACTGCAGGTTGTTGATCTATTGGCAATCTTGACCAGCTCTTTTGCCCATATAGTTGTGAAGAACCCATTGGGGATGGCAAGAAAGATGGCTTGTGGATCATGGAGTGTGCTTGAATGCCAAGAGACCTGTTGAAAGATCCATGAAGAGGCAGAGAAGCCATGCTGGAGTATCGATATAGCGGCGAGTTTGGGGAGTTTACGAAGACTGCCGGGGCTGCTCCGAGGCGCTGCCCTCGTTTTGCAAGTGTTCGCTCGCGCTTATGTGCATTTTGGTGGCCTCCAAGTGCCTGTGAGCTGTAGAATTTTCTTTGGCAGTAGTTGCAGGAAAACACTCTTGGTTCTGTCGCATTGCCCTGAGGAGTTTCTGGCGAGTTTCGGGAAGGGATCATCTCAAAACAGTCGATGAGATTGAGTTCCAGCTTCGACCCATTATCGGAATCCTTGCTGCAGAGGCTTAGATCCAATATGAGATGAGGATTCGCAGTTTTTGGCTGCTGTTGATCATCTTGTTCTTGCAGTACTACTGGCTTTTCATCCTTCTGGCTATCCATTGAGGCAGGAAGGCATGGTTGGGGTTCTGAAATTGAAACTGAGATGATGCTTGAAGTTTCAGAAACACACAGTTCTGATCTTGGTGGTTCCATTCAGAGAAGAAATGCTGATTATGAATCTATGATGATGATGATGATGGTGGTGGTGCCGATGATGAGAGGCTCCTCCTTGTGGTTGATGAGAAATTGGGTTAAATAGCATGAAGGATAAGAAAGTTCATTGATTGGAAATAAATGCCCTGTGCTGTGCACAGAACGGTCAAGGATACACTGTTTAACAGTTACAAGGTCCAATTATAGTAAGACTTTCGAAAGTATAGGGAGAGAGAGAGAGAGAGAGAGAGAGAGAGAGAGAGACTTCACGAAGAACAAATGTGGGCGTGCTAAGGACTTTGCTTTGAAAAGGAGTGGGAGGGTTTGAAAATTGTAAACTTGCATGGAGGATAAGCAAGCAGATTCTTCACATAAAAGCCTCTGTCAACATCTAGCTTAAGGGATTAATTATAACATATTTATCACAGGGGACAAATTTAGGGACTGTTTGGGTGTCCAAACTGTCCCTATGTTTGTAGGTGTGGAATTTACATACAGTTTAGGAGCCTTATTGGTACTTACCCCATGTTAGGTGTTTGGACTTCTGGTGTCATGCAGAAGACCCAAATTCAAAATTACAAATGCAAAAATATTTAAAGGCCTTGACTCAACAAAAGGTCTATCTATCGTTAATTAATTTGAATTTTTTTTTTGCAGAACTTCAAGATTTGAATTTTTTATTATTATTTAAGAAATCTTTTTCAAATCTTTTCATTAAATGATGGAAGGGGTGTAGTAATGGTAAACCCAATTCTTTTAGTTATCATATTGAAATGAGACTTTTATTAAATGTAAATTTTGTGGGGGTAAATAAGCTCTAACATGTTATTTTTTTTATGGCATTTGAATAAGATTGAGACATTAGAAAAGAAAAAAAAATGAAACACAATCAGATTATTTTGCATTTCTAATTATGCAAAGAAGGAAAAATTTTTAAGAGATGATCATGTAATGATGCTAATAAGTAATTTTGTCACCTCGACTGTTGTAACATTTATTTTTATCGGTCTCATGACCTAATTTTTGAAAGACCATAAGCTCATTTTCATGTAGGTTTTTTAAATCAATTTTATTTTTGAATATTGAGTTTTTTAAAATAGTAATTGTATTTATGCTCAGCCTTTATTTTCATTCTAAAACATTAATCAACATGTTGCATTTACTAGATTTTAGCACTACAAATTTTTGAATATCAAGTTTTTAAAAGTTGATATTTACTTAATTTAAAATCGTATCCTTCATGTGTTAAAGTTAGCATAAAATTAGTTGTCAAAGTGGGAGTTTTATAATTAAGTTTGACCATGCTTAAATGTTTGAACTTGCTAATCCACAAAATCAATAGAAAATATCTATCCATCCATCTCTTTATCTCTAATATATGTATCTCACTCTCGCTAAAATATCTATTCATCTTTCTCTCTCTCTCTCTCTGACACACACACAAACACACAAAATCGATGTTTGAACTTGCTAATCCACAAAATCAATAGAAAATATCTATCCATCCATCTCTTTATCTCTAATATATGTATCTCACTCTCGCTAAAATATCTATTCATCTCTCTCTCTCTCTCTCTCTCTCTCTCTCACACACACACACACACACGAACACAAAAAATTGATAGAAAAGCTTTCACTAGATTGAGAGATATTACAATTAGCAAGAAGACTTGGCTCTAATAGCGAATTGTATACCTAACATAAAACACTCTCTATGCTAACTTTATATAGCAAATAGCCTCTCTTCTCTAAAACACTAACCAATCTCTCTCTTTCTCAAGTTCCTTCCCTCAAGTCTCATTGGGGAAGCGACCAGCCATTCTTGCTAGATTACCTTCTTTCATAGTTCAAGTACCATTCCCAACATTTTTCTTTAAATTTATTTTTCTTATATTTTAAAAATAATTTTGTATGTTTAAATAAAGTGTAACATTTGTCTCTCCATTTATAGAAGTTTCTTTTTTCTTTACTAGGATTTTTTCACTCCTTTTTTGCTTTGACGCTAGTTGACAAATAATTAGTTATGAAGCCTAATAAAGTTCTGCTATTTGTTGCAAAGAAATATCAACACTCAATATATATATATAAGTTTTATTTGAGTTAAGAAGCAAAGAACAATTCTCCAAACCGATTCTCCTCCTTTTTTATCTCCCCAAACTTAAGCATCCGAGAGTTCTTGTGGAGAAATCCCTCTGACCATTCTTCTATATGCTTTTGTTTTGGAGGCCAAACCCTCTAATGCCACCTCACTGAACTAGGATTTGTATTGACAAATTGGCATGGTCTATGGGAGCTAATATGAACAATGATGTTTAAATCCCGTTTAAAAAAAATCGTGCTCCTTGTAGTAAGGATGATTAGCAGTCAATCCTCTTTGCCTTAGGAACCAACTCCTAGTCAGCCAAAGACCGCACTTACAAGCTCCTTTAGGGTACATAGCATGCTTCAATAAAAAACAATTTTAGGCCATTCAAAGGCAAATGAGATCATAGTCTCTAATGTGTGGGCACCCTGTTGTTTGTGGTGTGACTCTTATACTTTGGATTTCATAAACAAAGAAAAAAGAAAAACATGAAGGGGCAGCACAGTAGGGGCTCGTCGACGAGTAGCGAGGAGACAGCAAGGACTCGTCGAGGAGTGTCTTGTGCTCATCGACGAGAAGATCCCAAGAGGCCCAAAAAAAGTTCAGAGTTTCTGAGATACCAAGAGCAAAAAAATGGGATCATCGACGAGTGGAATGATTCGTCGATGAGTGTTCTTCTTGGATTCGTTGACAAATCCCCTGTTCTCGTCGACAAGAAGTTCTGGGCTGCGAGTAGTTTTTTGAATTTTGAATTTGAACGTTGGGGTGGTTGGGTAATCGGAGGGAAACCTCCAGTGGACTATTATATATGTCATTCTGGGCATATATTGATAGAAAGAGTGATCAATTGAGAAGTATACTGTGTACTTTGTGATTTCCATAGTGAAATTTGTGTGGTATTGCTTCGGTGGATGTAGGCTTTGCCGAACCACATAAATCGTGTTGTTGTTCTTGTTCTGATTGTGTTTTCATTTACTTATTGTATCTATTCTGTTGTGCATCTTATTTATTTGATTCATATCTCAACAAATTGGTATCAGAGCGATAGTTGTTATGGCAATGGGATCGTCTTCTGTAAGGTTTGACATCGTCAAATTTAATGGAACCGAGATCTTTAGTTTATGGCAGAGGAGAGTGAAGGATATTCTTGTGCAACAAGGAATGACTAAGGCTCTACTTGATACTCAACTGGAAGGAATGGATGAGGCAACATGGGTAGATTTGAAAGTGAAGACCACTTCTACAATATGCTTGTGTTTGTCTGGTGAAGAACTTTATCGGATGATGGAGGATGATTCTCCAGCAGCTATATAGCGAAAATTAGAGAATCGGTACTTGTCCAAATCTCTTAATAATAAAATTTTTCTTAAGTAATGTTTGTATTGGCTTAAGATGGTTGAAGGATCAAACTTAGATCAATACATTAATGCTTTTAGTCAAATTATTAGTGATTTGATGAGAGTTGATGTTAAGTTTGATGAGGATGACAAAGTTTTGATGTTATTAAACTTTTTGCCCTCAACTCATACCTATGAAAATCTTGTGGCTACTCTTACATGGGGAAAAAAACTCTTGACCTAAAATAGGAAACAAGTGCTTTACTAAATTTTCATCAAAGATTGAAAATATGTGATGAAGGAGAAGGACTTGTGATAAAGGGTAATAATGAGCAAGGTAAGGGAAAATCCAAACATGGATCAAGTCAGAAATCCCGAAATCAATCTAAGAAGAAGAAAGAAATTCAGTGTTATAAATGTGGTAAAAAAGGGCATATGAAACCAGAGTGTCCAGATTTGAAGAAGGGAAATTCTGAGAAACATGAGGGTATTTCAAAATTTGTGAATGTTGCTCAAGAAGGAGGTTTAGTGTGTAGTGATGGTGATGTTCTATCAGTTTCAGTAGGATTAGATAATCTAATGGACTTTTTGATACTTGACTCGACATGTTCTTATCACATGACTTCGAACAAGGAGTGGTTTAGCACTTGCAGGTTAGTGAATTCTAGATCAATTCTTATAGGTAATGATGCTTCTTGCAAGATCATTGGCATAGGAAATGTAAAGATAAAAATATTTAATGGTGCGGTAAGAACGTTGTGTAATGAAAGACATATACCAGAGTTGAGGAAGAGTTTGATATCACTCGATACTTTGGATTGTAATGACTTTAATTACAAGTCTAAAGGTAGATTTCTGATGGTATGAAAAGGTAATTTGACTGTAATGAAAGGGCAGAAACTAGATGGGAATATCTACACATTGTAGGGAACTACAGTTGTAGGTGGAGCTGTAGCCATAGATTCTGAATCAGATGAGACTGTCTTGTGGCATATACGTCTTTGGCATAAAGGGGAACACGACATGAAAGAACTACACATGAGGAAAATTTTGAAGGGCTTGAAATCATGTCAACTGGAATTTTGCAGGATTTGTGTTCTTGGAAAACAGAACAGGGCAGAGTTTAGATTGGCTAAACATAAGAAAAAAGGTATTCTTGATTATGTGCATTCAGATGTTTGGGGTCTGGTTAGAGTTGCATCAAAGGGTGAACATGTGTATTATGTGAGTTTCATTGATGATCACTCACGAAAGGTTTGCACTTTACTTCATGTGTCACAAATCAAATACGTTTGTCATGTTTAATATTTAGAAGGCTAAAGTGGAAAAGCTGACGGGGAGGAGAATCAAATACTTAAGGTCGGATAATGGGACTGAGTACACCGATTCTCGATATATGGAGTTTTGTGTAGAGCAGGGCATCAAGAGACACTTTATGGTTCGCCAGACACCTCAGCAAAGTGATGTGGCAAAACAGATGAACTGGACTCTTAATGAAAGGGCCCAGTGTCTTAGAATAAATGCAGAGCTACCAAAGAACTTCTAGGCTGAGGCAGTGAGTATGACTTGTTTTCTGATAAACCGATCACCAAGGACATCACTAGAGGGTAGAGTGGCAGAAGTGGTATCCTAAGGGTGTACAGGGGTACAAGCTATGGGACCCAATGTCAAATAAGGTGGTGATTAGTAGGGATGTAGCCTTTGATGAAAAGTCTCTGGTGAAGTGTAATCAAGAGTATGATGAACAGAAATAGGAGCCAGATAGTTGGGGTAGTGATAAAAATGTTGTGCAAGTGGAGTTGGAAGCTTAGGACAACAGAAATGATCATGATCCTATGGTTGCAGGGAGTTCTAACTCGGGAAATCAGCAAGTTGATGATATTCTTATACCAAGATCCAGACGCACTATTAGGCCTCCACCATGGTATGGATTTGAAGAGTAAGTATTTTATGTTTTCCTTACTAGTTGCAATGATCCAACTACTTTTCAAGAGGCAGTGCACGACTTGGAAAAAGATAGGTGGATGGGTGTAATGATTGAGGAGATGGAATCGCTATATAAGAACCAAACTTGGGATTTTGTGGAGCTTCTAGATGGGAAGAGAACGATAGGTTGCAAATGGGTATATAGGAAGAAGGAGACAATTTTAGAAAAGGAAGGAGAGAAATTCAAGGTATGGTTGGTAGCAAAAGGATACTCACAGAAGAAGGAGATAGATTATAATGAGATCTTTTCTCCAGTGGTCCAACATACTTCTATCAGAATTGTATTGGGGTTGGTAGCCCATTATGATCTTTATTTGGAAAAAATGGACGTCAAGACAACGTTTTTTCACGATGACTTGGAGGAACAAATCTACATGGTACAGTCAGAGGGATTCATTGAACCGGGAAAATAAAATTTTGTTTACAGGTTGAAGAAATCTCTTTATGGGCTGAAACAGTCTCCAAGGCAATGGTATAAATGGTTTGATTCTTACATGATCAATATTGGCTACAAGAGGTGTGAGTATAACTTCTACATATATGTGAACAAGCTTGAGGATGGTTCTCTTATTTTTTTTGTTATTGTATGTTGATGACATGTTGATAGCTGCAAAGGATTTAATTGAGGTGAATCAGTTAAAAGACCTGTTGTATAAGGAATTTGACATGAAGGATCTTGGCTCGGCTAAGAAAATACTTGGGATGAAGATTCACCGTGATAGAACTATAGGGAGGTTATGATTATCTCAGGGCAGTTATGTATAGAAGGTGTTGGAAAGGTTTAGCATGGATGATGCAAGACCGATGTGTACACCTCTAGTGAATCATTTCAATTTTTCTACTGCAGATTGCCCAAGTATGGATGAGGAAATCCGAGACATGTCAAAGGTCCCCTATGCTAGTGCTGTGGGGAGTTTGATGTATGTCGTGGTGTGTACGAGGCCAAATTTGGCTCATGTGGTGAGCATGGTAAGTAAGTTTCTTTCTAAACCAAGAAGGCAGCATTTGGAAGTCATCAAATGGATGCTTAGATACTTACCGAGTACATCAGGATATGGCATTATGTTCGACAAGCAACAGGGTTGTCCTTCAGTTATGGGGTTTGTTGATGTTGATTATGTTGGAGATATGGATGAAAGAAGGTATACAATGGGATATGTGTTTACCCTTGTAGGAGGATTGGTGTGTTGGAGATCCATGGTACAATCTCTGGTAACATTATCCACGACTGAGGCGGAATATATGGTAGTTACCAAAGCTGCAAAGAAAGCCTTGTGGCTTACTGGTTTAGTCAGAGTTGGGGTTACAACAAGATGGAGTGGTGTTGCATTGTGACAGTCAGAGTGCCATTTACTTGGTGAAGAATTAGATATACCATGCTAGAATCAAGGATATTGATGTGAGGTTCCATAGGGTTTGGGAATTGATTACTTTGGGTGAGCTTGTGTTGGAGAAAGTTTACACGCTTGAAAATGCAACGAATATTCTGACGAAATCAGTTACTTCTGAGAAGTTCAAGAATTTCTTGGACTTACTCTATGTCTCCAAGTGATAGAAGGGACATACCCAACTAAGTTCAAAGTGGAGCAGTTAGAGATATTTTTTAGGATTCTCCTAAGGAGCGTATAATCGCCAAGGTGGAGATTGTTGTTTGTGGTGTGGCTTTTATACATTGGATTTCATAAACAAATAAGAAAGAAAAACATGAAGGGGCAGCACAGCAGGGGCTTGTTGACAAGTGCCCTGTAATCGTTGACGAGGAGACAGCAAGGAATCATCGATGAGTGTCCCGTGCTCGTCGACGAGAAGATCTCGAGAGGCCCAAAAAATTTCAGAGTTTCTGAGATTCCAAGAGCAAAAAAATGGGATCGTCGACAAGTGGAATGATTCGTCGACAAATCCCCTGTTCTCATCGGGGATTTTGAATTTTGAATTTGAACGTTGGGGTGGTTGGGTAATCGGAGGGAAACCTCCGAGGGACTATTATACATGTCATTCTAGGCATATATTGATAGAAAGAGTGATCAGTTGAGAAGTGTATTATTTACTTTGTGATTTTCATAGTTAAATTTGTGTGTCATTGCTTCCGTGGATGTAGGCTTTGCCAAAGCACATAAATCTTGTTGTTGTTTTTGTTCTGATTGTGTTTTCATTTACTTGTTGTATTTATTCCACTGTGCATCTTATTTATCCGATCCATATCTCAACACACCCTTATCTTCGAGAGCATGTAATTTTCACAATTTTGGAGGCCAAAATATTATTGACAAATCACGAGCTCCATAACTAAAGGGAAAAAATTCTAAAGAGTAGGCTACTAGTCTCGACTCTTTAGAATACTTAACATCCCAAGCATTGGCCTAGAAAATAACATGTGATTGATGAGCAATTATAGAAAGAGAAATTTGAGGGTTGGGCAGGCCAGCAATAGACAAGCCAAATCAAAGCCAAATCTTATCCTTATTAGGACACATAGTTCACCAACAAAATAATCAATGAGCCCCTGCCCAAGGGGTCTAGGATCACTTATGTGGAGTCCTATACTGATAGCATGACCCCTATATATTATATAGAGATGTTCAAGCCTTTGAAGAACCACCATAAAGCCCTGATGCCTTCATATGTTGGGCTTTCATCACCACATTAATGTCAACTCAAGAAAGTAGCAAATGGCTACAAATGACCTTTGCCAACCTAATGAAAAAAAAAAAGAAAAAGAAAGAAGTTGAAAAAATTGTTACAAAAGTAAGTTAGTTGGTTCAACATATAGACCCTTAAAGTCCCCTATACATACATAGATACATAGATAAATACATACATACATATATATATATATATATATATATATATGTATGTATGTATCTATGTATGTATATCATGGAATGATATATTGGCCACTTTGATGTATGGGTTCTTCCATCTAGTTTTAGCCTTTTGCTACCCAAAAAGCTCCCTAGGTAACTGTGCAATCTCCTTAGATGATTTTAGAGTATTGCAATGCAAGGGAAATATTAGCTACAAGGGATACCAAGCCCAAGAACAATAAGAAAGCAAAGGAGAAAGCTGGGGGGATGTTCTACATAAGCAAGGAAAAGATCTCACGGTTTTGAAAGGTGTCAAAAGCTTCACTCCCCCGACTACTTTCCAAGAACATATTTTGATTCAAATCTATTATCAAAGATGTAATGACTTGCTAATAAAATAAAATATTTTCTCTAATTTTAATATCAAACATTAACCTAAATAGCGGAAAGCCACATATATAAACATAACCACATAAATTACAATACTAGAGCGTCTAAATATCCCATAAATTAGACATAAATCATTGTTTTTCGCAAAACTATTCCCTACTGAAATTAGGGCATACAAAAATACTACCCAAAAATACTCACTCTAAAAAAGGGCAGTACAACAAGCCCTTTACCTGCGAGCCTGCTCCGCTCACCTAGCTGGTTTACCTGAAAAAAAATTCAACACTGGAATGAGCCAACTCTCAGTAAGACGAAACATGCTATTACTAGTGTGTGGCCACTAAGCTATAATTGGCTAAAAATAATTTGATTTAAGAATAATATGAATAATTGAATCTGAAAATGCTGATATTACATAACGTATAATAAAACCATTAATTACATAACTTAACCTGCCAATCTGTATGAAATTACTTTTCATATTAATACTACTATTCTTGAAAGTCTGATAGTACTTATAATATTTGAGAAATTTCCCTGGAAGGCTGAATGTCATGATTTAACCCCTCATGAAAGGGTTGTGCGGCTCGAAGGTGGGACCTATCCTGGCTGGCTGACCAGGGTAAGTCAATTGAACTCTGACAGTCTGATCGACCCCCTTAATCCATATCTGATGGAGAGCCTGTCCCGACGTGGGCACATTCAACCTTATACTACTTACTGTCTGAGTAAAGTGGTTGCACTCAAAACTGAATATCTGTAATTACGGTACTGTGCTCTGCTGTCTGATCCATCAGGGTCTAATACTATATAGGTAACTAATATCTGTAATATACTGTTTTTACTATGGTTTCTAAAATAACCATAACTCCATAGAATTTATCTGA
The DNA here is from genome assembly GCF_029873635.1 of Malania oleifera. Taxonomy (NCBI): domain Eukaryota; kingdom Viridiplantae; phylum Streptophyta; class Magnoliopsida; order Santalales; family Ximeniaceae; genus Malania; species Malania oleifera. The sequence continues at coordinate 32,607,338 of NC_080422.1, forward strand.
AATTCTAAATAAACTGACTGAAAATCTGATTTCTGTATAACTGAACTGTTGTCTGAATATCTGTATATCGGGGCATTATGGTATTGATAAACATGTTATTCTGAGATTGCTGAAAATGTATATTTATGAGTATACTGTACATTGAAAAATTCGTCATTCTATAACATGCTAATATCATGATATTTCTGTTAATAACTATAAACATGGTATTCACAAATTCTATAAATATAATACTGTTCTGTTATCAACTTAAGCCACACAAATAAATATTAATATTATCAGGTTCTGGAAACTGTAAATATATATATATATATAAAATCTAAATAATAATTTGATAAAACATATAATTCATATTGAAATCGTAAAAGAGTTTCCTAGCATAGCATATTTCCCTTACCGGACTATTAGAAAGCCCCTATTGAATATCTGTCTTACCGGACTACTGGAAAGCCCTTATTGAATATCTATCTTACACCCGTAGGGTTTCCCACTCAACTCCCTGAAAACAACATTCGCCAGAACATAATATCATTATTTATTTGTCTCCATCATTTCCTACAACTGCCAGAAGACCAAAAACTGAATAAAAAGCCTTACCCTGATTCTAGAGAAAAATTCGACTCGATCCCACCAACAATCCGTCCCAGCAGACTTGAAGAGAACTCTACCAAGAGAGTCGTGGTGGCCTTAGATCATCGATCTGGCGAACAATGGGGCCGAAATCGAAGAAAGATGGAGGAGAGACCGTAGGAGAAAGAGAGGGGAAGATTTGCATTGATTTTTCTGCGATTAAACCAAGTTTAGGGCTATTTATATTGCGGCCTTCGTCGACGAGCCATGTCATCTCGTCGATGAGTCTAATAGACAATTCGTCAATGAACTCTCCCCTTCATCGATGAAATTCAGAATCGCCCAAAACATTCTCTCGGTATCTTCTCGTCGACGAAACATGCCCTCGTCGACGAGACCCTCTTGTACCCTCATCAACGAATCCCATGTGTTCGTTGACGAGGTCATAAGAAAATTCCTTGGGTTATTATATCCAAAATGCAATGTCATCGATGAAAGCTTCGAATTTGTCGACGAAGTCTGTTGCCTCCTTCTGTTTCTGTTCTCATTTCCCTCCCTCTTTATTATTTAAATAACATTAGTCTTCGGGTCGTTACAAAAGACCTTTAACTCCCATGGCCAATATTACCCATGTGGACTAAGTTTGAGTTGTCGCCAATTCCATAGAGATCACACACATGATATCGAAGATTGCCTATATTTGAAGAATTCAGTTGAGGCTATTACTTCTATTAAAAATTATTAGTGACATCTTTGGCATGGCCTAACCTAGGCAATAATTGTATTGAAGGAAGCTTATATTTGATGAAGAAAAATTGATGGGCATTATAATGCTATTTTTTTTTTTTTTGTTGGGGGCCGGGGGGAGCTACTAGAGAAGACACTTCAACAACCTAAAAAGCATCCTAGTTACAAGAGATAAGGAACAAACTAAGAAATTGGAAGGAGACTGTGACAACTTAAGAGTTTTAGACCACCTATCTTCATTTGTTCCATTATAGTCAAATTTCAATTTCTCTAACGTAAGAAAGTTCATAGCTCAATTTTTTTTAGGTTTCTAAAATCATGATTTTGTTTATTCTTTAGCTTTACTTAACATTCTAGACAAGTGGAGTGGCATAAACTAGATTTTGGCACTCTGACTTTTTGAATATCAAATTTTAAAGAGAAAATTACTTGATTTAAAATTTATAACCTTTGTGTGTGTTAAAGATAGCATAAAATGATATGTTGGCCAAGGATTCTCTCTCTCACTCACTCACTCACTCACTCACTTCACTATATTAAAGAACATTAAAATTAATAAGAAAAATTTTCTCCAATAAGTTGGGCTTTGTGTCCAAACTAAATCGCTTTTTTATGCTAACTAAATGATCTCTCTTCTCTTATAATGTAACCCTTTTCTTGCTCTTTCTAAAAAACTCCATTCCTTTAGGCCTTGTTGGGGTAGCTATTTGCCATTCTCATCAGTCGTAACTTCCCTTCACAGTCCAAGTATCTTTTCCCTTTTTATCTAGATCTATCTTCTTTTTTTTCAAACTAGATCTTTTATTTCTTAAAAGAATAAAACGTAATCAAACTCTATTAGTGGTTACAGTTTTCCAAGCTCAATTTGGTTCATGAAACAAAATACCAATGTTTAAGCTAAACATTTGTAGTAGGGGTCTTTAATAAAGAGAAAGATACAATGTCACTAGGTAGGGAATACCTTGACGTGTCAAAAAGTTCTAGATGGCTCAATACACGAGTTAAAACTTGGTCAGACATTATATTTGTATCTGACCCCTTGTCTTGTGCACATGGAATGGGTAATCATTATGTAAATACTAGTGTAATTTTACTTTTTGAATAGGATAAAGCCTCATTGGAAATAATGAGTAGGACAGTTTGGTCACCTTGATGTTTCTTAGTGATAGATTGAGAATATCATAGCAAGATTTTTAAGGGAAGGTGAGTGTTCATCAACCATTGTAAAATTCACTAATTATTCTATATAGCCTACCTACCTCCCTCACTAACTACATATTGCCCACAAAAGTGCGATTAATGAATTGCATTACTTTATAGTTACCACATCACTTACATTCATGCATGTTTGCTTCCTACCTTAGCTTTATTTCTGCTCAATGGTTGAGAATTTGTTCATATTGTGAAATAATGATTTTTTTTTCGAATTAACTATTTAAGAAAGTTTGCAACAACTAGTGTCGCTACAAATTTCATTAGACATGAAGTGTTCTACCCTTGACATTCAAAAAAGAGAGATCGTAATTTAGCATTATTTAGGTAAAATGAGGATACACCAAGAGGTTTTATAACATAGGTTCCATTATCCCTACGAAGTATTGCACGCTCTACTTCATATACACCATGACAACTGAACCACTAAATGTGTCTCCATCTTTACTGTCAAGGTTTGGGAAAGGACGTAAGTGTTCTGTTATTTGTGGCTCTTATACTTCTGTTTTGAAAAGAAAAGAAGGAAGGAGGAAAAACATGAAGGGGATAGCACATTAGGACTCGTCGACAAGAGCCCTGTATTCATCGATAAGGGAACAACAGAGGTTCGTCGATGAAGGCACTGAAGCTCGTCAACAAATAATTACTGAGAACACAAAATTTTAGACTTTTGGCATCATCTACGAGAGCCCTGTATTCATCGACAAAGGTTCTTCTTGGTCTTGTCGATGAAGCCCTGTGTTCATCAATGAGAGGCGGCTGAGCTGTGGCAGTTTTTCTAAATTTTGAATTTTTGAACGATGGGTGGTTGGGAAAATGGAGGCAAACCTCCGAGGAACCTCTATATATGTCATCTAGGCATATTTTTAGAGTGAGAGTGATCATTAGAGAAGTGTATTGTGTATATTTTGATTTCCTTAGTGAAATGTGTGTGTCATTGCTCCCGTGGATGTAGGCTTTGCCGAACCACATAAATCTTTGTGTTGCTATTCTTATTGGTTGTGTTATTTATTTTTTGTTGTTTATTCCACTGTGCATCTTCATTATACGATCCATATCACAACAAATTGGTATCAGAGCCTTTATTGTTATGGCATCAGGATCGTCTTTTGCAAGATTTGACGTAATCAAATTTGATGGAACCGAAAACTTCGATTTATGGTAGAGGAGAGTGAAGGACATTCTTGTGCAACAAGGAATGGATAAGGCTTTGCTTGATACTCAACCGGAAGGAATGGATGAGGCAACATGGCTAGATCTGAAAGCAAAGGCAGCGTCGACAATATGCTTGTGTTTGGCCGACAAAGTTCTTTATCGGGTGATGGAGGAGGATTCTCTAGCGGTTATCTGGCGAAAGTTAGAAAGTCAGTACATGTCTAAATCCCTCAATAACAAACTTGTTCTTAAGCAGCGTTTATATTGACTTAAGATGGTAGAAGGATCTAATCTAGATCAACACATCAATGCATTTAATCAAATGATAAGTGATCTTATGGGAGTTGATGTAAAGTTTGATGAGGATGATAAGACTTTGATGTTGTTAAATTCTTTGCCCTCAACTCATACCTGCGAAAATCTTGTGACCACGCTCACGTGGGGAAAAGAAACACTTGATTTGGAAGAGGTAACAAGTGCTTTGTTAAATTTTCATCAAAGGTTACAAATATGTGATGAAGGAGAAGGACTTGTGGTAAAAGTTAGTAATGAGTGAGGCAAAGGAAATTTTAAAAATGGGTCTAATCAGAAATCCCAAAATCAATCCAAGAAGAAGAAGGAAATTCGGTGTTATAAATGCGGTAAAAATGGGCATGTGAAACCGAAGTGTCCGGATTGGAAGAAAGGAAATGCTAATAAGCATGAGGGGAAATTTGTGAATGTTGTTCAAGAAGAGGATTGATCGGATGGTGATGTTCTATCAGTTTCAGTGGAGTTATAATGTAACAGACTCTTGGATGCTTGATTTGGCATGTTCTTATCACATGACTCCAAACAATGAGTGCTTCAGCACTTACAAGTTAGTAAATTTTGGATAAGTTCTTATGGGTAATGATGCTTCTTATAAAATCGTTGGCATAGGAAATGTAAAGATAAAAATGTTTGATGGTGTTGTAAGAACATTATGTAATGTAAGACCTATACCCAAGTTGAGAAAGAGTTTAAAATCTCTTGACACTTTGGATTGTAATGGTTTTAATTACAAGTCCAAAGGTGGAGTCTTGATGGTATGGAAAGATAATCTGACTGTAATAAAAGGGCAGAAACTGGATGAAAATATTTACACATTGCAGGGAACTACTATCGTAGGTGGAGTTGTAGTCGTGGATGCGAAATTAGATGAAACCGTCTTGTGGCATATGCGTCTTGGGCATATAGGAGAACATGGCATGAAAGAACTACATAAGATAAAATTTTTGAAATGTTTGAAAACGTGTCAGTTGGAATTTTGTAGGTTTTGTGTTCTTGGAAAACAGAATAGGGCAAATTCTAGATCAGCTACTCACAAAACGAAATGAATTCTAGACTATGTACATTCAGATGTTTGGGGCCTAGTTGGAGTTGCATCAAAGGGTAGACATATGTATTATGTGAATTTCATTGATGATTGCTCACAAAAGGTTTGGGTTCACTTCATGCGTCACAAATTTAGTACGTTTGCCAAGTTTAAAATTTGGAAGGCTGAAGTGGAAAACTTGATAGAGAGGAGAATCAAATACTTAAGGTGTAACGACCTACTTATAGCGAAGTCAACCTGAACCCGTGGGTAATGGAGACACACCTGTCATACATAGCGGATGCCTAAGCAGTGGAAAATATAAAATTTATCCATAACAACAGTACTAGAGCTACTCACAATCCACAATATTTCTGTAAATATATATACAATCCCCAACGACACTAAAAGATAAAACTAGGATCATACATCAAAAACCAATTATTCCTAGTTCAAAACTCACCCTTCTAGCAGGGTAGCATAAACTGCCCCTAACGGCGCGGAGCTCGATCTGCTTATTTGTCTGAGTTTCCTGAAATATTTTTAAGCTTGGGTGAGACACCTCTCAGTAAGGGAAATAAATTAAATATAGTTGTGTGGCAACATTAATATTTCCTTACAACAACAACAAAACCAAGCCTTAATCCCACTAAGTGGGGTCGGCTATATGAATCCTTTTCCGTCAACTTATGCGATCATGTACCATTTCTTTTGATAGATTCAAAGATATTAAATCCTTACTCACTATCTCCTCCCAAGTTATTTTAGGTCTACCCCTACCCCTTCTACTGCCCCCCACAGTAACTAAGTCACTCTTCCTCACAGGTGCACTATAAGGCCTATGTTGCAAGTGTCCATACCATCTAAGTCGTCCCTCCCTTATCTTATCTTCTATAGGAGCTACACCTAACTTACCACGAATATGTTCATTCCTTAATTTATCTTTCAATGTTATACCACTCATCCATCTAAGCATCCTCATCTCGGCAACTTTTACTTTTTGGATATTATGTTTCTTCGTCGCCCAACATTCTGATCCATATAGCATAGCTGGTCTTATAGCTGTTCTATAAAACTTCCCTTTCAATTTTAAGGGTATTCTACACACTTGAAGCACTTCTAAATTTTACCCAACCTGCTTTATCTCTATGCATTACATCATCTTCAATTTCTCATTCAACTTGCATAATAGATCCAAGGTATCGAAATCTACAAGTGTTATTTAATTATTCATCATCAAGTTTAACTTTGTCTCCAATATTCCTCCTATCATTACTAAAATTACATTTCATATATTCTGTTTTATTTCTACTTATCTTAAAGCCTCTAGATTCCAAAGCTTCTCTCCATAATTCTAACTCAGCCTCTACTCCATCCCTAGTTTCGTCAATTAATACAATATCATCTGCAAACAACATACACCATGGAACCTCCTTTTGAATACTCTTAGTCAATTGGTCCATCACTAAAGCAAAAAGATAAGGACTCAAAGCAGATCCTTGATGTACACCTACGGTAATTGGAAATTCTCTAGTTTCTCCATCTATAGTATTTACACTAGTCATTACTCCATCGTACATATCCTTAATGACATCGGTATACCTACAACATACACCCTTTTTTTCTAAAACACACCATAGAACTTCCCTAGGTATCCTATCATATGCTTTCTCAAGGTCAATAAATATCATATGCAAGTCCCTCTTCTTTTCCCTAAACTTTTCCATTAATCTTCTTAAAAGATAAATAGCTTCTGTGGTAGATCTCCCAGGCATAAAACCAAATTGATTTTCTGAGATCTTCGTTTCTAACCTTAATCTTTGTTCAACTACTCTTTCCCATAGTTTCATCGTATGACTCATAAGTTTAATTCCACGATAGTTATTACAATTTTGAATATCTCCTTTATTTTTGTATATAGGTATTAAAGTGTTTTTTCTCCATTCATCTGGCATTTTCTTAGTTTTTACAATTGTATTAAATAAATTAGTTAACCATATAATTCCGTTATCACCCAAGCATTTCCAAACTTCAATTGGGATGTTATCTGGTCCCATAGCTTTCCCATTTTTCATCTTTTTTAGTGCAAACTTAACTTCGTTAACTCTAATTTTGCGAATAAATCTTATATTTTTAGTCTTTTCCTCATTTGACAATTCTAAATTTAAGCCTTCTATTTGGTTTTCATTAAACAACTTACTAAAGTAACTTCCCCATCTTTCTTTAATATCTTCGTCCTTAACCAAGACAATATCATCCTCACTTTTATACTTTTACATTTCCTAAGTCCTTGTTCTTCCTTTCTCTAGCCTTAGCAAGTTTAAATATATCTCTTTCCCCTTCTTTTGTACCTAATCTATCATACAAACTATTAAATGATCTATGTTTAGCTTCACTAACGGCCCTTTTTGCATCTTTTCTTGCCTCCTTATATTTTTCAAAGTTATCTCTATTTCTACATTTTTTCCACGTTTTATACCAAATTCTTTTTGTCTTTATGATTTTTTGTACATCTTTATCCCACCACCAACTTTCTTTGCTATTTGAGAATCTTCCCCTTGATTCGCCTAAAATCTCTTTTGCTATCTTTTTAATAGAGCTAGCTAATCTATTCCAAAAAGTATTTGAATCTATCCCATCCTCTAAGGTCCAATCCCCATCTTTAATCATTTTATCATTCAATTTTATTATATTTTCTCCTTTTAGGTTCCACCATCTAGTTCTCCTAGACTGGTTTATTTTATCCTTTTTCATCCATTTTTAATGCATATATCTAACACTAAGACTCTATGTTGTGTGGTTAGACTTTCACCTGGAATAACTTTACAATCCTTGCATGATAAACGATCTACCCTCCTAGTTAAAAAAAAATCTATTTGACTTCTATTTTGTCCACTTTTAAAGGTTATTAAGTGTGCTTCTCTCTTCTTAAAGCAAGTATTCATTATACTAAAATCATATGACATAGCAAAGTTTAAGATCATCTCCCCAGACTCATTTTTGTCTCCATATCCATATCCTCTATGTATCCTTTCATAATTTTTACTATCTCTTCCAACGTGTCCATTCAGATCTCCTCCTATAAATATTTTCTCAGTCCTTGGTATGCCTTGTATAATACTATCCATATCTTCCCAAAATTGTCTCTTAAGATTTTCTGCTAAGCCAACTTGAGGAGCATAAGCACTAATGATATTTATTATCTCTTGTCCTAATACCATTTTGATTTTTATAATTCTATCCCTTACTCTAGTTACATCCACAACGCTATCTTTTAAGTTTTTGTCTATAATAATGCCTACTCCATTCTTATGTTTTTCTTTTCCAGTGTACCAAAGTTTAAATCCCGATTTATCGATTTCTCTAGCTTTCTCCCCCACCCACTTAGTTTCTTGAAGGCAAATTATATTAATTCTTCTTCTAATCATTGTATCTACAATTTCCATGCTTTTACCCATAAGTGTTCCTATATTCCAAGTTGCTGATCTAATCCTAGTTTCCTGAACTAACGTCTTTACCTGCCCACGTCCATAATGATGCAAGAACCCTCGTATATTTGACACCGTACCCGGGCGCCGACACAGCGCGTCGCTTCAGGGCGACGACCTAGCCCACCCTTGCCCACTTTTCGCTACACCCGGGTGGTTCAAGTGCAACGCGTCGCTTGTAGGGGACACCCCAGCAAATATTCGGTAAGGATTCATATCATAGTGATCTGACAAATTTTACGCTGGCTGTCAGCTACCTAACGCAACCCTCCTCCTTAACCCGGGCTTGGGACCGGCTGTGTGTGAAAAAATTAGGACATTAAGTGCATCACAGGCGGAGTTAACATTAATATTTCCTTATTATAATAAAAAAAATAGTACGTGATGCTTGGAAAAAAATGGTAATATAATAACTGAGTAATGGATATATAAACATAAGCATATTAAACCATATTGGTTTTCTGTTATTATAAAATCATCTGCTATAACTGATAGTATTGAAATATGCTCAGGATGGATAGCTAACTAATATCATGTATTACCCCCATGATGGGTTGTGCTGCTTGAAGGCGGGACCTGACAATGGCTCACCGACCACTGCCAAGTCAAATATGTCTGTAAGTACAATGGGTCTTTCCCACCCTAGTCCGGACTTCCAGGGGGACATCTACAACACTACACTGAAGCCACATCGACTATCCATCTCCCACCCCCTCTACTGGTAAGGGTGGTAGCACAAGTCTGAACTGAACTAAATAGCTACGGTACCGAACCCTAAATACTGATATAAACTACCATCCAAGTTCTGATAACATATAAATATTTACATATACTAGTTTAACATGAAACTAGATTGATAGCATTTCTATAAGTTCTGACATATCGTAATAAACATGGCCTTGCATCGGATGACATACATAATTATGGCCTTGCACCGGCTATCAATCACGGCCTTGTGTCATACATATCATAACATACTGAGTTGATTATTTGTACTGTTTATCATGAAATACTGAAACACTAATTTCCTATAATATTTATGGTTTTTCTAAAAATTGCTGTAAATATTATTGAAAATTTGACATAACATATTATCTATAAAAATGATATTGATGCCACACATTTTAAATAATATCAAATTTGAATATCTGAACTGTACACATTTTTTATTAAATATTCTAAAACTGTATTCCCTGTTCAACAACAATATTTCCCAAACATAATCATATTATACACATATTTTCTAAAATTACTTACTGATAAATAATGAATAATTTGTATGGAAAATACTGCTTTAGTTTATTCCCTTACCTGTCTACTGGAAAGCCCAAAAATAGTTAGTCCTGTACCCATAGGGCTCCCAACTCAACACCCTGAAAAAAATATTTCCCCTAACAGAACTTCAATATTTCTCCAAATACTACTTTTCTACAACTCCAAAAATACCAAATATTCATTAAAAAGCCTAAGATAACCAACTTACCCTAAATCTGGGATGGTGTCCAAGTTGGCCCTACTAACGATCTACTCCAGCAGAAATGAAGAGAAACTTCCCAGAAGTAGTGTGGTGGCGGCTTTAGATCGTCAAACCGGCGAAGAACCGGCCCGAATTTCGAGAGAGAAGGGGAGGGGAGCCGTATAGGAGAGAGGGAGAGAGAGAGAGAAAGAAAGAGAGAGAGATGAGAGAAGAGAATTCTCTCGTAAAAAGGGTGATCTTGGCCTTATATAGAATGCTTAGCCACGTGTCTTCATTGATGAGACACTTCACTTCGTTGACGAGGGCATGAAGGAATTTCGTCGACGAACACTTACTCTTCATTGATGAATTTCAGGTCCGGAAACAACCTTCTCGATATCTTCTCGTTGACGAGACACATGTCCCCGTTGACGAGCCTAAGAAGCCCATTCGTCGATGAGACCCTGCTAAATTTCTTATTTCAATTTCTTTTTCTCTCCTCCTACTATTATTTAATTAATATAGTTCCCCGAGTCTCTACATTCTCCCCTCCTTATAAAAATTTCGTCCTCGAAATTTATTATCTACACAATTCACCATCCTTTAAAGAAAAGTAGGCTACTTATTTTATTACATACCCTCACTTGTGGTGAGGAATACCGTGGTTACATTTAAAGTTCTGGGAGATTACAATACACATAAAATAAAGTTCTCCCATGACCAAAACATTACTTACCAACAAAACTACTACATGTACTGACTAACCTACAAAAGAAAAATTACATAACCACTACACTTTTCTTGATTATAACTGAACCTCACTAAACAAATGTAGATATTTTTGCCTTATATGTTCCTCGAGCTCTCAAGAAGCTTCTTTTACCGCATGATTTCTCCACATAACTTTTACTAAAGGAATCTTCTTATTGCGCAATTCTTGTTCTTTCCTATCCAGAATCTGAACTAGTACATCCTCATAAGCTAGTGAATCACCGAGCTCTAATTCACTATAACTTTTTATGTGGGAGGGGTTTGGGACGTAATTCCTCAACATGAAGACATGGAATACGTTATGTATCTTGGAAAAAAAATGGGTGGTAAAGCTAGCCTGTAGGCAACAGGCCCTATTTTCTCAAAATTCTCAAATGGACCAATAAACCTAGGGTTAAGTTTAACCTTCCTTCCAAATCTCATAACTCCCTTTAACGGAGCTATCTTTAAAAACAAATGGTCTTCAATATCGAACTCCAGTTTCTTGTGGCGAGTGTCGGCGTAACTCTTCTGCTGGCTCTGAACTGCACTTATCCCATCTCTGATGAGCAAAACCTTATCATACACCTGTTGCACCAAATGTGGCCCCACAACTCGACGCTCACCCATATCATCCCAATATACAAGAGAATGGCATCTTCTTCTATAGAGCGCCTCAAATGGTGTCATGCCAATACTAGCCTGATAGCTATTGTTATATGCAAATTCTACCAGTGGCATAAATTGAGTCTAACTACCCTCAAAATCTAGCACACACGCTCGAAGCATATCTCTTAATATCTGGATCATCCTCTCAGTCTGTCCATCTATTTGAGGATGGAACGCCATGCTAAAAGATAACTGAGACTTTAGAGCTTCCTGCAAGCTCCTCCAAAATTGTGACGTAAACGCGGGTCTCGATCTGACACTATAAACACTGGCACACTATGAGAATAAACTATCTCTTGAATATAAATTTTTTCCAGTATGTCCATGGAGTAGTTGGTCTTAATGGGAAGGAAATGGGTGGTCTTCGTCAAACGATCCATGATCACCCAGATTGCATTCTGACCATGTAATGCTGATGGAAGACCTGAAACAAAATCCATAGATATGTGATCCCACTTCCACTTTAGGATGAATAGTGGCTGCAACGGCCCCGTCGGCCTCTAGTGCTTAGCCTTAACCTGCTGGCACATCAAACATTGAGTTACATATTCGGCAATCTCCTTCTTCATGCCACTCCACCAGTAAGACTCCTGCAGATCTTTATACATTTTCGTGCTACTAGGATGAACTGTGTATAAAGATCTGTGAGCCTCCTCTAGGATGGTCCTTCTAATATCAGCGTCATCATAAACACATAATCTAGAATGGAATTGTAATGTTTCATCATCTGAAATATTAAAATCCTCTCCTTGACCATCCCGTACTCTGGCTATTACTTTTAGTAATTATGGGTCCTCTTCCTGAGCAACTTTTATCCTCTCCTGTAATGTAGGTTGCACCATTAAGTCTGCAATAAATACCTGAGGATCACTATCTATCAATTCTATACCATGTCTCTCCAGATCCATCAGGATCGGATGCTGAACCTTTATAGCTGCCAGTGCTAGTCCCATAAATTTCCTGCTCAGCGCATCAACTACCACATTTTCTTTCCTTAGGTGGTAACTGATAGTATAATCAAAATCCTTAATGAGCTCCAACCACCTTATTTGTCTCATATTCAGTTCCTTCTGAGTGAAAAAGTACTTTAAACTTTTGTGGTCGAAAAATATCTCGCACCGCTCGCCATATCGGTAATGTCTCCAAATCTTCAATGTGTGTACTACTGCAGCCAATTCCAGATCATGGGTAGGGTAGCTCTTTTCATATTATTTCAACTACCTGGAAGCATAAGCTACAACCCTACCATGCTGCATCAATACATAGCCAAACCCTTTCAAGGGCGCATCACTGTAGACAACATAACCCTCATCCCCTGACGGGATGATTAACACCGATGTCGTGACAAGCCTTTGCTTTAGTTCTTGGAAGCTCTGCTCATAGCTGTTGTCCCATTCAAACTTGACATTCTTTCTAATCAATCGTGTCAGAGGCCCTGATAATGCTGAGAAGCCCTCTACAAAATGACAGTAATAACCAGCCAACCCCAAGAAACTCCTGATTTCCTAGACGTTCCTCGGTCTAGCCTAATTCACCACTGCATCAAACTTGCTGGGATCTACAAAAATTCCATCCCCTGAGATAACGTGCCCCAAAAACGCAACCTTCTCAAGTCATAACTCACACTTACTAAACTTGGCATACAACTCCTTCTCCTTTAGTGTCTGAAGTACCTGTCTCAAGTGTGTCTCATGTTCCTCATAACTTCTCGAATAGACTAGTATATCATCAATGAAAACCACAACAAACTGGTCTAAATATTGGTGGAAGATTCTATTCATCAAATCCATGAATATTGCAGGAGCATTCATTATACCAATAGGCATAACAAGAAACTCATAATGCCCATACCTGGTTCGAAAGGCTGTCTTCGATACATTTTCTACCCTTACCTTTACTTGATGATAACTTGATTTGAGATTAGTCTTGGAGTAAACTCGTGTACCCCTGGAGTTGGTCAAATAAATCATCTATGGGGTAGAGGATAATTATTCTTGATTGTTACCTTATTAATTTCCCTATAATCTATACATATCCTCATGGTCCCATCTTTCTTCTTTACAAATAATACTAGAGCTCCCCACAGAGATACACTAGGTCGTATAAATCCCTTATCCAACAAATCTTTCAACTGATCTTTAAGCTCTCCTATTTCTGCTGGCGCCATTCTGTAAGGAGCTTTAGAGATCGACACTTTCCTTGGAAGTAGATTGATTGGGAAATCCACCTTGCGATCAGGAGGTAAACCGGGTAGCTCGTCTGGAAAAACATCTAAAAACTCCTTCACCACTAGCGTATTAGCAAGATTCAATTCATTCCCTGACATTTCCTTAATAAAGGCCATGAATCCTTGACAACCGCTCAATCAAAAGTAGTCTCCTCGCCTGGATGGCTGATACTAACTGAGGAGGGGATTACACTCACGACCCTATGAACCTAAATTCTAGTCTTCCTGGAGGTCTGAAAATCACTTCTTTCAATCGGAAATCTATACTGGAAAAGTTAGCTGCCAACCAATCCATGCCAACTATTACATCAAACCTGTGCATGTCCAGCACTATCAAATCAGCAGACAAAACTTTCTCCTGGATATCAACTGGACAGCCTCAAAGCACCCTACTACACCTCACTACTAACTCGGTCGGTGTAGTTACTAATAGTTTAGTGTCTAATAACTGCGTTTATGCCCTACATAATTTAATACACTCCATAGACACAAACGAGTGTGTGGCCCCTTAATCAAAAAATACAATAACTTTAAATAAAAAGCATGCTAACCATACCTGTCACCACATCGCTGGCTGTCTCAACATCACTCGACGTCAAGATGTAAACTCTCACTAGAGTCGTATTCCTTTGCTGACCTCCACGAGGCACCTGATAACCTCCCCGAGCAGGTCTAGGAGCAAGAGCAGCTCCAATTCGAGCTTGACAATCTCTCATCATATGCTCTAACTCCCCACATCGGTAGTAGATACCTCGCCCAGCACGACACTCCCTTGGGTGCCTCTTCTCACAAGTCTGACAAGTTGGAAATGACTGCATACCCTGAAACCCATGACTCATTGACTCCTGCCTCCGATCCCTATAATCGCCATCTCTCTTCCACGAACCTCGACTGGACCCTTGCTAGGAACCATGAGGCGTGAATCTCTTTCTCTGTTTCTGCTCTTCAATCTCCAACCGCTTTCCTGCTTTTGCCATAGCTGCTCTGTCCACCAGCTCAGAAAAATCTTGCAATTTCAATATTGATACCTGCTTATGTAATTTTCGCCTCAGACCTTTCTCAAACTGTCTTACTTTCTTCGTCTCATCTGGAATAATGTATGGGGCAAAGCAAGATAATTCAATAAACCTTATCGTATACTGCTGCACTATCCGCTGTCCCTGCTTCAGGTTCAAGAACTCCTATATCTTAGCTTCTTTGAACGAGGCTGGAAAGTATCTATCAAAAAATATATCCTTAAACTGATCCCATGTCATCTCTATAGGCATTGTCCTTTGCTGCTCCTGGAGTTTCACTGCCTTCCACCATCTCTCGGCCTCTCTTATTAGTTTATACATAGCAAATAGCACCCTTTGCTCCTCTGTACACTGGAGTACCGCCAGCACCTTTTCAATTTCCTGCACCTAGTTCTCAGCGACCACAGGATCAGTTCCTACTGAGAAAGCCAGAGGATTCATCTTGATAAAATTATTAATCGAACTACTATGGCCTGCAGACAGACCTCCCTACTCCCTGGAGTTTCTAACAATTTCAGCCATGACTTGTTGAATTACGCTGCGTAGTACTATGTCTGAGTCGCCACCAGCTACACCTGAGGGCCCCAGCGCCCTCATTACCACTAGTATGGGCTCTACCACTTCCAGGGTCCATCCTGGAAAGACAATAAACTTAGCTTAAAACCCTATTACCACAACATACCTTACACAAATCATCTAACTAGTATATAATATCCTTAGTTGGTTTATTATTCCTAATCTTAATTCAAGGTTCAATCCTGTAACTTAGATACCCAACCCAACCATAATTTACTATGGCTTTCCTGAAATCGTCACCCTAGGAAAGACATATAAAGTATCATGGAAGTCCTGCATCTAGACTACAAAACGAGACCTTAAATTCCTTTATCCTATACTCTGGTATTGTTTCCGCTGCATTCTAGAGTCTACAGAACCTAGCAACCTAAGCTCTGATACCAAACTGTAACGACCTACTTATTTTACTACATAATCAATCACATTAAATACCTTGATACCATTAACTGAAGATATGGCGAAGTCAACCCGAACCCGTGGGTAATGGGGACACACTTGTTATACACAGCGGACGCCTCAGCAGCAAAAAATATTAAATCCATCCATAACAATAGTACGAGAGCTACTCACAATCCACAATATTTCTATAAATATATATACAATCCCCAAAGACACTTAAAGATAAAACTAGGATCATACATCAAAAACCAATTAATCCTAGTTCAAAACTCACCCTCCTAGCAGGGTAGCATAAACTACCCCTAACGACGCAGAGCTCGGTCCGCCTATTTGTATGAGTTTCCTCAAATATTTTTAAGCTTGGGTGAGACACCTCTCAGTAAGGGAAATAAATTAAATACAGTTATGTGGAAGCATGAATATTTTCTTATTGTAATAATTAAACAGTATGTGATACATGCCTAGTAAAAATTGGTATTATAATAACTGAGTAATGGATATATAAACATAAGCATATTAAACCATACTGGTTTTCTATTATTATAAAACCATCTGCTATAACTGATAGTAGTAAAATATACTCAAGATGGATAACTAGCTAATGTCATGTATTACCCCCCATGACGGGTTGTGCAACCCGAAGGCGGGACCTGACATTGGCTGGCAGACCATTTCCAAGTCAAATATATCTGTAAGTATGATGGGCCCGCCCCACCCTGGTCCGGACTTCTAGGGGGATGTCTACAACACTACATTGAAGCCACATCGACTATCCATCTCCCACCCCCTCTACTGGCAGTGGTGGTAGCACAAGTCTGAACTGAACTGAATAGCTACGGTACTGAGCCCTGAATACTGATCTAAACTACCATCCAGGTTTTTATAACATAAAATACATTTATATATACTAGTTTAACATGAAACTAGATTGATAGCATTTCTCTGAGTTTTGACATATCGTAATAAACACGGTCTTGCGCCGGATGGTGTACATAATTATAGCCTTGCACTGGCTATCAATCACGGTCTTGTGCCGTACATATCATAACATACTGAGTTGATTATTTGTACTGTTTATCATGAAATACTGAAACCATAATTTCCTGTAATATTGATGGTTTTTTCTTAAAATTGCTGTAAATATATATTTACTGAAAATCTGACATAACATATTATCTGTAAAAATGATATTCATGCCACACATTTTAAATAATATCAAAACTAAATATTTGAACTGTACACATTTTTGATTAAATATTCTGAAACTGTTTTTCCTGTTCAACAATAGTATCTCCCAAACATAATCATAGTATACACATATTTTCTAAAATTACTTACTGATAAATAATGAATAATTTGTATGAAAAATACTACTTTAGTTTATTCCTTTACCTGACTACTAGAAAGCCCCAAAAATAGTTCTCCCAGCTCAACACCATGAAAAAAATATTTCCCCTAACACAACTTCAGTATTTCTCCAAATACTACTTTTCTACAACTCTAGAAATACCAAATATTCATTAAAAAGCCTAAGATAACCAACTTACCCTAAATCTAGGATGGTGTCCAAGTTGGCCCTACCAACGATCTACTCCAGTAGAAATGAAGAGAAACTTCCAAGAAGTAGCGTGGCGGCTTCAGATAGTCAAACCGGTGAAGAACTGGCCTGGATTTCTAGAGAGAAGGGGAGGGGATCCGCACAAGAGAGAAAGAGAGCTGAGAGAAGAGAATTCTCTCGCTGAAAGGGTGATCTTGGCCTTATATAGAATGCTTCGCCACGTGTCTTTGTCGACGAGACACGTCACTTCATCGACGAGGCCATGAAGGAATTTCGTTGACAAACACTTACTTTTCATTGAAAAATTTCAGGTTCGAAAATAGCCTTCACAGTATCGTCTCTTCGACGAGACACATGTCCCCATCGACGAGCCCAAAAAGCCCGTTTATCGACGAACGTGCGACGTTCGTCAACGAGACCCTGCTGAATTTCTTATTTTAATTTATTTTTCTCTCCTCCTCCTATTATTTAATTAATATAATTCACCGGGTCTCTACATAAGGTCAAATAATGGGACCGAGTACGTTGATTCTCTATTTATGGAGTTTTGTACAGAGTAGGGCATCAAGAGACATTTTACAGTTCGCTGGACACCTCAGCAAAATGGTGTGGCAGAACGGATGAACTGGACTCTTGTTCATAGGGCTCGGTGTCTTAGATTGAAAGTAGGGCTATCGAAGAATTTCTAGGCTGAGGTAGTTAGTATGACTTGTTTTTTGGTTAATCGATCACCAAGGGCATCACTAGCGAGTAAAGTGGTGGACGAGGTTTAGACGGGAAATGTAGTAGACTACTCCGAATTGAAGGGACTCGGGTGTCTAGCCTATGTCCACGTGTCTAGTGAGGAGAGGTCTAAGCTTGATCTGAAGTCTCGTTGTTGCATCTTTTTGGGATATCCAGAGGGTGTGAAGGGGTATAAGCTATGCGACCCAGTGGCAAACAAGGTGGTGATTAGTAGAGATGTATTCTTTGATAAGAAGGCTATGATGAAGCATACTCAAGAGTTTGATGAATAGAAATACGAGCCAGAAAGTTGGGGCAGTGATGAACATATCGTGCAAGTGGAGTTGGAAGCTTAGGGCAAAGGAAATGATCATGGTCTCATGGTTGCAGGGAGCTCTAGCTTGGAAAGCCAGCAAGTCGATGATATTCTGTTAAGAAGATCCAGACGCACTATTCAGCCTTCGTCAAGGTATAGGTTTGAAGAGTTAGTGTCTTATGCTTTTCTTACTAGTTGCAACAATCCAACTACATTTCAAGAGGCAGTGCACGACCAAGAGAAAAATAGATGGATGAGAGCAATGATTGAGGAAATGGAGTCACTACGTAAAAATCATTCTTGGGAGTTGGTGGAGATTCCAGATGGAAAGAGACGATTGGGTGCAAATGGGTGTACAGAAAGAAGGAGGCAATATCAAAAAAGGAAGGTGAGTAGTTCAAGGCACGATTGGTGGCAAAATGATACTCACAGAAGAAGGGGATGGATTATGATGAAATCTTTTCTCTTGTGGTCCAACATACTTCAATTAGAATTGTGTTGGGGTTGGTAGCTTATTACAATCTTCATTTGGAAAAAATGGATGTGAAGACGGCATTTCTTCACGGTGACTTGGAGGAACGAATCTACATGGTACAGTCGGAGGGATTCATTGAACTAAGAATAGAAAATGTTGTTTGTAGGTTGAAGAAATCTCTTTATGGGTTGAAACAGTCTCTAAGGCAATGGTATAAACGGTTTGATTCATACATGATGAAGATTGGCTACAAATGGTGTGAGTATGATTACTGCGTATATGTGAACAAACTTGATGATGACTCACTTATTTTCTTGTTATTGTATGTCGATGATATGTTGATAGCTACAAGATATTTAACTGAATTGGTTAAAGGACCTGTTGCATAAGGAATTTGACATGAAGGATTTTGGTTCAACCAAGAAAATACTTGGGATGGAGATTCGCCGAGGTAGGACTATAGGGAGATTATGGTTATCTCAGGGCAGTTATGTGCAGAAGGTGTTGGAGATGTTTAGCATTACTGATGCAAGACCGGTGTGTACATCTTTAGAGAATCATTTCAAGTTGTCTACTACAAATTGCCCAAGTTCGGATGAAGAAATCCGGGACATGTCAAAGGTCCCTTATGCTAGTGTTGTGGAGAGTTAATGTATGCCATGGTATGTACGAGACCATATTTAGCTTATGCAGTGAGCGTGGTGAGCAAGTTCCTCTCTAATCTAGGAAGGCAGCATTGGGAAACCGTAAAATGGATACTCAGATACTTGTGGGGTACATCGAGATATGGCATCATGTTCGGTAAGCAACGGGGTTATCCTTCAGTTATGGGGTTTGTTGATGCAGATTATGCTGCATATATGGATGACAGAAGGTCTACAATGAGATATGTGTTTACCTTTGAAGGAGGACCGGTATGTTGGAGATCCATGATATAGTCTTTAGTTGCATTGTCCACAATTGATGCGGAATATATGGCAGTTGCTGAAGCTGCAAAGGAGGCCTTATGGCTTACTGGTTTAGTCATAGAGTTGGGGTTATAGTAAGATGGTGTGGTGCTACATTGTGATAGTCAAAGTGCCATTTACTTGGCGAAGAATCAGATATACCATGCTAGGACCAAGCACATTGATGTGAGGTTCCACAGGGTTCGGGAATTGATTGCTTTGGGTGAACTTGTGTTAGAGAAAGTTCACACATCTGAAAATGTAGCGGATATTCTAATAAAATCAATTACTTCAGAGAAGATCAAACATTGCTTGAACTTACTCCATGTCTTGAAGTGTTAGAAGGAAGACATACCCAACCAAGCGTTTTTAAGTTCAAAGTGAAGCAGTTCATGTTTTTGAGATTCTCCTAAGGGGCGTATAATTGCCAAGGTGAGATTGTTATTTGTGGCTTTTATACTTTTGTTTTGATAAGAAAAGAATGAAGGAGGAAAAACATGAAGGGGGCAGCACAGCAGGACTTGTCGACGAAAGACCTGTATTCGTCGACGAGGAAACAGCAGAGGTTAGTTGACAAAGGCCCTGAAGCTCGTTAACGAATAATTACTGAGAGTAGGAAATTTCATACTTCTGGCATCGTCGGCGAGAGCCTTGTATTCATCGACGAAGATTTTTCTTGGTCTCATCGACGAAGCCCTGTGTTCGTGGACGAGAGGCGCCTGGGCTGCGGCAATTTTTCTTAATTTTAAAATTTTGAACGTTAGGTGGTTGGGAAAATGGAGGAAAACCTCCGAGGAACCTCTATATATGTCATCTAGACATATTTTGAGAGTAAGAGTGATCATTACAGAAGTATATTATGTACATTTTGATTTCCTTAGTAAAATGTGTATGTCATTGCTTCTGTGGATGTAAGCTTTGTCGAACCACATAAATCTTTGTGTTGTTGTTCTTATTAGTTATGTTATTTATTTATTGTTGTTTATTCCGTTGTGCATCTTCATTATACGATCCATATCACAACATGTTCTAAAAATTAAATGTTTGGGGAGGTTTGTGAGATTTTAAAAATTAGTTGTATGTTGGGTACATGGAAATGGAATGGAATCGAATATATCAGTTGATTTTTTTCATTATCCACATTTAAATTTCCATTCCATTCTTCGAATCAAACATGATCTAAGCCTTTTGGACTATTCCCCCTTTCTCTTTTTATACACTTTCACATTGCATAAGTGCCCTCCCAAATCTGTTTCCATCATTTTTCGAGTAACTAGTTATGAACCCGTCCATCTTTGCCTTCTGCTCAGCCACCCATTGTTACAAACATATAAATCAGATGCTCCAAGGTATGCAAAAATGGGCTCCCCTTCGGCCAAATTCATTGCCAGGGTTTCGTGGCAAATTGTCTTCAAGATACAATAGAATCTAATTGTCAATTAAGCTAATTTTTTTTACTGAGTTCATGCCTAAAATAGTTTCAATATCTTAATTCAATAATAAGCCTTTGAGGATGCAAGAAATTTTAACTGAAGAATACAATTTTTTTTGTTAAGTATTTGAAGAAATAGTGTATGCTTTGCCTCTATAATTCAAAATAATAGTTGTTTTCTACAGAGTCGTGTTTATACAAATTTAAATTTAAATTCTCAGTTTTCTTGTAAGTGTTGACTGTCATATTTAATATTCTAGATTTCTCAATGATAAAATAAATGTCTGTAATTAGTGTCACGATTGCAGCTCCTAGCTCAGCCTAGCCGTTGCACAATTCAAATGCACAGAATGGTAATGCTCTACTGAAGTGAGGAGTGTAGGAGGGGAGAGTGCTTATGAGTGGGCCGCTCATCTTTTGAATTAGTTCGGCTCTAATATCACTTGTTAGGGTTGCGAGAGTTTTCATGAACTGGCGTAATATACATGGAAGAGCATTAAGTTGATTCAAAAATTTAAGTCACTATATTTTAAGCTAGTCCATATATTTAAGCACCCCATAATCTATTTTTATTTTTATTTTTTTAAATTATGGACAAACTCACTAGCGGAGTTATGAATAGTGGGCATACATCACTAACGTCCTACATGCTACTATCCGAATTAAGAGTATAATACTTTAAATAGTCTAAATGGAGTATCCGTTGATCATTTTGTGAATTATAAAATATAAGAAACACATTCATAATTGCATCTTTTTTTTTTTTGACTTTTTAGTGTTGAACAATTCATAGACCTAATATTTGGTATGTTGACATGAAATAAAAAACAAATATATATTGATTTTGTGAAAAAAAATAAATAAAAAAAGAGCTCATCTCACGAGTGAGGGGGAGATTATTGAGAATTTCACTTATAAGTTTGTCCCACATTGGAAAATTTGAGTGAATAATGGGTACTTATATACATGGTTGGGCTCAAAACTCAATAGGGTTAAGCTTTTAGGTTAAATTGGTGTTTACCTATGTCTATATGTATCATGCCCGTCCATAGGCTCTTTCGGTGCTAACACTCGTTTACAAAGACCAAATTTAATTTTTCTTTTCTACCCTTTGCATCACATGAATTTCACTGCCCCACTAAAAATGATAGTTTGCAGTCCTATAAGTATAAACATAGTGGAAGTAATATATATGTAATGCTCTTTACCTGTTTCCCACTGAAGCCACATGGAGAGTACAGTGGCAAGTCGTTGATTTAGCTAGATGACATGTAGTTGAACTTGCCATTGTATAATGTTAGGCAAGTTTCCACCCTTGATGATAAGTTTGGACAAATGAAATTTCTCCTCCAATGAAATCTTTGTAAACTGTGAATGTGTTTCACACACTGGTCAATGTCTAATCATTCAAAACATTATAAGAAATCATGGTGTTAACAAGCAAAATCTCCCCCCACCTTTATCTTTCACATTTACTTAGAAAATAATTCTTTGACATTTGATGGGAAAGTGAAACCCATAATGCATGTTCATCTTTTTTGCTTATGGTTTTTTCTCCTTTCTTGACAAGGAAAGAAAATGATGAGAAATGGGTTGGCTTTTCTCACTTAGAATAAGGTAAGGTCGATCAAATACTAAAAAATAAAATATGGTATAATAAAAGGAGATTCATGAGTAGAGTGGAATATAATTCTTCAACAATTATTCAATTGATAAATATAAGATCTTTTCTGATTCAGAATTTGAGTTTTGATGGAGGTAACAATTTTCTAGTGATATTATACTTTATTATTTAAGTAAAGAATGATAGAGAAACTTCAATAGCGTGTAAAAAGCACCTTACCATGGGAAAATTATATAGTGAACCTCCCATTCCACGCGTCTGTGTATATTCATTAATATATTAAATGTAAAGAGAACCCATTTTCAACAAATGTATAATTTAAGAAGTAAGCAGACAGATACATAAAGGGGAGGTCTCCTGTATAATTTCTCGTTATCATGGCACCTACTGTCCACTCTTGCCTTATTAACAAAATAACTACAATATATACAATATATCATGTGCATTTAAAATTTCTAGATGTACCTAAAAAATATAAAATTTATCAAATTCTAAAATCTTTCTCCTTAAAGCCTTGTTTGAAACTTTAAAAATATTAAGAGACAAATAGAAAAGGTCTGAATTTTTCATAATTGCTACTTATGGAAAATGGAAAAGAAAAGAAAATACGTAACAAATTGATTAACAAAATTTTAATTTCAAGCATCGTCAACATTAAATCTTTTGTAATTTTGAATCATACTATAACAATTTTTTTATTTGTAATTTTAATGGTATTTAATATAGAAGAAATGTGAGAAAGGATGAATTTCTTCTTATTTTTCTTTTATTTTCTTTCTTCAAATAAAATCCTTGATCCAAATTGAAGCTAAATAAAATTTAACTATATAAAATCCTATATTACTATTATTTAATATCTATGAAATAATAGAAGTTTTTTTACTCTTTTAAATAAATTCAAAATTTTAATTCTCTCTCTCACTATTATTAAATACTTATTTAATGTTTCATCCTTAAAAATCCTCTTAAATACTATATAAAACCCTATATTACTATTATTTAATATCTATGAACTAATAGAAGTTTTTTTCACTCTTTTAAATAAATTCAAAATATTAATTCTCTCTCTCTCACTGTTATTAAATACTTATTTAATGTTTCATCCTTAAAAACCCTTTCAAATACTATATAAAACCCTATATTACTATTATTTAATATCTATGTAGAAGTTTTTTTTACTCTTTTAAATAAATTCAAAATATTAATTCTCTCTCTCTCACTATTATTAAATACTTATTTAATGCTTCATTATTAAACACCCTCTTCATAATATAGACGCACACATATGTATATATAACATCACATATTCAATTTGCTGTCAATCTGATCGGTCAAACCGATCTAGTGACTTACCAAGTTAGTTATCAATTTGAATTTTAAAATTATGATGGATTTAAGTTTTAACCTTATAAAGTATTGTCTAAAGGACAAAATTGTAAAATCATAAAATAGATAATAGCTAATCACTTCATTGGAATTGGACCAACATTATATGTATGTATATGCATGTAATGAACTGCACTTAAACATCACTTTTGGATACAAAAGTGAGAACATGCACCTTTTAAGCTCTGGGCCCCATTTTGGCTACATCCCAATGATGCCTTGGACCTTAAGCAACTGTTTTTGTTCATCAACACAACAAAAATTATGAAGTAGACCAATTCTTCCCCATATAAAATTATGAAGTAGACCAATTCCTCCCCATAAAAAATTTGAAAAGGAAAATTTTGATTTTTATTGCATTTTCTCTCTTCATAAAATATTATTAAGAATGAGAGTTAGATAAATATGATTAAAAAAAAAATGAAAGTCAATCATGCGTAAGATAAAATTATTATTAACTAATTTATTATATATTTTATTTTCTTTTCTACTTTCCTATTAATTAATCAAATATGAAAAAGTGAATTTTTTCATACTTTTCTTTTATTTTTTCTTAATGTTTTTTGAGGTTCCAAATGAGGCTCTTGCGTCTAGTATACTTATTCAAGACAATGAGCATGTCCTATGCTTCAAAGATTGGTATTGGAACTTTAGATTCGAATTTATGTGGATTTGAATAAAATGTTATACAATATTATATTAAATTCCATTTAAATCCAATGCTTAAAATTCCGCACTTGGTGCCTACTTGCTCACCATGTAACAATAAATCCCATTATTTTTATTTGAAATGATTTTTTTATGAACTAAATTATGCAAAAGGATACATGTTGGAGCATAGCATTTCAAATTGACAACATGGAATTGAAGTCTAAGGAAGAAAAACAAAAGAAAGAGAAGAAACCAAAGAAGACTTAGCTATCATTTTATGTTATACTTTATTTCTATTATTGTTTCCATGTAGTATATATATTAAAGAACCTCTTGTATTTGCACTTGTAGAGATTGATTCTTGTTCAATTCAGATTACACAAATAAGTAAATTCTCTGTTGGCTTTACAAGACTTAACATCTTATTTTGATGCTAACAAATAAGTGTAACTTAACATATTTGGTTAAGTGATGTCATTTCAGGATTCAATGATGAATGTAAGGTCAAGTGTTCAGAAAGATTCATAAAAGCTTATATTTTAAAGAATGATGGTCAATATGAAGCTTAAAGCATTGATTCAAAAATGGATTTAAAGATAAAGTTTGAAGATCATGAGAGCATGAGGATTAAAGAGAACTTGATGAAAGCTTAAAGAAAGATGAAGCAAGCATAAAAACTTCAAGGAATTCAAGAATTGAAAATTTGAAAGAGTTTATAGGAAATTTCATATAAGTACTTCAAATAATTTCAATATGGATACATGAAACTCTTAAATTAATTTATTGGACCTAGATACCTTTTAACATACTTGGAAAATATTTTTATTAGGTCAAAAATTATTTCGAAAAGGTTAGAATCATTTTTGGAATGAAAAGCACCAAAAAGAGAATTTTTCAAATGCTATTAATTTTTCTACATCCACATTGAGGTGCATTTTTCTCTATTAAAACTCCTTATTTTAAAAAGTGTTCAACACCAAAGTTGTAAGATTTCTTCTTAGCTTTCTTTTGGAACCAAGCACATCAAATTTGGAGTTACATAGAAAATTTTATGATTAAAATACTGAATGGTACTCGAAATTGACAGCAACCTTGTGTTCCACTAGTAGACTGCCTGAACCATGACAGGCGCATGGGAGGTCAAGTCAGGCGACTGCCTATGTCTTGGCAGGCGACTACCATCCTACTGCCCCTTTAAAAATAGCTAGGTAGGCAACTGACAAAACAGCCAGTCTACTGCCACGCGGTAGTTTTTAAATTTTTATAATGGATAAATTTTTTAAATGAGATTGCTTGGGACTCAAACTTTGTGAAAACTTAGGGAATACTCCAAGTCACTTGGGGATCAAGTTACATACTTTTTCAATATTATAAATAAGCCTCAAGATCATTGAATTAATTAAAAGAGAATCAAATTCGGCTATTAAATTCTCTCAATTACTCTCAACACTCAAAAGCTCTTTCACTCTCATCTTGTCTATTAAATTTGCTGAGGTCTTGCTGATTCAATCACCAATCTTGTGCTACAAATTCTAAATCTTTCAATCATTCAAGGAATCATACGGTGAAAAATTCCTTGAGCTTCAAGTTAAATTCCATATTGTTATTTACTTTAAAGTATATTATAGTGTTGAATTGTTGTACTAATCAGCTCTTTGTGTGAGCATTCTTTGTACATCTATTTGATTTGTATCTTGTAGATATTGATGCTTCAAAGTTATTTGGATCGTTGGCTAAGCGTGGGGATATCGCTTAAAGAGGCAAGCTTTGGTCTAATTGAAGGAGTGACCGAACGGGGGTACACCGTTTGGAGAAGCGGGCTCTAGCCTACTAAAGGAGTGTGTAATTGGTTTTGTTCGCCCGGTAAAGGAACTGATTTTAGTGAATCCTTTGGTGGTTTGCCAAAGGCAAGGATGTAGGTTGGGTATAAGTCGAACCTCGTAAAAATCCCAGTCTCACTCTCTCTTTCCCTTACTTTTTATTTTCAATATATTTAAATTGCGTGGATGGTTTAATAGATAATCATAAATACTACGTATATTTGGAAATCAAGTAAACTTAAAGTTTAATTTTGATTTGGGTTGTGGAAATCGAAAGGGAGTACGTTGCTTAATCATATCTTGCGGAAACCATATAGGAGTACGTTACTTGGTTAACACCCCAAAGATAAGTTAACTAAGAGTTTATTTGAATTCTAAATTTTGGGAAGAGTGTGGATATTGAGTTGATTGAGAAAGCTAATTCATTATCAAGTGGATTGCATTAAAGAAGCAAATCCATTAATATAGGGCTTTATATTAGCAAGCATAACTTATCATATATATAGGGCTTGATTCAAATTGATATACCCAGGGTTGACAACAAAAGCTATATTATGATTGAATGGTTTAAAGTTTGATATTGAGTGAATTTTGTTTACATTCCAAGGAGTGCTGAAGCTTTCATAAATCTAAATAGTGTTGTAGTTAACTTGTACTTGGTAAATCAATTGGTTGTTTGCTTTCAAATTGTGGTTAATTGGCTTGGTTGGTTTAATTGATTACTTGTTTGGTTGAGCAATAGTATTGTGAATTAAAAGAACTAAGTTCTTGTGTGATTGGTAAATTAAATAAACAAGTCTAAAATTGATTAACCAAAAAGAAGTCATCATAGGAATTAAAAGAAAGTTTTAAAATCAAATTCACCCCCCCTATCTTAGGACTCACCTTGTTTTTCATTCTCCAATTTCCTTCTCTGCTTTCTATTTTCTTTCTTCTTGTTCATCAAATTCTTTCAGTTTGCTCCTTTATTCACCCGCAGACTGATGTCAGTTAGAGATGGTCATTCAGATTTCGGAGGATATGCTACAGGCATGTGTACTGAATTTTGGATGTAGTTAGATTAAATATCTACTGTAAATTGAGTTCGCATACAATAACAATTATCAGTCTAGTATTGGGATGGCATCGTATGAAGCACTATATAGTCGAAGGTGCCGATCTTCGTTATACTGGGACGAGGTCGGTGAGCGGTAGATTTTGGGGCCAGAGCTTATTCAGTAGACCTCTAAGAAGGTCCAACTTATAAGGAAAAGAATTAAGACAACTTAGAGTTGGCAGAAGAGCTATGTGGATATACGCCGACGAGAGTTGGAGTTCGAGATAGGTGATGCGATATTTTTTAGGATAGCTCCAATAAAAAGGGTAATGAGATTTGGGAAAAAGGCGAAGTTAAGCCCTAGATACATCGGTCCATTTGAAATTCTAGAGAGAGTTGATCTGATGACGTACATAATAGCATTACCCCTAGTACTGTCAAGGATTCACAATGTGTTCCATATGTCCATGCTAAGGAAATACGTTATTGATCCTTCGCATGTGATCAGTTACGAGTCTTTGGAGCTCGGGGACACTTTGGCATATAAGGAGATACTAGTACAAATCCTAGACCATAAGGAGCAGGAGCTATGTCCTAAGAGGATTCCGCTTGTAAAGGTACTTCGGCGTAATCATGCAGTGGAGGAAGCATCATGCGAGTTAGAGACAGAAATACGTCAGAAGTAACCATAGTTAGAGAGGTTCAGTACTAAACAGGTAGGTAGAACGGTAGGTAAGGGTTGGTTTTGTGTATAGTAAGTTTGCTTGGTTAATTGTCATTATTGTTTTGTTCATGGTTGGTTTTTCAGAGAGTTTTTTTTTTTGGTATTGTAATCTCCTGAGACAATATGTGTAACCACGGTATTCCTCCGCCATAAGTGAGGATATTTAATAAATTTTGGACAGGGCTTCTATGTGATGGCTGCCAGCTGTTCCTAGCGTTGGATCAGCAGAGCAGTAATCATTTAGTGGAAATGATGGAAATCAGTTAGCAAATTTCTAGTATGAAAATTTTTGTAAGGAGGGGAGATTGTAGTAACCTGGACTAAGAAAATAAAGAAATAAATAAAAGAAAATAGGAAGGAAAGCAAAAAGAGGATAGTCGCTCAATTTTCCTGTAGGTAAACAACTGAGAGCAGGTTTAAGGCGAAACTATCGCTGGTTTGGTCAAGCTGAGAAAAACCAGCGACGGTTTTCCTGCGGGGTTGTTTACTTAAGGGTTAAGTTATGTGTCTTATTTCATAACTCTCACAATCCTCTCTCTCTCTCTCTCTCTCTCTCTCTCTGTCTCTCTACTTAGGTTTTTGGAAGGCTCTCTCTTATCTCTCTTTCTCTTCTAAGCCTCCCGGATCATCTTCGGGTGCTCCTCGGTTTACTCTCCCTTCTTCTAGCTTGTAAGGTCTCATTTTTTGGCCGGTTCAGAAAGCTAGGGTTTTGGGTTTTCGTTGGTTTCAAGTCATTTTCAGGAAACAGGTAAGGGGATTATATTATGTCAGTTGTTTTTGAATTATGGACCTATTAAAATGTAGTATATGTTTACGTACATATGGTTACAACTTTTACTTTCCAATCCAACCGTTCAAACTAAGGTTTTCGAGCCTAGGGTTCGGTTAATAAATATTATTTTTGAAACCAACCGATTAAATTTGAATATAAGATTACTGGTTGAAGTACTAGATTTTATGAACGTTTTGACTGATTGAAATTGTTGGATTCAAATTGTTATGTGTGTTTTATTAAGGATCAAAGTGAGTAGAGTTGATTATCTTTGTTTTCCTTTATATATATATATATATATATATATATATATATATATATATATATTAATCAAATAAAATATGTGGAGATAATGAAACCCATACTTCCAACTGAGCAGATATTTAATATGATATAGCATGTTTTCAATTATTAATATAATTATGATTTATCAGATGAAAATTGTGTGGCATGAAAATGGTTTAAATGACATATATGAACATAATGTTTTTACTGATATTATACAGTATGATATAACGGCGAGGGGCCGAGTTTTGATAAAACGGTCGGGGGCCGAGTTTTGATATAATGGTCAGGGGCTGGGTTTTATTGAATGTCAGGTTTTATACGAAATGAGTTATAATACAGTTTTTATTGTGTAAATTTCCATATATGATTCTAGAATCTTATGGATATGCGATATGTAATATTGTGAGCATGGTACCGTAGCTATATGTTGGCAATGAGTGCAATCACATGGGCATGGAAGTGTGATATGTGATAGTCGATTGGAGACCTAGGTCGCAATACTACCCCGAGGTCTATGTCGGGGGGCCCCATCTGAGGTAGTTCTGGGTGACCATAGGTAGGCACAATCGTACTTACAACCTTATTTCTGACTCAGCTATGGTCGGCCGGTTATGAGTTGAGTCCAGCCTTTGGGTCGCACAACCCGTCATGGGGGAAGTATGTCATATGAGTATGTGATAGCGTGATGACACTAATTTGGCAGTCCAGGTTGTGTCTTTTATGCATATATGGGCAAATTTACTATAAATGGGCTATATTAAGCCGATAGTTTATTATCTTGAAATTATGTATTTTCATATATAAATGGTGCAGTATAGTTTTAAAAATGCCATTTTTATATTCAGTGAAATAATGGATTTTTGTATTCATATAGGAACCCATGCTGGCCACACACTGATAATAATACAATCCGTCTTACTGAAAAGTGTCTCACCCCATTATACAAATCATTTTTTAGGTCTTTCAGGGAATCGTGCTAAGCTTTCTACGGGGCAGGGATTAGACATTTTGGGGGTGATAGACAGAGCTGGTGAGCCACCAACTATTTCATTTTGTTGTTTTGTATATATAGGCTGGTAGTTGTATGTATGTATTTGGGAACAGTTAGAACTCTAGTAAAGTGTTTTGAGATTTTAACATTTTCCGTTGTATGGGTTAATTCCATTAATGACATGTGCACCCAAGTTTCCCTTGTTAGGGCGGGTTGCAATATATATGTGTGTGTGGTATGAGAGAGTATTTATGATTATAGCAGGTTATAAATATTTGGGTCGTTACGTGGGGTCCATATGCTACTATATCGTATTCTAGTTTTAAATTTTTTCCAACTATAGTAGATGATTTTACAAGATGTACTTGGGTGTATTTGCTTAAACATAAATATAAGGTTTCATCTTTGCTGCAAGATTTCTATAATATGGTTCAAACTCAGTTTAACTCTTTTGTCAAAGCCATAAGAATAGACAATGATTTAGAATTTATCCTTACAAAATTTTATAATGAAACTAGAACTTTACATCAAAGAAGCTATATAGAAACCCCACAACAAAATGGATTTGTTGAAAGGAAATATCAACACTTATTAAACACAGCTAGAGCTTTAATGTTTCAAGAAAACTTACCTTTAATTTTTTGGAGTGATTGTGTATTGACTGCAGCACATATCATTAATCGAATTCCAACTCCTCTTCTCCAAAACAAAACACCTTTTGAAATGCTATTTCAAAAATGACCAAATATTTATCATTTAAAGGTTTTTGGATGCTTATGCTTTGCATTTACAACTACTAATCACATACATAAGTTCGATCCAAGAGAAACTAAATGTCTATTTTTAGGATATCCTTCTAATGCCAAAGGTTATAAACTCATGGACTTAAACACAAACAAAATCTTCATTTCCATAAATGTTGTGTTTCATGAAACCATCTTTCCATTCAAAAGTCTCCCACCTAATTCTGACATATCTACTTTTTTGTTTCCTCCTTTAGAATTCCAACATGAGTCCTCCCATTTAAATATTCCTATCCCTTCTGATCATAATAACTCCTCAATGAATTCTAGTGAACAGATTCCTCTCAAATTGACAGAAACCAGCACACTGAATTAGCAAATTCCATTTCTCCTGACAGCAACTAGCCCACTGACTTAGCAGATTACATTTCTTCTGGTTCACTTATCAGAAAATCATCCTGAATTAAACACCCACCAAAATATTTGCAGGATTATTATTGTGGTAATGTCTTATTGTTTCCTTATGTAAACAACTCATCTGCTTCTATTGGCTGCTCCTCTAAGACAGGTAATCTCTATCTTATAACATCTTTTATTTCTGTCAGTAGACTTTCAGCACCCCACAAAGCCTTTTTAACTTCTATTTTTGGTACCAAAGGACCGAAAACATACAAACAAGCTACAAAATTACATGACTAGCAAGTTGTTATGAGAAATGAACTCAACGCTTTAGAGTTAAACAAAACCTAGGAACTTGTTACTCTCCCTAAAAATAAACAAATCGTAGGTTGTAAATGGGTTTTTAGAGTGAAATACATGGAACTATAGAAAGACATAAAGCAAGGCTGGTAATCAATAAGAAGGATTAGACTTCTTTGATACTTTTCTCCAGTGGCAAAAATTACTTCAATTCAATTATTGTTTGTTGTTGCTGCTATTAGGGGTTGGCATATTCTCCAATTAGATGTCAATAATGCTTTTTTACATGGTGAATTACGTGAAGAGGTTTACATGGAAGTACCCGCTAGTTTGGTTGTTAATAAGCCTAATGTAGTTTGTAAATTGTTAAAGAGTATCTATGGTGTAACGACCTCATTTTTCATGCCATTTTTTTTTTTACTAAAATAATGCTGATTGACAAATAGTCTTGTTCTCTGATACCCTATAACATATTCATATACCTAGGCAACGAAAAACATAAACTGAACAACAGAAACACAATACCAGAATTTCTCAATACTTATACACGTCACTCTAGTTTTAGATACCAGATCCTCCAGGATCTATACAAAATACATATCTCTCAAAATAACTCACCCTTTAGATATGGCAATACTAATAACTCCTCTATCTACGAGCATGTTCTGCTCGTCTAACTGGGTCACCTGAAAAATATTAAATTACTAGGATGAAACAATGCTCAGTAAGAGGAAATATGTTATTACTAGTGTGTGACAACTGAGCTACATAAAACTATACTAATAAATATATGAAACTGTAAAAATTAGTAGAATAATGTACAGTACAACTTGCATCTTCTATAATTTAAAATACAACTGTAGTGTCTGAGTTTTCTACTTTTTCATACTTCTAGTATCGTAATATATCTATTGATATTCTAAAAATCTGTATACATATACATAACTGTGATATCTACCTTGGAAAATTATACCTCATGATTTGACCCCTCATGACAGGGTTGTGAGGCCCGTAGGTAGGACTAACATCGGTTGGCCTACCATGTAAGTCAACTTTAACTCTACCAATCCTCAGCCCGACCAATATGCAACCTCTCCTAGGCACTGTACTGGTATCTACCTCGTCAAACCAGCCACCTCAACCCAGTCTTCTGGGGAGTCTGCAATCCCTCCAGGCATAGTTGACGGAAACCTTTCACAAACTATCTAAGATGTGTGGTTGCATTCTGATCTATAATAGCAATGGTATCGTGCTCTAATAACTGAATATTTACTGAACTGATTCATCAGGGTCTGATACTATATAATATTGATATGCCTAATTATCGTGTTATTTCATTATGATCCCAAAATAACCATAACACCGAAAGCTAATATGAAAATACTGTAATATCTGTACTGTATAAACTGTAATACCATAGTATTATGGAAAATAACCATAACACCAGAAATTGATATGAAAACATTGTATTATCTGAATTGTATAAACTATAATTACAAAGTGTTACGGGTTTAATATTTTGGAAATCATGGTAATCTACACATGCTGTAAAACATCTGTCTGTATAAACATTGTAATTCATACTCGTGAAAAATCTGATAAAACATATCTCTTCATAATAATATAAATCATACCAGTCTAAAAATATATCATTCTTGTATTGATCTGATAAGGTCTCATAAACATATTTCTCTGTAGATACTATAAATCATAATAATCTAAAAAATGTATAATTCCTGTACTAATCTATTAAAAGCTCATGCCACACAATAAAACTAGTAAATACCTCATATTATGAAAAGTTATATTTTTTTGATATACTAATAATTTGTAAACTGGGTAATAATCTGGAAAACACATAATTTCTATAATCAATCTGAAGTTCCTAGCATAGCATATTTCCCTTACTTAACTGACTAGGAGGCTTGACTCCAATTCCACTCTCACACCCTCGGCGTACTATCCTCAAAATCATGTACCAATTCCTCGATAAATCACTGAAGTCCCCATAAAAACATCACATTTACATTTCCTAAACCTGCCTATTCATAATTTCCTAAATTATATTATACCTAAGCTCCTGAAAAAATATTGGTTGGGGTCCTCAACCCATGCCTGAAGGGTCCCACAAACACCCTAACCCTAAAAATATACGCCCTAATTTTACTTCACAAAACACCAGTATATTCTCATATAACTCAAAATCTAAACTTAAATAAGCCTGATAAAACTAAAAATACCCAAATAATCTACTTACCCTGATTTTAGGATGGTGCCCAAATTGCTCAAACCAACAATCTACTCCAACAGACTTGTAGAGAATCTCCCCAAGATCAACGTGGCGGCTTTTGATCATCGAAACGAGGAGAAATGGAGTTAGAAACGTAAAGAGAAAGAGTGAGGGCCGAGAAGGAGAGAGAGAGAGAGAGAGAGAGAGAGAGAGAGAGAGAGAGAGAACTGAGAGAAAATGAATTTCCTCGCTAAACCGTCATTTTCTGCTATTTATAGACCTTTGCCCACGTGGCCTCGTCGAGCCATGTCATCTCATCGACGAGTCCAAGAAGTGAGATCGTCGAAGAACTCATTACCCTTGTCGATGAACTTCAAGCCCTGAAATCACCCCTTTTGGTATCTTTTCATCAACGAGACATGAATCCTCATCGACGAGCTTAAGAAGACTATTTGTCGACGAGCTCTCTGTATTCGTCTACGAGACCTTGCAGAATCTTCTAGAAAATTTTTTTTCTCTCTCTCCCTTCTTTATTGTTTAATTTATATAATTATCTAGGTTACTACATATGGCCTGAAGCAAGCCTCTCGGGAATGGTTTGCAAAACTCTCTCAATTCAAGGATCTTATGAATGTTCACTTTTCATTATCGACGAGCCTAAGAAGACTGTTCGTCGACGAGCTCTCTGTATTCGTCAACGAGACCTTGCAGAATCTTCTAGAAAATTTTTTTTCTCTCTCTCCCTTCTTTATTGTTTAATTTATATAATTATCTAGGTTACTACATATGGCCTGAAGCAAGCCTCTCGGGAATGGTTTGCAAAACTCTCTCAATTCAAGGATCTTATGAATGTTCACTTTTCATTAAGAAAATAGATACTTCTTTTATAGCACTACTCATATATGTAGATGATTTTCTCCTAGCTGGTGATAGTTTAATTGAGATTTAGCAAATATTTCTCCATGATAAATTCACAATCAAGGACTTGGAGTAGCTAAAGTACTTCCTGGGTTCGGAAGTAGTCATATCAAAGTCCAGAATTTCTCTTTGCCAAAGAAAGTATGCTTTGGGCATACTTCAGGATACATGTCTCATAGGTTCCAATCCAGCTGCATTTCCAATGGAATCTACTCTTAAACTTAGTGCAAATAATCCCAATTTTTATGAGGATGTCTCGGGTTACAAAAGATTAATTGGTAGACTACTATACTTGACAATTACAAGGCCTAACATGGCTTATTCTATTCAAGTTCTTAGCCAATTTCTTGCTAAACCAGTAGTGTCTCATTATCAAGCTGCCATTCGTGTGCTTATATACTTAAAAGGAACACTAAGCCAAGGTTTATTCTTCTCTTCATCTTCAGATTTAAAGTTGAAAGCTTTTTCTAATAGTGACTAGACAAGTTGCTTAGATATCGAGAGAAGTGTTACAGGTTATGCAATTTTCCTAGGAGACTCAATAATCTCTTGGAAATCAAATAAACAAGCAACAGTTAGTCGTTTATCTGTAGAAGCTAAATATAGGGCTCTTGCAGCCACAACATGTGAGGTGCAGTGGTTACTTTATGCTCTTCAAAATCTCGGTGTTGATCATTCTCATCTAACAATGATCTACACTCACAACAAATCAACTTTGTCCATTGCAACCAATCCAGTACAACATAAAAGGACTAAACACATTCAAATCAATTGTCATCTTGTTAGGGGAAAACTATAGCTGAATGTTATAAAGCTTTTGTATATTCCATCAAGACTACAACTAGCCGATATCTTTACCAAACCTCTCGGATCACTACCTTCCCATCACAATTTATGCAAGGTGAACATTATAAATATACATGTCCATCTTGAGGGGGGGGTGTTGGAGCATAGCATCTCAAACTGATAGCATGGAATTGAAGTCTAAGGAAGAAAAGCAAAAGAAAGAGAAGAAACTAGAGAAGACTTAGCTATCATTTTCTTTTATACTGTTATTTTTGTTATTATTTCCATGTAGTATATATATTAAAAGAGCCTCCTATATTTGCACTTATAGAGATTGATTCTTGTTCAATTTAGATTACAAAGATAAGTAAATTCTCCAATTTCCTTCTCTATTTTCTATTTTCTTTCTTCTCGTTCATCAAATTCTTTCAGTTTGCTCCTCTATTCATCGAGTTCTCAACAATACACTCCTTGCCAAAAGCAAACAAGTGTATGGTTCAACTTGGGGCATCATAGTTAAGCTCACAATTGGCTTGAAAACCTCATGGCCCTCTTTAAAGAAAAATTGAAATAGTAAAAACGATGATATTTTTATTCAAAAACTGAGTCATGAACACTATGTACTTTAGAGAGGACACAAGCATGGGTATTTATACACAATTATATGACATAGGAGACAATAAATGATAAATTATAAATCACATGATTTAAAATAAAATTTGAATTGTTGTCATATATCCTCTTTTTTGAATTAATAGGCTATGATTTGTTGGCATATATGATCCTCAAACAATTGACTTTGGATCTTTGATGCTCCTTAGTCTTTATTGTGATAATTTACTACGTATTTTCGTAGTTTAAATCTGCAGCGGACAAATGTAACTATAGACGATTTGATGAAACCGTCAATGGTTTGATGTAACCGTCGATGGTTTGAGGTCACCGTCAATGGTTTGGTGTAACTATCGATGGTTTTGCTTCAAAATTGCTTTCTGTTGTGATGCATTGTTAACACTCTTCACCTCAATTGACCTTGCATGTCTTTTCATCAGATCCTAAATTTCTTTCGCATCCATACTTTGGATTTAGCATTTCATTGCACCAAGTTTAATCCAAGACTAGTATTTCAATTGGTTATTTATTTGCATTCTAGCTCATCAAAGTCCACAAAAAAAAAAAAAAAAAAAAAAAAATATGAATTAAAGAAAAAAAAAAAAAAAAAAAAAAGGGCATATATTTCATATGCATTGATAGTCTTGCCTAAGAAATGGCATGTCACTTTCATCTTTTATTTCACTTGCATTTTGCACATCATTGGAATTAAGCCCAGTCAACAATTGGCATCTAACTCATTTTCAAGTTCTTTTTAATTTAGAAATCTATTATTATTCATTAACTTCAATGTCGTAGCTAGTTCATTCCCATAGTTTCAACCCCTTAGTGTTCTTGTTTCATTTCTACCAGCAATTTCTACACATAACCTCAATGTAATGGTTCAGTCTCTATCAACAATTTCAGCTTTGGTGTAGTGATTTCATCCATACAAACATTTTTTCCCTCAACCTCTATATAGCAGTTCAATCCCTATTAATTGTTTGTGTGGTGCTTCCATCCCTACCAATGCTTATTGTAGACACCCCAATATGTCCACGAGTTGTGACAACTCGAATAAAAATGGAATTTAAATAATAAAGAGGAAGGGAAATGGAGACAGTAACAGAAGGAGGAAGTCGACCTCATCGATGAACGCGACATTGCACTTTGGAAGGAATAACTGAGGGGAATCATCAAGGCCTCGTCGACGAATACAGGGGATTCATCGACAAGGGTTTAAGAGAATTCGTCGATGAATACAGGGGATTCGTCAACGAGGGTTTAAGAAAATTCGTCGACGAATACAGGGGATTTGTCGATGAAGAAATACCAAGAGAGGTTTTGAGCTAACTGAATTTCATCGACGAGAACTAAATTTCGTCGACGAAATCATTAAAGGATTCGTCGACGAATGATATGGCTCATCAACGAATCTTGTTCTATAAATATGGAAAAATCTGGATTTTTCTTTCCAATTAAGAAATCTCTCTCCTCTCTCTCTCCCCTTTGGTTCTCTCTCTATCTTTCGTCGATTTCAGGCTAAATTTACACTGGATCGACAATCTGAAGCCACCACGATGCTCCTAAGGAAGTTCTCTCCAAATCTGTCGGAGTGGATCGTTGGTGAAAGCAAGGCAGAAACCATCTCAAATCCAGGGTAAGGCTTTCTACTCAATATTTGGATTTTTGGCAGTTGTAGAAAGTGTTATACACTTAGAAATATTGAACTTTAATTTTGGAGAATGTTGTTTCTAGGGTGTTGAGTTGGGAACCCTGCGGGTGTGGGACAAATTTTCTTAGGAGCTTTTCAGGAATCAAGTAAGGGGATAAACTAAGCTAGTATTTGATGAAAAATATGTATACTGTTATAACATCTGGTTTCAGGAAAAATAAATATATTTATATATGATTTATATTTAAGAAAATATTGTTGAAAATAATGATATGTTGAATATGAAGAAAATATGTTAGTGTGGCATGAGTATAAAATGTTATGAAATACTGTTTTCTGGAAATGTGATTATGATACGGATTTTATAATGGAAAATCGACATACGGGCCGAGATTTTTATATATTTTGCCGGTGTATAGGCCGTGCTATGTGTATGATTTGCCAGCGTACAGGCTGTGCTATGGATATATTTGTCGGCGTACGAGACATGCAATAGATGTGATTTGCCAATGTATAGGCTATGCTATGATATGATTTGTCGGTGTACGAGCCGAGCTATGGATGTGATTTGCCAGCATACAGCTTATGCTATGATTTGCCGGCGTACGGGCCGAGCTATGATAAAATATGAAATACCAGCGTACGAGCCGATGATTTTCATGATATATGAGTATATGCAAAATGATATGATTGATTTGAAAATTAATGATATGAGATATCCGTGTATCACAGTTTCAGTATATGTTATATGGTATCAGAACCTAGTTGGCTTGGTCTGGGCTAGCACTTGCACTGTACCGTTGCTATATGTCCATGGTCTTCGTCATCATGATATCTGTGTTAACGCCGCTGTATGGAGTGGTGTGAGATTGGATGGTCGATGTGTTTTTAAGAAGTGTGTGATCACCCCTGGTGTACGGACCAGGTCAGGCAAACCATCAGACTTACAGACTGTACTTTTGACTTGGCAGTGGTCGACCAACCATTGTCAGGTCCCACCTTCGGGCTACACAACCCATTCATGTGGGGGTAATACATGACAACAGCCAGCTAACTTACTAGGAATGTTTTTGTGTTATTATTATTATATAATATGAGATATGTTTACGAAAATGCAGTATGTTATGCCATGTTTTGATGATACATATGTTTTCCCAAATTTGACAAAATAGTTATAGAATATGTTCTATATGGTTTATGTATAACACAGAATACTCATGTTGCCACACACTGGTATTAGTTTATTTCCCTTACTGAGAGGTGTCTCACCCCTAAATTTTATAAACGTTTCAGGAGCCCTCGAAAAAAAAGCGGGAAAAACCCCGCTGATCTAGTGCTGTTTATCTGCCCTTTTTGAAGGGTAAGTTTTTGTAGGGACAGTTAGATTTTGTGGGAAATGTCCTTAGATCTTATTTTTGGG
The DNA here is from genome assembly GCF_029873635.1 of Malania oleifera. Taxonomy (NCBI): domain Eukaryota; kingdom Viridiplantae; phylum Streptophyta; class Magnoliopsida; order Santalales; family Ximeniaceae; genus Malania; species Malania oleifera. The sequence goes on from NC_080422.1 coordinate 32,646,744, forward strand.
ATGTATATATGGAAATACAATGGATATAGTGACTCTGGTATTTATAGTAATGTGATGGATGTTTCCATATTTATTATATTGTGATTGTATGTTTCCTGCTACTTAGGCTTCCGTTATGTGTTCTGATGTGTCCCTGGTACCCACGGGTCCAGGTGGATTATGATCTGCTGATCTAGGATTTGTGATATGGATTTTATTATTATTATAAAAAAAATGTGGAAATTAAGCAGGTCGTCACAGTTTGGTATCAGAGCCTAGGTTGTTAGGTTCTGTAGACTTTAGAATGCAGCGGAAACAATACCAGAGTTTAGGAAATGATTTGAGGTTTTGTTCTACAGTCTGGAGGCAAAACTTCCGTGGTAGTTTCTGTGTTTTTCCTAGGGTGACGATTTCAAGAAAATCATAGTAAGTTATTGTCGAGTTGTGTTCCTAGAATGTAGGACTGGGGATTTGAAATGAGTTAGGATGTTAAGATAAGTGGTGAGTATAGGTGGGTAAATTATAAGGATAGCATTTCTAAGTTGTGTTTGTTGTTTCCAAGATGGATTCAGGAGGAAGTAGTGCTTATGCGAGTGGCAGTGATGGAGCATGGCCTTCGGGTGCAACTGGGACCGACTCTGACGCGATATTACGTAGCGTGGTTCAGCAGATTATGGCTGAAATTGCTAGGAGCTCGAGGGAGTAGAGTGGTCCATCTGTAGGCTATGGGTGCACTATGGAAAATTTTACAAAGATAAATCCTCTGGCGTTCTCATATGGGGTTGACCTTATAGCCGTTAAGAATTGGATGCAAGAGACTGAGAAAATCTTAGTTGTATTGCAGTGTACTGAGGAACAAAGGGTCCGCTTTGCTACCTATAGACTGACAGGAGAGGCTGAGAGGTGGTAGACTGCAGTGAGACTATTGGAGCAGCAGATGGTGACTCCGATAGCCATGACATGGGACTGGTTTAAAGAGTTTTTCTTTTATAGATATTTTCCAACTACTGTCAGGGAGGCTAAAGTAGAAAAGTTCCTGAGTCTGAAGCAGGGACAGCTATTCGTCCAGCAGTACGCAGCACATTTCATCGAGCTCTCTCGTTTTGCCTAATACATTGTTCCTGATGAAGTGAAAAAGGCGAGGCAGTTTGAGAGAGGCTTGAGGCGAAGTATATTCAGGTAGGTGGTGGTGCTGCGGATCCAGGACTTTACTAAGTTGGTCGACAGGGCGGCCTTGGCAGAGATTGGTGAGCGTCTTGATGCAGAGGAGCAGGGACAGAGGAAGAGATCTGCATCTATCGGCTACCAACATGGTCATAGACCAGGCCAGTGGAGGATAGGTAACCATGGCAAAGGGCGGAAGCAAGAGATAGGAGGATGCGAGGTGCAGGCAAGGCAGGGTCCTCCAGTCTGTCAGACTTGTGGTAGAAGACACTAGGGAGAGTGTCAAACAGGAGGGGTGGTGTGCTATCGTTGCGGTAGATCGGCGCACATGGTGCAGGACTGTCCTACCCCACCAGATGTAGTTCCAGCTCCCAAACCATACCGGGAAGGTTATCAGGCGCCACGTAGGGGCTAGCAGAGGAATACGGCTCCAGCCAAGGTGTTTACTCTGACATCGGGTGAGGCTGAGATGGTAGGTGATGTGGTGACAAGTAGGTTATTATGTTTTCTTTTAAAGTTATTGTATTGTTTGATTCAGGAGCTACACACTCGTTCGTGTCTTCGAGGTGTGTTAAATTATGTGGAGCTGAAACACGATCATTAGATATTGAATTGTTGGTATCTACACCGACTAGGTTAGCAGTGAGGTGTAGTAGGGTACTCTGAGGTTGTCTAGTTGATATTCAAGGAAAGACTTTGTCTTCTGATCTAATAGTACTAGATATGCACGGGTTTGATGTTATATTACGCATGGATTGGCTAGCAGCTAATTTTGCCAGCATAGATTGCCAAGCACGAGAAGTGATATTCAGATCTCCGAGGGGAAGCAGAATTCAAGTTCATAGGGTCACGAGTGCAATCCTCGCCTCAGTTAGTTTCAGCTATTCAAGCCACAAGACTACTGCTGAGTGGTTGTCAGGGGTTTGTGGCTGTTGTGAAGGAGATGTTAGAGAATGAATTGAAACTTGCTAACACGCCTATAGTAAAGGAGTTTACAGATGTTTTCCCAAATAAGTTGCCAGGCTTGCCACCCGATCGTGAGGTAGATTGCCCTATTGATCTACCTTTCGGTACAGCGTCAATTTCTAAAGTACCTTATCGGATGGCGCCAGCAGAGTTGGCAAAATTAAAGAATCAAATGCAAGATCTTCTTGATAAGGGCTTCATAAGACCCAGTGTATCTCTGTGGGGAGCTCCAGTTTTATTTGTGAAAAAGAAATATGAGACTATGAGGATGTGTATAGACTATAGAGAGATTAATAAAGTGACAATCAAGAACAAGTATCCTCTACCCCGTATCGATGATTTGTTCGACCAACACCAGGGTACACGGGTGTATTCAAAGATTAACCTCAGATCTGGCTACCATCAAGTAAAGGTGAAAGCAGAAGACATCTCGAAGACGGCCTTTAGGACCAAGTACGAGCATTACGAGTTTCTTGTTATGCCATTTGGTTTGACGAATGCTCCCGCAGTATTTATGGACTTGATGAACAGAGTGTTCCACTAATACCTGGACTAGTTTTTTGTTATTTTTATTGATCATATACTGGTCTATTCGAGGAGCTATGAGGAACATGATACGCACTTAAGGCAGGTTTTGCAGACACTTCAGGAAAAGAAGTTATACGCCAAGTTCACTAAATGTGAATTCTGTCTTGAGAAAGTCGTGTTCTTGGGGCATGTTATATCTGGAGACAGTATTTCTGTGGATCCTAGTAAGATTGAGGTTGTAGTGAATTGGGCTAAACCGAAGAATGTCTAGGAGATCAGGAGTTTCTTGGGGCTAGCTGGATATTACCGTCGTTTCGTTGAGGGATTTTCAGCTTTGTTAGGACATTTGACACGACTGATGAGGAAGAATGTCAGATTTGAGTGGGACGACAGCTGTGAGCATAGTTTTCAAGAACTGAAGCAAAGATTAGTCACAGTACTAGTATTAGTTATCCCATCAGGGGGTAAGGGGTATGTCATCTATGGTGATGCGTCCTTGAAGGGACTTGGCTGTGTATTGATGTAGCATGGCAGGGTAATGGCGTATGCATCTAGATAGTTGAAAGAATATGAAAAGAACTACCCTACACATGATCTTGAATTGGCTGCAGTGGTACACGCATTGAAAATTTGGAGGCATTACCTGTACGGCGAGTAGTGTGAGATTTTCTCCAACCACAAGATCTTAAAGTATTTCTTCACACAGAAGGATCTGAATATGAGGTAGAGAAGGTGGTTGGAGCTAATTAAGGATTTTGATTGTACCATCAGTTATCACCCAGGGAAAGCAAACGTGGTTGCTGATGCATTGAGCAGGAAATCCAAGGAACCAGTGCCAGCGGCTATGGAGATCCACTATCCGATCATGATGGATCTGGAGAGACTCAGCATAGAGTTGGTAGAGAGTGATCCTCCAGTGTGTATCGCTAGCCTAGTAGTACAACCTGTTCTGCAAGAAAGAATTAAAGCCGTTCGAAAGGAAGACCCAGAATTAGCAGAGGTGATAGACAAAGTACAGAGTGGTCGGGGGGAGGAATTCAGTATTGCAGATGGTGGAATATTGCGGTTCCATTCCAGATTATGCGTTCCTGCCAATATAGAGATCAGAAACACTATTTTAGAAGAGGCTCATAGATCTTGTATACGGTTCATCCTAGTAGTACGAAGATGTATAGAGGTCTGCGAGAGTCGTACTAGTGGAGTGGTATGAAAAGAGAGATTACCGAGTATGTAGCCCAGTGTTTGACGTGCGAGCAGGTAAAGGCTGAGCACCATTGGCCGGTAGAGCAATTGCAGCCGTTATTTATCCCAGAGTGGAAGTGAGATCATATATCTACGGACTTCGTGTCAGGACTGCCGACGGCATTACATGGCCAGAATGCCATCTGGGTGATTGTTGACCGTTTGACTAAGACCGCCCACTTTATAACTATCAAGATCAGCTACTCCCTTAGCCGTTTAGCGGAGATTTACGTCCAGGAGATTGTTCATTGTCATGGGGTGCCAATATCGATTGTGTCAGATCGAGACCCGCATTTTACATCACATTTCTAGAGAAGCTTACAGGAAGCTTTAGGGTCTCAGCTATCTTTCAGCACGACATTCCATCCTCAGTTAGAAGGGTAGACTGAGAGGATGATACAAACATTAGAGGATATGCTCCGTGCGTGTGTATTAGACTTTGGGGGTAGTTGGACTCAGTTCATGCCACTAGTAGAATTTGCATATAATAATAGTTATCAGACCAATATTGGCATGGCACCATTTGAGGCTTTATACGGTAGGAGATGTCATTCTCCTTTATTTTGGGATGAAGTTGGTGAGCAGCGAGCAGTGGGGCCAGAGCTTATGCTGCAAGCGCATGGTAAGGTTCGGCTTATCAGAGACAGGATCAGCGCAACTCAGAGCTGACAAAAAAGTTATGTTGATAATCACCGCAGGAATCTGGAATTTGATGTGGGTAATCACGTGTTTTTGAAGATAGCTCCGTTGAAAGGGGTTATGCAATTTGGGAAGAAGGGTAAACTTAGTCCTAGGTTTATCGGTCCATTTGAGATTCTACATAAAGTGGGGCCAGTGGCCTATAGGCTAGCTTTACCACATGTATTGTCCAGGATCCATGACGTATTCCATGTTGCTATGTTGAGGAAATACGTCCCAGATCCTTCTCATATCATCAGTTATAATGATTTAGAGCTTAGTGATTCACTGGTATATGAGGAGGTACCAGTGAAGATTCTGGATAGGAAAGTACAGGAGCTGCGTAACAAGAAGATTCCTTAAGTAAAAGTTTTGTGGAGGAATCATACGGTAGAAGAGGCTTCTTGGGAATCCAAAGAGTAGATGAAGCAAAAGTACCCACAACTATTTCAAGAAATTTAAGTAGTTAAGTAATATTTCTTTTGTAGGTACATGTAATGGTTTAATTAGTGTGATATTTTAGTTTTGGTAGAATTTTTCTTTTGTTTATGTGTAATCTCCCAGGACTTGGAATGTAATCACGGTATTCCTCTGCCATAAGTGAGGGTAAGTAATAAAATGAGTAAACCCTTTTCTTGTTAAGGGATGATGAGTTACATGAACAGTAAATTTCGAGGACGAAATTTTATAAGGAGGGGAGAATGTGACAACCCGAATAAAAATGGAATTTAAATAATAAAGAGGAATGGAAATGGAGACAATAACAGAAGGAAGAAGTCAACTTCGTCGATGAATGCGAAGTGTTCGTCGACGACATTGCACTTTGGAAGGAATAACAGAGGGGAATCATCAAGGCTTCGTCGACGAATACAGGGGCTTCGTCGATGAGGGTTTAAGAAAATTCGTCAATGAATGCGGGGGATTCGTCGACGAATAAATACCGAGAGAGGTCTTGAGCCGACTGAATTTCATCGACGGGGACTAAATTTCGTCGACGAAATCATTAAAGGATTCGTCGATGAATGATGTGGCTCGTTGACTAATCTTGTTCTATAAATATGGAAAAATCTGGATTTTTCTTTCCAATTAATAAATCTCTCTCCCCTTCGGTTCTCTCTCTATCTTTCATCGATTTCGAGCTAAATTTATGCCGGATTGACAATCTAAAGCCACCATGACACTCCTGGGGAAGTTTTCTCCAAATCTGTCAGAGCGGATCGTTGGTGAAAGTAAGGTGGAAACAATCCCAAATCTAGGGTAAGGTTTTCTACTCAATATTTGAATTTTTGGAAGTTGTAGAAAGTGTTATACGCTTAGAAATATTGAACTTTAATTCTAGGGAATGTTGTTTCAAGGGTGTTGAGTTGGGAACCTTGCGGGTGCGGGGCAGATTTTCTTAGGGGCTTTTCAGGAATCAGGTAAGAGGATAAACTAAACTAGTATTTGATGAAAAATATGTATACTATTATAGCATCTGGTTTCAGGAAAAATAAATATATTTATATATGATTTATATTTGAGAAAATACTGTTGAAAATAATGATATGTTGAATATGAAGAAAATCTATTAGTGTGGCATGAGTATAAAATGTTATGAAATACTGTTTTCTGGAAATGTGATTATGATACGGATTTTATAATGGAAAATCGGCATACGGGCCGTGATTTTTATATATTTTGCTGGCATACAGGCTGTGCTATGTGTATGATTTGCCAGCGTACGGGCTGTGCTATAGATATTTTTTGGCGTACGAGTCGTGCTATGGATGTGATTTGCCAGCGTACAAGTTGTGCTATGATATGATTTTCCAGCGTACGGGCCGAGCTATGGATGTGATTTTCCAATGTATGGGTTGTGCTATGATTTGCCGGCGTACGGGCCGAGTTATGATAAAATGTGAAATATTGGCGTATGGGCCGATGATTTTCATAATATACGAGTATATGCAAAATGATATGATTGATTTGAAAATTAATGATATGAGATATCCATGTATCACATTTCAGTATATGTTATATGGTATTAGAACCTGGTTGGCTTGGTTTAGGCTAACACTTGCACGGTACCATTGCTATGTGCCAATGGTCTTCGTGATCATGATATCTGTGTTAATGCCGCTGTACGGAGTGGTGTGAGATTGGATGGTTGATGTGGTTTTTAAAAAGTACGTGATCGCCCCTGGTGTACGGACCAGGTCAGGCAGACTCATCAGACTTACAGACTAAACTTTTGACTTGACAGTGATCGGCCAACCATTGTCAGGTCCCACCTTCAGGCCACACAACCCTGTCATGTGGGGGTAATACATGACAACAGCCAGCTAACCTACCAGGAATGTTTTTGTGTTATTAATATTATATGAGATGAGATATGTTTATGAAAATGCAGTATGTTATGCCATGTTTTGATGATACATATGTTTTCCCAGATTTGACAAAATAGTTATTGAATATGTTTTGTATGGTTTATGTATGACATGGAATACTCATGTTGCTACACACTGGTATTAGTTTATTTCCCTTACTGAGGGGTGTCTCACCTCTAAATTTTATAAACGTTTCAGGAGCCCCAGATAGGAGAGCGGGAAAAGCCCCGCTAATCTAGTGTTGTTTATTTGCTCTTTTTGAAGGGTAAGTTTTTGTAGGGACAGTTAAATTTTGTGAGAAATGTCCCTAAATCTTATTTTTGGGATATATATATATATGGAAATACAGTGGATATAGTGACTCTGATATTTATAGTAATGTGATGGATGTTTCCGTATTTATTATATTGTGATTGTATGTTTCCTACTGCTTAGGCTTCCGTTATGTGTTCTGATGTATCCTTGGTACCCACGGGTACAGGTGGATTATGATCTGCTGATTTAGGATTTGGGATTTGTGATATGGATTTTATTATTATTATAAAAAAAATGTGAAAATTAAGCAGGTCATCACACGAGTTATATAATAAAATTTTATAAATTATATTTCATGGAAAAAAATACAAAAAAATTTGAAATGCAAGGAAAATAAAATAGAGGGAAATTTCTAAATACAACAATTTTACATTGAAAAGAACAAAAAAAATACATAAAAAGGAAAAATAAAAAAAAAGTGTAAGGCTCTCCAATTCCATGATGGCACCTACACACACGCACAAAGGGAGCAATAAGGAAAATTAGCAACAAATATTGATCGATTTTTTTCTTAATTTGATTAATCCATAATAAAGATTGAGTGATTTGTTTCTTAATTGGATGGATCCGTTGTTTTAATTGATTAGTCAAATTTAAATGCTCCTGAGACACACATGGAAGGAAATTAACAATAAAGATCAAGTTTCAATGCTCCACAACCTCTAATGGAAGTTTTTCTTGAGAATGATAGGACACACATGGAAGGTTGAATAATTAAGAAATCATCAATAAAGATTGATTGATTTGTTTCTTAATTTAATTGATCCGTTTTGATCTGATTTTAAATGCTGAGCAATGCTCCCGAGCCTATAAATAAAGGCTTTTTAAGGGACTCAAACAAGAAAAGAAGGCAAATAGAGAGACAAAATCATAGAGAGAAAATGTCGTGTGAGCCATTGTGAGAATTCTAATCAAGGGTGAGATATAAAGAGTGTGAATTGGAGAAACTGCGAGGGAGGAAAAGGAATTCAAACAGCTATTGAAAGAATCCAAGAGGGCATGAGCAATTAAGAGTTGGACGAACTAAAGGCTTAAAAAGGAGATTCAGGAAAAAAGGGTGGCAGCCAAGAATCAAGGGTGGGCAAGAAAACTGAAGGAGTTGAAGAACTAAGGTTGGTTTTATTTTATTTTCATGTTTTGTTTTGCTTAGTTTTCATTTTCTTAAATTAAACAAATCTATCAATTTAAAAATGCAAAATTTTGTTTTGACATTATCTTGTTGACCCAACCCAGTAGATCAAGTCCGACCCGTTGACCTGACCCAATAGATTAAATCCAACCCATTGACTTGACCCACAACCAGTGACCGACTACCCCGAGTTGACTTGAAAGTCCAAGACCCATGTCCAATTTGGACCTAGGTCCATTGCCCAATTCCCTTAATTAGACCCCAAGGCCCACCAAATCCAAGTCCACAAGTCCAATTGGACTCTGGCTCGTTTCCCACAATTAAGCTTCTTGGTCTTAGCCCAATTAGCTAAGTCAGTCTGACTTGTTTCTTGTATTAAGTCGATTGGGCTCAACCCAACTAATTAATACCAGTAAGAAATCAAAACAAGCCTTCAGGCCTAACCTAGTTAACAAGCCCAAGCTAAAATCCCTCGATGCATTAGCCAAAACCCAAGCCCAAGTCTCAGGCCCAATTGGCCTTCAGCCCCACCATAGAGTAGGCCTAAGCAATCAAACCAACCCAATCATAGATTTAGCCCAATTGCACCTAACGTAACTCAACCCTAAAACTAACCAAAGCCCAAATTAAACCCGGCCCAAACCCAAACCCAAGCCCCAACCTAATCCGAGCCCCTAACCTAACTCTAACCCAGGCTTAACCTAACTTAGGTCAGGTCAATAAGTCTTTTTGGCTTATGGGAAAGTGGTGTAAAATTCAAAGAAAAAATGAACATTCAAAAAATTTAAAATAAATAAGAACTTAAAGTAAGAAATAAATGAAAATAGGAAAGAAAGAAATAGCAGAGAGAGAGAGACTGCAAGAGAAGAGAAAACCGAGAGATCTGAAGAAGAATTAAAAGGAACTTGTTGGCCTAATAAGGCTTACAATTCTTATTTTGATGATAACAACTCAAATGATATATTTAATATGTTTCAAATAAAAGTGTTTAGGAAAATAACAGAGCTCAAGTGTATAAGAAAGTTCATGGATTACAAAGAGCATGAAGAATGAAGTCATATTGTGAAAAGCTCAAAGGAAAGAATGCAACTACAAAGATGGTGGAAGAACAAGTTTTGAAGACTAGATTATACTTTTAAGGATATTCTCAAATGTAAGTACTTTAAAGTAAATCATAAGTATAAAGAAATTTGAAGCTCATAAAAATTCAAAAATATGTTTTTATATATATATACTCTAAAGAATATTTCTTAATTTTTTGAAATAATGAAGTTTTTAAACATATTTATTTCAAAATATTTGGAAAATCAAAAATATTTTTTTTAAACATATATACTCTAAAAAGTGTTTTTTTTAATAAATAAAAAGGGCTTAAAAAGAGAAGATTTTTTTAACCATGTTTTTAAACATATTTATTTCAAAATATTTGGAAATGAATTTTAGGAATCTTTGGGAGTAATGGATGATTTCAAGAAAACTCTATAAATAGTTCTAATCTCAAACATTTTAAATTAAAGAAAAGAAAGTACAAAGAAAGAGAGAAAGAACTTTGATGAAATATTCAAAAGAATTTTGAAATTGAGAAATCCTTTAAAGTTCCCAGATCAAGTGCTTTTCAACAACTTTTCTGATCCAGAGATATTCAAAAGCTTTTAAATCAAAGTAAGTTTTTTTTTTTAAAGGTTTTAGATCAACTAATCTTCAAGTATTCAAAATTTTGTTTTCAAATGATCTAAAATTCTTTTAAGATAAACTCTCTAATCTAAAATCAATTTACATTCTGAAATTAAGTTTTCCAATAATCAAAATTTTTATCTTCTTTGGAAAATTATTTGATAATCCATACCAAGTAATTAAGCTAGAAATTTCTTATATTTAAATTACTTTGAGGTATAAAGTGAACTAATTGGTGTATTAATTCACTCTACTGTGAGAGTTCTCTTTTGTACACATATTCCTTCGTTATCTTTCTTAAACGATTATGAGTTGTTGAATCGTTGAACCAAATAAAGGGTTGATATTTAGAGAGGCGGACTCTAGCCTAATTGAAGGAGTGCATTGTAAGTTAGTATTGTTCCACCAGGTGAAGGAACTGAGATAGTGAAATCCTTTGGTGTTTTTGCCAAAGGCAAGGACGTAGGCTGTGTTGAAGCCGAACCTCATAAAAACTCTTGTCTCCTTCTCTCTACTTTAATTTACATACTTTATTTTCTTTTGTTATAAAATTTATGATTGTAGGTTGCCGGATTTAAATTAAGTTCTTGATCAATAGAAAGTACGTTTTGATTAATCTTTTGCGGAAACCCAAAAGGGGAGTACGTTGATTAATTTGCGGAAATCTTAATCAAGTAAAGTGAATAATAAAAGGTTACAGGGAAAGCAACGGAAGCCTAAATGTTATTGATTGATTGATTACATTGATTGAATTATTATTTTAAATTCCAGTTTTCTCAAGTGTTGTTATATATTGTATTTTTCTGGGTTATTAAAATTAGAAAACTTAAAAAACAAATAAAATTAAAAGATTTCCAATTCACCCCCCCTCTTGGGAAGCTATTCTTCATTTCAGAACTATATATTATAGAGAGATTTGAGAGAGAATAGGAATCGGGAGAGAGAAAGGGTCTGCTAGAGGAGAGGAAAAGAGAGAGAGAAGAAGAAAGAAAGAAGAGAAAGAGAGAAGGGGTTTGTGATAGGAGAGGATATCGAAGAGAGAGAGAGAGAGAGAGAGAGAGAGAGAGAGAGAGAGAGAGAGAGAGAGAGAGAGAAGAAGAAATAAAGAAGAGAAAGAGAGAGAGAGTCTACAAGGGAGGAAGAAGTGAGAGAAATAGAAACAAATGAGAGAGAAAAAAAAAAGGAAAGAGAGAAAGAGAGAAAGAGAATGAACAGAAAGGGGAAGAAAAAAAAATGGGTTTTATATGGGAGATAGTGGGACATGTGTCACCGTCGCAACTAGAATCAAGTGTTTGGAAGGCGGCGTGGAGCAATCTCATTTGTTCGATCTGTGTTTTCTCTAGACGGCCGAATTGCTATCACGCCAGAAATTTGTGCCAAACTCTTCGAGCCACTTAGGATCTGCCACGTGGCAGGGTGATGTCATGCTAACGAAAGTTAGCTGCTAAAAAATCAAAAAAAGAAGATGAGAAAAACATAAAGTTACCACGTGGCAAGTGACATCATGCTAACGTTACCATGTGTCTCCACTTTGGGCCAACACATGACCCACTAAATCCAACTAGACCAAGTCTGGTTTACACTGGTTAAGTCGGTCTAATTTTTTGAACAGGTTTTATTTATTTGTTTTATTTTTAATTGATTTTTAATTTTTTTAAAAAAATAAAAAAATTAGAAAAAAAGAGGAAAAATCAAGAAAAATAGTTTAGAAAATTAGGACAAAATAAGAAAATATATTTGAGTTATTTTGAATCAAATGAAGAAAAAAAAAAAAAGAGGAAAAGTCTATAAAAATCCCAAAAAAAATCTTAGAAAAATATTGGAAAACTTTAGAAAATTTCTATAAAATTTTGAAAAAATCTGGAAGTATTTGAAAGATCCTTTTTTGCTCAAATCAAGATGTTTTTCGTGTTGTGTGTCCCAATGATTTAACAAAGGGTAAAGAGATATTTCATATCTCACCTATATTAGTTATAGGGTGGGTTTATCTAACAAGATCCCCTCGTTTAAAGATCTTATTAGACATTCCTAAATAGCACTCTGATTTTCATCTTCCTTTCAATTTTATTTATTTATCTATTTATCTATTTGTCTGCTTATTTTAATGGAATTAATCAAAGACAATTATATTCAATCTAGGGATAATTCAAGATTAATTAGGTATCATTCGTAGAATGGGTGTGTTGATACCTTCCCCTCGTATAATTCAACTTCAATCCGATCTTATTTCTTATTAATGCATAATGAGACTACTAGTTCCTTAGTTTAATATTAATCTAAAAGACTAATTGTAACGACCCCTGAATTGACCTGCTAATAAAATAAAATATTTTTCCCTAGTTTTAAATCCAATCATTAACCTAAACAGCGGAAGGTCAATCATATAAAATAAATCCACACATAATACAATACCAGAGTGACAAAACAACCCACAATATACAATTATTACTGTTCTCTCGAAACTACCCGTACTGATACCAATGGATTACAAAAATATGCCACCCAAAAATACTCAAACTCAAAAAGGGTAGTACAATAGCCCCTCTACCTGTGAGCCTGCTCTGCTCGTCTATTTGGTTCACCTGAAAAAAAAAATTCAACACTAGGATGAGCCTACGCTCAGTAAGACGAAACATGCTATTACTAGTGTGTGGCTATTGAGTTATATTTCTGTAACGACCTGCTTAATAAACTGATTTATATATATATATACTACATACTTTGATACCATACTGGGGGTAAACCCATTCATTAACCTAAGCAACAAGAAGCAGAAACTGAATAAACATATCCATATGTAAATATATACAATACCACACCACACAATACCAGAGTACTACCTGTTTCCCAAAATATGTACATATACTTGTTTCCCCAAAATACCCTCAACTAGCTAGGGTGTACAAAACATCCCCAAAAAAAAATACTCACTCTCCACTGATAGGGCACTACTGAAGCCCCTCTATTTGCAAGCTTGGTCTGCTCGCCTACCTGGATCACCTGAAAAATATATCAACACTCAGATGAGCCAACGCTCAGTAAGAAGAAATATGTTATTACTAGTGTGTGGCAAATGAGCTACTATATATCATGAAATATGTTTTCACATAAATATGATTAGCTGAATACAAAAGTACCGTACAAATAATAAAATACACCACCCCTTTTCCCTATTACTTAACATAACAGTATTATGGTTATAATTCAAAGTACTTCTAGTGTACATAAGCATCGTCCCTATTTCTGTAAATCCGTACGTATGTAATAGTAACTGAAACTGTTCCCTGTGGCTATCTGTGTGTCATGACTTGCCCCCTCATGATAGGGTTGTGCAGCCCGTAGGCGAGATTTACCCTGGCTGGCCAACTAGGAATAAATCACTAAACTCCGTCAGTCGATCTGCCCACCTCAACCCATATCTGGATGGGGAGCCTGACCTCTTCAAGGGCCTAGATGATCAACCTTACCACGTATTATCTAAATAGGTGGTTGCACTCATAAAGTAACATAGTATCTATAGTAATGGTACCGACCTCTGGAGCTGCAAGTCCAACAGGATCTGATATCATATAATATATTTCTATACATACATATATATATATATATATATATCTGATTTACCATGATTCTAAAGTACTGAAATAACCATGATGCTGTATAATTGTACTGTAATTCATATGTCGTAATACTGAGAACTGAATATTAATAACACTGAAACTACATAATAATAATACTGATATTCGTGTAATCATGGTACTGAGATCCGTATAATTATGGTACTAAAATCCATAAAATCATGGTACTGAAATTCGCATAATCATAATACTGAAATGCGTAAAATCATGAAACTAAATTCGTAAAGCATATCCCCATACCATATACATATTCACAAGCCACACCATACTAATTACATAATTTTCATAATTAAATAAACTGTATCATATTTTAAGAAATGCCTAGCATAGCATATTTCCCTTACCTAACTACTAGAAAGCTCCTAGGGAATACTAGCCTAACACCTGCAAGGCCTCCTACAAAACACCCTGAAAACAATATATGGCAGAACATAATAACAATATTTCTCCACCTACATTGTTTTCCATAACTGCCATAAGGCCAAAACAGGTCTAAAAGACCTTACCCTGAATTTGGGATGAAATCCAACTCTGTTTTCCCGACGATCCGCTCCGGCATATTTGCAAAGAACTCCGCTAGGAGTATCGTGGTAGTTTCGGATCGTCGATCCGGCGACTGGTGGGGCCGAAATCGGAGAGAGAAGCAAGATGGAGACGTAGAGAGAGAGAGATAGAGGCGCAGTGAAAATGTTAAAAATCTCGGATTTCCACTATTTATAGGGCCAGGTTCGTCAACGAGACACGTCACCTCATCGACGAGCCCTTCATAAAATTCGTCGACAAAACCCTGTATTCATCAACGAAATTTAGAGCAGCTCGAACCATCTCTCGGTATTTTCTCGTCGACGAAGCCTTGTGTTTGTCAACGAAATCCTTTATACCTTTGTCGACGAAACCCTGTGCTCATCGGCAAAGCCCTAGAAATTTTCTGAAATTTTTATTTCCCTCAAAATGCAATGTCGTCGACAAATTCTACGGCTTCCTTCTATTTCTGTTTCTATTTCTCTCTCTCTTATTATTTAAATACTATTATTCTTCGGGTCACTACAATTTCTGTATTAATAATCTGATTTAAAAATAATGTCATGGATAACTGAAGTTGTAAGTGTTGGTATAAATAACATATATTAAAACTATAGAAATTTACTTATCTTAATACTACTACTATTTCTGGAAATCTACATATACTTGAAATATTTGCGAAAATTTCCCTAGATGGTTGTATGTCATGATTTAACCCCTCATGACAGGGTTGTGCAGGCCAAAGGCGAGACCCATCCTAGCTAGCCGACCAGGGTAAGTCAACTGAACTCCGACAGTCTGATCGGCCCCCTCAACCCATATCTGATGGAGAGCTTGTCCCGATATGGGCACGATCGACCTCATACCACTTACTATCTGAGTAAAGTGGTTGCACTCTGAACTGAATATCTATAGTTACGGTACCGTGCTCTGTTGTCTGATCCATCAGGGTCTGATACTATATAGGTAACTGATATCTGTAATATACTATTTTTACTGTGGTTTCTAAAATAACCATAACCCCATAGAATTTATCTGAAATTCTAAATAAACTAACTAAAAATCTGATTTCTGTATAATTGAACTGTTGTCTGAATATCTGTATATTGGGGCGTTATGGTACTGATAAACTTGTTATACTAAAATTACTGAAAATGCATATTTCTAAGTATATTGTACACTGAAAAGTTCATCATTCTATAAACATGCAAATATCATGGTATTTCTGTTAATAACTATAAACATGGTATTCACAAATTCTATAAATATAGTACTGTTTTATTATCAACTCAAGCCACACAAATAAATATTAATATTATCAAGTTCTGGAAACTGTAAATATATATATATATATATATATATAATCTGAATAATAATTTGGTAAAAATATATAATTCATGCTGAAATCATAAAAAAGTTTCCTAGCATAGCATATTTCTCTTACCTGACTACTGGAAAGCCCCGATGGTACACTGGTCCAACACCCGCAAGGCTTTCTACTTAATACCCTAAAAACAACATTTTTCATAACAAAACATCATTATTTCTTTGTCTCCATCATTTCCTACAACTGCCAAAAGGCCAAAAACTGAATAAAAGGTCTTACCCTAATTATGGGGAGAAATTCAACTCGATCCCACCGACGATCCGCCCTGGTAAACTTGGAGAGAACTTTGCTAAGAGCGTCGTGGTGGCCTCAGATCGTCGATCTGATGACTGACGGGACCGAAATCAAAAAGAGATGGAGGAGAGGTCGTAGGAGAGAGAGAGAGAGAGAGAGAGAGAGAGAGAGAGAGAGAGAGGGGGGGAAGATATGCATTGATTTTTCCTCAATTAAACCATGTTTAGAGATATTTATACTGCGGGATTCGTCGACGAGTCTTGTAGAAAGTTCGTTGACGAGGTTTGCACCCTCGTCAACGAATTTCAAACTTCCCAAAAATTCTCTCTCGGTATCTTCTTATCAACGAGATGGGACCTCGTCGACGAGATCCTAAAGAACCCTTGTCGACAAAACCCCTATGTTCGTCAACGAGTGCTTGGAAAATTTCTTGGATTATTATATCTAAAATGCAATGTCATCGATGAACGCTTCGCATTCTTCGATGAAGTCTACTACCTCCTTCTATTTCTATTTCCATTTCCCTCCCTCTTTATTATTTATTTATCATTATTCTTCGAGTAATTACATTCTCCCCTCCTTATAAAATTTCGTCCTCAAAATTTTCTGTTTATATATCTCATTATCCTTTAAAGGCAAAACAGTCTACTTATTTAATTACCTGCCCTCACTTATGGTGGAGGAATACCGTGGTTACACTAGTAGTCCTAGGAGATTACATTTATGAAAAAAAAATTCCCCCAAAACCAAAATACTACCTATCCTATACACTACATTACAATTACATTATACAAAACAAAATAAAATTACTACTACTCTAATTTTTACATCATCGCTGTGTGCACTAAATAAGTGGGGATATTTCTGTCTAATTTCATCTTCAAGTTCCCACGAGGCTTCTTTTACCGCGTGATTCATCCACAAAATTTTTAATAATAGAATCCATTTACTGCACAATACTTGCTCTTTTCTATGTAGGATACGCATCGGACCTTGTTCGTATGCTAAATCACCATTGAGTTCCAATTCTGCATATTTAATAATATGGGAAGGATCTGGGACGTATTTTCTTAGCATAGAGACATGAAACACGTCATGAATTCTGAATAGAGATGGCGGTAAAGCCAGCCGATAGGCCACTGACCCAATTTTCTCGAGTATCTCAAATGGGCAATTGAACCTAGGGCTCAACTTACCCTTCTTCCCAAACTCGTGATCCCCTTCAATGGTGCAATTTTCAGAATATGTGATCACACACTTTGAATTCCAATTCCCGATGGCGAGTATCCGCATAGCTCTTCTATCGACTCTGTGCTGCACTGATTCTATCTCGAATGAGTTGAACTTTATCGCACGCCTGCTGAACCATCTCTGGACCCAAAACTCTCCTCTCGCCGACTTCATCCCATAAAAGAGGAGATCGGCATCTTCTACCATATAAGTCCTTGCATGGTGTCATGCCGATGCTAGCTTGATAACTATTATTATAAGAAAATTCAACTAGCAGCAAAAATTGAGTCCAGCTACCCCCAAAATCTAGTACACGCGCTCGCAACATATCCTCAAGTATCTAAATCGTTCTCTCTGTCTGACCGTCTATCTGAGGATGGAAAGCGATGCTGAATGCTAACTGGGTTCCCAAGGCTTCTTGCAAACTCCTCTAAAACTGTGATGTAAAACGTGGATCACGGTCCGAGACTATGGATACCGACACTCCATAGGGTTATACAATCTCCTGAATGTAAATCTCTGCTGACTATTCATAGGGTAGCTAACTTTAATAGGCAAAAAATGAGTTGTTTTTGTCAACCTATCAACCACCACCTAAATGGCATTTTAACCATGCGGCGCCGGCAGTAACCCAGTGACAAAATCCATGGATACGTGGTCTCACTTCCATTCATGAATGAAAAGTGGTTGCAACTGTCCTGCCGGCCTCTGGTGCTTAGCTTTAACCTACTGGCACATCAAATACTGCTGCACAAATTCTGTTATTTCCCTCTTCATGCTACTCCACCAAAAATACTCTCGCAAATCCCTATACATTTTCGTACTGCTAGGATGAACAGTCTATAGAGATCTGTGTGCCTCTTCTAGGATCATTCTCTTAATGCTATCATGAACAGGCACACACAATCTAGTGCAAAATCTGAGAGCCCCATCATCGGAAATGTTAAATTCCTCTCCCTGACCAACTTGAACTCTAGCTAGCACCTCCACTAATTCGGGATTATTTCTATGAGCCGCTTTAATTATTTCATACAATGCAGGCTGTACAACCAGACTAGCAATAAATACCTGAGGATCATCTTCAACTAATCCCACACCAAGCCTTTCCAAGTCCATCTGAATTGGATGCTGAACTACTGCTTCTAGCTGTGTTATATCCTCTGATTTACAGCTCAAAGCATTAGCCACCACATTCACTTTACCTGGGTGGTAACTAATGGTACAGTCATAATCCTTGATGAGTTCTAACCACCTTCTCTGATGCATATTCAACTCTTTTTGTGTGAAGGAATACTTTAGACTCTTGTGATTAGAAAATATCTCACACCTCTCACCATATAAGTAATGTCTCCAGATCTTCAGTGCATGTACAACCGCAGCCAATTCTAGATCGTAAGTCGGGTAGTTCTTTTCATATTCTTTCAACTGTTTAGACACATATGCTACCACCTTACCATGTTACATCAGTACACAACTGAGCCCTTTCAAAGACGCGTCACTGTACATAACATAACCATCACCTCCAGATGGAATCGTCAGAACTAGTGCAGTGACGAGTCGCTGTTTTAATTCCTGGAAACTCTTTTCGCACTCTTCATCCGACACAAATCTGGCATTTTTCCTGGTCAAACGCGTGAGAGGTCCTGCTAAAGCTGAAAACCCCTCAACGAATCGACAGTAATAACCTGTCAATCCTAAGAAACTTCTGACTTCTTACACATTCCTTGGCCTGACCCAATTCACCACCACGTCAATCTTGCTGGGATCCACTGATAGACCGTCTCCTGAGATCACATGGCCTAAAAATGCAACCTTCTCAATCTAGAACTCACACTTACTAAACTTGGCATAAAGCTTCTCCTCCCTGAGTGTCTGCAGTACCTGCCTCAAATGCCTCTCATGATCCTCAGAATTCTTTGAAAATACTAGTATATCGTTGATAAAAACTACCACAAACTGGTCTAGATACAGGTGAAACACTCTATTCATCAAGTCCAAGAACACAGCTGGGGCATTCGTCAAACCAAAATGCATAATGAGAAATTCATAGTGCCCGTACCTGATCCTGAAGATTGTCTTAGTAACATCCTCTACTTTTACTCTCACTTGATGGTACCCTGATTTAAGGTCAATCTTAGAATATACCCGTGTACCCTGGAGCTGATAAAAAAAATCTTATATATAGGGTAGAGGATATTTATTCTTGATAGCAACCTTATTGATTTCTATGTAATCAATACACATCCTCAAAGACCCATATTTCTTCTTTACAAACAACACTGGAGCTCCCCATGGCGATACACTAGGTCGTATAAACCCCTTGTTCAGCAAGTCTTGCAACTACTCCTTTAATTCTCCCAATTCAACTGGAGCCATATAGTAGGGAACCTTAGAGATTGGCACTATCCCTGGAGGCAAATCTATAAGAAAAGCCACCTTGCGTTCGGCAGGTAATCCTGGTAATTCCTCCGACAAAATATCTAGAAATTCCCGCACGGTTGGGGTACTGTTGAGCTTTGATTCATTTTCTAACACTTCCTTTATAAAATCCACGAACCCTTGACCTCCGTCCAGGAGTAATCTGCTCACTTGCACGGCTGACACCAGCTGCGGTGGAGCACATACTCATGAACCAGCGAATCTGAATTCCTACTCACCAGGGGGTCTGAAAATTACTTCTTTCTAACAACAGTCAATGTTGGCGTGGTTAGCAGCAAACCAGTCCATACCCAGTATTACATCAAACCCACACATATCAAATACAATCAGATTTTCTAGTAGCACTCTCCCCTAAATTCATTTGGATGACTTCTAAGTACCCTTTGACATCTCATCATTGACCCTGATGGTGTAGCTATTGACAATGCTATATCTAACAATTGGGTCTCACTTCTAGATAATTTAACGTAAAATGCAGAGACAAAGGAATGAGTAGCATATGAGTCAAATAGAACAATAAATGGATATGATAAAACAGTAAATGTACACGTCACCACATCTACGGCAGTCTCAGCATCACCCAGTGTTAGAGCGTAAACTCATGCTGGGGCTACATTCCTCTGCCGGCCTCCACGAGGCGCCTAATATCCTCCCCGAACTACCTGATATCCTCCCCAATAGGGCCTAGGAGCTGGAACCTAGTCCTGCAGCCCTAGGCATGCACCTACCATATGGTCAAGTCTCCCACAACAATAACATACACCTCTCCCTACCAGAAACTCCCCCAAGTGTCATCTCTCGCATGTCTGACACACTGGAAAGGTCTGTATACCCTGGTACTCCCAAGGTCCTACCGCCTACCTCTGGTCTCCTTTATCACGGCCTCCTCTCCATGGACCCCTACTGGAGCCAGCCTGGTAACCCTGAGGCGTTGGCCTCTTTTTTCTAACTCTGAGCTGCTAAACCCCTCTGAATACCACTCTCATTGATCGCAACTCTGTCTACAACCTCCGTAAATGTCTAAGGTCTGAAGCCAATCACCTGTTCAAACAAGTTCTGCCTCAATCCCTCTTCAAACTTCCTGGCCTTTTTCTCTTCATCAGGTGCTAGATGTGGAGCAAAATGGAATCGAGCTGCGTACTAGGATACGGTCATCTGCCCCTGTACCAAATGTAGAAACTCTGCTGCCTTCGCGCTCCAAATGATAGAAGGAAAATATCACTCGAAGAATAGCTCCTTGAATCGATCCCATGTCACTGGTACTCAAACCGACCTCTACTCTTCTATCTATCGCGCTGATCTCCACCAGCGCTTCGCCTCCCCTGTCAGTTTAAACATTGAAAATACTACCTTCTGCTCATCCGAACAAGGAAGCACCACCAATGTTTCTTCAATATCCTGGACCCGGTTCTCAGCTACAATCGAGTCATCTCCTCTAGCAAAGGATGGGGGCTTCATTTGCGTAAACTGCTCGATCGAATAGCCACGCTCCCCAGAGCTCTTGGCCATCTCAGCCATCACCTGTTAGGTGACGCTGCGCAGAACAACATCAGTATCGGCACCTCCCATACTGGAAGGTCCTGCTCTATACCTCCCAGCATTCGTACCGCTACTTCCTGGATCCATCCTGAAAAACAAGAACACATTTAAGAACCTTATCTTCTACACATACCCTATCTATTTCATTCTACTCAAATCCTATATTTACAATTAACTAATCTCCCAATCTTAACTCAAAATCCAGTTTTGCAGCCTAAACACACGACCCAATAATAGTTTACTATGATTTTCCTGAAATCGTCACCCCAGGAAAAACACAAAAACCACCATGAAAAATTCTGTACCCAGACCACAGAACAAACCTCAAATTCTTCCCTATACTCTGGTATTGCTTCCACTTTACTCTAAAGTCTACAGAACCTAGCAACTTGGCTCTGATACCAAATTGAAACGACCTGCTAATAAAATAAAATATTTTTCCCTAGTTTTAAATCCAATCATTAACCTAAACAACGGAAGGCCAATCATATAAAATAAATCCACACATAATACAATACCAGAGTGACAAATCAACCCACAATATACAATCATCACTGTTCTCTCGAAACTACTCGTACTGATACCAAGGGATTACAAAAATATGTCACTCAAAAATAGTCACACTCAAAAAAGGAAGTACAACAGCCCCTCTACCTGCGAACTTGCTCCGCTCGCCTAGCTGGTTCACCAGAAAAAAAAAATTCAACACTGGGATGAGCCTACGCTCAGTAAGACAAAACATGCTATTACTAGTGTGTGGCTACTGAGTTATATTTCTATATTAATAATCTGATTTAAAAATAATGTCATGGATAACTGAAGTTGTAAGTGCTGATATAAATAACATATATTAAAACTATATAAATTTACTTATCTTAGTACTACTACCATTTCTGGAAATCTACATATACTTGTAATATTTGCGAAAATTTTCCTAGATGGCTATATGTCATGATTTAACCCCTTATGACAAGGTTGTGCGGCCAGAAGGCAGGACCTATCCTGGCTAGCCGACCAAGGTAAGTCAACTGAACTCCGACAGTCTGATCGGTCCCCTCAATCCATATCTAAGGGAGAGCCTGTCCCGAAGTGGGCACGATCGACCTCATACCACTTACTATCTGAGTAAAGTGGTTGCACTCTGAACTGAATATCTGTAGCTATGGTACCATGCTCTACTATCTGATCCATTAGGGTTTGATACTATATAGGTAACTGATATCTGTAATATACTGTTTTTACTGTGGTTTCCAAATAACCATAATCCCATAGAATTTATCTGAAATTCTAAATAAACTAACTAAAAATCTGATTTCTATATAGCTAAACTATTGTCTGAATATCTGTATATTGGGGTGTTATGGTACTGATAAATGTCTTATTCTGAAATTAATGAAAATGCATATTTCTAAGTATACTGTACACTAAAAAGTTTGTCATTCTATAAACATGCAAATATCATGGTATTTTTTTTAATAACTATAAACACGGTATTCACAAATTCTATAAATATAGTACTGTTCTGTTATCGACTCAAGCCACACAAATAAATATTAATATTATCAAGTTCTGAAAACTGTAAATATATAAATATATATATATAATCTGAATAATAATTTGATCATGCTGAAACCGTAAAAGAGTTTCTAAGCATAGCATATTTCCCTTACCTGACTACTGGAAAGCCCCTATGGTACTTTGGTCCAACACCCGCAAGGTTTTCTACTCAATACCCTGAAAACAACATTTTTCAGAACAAAACATCATTATTTCTTTATCTCCGTCATTTCTTACAACTACTAGAAGGTCAAAAACTGAATAAAAGGTTTTACCCTGATTCTGGGAAGAAATTCAACTTGATCCCACCGACGATCCGCCCCAGTAAAGTTGGAGAGAACTTCACCAGGAGCGTCGTGGTGGCCTCAGATCGTCGATCCGGTGACTGACGGGGCCGAAATTGAAGAGAGATGGAGGAGAGGCTATAGGAGATAAAGAGGGGAAGATGTGCGTTGATTTTTCTGCGATTAAACCATGTTTAAGGCTATTTATACTGCAGGATTCATCGACGAGCCATGTCACCTCGTCGATGAAGTCTACTGCCTCCTTATGTTTCTGTTTCCATTTCCCTCCCTCTTTATTATTTAATTATCATTATTCTTCGGGTCGTTACAATCCCGACTCGCCACATGGGCCCAAAGTGCTACTTTAGTGATGTCTGTGTACCTAATACCTTATTCATCATATATAAAACACACATACGCAGTGGAAATAAAATATAAATCCTCAAATTACATTACCAGAGTTCTAACTATCTTTACACACAAATATATCTATTTTCACATAATTACATCCCATAAAACTAAACAAAAATAAAATCTCTATCTACACACTACCTACATAAAATTTACACCACTAGCCTGACTCCTCTAACCTGCTAGACCCGATCTCTAGGATTCCCTGAAAAGACAGTTTGTAAAGTAGGGGTGAAGCACAGCTCAGTAAGGTAAAGATTAAGTTAATGTCAGTGTGTGGCCAATATGCATTTAGTGTACAGAAAATAACGAGATCACTAAATAGATAAACATATTTATGAAAACATTCTTAATTTACACTCACACACACAATTAGCCGAGGATAGGGAAGATTACCCGCCCATACAAGTAGCTTCCCTCTGCTCCAATACCATTACTACTACTAGGGCACTTGCCTTTCTCATCAAGCCCTCAAAATTATCTAATTAATTATTAGTATTCACATAAATTAACAGATATGCATATAAGACACTCTCTGTGACAAACACGCCATTTACATCCCCCATGACACAGGTTGTGCGGCCCGAAGGCTAGACTAAGCCTGGGTGATCAGCCCAAGTAAAGTCAAAAAAAAAAATAACATCCTCTGCAAACACGTCTGTAAGCATCCACAACAAAGCTGCAGCTCCGACGCCTTTACTTCAACCTCACGCAGGCAGTCGACGAGACCCCCCGACACTTCTATCCAGAACAGTGTGGGTGCACATGGTCTAACTAGCAACGGTACTGTGCTCACATTACACTAGTTCCCAGGGTTCCTAAAACATATCATGCAATTTAGATAATAGAAATCACCATTTAAAGCATTAATTCACATATACTTCCTGTTATTCCAAATACCTAGCCCCCGACCACAAAATACAATCCGACATATAATCATCAATTAAAACTCAGCCCTCAGCAGTCAAATAATAATCCTGGCCCTTGGCCAATCAAACAATACCCCACCACTTGCCATTAATTCAAACACCTGCATTTCATAAACAATTCCAGTATTTTCACAAGCATTTCTAGTATTTCTTAAACAATTCAGTATTTCAAAATCCCAAATCGAGATATACAATAATCCATACCAATTAAATCATTTGCCACACGATTTTCCATGTTTTAACATATCCATATAAACAAACAAGCTTTCCACTGTTCATTTTATTCAAAAATATCATACCATATATCATACGTTTGTAAAATCCATTTCGAAAGGTTGGTTTTTAAAAAGCCTTTAAATTCCCAAACAAATAAATAAATAAATAATTTATATAAATATAACAATTAAATTTATTCAAGTTTCATAAGATTACTGACTTAAGTTAATCCCCTTACCTGATTCCTGAAAAGCCCGCTAAGATCCCGACGTACGCCCCACGGCATTCAAAATCCCTGAAACCCTAAAATTCAAACTTTACTACATTACTCATCACAATCCCTAGAGTAACTTTTCCTAAAATTTCCCTAAACTCTGAATACCCTAAATAGCCTAAATTATTAAACTTACCCCCAATTTTGGATTGGTACCACCGAACTCCAATTTGAAAACCTGCTCCGGTTAGACTGTAGAGAATCTCCCCACGAATCTCCTGACAATTTTTGTTCATTAATTGGGCTTATAGTTTAAGAGAAATTGAGGTAAATTTGAGAATTGACCTTACCCTAGGAGATATGCCTACGCCGCTCCCACGACAGATCCACTCCAGTAGAAGTGTCAATGGCGACAACATTTTTGGATTTTCGATCAACCAAATATCGAAAATGAAAGTGAGGAGAGTGGGAGAGAGGAGAAGAGGAGACGAGGAGGGGCGCTCTGTATTTCTTCCGCCTAAAGGATCTTGAGATCCTTCAAGATATGCAATGTATATATATATTTATATCATTATAATATTATATTATTATTATATTATATTATTTAATTAATTATTATTATTTAATTAATTAGTTAATTTATTTTTTAAAATTTTTTTTCTTTTTATTTTTATTTTAAATGAATTTTAATTTATTTTTTAAAAATTTAATTTTAATTTTTTTTTACAATCACTACATTCTCCCCTCCTTACAAAAATTTCGTCTTCAAAATTTGTTAACTATTACCAATTATCTCTTTAATTCATGATCCTTGTCTACAGAAGAGTCGGTAACTACTCACATAGCGGCCTCATCCCACGTTTATTAACTACCCTCACTTATGGCATAGGAATACCGTGGTTACAATACTACCTTTGGAAAATTATAATAACCAGAACAAATTTTCCCAAAGACTATCCATAATTAAAACTATACATAACTAACCACACAACCTACTCTAATCCCTCTACATACAACCATACCCTTACCTGTCTTGCACTAGCCCTCACTGAACAGCCGTGGGTACTTCTGGCGTATTTCCATTTCTAACTCTCAAGAAGCCTCCTCAACTGCATGATTCCACCACAAAACCTTTACTAGCGGTATATCCTTGGTACGTAGTTCCTGTATTTTTCGATCCAGAATTTGAACTGGTACCTCCTCGTATGCTAGAGTATCCCCAATCTCCAACAACTTATAACTGATCACATGTGAGGGGTTTGGAACGTACCTCCTCAACATGGACACATGGAACACGTGTATCCTGGACAGCGCTAGGGGTAGTGCTATCCTGTACACCGCAACCAATTCTCTCTAGAATCTCGAATGACCCAATGTATCTAGGGCTCAGCTTGCCCTTCTTTCCATACCTCATCACCGCCTTCATCGGAGCAATCCTCAAGAATATCATATCACCTACTTCAAATTCTAGCTCCCGTCGACAAGTATTTGCATAACTCTTCTGCCGACTCTAGGTTGCCTTGATCCTTTCCCTAATAAGTTCGACCTTTGCAGAGGTCTGCCGCACAAATTGTGGTTCCAAAATTTTTCGCTCACCTACTTCATCCCAGTACAACGGAGATCGGCACGTACGACTATACAAAGCCTCATATGGTGTCATTCCAATGCTGGCCTAGTGACTGTTATTGTATGCAAATACAACCAACGGTAGATATCAGATCCAACTACCCCCAAAATCTAACACACATGCCCATAGCATATCCTCAAGAATCTAAATGGATCGTTCGGACTGTCCATTCATCTGAGGGTGAAATGCAGTACTAAAAGTGAATTGAGAACCCAAGCTCCCTGCAAACTCTTCCAGAAACGGGAAGTGAACCACGGATTCCGATTTGAAACGATGGACACGGGCACATTATGTATTCTGACTGTCTCCTAAACATAGAGTTCTGCCAGCTTATCCATGGAATAACTGGTTCTAACCGGAATGAAATGTGCAGTCTTCGCCAATCTGTCTACCACTACCCATATGGTATTCTACCCATGCAATGCTAAAGGCAATCCTGATACAAAGTCCATCGAGATGTGCTCCCACTTCCATGTAGGGATGTCCAATGGCTGAAATGGTCCCACTGGCCCTTGGTGTTCTGCCTTCACCTGCTGACATGTCAAGCGCTGACCCACAAATTTAGATATTTCCCTCTTCATGTTTCTCCACCATAATGTTTCACACAAGTCTCTATACATCTTCGTGCTACCCAGGTGAACAGCATAGAGAGAACGGTGAGCTTCCCCAAGAATTGTCCTCTTTATCTCTACATCGTCTAGCATACACAATCGAGTGTGAAATCTGAGAACTCCATCCCTAGCTACATTAAAGTTTGTGTGCTGCTTATTCTGTTTCTTCTCTACAATCTCCATCAACTCTGCATCTTTTAACTAAGCTATTCTGATTCTCTCCCGTAAAGTTAGTTGAACCACCAGACTAGAAATGAACACCTGATGATTCCATTCTACCAACTCTACACCCAATATCTCCAGGTTTATCATGATCTGGTGTGAAGCCATAATTGTTAAGGCTAACGTACCCTTAGATTTCTGACTCAATGCATCGGCTACCACATTCGCCTTTCCTGGGTGATAGCTAATGGTGCAGTCGTAATCCTTTATCAACTCAAGCCATCTGCACTACCTCATATTCAACTCCTTCTGGGTGAAGAAGTACTTGAGACTCTTATGGTCAGTAAATATCTCACACCTTACAACATGAAGGTAGTTTCACCAGATCTTCAATGCAAACACAACTGCTGCCAGCTCCAAGTCGTACGTAGGATAGTTCTTTTCATACTCCTTCAACTAGTGAGACGCATACTCATGGCTTTCCCCTGCTGTATTAAAACACAACCAAGTCCCTTCTACGATGCGTCACTGTAAATTACAAATCCACCCTCACCTAATGGAAGGGTCAACACTGGGGCAGTGACTAGACGCTTCTTCAACTCCTAGAAGCTTTGCTCACATTCGTCAGTCCAGTCAAACTTCACATTCTTCCTCATGAGTCATGTCAAAGACCTTGATAATCTGGAGAACCCCTTAACAAATTGGCGATAGTATCCAGCAAGACCTAGAAAACTTTTGACTTCCCGCACGTTCTTCGGCTTTGGCCAGTCAACTATAGCCTTTACTTTGCTTGGGTCCGCTGAAATCCCTTCCTTAGATATCACATGACCCATAAATACAACCTGCTCTAGCCAAAATTCACATTTCTTAAGTTTAGCAAATAACTTATTTTTTCTGAGCACCTGAAGTACTAGTCTCAGGTGAGCTTCATGCTCCTTTGGGCTCCTCGAATATACCAAAATATCATCTAAGTACTCGTGGAATACCCTGTTCATCATATCCATAAATACTGTTGGAGCATTTGTCAACCCGAACGGCATAACCAGGAACTCGTAATGGTTGTACCGAGTTCAAAAAGCAGTCTTCGATACATCATCTGATCTAACCTTCACCTGATGATATCCAGATCATAGATCAATTTTAGAGAAAATCTGCCTACCCTAAAGCTGATCAAACAAGTCATCAATTCAGGGTAATGAATACTTGTTCTTCACCGTTACCTTATTAATCTCTCGGTAGTTGATGCACATCCTCATCGACCCATCCTTCTTCTTCACAAACAACACCAGTGCACCCTAAGGTGATACACTCGGTCTAATAAACCCCCTATCGAGAAGCTCCTGTAGTTGCTCCTTTAACTCCTTTAATTCAGCTGGAGCCATTATGTATGGGGATTTGGAGATTGGTGTTGTCCTTGAGATCAGATCAATTACAAATTCCACCTCACGATCAGGAGGTAACCTCGGTAAATCCTTTGGAAAAACATTAGAGAACTCCCTTATCACTGGGATATCTTCCAACTTGAGTTCCTCCTTTGGCACCTCCTTCACCACTACAAGGTAACCCTGGCATCTCCCTAAAAGTAACCTCTTCACCTGAATAGCAGAAAGGATCCATGGTGCCGAACGCACACACGACCTAACAAATACAAACTCCTGCTCCCCAGAAGGTCTGAATACCACCTCCTTCTTGCGACAGTCAATGCTCGCGTAGCTGGATGCTAGTCATTCCATGCCCAAAATAATGTCAAAACCATGCATATCAAGGACTATCAAACTAGTAGGCAACACTCTCCCATGAATCACTACTGGATAATCCCTAATCACTTTGCTACATATTAACACTGACCCTGTCGATGTGCCCACTCCTAACTTGGCCTCTAACAATTAAGCCTCTAACTCACATAGTTTAACAAATCCCCGAGACACAAATGAGTGGGTTGCACCTGAATCAAATAATACAATGGTACTCTCTAATAGTATGTAAATAGGATATAACTCAACTTAGAAATTTCACCCTTAACATAATTAATACAAATATGGAATAATGAAATTGATATAATCTATAAGTTCTAATTTAATAATTCATATTCCAATTCTATCACAAACCATTAAGGTAAAAAAAATCTCCATCCCAACATTAACTTCACACACATACCCACTCATACTAACATTCAAACCTAAATTTCCTGAGTTCAAGTCCCTCAACCTAGAAACGAAATCATCGATAGATTTACCATGGTTTTCTGAAACTCACGACTGATTCAAAAAATCACAGAAGTCCGTCAATAAATTTCTGCCTCCAAGCTTCTAGACTAAAACCCATCTTAACCTACCCACTCCTATCCCTATCTTATCTCAACCTATACTCTAGTAATTATCAATCCTCAAAGTCTGCAGAACCTAGCAAACTTAGGCTCTAATAACACCTGTAACGATCTCGACCCGCCATATGGGCTCGGCGTGCTACTTTAGTGACGTTTGTATACCTAATACGTTGTTCATCATATATAAAACACACATACGCAGCGGAAATAAAATATAAAATCCTAAAATTACATTGTCATAGTTCTAACTATCTTTATATACAAATATATCCATTTTCACACAACTGCATCCC
This sequence comes from Malania oleifera, assembly GCF_029873635.1. Lineage (NCBI taxonomy): Eukaryota > Viridiplantae > Streptophyta > Magnoliopsida > Santalales > Ximeniaceae > Malania > Malania oleifera. The sequence goes on from NC_080422.1 coordinate 32,676,401, forward strand.
ATAAAACTAAATAAAAATAAAATCTCTATCTGCACACTACCTACATAAAATTTACACCAATAGCCTGACTTCTTTAGCCTACTAGACCCAATCTTTAAGATTCCCGAAAAACACAGTTTGTAAAGTAGGGGTGAGGCATAGCTCAATAAGGGAAAGGCTAAGTTAATGAAAACATTCTTAATTTACACTCACACACACAATTTGCCAAGGATAGGGAAGATTGCTTGCCCATACAAGTAGCTTCCCTCTACTCTAATACCATTACTGCTACTAGGGCACTCGCCTTTCTCAGCAAGCTCTCGAAATTATCTTATTAATTATTCGTATTCACATAAATTAACAGATATGCATATAAGACACTCCATGTGACAAACACGTCATTTACATCCCTCATGGCACGGGTTGTGCGGCCCGAAGGCAGGACTAAGCTTGGGTGATCAGCCCAAGCAAAGTCAAAAAAAAAAAAAAACAACAACATCCTCTACAAACACATCTACAGGCATCCATGGCAAAGCTACAGGTCCGACGCCCTTACTTCAACCTCACGTAGGCAGTCGGCTGGACCCCCCTACACTTCTATCCAGAACAGTGTGGGTGCACATGGTCTAACTAGCAATAATACCGTGCTCACATTACACTGGTCCCTAGGGTTCCTAAAGCATATCATGCAATTTAGATAATAGAAATCACCATTTAAAACATTAATTCACATATATTTCTTATTATTCCAAAAACCTAGCCTACGGCCACAAAATACAATCCGGCATATAGTCATCAATTAAAACTCGGCCCTCGGCCGTCAAATAATAATCTTGGCCCTTGGTCAATCAAACAATACCCGGCCACTGGCCGTTAATTCAAACACCTGCATTTCATAAATAGTTCCAGTATTTTCACAAGCATTTCCAGTATTTCTCAAACAATTCAGTATTTCAAAATCTCAAATCCAGATATACAATCATTCATACCAATTAAATCATCTGTCACACGATTTTCCACGTTTTAACATATCCATATAAACAAACAAGCTTTCCACCATTCATTTTATTCAAAAATGTCATGTCATATATCCTACGTTTGTAAAATCCATTTCGAACGGTTGATTTTCAAAATAACCTTTCAATTCTCAAATGAATAAATAAATAATTATATTTATAAAAACATAACAATTAAATTGATTCAAGTTTCATAAGATTACGAACTTAACTTAATCTCCTTACCTGATTCCTAGAAACCCGCCAAGACCCCGGCCTACGCCCCACGAAGTTCAAAATCCCTGAAACCCTAAAATTCAAATTTCACTACACTACTCATCACAATCCCTAAAGTAATTTTCCCTAAAATTTTCCTAAACTCTGAATACCCTAAACAGCTTAATAAAGCCTAAATTATTAAACTTACCCCGATTTAGGATTAGTACCCCGGAGCTCCAATTCGAAACCCCGCTTTGGTTAGATTGTAGAGAATCTCCTCACGAATCTCCTGAAAATTTATGTTCATTAATTGGGCTTATAATTTAAGAGAAATTTAGGTAAGTTTGATAATCGGCCTTACCCTAGGAGATATGCTTATGCCTCTCCCATGACAGATCCGCTCCAGTAGAAGTGCCGGTGGCGGCGGTATTTTCATATTTTCGATTGGGCGAATATCGCAAACAAAATTGAGGAGTGGGAGAGGAGACGAGGAGACGAGGGGGGGACGCTGTAGCGACCTGCTTAATAAACTGGGGTTTTTTTTTTTCATACTATAATATTTTACATGCCCTGATACCATACTGGGGAAAAACCCAATCATAGACCTAAGCGGCGAAAAGCATAAACTGAATAAATATGTCCATGTCATACAATATCAATACTAGAGTGCTACCATGTTTTTCCCAAAATATACACAAATATCTATTTTCCCAAAAATTCCCTCAACTATACTGGGATGTACAAAAACACTCCCAAAAACATACCCACTCTCTGGTATGGCACTACTGAAGCCCTTCTATTTGCGAGTCTGGTCTGCTCGCCTACCTGGATCACTTGAAAAATATATCAACACTGAGATGAGCCAACGCTCAGTAAGGAGAAATATGCTATTGCTAGTGTGTGGCAAATGAACTACTATATATCATGAAATCTATTTTCATATACACATGAATAACTGAGTACAAAAGTATAGTACAAATAATAGAATACACCACCCTTTTTCCCTATTACTTAACATGACAGTATTATGGCTATAATTCAAATAATTCTAGTGTACATAAGTATAGTCCCTGTTACTGTAAATCCGTACGTATGTAATAGTAACTAAAACTGTTCCCTGTGGCTATCTGTGTGTCATGACTTACCCCCCTCATGACAGGGTTGTGTGGCTCATAGGCTAGATTTACCCTGACTGACCAACTAGGAATAAATCACTGAACTCCGTCAGTCGACCTGCCCACCTCAACCCATATCTGGATGGGGAGTCTAACCTCTTCAAGAACCTAGTTGGTCAACCTTACCACGTATTATCTGAATAGGTGGTTGCACTAAATAAATAACATAATATCTGTAACAACGGTATCGTGCTCTATAGCTGCAAGTCCAACAGGGTCTGATATCATATAATATATTTATATATATATATATATATATATATATGATTTACCATGATTCTGAAGTACTGAAATAACCATGATGCTGCATAAACTGTAACTGTAGTTCATACGTAATACTAAGAACTACATAATCATAATACTGAAATTATATAATCATAATACTGATATTCATGTAATCATGGTACTAAGAATCATAAAATCATGCTACTAAAATATCGTTTAGTCAAGGTACTGAAATATCGTAAAATCATAACACAAAAATATCATAGAACATATCTTCGTACTACGTTTATATTCAAAAGCCACACAATACATTAATACATAATTTTCATCCTTAAATAAACTGTATAATATTTTTAAAACTTCCTAGCATAGCATATTTCCCTTACCTGACTACTGGAAAGCCCCTAGGGAATACAAGTCTAACACCCGCAGGGCCTCCTACAAAACACCCTGAAAACAACATATGCTAGAACAAAATATCAGTATTCTTCCGTCTATATCATTTCCTATAATTGCCAGAAAGCCAAAAACTAGCTAAAAGGTCTTACCCTAAATTTGGGATGAAATCCAACTCTGTTTTCCCGATGATCCGCTCCGGCAGATGTGCAGAGAACTCCGCCAGGAGTGTCGTGGTAGCTTCGGATCGTCGATCCGGCGACTGGTGGGGCCGGAATCGAAGAGAGAAGCAAGAGGAAGACGTAGAGAGAGAGAGAGAGAAAGAGGAGAGAGAGAGAGGCGCGGTGAAAGTGACAAAATATCCCGGTTTCCCTACCTCGTCGATGAGACACGTCACCTTGTCGACGAGTCTTTCACAAAATTCGTCGACGAAGCCCAGTATTCATCGACGAAATTCAGAGCAGCCAGAACCTCTCTCGGTATTTTCTCATCGACGAAGCTCTGTGTTCGTCGACGAAATTCTGAAGACCTTCGTCGACGAAGTCTACGGCCTCTTTCTGTTTCGGTTTCTATTTTCTCTCCCTCTTTGCTTAAATTCCATTATTTTTCGAGTTACTACAGGCGCTCTGTATTTCTTCCGCCTGAGGGATCCTAAATCCTTCAGGATATGTAACGCATATATATATCATTATAATATTGTATTATTATTATATTATATTATTTAATTAATAATTATTATTAAATTAATTAGTTAATTTATTTTTAAAAAATTTTTATTTTAATTTATTTTAAATTTATTTTTTCTAATAATAATATTTTTTTTTTTTTACGATCACTACACTAATCAACAAGTAGTAATTAGATTATCTAACCGCACCTAAGAAATTAATAAGTTAGCAACGACTTCATCAAATCAAGTATGCCCTAGTTGGCCATTCCCCTAAAATACTCAACCCAAAAGAAATTTTGAGGTATAATGTTCAGTCCAAAATGAATGAATTAGCCTTAGCCTTACCCCCACCCCACCCGGTCAATGTGGTAATCTGAAGAACACACCACAAATAAGATGAACATTCACGTGCAAAATGCAAGAGCCAATAGGATCATCCCAAGCGTCAATTAGTGGGGGAAATAGGTAGTGTACAAAAGCAGTGGAGATGGCGACAAGTGGCCGACAGGTAGATGGATAAGTTGATGTTAAGGGTCCCCTAATATGCTCCCAAAGTGCTATCCCATGCTGGCTGTGTCTTTTTGAATAATATATTTATCTCTCTGCATAACACTATCACAATATATATATAAGATAAGCATAAAATGTAACGTATAATAATGAAATGAAATGGGAAAGAGGGTTTGAAAGTTTGATGGAGATGATCAGAAGGTGGAAATAATTGAGAGTGAATGTCTTTGGGCTTTTGAATCTCATTTGCTGCTGCATGCCATATTCACAGAACACCCAACATTATTATCAATTCCTCTGTTGGGGTTTGCTTGATTTGTCTCATCAGATATGGACCCAAAATCTCTTTTTAGATTTATGTGTCTCTCCATCTTGTATAGCTCAGTGCTTCAAATTATAAGTTGAGAGAGAGAGAGAGAGAGAGAGAGAGAGAGTTAACATGAACATGACAAATTATATCCTTGTCCACTTCACTACCTGTCATACTCATCAAGTGCTTGAAGCCCATCTTCTTTGCCGTCACTCAAAACATAAGATTGATTGGGTAGCCAAAACCATGAGTTATCCTTGCAATTTTTTCTCACTAATGTCCCTAATTTAGTCAGCATGTGAAATTATTAAGTTTTGCCAATTGACCAATATTTTATATATATGCAAGTGTGTGTACTTCATAATTTTTTAAAATATTTTTACAAAATTAAAATTTGTGTTGTTAAAAATTTTACTTGTGAGAGTTGCCTCACATCGAAAAATTAAGTAGAAAATAAATAGTTTATATATATGATTGATTCTAAGATTGAATGACTTTGATTTTGGGTCATATTAGTGTTTACCCATATATATCAAGATAAGAATTTGAGTACTCTCGATACTCACCCATGTATGCATTGAATCTAATTTTACAACTAGTTTCTTCAAAAAAAATTCAAATTTCTTTCGTTGAAGAAAAAAAAAATTATTCTAAATTTTCAAATAATTAAGAGACCATTTATTTTTAAATTTTCAAATATTTATGAAAATTTTGAGAAACAATAAAAGGTGTTCTTTAAAATATTTTATACCAATTCTTAAAAATTGAAAAACAAATTGACTAGCCTTAATTTTTTGAAAAATAAAAAATTAAATTAAAAATAGGAATTTTTTTTTTTCTTAAATAAACCTTTACTTAATCTTTGGGTATATAGATTTTGGAGTATGAATTGGATTTGTGTGGATTTGGATAAAACATATTATGAAATTGTATTGATTTTTTTTTTTTTTTCAAATTTATGGAGATCCAAATCCAAGTCCTGAAATGCATGCTCCCAAATACTACCACCTTTTTTTGTTGATTGTTGTTAAGTAGGGCTCATTTTTCATTGATTGATGTTGAGCAAGATTCATCTATCTTATGAGCAAGGCTTATCTATACATGAGATTCTTATGAGCAAGAGCTTATTTGTTTATGAACAAAGCTCATGTGTCTTATAAATACGACTTATCTATTGATATGAGCAGCGCTTATCTCTGTCGATATAAACAATGCTCATTTGTTCATGAATAGAGTTCATCTTTATTATGAGCAAAACTCATATGTCAGTATGAGGAGAGTTCATCCATTTATAAGCAAAACTGATCTATTAGTATGAGGAAGGCTCATCCTTTTATAAGTAAAGTTCATTTGTCATTGATTTTTCTACCAAGTGGACCTATTTGGCTTGTTGAGCTAATCTTGCAATATTTTTAGCAATTCTTTGAAATGTATTTTCCTATGTTCAAATATCACTAAAAAAGAAAATACATCATCCATAAGAATCAAGTTACCAAATGTGACTGTGTATTTTTTTTTCTTCCTAGATCAACCATGTTTACATGACTAAATGACTATTCAATTTATTGTTTCAAATTTAAATAAAAATTCTTTGTAACACAATAAATAAATTATAGGAAGATTTCAAGTTCATTGGTGTTAAATTTGGAGAAAGACATTTTTCTATATTCATTATTCAACATTACAAGGGTGTATTTATATACATGAGTCAAGGAACAAGATCCCAAATTACTCCTAAATATTTACTCTATGATAATTACACAATAAAAAAAATGAAAAGTGTAGATATTTCTCTAATACTCTCCCTCAAGTTGGAGCACGGAGATCCGTAATGCCCAACTTGCTTGATAAATCTTGGAAATGTTCACGACTCAAAGTTTTGGTGAAGATATCAGCAAGCTGACTGTGGGTAGGAATATGCTTAGTAAAGAAGAGACCAACTCATAACTTTTCACGAACAATATGACAATCGATCTATATGTTTTGTACGTTAGTGGAAAACAAGATTCTGGGCAATGTGAAGGGTCTTTTGGTTGTCACAATATAAGAGCATAGGCTAGGAATGCAATACACCAAGATCATTTAAAAGAGTTTTGAACCATGTAAGTTCACAGGTAGTTGAAGCAAGTGCCCGGAACTCAGGAGGAGCGAGTAACTATAGTTTGTTTCTTAGTGCGCCAGGAAATTGGACTAGTGCCCAATTGAATGAAAAAACTAGTAGTGGAGGGACAACTAGCCCAAACCAAATCAGAATAGGCTGAGACTTGAAGAGTGTTGACAGTAAGAAAAAATAAGTCTTGGCCTGGAGATGTATTAATGTATCGAAGTACACGTACAGTAGCATCATAATGTGGTTTTCTGGGCTAGTACATAAATTGACTGAGAATGTTGACTGGAAATAGAATGTTGGGACGAGTGATGGTGAGATATATCAAACGTCCAATGAGTCGCCGAAACGAACTTGGATCAGAGAGAAGATCATATTATTGAGCTTGATATTTTGTTCCATGGGAAAGTTGGCAGGATGAGCACCAAGATGACTTCGATCAGTGAGGATGTCAAGGGCATATTTTCGATGATTAAGAAATATGCCAGTGGGAGAGCGAGCAACTTCGAGGCCAAGGAAATATTTCAGTTTGTCAAGATCCTTTAGTTTGAATTTTTTAGCAAGCATGGCTTTGAAAGTGCTAATATCGGAGAGATCATTGCCTGCCATGAGAATGTCATTAACATAAACAAGTATTAAAGTAAAAGATTAACCCCGAGAATGGGTTAAGAGAGAGTGATCGACCTGAGATTGGGTGAAACCCTCAACAAGTAAAATAGAGAATAATTTAGAGAACCAATTGCAAGAAGCTTGCTTAAGGCCATAAAGGGATTTCTGAAGACGAAAAACACGAGTCTCCCCCTATTTGCAATAACCCGGTGGAGGGGTCATATAAACCTCCTCATCAAGGTCACCATAGAGAAAAGCATTGTTGACGTCCAATTGAAAGAGATGTCAATTCCAAGCTGCAGCCACTACAAGAACACACCTAACTGTAACTAGTTTAGCAGCAGGAGCAAAAGTGTCATGATAATCCAAACCTTCTACCTGAGCATAGCCCTTGGCCACTAAGCGAGCTTTGTGTCGCTCTATGGATCCATCGGCCCAAATTTTATTTTTATTTTTTTGAACACCCATTTACAGCCAATTAGTTTTTTTCCATGTGGAAGGTGTTGAAGAACCCATGTATGATTGGCTTCTAAGGCTTGGATTTCAGAAGCCATGGCATCACACCAATGTGGGTGTAGCACAGCTTGAGAATATGAGGTGCGTTTGGGATGTTGGGACATAACAAAAAGAAAAACCAAATGTTGATTAGAAAAATGATGATAAGATAAAAAATATAAAAAAAATAAAAAGGAGAGACAATGAACCGTACCTGAGGAAGATCTTGAAACTTGTGAAACTGTGGAAGACTTTGGTAAAATAAGGCAAATATAATCATCCAAGTAAGAGGGATGTGTGATAGCTCATTTGGGCCGTGAAGAGGTGGGTGGAGGGGGTGGTGGGGGAGGGGGTAAGGGTGAGGGTGTCGGTGAGGATGCCAAGGGAGAAGGAGGGAGAGGTGAGGGGCTAGGGGTAGGTGTGGTTGATTGGGTAGGTAAAGTGTAGGAAGGGTGTATATTGGGAATAGGAAGGAGAAGGACTAGAGAAGATGTAGGAGTTGAAGGTATGAGATGATAGGGAAAAACATTTTCTTCAAAAGTGACATCACAGGAGATGAAAATATTTTTGTTTCCAAGATTGTATACACGATAAGCCTTATGATGAAGAGGATAACCCAAGAAAACATATCAACGAGTATGAGGAGAGAATTTATCACAATGTTGGCGAGCGGTTTGGGCATAGCACAAACACCCAAACACTTGCAAGTGTGTATACGATGGTAGTTTCTAAAAAAAGAAGTTCATAAGGGGACTTATGATTGAGTCTAGGTGAAGGAGTGCAGTTAATTAAATAGATGGCTGTGAGAATGCATTCACCTCAAAAAGAGATAGGAAGATTAGCTTGAAAATGTAAACACCAAGCCACATTAAGAAAATGGCGATGTTTACGCTCGGCAACACCATTATGTTGAGATTTATCTATATATGTGCACTCGTTAAAAAAATGCTTTGATCATGGAAAAAAGTTTGAAGTGGAGTGGATAGAAATTCTCTACCATTATCAGTGCACATGTGCTTAATAGTGCAATTGAAGTGATTTTGAATCATGGCGCAAAAATTTTTAAGGCAAGTGAAAGTATTAAATTTCATGCTCATAAGATAGACTCATGTAGCACGCAAGTAGTCATCCACGATTGTTAAAAAGTAATGTGCACCAAAAAGTGAAGTTGTAGGATAACCACCCCATATATCACAATAAATTCGATTAAAACCAAATATACTCTTATTTGTAGTCAAAGAAAAAGGTAAACAAGTGTGTTTTGCTCTAGTACAAACATCATAAGGCAAATGAGAACAAAAAGTATTTAAAGTTTTCGAAATACATGAAATAGAATGGTGACCAAGACGTTGATGCCAAAGAGTAGTGTTAGAAACACGCTAAGAGTAGAAAACTGAGGCGTGGGGAGGTTTAAAGTGGTAAAGTCCATCCCGTACTTCACTCGTTCCAATCAACCTCCTTGTTGATAGGTCCTGAAAAACACAAAAGGTAGGAAAAAAATATAGTAACACAATTGAGATCAATGGTAAGTTTGCTTATGGACAATAAATTAAATTTAAATGAAGGCACATAAAGAACATTAAAAAGAGAGAAATTAGGAGAAAAACGCATAGTGTCGGTATGAGTTATAGGAACAATGTCACCATTTGGAAGCTTAATGGGGCCTGGTTGATTAAGAAGTTGATATTATCAAGAGAAGACAAATTGGAAGTCATATGATCGAAGGCACCTGAATCAAAAATCCATTCAGTATTAGAATGACAAGAAGCAGAATGACAAGAAGCAAGGTTTCCAGCAAAATTGGTAGAGTTTGTGTTGGACATAATGTCAGATCAGTTCAGATGAATTAAAATGCTGAATCGGGCCAGATCCGATCTCTACGACGGCCAAAAAAATATAAACCTTCGATTTGATAACCTCATCGTAAGAACTGAAAGGCATATTCAGCAATTGCTTAATTTGAGAATGCCGGAGAATAGATACAACGCCGGAGAAAGAACGGTGCACTAAGATGAGGTCGGAGAAGGCAGGTTTGGCCAGAGACTACCCAGAAATCGCTGGAGATTGAGATGAATTGAGACGCCTAAAGGAGATGATCAGAGCGATGATGTCGGCGACTGCTGCATGAGAGAGCTGAGAGAGAACTATGGAAAGATGCCAGAAAATAGAGATGCAACCGAGATAGGACCACGTGCATGCGAGTTTGAAACACGCTGAAAAAGATAACAGAGCTTTAGAGAAATTGCTGCGAGCACTGGTGATACTAGAGAAAACTAGCCAAGACAACGAGAAAAACTGAGGGAGCGCCGGAGATGCACCAGTCGAGACTAAGAACTAACACTGAACCAAATGCGAACACTGGAGATGCACTAGCTGAAGACTACTGTCAGGGAATACGGGAGAACCAAACATAGATACGTGAGGACGAACTAAGATGTTAAGAAACCACAAGACAGCCGGGAAAAAAATAGAGAGCAGACAGACCGCCAGACAAATGGAGACGCTGGAGAACTACCAGAGAAGATAAATGGTGCACTTCGGGATAGCCGGAGAATATGGAAAATGCTGAGAACTGAGAACAAATGAGAGACTGAGAGAGACGAGCCAACGGTGTAACGCTGCTGTTGTTCTTGTCGGCAACAAAGATGACGATTGATAGATGAGAGTTGACAAGAGATTGCCGAAGAGGTTGAGCAAACGATGAACGAGCCTGAGTGAACTCCGGAGGCTGAGAAACAACGAGAGAGGGGCAAAGTTGCCACCGGAAAATAGAGAGCAAAACAAGCAAAGAGTCAGAGAAGACAACCGGAACTAAGAACCGGTGAGCCAAAACAGAGAGCCGAGAACTCGAGAGCCACCAAAGAGTGAGGGAGAGACGCCAACGACTAAGAATCGAGAGAGACTGAAAGAAGATAAAGGTCGCTGGAAATGGTGAACTATGAGGGAACACAGGAGAGATAGAGGGAGAGCAGGAACTGAGGAGGTGGTGATGGCTTAGAAAGACGAAGAGATTAGGGTTGCGGTAGCGGCACGATTAAGCTCTGATACCGTGTTAAATTTGGAGAAAAGCATTTTTCTATATTCATTATTCAACATTACAAGGGTGTATTTATATACATGAGTCAAGGAATAAGATCTCAAATTACTCCTAAATATTTGCTCTATAATAATTACACAATAGTTGAAAAATGGAAAGTGTAGATATTTCTCTAATAATTGGATAATTCAAGGTACTTACAAATAGTTGACACCTAAGGTTCTTGATCATTTGGTCTCTTCATGCCTTAAAGTTGAGATACCCCTAATTGGGGACTAGTCAAGTTATCCCACATTCCCACTCTTTTTTTTTTTTTTTCTCTTTTCATTGTTTCAAGATACTCACAAAGGAAGCAAAGTTCCAATAGATCACATCAAAATATGGATGTGAAAAATCAAACTTGATTTTTGTATCTGCAATACATGACAATCATGTGCAATCAAGAAGAAAAACAATGCTTGGAAGACCCAACTCTGGTGGTCTCTTTCGGCCCTCTTTCTTTTAGATATTTTACCCCTCATCACACAAATGATGTTTTCCCCCTCCGTTTTAATTTCAAATTTAATGGAAGCTAGTCAAACTAATGAATTAATTTAATGTAAATTTTTATTCAAGGCAATTCAGTTGGATCTCATACAGAATCCAGATATGCCACTGTACCAAATGCACTACACTAATCATGGACTTCCATTTTTTTGGATAATGACAAGCATTATGAATGAAACCAGTAGTAGTCTTGACTCTTGAGTAGCAGTACTCATGGAAAAATGTATGTAAAAGACACCACACACCATATTCTTAAAAGGGGGAAAGAGGGGGCAACAAATTTTCCCAGAAAATGATAGCATATCTGGGAAAATCATTTCCATGCTGCTTAATTGGTCCAACCAATTACCACTGCTTCATCATGCATGTCTGCATCACCCTGTAAATTAATGAGAGGAGAATAAAGAAAGCAGCCCTTGGAAATTGGAATAGTTAATAATAAGTGATCTACTCCTCCGGAATAGTTCAGAATTTGTGCACCTACAGGCACCTGCGTGCATGCATGCATGCACCGTCTCTTCTCTCTCTCTCTCTCTCTCTAAAAAGATGCATGCATGTGATTTTGAGGGGCAAAGCATCATAGGCGCCGTTGAATGGACTCCTTCTTCCGGAATTCAGATACCGTTCGTGTACAGATTTGAGAATGGGAGTTAATGTAGATGGAGATGCGACCTTTGATAGGAACCCTTCAAAAAAATAATAAGATAAAGTAGTATCCAGTCATGTACGACGTCATTTTTCATCATGTCGATGAGCTAGCCAATATATAATATGTGGTGAATATATTAAGTCTGTGAACTTTGGTGGTGGGGGAATTTCAAGCAACTGAAGATGATGAGAGTGCGCGCGCAGGGGATTTTGGAGCCATCCGGAATCCTAGGACAAGTAGCATCCATCCCCTGTCTGTCATTTCATCAAGCAGCTGGTGGAAAAAGCAAACTCAATTATTCTCTCTCTCTCTCTCTCTCTCTCTCTCTCTCTCTATATATATATATATATATATATATATAAATAATTTGCGTTTGGAGACATATTCAAATCCAAGGTTGAATTTTGGGGTAGCTGTTTAATTTCCACACCTGGCCAGTAAGGAGTACTGGGGAGGGTGGGGTGGTTGGAACTTCGACTTGTAAATCTCTAGGCCTTTCTCTTTCTGCACAAACGCCTGAACACCATCAACAACCAAACAAATAAAAAGACAGCCAAACAAAACTTTCATTCACATTCCATAAATCCTGCCCTTGGAGAGTATAGAATTTAGATTTAGATTTGTATAATTGGACAAATATAAATATAAAACTATATTGACTTTTTATCAAATTCACACAAATTGAAATTTAAGTCTTCAAAATTCATAATTCAAATCCTACATACCATAACTATAACATATGTAATTAGAGGAGTGAGAAAATATTAGGTACACTAGGTATATCATCTAGCATTCCGAATGGTATACTGAAACATACTAATCTGATTTTATCATGTATATGTAATTTAATGGAATTAAATAATTATAATTATTTTTTCATCTAAAAAATTATATAATGGTGAAATCAAATTAGTCTCGGTGTACCATTTTCCCGTGTTAGGTGATATATCCAATCTATCTAATAATTTCTCACTACAGATCTACCATTAAACTTGTTTGGACTAAACAATAAAAAATAATAATTTATTTTTTAATTTTATATCTTTTTTATTCTTTCTCAATATTTGAATACGAAAATTCAACACAAAAGATTTGAACTCTAAGTGATGCATGGAATATTTCCTAGAAGTAAGAGAACCAAACAATTAGTTTACTCAGGGAAAAATAGGCAAAGTATAATTGACTTACTGAGTCTCTCCTCTCCACAAACACCAAGATTCCTACAGCCCTTTTGCTCCTCCCTAAAACAATATGACTCACTCACTTCTAGCAATTAGTCAAACTAGTACAAATTACAGGTGAAAGCATTTGAAATGAATTCCACTTACTATTTTGTTTTATTTTTTGGTGGATTGTAAATCTCTTACTGCAAGTTTTGGTGTATATATAGGAAAAGAATAAAATCAAGGGAAAACAAAGTCAAATTTATCATTTGATTTTATCTTACTCACCATTCAAATTTCATTTCATTCTTTTTCTAACTCATTCCATTTCTTGAACTAAATGACATTAGGGTTAGACTACACAAGGAGAGGTAACCCATCTCTGCGCACTCCTTCATACCCTTCTCTATATTAGAATTTGATACTTTCAACATGAAAGTTCTAATCTTTAACATATAATAGGATCTTTCTTAGAAGGCATTTACTATTTATTTATTGTGAAATTACCATTGTTCATTTATTTTAATTTTTTTTATACTATGGTGAGGTGTCTTTTTCTTTCTTTCTTTCTTTCTTTCTTTCTTTCTTTTCAGTTATGCATCTATCTACTGTTAGGAATGCATTGTAGCTGAAAAATTCTTGCACACCTTTCATTGATATTTCTCAAGTATATATACAAGTAAAAGAGAATCAAGTTTGTTACAAGTTTGAGAGAATAACAGAGAGATTCCTACAGTTACAGATCTTGTTATGGTGCTTCACAAGAATTATTTGCAGCTATGCTAGTACACCCCCTCAAGTCCAATGGCGAGTCAAGAACATTGACTCCTACATGCATGTCATGCATTAATTATTACAGACCGTTCCTATATTACTATTACAAACCCAATATTAAACTTATAAAATTACAACAATGAATCTTCTGGGTTTTTTTTTTGCTTCAAGCCACTGTGTGTCGCATGCTATCAATATGATCCAATTAGTATGATCCTGCACACAAACTTGAAGGTCATCAAATACAAAGAGTATTTGTCATTATCAAAACCAGGAATGACCCATAGGGTCAACAATCTCCCCCTTTTTGATGATGACGAATACTTGCCTACTTCTCCTCCTTTTAGCAATAGCGAAAAGTATCTAAATAAACATTTAAGTATATATAGGCAAATAAGACATAATTAGCATTCAAATACAAATATGGTTTTGGGAAATTGTTAAAAATTTCGACAGCATGCCATTTGAAAATAGAACATTTCCCAAAAGAATATCTGTATAGAAATGACCTGATTGAGTTCAACAAATAATTTACAATAATTGACTCAACTCAAATAGTCTAGTATGATCAATAACATAAATATAACTATAAATCATGCAAGAGATATGATAGTCATGCATTTCATAGCAAAAATAAATTCATAGAGTATAAAGCATTGACAAGTTTAGCAATTAAGCACACAAATTATATAATTGGTCATTTAAATATTTAAATGACATAAAAACTAAATTAAACCATAAATATCCACAAACCATGACAATTGAAACATATCATAAGACCTATGAAAGATTTAAGTTTAAAACACACGGTTTATGATAACAAAGAGAAGGTTTGAGCATAAAAACAGTCTAACTAGTTCGCATACATTTTTATGTGTAGTTATTGAACTAGTTATAGACTTGAAAACCATATATGTATATAATAATAATAATAATAATAATAATAATAATAATAATAATAATAATAATTAAAAAAAAAAGGCAAGAAAGAAAAAAATTTAGTTTTGAAATTAGTTCTTGCCATAAAGTATTACAATAAATAAATATATATATATGTATATATATAAATATATATTCCCCTTATGATGTTTGCTTAAAGTACTAGGGGTTGCTTGCCAAAAAAAATTTTAAAAATCTTGCAAACAAGCAATATTTTTTTTGATTTGTTAATTAAGCACACAAACTGAAATATAACTAGAAAACCAAAACCATAATGATCTTAAAAATTCAACAATCGCATGCAAGATCATATGGCAAACACAAAGAACATGTGGCTAAGTATTATATTTTTCAATTAAGATATTCAATAAGGTCATTACAATTGAGTACATGCCACAATGAATAACAAACTGATCTAAATCAAAAATATTGGTGAGCATAACAAGATTAGGAATTTAATTTAAGATGTTCCCCCTATCAATTTGAATAAGCTACTTATACCAATAAAAGACCATTTTCAATATGCTTAGTAGTATGAGTCATCATTTGAAAACTTTTAACATAACTACACTAGATATTAACTGATTTATTTCAAAACATGGCAACCAGTATAGTCTCCTTAAAGCCTTCAAAATGCATCGAAGAATATATATATTAAGGCATACAATGACGTTCATAACCAAGAACAATCCATATCTAAGTATATAGCTTTAAGAGCTGGATATGATGTTCAAGGTTTTTAGAAGAGTCTCAATATTCAAAAATCAAAGTATGATGCAAATGAGTTCTTTATGATCCTTTTCTAGGGATGAGTCTTAGCCTTTTTAAATATTTGATGATTATGATAGGATGAAATTTAATATATTCAGTTTTCACTCATCCTTTCACAAAGATTTTGATATTAATTTTATCATAATCATCTATGTACAGGGTTTTATTTTTGAAAAATTTCCTGTTGAAATTTCGGCAGCATGACGTCTGTAAATCGAACATTTTCCCATAAAACTTGTACCTGATAGGTTCAAATAAATAATGTATAATTCAGTACAAGAAACACGAGGACTTATATCATCTACCAGCATGCAATACACATCAACTGCATCCGCCATGCAGGAGGCTTTCAATACAAGCATGTAATCCAGTAGTAAAATCAACTCAAGATATTCAATAGAAGTTCGTGCTAGAAAAATATAAACTATACATCAAAGAAATTTTAATCATTTATTGAATCATGGATAGTGCAGCAAAGTTGTACACATATATAAGCATAAGGCATAACCGATACAAGGATATGAGAGCATTTTAATTTATATAGATATTAAGGATAAATGCTCCCCCTGAGTTATGCACACAACCAAATCATGCATTTTCTATTTTTCAGATTCTTTAGCCAAGTGTTTTAAGATTTTTAGTTATTATATCTTGGCGGTAGATGCATAGGCTTTAAAGGACCAAAGAGTCACAATCAATATTCCTTCAATGAATAAAGCCTATAACTACCTCTTTTCTTATGATCTTCAAAATGTGAGAGGCACAAGTTCAAATGGCGTTAAACTTTAAGAATCGTGCATAGGTTTCTTGAAACTTTGCATTTTCATATATGTTGAAACCAAAACCAATCATGTTAGCCTTTTAACTTAATTCGCGAAGATGAAGCTTTAAAAGTTTTGACTTAAATTTTGAGAGCTTGTGAAAGGAGTTTGAGTAAATACTAACAATTAAATTATCATTTAGTTCAGAGGAGTATTCAGAATGAGTGGACATTTTCTAAAAATATCTTCGTTCTTAGTAATGATGTCCAAGTATGTGCAAAGAGCGTCTAGGAGAGTATGAATTTTGAAAACAGCTCTTTAGACAGTGGTATGTATCCTTTAGATATAATTATAATTATGAAGCAAGGATATAGCTGCTGGTGAGTAGAAGAGATGTCTTTTGATAAGCACTCAATATATATTAGTCATTTATGATCAATAGTGCTTTAAGCCTAGAGTAATGACTGCTACATGTTCAAGGCTTTTAAGTACAAGGATGGATCTAGGATTAAATGATATATGGATCCCCTCAACCACAAGCTTGAGCTATGGACAACGTATGCTTAACCTTAAGATTTTCATATTTATGTGTGAGTTAAGCATTTTGAATTATACACCAAGCATAGAATCCTTGTCCACTTGGAAGTGGATGTGTATATAAAGCTTCTACATTTTAAACCTAAACCACTTCCCAAGCCTATTGGCATTACAAACCCCTAAACCTAGGAACTAAGGATGGATTAAATGATTATATAATATTAATTTAGATCCATTCTTTCCAACGGTCCTACGGGGTTTGCTTTCATGACTACCCATGCCATCTTCTTATCTAAACCACTGGCACTTCTAAATGGACAAGTAGATTGAATGTGCCATTTCATTTTTCGAAATAAGCAGGCTTTGGATTTTCGTGAAGGGATATGCTTATTTTTTATTTTTTTTTTAATCTGATGAGGCATGACTATGGGTTTGATAAACAAAACATGAACCCTTTATGAAAATATATTTCTTTTTAACTTCCAAGGGTTTATCATTGTTATTCTTTTTACAAGAGGGATTGAAAATCATTTCAGAATAGTCTTCAGTTTTTCTTTCCAAGCAGATGATTTTCAACACTTTCACAATCTTCTTCTTCTCTAGGGTGGCATGATATTTTCTTAGATCTTTTAATTGTTTTGCCAACCTTCTATTTTCATTTTTAAAAAATATTTTCTATTTAGATGTCCTACCTAGAAGCTTATATAGTTTAGATGAAGCCTTTTCTAGTTTTCTATATATGGGCATGCTTTCATCATATGATTCAGCACATGATTCATTACAGGAATTATTATAATCATTAACAAATGAATCATTGCATGCAGCAACATCAACAGAAACAATGGATGATTCATCATAAGTTATATCCTAATAAACATCGTATGAATCTTTGCAGTATTATCACAAGAATTAATACATGCATTATCGTCAAAGCAGTCATTAGAGGCAATTGATGATTCAACATAAGATATATCACGGACTTTAGCACAAGAATCATCACATGCTTCATTAAATGAATCAGTAAATGAGGTAAGGTAAGATTCATATACCTCATCATCTATTAATGTAACGGGCTCATGATTAGCCACTACCTGATCATTTAGGCTTGGAGCGTCTGGAGTAGCAATCTCCTTTTCCTGGGTCTTTCCATACTTCTTTTCAAGCTCAACCCATATATCCTATGCACTACTATATGCCATAATCTCATGAAAAATATCAGTATCTAAAGCACAGTACAATAAATCCATGGCATGTGAATTTGCATGCATTAAATAAATGTCATTTTCTACTGGCATACAAATTCCTTTGATAATCACCTTCCAGACCCTCCAATTCATTAATTTTAAAAATATACTCATTCTAATTTTCCAGGCAGTGTAAGCAACACCACAAAATAATGGAGGATTGGAAGCTGATTGTCCCTCTCCGAATGGGTATACACCAATGTGAGTCATCCCGATCTTTAGCAAAAACGTTTAAGTTAATGGTATGAGGCTCTAATACCAATTGTTAGATTTGGTGTATTCCCAAAAGGGGGGTGAATTGGGTATTTAAAAATTACTTCCTAGGTTAAATTAGATCAGCATTATTACGCAACCTAGGGTCTGTCTATGCAATAATAAACCCAATCATTCACAATAAAACATACATGTGATCATTCACAATAAAACATACATGTGCAGTAAATATAAATTGCATAAATATGAACAGTGCACATACGATATGTTATCGGGGTTCGGCTAATACTGCCTACGTCCCCGCCTCTTGCTCGCAAGCCTGAGGATTCCACTAATGCTCATTTAACAGGTAGAGCGACATTGTTTACAATCAGGTCAATTAACGGGGCTAACCTTAACCAACACCTTACCAGGATAGTGCACCTAGCTTTTCTAATCGGTTCTAAACCAATCCGGGACTATTTAATAGGGCTAGTCTACCTTTTCAGGCCCATGCCTGGAATACAATCAATATGAAATTTTCAGACAAATAAATGCTTC
Organism: Malania oleifera; assembly: GCF_029873635.1. Classification (NCBI taxonomy): domain Eukaryota; kingdom Viridiplantae; phylum Streptophyta; class Magnoliopsida; order Santalales; family Ximeniaceae; genus Malania; species Malania oleifera. The sequence goes on from NC_080422.1 coordinate 32,695,265, forward strand.
TTACACAAGCTAATATGTACCATTACACACAATATAATCAATGCACCTCAATGATGTATGAACTATAAGTTTGGTGCTCTACGTGTGCAATCAACACTCAATGAAATGTATAATCTCAAATATGCGCAAGGTGTTCTAACAAACTAAACTTTGAAAGTAAAGTATATCAAATCTCAATATCATATTAGTGTTTCAAAGATGCTAACAATAATATTCAAACGAACTCAAAAATATTTTCTCAAATGTATCTAGCACAAGAGTTGTTCAAAATATATAGCTTGTAAAAAAATATTTTGCACACAAAAGATTATTGTTATAGGAAACTTTGCAATGACAATGCAAAGATCCTTAAGCTAATGAGTTTTTCCCAACACTAGATTTATCAAATAAAAATCTACGGGAAAACTCTTGCTTGACTCCCCAAAAACAATAACAATCAATCAAGAGAAACAATGGGAGTATCTAATAAGCACTAGCACACTCAATAAGCTCTCACAATGCTAAGATGTATCAAAGAAATGAAGAAATGAGAGTATTTGGGCAAAGTAGGATTTTGAAATTTGAGAGAGTTCTGGCTTAATCCTATTTGTTAATCACAACTAATTTTTGCAAATGAGCCCATATATATAGAGAATGGGTAAATTATGGCCGTTGGGGACATACAGGGTATTATTAGATTTGTTTTAAAACCAATTAAAAAAATTAACCCAGTTTACTTAATTTTAACCCTGGTAAAAAATAATTTAATCCGCGAGATTCGGGTGCCCAGTTTGAGGTTCGGGTGCCCAAATAGACTCAGTCAGAAAATCAATTTTTAAATGTTTGGGTGCCCAAAGTTAGGTTCGGTAAGCTGAGCAAAAGTCAAAAACATTCTATCCTAGGTTTGGGTGTGCGAAACTAGGTTCAGTTAACCGAACAGTCCACTTCGGTCACCCGAGCCCTTTTTGAACATGAAGGTTCGGTCGCCCGAGTTGGCAAAAAGTGCCCTGACACAGGTTCGGTCGCCCAAGGGTGGTAGGTTCACTTATGGTTTAGTCGCCCAAAGTCAGGTCAAACCGCTGACTTCCTAAAGATTCGGGCGCCCGAGGTGTTTTGAACACCTGGGGTTTAGTCACCCGACCTCTCTCATTTTATGCCTATTATGTTCAATCCATTTCAATTTGATCCCCTAATTGAGCAAGTTATTATGGGGAGTGATTGTGCATTTGTGTTGGGACCTAAGGTCTCTCTAAGGCATTTTTAAGTACACGAAAAAACCTAACATCAGTTGACCGAAGGGTGATCCCTAAGGCCAATCTATGGTCTTTGAGCTTTAGTTCTTACATGCATGTCATGCATTAATTATTACAAATCATTCCTATATTACTATAAGAGACCTCATATTAAACTTATAAAATTACAACAATGAATCTTCTAGATCTTCTTTTGCTTCAAGCCAATATGTGTCGCATGCGATCAATATTATCCAGTTAGTATGATCCTGCGTACAAACTTGAAAGCCATCAAATACAAAGAGTATTTGTCATTATCAAAACCGGAAATTACCCACAAGGTCAATAGGATCCTATGAGTTCATTTAGTGAGGTGTTTTAAAGATTTCTTCCTTCTGTTATAGTTGTGGCTTTTGGTTCCCATATTAGAGGAAGTCCTCTAAGGATTTTTCGGATCATTTCATAAGTTGAGTATGTTTTTCCTAAAGCGTTTAATGATTTTACAATATATGTAAACCTAGTATACATATTTGTTATGGTTTCATCCAAGTTCATCTTGAAAGCCTCATACTCGCTTGTGAGTATGTCGATTCTACTATCTCTAACATCTATAGTTCCTTCATAGGTTACTTTTAGCTTGTCCCAAATTTCTTTAGCTAACTTACATGTCATGACCCTCTTAAACTCATTAACATCTAAGGCACAATATAGTGCATTCATTGCACTAGAGTTTACTTGCATCATTTTGTAATCATTGTCAGTCAAGTCTTTTTCTTCTTTAGGAATTTCTTTGCCATCTATAATTTTAGTAGGAATGTAGTCACCATGTGTGACAACCTTCCATGCTTTCCAATCCATGGTTTGAATATGTATCCTTATTCTTTGTTTCCAAAATGTATAATTTAAACCACAAAAGAAAGGTGGTCTAGTAGATGATTGGCCCTCTCAAAAGGGAGTTACTCCTAAGTGTGCCATATAAATCTTTATGTAGCTTCTAGTTAGGATTTGCTACAACCCCGCTCTGATACCAATTGAAAGTTAAGGAGTTGTCCCAAGAGGGAGGTGAATTGGGTTATTAAAATTTTCTTTTAATTCTTTTTATGAGTTCTTGAACCACTTGTTAATTTATCAAACACACAGCAAAGCTTTTTAATCAATCCACAAACCAATCACAACACAAGTAAACAAAACTTAATCAATCGATGACTAAAGTAATCAATCAAAAAAATACCAAACCAAGATATAGTATGCAGCACTTTGTCAATTTCAGCTTTGTTTGTAGTCCTGTGTATATGATTGTTTCAAACCCTGTATTGAATAAAAATTGTTTGCACTCTCTTAACTAAGATTTCCGCAAACGATTAAACAATGTGCCCCCTTATGGGTTTTCACAAAAGTTTAATCAAAATGTACTTTCTTAAGTTTAAGAGTCTTTTTATTAATCTTGGATTTTGTTTTTCTAGCAACCTACACTCATACACACCACGCAATATATATATATATACTGAATGTAAAAGAGTAGAGTAAGAGCGAGACCAAGATTTTTATGAGGTTCGGCTTATCCCTAGCCTACATCCTCGTCTTAGGAGGCCAATACCACCTAAGGATTCCACTAGAACACTCCTTTCCGGGTGGAACAAACCGTTACAAGTGATACCCCACGCTTCCTTCAATATGCTAGAGTAACGCCTCCCCAAGCGATACCCCACGCTCAGTCCAACAATCCAACAACTTGGAATCATTCAAAAAACTACAAGAAATAAAAAATAATATGGTGTACAAATACACTCTCACAACAGAGCTGATTAGTACAATTTAAATCTATATACTTCAATCAAAATCACAATATGGAAAGATGAAGCTCAAGAGGATATTACCGGGGTTCTTTCTTAGTTGTAAAACTTAGTTAAGAACACAAACAACCATGGCCTTTAAATTAGCAAAATCTCAATAGAGAAATTTAGAAATTGATTTCACAAGAGAGCTTTGAGATAATTAGGAGATTTGAGAGCAAGAAAGTTTGATTGCTGTATTTTCTTGGTGTAACTAATCCTTAGCCTTAGGGGTTATTTATAGATGAGAAATCAAGTCTATTTCGTGTTCCCCAAGTGACTTGGAGTGTTTCCCAAGTATATAGAAAGTTTGGAGCATAAGAAATATGAATTTGAATTTAAAAAATTTTTTAAAAATTTATAACTATTAACAGTGTGCACTAGACTGAAGTGTCGGGTTCAGTTTTCTGAAGTACTTTAAAATATTGGAAAATTCAGTCTGGAAACAGGGTCAGAAGACTGGAGTGAAGTGTTCAATCTTCTGAGGCTATACTGCCTCTTCAGGATTTCTCTAGAAAATTCTTCAATAGACTGAACTTAATCTTCAATCTTCTAAAGAAATTCTTTAGTAGACTGAAGTTAAACTTCAATCTTCTAGGTAGACAAAAACTTTTTTTTCCTGACAACTTTGACCTCCCTTCAGTATTTTGCTCATAACTTTTTCTATATAACTCCAAATTATACGTTCTTGATAGCAACATAAAGCCAAAATAAAATACCACAACTTGTATGTTGAACACTTTTTAAAGTAAGGAGTGTTGGATAGAAAAAAATTCACATCAATACGGATATAGAAAAAATAACAACATTTGGAAAATCCTATTTTTGGTGCTTTTCATTCCAAAAATAATTTTAACCTTTTTGAAATAAGTTTTGACCTTATAAAAATATTTTTCAAGTATTTTAAAAGGTATCTAGGTCCAAGAAATTAACCTAAGAGTTTCATGCATCCATATTGAAATTGTTTGAAGTACTTACATAAAGACTTCTTAAGACTTTGACATTCTAAGCACTTAAGTCTTCATGCTTGCCTTTCTTTGGCTCCATCTTGTCTTCAAACTTCAATATACTTTAAGCTTTTAGAATTTATCTTTAATATTCACGTTCTCATTATCTTCAAGCTTTATTAGATCATCTTTGAATCCATGCCTTAATATTCTTTAAGTTTCATTTGATCATTTTCTTTGGAGTATAAGCTTTCAATGATCTTTGTGAGCACTTGACCTTGTATTCACATACTTGTGTCTTGAAATATCATCACTTAACCAAATATGTTAAGTTCCTTTGATTTGTTATCATCAAAACAAGATTTTAAATCTTGTAAGGCCGGCAAAGTCCTTAATGTATTTCCTCTGAGTGAGTAGAATACCATTCCTTAAATAATCTATTTCCAAACCTAGAAAGTAAGACAATAGGCCTAAGTCCTTAACTAGAAAAACTTGGCTTAGGGCAGCAATGAGGAAATCAATTACAATGTCATGAGATGAAGTGATGACAATGTCGTCAACATAAACCAATAGATAGATTTTGATGTCACCATGAGCAGAAATGAATAATGATGGATCTTCTTTGGAGGCAAAGAAGCCATACCCAAGTAGCCAAGAGCTCAGTTGATCAAACCACGCTCATGGGGCCGATTTGAGGTCGTAAAGCACTTTTTCCAATTTGCAAACATAATGTGGGTGCTAGGAATCAATGAAACCTTGAGGTTGTTGCATATAAATTGTATCATTCAAATCGCCATGAAGAAAGGCATTTTGAACATCTATTTGGTGCATGGACCACCTATGAGCAACAGTGAGCGATAGAATCAATCGGATGGCAGGAGCTTTGATAACCGGTTTGAAGGAATCATGATAATTGACTCCTTCTCTTTGATGGGACCCCTTTGTGATTAAACACACTTTCTATAGTTGGATCGAGCCATTAGAGTTGTATTTCATTTGATAAATCCACCTGCAACCAAGAATATTACAAGAAGGGCTAGGAGGAACCAGGGTCAAGGTGTGGTTTTTAATGAGAGCATTATACTCTTCATTCATGGCAGAGCCATTGGGGAAGCTTGGAGGCCGCGGAGTATCTGAGAGGAGTGTCAGGGGAAGTAGTTACAATGGTGAGGCAGTGGCGAGCAAGATAAAGAATGGTACCATCGGTGAAGATGCAAGGACAAGATGAGTGAGTATGGGCTCTGGTGATGATGGGAGAACGAAGTGGAATGAGATTGTGATGAGAGGAATGAGTGGAAGGAATGGAATTAGGGTTAGCTAGAGAAATTGAGGAGGGGTTCGAGGGAGAAGGTGTAGGATTGGGTAAGATAGGTGATGGGTTAGGGGGAGAAGGGGCCGAATGGAGAGGAGTTAAGGAAGATGAGCATGGTGTAACAACCTGCTTAACTTATCACATAATAAACATAAATAATAATAATAATATCAACCCAAACCCATGGGTAGCGGGGATAGCTTGACATAAAATAGCGGAAACCTAAGCAGCAGTAAAAATAATTTTACATCCATCAAACCATTAATTACTTAATACCAGAGTCTACTACATTCCTATAATACTGTAATTATATATACAATCTCCAAAACATCAAAATAACTCTAGGATCATACAACAAAAATCTCCTGATCCTAGATCAACGCTTTCCCTTCTAGCAGGGAAGCTCAACTCACTCAACAGTGGCCACGACTCGCCGGTCTCTCAGGGTCTCCTAAAAAATTAATTAAATTCGGGGGTGAGACACATCTCAGTAAGGGAAAATAAACTAAATGCAGTTATGTGGCAACATGAATATATAATGCAGTTATACATATATAATACATCTCATATACCTGTCAACATTTGCCATTTCGTATTGAATAATCATATATTTTCATATTTGTTAATAAATCATATCATTCGTAAAACATCTGTTATAACTGATCATACTAAAAACATACCCAAGATGAATAACTAGCTAATGTCATCTATTACCCCCCATGACAGGTTGTGCAGCCCAAAGGCGGCACCCAACAATTGGCTGGCTGACCACTGCAGAATCAAAAATATTTGTAAGTACGATGGGCCCGCCACACCCTGGTCTGAACTGTCGGTGGACGTCTACAACTCTACACTAAAAGCCACATCGACTATCCATCTCCCACCTCTTCGTGGGGTGGTTAGCACAAGTCTAAACATAGATATCTAATCTATATAGCTACGGTACCGAGCTCCTGAAACTGAACTAAACTAACATCCGGGTTTTGAACATATAATACATGATATTATAGCATCTTTCATAATTTCATAAATACGACCTCGTGCCGAATATTTCATAATTACGGTCTCGTGCCAAACATTTCATAATTACGGTCTCGTGCCAAACATTTCATAAATACGGCCTCATGCCGAATTTCATAAATACGGCCTCGTGCCGAACATTTCATAAATACGGCCTCGTGCCAAACATTTCATAAATACGGCCTCATGCCAAACATTTCATATATAGCATTATGAAAATAAATCAATTATCATGCATTTCAAAATCATCATATACTGCATTATTACGAAATTCCTGAAAACATGCTTATTCGTAAAATTGTCGTAACATAATACATTTCATGAAAATAATACTCATACCACACAATGTTGAATTAAATCATACGTTCCATCTAAAATCGTAATTTCTGTATACAACAGTATTTTCCCAAATATACATTTACACAATAATATTCATAAGTAATATATGTTTTTCTGAAAATAAACTTACTCATACATAATAATAATTTTCATGGAAAATAACTGCTTTAGTTTATTCTCTTACCTGACTACTGAGAAAGCCCCTAAAATATCCTGATCTAACACTCGTAGGGTTTCCTGATCAATACCCTAAAAATGAAAACTCCCAGTATTAAACTTCAGTATTTTCACGTATATATCATTTCCTATAACTATCGTAAGACCAAATTCGGCACAAAAAGCCTAACCTCAACTCAGGGATGATTTTCAACGGGGTTCCACCGACGATCCGCTCCAGCATATATGTGGAGAACTTCTCCAGGAGCATTTTGGTGGCTTCAGATCGTCGATTCGGCGAATGACGGAGACGAAATTGAAGAGAGAAGAGAGAGAATCCGCAGGGAGAGAGAGAGAGAGAGAATGAGAGAATGAGATATTTCCTAATTTTTACATTTAAATCCAGATTTCTACGACTTATAGTGTCAGATTCATCAACGAGACACGTCATCTTGTTGACAAGTCTTTTAATAATTTCTTCGACGAAGCCCACTCCTCGTCGACGAAATTCAAACTGCTCCAAAACCTCTCTTGGTATTTCCTCGTCGATGAATCCCTGTGTCCGTCAACGAGGCCCTGGAAATTTCCCTCTGTTATTCCTTCTGTTACAATTTCCATTTCCCTTCCTTTTTATTTAAATACCATTTTTATTCGGGTCGTCACACATGGGCCCAGAATTGAGGTAGGAAGGAAAGGAAGAAGGGCATCAAATGGTGGAGGAGAGGAGAAAGTGGGTTGGGTCAAGAGGAGTGCATGCGGGAAGGAGGTTTCATTGAAGAGAACATCTCAAGAGATATATAGCCTATCTGAGGAGAGGTCCAAACATTTATATCCTTTGTGTGATGGACTATAACCCAAAAAAAGATAGGATGTGGATCTGAAATGCATTTTATGATTATTAAAAGCCCGAAGATTGGGCCAACATTCACAACCAAAAAATTTAAGAAATTTGTCGCCCAGATCTTTATTAAATACCAGGAAATAGGAAGATTTATTGTGTAAGGTAGGAGATGGAAGACGATTTATGAGGTAAATAGGAGTGTCAAAGGCCTCGGCCCAATATCTTTAAGTAATTTTGCATGAGCCATTAAGGCAAGGCCGATTTCAACAATGTGTTTATGTTTTCCTTCAACAAGTCCATTTTGTTGATGGGGTGTGTGTAAACAAGTTAATTGATGTGTGATGCCAAGTTTTTTGGCAAAAAGGAGTGAGTGACTTGAATTTGCCACTACCATCGATTTTAATAGGAATTAATTTGGAATTAAACAAACGTTCAACATAGGGAATGAAATTGGTGAAAACATGACAAACATCATATTTAAGTTTGAGTGGGAAGAACCAATAGAAGTGAGTATATTGATCAACAAGAGATAAGTAATAACAAAAACCACATGGAAAAATGAGGGTCCGGGCCCCAAACATCAGCACAAACAAGTTCAAGAGGTTTTGAGGCTTGGGCTCAATTAAGGAAGAAGGGCAGCTAGTGACTTTTGGCCAAAGGGCAGTCTAGGCAGATATAGAAGAGATCAAGCAGTGGCAATGGAGGATGCAAGACACAAGCTGAAGTGAAGAGTGGCTAAAGTGACGATGCCATTGAGCAGTGGAAGTCTTCTCACCAATGTGTGTGGAAGGGAAAGCTGAGGGTGCCAGTGCTGGAAGAAAGATATAGAGTTTGCTAATGTTGGGATAGGTGAGGAGGAGTTTCCTAGTCGAGGTGTCCTTCACCAAGAAATAAGAGGAGTAAAATTCAAAAAAGCAATTGTTATCTGAGCAAAATTTACAAACAGAGACAAGATTTTTAGAGATAGATGGAATATGGAGCAAATTATTTGACGTAAATGAAGAATAAGAGGAAAGATGAGTCACCGATGTTCTGGATGGAGAGGGCAGATCCGTCACCTACTCACACTTGATCACCATCGGTATAGGGTTAGGAGGAGAGATTGACAATGTCAAGATTGTTGGCGATGTGGTGGGTTGCGGCTGAGTCATGATACCAAGTGGTGTCTGGGTAGGTGGAGGATTGGTGGAAAGTGTTTGTGAAATTTTTTGAAAATGATGGGGGAGCCTCATATTTGTAGGAGTGATTGAAGTGGTGCCGACATTGTAGAGCAACATGGCCTAACTACACACTTTACAGGTCAGGCGAGCGTTTGGGGGTGAAGGGGTGGTATATGAGGGTGAGTTTAGGTAGCTGCCACTGCAACCCCATCTGTGGTAGGAGGTGGAGTGTCCTCTGAAATATCATTTCGTCCAGATTTTCCTTCTCTATTATAGAAATAGCCTCGACCTCATTGATCATGATCGCCTGTTGTGGTGACATTCACCAAAGGATCAGTGGGAAACATACTCCTCGTCCAATGAGCTAACCTGCTCTCATGAACAAGCATAAGCTAAAATAGTTCTTGAGAGGAGATGGGAGTGGATTTTGCGGTAATAGAAGTCACGAAGGACTCATATGAGGAACCAAGGCCAGTGAGCAATATATGGATCGTTCTTTCTGACTGCCCATCAGTCTGGGGTGAAATGTCGTACTGAATGTTAGCTGAGATCCCAAGGCTCTCTGTAAGTTTTTCAAAACTGGGAAGTGAACCGTGGGTCTCAATCTGACATGGTGGACACTAGTACGCCATGGACCATGGAGTCTAACTATCTCCTGCACATACAACTCTATCAACCTATTCATAGAATAGCTTACTCTAATCGGAATGAAATGTGTAGTCTTCGTCAAACAATCCACAACTACCCAAATGGCGTTTTGCCTGTGCAATACTAAGGGTAACCCTATAACAAAATTGGAGATATGCTCCCACTTTCACTCAAGAATATGGAGTGGCTGCAATGGCCATGCTGGTCTTTGGTGTTTAACTTTCACCTGTTGACACGTAAAGCACTGCTCCACGAATCGGGTAATCTCCCTCTTCATATTATTCCACCAAAAAGACTCCTACAAATCCCGATACATCTTAGTGCTTCCTGGATGCACTATATAGAGAGAGAGTGATAAGCCTCTTCCAGAATTGGTCTTTTTATTGGGGCGTCATTTGGTACACAAAGCCTGGTGTGATTTTATCTGAGATATTAAAATCTATTTCCGATCTCCTCCGTACCACACCCTTAATTTTCACTAGTTTCTCATCTGCTACTTGTGCCGCTTTAATATACTCCAGTAATGTCAATTGGATTACCAAACTAGCAATGATCTCCTGGTGATTTCTTTCCACTATCTCCACACCAAATATTTCCATATCCATTCTGATTTGATGTTGAGCTACTATCGACGAGACTGACACATCCTCTAACTTCCAACTCAAAGCATTAGCTACCACATTAGCTTTCCTTAGGTGGTAATTGATGGTGCAGTCATAGTCTTTAATTAATTCAAGCCATCTCTTTTGTCTCATATTCAATTCCTTTTGGGTGAAAAAGTATTTCAGGATTTTGTAGTCTGTGAATATTTCACATCTTTTCACATATAAATAATACCTCCAAATTTTTAATGCAAAAACCACTGCTACTAACTCCAGATCATACGTTAGGTAGTTCTGCTCGTACTCATTGATTTGCTGAGAAGCATATGCAATTACTTTCCCTCATTGCATTAGCACGCACCCAAGCCCTTTCCTGGACACATCACTTTAAATAAAATAAAAAAAACCCTACTCTCCTGAAGGAATGGTCAATACTGGCACAGTGATAAATCGATGTTTTAATTCCTAAAAACTTTGTTCGCATTTATTAGTCCACTCATATCTTATATTCTTCCGGATCAACTTTGTCAGAGGGCCTAACAACTTGGAAAAACCCTCTATGAATCGGTGGTAATATCCTGCCAATCCCAAGAAACTCCTGACCTCGTGGACATTCTTCGATCTTACTCAATCTGCCACTGCCTCTATCTTACTCGAAGCCTAGATATCACGTGCCCGAGGAATGCAACTTGCTCTAAGAAGAACTCACACTTCTTGAATTTAGCATACAACCTCATTTCTCGCAACACTTGGAGCACCATCCTCAAATGATCCTCGTGCTCCTCATGACTCTTTGAATATACAAGAATATCATCAATAAACACCACTACGAACCGAGCCAGATATTCATAAAATACACTATTCATGAGGTCCACAAATGAAGCAGGGGCATTAGTCAATCCAAAAGGCATAACCAAAAATTCATAATGGCCATACCAAGTTCAGAACGCAGTTTTAGGTACATCCTCTGCCTTAACTCTCACCTGATGGTACCTAGATGGAAGATCGATCTTAAAGAACACAGATGTTCCCTAAAGTTGGTCAAACAAATCGTCTATACGAGGAAGTAGATACTTGTTCTTAACCGTTACTTCATTTATTTCACGATAGTCAATGCACATCCTCATCGAACCGTCCTTCTTTTTAATGAACAACATCGGTGCCCCCATGGTGATACACTTGGCTTGATAAACCCCTTATCCAACAACTCCTATAACTTTTCTTTTAATTCTTTCAACTCTTCTAGAGTCATTCTATACGAAGCCTTAGAAATCGGTGTCGTCCCCGAAGATAGGTCGATAGCAAACTCCACCTCACGTTTGGGAGGTAACCCCAACAAATCCTCCAGAAACACATCAGGAAATTCCCTTACTATCGGGATATCCTCAATTCTTAATTCTCTCTCTGGCGCTTCCTTTACATAAGTTAGGTAACCCTGACATCCATCCAAAAGTAGCCTTTTAGCTTGTATGGCTGATAGAATTAGTGGCGAAGCATGCATGTACATCCCCACGAATCTGTACTCTAGCTCCTCGAGAGGTCTGAACACTACTTCTTTCTTATAACAATCAATACTGGCATAGCTCGATGCTAGCCAGTCCATCCCCAAAATTATATCAAAATTGTGCATGTCAAAAACCACTAGATTGGTCGGCAATGTTCTCCCCTATATACTAACTAAATTACCTTTAAGAACCCTTCTACACACTACCACGGTCCCCATTGGTGTGGCCACCGATAGATCAACATCCAGAGGCTAAGTTTACATACCACATACTCTGATAAACTCCCGTGCTATGAAGGAATGTGTCGCTCATGAATCAAACAAAACAACAGTTTTATTTGATAGAAATGAAATATTACCTGTCACCACGTCATTTGCCTTTTCTGCCTCTCCCAGCATCAGAGAATAGACCCGTTTTGGGGCGGTGTTCCTCTTCTGTCCACCTCAGGATGCCTAACCATCTCCCCAAAACTGGCTAATGGGGGTAGCATTGATTGGCAGTGCTCGACATTCCCGTGCAAGGTGGTCGGATCTACCACACCGATAGCAAGTCCTTGTTTCCCTTCAGCATCTCCCCCCATGCCTCTTGTTACACCTAAGGCATGGAGGGCATGACAGATCACCTAGTCCCGCTCGATTCCTCACCACTAGTCTTTAGCCCACACTGTTCTTGTTCTTCCTCCACAGACCCTAACTTGGACTATCTTGAAAACTCAGAGGCATGGACCTCTTCCTCTGATTTGCCATCCTTACACTCCCCTGCAGACTAGTCTCCATAATCGTGTCTTTATCCACCAGCTCTAAGAAAACCTGAACCTGGAATGTCACTATCTACTCGTAGATCCCTTGTCTCAAACCTTTTTCGAACCTCCACCCCTTCTTTGGCTCGTCTGGGACCATGTACAGGGCAAAGCAAGAAACCTCCACGAACTTGGCCACATACTGTTGTACGTTCAAGTGTCCCTAAGTTAGATTCATGAACTCCTCTACTTTTGCATTCCAGGTGGAAACGAAGAAGTACCTATCGAAGAAAATTTCTTTAAAACAGCCCCAGGTCAGAGTTACAATTCCTGGCCTCTGTTCCTCGACTAGCTTTATGGCTCGCCACCATCTTTAGCCTCTCTGACTAACTTAAAAGTGGTGTATGGTACACTTTGTTCCTTTGTGCAGCGTAAGATAATCAATATCTCCTCCATCTCCTACACCCAGTCCTTTGCAGTGATCGGGTCAGCAATTGGGTCAGCTCCTCCCATAAATGTTGAGGGAATCATCCGAATAAATTGCTCGATAGAGCAGCCCTAGTCTACAAGTGGCCTATCCTAACCTTTGGAGTCTCGCCTCATCTCTACCCTAACTTGTTGGGCTAAACCTCGCAGCAATGTGGAGGTATCGATGTCATCCTCGCTAGAAGCCCCTAAGTCATTATCCCCTCTAGCGTCCACATTTTTATCTTAGTGATCCAACCTCAAAATAGGACAATAAATACTTTTCTTAGAACTCTACTATCGGAACACGGTCCATACCATCAATTCACTAAAATCATAAAATTCTCTACACTCTCATACTAAAATACTTAGACTTTCTCCACACAATAAACTAATAACCCTCCAAATTCCCAATCTTAAGTTCCAATAAACTAATAACCCTCCAAATTCCCAATCTCAAGTTCCAATCTTACTACTCAGAAACAGAATCGTTGATAGTATGCCATAATTTTCCTGAAATCGTCGCCTCAAGAAAATCACAAAAAACCGTCACAAAATTCTTGCCTCCAAGCTATAAGACAAAACCCAATACCCCTTTCCTATCCTTTTCTTAAATCATTCCTATAGTCTGGTAGTATATCGTACTATTGCAGAATCTAGCAACCTAGGCTCTAATACCACAATTGTAACGCCCCAAAAACACATACATAAAATACATAAAAACTCATATCATATTCACATCATTCACAAACACATGCCCTTAAAACTCATTTGTAAAATTATCAAGGACCCAGTGGGGTCCAAAATATCATTGTCCACAATTTAATTAATAAACAACGGAAGCAAAGTATTTTTCTACAACCATAACTACCAGAGTGCTAACCCAACCTTGGCATCAATAAGTCCCAAAATAAACATGTGTCCATCCCAAAATGTCCAAAAACATCTAACATAGGCAAAAAAGAATCCTACTCGGCTTGGAAAAATGGGTCATGACCCGTTGAGTCACCCGGACCCACTCGTTTAAAATGGGTTTGAGTTTAAAGAATTCGACCCGTTTAATAATTAGGCAGGTCATGGGTTGACCTGTTTATAAATGAGTTCGGGTGGGTCACCCGGCGGGTGACCCGTTAATTTGGATCCTATTCCTTTATAAAAGTTATATGCATCCCAAATTCCCAATCCCAGCATCCGTCCACCATCCCACACAAAAAAACCCTAACCCGTGCGACCATGCCGCGACTCTCCTCTCAACTCTCACTCTCTCAATCCTCTCCTCCCCTCTCCTCTCCTATGGGCTCTGGTGCGCTGCAGCCGCTGCTACGTGCTAACAGTGCTGTGAACGATCCACTCCTTGATGAACCACAGCCAGTAGCCAGCAGCCACGGACCACCTTCGTGGAGATGAGTTACTTGATATATTTTATATGGGAGGAGGAGGAGGAGGGGTTGCCTGTGTCGTCGTCTTCGTCACAGCATAAGAGCACAAATTCAGAGATTGGAGGGAGAGTGAAGTGAGGTGAGTCTTGAATCGGCGGATGAAGTTGGTCCTGGTGGTGCTGTGGATGGTGGTGACTGTGCTGCTGTTGCTAGTGGTTCATGATCTAGGGTGGGTGTAGATGGTGATGGTGGGGGTCATGGTGGTGGTTATGGTTATGGTGGAAAAGATCTTCTGCAATTTTTCTAGGGTTCATGATAAGGAAAAAGAGCCTTAAGAATAGGAATGGAGAAAATATTTATATTTTCTTCGTTAATAAATATAATGCAGTATTTTAAAAAAAAAAAGTCATTTTACATGGAATTTTTAAAAAATGTTAAAATAAATAAATTATATTTTTTAAACAAGTGACCCGTTACTCGCCCGTTAATTAAATGGGCGGGTTAGGATTGGCATGTGTGTGACCTATTTAAAATCGACCCATTATGACTCAGCCCATTTATGACCCGACCCGTTGGTGACCTGTCCGAACCCGGCCCACCCACCCGTTTTGCCACCCCTAACCCACACTCACCCTCAGCGAGATCGTCTAAGTTCCGCCCTGGAGCTCTTAGGCTCGACTCATGAAGGCCTTGAAATGTTAATATTTTGATGGGGTGAGGCACCTCTTAGTAAGACGGAATACATTATTATCAGTGTATGGTGGATGAGTTTTATTGTGCAATCATTTATATACATTTCTTATATTATCCCTAAATAAATATGGTATCGGTATAAATAATATGATGCAGTTCAGATAAATCTACTAACTGACATATCTCAAATAATATAAAGCAGTTCATAATAAACCTACTAACGTAGGTTTTACAACATATCACAGATAACTTAATTCACACTTCTATAGCACTTCTATATACACACAAATTTTTTGTATTGAGCATACCTCCCCATCGGCATCAGCACAGATGCCACAGATGCCTTCTACCCCGATTTATATGCCACACAGGCCTTCTACACAGATTTATATTTAATCACTTCATATTTCCCAATTCGATGCAAAGTCTAACTTACCATAAAACGAAATTAAGCTATCATTGTAAGGACCCGAACCCAAGTGAGTTCCTACATATAAATTTTTCAGCGAACGCAAATAAATTTAAATTATTTTTATTACTAGAGCACTAATTAGCTTTATTACAAATATATGTCCCAATTATTAAATACAAAATTCTAAAATTTTAAAATACACAAACGTATTCTATATTGTATTATGCTAAATTTTTATTTTACTCTACTATTTCTACTCCTGCCCATGCACTTGCTATTCCAAATTTCTAGTACGCTTCTCAAAATGATAATGAAGTGTAAAATAATGATTGGGGTGAGACGTCACTTCGTAAGTAAATAAGATTATTATTAGTGTATGGCTAAAATGAGCTTTCAAAATATTTTAATTTCGTAAAATAATATTTAATATTATACCTTTAAAATTGCTTTTAAAATAAATGTAAATTTAAAATTTTCTGCATAAAAACTTTTGCCATCAATTACAACAATAAAATTTTATAATCATATACTATAACTGTTAAATTAAACTTTTGATTTTAAAAACTATAATTATAATTTTTAATTATATACAAATATATATTTTTCCTTATACGTTTCCTTTAAATCATCATTTAGGCACAATAATGGTCATGTTCATATAAACTTATATTTTACCTTCAAATCATCCATAACTTTGTATTCATAATTAAATATGTATATACATATACTGTAAAAATCACCCTTAGGCCTGTTAATCGTAAGTCATGTTTACCCTCATGACTGGGTTGTGCGGTCTGAATACTAGACTTAGCTGGTTGGCTGGCCAAACTAAATCAACGTACATCATCATAAGTGAGATTTTTCCTATTAAACTCTTGCCCGACCAAGGTATGCACTTAGGAGAAATCTACTACCATATAAACAACTTTGTAAACCGTGTGGGTACACTCTAATCCGTTTAAACTTTAAGTTGCAGTACCGAGCATCTGTAACTTTGAACTTTCTTTATCATAAGAGGTTTTAAAAATATTTTTATTATATAATTTGTACCATTAAAATAATGTCATGAAAATCTCATTTTTACTCATATTTTCGTGAAATACGCAACATAAAAAAATCAACTTATGTTTACTCATATTTTCGTGAAATATGCAACGTATGAATAAACTCATACCACACAATTTTCGTGTTAAAAATATTTTCTTGAGTAGAAATTAATGATGTAAAATACTTGATGTGACGCCCAAATTTTCGTACAATTTTTTTTTTCAATAATAAATAAATAATTACTCATCATCCACAACATCCACAAATCGGCCACGTCAACAATCCTAATATCATTCATACGACTCGACCCACATTGGGTACAGGGTAAAAAGTTATTTTTATTATACAATCTAACAGCAGAAGACAGTATATGCATATCTGTCAGAATACAATACCCAGAGCATTAATATACACACATACACAATACTATCTCATACCCAAAAACAATACAACCCTAGGGAATCACACCTCCCTAGTCCAAACTCACCTTGTATATCAAGGTTCTAGCTCCCTACTGTCATAGAGTTCTATCACCCAGTCGGTCTCTATTCCCTAAAAAAATTTAAATAAATTGGGTGAGACACATCTCAGTAAAAAGGAATAAATTATTTACAATGTGTGGTCATATGAGTTCAATTATAATACACTTTACTTTTCAAATCATCATTTCATCTGAGAAAATACACTGATATACACATTCTCATAATCATATAGATATACAACACAAGCTTTTATAAGTTTTAAAACTATTTCTGAAATTCAATAATTTTCAACACATATTTATCACGAAATTCCTGAGAATAGGGAAGGTTACCCGCCCATACAGGTAGCTTTCCCCTGCCCTAACACATTATGCAGTCAGATACGGCCACATCTGATACCTATCAAGGCACTCACCTTACTCAATAAGCCCTCAAGCAGAGAGTTTCATTTCGCCTCAATTATTTATTATATTAACTCATACGGTTCCCTTTCTCAATTTTGTCATTCTTTATTTCTCAATTTTCATTCTTTCTTTCATTTCTCATTTTAGCCAATTTTATCATTCTTTCACTTTTCGTTTCCATTTTACTTTCCGACTCATGAGTACCTTCGGTATCAAATACCAACATCGCGTCTATAACTCATGGCCACCCTGAGGATCTTTCTATCCACGTCATGCTTCCCCCCATGGTCAAGGTTGTGCGGCCCGAAGGCTGAATCTAACCGCAGTTGGCCGACCCGGTTAGATCAAATATCATATCACATATCACGTATGTAGTATGACTGGCCGGCCTATAACCCTGATCCGGATTCAGGGGACCCAACAACCCTACAAAATGACACAGTTGACTGTCATGCCACACGCTCCAAGAGTCCGTGTGGTTGCACTAACACCACTAGCAACGGTATCATGCTCAATATCATAACCATCCAACAGAATTTACCACCACATACCCGCAATCATTATGCGGTATTGGCATTTTATCATTCATATTTCACGTGTTTCCACATTTCTCATTTTCATATTACAGAATTAACATTGCAATATTTTCATTTCACATATTCACATTTCAATATCAGTATTCTCAACACATTTCATCATTTAAATGATATTTTCTCAATTCGTAATTCATCTCATCTTATACTATCATATACATATCTTATTTCACAATTACTCAATATTTCTCAATACACATTTCCATATTTCACCTTTCTTCATTTTCTCAGAGAATACATTTCTTACACATTTCACTTTCATCATTTTCCCACGTTTTAATTCTTATATTAAAACACATTTTAGTATCATATATTTCACAGGGTAAATCAACTAACTCAGTTTAAATATTTCTTAATATAAATCATGTGCCACACAAATTTCAACTGATATTTATATCATAATAAATTTCAGGTAAAATAACATACACCATTTTCACATATTTCTCAACCCATAATTTTCATAAAAAGACTGTTATAATTTATTCCCCTTACTTGACTTACTGAGAGTCTCGCTAGAATCCCAAATCCTACGCCCTTGGCGCCCGAAACTCAAATCCTGAAATTCACATTTTTCCTAAATTAATTAACTCATTTTCCCCAAAACAATACTCAACTAACCTTCCCTAAGCTCCATATACTCCAAATTATCATTTAAACTATTATTTAACACCCCCACATAATTTTCTGAATTTTACCTGCGGATCCCAAAATTACACTTGCGGCGCTCACCTGGACCCTAAATTTCAGAAATCCTATTTTAACCACAGATGCTCAACATTTTAGTATTTATAAATTAATACTAATTAATTAAAAATAAGCCCCTTAATAACCCCCTCCCATACCCCAAATTTGAGATTTTGGCCCAACACCCTCATGAGAATTCCGTTCTGCTAGACTTGTAGAGAATCATCCCTAGATTCTCGTAGTGGTGTCCGTTCATCAATTGTGCTTATAATTTGCAAGAAATTAAATAAAAAGGAAAATTTGGCTTACCCTAGGGGATACGCCTACACCACTCCTACCACTGATCCACTCCGGTAGAAATGACAGCAGCGGAGAATGGAGTCCAGCGGTATCTTCGGATTTTTGATCGGGCGAAAATCGGTCACGAAATTGAGAGAGAGAGAGAGAGAGAGAGAGAGACAGAGAGAGACAGACAAAGAGAGAGAGCGAGAGAGAGAGAGAGAGAGAGAGAGAGAGAGAGAGAGAGAGAGAGAGCGTCTGCAAGAGCAGAAAGAAGAAAAGAAAAGAAAAAGAAGAAGAAGAATAAACATATCCTGAAGCTGAAGCTTTAGGATAACTACTACTAATAATAATAATAATAATAATTTATTAATAAAAATAAAAATAAATTTTAATTATTATTTTTTTTCTTTTTCTTTTTTTTAATCCGATTAATTAATTAATTTTAAAAAAAAATTTTTTTTTTTTTTAAAATCACTCTACTAATCTTTCATAACAATTTTTGGGATTATTACGCTCAAGAAGTTTAGAACATTTCTTAATTCAAAAATAAATGTCAGTATATTAAAGATAAAACTAGCATAATTGAATTTACGTAAAAATAAACTTAAGAGAATTTTATCAAACTAACTAACATAATCGAAATTTACTTACAAATAAATTCGGGTATGAATTTTAAATAAAAATATAACATAATCAAATTTACTTATAAATAAACTCGAGTATGAATTTTAATAAAAGTCTAACATAATCAAATTTACTTACCTCTTCTTTTACCTTGTGTTATGAACACAATGACTCTCTCTAAGAATTGAGATCGGAAAGAGTGGGTGAGTAAGAACTTACTCAAAAATTTTCTCTCCACCACTAATTCTTTCACTCACTAATCATTCTCTTTCTTTGAAAATTTTTTTAAAAAATGAAGGTTGAGAGCTTCCTATTTATAAAAAAATTTTGGGGAAGAAAATAGAATTTGTAAATGTGTAAGGAGAGGGATGAAATTATAATTTTTTTTAAATTAAAGAATGGGTATGGGATGGGTTAGGCATGGGTTAGGTATAGGATAGGGATAGAGGTCATGTGGAAGTGTTTGCCACCACTCCCTTTAATTAATTAAATATTTATTTATTTATTTATTTATTTTAATTTTTTTTTAAATTATTTTTATTATTATCATTGTTATTATTTTTAAGTCATGTTTTAGTTTTTTTTTTTTTAAGAGTTAAATTCGAATTTCAAAAACTCATGTGGGCCGCACATAGTCTTGTGGGCCCCACACAACTTCGAGACCCAAGTGGGTCCTACGTAACTTCAATAATCCTCATACGGTTTTATGAGCCCTACATAGTTTCAGGACTCATGTGGGCCCCATACAGTCTTGGGTGCCCCACATATAATACCTATAATATTATTATTATTTTACCATGTATTTCTACAAATTATATTTGTCAAAACACTATTTTATGTATATATACTTATTTACGTGTATAAACAGTATCTATCCTGTTTATCATATGAAATTTCATTTTGACCAGGCCGACCTCCAGGGAGCGACTAAGTCGCAATGGTCTCTGAGCACTCGTTAAGACAACGTCTTTCTTAGGCATCAAATATGAAATTAAGGATCCTACAAAAAAACACTTTTGTATTGATATTAATTTAATGACCATTATTATTATTATTATTATTATTATTATTATTATTATTTTGCTTTAATCATATATTTTTTTTTCGGTCATTACAGTCATATTCACAAATTCATATCAAACTTGTCATTTCATAATTAACGGAGTTAAATCGTCATATTCACATATACATATCAAACATGTCATTCCAAAATTAATGGAATTAAACTGTCATATTCACGTACTCATGTCAAATCGATCATTTCATAGTTTCACAATGATCCCAATATATATATATATATATATCCATAAATCAGCATAGCAACACATACTCGCAGTATAATACCATAACAGTTCAACAAATCCATTTAAAAACCTATTATTAATTTATCTCATGTCACACGTTTTACATTAAATTATAATTAAATATTATGGTTGGGAAAAGTACATTTTTCTAAAAATCTAGTTCGATCATCTCCAAAAGTTTATTTAATTTAAAACATGCAATTTTCAAAAAGTGAAGACGCCCAACCTACTCGCCTAATTTTTCTTAAATACGTTTAATATTCAAAAACTACCATTTCTTACGCCCAAAACGTTTAGAAAAATCATATACGGCATATACGTATCATATACTCAAGTTTAATCTGTTTAAAATCTAGAAAAATGCCAACATAATCTATTTCTCGTACCTTATCTCAAGAGTGGTGTCTACGACGCCCAAACCATGAATTCTCCCCATTTAAAACGTTGGTGGTCAAAATTAGAATCCAAGGATATTTTCCATTCTTCAATCGGTGTAGGTTTCGCTAAAAAAATTGAGGAGAGAAAGAGAGATAGACAAGAGAGATGATGAAATAGAGTGGCGGGAAGGGGGATCTCTGGTTTCAATTTGAATCCTGAAGGATTGTTCAAGTTACTTTATATATATAATATTATATTATAATATTATTATATTATATTATATTTATATATTATTATATAATATAATATTATTTAATTAATAATTATTTATTTATTTTATTTTTATTTTTTTTGGAATCACTACACCACATGAACGCGAATGCTCTCAAGCATCATATATTATTTCAATATTCCATTAGAATTGGCTTTTATGTGTATTCATGATAGAAACATAACATAAATGACAAAATTAGCTCCAAATTCGTTACAGCCTCCAATAATCATGCTAGTTCTTAACTCTTGTAAACCAATTGTTGCGGTTGATAAAAGTCATCTTCGTTATATAAGGAATTTAATATAAAATGTAGGAAAAGTTTATAATAAGTCAAATAGATAATGTTTTCATTTGCAAATGTTAATCCTTGCAGGTTGGAAAACAATTGATTTTATTCAATCGTAACATTTTCACTTGTAAAATACCCAAAAAAATTGAGTTGAATAGACACTCTTTAAATTCTTTCTAATAATCCCTTTTTAAATGATGATATGCACTGACTTTAATTATTAGAAATTTTGTTTTTCTTAGCAAGAGAGAATACAAAATATTTTCCTATTTGCCCCAAGAAAGACTAGAAAAAGATTTGGGATTCCCTCAATGGAGTGATGATGGGCTGTGGGCTGGGAATTGGATTAATTTACATCAAGTCATTTGCCTTGGGGCCAGGCCCATTGTGTTCAGCAGGCCCAAGTTGGTTTTAAATGAGAAGGCCCGATCTTCTGACGTGGGCTGGATTCCCACTCATAGGCGCATGGGCTCAAAACTCAAGAGCAAAGCAACTAACAATGCCCAAGACTGAAAACAAAATTAACAAATAATAACTCAATGTTAGTTTCCACTTTAGAAAAAAAAAAAAAAAATGTGATAATTTTTTATGATAAATGGTAAATTTCTGATTATATATTTTAGATTTTGAAATTCAAATAATTAATTTGAAATTATATGGATTATAATCAAATATAATATAAAATTGTGTAAAGTAGTTTAAAAATTTTATAAAATATTTAAATTGATGACACAAAAAACTATTGCCAAAAATTGATTTTTACAAATGACAAAATATTTACGAGACCATAATAATAAAAACGTGTATTGTTTATTGGTTTAGGATTATGCTGAAATTTAGTGAACTATTGATAATTGTATCAACGAAGTCTTGAAAGAAATATTATTAAATGCTTAGATGCACTAATAGATGCTTTAATAGACGTTTCACTAGAAGTTAAGTTTGATAGATGAATCTGTAAGATATATAAATGCTACTATTAGATAAACACAGGATCTTCATCATCATAATCTTCACATAAGTGCATAATCTATAATGCAGAAAACATAAAATATACATACCAAAATCGTTAATGGCGAATACAAATTGATAAGAACGCTTGTAGAAACCATAGAAATCGTTTCTCTCTCTTCACCCCGATCTCTTTCCGTACTCCACCAGATTTATGAGAATATGATTGATGACAGAGAGCAAAGGCAGAGAGAAGACAATTCCTATATGCCTTACTTTTAATCTATTCTATTACTTTGCAGAATATCTTAACCATCATACTACTCCCCATAACAATAGCAATATATATAGATTCATAGGAAACTCTTCAACTTCCGGTCATTATATCTCACATTAGTTAATCCATAGATAAAACTTTTCATTTTAGATAAGACCTTTCATTTCCCTTATCATAAGTCATTTCATTTTCCTTATCATATGGTGCACTTATCTTTCATGTGTTATTCATGTGGAACATATCCTTTGGGATATAATCCAACATTCTCCCACTTGGCCCATATGAATGACTTTAATTTGTGCACAATTGTCAGCTTATACATACTTTTAGTGAGATTACCATAATATCATAATTAAACAACCTTCTAACACGAGTCATGGCAATAAATATCATTAAAGCGACATCTTCCCTTCCATGTACTATTATGCTAACAAATCATTTAACTATAATCCATAATAGGAAGTAACCATAATGTCCCTGTAATGTCTTTGTCAAAGAACATTCCTGTCAACAATGATCCATCTCCATAATTAGGTAATTGATGGTAAATAGGAAACAATGTTCAGAAACGCCATTAGTGATATCAACATACATGTTATAAAATAAAACATAAAGATCCACAATTATACATCAGGGATTACAACAAAAACCTATGTGATCAGTATGTTCCCTAAATGTCTTTGGTGTCAACCCCTTAGTAAAAGGATCTACTACCTTGAGCTCAATCCTAATATGTTCTATAACCACATTTTTTTTGCTAAACTTCCTCCTTAACGGCCAAATATTTGAGCTCCATGTATCTATCAGATCTAACAATTTTCACCTTTCTGTCTAATTGTCTTTCAATTTCATTTACATAAATCTCCAAAGCGTTTACCACTTGATATTTATCATGTAGCAAGTAGAAATATCCGTAACGTGAAAAATCATTGATAAAGGTGATGAAATATCTATCATTTCTGAAGGTATTTACGTCAAAGGGTCCACATATATCAGTGTGTATAATTTCTAGAAGTTGAGTGCTCCTTGTGGCTCCTTTCTTTGTGTATCTTGTCTGTTTTCCTTTAATACAATCTACACAAATGTCAAAGTTAGTAAAATCCAAATCTGGAAGAATTTCACTCTTTACTAATTTTTCTAGACCTTCTTTGGAAATATGACCTAACAATTTATGCCTCAAGTAAGTAGATCGTTCATTCACTAAACTTCGTTTAGTGCCACTACTATGATGCGAAATTAAAAGTGTTTCAACATAATGATTATCAAGTTTTAACTTATATAATCCATCACAAAGCATACCACAACCAACCATACAGGTATCCTTAAATAATCTGGAAAAGAAATTAATTAAAATTACAAGTTTACCCAGAAACATTCAATTTAGATGATGAAACTAAATTTTTAAAAATACTAGGAACATAAAAAGTCTCATATAAATCCAAACAATAACTAGTGTCTAGGATTAAACGATAAGTCCCGATAGCTTCAACTAACACTTTTATTCTGTTCCCCATGAAGATAAACTTCTCATTCGGGTTTATGTTCCGGATTGTAAAAAATCCCTACATCATATTAGAAACGTGAGTTGTACTTCCAGAATCAATCCACCAAGTATTATAAGGAACTTCAGTTAAATTCGATTTGAAACATACATAAGCTCTAGGCTTATCCTTCCTTTTGAACCAAGTTTTCCGTTTCAAGCAGTACTTCTAGTAATGTCCAGGTTTTCCACAAAAACGACATTTGTTCTTCCTTAATACCTTCTTCTGGATATGAGAAGAGGATTCATTATCCTTCAAAGATCCTTCCCCTTTCCATACTTCTTTGCTTTCTCTTCAGCTCCTAATTGTTCTCATAATGAATAGAGTGAATTCTTTTATTGTTCAGTCGTGTTTCCTCTTGAACTGGCATACTGGGCAACTTTTGCACATTCCATTTATCTTTCATTGTGTTATAATTCATTTGAAACAATCAATACTCAGTTGGTAATGAGTTTAAAATGAACTGAATAAAAAAATTTTCATTCACATCCATTCCCAAAGTCTTAAGTTTTGCTGCAATATTTGTCATTTCAACAACATGCACATGCATAGTACGTGAATCATCAAACTTCATGGTAGTTAACGTACCCATTAATGTCCTGGCAAAAGACTTATTTGCTATTTGGGAACGCTCTCCCACAAACTCTAAAAACTCTTTAGCACTTTCAATTTTAGGAATAGCTGTCTTGAAGTTATTTATAACACTCATTCGCATAAACATCAAACTTAACATGTTTGATCTTTTCCAATTATTATAATAGGTTATTTCTTCAGCACTAATAGAATCAGTAATAGTAGCAAGCTGATCACTTAAGAGTGTCAAATCAAGATCCAATATACAAAGGTGAAATTGAACTTATTCACTCCAATCAGCAAAATTCAACCCATTAAACATTGGAACAGATGAAGCATGCAAGTGTAACAATCCAGGCATAGGTACTGCAAATGTCACACCCCGAACCCGGTAATGGGACCTGAAATTAGGAATAGCTTCCCAAGAGGGGGGGTGACTTGGTTTTTAAAAATATTCTTTTTTAGAATTCTTAAACTTATTTTATTTCTTTTAACCAATTTGTGACTTATTTGTTTAATTTGTTAAGCACTCAAGAACTTAGTTTCTTTATTTAATCCTTAACCATACAAACATCCAATCATTCAACCAAACCAATCAACTATAGATAGAAAGCAAACAAACAAGCCAATACACAGCACTTATGTAATATAAAAACTCAAAATGGTTGTTTGTTGATATTAGCCAAATTTGAACCAAGCCCTATAGTGAACGAGAATTTATGCTTATTGATGTAAAGCCCTGTATAAATGAATCCAATCACTCTTTCCAAATATTTAAAATTCAAATAAACTCTTGATAAATTTATCTTTGGGATGTTAACCAAGTAACGTATTCTCATATGGTTTTCGCAATATATGGTGTAACCAACGTACTCCATTTCGGTTTCTGCAACCCAAATCAAAATTGAATTCTAAGTTTACTTGATTTCCAAATATGCGTAGTATGTATAATTTAGATATTTAAAACATCTACGCAGTTGTATATGAACTAAAAATAAAGAATAGGGAAAGAGAGAGTGAGACGGGGATTTTTACGAGGTTCGGCTTATACTCAGCCTACATCCTTGCCTTTGGCAAACCATCAAAGGATTCACTAAACCTGTTCCATTGACGGGTGGAAAAAAACCTGATTACAAGCGATACCCACACGCTTAAACACTCCTTCACTTAGGCTAGAGCCCGCCTCTCCAAACGATGTCCCCTCGTTCGGTCACTCCTTTAGGCTAGAGCTCGCCTCTCTAAGCAATATCCCCTTACTTAGCCAAAGATCTAAACAATCCTTAGAACGTCAAAGAACTACAAGAAACACAAGATAAGATTCGCGTATAAGTATACTCTCTCAAAGAGCAAGTTAGTACAATTTCAGCACTATATACTTCAATATAAAATATCAATATGAAATACAATGAAGCTTCAGTGTAGAATTCACCAATATCCTTCTTAGATGAGTATTAGTAGTAGGAATTCAGAGAAGGAAGGATTAACACTTCAGAATATTTCAGCAAAAGAGATTTGCAATGAGTGAGGAAGAGAACTTTGGAAGAACAAGAGTGTTTTCAGCTTCTCAAAATAGATTTTTCAATTCTTGGTTATGTTTTGATTTGCAAAACCATGTATTTATAGGCTTTCAAACAAGTTTCATTGTTACTAAAGTTTCCTTAGAGAATTTCCCAAGTTGTTAGAAAATTTGGAGCTCAAATGGCTATAATTTAGAATATTAGAATTTAAAAAATTTGCCCTTGAACAGTGTTCAGATGTCTGAAAAGAGGGTTCAGACGTCTGAAGTGTCGAGTTCAGATGTCTAAAGTGCCGGGTTCAGATGCCTGAATAGCTATTGCCTATTTTAGTTCTGTCCCAGAAAATCTTCAAAAGTCTGAGCTTATTCTTCAGACGTCTGAGGTCATTCTGTGTGTTGTTCAGACAGCTGAAGTTCCTCGCATGAACAGTGTTCAAATGACTGACAGCTGTGACCCCATTTTAGTGTTTTGACCATAAATTTTTTTGTATAACTCCAAATTAGGTGTTCTCAGTGTCAAAAGAAAGGTAAGATAAAATCATACAACTTTCATGTTGAATACATTTTAAAATAAAGAGATTTTGATAGAGAAAAATTCACCTTAATGCGGATGTATAAAAACTGACAACATTTGGAAAAACTCTTTTTAGTGCTTTTCATTCCAAAAATGATTCTAACCTTTTTAAAATAATTTTTAACCTTATAAAAATATTTTCTAAGTATGTTAAAAGGTATCTAGGTCCAAGAAGTTAACCTAAGAGTTTCAAAATATTTCAAACGATATTTTAAACATTAAAACACTTACATGAGACTTCTAAGACATTAACATTCTAAACGCTTAAGTCTTCATGCTTGCTTTGGCCCTTTCTTGGTCTTCAAGCTTTAATATTCTTTGAGCTCTCTCACTTTTGCTTTTCTTTGGCTCTTTTGACTTTAAACATTCATTGGTTTTCAACAAATCATGCATAACCTCATATTCTTCAAGGTTTAATTTATCATCTTTAAATTCATGCTTTGACTCATTTAAACTTCATTTGATCCTTGTGAGTACTTTCACCTTACTTTCTCATATGTTAGCCCTGAAATAACATTACTCACACAAATATGTTAAATTCCACTTGTTTGTTAGTATCAAAACAAGATAACAAGATTTTAAGCCTTATAAGGCCAACAGGACTGAGAGTGTGATGTAGTAACCTAACCTATCTCTGTATCATACAAAACACCAATGATACTATAATGAATGAGAGCCCGACCCCGTGGAGTTCCTGTGCACCCTATACACATTCATATACACGATATATAGGCAGCGGAAAAGTTCATTCTATACATACATAATACCATACCAAAGTCTATACAGATAGAGTCTAAGCTCCATAATACACAACATAACCTAGTGTGGCAGCAAATAACCAAAACGAGAACCTTGTTACAGTCCAAGTACTTACACTAGTACTCAATGTAGTAAACCGACCACCACGCTCCCAACACAAGGACATTAGTTCTGGTTACTCGAAGAACCTGAAAACATGTACGTACGATAGGGGTGAGACACCTCTCAGTAAGGAAGAATCAAGTTATATCGGTATGTGACATATGAGTGTTATCATGACATAAAATATACACAATTTAATACAGTTCTAGTATTTTTGCAAAACAGTTCCAATATAGTTCTCAACACCCACACACACATGATCAAGTAACCCTGTGTCTTCACACCCTTCGACACAAAGCCGAACCGCATTACACGGCATCCCCAGTACATGGCGTAGCCCTAGGCTCCCATGGCATCGTACCGGTATAACTGGTGAATCCTCACCCTTCGGTGATCAGCCGGTAAGAAGTGATATTTCATGCCCTTGGATATAGAGTCGGACACTCTCGCCACTGGCAGGTGGTATTTCACACCCTCAGATATAGAGCTAGACACTCTTTCACAACCTGGAACAATTTGGAACTCACGTTCCTATATCTCATTTCAGCAAATCACAACTCAATGCATGTTCATATAACAGTTCATTCCACACTCATTTGGTAATCTCAAAATCATGATTTTCAAAATACAGTTTAAACAAGTCAAGGCTCGGCCATCTCCATATCACAATATATCCACGGTTTTCCAACGAAATCGGAGATGCAACCCGACACCCCTTTTTCCCAAAATTGTAACATTAAAAACCTCATAATTTTACCCCTTAGATTTTTCCAAATAAGTAACCAAAACATACACAAGATCGTGAACCACAGTTCTACTGAATCCGATTTTGAAAATTACCGATATAAACATAATCCTCTTACCTTTCCCCAAAAATCCAATCTGAACTCTACGGCTCCTAAACAGCGAACCGAGTTCCCAAAACCTATAAACCACAATAAAATAATTACTTACAATCTTACTCCCTACAGTTCTACTAAAACGGAAATGAAAATCGACCTTACCTTAATTTTTGTGTCAAACTTGAAGATCTCAAAACGAAGATCTGTTCCATAGAACACGTAGAGATTTCTTCCATGATCCTTGCAGTAACGTTGGTTTGTCAATTCTAACAACGAATGACGAAAAAAATCTAGAGAGAGAGTATATAGCTTTGAGTTTTAGAGAGAGAGGGAGAGAAAACGTTGATAACTTAGCTTTTGAGCAAAAAAATGGATATTTATAACACCTCTGACTTGCCCAACTTCGTTGATGAGGCGACGTCTTCATCGACGAGCCAGCGAAGGAAATTCGTCGACGAGCCTGAGATTTCTAGATTTCCCAAAACCTCTCGGCTTCTCCTCATCGACGAACCTCTGAATTTCGTTGCTGAACAATAGAAGTGCCTTCGTCGACGAAGCCTAATCAATTTACCGTTTTACCTTTTTCTTATTTATTTATTCCATATCTCACGAATCGGGTTCTTACAACAAAAATTAACCATGCTTAATGCTTTGAATGAAACATTTATAAGATCACAAAAATAAATATATTAATGTTTTTCTTTAGGAAAACACTAATGTAAAGAGCTTTAAAATGATGCTAATTAAATTTTAAATTTTTAACATTACTTAACATTATATGCACTCATTATAAGTATCTATTATCTTTGGATAAATAGATAAAATAATAATAATAATATTATCAAAACATTATTCTTATATTATAAGAACAATTAATCAACTTTTGGGTGATTCTTGATATCTTATAATAATTTAATATCATTCTAGCTGAGTATTACTTAATGATTTAATCATTTTGGTGATTAAAATCAAAATAATTTATAACATCAAAATGTTAAAATATTGTGAGTAACGTAAATGTGTTAATATCATTCTATATATTTACTATCACATCAGACATTTTGTGTCATCATTATTATTACATAATTTTCTTTTTAAAGAAGTATCATGACAGAACAGAATTAAACACAATGCACATAAAATAAATTTGGAAACTTGCTGCATTGAGAAATTTTCTTGTGATTGTTCTACAATGGTTCAATGGTGATATTTTCATTACGAAGTGACAGATCACCATATTGTTGTTCAACATTATCATATTGTTCAATAACTAAAGGAACAATAATATCTATTAAAGGTCTAGATAGCGGAATAGGAACCCGGATCTCTTTCATTATGTGATATATCACTCCCACTAATTTCATCATTCTCAATGAACTTCGAATTACCAATTTCAACAATTCTCATACAGTGATAACACCTTTTGCCGAGGTGACGCTAATGACATGGTAGTGGGGCCTAGTGATTGTGTTAAATTATACCAGGTCAATTCCTAAGTAAGTGGGGAATCACAATGGACCGCTTAAGTCCCGCTTTCCTAGATAGAATTTTCCTTAGATATGTAATTAGCACAATATGCCACAGAATCGGTCAAAACGTAAAATAGTCTTTAAAAATATATAATTAATCATACACGCTTAAATACAATTATTCACCCAACTATAAAAATTTTACATGCTTATTTTTTATGTAAAATTTGACAATTCATGCATGCATAAATACAATTGATCACCCAATATAAATATGTAAGTGACCCAAAGCCAAGAACCATGCATCTTTTTTTTTCTTTTTTTTTTTTCCCGAAATTCTAGCATTAAAGCATGTGATTCAGCAATAAGACTTTATTAAGCAATTGATCATATTTTTTGTTCAATTCACAACTAAATTAATTTACTCCCATCCGTAAGTATTGAAATTACTACAAATTAAAAATTTAAATCTGCCAAAAAATAAACACCCAGCAATCACTTTACATCTCGAGTAGCGAGATTTAGAATCATGATATTAACAATATAAAATCCCATAAATCCAACAAATATCATATCATTTTTTTTACTAATCATATATTATATTAATATATTTTTTTATTCCAAAAAAATATCATGAACACAATTTTTTATACAAAACAATAACGAGATTGTAAAGGGTTAACGAAAACAATCTTTATCATGCAAGGAAGATCACAATAATTCCAATAGGGCTCTGATACCACATGTAAGAAATCTAAATGCTGCTATTAGATAAACACAAGATCTTCATCATCATGATCTTCACATACGTGTATAATTTATAATGTGAAAAATATAAAATATACATATCAGGATTGTTCATGGCAAATACAAATTGATAAGAACACTTGTAGAAACTGTAGAAATCGTTTCTCTCACTTCACCCCAATCTCTTTCTGTACTCTACTAGATTTATGGGAATATGACTGATGAACAGAGGGCTAAGGCAGAGAGAGGACAATTCCTGTATGCCTTACTTTTAATCTATTTTATTACTTTGTAGAATATCTTAACCATTATACTACTCTTTATAATAATAGCAATATATATAGATTCATAGGAATCTCTTCAACTTCCGCCATTATATCTCACATTAATTAATCCATAGATAAGACTTTTTATTTTAGATAAGACCTTTCAATTCCCTTATCATGAGTCATTACATTTTTCTTATCATATGGTACACTTATCTTTCATGTGTTATTCATGTGGGACATATCCTTTGGGATATAATTCAACAGAATCATTATATGCTGGTTGGACGCCTCACAAATGTTTCAATAGACGTTTTTTTGAGATACATGAGTAAAATAAATATGTTTGTTGATGATTATTTCAAGATAATTTCTAATTTATTAATTATGATTATTACATGGATTATTTGAGAACTTGTGTGATTGAAATTTGAATTTGACAATTAAATATGCTCACTTAGGTGGTTTGACCTTTTGAATTGTCTCAAAACTAAGTTTTCTTTTGCAAATTTAGTTGTCTGAATAATAGGTCGGACTGACGATTCATTTCTCCAAAATCATGTTCGTTGAGCAATAAATGAAAGGTAGTTGGCATTCAAATGTTGAACGTTACATAAGAGTCATTTATATTCAGTTATCTTCATCAAAAAGACAATCAGAATTATAACAGTAAGATAGAAGTGTCTCTAATCTTACACTAAGAATTCTTTATTTTTTGTTGTATTTCTCATTTACTAGTGTGTATTAATATATCTTTCAAATAGGTTAATATTAACACAAATATCTCTCGATTCACTAATTCTAAAACAAGAATAATGTTATGTAAGTTAAAAAAAAAAAAAGTAGCTGAGATAGTTTTTCATTTTATTTATGATAGGGGGTGTTTTCTCAAAAGGATTGAATGTTTTAAGTGCAGGTGACACTAATTGTCTTAAGTATAGATAACACTGAGTTTGATGGGGGGCCAATAATAGATTAAAAAAAATGACTACTTGTTTTGACAGACTGAGTGTATCTCAGTATAATCAATTGATTGAATTTAGTAAAAATACTCGAGCAAGTTTGGAAAATAACTCTAAGTTTAGTTATGAAACTACTAAAAACCCAATATTTCTCTCATTCGTGATTTACATTGCATTTTATTTTTGTTATTACCATGTGGTTGTGATAATTTGCGTTATTTATTTAATTGCTAAACGTAATGTTTAATTTAATTTATAATTTGAATTGGACATATTTTAAATAAATCAAAAATTTTAAACCACTTACTCTTTGTTTACTTTTGTATTTTTCAATTATTTCAATTTTAAAATTTTATATCATCAATAAAGAAATGTAAGTTATTATTAAAGATCTTAAATATTGGAAAATTACATAGAAAAAATTTAATAACTTTTAACATTTTTAATTAATTAACATTTAATCGTTTTTAATTTATTTTAATAAATTATATGACTTCAAGACTTGCAAAAATAAATAAATAGATAAATTATAAGATTTCATATAACTATTAAAAAATTTATTGTGAAAATAGTTTTTCCTCTAATTTTATTTGTGTGGTTGCAGTTGTTTTGGTTTCAGATGTTGTACTGTTTTCTGAAGGGATGGAAAACGGCGACGACTGGTTAGCGCCGGACAAGCTCTATCACTTTCTCTTCTGCTTCTTTCTTGCTTTCTTCTTCTCCGCCCTCGCAACCCTCAGCCGCTACCCGCTCCTACGCCGCCTTAGCATCTGGGTTGGATCCCTGTTCTCCCTCGCCGCCGGCGCCGCCAAGGAGGCCGCTGACGAGGTTGGCTTCTTCAAGTCCGCTGGCGCGTCCGCCAAGGACGCCGCCGCCGATCTCCTCGGCACTGTAACCGCTTGCCTCCTCCTATTGACCTGCAAACGCTACACTCGACCCGACGATGCGGGCCAGCGTCGTGGGCCTTCGCTGGTTTGATTCGTCGATTTGGGTTTGAAATTTTAATGGTTCGCCTGGAGATTTTCTCGAGTTCTCTTGATTTTGGAGTTATCAGGTTAGTTTGAATGCGAAAATGGATCTGTTTGGTTTCTGAGAAAATGTGGGAAAACAAAAGAAATTAAAGTATATACCGCATCATATTTTTGCATTTTGAAAGTATTTTTCTTGCTTTTGACCTACCAAAATGTATTAATCCCATACAAAGCAATAAATATTTTCAAAATTCTAAACAATTAGCATAGTTTAGTACGATTATTTTGCTTAAAACATAAGATTTCGAATATTTGGTTTTCTTCCATTTCCCTTCGTTTTCTTAGCAATCAGAGTGATTATTATTATTGTGGTTGCACTCCCCTACTTTTTCAACTTTTTCATTTCTTGAAATTGTGGATAAGTGTTGATTTATTTACTATTTTAGTACTTACATGTTTCTTTCTATGTTAAGAAACGAATTTATTGACTGCGGTTTTATTAACGTCTACATGAAAATCCGTTGTCTTGGTGTATTATAGTGACCGTAATGTTGATTGATGTGGTGACTATTCATGCACTTTTTCTCCCAAATAATTGAATTTAATCCAGGTGGAAGAAGCATGGAGTTGGATGTACCATATATTCACAAGAAAAACTGAAAGTTAAGGTGCAGTCCCAAGAGGGGGTGAATTGGGTTTATAAATTAGAAACTTCTTTAATCAATCCTTTCTTTACTCACAAACAAAGTTGGTTTATAATCACAAGTTCAGTGGAAAATTAATTAAGTTATAAATCTTTATAAATGAGTCTAAGTATACTAAGTTGAATACTTTGTAAACTTTTAGATATTTTTCCAGCAATTCAATTCAACCAAGATGGTCAAAACAAGATACACAAGATAGATTGATTCTTGCAATACTTTCAAGATTCAGTACTTTAATAACTCAAAGTAAAGATTGAGAATGTATGCTTATTGATAAAAAGTCCTGTATTAATGGACTTGATTTCTCTATATGATGTGCAATATGAAATCTAACACTCTTTTCAAAAACTAGATTTTAAATAAACTTTTAGTTAATGAGTTTTGGGTGTTAATCAATCAACGTACTCCTTTACGATTTTCGTAATTTGTATTGATCAACCAACGTACTTCCTTTCAATTTCTACAAATCCCAAAATCAAATTTATCTTTAGTTTATTTAATATCCAATTCATGTAGTGTATATGATCAAAAAATTAAATTCAATCACGCAGTTAATATATGCTGGAATTTAAAGAGAGTAAGGAAAGAGAGTGACAACACGTTTTTTATGAGGTTCGGCTTAGCCCCAGCTTACGTCCTCGCCTTAGGCCAATGCCACCTAAGAATTCCATTATAGTACTCCTTTCCGGGCGGAGCAAACCGGTACAATCCCTCCTTCAATTAGGCTAGAGTGGGCCTCTCCAAATGATACCCCACTCTTGGTTTAACAACGATTCAAGAACCTGAACCTTCTACAAAAACAAAGAACAAGATTTTGTGTACAAAGACACTCTCGAACAGAGTTAATTAGTACAACAATTCGGAACTAACATTATGCTTCAATTCAAAGTAATAATTGAAAGAATTTGAAGCTTTAAGAAGTATATCACTGTACGCCTTATTTTTAGGTTGAAAGAATTAGGAGTAGACTCAGAATTGTTTAAGAAATTCATAGAAAAACCTCAGTAAAAATTTTCAGAACTTGTTTGCACAAGAGAGCTGTAGAGAGTATTGAAAACTTTGAGAGCAAGAGAGCTAAATTGCTATAATTGCTTGGTGTGTTTAATCCTTAGTCTTGGGGGGTTATTTATAGATTGAAAATCAAGTCTATTTCGTGTTCTCCAAGTGACTTGGAGTGTTTCTCAAGTTTTCATAATAGTTGAAATTTAAAAAATCAAATTTGGAAAGTGCCTATTATGTTTAATTTTCAAAAACTTGAAGAGTCAGTCGACTAGAAATTTAAAGTCAGTCGCTTGGATCCATTTAAAACAAAAATTTTCAAAGGCAGAATCGAGTCAGTCGACTGGAAAGTCAGGAGTCAGTCGCCTGGGTCCTCTCTGGTTAGTTCAAAAATAGTTCAAAAAATGATTTTGTCGCCTGGGAAAACCTTTCTATTCGCCTGGAAAGACCAAATTTTTTTTTTTTTATAGTTTTTGCTTCCAAATTCTTTTTGCTCATTGCTTTCTCCAAAATAAGTTAAGGATTTTGAAAAATATTTTTTGGGGTTTCTCAAAACATTGTCTCTAAGTCTCTATGATTCCTAATGAGCTTCAAATCCAAACAATTTATCATTTTGAATGAAGTATTTACATAGACTCTCTCAAGACATAAAGACATTCTAAGCTTTGGAGTCTTCAAGCTTGTTCATTGTTGAGTCATTTTTGTCTTTGAGCTTCAAATCTCTAAGCTTTCATCAATTCTTCTTCTTTGAGCTTTCATATTCCTTTCACTTTGAAATCTTGCAGTGAGCTTTAAATACTTGTTACCTGAAGATTATTTCTCAAAACAAAAACATGTTAAATAGCCTATTATTTGTTATCATCAAAACAAGATTGGCAAGCCATGTTAGGCCAACAAAAACTTTTGGAACATTATTCTTATAGTGAACGACAACTATAGAGGTGCTAATCTAGGGAGTAGGGCCTAGAATAATAGTATTTACGATGGGATGGTTTAGATTTGTGTTCTGTCACTGCTAAATGAATTTTTTAAATCATTGAATTTTTAGAAATTTATATAGAAAATGCAACGCATGGATGTGGACAAGTTAGATGAGATGATGCATATGGCTATCAGATCTTAACAATATATCACTAAGGAACGCTAAAGATCACAAAGCAACAACAAATAATCACCTAAAGCATGTAAACTCCTAGATAACAACAATATATCATCACCCTAAGGTGGATTCCGTCAAAACACTATGAAAAGATCTCAAATTGATAGTTTTAAGCAAGCAATTGATAAGGCCAAAGATACTAAATTTCACCAAAATCAAGCTAAGAATCACCATCCAACCTTCTGGTTTAATTGGCAACACAATGCTTTGTTCCTGCTTGGCTATGGCAGTATGGCACCCTACCCTCACTCTCCTCACTGTACACGCACAGAACCAGCCCGTTGAATGCACACCGCTTGACTGCATTGTCTATGCAAACCCATTGTCCAAACATGAGAAAGTGGCAGGCCCACCACATGGTGCGATGCCACCCACCATATCTAATTTTCCAAGAGTCAGTATACTATTCTTGAGTTTATGCTTGGAGATATAAGGCTGACTAGCTTTTCTATAGATATCCGATTGGAACTCTCAAAATGTCGAATCAATAATCTTTCTTTGATAATTTTGTTAAAGCTTGATATACATTGTTGGCCCACAACCTACAACCTAAGCTTTTAGGTAAAGTGGTAATCTAACAAATTTGAATTGGTCTTCTGCGTCTTTCCCCGTGCCAATTGTTTTTGGAAAGCTAATGGTATGTTTAGTTGTGGAAAACATTTCTTATGTTTCAGTTTTTAGTTTTTTGAAGAATTATAAAAATTTCAGCTTATTTTTTAGTTTGTCTAGAGTCATATTAAAAAGGTAGAACATAAAAAAATTGTTTAAATGTGTACAAAAATTTCTCAATTTTTTATTTTTAGATTTCAAAATAGCTACAAAAATGGCAACTTGTTTTTTAAATTTTTCAAAAATTATATAAGTAATATTTGGGATCATGGAGTTTGGGGTTTGAAATTGGAAATTTGTGCGGATTTAGAATAAGCTCTATACATAATCCACACAATTAAAGTCCAAGATTTGAATTCTAAGACCCCATACACAAAAAGTTATAAATCTTGAAAATAATAATAATAAAAAAAATGTTTTCTAACTTTTTTGTATAAATTTGGGAAATTGGTAAATGGGGTGACATTTTTTGTAATTTTTTTAAAAATAAGAAATGAAAATAAAACTATTTCCATGAGCTAATAGTGCCAAAACTGTTTATTTATGTTCATTTATTTCATACAAATGATGTAGATAAAAAAATTTCTAACTTTTTTTGTAATTTTTGGAAAACTAAAATAGAAAATAAAAATTGTTTTCACAGCTAAACGGGCCCTAGAGTTCCTTATAAGGTGAAGGCATTTAGTTGGTATTTTGGTTAGCAGTCCTTAATACAGTTCACACCAACAATTTGTTGCATAGTAGAAGGTCCTATAAGCCTATAATCCCTTATGTTTGTATTATGTGTTTTGATACGGCGGAGGCTCATTTCCACCTTCTCTTGCACTGCTCAACTACTTGGAATTTGGGGAAAAGATTGTTTGGTTTATTTGGAGAAAGTTGGGTATATCCGAACTCAATAAAAGCTTTCTTGCTTAATTCTTTGAGAGGTTTTGGAAAGGGTTCAGGATTCTAATATACTGTAGAACTCTATAACAATTGTTAGAAATTAACCTCGCAACGCCTGGCACAACATGCGAAAATTTCACCAAAATTGGGCTAAGAATCTCCTTCTGAACATTTGGTTGAATTGCAGCACAATGCTTTGGTTTTTTTGACCATGTACCTCTACTATCACTCCTCTCTATTATGTAATGCACACCGAACTAGCCAATAAAATTTAGTTTTGGTATGCCCAGTCCAACTTATGACTCTTGTTTTTTGTTTTTTTGGTTTGAATTAGTAATGGGCTCCATCATATGTGGGACACCACCCAGCACATTTGATTTTCCAAGAGTGAGTATACTATTGAGTTTATGTTTGGAGATATACCGATGATTAGTCTTCATTTAGATATCTGATAGGGTGATTGAAACTCTTAAATATCAAATCAGTAAATCTTTCTTTGATAACTTGATTTTGTCCTCCATGTCTTTTCCCCTTGTTAATTGTATTTGGGAAGCTAAAACTCCTTCTAAGGTTAAGGCATTTATTGGGTTTTAGTCTTTAATATAGTTAGCACCAACAATATGTTGTAGAGTAGGAGGCCCTCCATGTCTTCAAATCTTACCAGTGATCTAAAAACAACTGAATCATTTCCGAATCTATCGAATCTATTGATTCACACAATTTTGGACCTATCATTTAACAGACTTGATTGGTTTAAAACCCAAAAACAATATTTCTTTATTTTATTGCTTTTGTTTTTACATGATTACCTTCCATTCTTTGTCTATGTCAGTTTTGTGCTAAAAAGAGGAGAAAATAGAACTTCAGGTCTTATGTTGCCTTCACAAAATCATTTTTGGCTCTTGGAGGAGTATGGTGTTCTGTGATTGAGAAGGTGGTGTAGAATACTCATCAGCTAAGGTGGTTCTCATGTTTCATTGTGTTGTTAAGATTCAAAAGTTGGTTTTTTTAGTAGTTTGCTTAATTCTTATCATTTTTCTAAGTTAATAACTTTTTTCCTTTTTAATTGAGAAAAATATGCATGAAATATTATTTTTCTAATTGTTGATAAACACTAAAAGTAAAGTTTTTAATTATTTTTTCTTGATTCCTTCCCTTAAACAGCATAAAGTTCATTTTTTCAATTCATATTTCATGATTTTTTCCTTACTTTTTATTTGTTTAGGGAAAGCATATGCATGAAATATGATTTTTTTTATTGTCAAAATTTTATGTATTTGACTATTTTGTTTGTTGTTCTTATATCAATATATGCATGTCATTTAGAATTGATTTTGGAAATTGTACTAAATTTTACAGTTCAATTCGATTCTTGATTCCCAAAATTGAAATTTCAATTCACGATTTGAATCTTGATTTGACAACTATTTAATGAAATAATATGCATGTTTTTTTTTTTTTTTCTTTCTTCTCATTGTTCCTATTATGAAAATTTAAGCTGCCTAAAAATTTACAATGTATAGGTTTCCGACCCTGATAGCATATTTTTTTCATGCAAAGCTCCAAAAAGTTTAAATGCAATGTAGTTACAGACAAAAATCATAGTGCTAGCATATGATATGGATACACATGTTGCATGAGGTGTTAAAGTTGAAGAAGGGTGTCCTTGCTATATAGATTTAAAGAAGCAGCCATTTTAAATATTTGATGTTTGTATTTATGTGCCACTTGAAATATTTTTGGCTGTCTAAAAGGCATGACAAGGGTTTAGGTTTGTAATGTGGATAGGATCATAAGACAGGTCTTTCTTTGGAACCTTCAAAATGTAGTGCAATGTAATTTTGAATGCAGACAAAGTGCTGGTGATTGATATCAAGTTTTGATATATGGCATCATAGGTGAAAAAGAGGGGTAATAGTTGCTGCGTAGATCTAAAGAGGCATTCATTTTAAATATTGGTGTCTACAGAAACAGTTATACATGAATAATTGGCATGTGGTATTGTTATTCCATAGTGAGTTATAGAAGATGCATTATGAGCTCATAATAAACCAAATATATTGACAAGAACATCCATTGTCCTGGTTTATTTATGTATTCTCCCTTTTTAACTTTTTTCTTTTGGGAAGAAGGGTGGTTGTTGGAAGGCAGTGACTAAGATAAAGGGGCATATCAGATCTCAATCCACTACTAACTTCAAATCGCACAGTGTGACATGTGATGAGACTGTTCAAAGAAGCATAAAATATAAGGTAGTTCCAATTCCCAATATAAAATATGACAAATGAAATCTCATTCGTCATATGCTAGATGGTTTTCCATCAAGTAATTGAATTCCTATTTTGCTTCATATATTTGATTGACATAAAATTCTGACTTCCAAATATCTGGTATTGTGTAGGTAAACACATGATCTCCATTGTGAAGTTTCTTATTTGTCTTATTTGTTCTTTATTTTACAATATTTGCATTGTCTTGTAATGAGCTCTGAATTTATAAGAATAGACCTGATGATCGCAATGGCATCAATCCACTGCAGTCTGACTTTCTGTATTTGATGAAGGCTTGTCATGGTTTCTGTTACTTTCTTCTGGCAGCTTAACGGCAGAATAGACAGCTGCTCCAGACAACGTTCCGAGGACAGGAGCAGTCAGGTACACCCATACAGCTCTGAAGTTGTTTGCAGCTATGGCTGGCCCCAGGGTTCTCACCGGATTCATGGAAGCTCCTGTGGTTTCCCTGCAGCGTGGCGGGAAAAGGAAAGGTTTCAAGCTACATCCTTAACACTATTCAAAATTTTTGTATTTGGACATTACGTGGAGATTGAATTCACTTAGTCACCCCTTTTTCTTAGTTTAGTGCTAGAAGGATTGCCATTGTTAGTTTTTTTCACATACCAAATGAAAGTGTTTGGCTTGTTTTTTTGTCGCATTTGTTTACTATGAAAAATTAAAAAATGAAGTCTATCATGGAATAGTCCAGTATTTGTGAAAGAAACCATGTTTGTGTGTGCGTGTGTGTGCACGCGCATGTACACGCATTTCTGCCTGCCTTGCTTTTTGGCTGTTTCTTTACCTACTTAATTTACCACAAACTCAACCCTTTTTGAATTGTTTCCAGACATACCCGGCTATGAGTATGTTGAGCATGACAGTAGCTCCCACGGCAATTGCTGCCAGCTCTCCAACCTGTAAGACGTCAGAAAGTAGTTCATAGTCTGTCTTGTTAAATGATACCAAACGTACTCGAATTCATTGCAAAACTTTTTTCTTTTATATTGTCACCGCCCTCTCCCCCCACCCCTTCCTTAAATTATTTGTTTGGTAAAACTAACCTAGTATCCTTAGGTGCATGTCACACTATATAGTACTGGCTTGTTCATATGAATGTTGACTGTGATTTGTGACCATGGGCCCTGGTTTTTAATTTGCTCTTCCTGTCAATTGTTTCCTAACCCAAGTTAGTTGTTCATATTTTCACCCAAGCGTTGACAAGTAATTATTTTTTTCAATGACTGTAGACTACTAAATATTCAACCAAGTGCCTTCCAAAAGTATCCAATTTGGACATTCATAGATAATTTTTTTTTAATAAAAGTAGGTCTACAGTGAAAAGCTCTAGCCTCTAGCCGAAGTCGCATAAATCACAACCAAATGCAAGCTTCTGTGATGCAGGACTCTCCACCAAATTAAAAAGCCAATAGGTTTTTGGAAAACAGAGAGCTTGGCCCATGTGATGTGGCCAGAAATAAAATAACTCTAAATTTAAATTAATAAATAACCATTTCTAAATGTTAAAAATATTTTAGACATAAAATTGAGGTGGGTGCCTCTTCCCACTCCTCTTCATGTCTAAATCAACCTTGATCCAAGAAAAATGGGCAAATTGTCTTAACAATTATATTTTTATTATTGTTATTGTTGCAATTATTATTTTTATTATTCATGGGAAAATGGACTTGCAGGCTGCCAGTAAGTTTCTTCATTGACTGTTGTCCCTTGGATCTAGGAAATAAATGGGCACTTACAGCTCTTGTGTCGGTGGCTACTGCTGTGACAACAAACATTAGGATGAAGCTGATGATAAACTCCAAAGCGAAAGCTTGACCATAGTTTCCAGAAGGAACAGTGACTCCCCCACCCATTGCAGGGTGGAAAACCCACTTGAGAGCAAATGCAGCACACAATGATGCCATAACTTGTGTTGCAACGTACACAGGCACCTGCAAAAAAGAGCTCCTTGTGTCAGTTTGGAAAGCAATATAACAACAATGTTCCAAACAGAGGAAGCTTAAGACCACTTATACATGTTTCCATGGAAAGTGCCTCAAGGCAGCAAAGGCAATGGTGACTGATGGATTGAGATGGGCTCCTGAGATGTGGCCCGTCGAGAGGATGATGATCATAACAGCGAGGCCATTGGAGGCGGCAAGGCCAATAAGTGTTTCAGAGCCATTTGTCTTTTGGTTCACAATGGCCGTGGCTGTTCCTGCAAAGATGAGTATGAGGGTACCTATGAACTCGGCTCCCACCTGGTTTTGGCATCAGCTCATGAGCGACAACACATGATTCAAAAAGGGTTCAGTCCTAATTTTAACCTTTGGTATAAGAAACAAATCTTCCTCATGTATGTTATGTACCTTTCTTGCTAGAGAGTTGGAAGGAGGTGACAATGAGCAGGAGACACTTGGCAAACTCTCTTCTTCCCCAGACCATGCTGGGACACTGAAACATTTGCAGCTCTTAAGAAGCGATCTTCTATAACTCCCATTTCTCTCTGTCTTGAAGCTGCCAAAGAGAGGAGCCCCGGGTGTGCCTGGGGTTGCAGGTGTCGAGGGAGCCGAATTAACATCTTCAGTGAAGTCCATCAATGCAGACAGACAAAGAAGTAAGAACGGGCTGGAAAAGGGTATAATAGAGACAAGCGAATGGGAGGGAAGCTGGAGATTTTATGCAATCTGTGCTCCCCTCATTTGAAGTGGCACTGTGCTTTCTTTATTTAGTAGCAAGGGAAGTTGACTCAGAGAATCCCTAGAGGACGAGACAGCCAGTGGTTGGAGGCTTGAAGCTGAAGAATGGAGGGGATGGGCATGGAGTAGAGATGGTGGGACATTAAGAGTGCTCTTGATCTGGGACTTCAAAAGGGGCTTTTAGACACAAATGATAGCTTCCCTGTCTTTGCCTCACTAAAGCTTTTATAATTGAGGCTTTCATTAAATTATGGAGTAAACCACCCTAACAGCTAACTTAGATGTCGAAGAGAAACACTTTGGTGTCGGTTTGTGTGCCCGTCAGCCTGTGTGTGAGAAGAGAGTTTTTGTTTTTCTGCCAATGCAGATGACATTGCATTTTTTAAAAGGCACAATACTATCTTATATTTTTATCAACATTATTGGGATCATTTAACCTATGTATTAGTGGGTGGCAATGTATAAATTTTGGGATTTGTCTTCTACATCAGTTTCTTGGAAACCAAACAGAGCATTCCAAGAAAAAGAAATACTTTGGGGTACCCAATTTTCTTATTAAAAATACTCTACAACACCAAACATGGGTCTTTTTTAATTAGGCCGCTATTTGGACTTTGATTTTTGCATTTCTAAAGCTGACAGCTGTCCCATGGTATGAGTGGAAAGATGGGAGTAGTAGTAAACATTAGAATTCCCCAATAATGTTGCAATTTCCTCCTTAATAATACCAAACAAACATAAGTCATTGAACAATTAGAAATCAGGATTGTACCATTTGAGGACAGATGATGCCATTTTCTTAGGGTTTCTGCGTCAATATTAAGATCATATTTACTCTATGTTTGGGAGCATGGATTTGGAGCTTTAGATTTGGATTTGCGTGACTTTGAACAAAATTTAATATAATTTTTATTACATTTTATTCAAATTCACATAACTTTTTGCAAACATATAGTTGTATTTTTTTATAAAAAAAAAATTTAAACAGATATCCTTTATAATTGTTAGCTGTTAAAATTATTGAGCGCTTAGATTGTTAAAATATTAATTTAACATTCAAAAAATTTTCAAATCACTAAAAAAGTTGGATTAAGATAATTGCATATTTACATTTTGTAACTATGTCACTAGCCGTGGAGTCTTCTAGTTTGGCCATAAAAAGTGGTTCAATTTGAAGTCATGGCATATTGCAATGGAACTAATTCTAATAAAGCATGTAAATTTTTTTTTATTAAGAAATTTTTGACAATACACAATAAATTTTTTATTCAAGAGGTTATATCTCCTTGTAATTGTTTAAGCATACTCATCTGACCTACTATTGCACATTTCGTAGTAAAATAAATTAATAAAATAATAATGACTTGATTTTCCTAAAATTGTCAAAGATACTTATCTTTTTTCTTTTTAAATTATTGAAATTTGGATCGACCCTAAGCTAGGGTTATGAATCCTATTAAGATATTCGTCAATTTCAATACGCCCATATGGGTCCTATTTATACATAATATATATAATGTACATATTCTAATTATGTACAAATTTTAAATTAATTTTTGATATTTTAATTATTAAGCATGCTATTAACTATTGTTGATACATTTTTAATGATAAATGTTCATATATGTTGATTAATTTATAAACCATATATTAGTTGCTAATAGTTTAATATCTCTTGCATTATGAGTAGGATCTGTAAAGCAAGAATGGCATGTTAATTAATATATAAATCACTCAAAAAAAAAAAAAGAATATATACAATTAAAAAAATAAAGAGTGTTTTTAAGAAGATGTATATATATAAATAACTATATAAACATCAAATAGTGGAGCACACCCCAAAGAAAAAGAGTGATTAAAGAAGAAGCATACAACTTTATTCATATTCTTTTTTCTTTTTAACTCAAAGTTTAGTTGTGTTTGTGGGAATTGTTTTTAACAAGTCATTTAAAAAATGAAAGCCCCACATTTATTTGTCTTCAAGAAATAATAACATAAATTTATGTTACATAAAATGAAGGAACAATAAAGTGAGTAATGCGAATATATCATCCATGAGAGCAAATTTTCTATAATATAGTATATCAATAAATTTGAATTCTCTGGTTTATAACTTTTTAAATTGTTATTGTAGATAAAAACTTTGAACAATTATATTTTAATAAATCTCGTCACATCTTAGAGAGTTTGGGGTTCGGGCCTTATATTTAGATAAAATATAGTATAATATTAGATTTGACAATTATACTCCCAAC
The DNA here is from genome assembly GCF_029873635.1 of Malania oleifera. NCBI lineage: Eukaryota > Viridiplantae > Streptophyta > Magnoliopsida > Santalales > Ximeniaceae > Malania > Malania oleifera. The sequence goes on from NC_080422.1 coordinate 32,740,020, forward strand.
CATAATTTCGGAAAATAATAGTCTTTGACGATGGACAATATATTGGAGACATTGCAAAGGCATACAAGGGCCACTAGCTCAAGAAAGACTGAGGATCCCTAACACGAGCACACACATGTACACATCCAATAACAACCGATAATTAAAAGTTAGGAGACGTTAGAAATTAAAGCCCTCTAGTATCGACCGGAAGCCCAAAAGAGGGAATATATGGAGGGGAGGAAGAAAGAAAAGAGATATGCATGCTCACTATGTACATTTTATCGATCTCTCCCATTGCCTCTTTCTTGCAACTCTTACTAGGTTAAGTATCATGGGTTTTTCAATCTGAAGCACCACTATGGTCGCCTTGTTCCTCTGTCATTATTTGATCCTAAAGAAAAATTGAAGCACGAAGAACAATGATATCTTTATTCAATAGCTGAGCCGTGAACGCTAAGTACTTTACATAAGCTACAAGTATGGGTATTTATACACAATTACATGACATAGGAGACAATAAATGATAAATTATAAATCCCATGACTTGAGATAAAATTTGAATTGTTGTCATATATCCTCTTTTTTTGAATTAATAGGTTCTGATTTATTGACATTTATGATCCTTAGACAATCGACTCTGGATCTTCGACGCTTCTTAGGATAATTTGTTTCGGATTTTCATCATTTGAATCTGCAGTAGGTAAATGTGACCATCGACGATTCGATAAAACCATCGATGGTTTGATGTAATTGTCGACGGGTTGATGTAACCGTAAAAAAGATGGTCTAAATCTTGGTTATTCTTGAAAAATCTTCTTCTCACACAACAACAATCTTAGATCAGTAAAATTGCTGGCAGAAAATGGTTTAGCAACACTCCAAATTAAAAGAAAGGTAGGTCACAAGAAAGTAGGAGAAGAAAAACCAAGTAGGAGTAGGAGGCATCCATGTGATCTCCAAAGGTGCTAGCAAAGGAGATTTGATCAAGCTTGGAAGGCTTTGGCTCGAGATCTAGTTGAACCCCAATTACAATACTAAATATTATTTTTAAATTTATACAACTTAATTTTTTATTGATTTTAATTAGTACAAAAACCTAGAAATTTTTGAAATTAGAAAATAAAATAAAATATTTTGTTGTTCTACTTTTTGTAATTTTTCTTTTATTTTGGTTATTATTGTTATCGTTGGTGCTACTTCTTGTCATTATTGTTATTTTGTTTGGTTGAAAAATCAAAGGAATAAAAAAAATGCGAAAACAACTTTCTGAGGATTTCTTTTGCGTAACATTAGGGTTTTAAATTTTCAAAAATTATAAAAAAATAAAATAAAATAAAAGTTGATAAATTAGAAACTGAAGACTAATCACTGTTATCATTTTTAATTTTTTATTTATCATGACAAATTATTGCCACAATACTTCAATATCAAAAATTCATTTTTTGTGGATTAAATCCTTTGATACACAATTTGAAATAAAATATTAAAATAAAATGACCATAAATAATATTCATAAATGTTTTCTAAATTTTGGGGAAAAAAATAAAGAGATTCGCAAAATAGAATTTGGTATTTCAATTTAGCACTAAAAGTGAATTAAAAAAAATATATAATAATTGAGTAGAAAATATACTTATATCTATTTTTTTTATTTTTCCTATATTGTATTTTCTAACTTAAATTATTTTTTCATTATCCTAACCATATTTTAATTTTTTATTTGATTTAATAGCAGAAATAAACTCTCGCTCCTTAAATTTATAAATAACTGATATACCTCAAAATATTTTCATTTAAAAGGAGGGACAGTTTCAATTCCACCATTAAACCTCCTTACATTACCGACCTACAGATCTATTATACACATTGATGGTTACAAAATCATATTCGAAACCTCCATGTAAATGTCCATTAATACCAGATTGATGAAGGGTGAACCTCTACCACTATAAAAAGAAGGGACTTGAGAAGAGGTAAGTATCTCATTCACATCCACTTATTTCTACTGTTACAATTCATAACTTCTCATAGTCCCTTACTTAGGCATCGAAGTGATCCCTCAGAGTACACTTGGGTCCTCCAAGCCATCCTAACTTTGTCTCTTTCAGGTGGTCGTGATCAAGGAGCAATTATCCGAAAAACGTTCGATTTTTAAATAGCAATAATAATTAACTAGTTTTTAGTTTGTACTCTTTCACAAAGCAATTCTTTCTTTTAAGCAAGGAGCTAGAGAGGAGGCCGCCCCCCAAATTCACTCTAGCTATACATATGTAGTCCCTGCTTATTGCTTAAGCTGGTTATGGTTGCAGTGTATTTCTAAAAATTTTACTAAATATTTTAAAATTTTAAAATTAAAATTATTTTGTTGAAAAAAAAACATGTAGTGACCTAAAGGTAAATCCACTTCTAATTTTTTAATTCGATTATTTAATTTAGCCACTATTTTATATGAATTAATTTATCAAATCAATTTTAAAGTGTTGTGCTGCACATGCTTCTCAAATTACTTTCTTGCCATTTATTATTTTTTTGGAGAAAAAATTCTCGTCGCCATTCATTTTTTATTGAGCAAAAAACACGAGAATAAGTTCATATATTTATTATTTTCTTTTGAAATTATCCAAATTTCGAGAATTCTATTATCTCTAATTCTACAAAGGGATTCTCTCTTTGATGTCATCTTTTAAAAATGTCAAATTTATTCTTATAATTATTAATGATTATTCTAAATTACTCCTTTAACTGCTCACGACTATTCCAAAATACTCTTATAATTATGACATACTTGTTTTTATAACTACTCATAATTATCACAAAATATTTTAATAACTATTTACAATCACTTCATAGTGTCCTCATATTATTTAATTTTTTGTTTTTTTTTTATATTTTTAAAAGGTTTGAAAAATAAAAAGCCATACAACCACTTTTATTTTTATTTATTTTTTATTTTCCTTAGTTTCAGTAGCTAGGAAATGAGAGAAAATCATTGTGCATATGCGAAATGATTTAAAGAAAAGTCATAAAAAAAGTTTTAAAATTCATTGTCCTTCGGTAATTTTCTAGTGTGATTTATTATATTTTGAAACTAATTTTGCATCATTATTTTCTTGCATCGGGCGACAAAATAAGAATCACCTTAAGGATAGTGATTATTCACGACTTAAACCCAAAATGATTTTGAGTTAATTTATTCTCTTAAAATCTTGTAACCCTAACAATATTATAACAATATATATCACTCTTACTTCATGGGATTTTAGAATTCAGATTTTAGATTTATATTTATGTGGATTTGGACCATATTCAATACAAGTTTATATTAAGTTTTGTTCAAATTCATACAAATCTAAATTCAAAATTCAAAGTTCGTACTCTCGAACACAATCTTAACCTATTAAATTTCACCCTAAAACTTTTCATTATAATTTTGCCCATAGGTATAGTATTCCATTTCATTGAACTTTCTTTTCACCCTATTCTAATGTAGCAATCAGCATTGTCTTAGTCTTTTGGATGTCTAGAGCTTAGTTATATATACAACTTAGTCAAAATTGTGATCGATGTCATTTTCATCCTATAATCATCAGCTCTAAACTTTAAAATTAATGGAGGGAGATGGCGTCTCATACTTGCACAAGCAACATTCATGATATGCACCTCCCCAATTTGTCTATATATATATATATAGCTTTAGCTTTCACAAGATTCCTATTTTTCCATGACCTATATGCATACAGATGCAGTCTTGTGCATGTCTAGGTACAATCATAAAGGGTGGGAGGGAGGAAAGGAGACCCTTTAATTATTGGAACGGATAATATCAAAATATTCCTCATCCATCAATTCTAATCATCATGTATTGCATCTTTGATTTATATATATAATATTAAAAACGCACATGTACATGATACTATCCCTATTGCAATATTTCGGAGAAGGATCTGAAATGACAATGAATAATAATATTAAAGGTTTAGTGGAGTTGCCACTAACTTGTTATTTTCTTAGGTGCGGTTAGTTCACCTAACTACTATTTATCTCTAAACTAATGTTAAGTCAAGAAACTAGTAGTTTCGGTTTACATTTACCAGAGTTGGGATCAAGAGTTCAATTATACGAGGGGAAGGTACTAGCACCCCCTATACACTCGTTTTATGAACGGTATCTAATTAATTATAAATTATGTCTTGACTGAGTCTAATGGTCTTTGATTAGCTCCTTAATAACTTGGGAAAAAAAATATTGAGATTTTCAAAAGAAAATATAAAGTAAGATACGATTTAGGAATTGTTTGATAAGATTTTCAAAAGAGGGGATTTAATTATATAAACCCCCTTCATAACTAATAAAAATAGGTGAGGTCTGAAACGTCTCTTTATCCTTTGTTTAATCGTTGAGATGTACACACACAAAAATACAATATATACAGATAATAATCGAATAAAATTATCAAATTTGAGTAAAAAGAGTCTTTAAAATATTTTTAGGTTTCCAAAATTTTTTTAAAAATTTGATTAAAATTCTCCAACATTTTATGCAATTCTCTGAGATTTTTTGAAGACTTTTTCTTCATTTTATTTATTTTTGGTATTTTTATTTTTCTTTTTTAGTCATCTAAGTAAAAATAACTCAAATAATTTTTTATTATTTTATTATTTTTTTGTATTTTTCACTATTTTCCCCAATTTTCAAATATTTAAAAATAAATTAAAATCAATTTTTAAATAAAAGAGCAAACTAGCAGTTTAGGGTAGGTAAGACTAGTACAACCAATCTGAATTGGGTTAATGGGTCAACTCAGGTTGACTCAGGTCAAACCGAATTGACTCCATTGGGGAAGAAGGCTTTTACATATCAGTTAGCGGTGATGACATGTGACGCTAATATTTTATATTATATATATATATATATATATTTTTTTTTTTAAATTTACCGTAGGAGAGTTACGTCAGCATTACGTCATCCGCCACATGGTAGAATGCTATAGGCTCTAGGAGCATGTCAAAGATTGCCAACATGACAGTGATCAAGTTGTACAGAGAAAACACATATTAGAAGGTCAGGATTGCGCCACATCGCTCCTCAAACACGCAGTCCTAGCTGCGCTACGTGTCACTATTCATATGATGGTATGTGTCCCACTAATTTTATATATATTGGAAAAATATATAATAATAATAATAAACTTTTTTTCTTTTCTCTTCTTCTCTCTTCTTTGCTTTTCTTTTCCTCTACTTCTCCCGAACCCTCTCTAACCTCCCTCTCTCTCCTCTGCGCATCTCTCTCTTTTTCTTTATTATTGGGGATGTGACTTATATTCAGAGCGGATGTACCGGAGAAAGTTATGTAAAGAGAGGGACAATGACATGAGAGAAGTTTGCAGGACAGAGGCAAACCGTACCATCGATGGATTGGCCAAACCGTCGACAGTTTCAGGCATAATCCAGAAGGTGTTTTTCTCAGCACCAAACCATCGACGATTTGGCTAAACCATCGATGGTTTTCGTCGACGCAAATTAGGTAAATTCAAATTGGGGGCTTGTAGATTGGGCTTATCAGAGGGACTTTCTCTGGGGGATCACTACAGATGTAGTTTAGATAGACTAGAACACTTCTGTACTCAATGGGTTCATACATAAACAATATTGTAACCCAAAGATTGTAACTTTGACATTGTTTATAGTGAAAAATCGAAGTGCTGCTCTCGTGGACGTAGGCTATTACTGAACCACGTAAATATTGTGCGTTCTAGTTGTATTTTTTATTCTTCTTCTTATTGTTTGCCTTCTTCTTGAATATATTTCATCATCAAGTGATTGCATTGGTGGTTGTTAATTGTTTCATGTTTGATTGTGTGCTTCTGTTTCGCGTGTTCAAGTTGAACGAACATCAACAAGTGGTATCAGAGCTAGAATTTCATCGACGAACTCCCTTTGTGGCCTCGTCGATGAGGTGACGTGTCTCGTCGACGAGTACAAGTGTATAAATAGCCTGAACTTGGTTTTCATCGCAGAATTCACGCGAAGAACTTCTCTCTTTCTCTCTCCTCTTCGGTTCTCCTTCCTTCTCTCTAAGATTTTGGGTCCGTTCTTTGCCAGATCGACGATCTGAAACCGTCACGCTACTCCTAGGGAAGTTCTCTTCAAGTCTGCTGGAGTAGATCGTTCGTGGGGCTAACTTGGACTCCATGCAGGTTCAAGGTTAGGCTTTTTATTGAGTATTTAGCATTCCTACTATTGTATAAAAGTAGCATTTGAAGAAATACTAAAGTTTTTTTTTGGGGCAGTGTTGTTTTCGAGGTGTTGAGCGGAAAAGCCTGCGAGTGCAGGACTAGTCGTTTTAGGGGCTTTCCAGTAGTCAGGTAAGGGAATAAACTAAAATAATAATTTTTCATGAAAATTATTATTAATTAATAGTAGATTACTTTTCAGAAAACATGTATTATGTATGAGTATATTTGGGAAAATATGTATATTTGGGAAAATACTGTTGTTACATAAGAATATGTTTTTAGTGTAAAATGTCACAAAATGTAATTCTAAAATAGATTTAATGTTTTATTCAAATTGCGTGGCATGAATATTATTTCACATATATTGTATTATGTTAAGTCAGATTTACATAAAAGGCATGTTTACAGTTATTTTCAAGAATAACACGAATAACACAGAAAGTTATGGTTTCAGAATATATATGATAAATAATACATATGCTCAGTTCAGTATCTATAATATGTTCGATGCAAGGCCATGATTGATAGCCGGCGCAAGGCCGTAGTTATGTATGTTATTCGACGCAAGACTGTGATTATTTATATTATGACAGAAAATGCTATCAATATATTTTTGTTAAAACAGTATATGATTATGTACTATATGTTATTAGAACCCGGATGATAGTTCAGATCAGTTTTCAGGAGCACGATGTCATAGCTATTGTCGCGACGTCCCGGACCCGGCCTAACAAATCTCTGGTTAAAAATGGGTTCGGCTTGCGAACTGGGAAAAATGAATGTGTATTTTGAAAATGTGAATTTTCGTGGAAAACGATATGTGGTGGAGTCGCCACTAACCTTTCGAAGTGTGGTTAGAACGCTTGATTGCTACCCCGTTAGGGGTAGAATCGGTCTACGTCACCAAAGTCGGGCTCGGGAGTATGGTTACGCAAGGGGAAGGTATTAGCACCCCCTACACACCTGTTCTTACGAACGGTACCAGATTAATAAAGAGTTTTCCCGAAATAAATGTAATAAGTCTTTAAAGATTACTCCATTTCAAAAGTCAAAAAAATGAAAATACTATATAGTATTCCCTCAGAACCGGGGCAATCCAATACCCCAAAGAGCCAATGCTCTTGGTCGCAATCATCGGGAAGGAAAATCGAAAATAGGATACAAAATACGCTCCCGGGGATTTTGAAATCTATAGGTTTTTTTTTTAAAGTATCAAAAATACTATTTCGGGAGGTTTTTGAAATTTGTTCGGGATTGGAATGATTTTTTCTTGTGCCTAAAAAGATATTTTTGTGATTTTTCCTAAGTGTGAAAATGATTTTTGTGATTTTTCCTGAACTTTCAAAATAACACAAATGAAATCAGTTGAAATCAAAATGTGAAAATATTTTTGGAATTTTTGAAAATTTTGTGATTTTTGTGAATTTTATAGATACAACAATAATATACAAGCGAAATGGAGAAAACCGGGGTGAACCAGTTCGGGAATGATGAGCCGGTCAAACGTTGACTGGTTTGGGGAGAAACCAGTTTAAGGTCTTGGTCAAGACCATTGATTTTTCGGGGTTTTCCAATATTCTTCCGAATACAACAGAATTTTAGACAACAATCATGAAAGTCATAGTTTTAAAGATATGACTTTAGAATGTATTTTTGAAAATTTTGAATGTAAGGAAACAGATCTAACCTTTGCCAAACATGTTGGAAACTTTCTTGGATTTTCTTCAAAAAATTTTAAATGTAAATAAGTTTTAAAGCCTTAAAAATTTTTGAATTTTCTTTGACAATTTTTCTGAATTTTTGTGTCTTTTATGAAATTTCTTTTTTTATTTTTTATGGGTTAAAAAGAAGCTATTTAAAATAAAATAATAAATGAAATAGAATCAAATAAACCAGCAGAGGCCAGTTCGGGAAAGGGGGGCGGAGATGTAACATAGGAAGAGAAAGTTGATTGGTTTTACCTATCGTCTTTTTCTCCTCCGGTTTCCTTCCCTGTCTGTGAATCTGCAGGGGTTGGTCTACAGCCTCTTCCCGAGGGTTGTTCTTGATCTCTTACTCGAGGCATTATGGAGTACCTCTTTTGATGGGGTGACTCGGCACCGGTAGGAAAAGGGATCAATCGATCGCTTGATCTTCTTTCATTTTCCTCTGCTCCAGTCTTCTTTTCTTGTTGGTGAGTCTACTAGGGCCACTCTACAACATCTTCCCGAGAGTTGTTCTTGAGCTCTGATTCGAGGCACTACGGGGTGTCTTCTTCAAATGGGGTGACTCGGCACCGATAAGGAAACGGGATTAGTCGACCTCTTGATCTTCACTCAAAAAAACTAGTTTCACAAACTTATAATAGAAAACTTCAATATTTGAAATCTTCTCCTTACCACCACTAAGAGCTCTCCTCCCTTTGTGCTTGGAATGAGAGGGCTATTTATAGGCTTAGCTTGGGACAAGCATATGAAAGAAGACATAAGGGAGTGATGATGGGGGGAACCAAGTATAGGGGGGAAGAATGATGAAGGGAAATTAGCATGGGAAGAATGGTAAAAGGAGATAACATGACATGTGGTGAGTGATGATGGGGGGAACAAAGTATGAGATGAAGAATGATGAGGAGAATATAGTATGAGAAGAATGATAAAGGGAGGAAACATGACATGTGGTGAGTGATGATGGGGGGACAAAGTATGGAATGAAAAATGATGAAGGGAATATAGTATGGGAAGAATGATAAAGGGAGGAAACATGACATGTGGTGAGTGATGATGGGGGGACAAAGTATGGGATGAAGAATGATGAAGGGAATATAGTATGGGAAGAATGATAAAGGGAGGAAACATGACATGTGGTGAGTGATGATGGGGGGATAAAGTATGGGATGAAGAATGATGAAGGGAAGGGAATATAGCATGAGAAGAATGATAAAGGGAGGAAACATGACATGTGGTGAATGATGATGGGGGGACAAAGTATGCTTGCATGTGACAAATTAAAATAAATAATAATAATAATAATAATAATAATAATAATAATAATAATAATATGAGGGTTCTAGAAGCTGTGCGGAGCCCATCGGAGATGTGTGGGGCCCACGCGCCATGTGGGGTCCACAAGCCGTTTGAGGGTTACAGGAACCCTAGCTAGCAAGGCACCGGATATGTGGATTCGAGCTAACGTAGCAAAGGGGGTAACGTGCATCGGATGTAGGAATCCGAACTAGCGTACCAACAGAGGTGGGGCCCACAAAACATGTAGGGCTCAATGAAGATATGTTGGGGGCCCACAAGCCATATGGGGTCCACGAGCCATTTGAGGGTTATAGGAACCCGAGCTAGTAGGTGCAAGCATGCCAAAAGAGGTAACGTGCATCGGACGTAGGGATTTGAGCTAGCGTACCAGAGGGGGTAACGTGCATCGGATGTAGGAATCCGAGCTAGCGTACCAAAGAGGGTAACGCGCATTGGATGTAGGAATCCGAGTTAGCGTACCAAAGAGGGTAACGTGCATCGAATGTAGGAACCCGAGCTAGCGTACCAGAGGGGGTAACGTGCACTAGATGTAGGAATCCGAGCTAGCGTACTAGGAGAAGTGGGGCCCACAAACCGTGTGGGGCCTAATGGAGATATGTGGGGCCCACAAGCAATGTGGGTCCACGAGCCATTTAAGGGTTATAGGAACCCAAGCCAGCAGACACAAGCATGCCAAAGGAGGTAACGTGCATCGGATGTAGGAATCCGAGCTAGCGTACTAGAGCGGGTAACGTGCACCGGATGTAGGAACCTGAGCTAGCGTATCAAAGAGGGTAACGTGCACCAGATGTAGTAATCCGAGCTAGCGTACCCGGAGAAGTGGGGCCCACAAACCATATGGGGCCCAATTGAGATATGTGGGGCCCACAAGCAATGTGGGGTCTACGAGCCATTTAAGGGTTATAGGAACCCGAGCCAGTAGGCACAAGCATGCCAAAGGAGGTAACGTGCATCAGATGTAGGAATCTGAGCTAGCGTACCAAAGCGGGTAAAGTGCACCGGATGTAGAAACCCGAGCTAGCGTACCAAAGGGGGTAACGTGCATCGGATGTAGGAATTCGAGCTAGCGTACCAGGGAGTAATGTTCATCGGATGTAGGAATCCGAGCTAGCGTACTAGATGGGGTAACGTGCATCGAATGTAGCAATCCGAGCTAGCGTACCAAGAGATGTGGGGCCCACAACACATATGGGGCCCAATGGAGATATGTGGGGCCCACAAGCAATGTGAGACCTACAAAGATGTGTGGGGTCCACAACTGTGTGGGAAGGTTTTGACATGAGGTCTCCTCGGAAAGGCTTGGTTAAAATTGGGGTGTCTACAGCTATACAATTCAGTTCAGTTCAGACTTGTGGTAACCACTCCTGCCAGTAGAGGGGGTGGGAGATGGATAGTCGATGTGACTTTCAGTGTAGAGTTGTAGACGTCCACTTGGTAGTCCGGACCAGGGTGAGGCGGACCTATCATACTTATAGACATTTTTGACTCGGTAGTGGTCGGCCAACCATTGTTGGGTCCCGCCTTCGAGTTGCACAACCCGTCATGGGGGGCAACACATGACACCAGCCAACTATTCATCCTGGGTATATTTCAGTACTACTAGTTACAGAAGATGATTTTATGAACAGTCATGAGAAACAATATGATTTAGTATAACTATGAAATTGTATGTTTATTCAATTATGATATTATCTGTAACAAATCGAAAAAAATATTTAAAAAAATAATTAATTAAAATTATTAATCAATTAATTAGTTAAGCATTATTAATTTAATGTATTAAATAAAAAAATAAAGGAAATAGAAAAAAATTAAATTAAATTAAAATTATTTATTAGTAATTAATTAATTAATTAATTATTATTATTAAATTGAATTAATTAAGTTAAGTAAAATGGTGATTATATAAGGATAATATATATATAAAAGTTAAGTTAAAAAAAAAAAAAAAAAGATAAGGAAGCTAAGAGACCTACGAATTTCAGAGAAAGAGAGAGAGAGAGAGGTCTTGCGCTCCGTCACTCTCCATCTCTGCTTCTCTCTCTCCCCTCATTTCTCGACAGATATTCGACCGATCGGGAAACAGAAGGTGTCGTTGGATTCCTAACTCCGCCACCGACATTTCTATTAGAGCATATTTGTCGTGGGAGCTGCGTAGGCACCATTCTTAGGGTAAGATAATTTTCTCCTAATTGCTCAATTTTTTGTTAAATCTACTGTTGAATCAACGATTAGACACTACCATGAGGTCCTAGTCATGATCGTCGTTATTTTGACATAAGTAAAATTTCAATTGGGTTTTCTAGGCCTCACTCCAAAGTAAGAGTGGGATTTGAGAAATTTGATAATTTGGCTATATTTAAGAGTATAATTATTTATTGGGTATTTAAGAGCTTAGGAAATATTAAAATAATATTTTATTTAGGGTTAATTTAATGGAATTAAGATTTTTGATTCAGGGTCCGGGTGAGCGCCGCAGGTATTTTTCGAGATCCCTGTTGGCGTAGTTCAAGAAATCAGGTAAGGGGAAAAATATATATTAAATCAGAATTTTTATGAACTTAATGAAAAATGAATTATGTTATATATACGTGTATATGTAACAACTCGAATAAAATGGTAGTTAAATAATAAAAGAAAAGGGAAATGGAAGTTGGGAAAGAAGAGAAGCTGCCAAGCATCGTCGACGAACACAGGGTTTCGTCGACGAAGGCTTAAGTGAATTCGTCGACGAACATAGGGCTTCGTCGATAAGAAAATACCAAGAGGAGTTCTGAGGCAGCCTGAATTTCGTCGACGAATACAAGGTCTCGTCGATGAAGGTCGGGCTCGTCGACAAATTCCGCTATCCTATAAATATGGAAATTCGAAAGTTTAAAGCTTCTTTAAGAAGCTAAATTTTTTCCCTCTCTCTCCCCTTCGGTCCTCTCTCCTTTTTTCGTCAATTTCGGGCTAGCTCTTTGCCGGATCGACAATCCGAAGTCATCACAACGCTCTTGGCGGAGTTCTCTCCGAATCTGCTGGAGCAGATCATCGGTGAAATCAAGGTGGAAACCATCCCAAATCCAGGTAAGACTTTTTACTCAATATTTGGATTTGTGACAGTTGAGAAAAGTGTTTTATGCATTAAAATATTAAAGTTTAATATTGGGGGTTTTCGTTTCCAGGGGTGTTGATTGGGAATGTAGGAAATCATCCCTGAGTTGAGGTAAGGCTCTTAAGCTGAATTTGACTTAATGATATTTAAAAGAAATGTTTTATACGTTGAAATACTAAAGTTTAATTCTGTGAGTTTTCATTTTCAGGGTGTTGAGTTAGGAACCCTGTGGTGGCGGGGAAGACTTTCTTAGGGACTGTTCAGGAACCAGGTAAGGGGATAAACTACGCTAGTACTGTTTTGGAAAATACTTATATATATATATATATATATATATTTATCGTTTGATTTATGGAAAATGTATATGTATATATATATGTTTTATATTTGCAAAATACTGTGAAAATGATCGTATGTTGAATATGTGGAAAATCTATTATGTGGCATGAGTAAAAATGTTGTGAAATGCTGTTTTCTTAGAATGTGGATGATATGAATTTTTATGATGGAAAATCGGCGTATGGGCCGAGATGTTTATATATGTGTGTGTGTGTGTGTGTGTGTGTGAATGTGATTTGCCGGCATACGGGTCATGCTATGTGATTTGCCAGCGTATGAGCCGTGCTATGTGATTTACCGGCGTACAGGCTGTGCTATGTGATTTGCTAGCGTACGAGTTGTGCTATGTGATTTACCGGCATACGGGCCGTGCTATGTTAAAATGTGTAATACCGGCGCACGGGCCGATGATTTTCATGATACACGTATATATGTGAAATGATATGATTGATGTGAAAATGAATGATATGAGATATTTATGTATCACGGTTTTAGTATATGTATATGATATCAGAACCTGGTTAGCTTGGTTTAGGCTAGCATTTGCACGGTACCATTGCTATGTGTCTATGGTCCTCGTGATCATGATATCTATGTTAACACCGCTGTACGGAGTGGTGTGAGATTGGATGGTCGATGTGGTTATATTAAGAAGTGTGCTGTTATCGCCCCTGGTGTACGGACCAGTCTAGGTAGACCCATCGGACCTACAGACTAGACTATTGACTTAGCAGTGGTCGACCAACCATTGTCACACAACCCAATCATGTGAGGGTAATACATGACAACAGTCAGCTAACCTACCAGGATTATTTTATGTTATTATTATTATGATATGAGATGAGAAATGTTTATGAGAATGCAGTATGTTCTGCCATATTTTGATATACTTATGTTTTCCAAGATTTGATAAATAGTGCTGAGTATGATATGTATGGTATGTGTAGAACACGGTATACTCATGTTGCCACACACTAGTATTAGTTTATTTCCCTTACTGAAAGGTGTCTCACCCTTAAATTTCATTAACTTTTCAGGAGCCCCAGATAGGAGAGCGGGAAAGACCCCGCTGATATAGAGCAATGGTCTACCCTTGTCGGAAGGGTGAGTCTTGGTAGGGACAGTTAGATTTTTGTGGGAATTGTCTCTAGATTTATTTTTGGGACGTATATACTGAGAGATAGTGTTTGTAGTACTCTGGTATGTGTTATGCACATTACAATGAGATGTATATGATTTTATACTTTCTGCTGCGTAGGCTTCTGCTGTGTATTCTGATGTATCCCTGGTACCCATGAGTCCAGGTGGATGATGACCTACTGAGTTGGATTGTGGGATGTGTAGTATTGATTTTATGCGATGTGTGATGTTGATATTATTATATATAAAATAATATATATATATATATATATATATGAAAATGAGCGGGTCGTGACAGCTTGGTATCAGAGCCTAGGTTGCTAGGTTCTATAAACTTTAGAGTGCAGCAGAAACAATACCAGAGTTTAGGAAATGATTTGAGGTTTTGTTCTACAGTCTGAAAGCAGGACTTCCGTGGTAGTTTCTGTGCTTTTCCTAGGGTGACAATTTTAGGAAAACCATAGTAAGCCATTGTCGGGTTGTGTTCCTAGAATGTAGGACTGGGGATTAGAAATGAGTTGGGAAGTATTGAGATAAGTGATGAGGATAGGTGGATAAATTATGAGGATAGGATTACTGGGTTGTGTTTGTTGTTTCCAGGATGGATCCGGAAGGAAATAGTGTCCATGCCAGTGGCAGTGATGGAGTAGGGCCTTCGGGTGCAGTTAGGACCGACTCTGACACTATATTACGTAGCGTGACTCAGTAGGTTATGGCTGAGATCGCTAGGAGCTCGAAGGAGCAAAGTAGTCCATCTGCAGGCCATAGGTGCACCATAGAGAAATTCACGAAGATGAATCCTCCAGTGTTCTCAAGCGGAGTTGATCCTGTAGCCGCTGAGAACTGGATGCAGGAGATTGAGAAGATCTTGGCTGTACTACAGTGTACTGAGGAACAGAGGGTCCTCTTTGCCACCTATATACTGGCAAGAGAGGCTGAGAGGTGGTGGACTACGGTAAGACTATTGGAGCAGTAGAGGGTGACTCCGATAGCTATGATGTGGGACCGATTTAAAGAGTTGTTCTTTGACAGATATTTTCCAGCTATTGTTAGGGAGGCTAAAGTAGAAAAGTTCCTGAGTCTGAAGTAGGGATAGCTATCCGTCCAGTAGTATGCAGCACGTTTCATCGAGCTCTCTCGTTTCGCCCTATATATTGTTCCTGATGAGGTGAGGAAGGCGAGACAGTTTGAGAGAGGCTTAAGGCGGAGTATATTTAAGCAGGTGGTGCTGCTGCGGATCCAGGACTTTGTTGAGTTGGTTGATAGGGCAGCTTTGGCAGAGGTTGGTGAGCGTCTTGATGTAGAGGAGCAGGGACAGAAGAAGAGATCTGCATCTACTGGTTACCAGTAGGGTCATAGACTGGGTTAGTGGAGGAGAGGAAACCATGCAGAGGACGGAGACAGGAGACAGGAGGACTCGAGGTGCAGATAGGGCAAGGTCCTCCAGTCTGCAGACTTGTGGTAGGAGGCACTGGGGGGAGTGTCGAGCTAGTCGTATGGTGTGCTACCACTGTGGTAGATCGGGGCACATGGTGTGAGACTGTCCTACCTCATCAGATGCAGTTCCAGTGTGTTATCGCTGTGGTAAACCGAGACATACGGTACGAGACTGCCCTACCCCACCGAATGTAGTTCTAGCTCCCAGACCCTACCGGGGAGGTTATCAGGCACCACATGGGGGCCAGCAGAGGAATACGGCTCCAGCCAAGGTGTTCACTTTGATGCCGGGCGAGCCTGAGACGACAGGTGATATGGTAACAGGTATGGTGATTATTCTTTCTTTTAAAGTTATTGCATTATTTGATTCAGGAGCTACACACTCGTTTGTGTCTTTGGGGTGTGTTAAACTATGTGGGGCTGAAACACAGTCATTAAATGTTGAATTGTTGGTATCTACGCCGACTGGATCAGTAGTGAGGGGTAGTAGGGTACTCCGCGATTGCCCAGTAGAGATTCAGGGGAAAATAATGTCTGCTGATTTGATAGTGTTAGATATGCACGGGTTTGACGTTATATTTGGCATGGATTGGCTAGTGGCTAATTTTTCCAGCATAGATTGCCGTGCACGAAAGGTGATATTCAGATCTCTGGGGAAAGCGGAATTTAAGTTCGTAGGGTTGCGAGTGCAATCCTCGCCTTAGCTAGTTTCAGCTATTCAGGCCAGAAGACTACTACTGAGTGGGTGCTAGGGGTTTGTGGCTGTTGTGAAAGAGATGTTAGAGAATGAGTTGAAACTTGCCAGCACGCCTGTAGTGAAGGAGTTTATAGATGTTTTTCCAGATGAGTTACTAGGCTTGCCACCCGATCGTGAGGTAGATTTCTCTATTGATCTACCTTCCGGTACGATGCCAATTTCTAAAGTACCTTATCGGATGGCGCCAATAGAATTGGCAGAATTGAAGAATCAGTTGCAAGATCTGCTTGATAAGGGCTTCATACGGCCTAGTATATCTCCGTGGGGAGCTTCTGTTCTATTTTTGAAGAAGAAAGACGGGACTATGAGGATGTGTATAGACTATAGGGAGATTAATAAAGTGACCATCAAGAAAAAATATCCTTTACCTTGTATTGATGATTTGTTTGACCAGCTCTAAGGTACACGGGTGTATTCGAAGATTGACCTCAGATCTGGCTACCATCAGGTGAAGGTGAAAGCAGAAGACGTCTCGAAGATGGCCTTCAGGACCAGGTACGGGCATTATAAGTTTCTTGTTATGTCGTTTGGTCTGACGAATGCTCCTGTAGTATTTATGGACTTAATGAACAGAATCTTTCACCAATACTTAGACCAGTTTGTTGTTGTGTTTATTGATGATGTACTGGTTTAGTCGAGGAGCTATGAGGAGCATGAGACGCACCTGAGGCAGGTTTTGCAGACACTTCGAGAAAAGAAGTTGTACGCCAAGTTCAGTAAATGTGAATTTTGGCTGGAGAAGGTCGTGTTCTTGGGGCATGTTATATCTGGAGATGGTATTTCTGTAGATCCTAGTAAGATTGAGGCAGTAGTGAATTGGGCTAGACCAAGGAATCTCCAGGAGATTAAGAGTTACTTGGGTCTAGCAGGCTATTACCGTTGTTTCATTGAGGGATTCTCAGCTTTGTCAGGACCCTTGACACGACTGACGAGGAAGAATGTCAGATTTAAGTGGGACAATAGCTGTGAGCGGAGTTTTTAGGAGTTGAAGCAGAGATTAGTCACAACGCCAGTATTGATCATCCCGTCTGGGGGTGAGGGGTATGTCATTTATAGTGATGCGTCCTTGAAAGAACTTGGCTGTGTATTGATGCAGCATGGCAGGGTAGTTGCGTATGCATCCAGACAGTTGAAAGAATATGAAAAGAACTACCCTACCCATGAACTTGAGTTGGCTGTAGTAGTGCACACATTGAAAATTTGGAGGCATTACCTGTACGGTGAGCAGTGTGAGATCTTCTCTGACCACAAAAGCTTGAAGTATTTCTTTACGCAGAAGGAACTGAATATGAGGCAGAGAAGGTGGTTGGAATTGATAAAGGATTTTGATTGTACCATCAGTTATCACCCAGGGAAAGCAAATGTTGTAGCTGATGCGTTGAGCAAGAAATCTAGGGAACCAGTGTTGGCGACTATGGGGACCCAACATTCGATCATGATGGATCTGGAGAGACTTGGCATAGAATTAGTAGAGAGTGATCTTCCAGTATGTATTGCCAGCTTAGTAGTACAGCCTACTTTGCAGGAAAGAATTAAAGCTGCCCAGAAGGAAGATCCAGAGTTAGTAGAGGTGATAGACAGAGTATAGAGTTGGCAGGGGGAGGAGTTCAGTATTGTAGATGACGGAGCTTTGTGGTTCCGTTCTAGATTATACGTTCCTGCCGATACTGAGATCAGGAAGACTATTTTAGAGGAGACTCACAGATCTTTGTATACATTTCATCCTGGTAGTACGAAGATGTACAGAGATCTATGAGAGTCGTACTGGTGGACTGGTATGAAGAGGGAGATTGTCGAGTATGTAGCCCAGTGTTTGACATGCCAGCAGGTAAAGGCTGAGCATCAGAGGCCGGCAGGGCAGTTGCAGCCATTATATATCCCGGAGTGGAAGTGGGATCATATATCCGTGGACTTCGTGTCAGGACTGCCGACGGCGTTGCA
Organism: Malania oleifera; assembly: GCF_029873635.1. Lineage (NCBI taxonomy): Eukaryota > Viridiplantae > Streptophyta > Magnoliopsida > Santalales > Ximeniaceae > Malania > Malania oleifera. The sequence continues at coordinate 32,757,971 of NC_080422.1, forward strand.
TGGCCAGAATGCCATCTGGGTGATTGTTGATCGATTGACGAAGACCGCCCACTTTATTCCTATCAAGATCAGCTACTCCCTCAGTCGTTTAGCAGAAATTTACGTTCAGGAGATAGTTCGTTCTCATGGGGTGCGAGTATCGATTGTGTCGGATAGAGACCCGCAATTTACATCATGATTTTGGAGGAGTTTGCAGGAGGCTATGGGGTCTCAGTTATTGTTTAGCACGACATTCCATCCGCAGTCAGATGGGCAGACTAAGAGGACGATACAGATACTAGAGGACATGTTTCGTGCGTGCGTATTGGACTTTGGGGGTAGTTGGAATCAGTTCATGTCATTGGTAGAGTTTGCGTATAATAACAGTTATCAGTCTAGCATTGGCATGACACCATTTGAGGCTCTATACGGCAGGAGATGTCGTTCTCCTTTGTTTTGGGATGAAGTGTGTGAGCGGCGAGTAGTGGGGCTAGAGCTTGTGCAGCAAGTGTGTGATAAGGTTCGGCTTATTAGGGACAAGATCAGTGCAGTTCAGAACCGACAGAAGAGTTATGCCAACCATCGCCTCAAGAAATTAGAGTTTGACGTGGGGGACCATGTGTTTTTGAAGATAGCTCTGATGAAAGGGGTTATGCGATTTGGGAAGAGGGGTAAACTTAGTCCTAGGTTTATCGGTCCATTTGAGATTCTAGATAAAGTGGGACCGGTAGCCTACATGCTAGCTTTGCCACCTGTGTTGTCCAGAATTCACGACGTATTCCATGTTGCTATGTTAAGGAAGTACGTTCCAGATCCTTCTCATATCATCAGTTATGATGAGTTGGAGCTTAGTGATTCACTGGGGTATGACGAGATACCAGTACAGATTCTGGACAGAAAAGTACAGGAGATACGTAACAAGAAGATTCCTCAGGTAAAAGTTTTATGGAGGAATCATGCGGTAGAAGAGACTTCTTGGGAGTCCGAGGAACAGATGAAGCAGAGGTACTCGCATCTATTCCAAGAGGATTAATTAGATGAAATGTAAGTAGTGAAGTAGTATATTCTTTTGCAGGTACATGTAATGGTTAATTAGTGTGGTATTTTGGTTCTAGGAGAAGTTTTCTTTTGTACATGTAATCTTCCAGGACTTGGAGTGTAACCACGGTATTCCTCCGCCATAAGTAAGGGTAGGTAATAAAATAAGTAGACCATTTTTCCTTAATAAGGGATGACGAGTTTTGTGAACGGTAAATTTCAAGGATGAAATTTTTATAAGGAGGGGAGGATGCGACGACCCGAATAAAATGGTAGTTAAATAATAAAAGAAAAGGGAAATGGAAGTTCGGAAAGAAGGGAAGCTGCCAAGCTTCGTCGACGAAGGCTTAAGAGAATTCGTCGACGAACACAGGGCTTTGTCGATGAGAAAATACCGAGAGGGGTTCTAAGGCAGCTTGAATTTCATCGATGAATACAGGGTCTCGTCGACAAAATTTGTGAAGGACTCGTCGACGAAGGTCGGGCTCGTTAACGAATTCCGCTATCCTATAAATATGGAAATCCAGAAGTTTAAAGCTTCTTTAAGAAGCTAACTTTTTTCCCTCTCTCTCCCTTTCGGTCCTCTCTCCTTCTTTCGTCGATTTCGGGCCAGATCTTCGCCGGATCGACAATCCGAAGTCACCACGACGCTCCTGGCGAAGTTCTCTCCGAATCTGCTGGAGCAGATCATCGGTGAAAGCAAGGTGGAAACCATCCGGAATCCAGGGTAAGGCTTTTTACTCAATATTTGGATTTGTGACAGTTAAGAAAGGTGTTTTATGCGTTAAAATATTAAAGTTTAATACTGGGGGTTTTTGTTTCCAAGGGTGTTGATTGGGAACATAGGAAATCATCCCTGAGTTGAGGTAAGACTCTTAAGCCGAATTTGACTTAATGATAGTTAAAAGAAATGTTATATACGTTGAAATACTAAAGTTTAATTCTATGAGTTTTCATTTTCAGGGTGTTGAGTTAGGAACCCTGCGGGAGCGGGGAAGACTTTCTTAGGGGCTGTTCAGGAACCAGGTAAGGGGATAAACTAAACTAGTACTGTTTTGGAAAATATATATATATATATATATTTATCATTTGATTTATGGAAAATGTATATGTATATATATATGTTTTATATTTGCAAAATACTATGAAAATGATCGTATGTTGAATATGTAGAAAATCTACTGTGTGGCATGAGTAAAAATATTGTGAGATGCTGTTTTCTGAGAATGTGGATGATATGGATTTTTATGATGGAAAACTGGCGTACGGGCTGAGATTTATATATATATATATATATATATGTGTGTGTGTGTGTGTGTGTGTGTGTGGATATGATTTGCCGGCGTACGGGCCATGGTATGTGATTTGCCAGCGTACGGGCCGTGCTATATGATTTGCTAACGTACGGGCCGTGCTATGTGATTTGCTAGCGTACGGGCTGTGCTATGTGATTTGCCGGCGTACGGGCCGTACTATGTGATTTGCCAGCGTACAGGCTGTGCTATGTGATTTGCCGGCGTATGGGTCGTGCTATGTTAAAATGTGTAATACCGGCATATAAGCCGATGTTTTTCATGATACACGTATATATGTGAAATGATATGATTGATGTGAAAATGAATGATATGAGATATTTATGTATCACGGTTTTAGTATATGTATATGATATTAGAACCTGATTGGCTTGGTTTAGGCTAGCACTTGCATGGTACCATTGCTATGTGTCTATGGTCCTCGTGATCATAATATCTGTGTTAACGCTACTGTACGGAGTGGTGTGAAATTGAATGGTCGATGTGGTTATATTAAGAAGTGTGCTGTTATTGCCTCTGGTGTACGGACCAGTCTAGGCAGACCCATCGGACCTACAGACTAGACTATTGACTTAGCAGTGGTCGGCCAACCATTGTCAAGTCCCGTCTTCGGGCCACACAACCCAGTCATGTAGGGGTAATACATGACAACAATCAGCTAACCTACCAAGATTATTTTATGTTATTATTATTATGATATGAGATGAGAAATGTTTATGAGAATGCAGTATGTTCTGCCATGTTTTGATATACTTATGTTTTCCCAGATTTGAGAAACAGTGCTGAGTATGATATGTATAGTATATGTAGAACACGGTATACTCATGTTGCCACACACTAGTATTAGTTTATTTCTCTTACTAAGAGGTGTCTCACCCCTAAATTTCATTAACTTTTTAGGAGCCCCAGATAGGAGAGCGGGAAAGGCCCCACTGATATAGAGCAGTGGTCTACCCTTGTTGGAAGGGTGAGTCTTGGTAGGGATAGTTAGATTTTTGTGCGAATTGTCTCTAGATTTATTTTTGGGATGTATATACTGAGAGATAGTGTTTGTAGTACTCTGGTATGTGTTATGCACATTATGATGAGATGTATATGATTTTATATTTTCAGCTGCGTAGGCTTCTGCTGTGTGTATTGATGTATCCCTGGTACCTACGGGTCCAGGTGAATAATGACCTGCTGAGCTGGATTGTGGGATGTGTAGTATTGATTTAATGAGATGTGTGATGTTGATATTATTATATATATATAAAAAAAATATATATATGTGAAAATGAGCGGGTTGTGACAGTATATGTTTCGATATGGGTTTAAAAATGCCAACCATTTAAATTACGTTTTCTGAGCTTAGGGCTATTTATTAGATACGTATATGCGTAAACGAAGTGATGAAAGTGGAAAGATATTTTCAGGATAATTATGTAAGAAACGAAAGTTATATTTTCAGAATATAAATGTTAAATGTAGGTTGACTTATTTTACAGGAAATATATGTGTATGAATTTTACTGCTAAATTGTGTGGCATGAGTAAAATAGAATTTTGTGTGGAATTATGTTATATATACGAGATGTAAGATATACAGAAAATGAAATGAGTATGGAAATGATATATGAAATATGCTGCATGTGAGTGTTAATGCAATCATGGAAATAACCACGACTAAAAGGATGCCGAAACTAACCAATCACAGCTGAAAGGATGCCGACCACGATTGAAAGGATGCCGAAACTAATCAATCACGGTTGAAAAGATGCCGACCACGACTGAAAGGATACCGAAGCTAACCAATCACGGCTGAAAAACGCCGACCACGGCTGAAAGGATGCCAAAGCTAACCAACTACGGCTGAAAAATGCCGAGTATTTATGAATTAAAATAAAAATGAGTGTGAAATGAAAATGAAATGGAAAAGAACGAAATGAAAATGAAATGTGATGTGTGAACAATGCAAAATGGGAAAAAGTCATATAAAGTGAGACGCTATGAAATGTCAAAGCTGAGATTATAAACAAATGTGTATGAATGAATAATGACAGAAAGAATAATGTATTATGGTATTAGCAGTATTTATGCTAGTAGAACATGTTACGTTTGGGCGAGGTAAACTCTTCGCCTGAGAGCTTGCTGAGAAAGGCAAGTGCCCTGGTTGTATCAGGTGTAGCAGTAGGCTGCATAGCGTGTTAGGGCAAAGGGAAACTACTTGTATGGGCGGGTAGATTTCCCTATTCTTGGGAGCCTTCGTCGGTAAACTTTTGCATGAACTATGTGAATACGAGATCAATTTATCACTTGAGGGCTTACTGAGTAAGGTGAGTGCCTTGGTATGCTTTAACTGTGACCTTTGGGTTGCCTGGGTATCAGAGCAGAGGGGTGCTACTTGTATAGGCGGGTAATCACCCCTATCCTTGGGTAATCTCGTGGGTTAAATCTTTTGCATGTGTTTGGTTAAGATCAGAGAATGATTTCAGAAATTTTGTTAACGATTTTCAAATGTTAAATATTATATTGTTATATAAATTCATGTTACCCACACACTGTTTTAATATATTATTTCTTCCCTTACTGAGATGTGTCTCACTTGAATATGATTTATTTTTTTTCAGGATTTCCTTGAGATCGAGCTTTGAGAGCTCGAGGTGTTCATAGTATTATTGGGAAATAGAAAAAGAAAATGGTATATTTCCATGTTAATTTTGTGGAATGTAAATATTTATGTTTTATATTTTATATTTTATGGCTGTTGAGTAAGGAATGATTGTGAAAATACTAAAATGTTTTGGGAGTTATGTGGTTTATGGAAATGCAGGTGATGGATGATTACTATGGATTATAGATAGGAATTAGTAAACTCTAGTATTATGATATTATATGTATGAAGATTATATTTATGTCCGCTGCGTATATGTTAATTATGGATTGTCAGGGATTTTATTAGGTATAACGCGCCGGACCCGGATTTAAGGGTTCGGGGCGTTACATTATGGTATCAGAGTAATGTCCAGCCGGAAGTGTGATTAAATTCACATCGCCTGGATATGGAAACATTAGAGTATTAGGTTAGGGGTGATTTATACCAAAGTATATGATTGAGTTGTGATAAGGGTAGGAATGGGTAGAATAAGATACGATTAGGAATTCTGAATTGTATTTCGTAAATTTGGGGGCAAAAATCCCTTGATGGTCTTCTGTGTTTTCTGAAGAAGTAGCTAGTTTCAGAAAATCATGGTAAATCCATCGATAGTGATGTTTCCGAGTAGAGAAATTAGAACTCATGATTTGAACTCGATGGTTAGGTTAATTGATTTCAGAGGTTAAGGAAATGATTGATTAGCTAGCAAAATTTCGAGGACGAAATTTCTTAAAGGAGGGAAGAATTTAATAACCCAAAAAAAAATTAAAAAAATTAAAAAAATAATTAATTAAAATTATTAATCAATTAATTAGTTAAGCATTATTAAATTAATGTATTAAATAAACAAATAAAGGAAATAGAAAAAAATTAAATTAAATTAAAATTATTTATTAGTAATTAATTAATTAATTAATTATTATTAAATTGAATTAATTAAGTTAAGTAAAATGGTGATTATATATATATATATATATATATATATATATATATATAAGGATAAGATATATATAAAAGTTAAGTTAAAAGTAAGTTAAAAAAAAAAAAAAAAAGATAAGGAAGCTTAGAGACTTGCGAATTTCAGAGAAAGAGAGAGAGAGAGATCATGCGCTCCGTCACTCTCCGTCTCCGCTTCTCTCTCTCCCCTCATTTCTCAACAGATATTCGACCGATCGAAAAACGGAAGGTGTCATTGGATTCCTAACTCCGCCACCGACATTTCTATTGAAGCAGATTTGTCGTGAGAGCGATGTAGGCACCATTCCTGGGGTAAGGTAATTTTCTCCTAATTGCTCAATTTCTCGTTAAATCTGCTGTTGAATCGACGATCAGACACCACCATGGGGGCCTAGTCGTGATCGTCGTCATTTTGACAAAAGTAAAGTTTCAACTGAGGTTTTCTAGGTCCTACTCCAAAGCGAGAGTGGGATTTGGGAAATTTGGTAATTTGACTATATTTAAGAGTATAATTATTTATCGGGTATTTAAGAGCCTAGGAAGTATTAAAATAATATTTTATTTAGGGTTAATTTAATGGAATTATGATTTTTGATTTAGGGTCCGGGTGAGCGCCACAAGTATTTTTTGGGATCCCTATTGGCGTAGTTCAAGAAATCAAGTAAGGGGAAAAATGTATATTAAATCAAAAATTTTATGAACTTAATGAAAAATGAATTGTGTTATATATACGTGTATATGTTTCGGTATGGGTTTAAAAATGCCAACCATTTAAATTACGTTTTCCGAGCTTAGGGCTGTTTATTAGATACGTATATGCCAAAACGAAGTGATGAAAGTGGAAATATATTTTCAGGATAATTATGTAAGAAATGAAAGGTATATTTTCAGAGTATAAATGTTAAATGTAGGTTGGCTTATTTTATAGGAAATATATGTGTATAAATTTTACTGCTAAATTGTGTGGCATGAGTAAAATAGAATTTTGTGTGGAATTATGTTATATATACGAGATGCAAGATATATAGAAACTGAAATGAGTATGGAAATGATATATGAAATATGCTGCAAGTGAGTGCTAATGCAATCATAGAAACAACCACGGCTGAAAAGATGCCGATCACGGCTGAAAGGATGTCGAAACTAACCAATCATGGCTGAAAAATGTCGACCACGGCTGAAAGGATACCTAAATTAACCAATCATGGTTGAAAAATGCCAACCACGACTGAAAGGATGCCGAAGCTAACCAACCACAGTTGAAAAATGTCAAGTATTTATGAATTAAAATAAAAATGAGTATGAAATGAAAATGAAATGGAAAAGAACGAAATGAAAATGAAATGTGATGTGTGAACAATGCAAAATGGGAAAAAGTCATATAAAGAGAGACGCTATGAAATGTCAAAGCTGAGAACATAAACAGATGTGTATGAATGAATAATAACAGAAAGAATAATGTATTATGGTATTAGCAGTATTTATGCTAGTAGAACATGTTACGTTTGGGTGAGGCAAACTCTTCGCCCGAGGGCTTGCTGAGAAAAGCGAGTGCCCTGGTTGTATCAAGTGTAGCAGTAGGTTGCATAGCGTGCTAGGGCAAAGGAAAACTACTTGTATGGGCGGGTAGATTTCCCTATTCTTGGGAGCCTTCGTCGGTAAACTTTTGTATGAACTGTATGAATACGAGATCAATTTATCACTTAAGGGCTTACTAAGTAAAGTGAGTGCCCTGGTATGCTTTAGCTGTGACCTTTGGGTTGCCTAGGTATCAGAGCAGAGGGGTGCTACTTGTATGGGCGGGTAATCACCCCTATCCTTGGGTAATCTCGTGGGTTAAATCTTTTGCATGTATTTGGTTAAAATCAGAGAATGATTTCAGAAATTGTGTTAACGATTTTCAAATGTTAAATATTATATTGTTATATAAATTCATGTTAGTCACACACTGTTTTAATATATTATTTCTTCCCTTACTGAGATGTGTCTCACCCGAATATGATTTATTTTTTTCAGGATTTCCTCGAGATCGAGCTTTGAGAGCTCGAGGTGTTTATAGTATTATTGGGAAATAGAAAAAGAAAATGGTATATTTCTATGTTAATTTTGTGGAATGTAAATATTTATGTTTTATATCTTTATATTTTAAGGCTGTTGAGTAAGGAATGATTGTGAAAATACTGAAATGCTTTGGGAGTTATGTGGATTTATGGAAATGTAGGTGATGAATGATTACTATGGATTATAGATAGGAATTAGTAAACTCTGGTATTATGATATTATATGTATGAAGATTATATTTATGTTTTCCGCTGCGTATATGTTGATTATGGATTATCAGGGATTTTATTAGGTATAACGCGCCGGACCCGGGTTTAAAGGTTTGGGGCGTTGCATTATCAGTGTTTTCAGGCATGTAATATGTAATGTATATTTATTATAGCATGCAAATATTCATGTTGCCACACAACTGTATTTAGTTTATTTCCCTTACTGAGTGGTGTCTCACCCTAGCTTTAAACCGTTTCAGGGAACTCCAAAAGACAGGGGGACCGAGCTCCGCCCCATTGAGGCAATTGTTCTACCTTGCTAGAAGGGTGTGTTTTGAACTAGGGTCAGTAGGTTTTTGATGTAAGATCCTAGTAATTTTTTGGTGTTTTATAAAAATATGGTGGAATGTAAGTAACTTTGGTATTGTATTTTATGGTTAGGTGAATGAAATTTATATTTATTGCTGCTTATGTGTCCGCTGCGTATGACAAGTGTGTCCCCATTACCCATGGATTCGGGTCAACTTTGCTATATCATTAGTTATTGGTATCAGGGCATTCAATGTGGTTTTTTATGCAGTAAACTAGGCAGGTCGTTACATTTTCAGTTGATGCTCGAAAACCGACCGTTCAAAATAAACCTTTTTCAAACCTAGGATATATGTTATGCTATTTTGAGTAAAAATGAATGGTGGGAAGCTTGGTTTTATTTTATAAACCAAATATCCTATGTTTTCTTGGTTGCCTACGGGCTATGTTCAAATATTGAAACTTGTGTGGCAAGTGAATGATATGTAGGTACTATTTTATAGCCGAAAATGAGAATGTTTGTGAAATACTGGAATTGTTTATGAAAACGCAAGGATTTGTTATGATAGCCGCAAGGGCCGGGATTATTTTTAGCGGCTGTGAGCTGAGATTTATATGACGGCCGCGAGGGTCGGAGTTATGTTTTAACGAAAGTTATTAAATGATAGGCGTTATATGAAATGAGTTTGAAATACAGTTTTTATTACTTAAATTGCATGATATGCTCTAGGAACCCTGAGGACCAGTATGTTATGAGCATGGTACCGTTGCTAGAGATTTTGTATGTGGCTATGTGCACCCACACTATTCTAGATAGCAGTGTAGGGTTGTTTCAGCTAATTAACCTCGGTAAAGGGTGTACCTTCCCTGAAAGCCCAGAATTTAAGGATGTGGTAGGGCAATTGGAACCATGCAAGCAAGTTTCAGATGCCTGTGTAGTTGGAGTTAGATGCAGATGTATGTTTGACTTAGTCTGGGTTGATCACCCAAGGCTTAGTCCAACCTTCGGGCCGCACAACCTGTGCCATGGGGGAAGTAAATGACGTTAGTCACAAGGAATGTCTTTTATGCATATCTGTAAATTTATGTAAATGATGTTATTTATTTACTGAACTATTATACGATGGAAACAAGGCAAACATTTTCAACTATATAAAGTTAGTACGATGTAAAGTAACTATTTTTGGTTAAATGAAGAATTGATGTTTTCTGTAAACACCAAACGCATGCTGACCACACACTGATATTAACTTAATCTTTCCTTACTGAAAAGTTTCTCACCCTAATATACAAATTATCTTTTCAGTACCATCTCAAGGTTGGGTTTAGTGTACTCTGGGGCAGGTTGATAGCCAAATAGATTTTTGTGAGTTTCTGTAAGAACTTTGTTATATGTAAGCTGGGTTAAGGCCCTGAGTATGTATTATGGTTGTATAGACTGAGATGGGTTTTTGTTTTGTATTATAGGTTGTAGTATGAATATTTGGAAACCTACATGTATAAAGGAAACTTAGAACTCTGGTAGTGTATGTTTGGAGAATGTTCCATTATTTCCATTGCATTTTTTTTTTTATGATGTGAAAACTAAGGTATAGTTCCAAGAGGAGGGTGAATTGGATTTAAAAATTTATTTTAATTCTTTTTATTGAATTCTTGACTTCTTGTTGATTTATTAAATACACAACAAATACTTTCAATCCACAACCATAACACAAGTATTTAAACAAACAAGTTACCAATCAATTTTCCGATCATCCACAATATTCAAACTAAGATAGAAGATTCAACTTGTGTTTGTTTGTAGCCCTGTAGTTAATGAATTTGCTTTCTTAAAATGAGGTGCAGTATAAAATCCAATACTCTTTCCAAAAACTTAGACTTTAAATAAACTTTCAGTTTAAAGAGTCTTTGAGTGTTTCACTAATCAACGTACTCCCTTACGGTTTCTGCAAAGAATGGATCAACCAACGTACTCCCTTTCGGTTTCCAAAATCCCAAAAACAAACTAAGCTTAAGTTTACTTAATATAAAATCCACATAGTGTTTATGATTAATGAATTTAAAACATCCACGCAGTTTATATATATGTTGTAAGTAAAAAGAGTAAGCGAAAGAGAGAGTGAGACCATGGTTTTTACGAGGTTCGGCTTATAACCAGCCTACGCCCTCGCCTTTGGAAAACCACCAAAGGATTCACTAAAACTAGTTCCTTTTTTGGGCGGAACAACACCATTTACACAACACTCCTTCGATTAGGCTAGAGCCCACCTCTCCAAACGATATACCCTCGTTTGGTCACTCCTTCAATTAGGTTAGAGCAGAACCTCTCTAAATGATATCCCTTACTTAGCCAATGATCTAACAATCCTAGAATCATCACAATCTACAAGAGATACAACAAATATATGTGTACAAAGAGTGCTCTCACAAAGAGCTGATTAGTACAAGTTAAATCTATATACTTCAATCAAATTTACAATATAAAATACAATTGAAGCTCAAAAGAGATTTCACCAAGTTTTTCTTCTAAATGAGAATCAACAATTCATAAACACGGAGAAGGATTGATTAGTTGCTTCCAAAAAAAAATATCAGTAATTCAGATGTGCAAAGATGAGAGCATGAGAGCTTTTAAGAGTATAAGAGTTTCAGCTTTGAGAATTGATTTTCAATTGCTTGGTATAATTTAATTTGAAAAACCATGTATTTATAGAGTGATTTTCCTTGTCTCCCAAGTTGCTTGGAGTGTCTCTCAAATTTTAATAACTTTTAGATTTTAAAAACTAATTTTTAGAATTTTCCCGTTAAAGTTCAAAATTTAAATTTTCATAGGGTCAGTTGGCTGACCAGGCGACTGGGTGGGTGTTTATACAGGGTCAGTTGTCTGGACAAGCAACTGAGAGCTTTTTGTCTCCCAAAAATTAGTTCTATTAACTAGTCAGTGGGCTGACTGAACACAGGTTATTATGGTCAGTTGGCTGACTAGACAATTTGCTGAGGTGCTGATAACTTCAATCCCCCTTCAGTATTTTAGTCATAATTTTTTTTATACAACTCTAAATTAGTTGATATTGGTATCAAAAGAAATCTAAGAGAAAATATTACAAATTTCATGTTGAATATTTTTTAAAATAATTAGGTTTTGATAGAGAAAATTGCTCATCAATGCGGATGTAGAAAAATTAACAGAATTTGGAAAATTTCCGTTTTAGTGCTTTTCATTCCAAAAACAATTTTAACCTTTTTGAAATAACTTCTGACCTTATAAAAATATTTTCCAAGTATTTTAAAAGGTATCTAGGTTCAAGAAATTAACTTAAGAGCTTCTTGTATCTATTTGAAATCGAATGAAGTACTTACATAAAGACTTCTTAGATTTTTTGACATTCTTAAACACTTAAGTCTTCATACTTTGTTTTGGCCTTTCTTCAAGCTTTAATATCAAGTTTATCCTGTCTTTACCCTTTCTTTAAGCTTTAATATCAAGTTCATCCTCTCATAGTTGTTAAACTTTAATATATCATCCATGCCTTTAAGTATTCTTTAAGCTTCATATGATCATGTTCCTTTGGAATATAAGCTTCAATTGATCCTTGTGAGTACTTGACCTTGGTTTCATATATGTGAGATCTGAAATATCATCATTCAACCAAATATGTTAAGTTCCACTTGTTTGTTAGCATCAAAATAGGATGTTAAGCCTTATAGAGCTAACCTGATGATTATGGCATCAAGTACTCAGACGTCACTAAAGTAGCACCCTGGGCCCACGTGGCGGGTTAGGGCGTTACATCACATGCCTCCGAGGTAGGCAAAAAAACTTGGAAGTGACTACTCCGATTTGGGATTTACTGCCACATGCCTCTAAGGTAGCCAAAACAACTTAGAAGCGACTACTCAAATTTAGGAACTAATGCTACATGCTTTCGAGATGGCCAAAATAACTTAGAAGCAACTACTTGGATTTGGGAACTAATTCCACATGCCTCGGAGACAGCCAAAACAACTTGGAAGCTACTACTCGGATTTGGGACTAATGCCACGTGCCTTCGAGATAGCCAAAACAACTTGGAAGCAACTACTCAGATTTGAGAACTACTGACGCATGCCTCTAAGATAGCCAAAACAACTTGGAAGCGATTACTTTTATTTCGATGTCACAAACATGTTAGAATTGACCCTAGTCAATTTAGACCTCATATGCCTAATTTGGCACTTGAGTTTTGAATGAATAAAGTGCCTAAATTTTGAAACTCATTTTAGTTCTAAGTGTCTAACTTTCAAATTAGGTGGATACCATCAACTTCGACACATCCACTTCAATGTCACGGTATCAAAATTGACCACACTCAAATTGGAACTCAAATGCTCAATTTGGATACTTAGTTCCAAAATGAATTAACTAATTTTAACTGTGAAAGCTAAAACTAATAAGGGAAACCGGTAGTGACAGTTTAGTTTCAAAATAGTCAGTACCAAGACTCATTGAAATGTAATTAATCAGTATTGGTAAAACCAGTAGTGACCAATGCATATTTCCTTACTAAAGACACTAGTAGTGATGATTGCAAATTGTCATTAAAAATATTAGCTAAAATTTTATTTATAAAAAATATATGAAAAACATTAGTAATAGAGTTAAACCATCACTACAAATATTATTAGTGACCCACCAAATTTTCATTACAAAAATGTTAATAGTGATGAATGTTGTCGCGACGTCCCGGGAGCGCGTGTGCCCCGAGCGGCGAAATAAAAATTATTTTAATATTTTCATGGAAAAACATGGAATGTCGGAGTCGCCACTAACCTTTAGTGTGGTTAGAACACGTGATGACTACCCCGTTAGGGGTAAAATAGGTCTACATTACCAGAGTTAGGCTCGGGAGTTCGGTTACGCGAGGGGAACGTACGAGCACCCCCTACACGCCCGTTCTTATGAACGGTACCTAATTAATTTGAAATTATCGCTAAGTTAATCTAATAAGTCTTTAAATTACTGCTTTTTGTGAATTTATAAATACTTATGAAAAATAAATAAATATATACATATATTCCCTCAGAGCTTAAGGTACGTGAAACCCGAAGGCTCATACCCCCGCATTAAAATCATAGGGATAAAATCGAAAATAATTTACAAAATACACTTCCAAATTTTGAAATTTTCTAGGGTTTTTCTAAGTTTAAAATACTAGTTGGAAGGTTTTTTTGGAACTAAAAAAAATGATTTTTAAGTTTCAAAGTTGTTTTCTCCTCCTTTTTTTTTATTTTTTTGATTTTTTTTTTTTTTCAATTTTTACGTATCAATCAAAATCTTTTTAAAATTGTCTCCTATTTTCTATTTTTATAATTTTCAATTTTTTCTTTGAAATTTCCAAATAGCTAAATACAAAGAGCAAAATGTACTACTAATACTATAAATCCTAACCGTAAATTATATATCATAATAATCGAAATCTCAATATGAAATCTAAATGTTAATAATCATCGAACTTTAAAATACTATAATCTAGTATGGAATAATCCAACCCTAGAATTATGCACTTTTATAGACACGTAAGGAGACAGAACAGATTATGGAAACCGTTCAATAATAAATCTGCATAGAATAGCACATAAATAATAAATACTCATGTCATAATAGTAGATATACTAACCATAATAATAATCTACCCAATAACTTAAATGACACTACCTGGGGCACTACTTTTTCCTACATAACATGGTACCTAATGATAAATTCCATAATAAATATAATAATAATAATAATATAATAATATAAGAATAATAATACCTGAACAAGTTTACTAACATATAAGCATAATAACAAAGCCATAATATTATATATACTAACACTACCAATACCATAGTACTCATATAACTGAATATACACAAAATGCCAAATATAAGCGGAACAAAAATAATATAAGTACTTAATTAATAATATAATACCAATATCTCATAAATATATACATTTAATAAATACCAACAAAAAACATATTAAACATAAACACAACGTTTAATCTATCCATATAATAACAATATAACATACTAATAACTAAAAAAATGGAACTTTAAATATTAAACCGACCAATATATGTCTATGTATGTATATCGTGGGTGTGTGGTGTATGCAGTGTATGCATGCTTACTCAGGAAGGAGGAGAGTTAGCACAGGGGCTACCGTTGTGGTGATGCTTGAGGCCGGCCCGAGCTACTGAGGTGGGTTCCGTAGATCCTGGACTGTTGGGATATTGTTTGCCGCAAGGATGAGTTAGGGTCCTCGGACCAGTGGGGGCTCGCTGGAGGGACGCTCGGGACTTGTGTTTTCGAGGGTTCTACCCTTGCTGGTGTGGAGAACCTCCGGAGGTTTGCAGAATCGGGCGTCGTGGGTCGTGGCCGTGAAAAAGTGTTTGCAGAGAGCCGTGAGGCTCTGCCGGACGTGGCTGTGGGGGGGCCCTGGTGGGGTTCTGGCCGTGGAGTGTTGTAGAGAGCCCGTGAGGCTCCTCCGGGAATGTGGCTGGGCTGGGAGGTCTCTGGTGGTTGGGCCGGAGGCTGCTGGAAGATGAAATACAGGAATAGCGCGGGCACGGCTTCTCTGTGGTGGCTATGTTGGGATTCGTCTGGTGATGCTGGCAGATCTGTGGGAATGGAGGAGATGGTGTGGGCAAAAGGGTGGCCGGCAGCAGAGCAGAGGGGAGAAGGAAGAGAAGTTGAAGAAGAAGAAGACGAAGAAGTTGAAGACAGCGGCTAGAGTTGCCCCTGCTGCCTGTGTGTGGTGAACCAGAGGAGAAGCCAAAAACAGAGTTTTTTTTTTTTTTTTGCTGTGCTCTGCCTGCCTTCCCGGTGGAGCCTGTGCTATATCGGCAAAACCAAGGAGAAAAAGGGGTGGGTTTCCGCTCCCAGCCTCTCCCCTCTTCTTCTTTTTTATTTTTTATTTTTAGTTCCCTTTTTTCTTATATACCTTATGTAATAATATATATAAGTATAATCCTAATAAGGGTATGAATATATAATAATAATAATATACATATAAAATAATAATAATAACTAATCATGCTAACTCTTAGGATAAATAATAATTAATCCTAATAAAATATCATAGCACAGGTAAAAATAAGATAAGCAATAATGATAAAAATACTAAGTAATAATGATACTTGAAATAATAATAATAAAAAAATCTATAAATAATAATAATAATAAATTAAAGAAAACTATAAAAATAATATAAAGATAATAGAAATAATAATAATAATAATAATAATAATAATAATAAACAAAAACTATAATAAAAAGACTAAAAATACTAATGACAACAAATATATAATAGTAATAACAACAATAAATAATAATAAAATAATAATAATAATAACTAAATACTAATAGAAATAATACTATAATAATAATAAATATTTAAAAATAACAAGGTTAACAATGAAAATACAACATAATAATAGTTGATATAATAAAATATTGGGGTTTGGGTAAAAATGGGGTGCCTACAGCTGCCCCTCTTTGCAGACTTGTTGTTTCAAAATAAAAGTAGGAAATCTCCTACGTTATTTGTAACAACAAACCTGCAAAGATAAAAGACGCCGCTTTTGGAACCGGGTCCCGAAAGTAACAAAGAGCCAAATGTTTCGTGAAAACCGATTTGCATTGAGCTTGATATCACATGAGAGGTGACTTGTAACAGGTGTAGGAACCCGTTCTATAGTTCACGATGGAGACTCGCAATCGGGTGTAGGATCCGGCTATAGTTTCATGGGAGGTTACTCGCATCGGGTTAGGAAACCGCGAGCTATAGCTCATGGGATGTTACTCCGCACCGGGTGTAGGAAACCTGATCTATAGTTAATGAAAGTGACTCGCACCGGGGTAGGAACCCGAGCTATAGTTCAATGAGAGGTGGACTCGCACCAGGGGGGGGGGGGTGTAGGACCCGAGCAACTAGTTCATAGAGGTTGACTCGCACCACGTGGAGGAACCCGAGCTATAGTTCATGAGAGTTGCTCGCACGAGTGTGGGAACCCAGTTATAGTCCTGGGAGGTGACTTGCACTGGGTGTAGAACCCGAGCTATAGTTTCATCCATGGAGTGGACTCGCACCGGGTGTAGGTAACCTGAGCGATAGTTCATGAAGAGGGTGACTCGCCCGAGTGTAGGAACCACGAGCTATATTTCATGAGAGGTACTTCGCACCGGGTGTAGGAACCGAGCTATAGTTCAGAGAGGTGACTCGCACCGTTTGTAGGAACCCGAGCTATAGTTCATGAGCGTGACTCGCACCGGGTGTAGGAAACCCGAGCTATAGTTCATATGAAAAAAGACTTGCATCGAGTGGAGGAAACTCGACTATAGGTTCACAGAGGATGACCTCGCACTGAGGTAAGGAACCCGAGCTATAGTTCATGGGAGGTGACTCGCATCGGGTGTAAGGAACCCTATCTATAGTTCATGGGCGGTGACTCGCACCAGGTTAGGAAACCCGTCTATAGTTCATAAGAGGTGACTCGCAACCCGGTGTAGGAACCCGATCGATAGTTCATGAGAAGATGACCTCGCACTGGGTGTAGGAACCCTGAGTCTATAGTTCATCAGAGGTACTCGCACCGGTGTTAGAAACCCGAGCTATAGTTCATGGAGGTTACTCGCACCGGGTTAGGAACCGAGCTTAGTTCATGGGAGTGACTCTCACTGGGTGTATAACCCAAGCTATAGTGATGTAGTAATCACTCAACATTATGGGACAAAGGTTGGGTGGATAATGATCAAAAGAGATGTATGACAAGATGAGTATGACTAGAATGCATAATTGTATGTCTGCTGTCTACTGTGGTGCCAGAACATGGGATATGTTGCTACATGTTTTCTATGAATGCATAAATGTTTGTAATGAATGAAGGAAATGCCTGAGTCTTTCCTTTTCCCCCAGTGCGTCTGTTATCAATAACTCTCTTTCATCTTGTGGCCATGTTTTTGATACTTGCCCGACACTTTGAAATAAATCGTAACTATCTTGGTCTCAATTTTTCTTAATCAATCCAACCATGGAGAAAGACGATTGACTTGGCTAAAAGGAAATTCAATTAAAATCTACCCAGGTAATGGATCTACACTACACCCGATAATGAACCCTGTTTGCTTATTCAATGTTAGGGAAGGCATCTGACCGATTTGACACGACAATTGCTCATTGAAAATTCATCGTAAAAGCTCCCAATTTCATATGAATGTCACCAACAACCTCCTCGTATTCCTGCCTCCCATTTATATCGATTGTACACCAACATTTCAGTTTTCATGAAAGCTCCTAATCATGGATCTAAGTCATTTTGCTGATTCAGGCTGAAACAGGAAGCATACTAGCGAACTCTTTTGATTACCCTCATTCTCGAGACTATGAAAAATGTTTTTTTTTTTTTTTTTTTCCGAGAAATATCCAACCATGCAATTGTGACATCCTTTGCTACATCAAAAGATCATAATGTGCAAGATACTAGTTTACCTACCAGCTTAAATGTTAGTTCAAAAAGGGAAAACTTTTATACAGTATTCCAAAGTCGGAAGCACATGCATGTTTAAGTTTTGTCAGTGCTTGATCCTTATTTTGACTGATTTTTCCCCCTTTCGTTGATGACCACCAAACATTTCTTTCTTCCCTCCTTTAGCTATTCGTTGTGAACCCCTGTAATTCTCCAAGTTGAACTATTGCCTTCAGGTCAGTTCATGTTTGATCTCCAAGATGGTTCTTTTAATACTCGGACGAATGTAGGCTTGGTAATATAGGTTTTTTTGAAGAAGAGTGAAACTGTGGCTCGAAAATCCAACAATAATGAAAACATTTTTCTGCCCCGTTTACTTTGAGGCACTTTGTTTTGGCTTTGACCGAACTGTCCTTTGAACAAGCTGCCTACCTACCTTTTCAGGATCACTCCTTACGCAGTTCAAACTCGTCATTGAGTTGGACAAATCATTAGAGACAACAATGTATACCAATCTGTCAGGACTTTCATTTGGACTGTAATATAGCTAGTGTATGGGTTTAATAAAGAAAGAGTTAAATAAGGCTCAAAATCATCACTTTCATCAAGGGAACTTGGTCAAAGATCGCATGCGTAAGTATGTCCCTTATTTTTTTTCTCTTTTCCTTTCTTCGTTCTCTTTCCATTTGCTTTTACTTCTGCCCTTTTGTTTTTCTCTTTCATGAGGGTTCTGTCATTTTGTTTTGGAACTTCTTTGGGACTAATCCTTTTAAATTGCCCCAAGGTGGGGTGTGATCCTTTGACGGGTTAATCAAAAATTAAATTTCAGCTCACAAGGGATTTTGCAAGGATCTTTTTTTTGTTTCTTTTGGGTAGCAGAAGATGGCCTGCATCATTTCGGGTAAGCAATTGTTGTCTCATATTATTGCCAAACCCTAAAGGACCATACCCAAGGTTATTTTGTGAACTGAGCTTTTGAAAAATATTGGTTTATCATTTAGGCTCACTTGGTTCCAAATGGTAAAATCCTTATTTGGTTTTCTTTTACAGAAAGCAGATCGGCCAATTATGGCCATCTTCTTTTATCTAAACATGGTAATGAACAGTCATCATCTTATTGAATTTCCGTGGAGAGTTATAGGGTTTCTAAGAAAAATATTTCTTTAGCGCATCTGAGTTCGTGGGTTCACCAGATCGGCTCCATCCATGTCTGAAACAATAAGGCACCTCCTGAAAATGCTTTCTTTTTACAACTACGGCCCCTTTATAATTGGGTCCCCCTTCCTCGAGGGTCATTAGGAATTGGTACAATCCTTTTTAAGACTAGATCTCCTTCTTGAAACCGTCGAGGACCACCTTTCTTGTTAAGGCTCTCATCATTCTCCTTTGATATAATGTCCATGACTATAGCTGTCAATCTTTTTTCTTTCAATTAGATTCAACTGTCATATCTCGATTGCGCCCACATTCGGCGTCGGTTAAACTCTGGTTCTTTAAACTCTTAACGATGGGAATCTCAACTTCTTATTGGAGTTACGGCCTCCAGTCCGTACACCAAAGAGAAAAGGGGTATGCCCCTGTGGTGTTCGAACATGTTCCGGTAGGCCAATAAAGCAAAAGGAATTCTCATGGATGCCAGTCTGCTATAGTCTTGTCAGTTTTTTCCAAAATGCTCTTGATATTCTTATTAGCCCTTCCACGCTCCATTCATTTGGGATATCGATAAAGGGGCTGAATTTATGATGTTTGACTGAACTGACTGCATATTTTGTCATGACCTCGTTGTTCAAGTTTTTTTGGCATTGGTCTGATATTATCCTTCTGGGATCCCTACCTGCAAATTTAATTTCCTCTCCTGATAAACGATTGATTACACTTTGGTGACAGAGAGTTGATGCCGCTTCTACCCATTTTGTGAATAATCAATGGCCAGGAAAATATCGATGCCGGCAATTAACTGGCCTTCGGGGTTATCGGTCCAAGCACATCCTGCCCATGCTGAGAAAGGCCAGGTGTAGACAAAACCTGGAGTTGAGTGGGTGGGACTTGTAGGCCGATCTTCCAAGATTTGACACTTATGGACACTTTCAAACATATTCTATAACAATCCCGTTTCATGGTTTTCCAATAGTAAATCCACTCCTTAACGATGTTTCGGCCAATGAGTGACCTCCTTTGCATGGGTCCCCCAAACGGGCGTCATGTACTTCCTGTATGATTTGGTCTTGCTCTTGCACTCCAGCACCGTAGGAGGGTCATATCACATGGTTCCTTTTTATACAGCATCTCCCCATCTAAAAGAATCCCATAGCTAGCCTCCTAATTGTCTTCCGGTCGTTATTAAGGCTCCCTATGGGATCCTCCTTCCATTGAATGTATTTTTGAATATCAAATGAAACCATGGCTTTCCATCAGCTTCTTCCTGTTCATTATACAATATGCTGGCTCCTATGCATCCTTATTCGAATGGGTTTCATCTCTATGCCGACTCAACCTTAAATAAAGCCGCCATGTTTGCTAGCGCATCAGGGATTAAATTAACTCTCTCTTGGTAAATGGCGAAAAACTTGATGTATCGAATTCTGCATAATTTCTGAATGTACTCCTGATATGTATCAACGTGGAATCCCGGTTTTCCACTTTCAGGCAACTGATAAATTTAACCAAAGCGGAATCTCCGTTACAATCATTTTTTAAATTAAATGCCTCGGTCAATAGCTGCTTGTAAGCCCAATACGCACGCCTTCATACTCAGCTATATGATTGGTACACGGAAGGTGAGTTTGGCTGTGACTGGGTAATAGTTTACCCTCTGGTGATATGAGTACAACCCCTATTCCATGCCCCCATACGTTGTTGCCCCGTCAAATAGCAACTTCCACCCAACATTATCTTCCTTTTCTTTTGATCATGAATCATATCTTGATCCTGGAAGTCAAACTCCTGGGTTGGTATCATTAGCAGGCCCATCACCAAATATTCCTGCTATAATGCTCCCTTTGATGCTTTTCTCTCGTTACATATGTAATATCATATTCAGTCAAACCATTTGCCAATGGCATCCGCCTGTTACTACTGCGGTTTCTTCTTTCTCAAAACATCTTAATCGTATCCATTTTAGAAATCATCCACTTGTGTAATACGGCTTGTCTTGCTTTAATCTGCTAACACCCACCCAAAGCGCAACATGTCTTCTCCAGGTTAGGAAAAAAAAAGGTTTACCCCTAGATTCGTATTCCGTGTAACTTTTTGCTTAGATAATAGATGGCGCGCTCCTTTCTTCAACTCATCGGTTGTCCGAACACACACCCCATGGAATTCTTTATAACTACTAATATAATATATAGAGGCCTTCCATTTACACAGGGGGAACCAAAACTGGAGGTTCAATAGATTTCTTTTATTTTCTCAAGCTTTCTGACAATGCTTCATTCCATTTTTCGAGTTATCCCTTTCTTTAGCAGCTTACATAAATGGGCCTCGCAGTAAGCACAGTCAAGCTGAGATATAAATCAGGCTATGTCAGTTAATTTTGCCTAGGAACTCCTGACCTCTTTTCGTTTTGTGAACTAGGCATTTCTCTGAATAGCTTTTATTTTATCTGGTCTACCTCAATCCCTTTCTCCTTACATAAATCCCAACAATTTCCTGAGAAAGCTCCGCATGACATTTTTTAGATTTATTTCATGTTGACATTTTCATAGCCTTTTAAATAGCTTCTTAAGTTCATCCCAATTGCTATACTCATCCCGAGACTTAACGTCATGTCGTCCCATATACTTTATCTCTTATGCATCAAGTCATGGAATAACGTTACAATGGCCTCTCCTACTAGGTTTGCCCCTGCATTCTTTAAACACCGAAAGGTCTATAACCTTGGTTACAAAGGTCCCTATAAGGCGATAAACGTGGTCTTCTCTTTATCTTCTGGGGCCATCTTAATTTGATTATATCCAGAAAATCATCCATGAATAAAACAGGTCATGTCCCCGCCGTATTGTCTACCAGCACATCTATGTGTGTGAGTGGAAATTATCTTAGGGCTAGCTTGATTCAAGTTCTCGATAGTCAACACAGACTCCTCACTTTTCCCATTTTTCTTCATTATTGGAACACATGGCCCCACTCCTGAATATTGGCTACGTCTAAAAAACTGCCTCAACTGCTTCTTGTACCCTCTTCTTTTATTTGATCAACATATCTGGCTGGGCGCATCCTCCTCAATTTTCTGTTTTATAAACCGGTTTGCTATCTGGGGAAATGGGTATTTTATGTTTTACTAAGTCTGTATCCAAACCCGGCATGTCCGGACATGACCATTGCGAAAAACATCTTGGGTAAAATTCCTTCAGAAGGTTTATCATTTCGCATCTTTCTCTTCCTCCGCACCAGTGCCCCCTATAGTTTACTTCTTTTGTTCCTCATTAGTCCCAAAATTTTATTATGACCGTGGGGTCCACAGCTGGTGAAAGTTTGCTTGTTCATCGGATTTCAAACATTCTTTGCATTTTCAGGTTGATAAGTTGGTTTCCTCCCTCTTCTATTTCATCCTCTAGGATTAAGTTTTCAAGTTAACAAACATCATTTCTGGCTCCGAATACTGTATGATTATTTTTCCCTATCCCTGCATAAAACAAAGGTAAACAATTTTTTTACTAACTGATCCCATGATGCAATAAATGTGAAAGAAAGCATACTTGTTTTTATGATTAAAAAGAACAAACGGTCCAAGGCAATAATGTCCACGGATTTACAAAAGAAAGCAAATGAGCAAAAGCTATTACATGAAGGAATTTGGGGTAAATCAAAAGATGTCAGTTCTGGATTCTACTCATTAGTCCATGGGGTAGATCCATCTACTTGCGTCATTCAATTCATGTGTGGGGGTCCCCGATTCCAAGGCCATATGCTCATCTGTTTCAATTTCTCTTCCTCAAGAGTGACTTGATTGCCCTTTCGAAGGTCTGATTCGTTTGGCGGGACTTCTACCCCCTCTACCCCCCCATTAAATCGGTACTTTCTCTTCCTGTGCGCCTCTCGATTTGGGTATTCTTTTTCTCTTTGCTTCCTTCTTATGGTCCAGCTAAAGTAGGAGTAATATCCATGGCCGTATCTCTCATTCATGCCTTCCGTCACAATGGCATTGCGATGCCCGCTGAAAGATACTTCCCCAACCCTTTTCCTGGGCAAAACCCGATTTTAAAATCCTTCACAGCAGCCACCATAAACGGTGGAAGAAGAGATCCGAGGTTGAGGTGATAAAAGATCCCTCCATTATAGGAATGACGTTGATGTCTCAAATGCTCGGAATGAAATCTCGGCTCTTAGCTGCTTCCCCATAGGAGTGGAAGAGAGGTTTAGTAACGCATTATATCGTCCTCTCCATACACACATACTATTTTTATCCCCCTACTACAAATTTCACTCGCTGATTGCACAGATGATGGAACTGCCCCTGTATTATGTATCCACGGCCTTCCCAGAGACAACTATATAGGTGTACTATCCATGTACTTGAAAAGTGATATTGGAAGGTTACTGGTCCAATCCTGAATGGGGAATGGTCAAGCTACCCTCCTTACTCTCTCTCGGTTCCATCGAAGGCCACGCTCCACCAAATTGGTTTTGGTGTCACATAAGACGGATCAATGGGTAACCTTTGCATGTAGTCATTAGCATAACATTGAGGGATGCCCCATTATCTATCAGACTCGAGAAACATCATGTGATCCTTACTTTGGTGGATATTATGCAGCGCCTTGTTTCTGCCCCTGGCCTTACCTGGCGGAATTTCTTCTCAGTAAAAGTGATGTAGTTGGAGGCTTGCCAGACTTCCGATCCAATGAGTGAATTTATCGATGCTGATAAATCTTGGGGAATGTAGGCTTGATTTAAGAACTTTAAGTAACGCCTCCCGATGGGTTCTCGAATTTAGTAGAAGTGACAAAACAGATATTGAGCCGGCATTTTCTTTAGTTGGGGTCCCACATGTTGTATTCGCTATGCTTATTATCTTTAGGAATTCTTCGGCCTTCTCCATTGATATTGGACTTTTCATTGCCTTGTTCTGGTTCCCCTGCATTTTGCGATTTTGATTTAGAAGAACTGGCATATCAAACCTACACTTCGGTTATCCCTTTTATACCTTCATATTGATTGTTCTTCCTCGACATATACCGCTTCACATTCATATTTCCCATGGGTACTGCTTGGTTACTTTTGTATGGGAATGGCCTGGGAGTAGAGTCACCAAGCGAGCTTGTGCTTCCTGTGTGGGAATGGCCCTTGTTCATGGTGGGTAAATGAATGGTTGATTAGTGCCCTAATGATATAACTGGACTATTTTCCCCAATGACTGCAATCTCTCCACTCTTGCGGGTACAACCGATCTTCTACAGCCTTTATTTATCCCACCATCTTTTGGGGGGAGAAACATTCTAAATTTTTACCCACTGTTTCACAGAGCTTCCTTCTTAACTCTGACATACAAGGTGCATTGGTAGGGGCAAAACGGCCTCCCTGCCCTATTTGACCTGCAGCAATAAGTTCTTGAATCACCAATCTAGAGCATTTGTTTCAAAATCCCCTTCATTCGTCCTTCCTCTATCAGTCCGACAGGGTTCACCCCATGATGGGCAAAGGTTCCTTGATTCCTGGGTGTTTATCATCAAATGCTAGCCATCCGGCTTCTCTTCTAGTGGGTGAACCTTATTTGGGGAAGGCCCCACCAAGCTCCATAGTGCGCCCGCGCCCGGGATGTGAGCGTGATACCACACTTGGCTTCAGGGTCATACCAGTTGTGAGGGTCCGTACCGACCGTTCCCGATGACTGAACGAAGTCCTTTCCATCAAGTGTGGAGGGGAAAATTCTGACGCAGTCATTGGAATAGATACCTTCTCATCATTGCTTCTCCTGTTGCCTCTATCATGTTGTTTTCGCACATTCGGTTGGGCGGGCATGGTCCCCGGTATTAACACTTGGGGTCTTGCGCCTTATGAACTGTCTGATTGATAGAGGGTTCGAAATGAAATTCTCCTCCGAGTCCCTTGGCCCTGCCTCTTGATTTGTGGCCTTCGAACCATATGGACCTTCCTTCCTCTTCTTCTTGCGTGTCCCACTTCCTTGCCTCAGACAGTCTCCGCACGATAACTTTTTTAGTTTTTCTTCGTCCCGCTGGAGGCCCCGTCTCAATCCTCTCACCATTAAAACGAGGTCCATGAAATCATGGGGGTTGCCCCTAGGAGATGCCCAAGTAAGATCCTTTCAACGTTTCACAAATAGGTAATAGGCTTCCCTATCTTCCACCGGAGGATGTAACGTGGAACCGCATGTCCCTCCCCTGCCTCCACCCTATATGCTAGTCTCTAAATGTTTCGGGTGGGTTTCATTTGGCAAACTCTGCAGGTCTACGATCGGGTGCCATATTCTATAACATGGAGTATTGACTATGAAAGAGAGCCAGATCTTTCCATGTGCGGATCCGAGCTCGGTCTTGGTGAATATACCACCTGAGAGCTGCCCCTGTCAGATATCTTGACAATGCATCATTAGTCGCTCTTCATCGGATGTGCCCCATTTTTCATTTTTTGGCAATACAGGCGCAGGTGGTTTCGAGGACAATTAGTTCCACCATCAATTGTTCAAATCTGGTATTTCTGTATTTCGGTGGCAGGGTGGCCTTTGGCATAGGCACAGGTCATTGGGATCTACGAGTCGAATGTTTGGATCCCTCAATAGCTTCAGCGTTCCGCTGGCCGGTCGTAACGACGGGCAGTTTCAGATCTTGTTAATCCCCAATCAGAATCACTATGGGGGAGTCCCCACCACTGGGAACCCTATGCTGGTACATTAGAAATAACGGATGTATCTTGGGCATCGAACCCTCCATGAATGCAAGGGGGTTTTTATTGGAGCTGACGTTTGTGCTAGCCACTGGGGGGAAACCCTGGAGGATAATGGGGGTCCCCTATCCTGGTCTCCCCGTCTCTCCGGATCATTCGGTCCTGTACTGCTTTCCTTTGTTCGGTCAATATTCTAGATCTGCTCATTTTTTTTCATTAATTCTTCTTGTCCTTGCTCTATGCCCAAGACTCTACTTTCCCTGTTCCGTACTCATTGCTTTGGCCCTTCTCCGGGTATGGTGTGATGCTGACAGTCTCAATGTTGCTTGCTCCAGAAACAATTCTGTGCGAGGCACTTGCAACCAAACCTTTCCCTTTGTTAAACGTGAAATCATAGGTAGATGCATGAAATGCGATGGTCCTTTTCAGGACCTGTGTAAATGTCACTAAATATAAACTCTGATGGCACCTATGTACTCCAACAAGGTTCAGAAGAGATCATCATCATTCCTAGAAAATAAAATCTGCTTGCATTAAAAAGAACCCCCCCTTTCATACAAAACAAATCCAACCGAATATTAAATCAAGATTGCTCCTGATTGCCAATCTCCTGCGTTGTGCTGTGTCGTCGTTTTGTATGCAACGCCCGGAAACGTTGCCTCTCACAGTAGCCCAGCCCCCCGCTTTCGTTAGCGCGGCTCCAGCGTTTCCAGAACTTGCATGATACTGGCTGCGCTGCTTAGTCCCTGGCCTCTCCAGTGCGTGTAGTATAAGCAGGATTTCTTTTTACTTTCGGTATGGGCATCTTTTAACATTTGAGATTTCCGTTCAAGTGCTGCTCAAAGCCTTCGTCTTTCCTTCCTTAGAGCCACAACCTCTTCTTCTGATTGTATATACCGAATCCTCTGTCACTTGATTTCCTTGTGATAGACAGAGACTAGTGCCTCCTTTTGCTGATTCTTTACTTTTGCTCTTGCATCTCCCTTTTCTGCTGGGCATGGATCCCCTTGTAGCTTCAATTGCATGCATGCGCTTGGTGATTTAACATGCTCAATAACAACTTCTAGGATTCTTTTGAGTTGGGGGTTTACTCGGTTTTCCCGCCATACTTCATAATTTCCTTAGACTGTGGCAATTTCATCACCCAGACCTATTAGGTGCACATGTTTCCAAGCCACCATGAAATTTCTAATCTGATTTTGAGTGTCTCCTATTTCATATGCGAAGTCCGAGTCGGCTAATCCATGAGTCATAGGCACAAACTGAGACGCTCCCACTTGCCTTCTTGCCATCAAAGGAGCGTATGCTATTCCTCCCCATGGACCTAATAACGGGACCCATAGGAAGTTTCCACATTGATACATCATATTGGAATGGTTCATCCATGGCACTTGCCAAACTAATCCCAACTCCCTCAGTTTGTGTAATTTTTCATTCCAGTTAGCCTTGCTCCATTGAACATTCTGCTGAGCCTCCTTGAACTCGGCTAAGGGGATTCGAAGAGCTGAAAAGGTGTTACGGTACCCCCCTTGGTTACTTGGCAGGTGACTGGTGAACCAAACATAGAGTAATGATACACAACATTTCAGTCGTTCCTGACCCTTGCTTCTGCACTTGTTAAGAGATCGAAAGGTTTCTGCCAAAATCTCGAAAATCGGATTAGCCCCATTCTTTACTTGCGCCACAAAAGAAATAGTGGATCTATCAATGGTCCCTAGTTCTTTGGGAAATACAATTAGGCCATATATGGCCAATGCGAACAAATGTATCTGAACCTCTTCACCTTTCTCTTCTTCCAACAACTCGTTCAAGCATTTCCAAGTGATCCTTTTGCTTTCCCCTACCGTTCGTTGAATCTTGACCCTAGCAAGGTTATACAACTCCCCTGCTAAGGAAATCCTAGAATCAGGCACATAAGTACAGGAGGGTGATCGCTGTGTCATCAAATGCAGTAACGAGGTGTACTCTTCAATTGTAGGAACCATGTCGATTCCATCTATCGTAAAACATGTGTACGGAGGATTCTAAAAGTCCACCAATGCCTTCACCATCTGAAGATTCACCGTTATGTGTAACAAGAAACCGATATGGCCATATAACTGTGAGAATTCAAAACGGCGTTGCGGGGTCCAATCCTTCTAGATAGTTTTTAGTTCCTCCCGGGGGTTTGACTGGGTATATAAGCACACTTTGGCAGGTAATTCCACTTTCGATTCCTCGTTCAAGCTATCTCCCCACTACTTTTGCTGTCTTTCAGAATACAACTGTACTACGGACTCGGTCTCCTGATAAACAACAGTGTCCTCCATGACTGAATCTGATCTCTTCCAAAAACCTTGGGAAAGTAAATGGGATGCCTATATGGATGCAATATGTTAGCAACATTATCATATAATTCAAAGCAGAAACTTAGGATGTGACTACCAACTTATTGGAGATGACTATGCCTGCATGTTTATGAAATTGAGCATGGGATGCATGATTATAAAATGTGTGAATGCATAAGTATTTAATGCATGACCATGGGATGCAATGTGTATTTATGTATGGGTGTACTTAGTGCAAAAATACATACAAATAGGATATGAACATATATGCAACCTATTGTGCGTAAAATTATGCATGAATGCATGGATGCAATGTAACCTAACTAATTACTTTGTCAGCATTCTAGGAAAAGTCCCACTAATGAGAGATTTCAAGATTACGACAATCATTGATGGGCCACAATTTCAATTCAATTCTTCTCTCAATCATTCTTTTCCTTGATGAAGGTCCATGTACCTCAGATTCTATGAAAGGTCAAATTATGATCTAAGGTTGGGGTTGACCCAGGTTAGTCAACCCACTAGATTTGTTCAGTACGGGCTTGTGGACTTTAGCGTGCACTTGGGCCTCAAGTATATTAAAATATGGGCTTCAATATATTTCATGATGGGATCATACCCTAGTTTTAAAAGGACTTGGGCTTGGATTGCTTATAAAATATTGGCCCGGATTTTGGGGTAATAGGGCTGAAGCCCATTTTTGGAAAACTGGGTTTGACCCCTTTTGGAAAATTAGGTCTGGGCCAAATTTTTACTTAGGAAAAGATTGGGCCTATACTTGTTATTTCTCAAAAAATTAGGCCTGAGTTATTTGAAAAGGGTTGGGCCGACCCATATTTTAAAATGCTTGGGCCAAGTGCTTCATTTTTGAAAGGATTGGCCTTTGTCTCATTATTGGGCTTTTTCTGAATATTGGCTAAGTAGTATGTAAGTTTAAAATGGATGCAAAATGTGTGATATAATACAAAGTGTCTCACAACATATATACAACATATTATACATGGAGAAGGATGTGGATCCTGTCCCGACCCAAGGTAGGTATGTATATACAAGGTTTTTCATGACTCTATCCTAGTTAAGGGAAAACTATGGACAAGTACGTGTGGGTAGGCTCTAATCCCTATTGACAAAAAGGTCCCCAATTTGAAATTTCATCCTCCCCCATAGGGGTCCGGACAAAACTCGCATTGAGTGGGGTGGTTCGCGAGTCCCATCAAGCTTAAGCTACGAAGGGACAAACGCTATTACACCCCTATCTAATCTTAGCAGGTAAAGCTCGGGTATAAAGCGTGAAAGTATGTGAATTCAAACTTTAACCTAATCCCGCTATCCCCACATTTATTCACATGCTATAAACAATATGGAAACATAATATCTACCATTAATATATATATTCAAAAGATAAGGAAACACAATATATGCAATTAATATGTTTATTCAAAAAAAATTTGGAAACCAAAAAATAAGGAAACAAAATATTTACGATTAGTATACAAAATATTAATATGCTTATTCAAAATATCTACAATAAATATGCTTATTCAAAATATTTGGAAACAAAATATCTACAATTAATATTCAAAAAATTAGGAAACAAAATATTTTTAATTAATTAAGGTTATTTACAAATTATGTAAGTAAA
Source organism: Malania oleifera (assembly GCF_029873635.1). Lineage (NCBI taxonomy): Eukaryota > Viridiplantae > Streptophyta > Magnoliopsida > Santalales > Ximeniaceae > Malania > Malania oleifera. The sequence goes on from NC_080422.1 coordinate 32,787,770, forward strand.
ATGTTTACAATTAATCAAAGTTATTTACAAAGTACAATATTCACAAAATAAGGAGTAATTAAAAGATTTATTAAATTTGAACTTGGGATAATTTCTAATTAATTAATGGTTCGACTTTCTAATGTCCCCAGCGGAGTCGCCAAGCTATCGCGACGTACCGGGAGCGCGTGTGCCCCGGGCGGCGAAATAAAAATTATTTTAATATTTTCATGGAAAAACATGGAATGTCGGAGTCGCCACTAACCTTTAGTGTGGTTAGAACACGTGATGACTACCCCGTTAGGGGTAAAATAGGTCTACATTACCTGAATTAGGCTCGGGAGTTCGGTTACGCGAGGGGAATGTACGAGCACCCCCTACGCGCCCGTTCTTATGAACGGTACCTAATTAATTTGAAATTATCCCTAAGTTAATCTAATAAGTCTTTAAATTACTCCTTTTTGTAAATTTATAAATACCTATGAAAAATAAATAAATATATACATATATTCTCTCAGAGCTTAAGGTACGTGAAGCCCGAAGGCTCATACCCCCGCATTAAAATCGTAAGGATAAAATCGAAAATAATTTACAAAATACACTTCCAAATTTTGAAAATTTTCTAGGGTTTTTCTAAGTATTAAAATACTAGTTGGAAGGTTTTTGGAACTAAAAAAAAATGATTTTTAAGTTTCAAAGTATTTTCCTTGCCTTTTTTCTATTTTTCTGATTTTTTATTTTTTTTCATATTTTTACTGTATAAATCAAAAATATTTTTAAAATTTTCTCCTAATTTTCTATTTTTTATAATTTTTCATATTTTTCTGAAATTTCAAATAGCTAAATAAAAAGAGGAAAAATGTACTACTAATACTATAAATCATAACACGCAAAAATTATATATCATAATAATCGAAATCTCAATATTAAATCCTAAATGTTAATAATCAATCTAACTTTAATACTATAATTTAGTATGGAAATAATCAAACCCTAGAAATTATGCACTTTTATAGACACGTAAGGAGAAAGAACAAGATTATGGAAACCGTTCAAATAATAAATCTGCCATAGAATATGCACATAAATAATAAATACACATGTCATAATATTAGATATACTACCATAATAATAATCTACCACAATACTTAATGAACTACCTGGCGCACTACTTTTCTACATAACATGGTATCCTAATGATAAATTACCATAATAAATAATAATAATAATAATAATAATAATACATTAACAAGGTTTACTAAATATAAGCATAATAACAAAGCCATAATATTATATATACTAAACACTAACAATACCATAGTACTCATAATAACAGTGAATATACACTAAAATGCCAAATATAAGCGTAACAATAATATAAGTACTTAATAATAATATAATAACAATATCTCATAAATATATACATTATAATAAAAATAACAACAAAAAACATATTAAACATAAACACAACAGTTAATCTATCCCATATAATAACAATGATAACATATAATAAATAAAAAAAACTGGAACTTTAAATATTAAACAGGACCAATATATGTATATGTATGTATATCGTGGGTGTGTGTGTATGCAGGAGTGTATGCATGCTTACCAGGGGCTTACCGTTGTGGGTGATGCTGGAGGCTGCCAGAGATACTGGAGGGTGGTCGAAGATCCTGGATTGTCTGGGAGATGGTTGGCCGCAAGGATGATGTTGGGGTCTCGGACCAGTGGTGCTCGCCGCAGGGAACTCTCGGGACTGTGTTCAGAGGGTTCTACCCGTGCTGGTGTGGAGAACCTCCGGAGGTTGCAGAAGCTGGCGTCGTGGGGTCGTGGCCGTGAAGTGTTGCAGAGAGCCGTGAGGCTTTGCCGGAGCGTGGCTATGCTGGTGGGGTTCTGGCCGTGGAGTGTTGCAGAGAGCCGTGAGGCTCTGCCGGAATGTGGCTGTGCTGGGAGTTCTCTAGTGGTTGGCCGAAGGCTGCTGGAAGATGAAGACAGGAAGAGCAGCAGGGCACGGCTTCTGTGGTGGCTATGTTGGGATTCGTCTGGTGATGCTGCAGATCTGCGGGAACGGAGGAGATGGTATGTGGCAGAAAGGTGTGGCCGGCAGCAGAGCAGAGGGAGAAGAAGAAGTTGAAGAAGAAGAAGAAGACGAAGAAGTTGAAGAGCAGTGACTAGAGTTGCCGCTGCTGCCGTGCATGTGAACCAGAGAGAAGCAAAACAGAGTTTTTTTTTTTTTGCTGTGCTCTGCGCCTGCCTTCCCCGTGTGTAGCCTGTGCCTATATAGGCAAAACCAAGGATGAAAGGGCTAGGGTTTCCGCCCCCAGCCTCTCACCCTCTTCTCTTTTTTATTTTATATTTTTATGTTTCCTTTTTTCTTATATACCTTTATGGTAATAAAATATATAAGTATAATACTAATAGGGTATGAATGATATAATAATAATAATTATAATAGTAAAATAATAATTATAATAATAATGCTACTATTAGTAATAAATAATAATGAATAATAATAAAAATAATCATAGCAAGGTAAAAATAATAGCAATAATGATAAAAAATACTAAAAGTAATAATGATAATGAAATAATAATAATAAAATATATATATATAGAAATAATAATAATAATAATAAAGTAAGATAAAAATAATAAAAATAATAATAAAGATAATAGAAATAATAATAATAATGATGATAATAAAAATACTAAAAATAATAATGAAAACAAAATAATAATAATAGTAATAACAAAAATAAATAATTAATAATAAAAATAATAATAATAATAAATAAAAATACTAATAATAATAATAATAATATTTAAAAATAACAAAGGTAATAATAATGAAAATAAAAATAATAATAGTGATATAATAATAATAATATTGGGCCTAAGTAAAAATGGGGTGTCTACAAACGTAATTTGTCATTATTAGCTAAAAAGAGTTATTAATATGTTGGCACCATGATTAGCCAAGAAAAAAGTTATTTTAATGATGAATTTATTAGTGAACATTTATGAAAGTAACGGTGTAATCCCAAGAGGGGATTAATTGGGTATTTTAAAAATTATTATGCGGAATCTCAGTTTATTTTAAACCTTTTTAAAATTTACCAATCACAATCTCCCACAAATATCAAACACAATCAACTAATCAGCGACAATACTATACCAATACACAATCCTACGTATATATAAACTGAAAAATACAACAGAATTTTCCCAATAAATTCAGAATATACACAGCAGATTATAAAAGTGCAAAATTTAAAGAGATAGGGAAAGAAGATTGAACACCGAATTTTTTACAAGGTTTGGCTTACTGCCTATGTTCTTGCCCCAAGCAGCTTGCTGTGAGGATTTCCTTTAGCCACTCCGTTTAATAGGTGGAGTACGCCTCTCTACGTTGGAAGGTGGAGACCCCTCTCTAACAAAAACATCCTCTCGCTAGGCAACGATTCTAATCCCAAATCATTCAATTGCATAAACAACAATAAGTTTGTTTGTACAAGTAAAACTCTCTCACAATAGAGCTGGATTTGTACAACTATAAGCACTATATACTCAAAACATAAATATGAAATTGAAGCTCACATAGATTGCAAAGGGATTCTAATTGTAGAATGAGAAATTCATAGAATCTAAATCAGAATTTGTTTAGGGCTTTGAGCAAAATGCACAACAACTTTTTCAGAGTTTGAATCAAGAGTATAGCAAGAATTTCAATGTGTATGTGCGAGTATATGTTGCCCTAATGTGTAAAAATCATCTTTATAATAGAGTAGGAAAATTCTTACCATTTTCCCCAAGTTTGGAAACCATATCTTTCGATTTTGGAAAGAAATCAGCGTTGTTAGAAAGTTTAAAACATATACTTCAGTCACCAGAACCACATGATCAGTCGCCTAAACTATTTTAAAATAACACTCCAGAATAGGTAGTAGTAGTTCAGTCGTCTGACCCCAAGAGTTCAGTCATCTAACCCTGTTTTGATTTCTTTTTACACTAACAGTAGCATATCAGTTGCTTGAATATTATGCAACACAGTTTTTTTCATATTTTGAATCCAAAACTTGTATATATTAACTTTGAAAAGTATTTTGGACTTTAAAAAATTAGTTTCCAAATTCTAAATCAAGTCTCTCTAAGTCCAATATAAATTCCTAAGAGCTTCAGTCACAATATTGAAGTTTAGAAGTATTTATATGAGACTATAAAAATAAATACACTTAAATCCTAAGTCTTCATGTCGTATAACTTTAACATTGTCCAAGCTTGATCAACACTTCAATAAGCTCATATTCTTCATGACTTGTAGCTTTAAGTTAGGCTTCATTCAATCTTTTCCAAATAGAACCATTGTACTTTGTGAAACATATGATTCCTAAAATTTAACTTGAAAGCACAATTAATAACCTTAATTTGTTATCATCAAAACGAGATTAAGCCTTGTTAGGCCAATAATTTATTCATCATTATTGATTTAGTATTAGTGACGAATTATTTTTTTCATCACTATAAGTGCATTATTAGTAAAAAATTTTGGGTGGTCACTAATTCTTTCGTCACTAAAAATGACATTTTGTAATATGGGTGGAGGTTAGACTTGAAGAACTTCTGAGATGGGATCTATCCTTAGTATGGTAAGATTGGTATGGAATCGAGATGAGAATTTTGTGTTGGTTGCTCCTTGGACTCAATCGAGACGAGTTTTGGTTTACCTTAATGATCGTGTGGCGAACATGCTTCTACACTTTAGTAAGAATTTGGGTTTTAAGAGATAAGGCTATAAATACAAATTCATGTCAAGGATTGAGAGTTGGGTTCTAAGAGCGTGTTAATCTCCTGAAGCATTGGTATGCTAGTTGATTGTTAGTTTACGGTTGAGCTACAGTCTTGGATGTGAGAAGTTGCAGTAGAAATCTTAGTATGGTTCTTATAGGAAACTCAATTTGGGTTTGGATTTGATTCGAGGCTAACAATTGTGTGTTTAGAGATGTTCCATGAGTGTCTTGGATCAGATTGGGATCAAGTCTACCATTTGATTAGAGACATTTTTGGCTATTATAAAGAGCTCTAGGTTGTGTTTGTCGCTAAAGACTTCTATTTTGTGGTTCTGCGAGTATAACTAGTAGTTGGATTGTGTATGTTTATCAACAAGGATGTTGATAAGATTGAATGGGGAAAATGTTAGGGTTTTAAAGTTTTACGACCTTGACACATGATTTTGTTATATAATTTTGATTTGGAGGGAAGATTAGTTAACCTAGATGCAATTATGCAATTGTCACAGGATAGTTTTGACACGTCTCTATGACATTATGGTTGGTTCGAATAGTACTAATGGTGGTATTTTCGAATCTAAGATTTATTATCATTAGATCTTTGGTGGTTACTTGTATGTAAATGAGAATAATTTGGAGACATGAATTTTGGGGGAACTCGAGGTGAGTGGCCTATCTCCCCTGGTATCCTATTAAGTATTAAGTCAGCACCCTGAGAAGCGCTTAAAGGTAGGCTCTTGACATCCTTAAGGGGTGTCCTAGGCTTTAGTGTGGGATTAAGAGTTCCATAGATGATCCATTTGGGAATGAGATCATGTTGTACTCTTAATCTAGAGGTTTGGGTGTTCGCCCTTCTTGGTCGTCAACTATACTATTGGGTAGTGTCATCCAAGATCCCAATTATGCTATGGGAATGAGAGTTGCTCTTAGTGCTAGTGGAATGTGAGTTATTTATTTTACTATTTTCGTTCAAGTTTCTTTATGATGACCTTAGTTTGATCAAGTATTGTTGAGCTACGAGACTTGACTACTGGTTAGACACTTGAGTATTTCCTTGGATAAGGATGAGTATGACCGGGTTGAACTTGGTGTAATCTTGTCGCTACACGAGTATGACTCCTTAATACTTTAGGAGGATATTTGGTAAGGGGGATTCCTTTTAGCGATTGTGATCTCCAGGTCCGTGATAGTAGCTCAGCAACTTGGTAATAAAATCTCATCAAAAGGAGCTTCAATAGTGGTCCGCATTAGATTGTGATCTCCAGGTCCGTGATAGTAGCTCAGCAACTTGGTAATAAAATCTCATCAAAAGGAGCTTCAATAGTGGTCCTCTAATGCGTTAATCAATTCATGACCTTAAGGATCGATCTTTTGAGCATTGCAAAGCTTAGATTATATTATGTCCCTTTTAATTTTTATTTTTTCCTCTTTTAGGTATCCTTCTTTAATTTAGTGGTATTAGAAAATATGCCTTTGCTTGAATGTGGGAAGTGATCAATGCTCTTTTTGGGCATTTTTTTTACTATGACATATCAATGGTGTCTAGTTAGCATTTTCCTACTTCATGGAATATTAAGTAACGTGGCTAGTCTATCTATTGTGCTACTTAACCAATTTAACATTTTGGATGTGTCTTTAGTCTAATTGAACATGTTATTTAAAAAATAATAATAAAGTGTTTTAATGTAAAAAATTATGTTATTTTAAGCATGTCGAAAGTGTGTGTGTGTGTCTATATATATATATATATATATATATATATTGTCAAATATTTAAATCATTTAATGTTTTGTTATTTCTAGTAGCAACTTAAGATAAATTTAATAGATCTTATATTATTCAAATTTTATATTTTTATTTTAGTACAAGATTCTTTATTTGGCATATAATTCTTTAATCAATTGATTAAGTTACACATTTAAAATATTATAAAATTTTTAATTTATTTTTAGAGAGTGTATTTTAAACCTATGCACAAGCTTTCTAATACGTGATATTTATTAGGTTAACAGTCTAATCACATTAGATTTTAAACAACTAATTATAATTTTTTTTTTGTGATTTATAATTATAAATTATAAATTTAAGCCATACTTGTTCGAATAAAATCACCATGAGTATTTAATTTATTTTTCTTTCTCAAAAATCGTAAAAAATCATTCTTACTATTCTTTTTTAAAATTCATTTAAGAACTAATTAAGAGCATGTTTAGCTGTAAAAAATAGTTTTCATATTTCATATTTTTTTTCTTAAAATTAAGAATTACAAAAAAAAATCTTATTTTTAGTTATATAAAATTCATATAAAACATTAAAAAATAATAAAAAGTTATGGCATTGACCACACTGTTCATTAGCGGACAAAATAATTTTATTTTTCAAATAATTAAAAAAATGCACCTTTTTCCGGTTTTTCTAAATTTGTATAGAACAATTTGAAATTTTTTTTAATTTGTGATATCTTACATAGTTTTTGAAAAATTTAAAAACAATTTATGGTCTTGTAAGTATTTGAAAATCTAATACTAAATTTTTGCAACTAAACAAATTTTTTACTTTTTAATATTTTTTATACAAATCTCGAAAAATAAAAAAATAATTTGACATTTTTATTTTTAATTTTTGAAAAAAAAATAGAAATATAAAAATAAAAATAATTCTATAAGACCCTGAATCTATTTTTATGCCCGTTGGAACCAACCTACTTCCTTAAAAATAGAGTCCAATTTGATTTCCTCTCATCAATTTATAGCTGAACACATAGGCCTTTGGACATTTCGGCCCAAACAAATGAAAAGCTGAAAGAACATCATACTTCCAAACAAATTAGGAATAGACAACTTTGTCTTGGGATGAAATCGTCCAACACAAATCATTCATTAAGCATTATTGCATTTTCCCTCATAGGCATTTTCCCCCCATGTGACTAATACTCCTCCATCAAGATAGATATCAATGAAAATTTATTTAATTAACTTGACAAAAAATGAAAAGTGTTTGATGAATTAGAAAATATTTAGAATCCCAACTCACTTGTAGATCCTTCTGTTCCGTAAGAACGAAACAGGTGATTTTATTCTGATGCACGGTTGAAGACAGGATTTTTGGATTTTTATAGGACATTCATACCGATAGGGCTTGCGAGGTTTATGCTAAAGGTATGGAATCAGTAGTGCGTCTAGGACTTGAAGTTAGGTGTAGACCACGTGTTTGTGCCATAAACGAGACAACTCATGTTAAAATTTTTCTTATTTATTCAGACTTAGATGCTATACTGTTCATAAAAATCATGTTGGTCTAAGCCTATTACATATATATTATTAATGTTTTTTCAGTTGAGTGGGGCCTATAGCGCACACTCAAATGAACATAAACTCACTCTTGTATCAAGTAGAAATCATAATATAGAAGTAGAAAAATAAGTCAATGCCTAATGGATGACTTGTGACTCACTCGTTCAAATTTAATATATATTGACCTATTTATAATCATATCAACACAAACCCAAGCTATTTATTTAACAGGTTAAATTGGTTTGATCGAATACCCAACTGGTTACTGTTTAACAATAGGTGCTTTCTATTAAAAAAATTCACATTTATTGAAATATTTAAAAAAAATTATATAATAAATAGTCAAAATAAGTGTTGTTTTTTTTATATTAAGTAGGTACTTGTTTACAACCCATTAACTAATTGGGTTTTGTGTTTTAATTTCTACTCATTTATAGATGGGTTAACTCAACCCGTTTAAGTCCCTCTTGTTAACGGTCCAACCCAAGTCCAACCTATTATTTTGTTGTGCAGACTGTAGGAGGGGGTTCGATCGCCTTGACTCAAAGGATGGTGACTTCGCTGAGATGGGTTTCTGTATGCAACATTCATTAAATGCATTGCAACTATACCTCTTTTTACTCCAAAAGGCTTATACGTGAATGGTCAGGTTTAATTCATAGTTTGTGTCTGAGCTTGGTATGGCTTTAGGTTTAGGTTTGAAATATGTTTACTCTGAGTTTGGGTGACCCTTTTTGGTTGCCAACATATTTGGAACAAAGTAAAGGAGAACCAAACCATTGGTTCCTTACTTAACATTTTAGTTTAAAAAATAGAGTCCTCCCCTCATTTTAGTTTTTGAAAAGGTAAAGTAAGAGAAACCTTTTAAAAGAGATTTTTGTATGGGAGTACAATTGTGAATAGGGAAGGTAAATCTTTAAACCCTTTTCAAAATAAGGTTCAAGTGGTTAGCACCCTAAAGCACCCATTTAGGGATTGATAACCGAACTTACCTTATGTGAATGTGTTTCTTTTTTCGAAGTTCATTTTTTATAGAAAAAGATTGAAAAATTAGGGAAAAACTAGGTTGCAGCATTTGTCGATCAATTGCTCAAAGAGAGCCAGTTGACCGCCTACATAGAATCGATTGACTGTCTGCTGCAAAAAAAAAGGTGTTAAAAAAAATATTTATTTTTATTTATTTATTGTGACTTTTATCATAGCGGTTGGATCATCTCTAAATCCAACGGTTGTGTGGTGTTATATATATGTTTGTAAGTTATGGAAAAATATAGGGATTGCTTGTCATTTTGTGCAAGGAGAGCTAGGGGGGGTTCTCTCTAGGAAGAACTTTTCTTCAATGGGTTGAAGGTGAAGGGGTGTACAAGGGATCTGGGATCGGGGAGAGACTGGTCAAATCTTGCACTGCCATCGTTTCATAGTAAATTTTTCTCCAGGTGCACGCTCTGTGGGCGTAGGCAACCTTGCAGAACCACGTAAAATCTCTCGTCTCCATTTTTCTGTGAATGTTCTTTGTGTGATTTATTTTGTTCATCGGAAGATTAAAATCGCTGCGCATCAACAAGTGGTATCAGAGCACGGTTTTAATTGAGTATAGATCTAATAGATCATATCAGATCGAAAGAAATTTTTTAGATCTAAAGTTTTTCCGTGGAAGTGCTCAAGATCAAAGTGGTTCATTTAGATTAGATTGAGGTACGCAAAGATTCAGATCAGGTGCTAAAAAATTATTCCGGAATTTTTCAATTGAAGGTGTGAAAAAAAAATATTTGGAAGAAGAAAAAAAAATATTCGGAAGAAGAAAAAAAAATTCGCGGATAAAGAACATGATGAATAGTGCCAGAATTGGGTGACTGACTCGGATTTAGAATTGGGTCGAAGCGTGAGTCGAGGCGCGGATCCTCCTCGTGGAGCGTTGACATCACGCTGACGCATGCGTCATTGCTGATGTCATCTTGACAAGTGCTGCTCTTAGAGGAGAGAAGAAAAAAAATTCTTTTTTTAATGGCGAGTACTTCGATGGCCAAGTTCAAGGAGGAGCCCTTTAATGGGAAAAATAATTTTAGTCTGTGGTAAAGCACTGTGAAGGATGTGTTGGTCCAAAAGGGACTGATTAAGGCACTATATGGGAAAGACAAGAAGCCAAAGACTAGGTTAGATGATTAGTGGGAGGAGCTGGAAATGAAAGCGGTAAGTACCATTTGCTTAAGTTTAGCCCCAGAAATTAAATGCAGTGTGTTGAATGAAACATCACCAACTAAGCTTTGGAAAAAAATTGGAGAATATTTATATCTCCAAGTCCCTAGTTAATAGACTGTATTTGAAGAAATAGTTGTATCAGTTAAGGATGACTAAGGACACAGAAGTCAGAGACCACCTCAATTATTTCAATAAGATAATCACGAAGTTGCTGAGTATTGAGGTAAAAATTGAGGAGGAAGATAAAACATTGATTCTGTTATATTCGCTTCCGAGCTCACTTGATACTTTGAAAACCATACTACTGCTAGGTAAGGAGACTCTTACAATTGATGAAGTGACTACTGCCATTATGGAGAGTGAGAATTTTTACAAACCAAATCATCCAGGAGATGAAGAAGGGTTGGTAGCTAAGGGTGAGTCTAGCTAACAGCGGGGCAAGAGTTCTAGTAGGGGTAATTGGGATTGAGGGAAATCTCGATCCAAGTCCAGGGGTAAGAGCAGGAACTGGAGGAGTGGTTCTTTTTATTGTGGGAAAGAAGGATATATGAAGAAGGACTGTATAAGAAGAAAAAGAGATTTAGAGGAAAAGAACAGGAAGAAGACTCAGCAGGCTACTATAGTGGAGAGCAGTTCATCAATTTTTGATGGGGATCTTTTGGCTGTTACTACAGCTTCTAGTTACTTAGCCGATACCTAACTTTGGATTCGGCATGCTCATATCATATGTGTCCATACAGGGTCTGGTTTGACTCCTATGAACCAATCTCTAGAGGAACGGTGTTGATGGGTAATGATGTTTCCTGTGATATTCTTGGTACTGGAATGATTTTAATCAGGTTGTTTGATGGTGTGGTTAGAACCATTAGGGATGTGAGGCATGTTCCAGATCTAAAAAAGAATCTGATTTCCTTGGGCTCTTTGGATAGTCCTTTTCAGCTAGGGATGGTGTGCTGAAAGTGGTTAAAGGTTCACTGGTAGTAATGAAGGGTCATCTGAGGAACAATTTGTACACTTTTGTGGGTAGCACAATGACAAGTGGAGCTGCATCTAGTACTTCTTTAGATACAGATACAGATGATACTACTCTGCGGCATATGAGATTGGGTCATATGAGTGAGTGTGGTTTGTTGGAGTTGCATAGGCAGAACTTACTGGGAGGTAATTCTTATTGTAAGCTTAAGTTCTGTAAATACTACTTGTTTGGTAAACAATGTAAGGTGAGTTTCAAAACAAGAAAGCATACAAGCAAGGAGGTGTCGGAGTACATTTATTTAGATGTATAGGGTCCAATACAGGTACAGTCTCACAGTGGTGCTGTATATTTTATCTTATTTATTGATGAATTTTCCAAGAAATTTTAGGTGTATTTTCTAAAGTACGGGAGTGAGGTATTCAGTCAGTTCAGGGAATGGAAAGCTCAGGTAGAGAAGCAAATAGGGAAACAAGTGAAGTTTCTGAGATCTGACAATGGATTGGAGTACAAAAATAGCCAGTTCATTTACTTCTGTAAGGAAGAGGGGATCACTAGGCACTATATAGTTTCATATGGGCCACAGCAAAACGGGGTAGCTGAAAGGATGAATAGAACATTACTAGAGAGGGCAAGGTGTATGAGGATTCAGGCTAATCTGCCTAAGTCATTCTAAGTAGAAGCAGTGAGTGTGGTATAGTACCTGGTAAACAGGTCTCCTTCTGCAGCTAGTAACGCAAAGGTTCCTGAGGAGGTATGGATAGGTAAGCTAGTAGATTACTCTGTGTTGAGAATATCTAGTTGTCCATCGTATGTGCATGTGCAGGAACAACACAGATCAAAGTTGGACTCTAAGTCCAAACTGTGTGTATTTCTTGGTTTCTAAGAAGGAGTGAAGGGATATCGGTTATAGGATCCTATAGCACAGAAGGTGGTCATTAGTAGGGATGTGGTCTTCGAAGAGGAAGTCATGTTGAAGGAGAATGCTGATAAGAAGGTGGAGTCTAATTAGCGGGAGTACCTATTCAGGTGGAGCTGGACAATATTCAGAATTCAGGTATGGGTAATACTCAGACTATTGCTGTTGATTCTGTTGCACAGGATATAGTGAGACAGGCTACAATTCCTCAAGAAATTCCTCAGATGGGTGATAGACATGAGCCTATAGGGCTAGCTACCGGCAAAGAAAGGGGGAATGTTAAGCCTCCGGTCAGGTATGAGTTTGAAGACTTAGTTGCATTTGCTCTGATTACTAGTAGTGGAGATCCTTCTGATTTTTAGGAAGCAGTTCATAGTTCTCAATGAGATAGTTGGCTTGGAGCCATGGTTGAGGAGATGGAGTCTCTTCATAAGAATGGCACTTGGGTGTTGGTTCATAAGCCCAATGATAGGAACCTGATTGGTTGTAAGTGAGTTTTCAGAAAGAAAGAACCTACTTCAGAATCAGAATGGATAAAATATAAGGTTAGGTTAGTAACAAAAGGATACAAATAGGAAGAAGGTATACATTATAATGAAATCTTTTCTCCTACTGTTGAGCATGCTTATATTAGATCCTTGTTAGCATTGGTTGCCATGCATGATTTAGATCTGGAATAGATGGATGTAAAGACAGCTTTCCTTCATGGTGAGTTGGAGGAAGATATCTTTATGGAGCAACCGAAGGGGTTTGTGGAACAAGGTAAAGAGCACTTGGTATGTAAGTTGAATAGGTCTCTTTATGATTTAAAGCAATCCCCTAGGCAATGGTATAAGAGGTTTGATTCTTATATGTTGAGGATTGGGTATGTTAGAAGCGGTTATGACAGTTGTGTTTACTTCATATTGCTTAATAGTGGTGTATATGTGATCCTTATGCTATATGTGGATACAAGTTGATTGCCTTTAACAGTATTGATGGGTTGAATGTGTTGAAAGCCAGGTTACAGGATGAGTTTGAGATGAAGGATCTTGGTGCAGCTAAAAAGATCCTCGGCGTGGAAATCAGGAGGGACGGATAACAGAAGAAGTTGTGGTTGTCACAGGGTAAGTATATTGAGAAGGTGTTGGAAATGTTTAACATGGATAAGGTTAAACTAGTAAGTACACCTCTAGCTGCTCATTTTCAGTTGTTTGCTAAACTTGACACTATGATGGCACCAAGTGATAGCTTGGTTAAGCCAATGTCCTACACACAAATTTTTTGGTTAAGTCCTACAAGTGTATGGTGATTGAAACAATTATTCACAAGGTAATAAGATTTATAGGAGCAATACCTCCCAACCTTTTTTCCTATTCAAAGACAAAGGAACACACTTAATATGTGTTGGAACACACTTAACTCATCCACCTCCATGCTCTATGCCATCCACATGTTAAATTGTTGCACAGTTGACACCCCTAATTGTTTAGGGTCCATATTTGACAACCCCAACTGCCTAGGTTGTGTTGGACGTAACTAATAATTTGCCACAAGGCTAAAAGAAGTAATGCTTATAAGTAAATGACTAAAAACATGTCTACTATAAACCTATGAATTTACCCACTAACCAAGCATGTCTGCCAACCATATAAGGATAAACTGCTAAGTAACAGTCCATGTAGCGACCCAAAAATTTTCATATATAAAATTCTTTGATACCACCAGAAATAAATATTTTCATATAGCGGAAGATCTCCAATACACATTACCAGAATACTAATTATCTCAATATAACAATATCATTTCCAATATCACAATTAACACCCCTAAAATTGTAAATATATCAAAAACATAATTTAATAAAGATATATTCTAAATACAACCTTCTATCCCTCCCACACTTCCATTGCGCTACTTTGACTACTACCATACTCCACAGGGCATCTGAAAAATGATATATAATGATGGGGTGAGACGCCTCTCAGTAAGACGAAATACATTATTATCAGTGTGTGGCAAATGAGTTCTATTGTGACAATTATTTATATATGTCTCTTATATTACTCCTAAATATACTCAACATTAGTATAATCAATATGATGCAGTTAGATAAGTCTACTAACGTAAGTTTTACAATATATTACACACAAGGTAAAACAATTTATAATAAATCTACCAACGTAAGGTTTACGACATATCACAGATAATTAAATTTACACTTCTATAGCACTTCTATATGCCACACAGGCCTTCTCCTTCGATTTATATGTCACACGAGCCTTCAACATCAGTATAGACTTCACACAGAATTTCTATACTGAGCATCACCACTTCAATTTATACCCCACACATGCTTTCGATATTAGTATAAACTTCACACGAAGATTCTATACTGAGCATCACCACTTCAATTTATACGCCACACAGGCCTTCGACATCAGTACAGACTTCACTTAGAGTTTCTATACTGAGCATCACCACTTCATATATATACGCCACACAGGCTTTCGACATCAGTATAGACTTCACATAAAGTTTCTATACTGAGCATCACCACTTCATATTTCTCAATCAAATGTAAAATCTAACTTACCAAAAAACAGAATTAAACTATCACATTCACATATCCACATAAAACCTGCTATTTCATGATTAATGGAATTAAACTATCATATCCCCATATCCATATCAAACCTATCATTTTATAATTTCACAATAATTCTGTTATATCCATAAACTAATATTGCGTCACATACTCACAATAACATACCATAACAATTTCAACAAATTCATATAAAATTATTTGTTAATTAATCTCATGCCACATGGTTATACGTTAAAATTTTCATTTAAATAATCCAACGGGAAAAAAGCACGTATTACTAAAATTTGTTCCGATTATTTTTCAAAAATTCAATTTAATTTAAATATGCAATTTTTCCTAAAATGGAGGCACACGAACCACCCTCCTGGTTATTTCCAAATATGTATAACACTTAAAAACGACCATTTCATACGCCCAAATCATACAAAAATTCAAATATGGCGTATTCGTATAATATACTGTTGGAGTATAGCATCTCATATTGACAACTTGGAATTAAAATCCAAGGAAGAAAAACTCAAGGCAAAGCAAGAAGATAAAGAAGACTCAAGCAATATTTTAACTGATAACTGATTTAGTTAAGATATAGTTAGTTATGCTCTTCAGATGTATTATATAAGTGATAATTCTGTTTTGTATTAAGCATGATTTTCTCTCTAAAGTTAGTATCAATTTTTCTTTGTTGTCTCGGCTGTATTCTCTCAATTATATCTGCTACTTATTCAATACAAAGAAAGATAATTCAGTTCTTCTTCTTCTCTTCTTTCATATTGTTGAAATTCCTCACATGGTCAGAGCATAATGTTCTGATTTTCTGATTCCTGCTTCCGCATACATTTTTTGTTTTTCTCTCAGCTCTAAAATTTCCTTTACAAAAATGTCTGATACAAATCCCATTGCTTCTTCTAATTCTTCTCATCTATCAGATGATCTTCTTGTAAATCCTTCAAATGACTCTTCAAGCCCATACTTTCTTCATCTTAGTGATAATCCAGGGTCCTTGCTGGTTTCTGAGATCTTTGCAGGAGACAATTATATTGCCTGGAGCCGATCGATCACCATTGCTCTTACAGTCAAGAACAAGGTAGCTTTTGTTGATGGCTCAAGCTCTGTTCCTACTACTAACAATCGTGTTCTTCATACTGCTTGGCTTCGTGCAAATAATTTGGTGCTTTCTTGGCTCACGAATTCAATTTCTAAAGATATAAGAAATAGCTTGCTATTTGTTACCTCTGCTATTGATCTATGGAATGAACTAAAAGCAAGATATCTGCGTAGTGATGGCCCAAGAGTCTTTCATCTTGAAAAGGCTCTCAGTTGTATAAATTAGGGCTCATCTTCAGTTACTGAATGTTTCAGTGTTTTCAAAACTCTTTGGGATGAGTATATCAGTTATAGACCATTTCCAACTTGTACGTGTGGCAAGATGGCCTCTTGTACTTGTGATTTGTTCAACTTCTTGATCCTTCGACAACAATCATATTATGTTTTGAAGTTTCTTGTAGGCTTGAATGATTCTTTTGCCTCAATAAGAAGTCAATTGTTACTTACCATTCCATTGCCTAGCATGGCCAAGGTATTTTCTTTATTACTTCAAGAAGAAAGTCAATGACAACTAACAAATTTTTCAGCTACTGAAACACATGCTTTGTTAGCCAAGCCATATAATCAATCTACTCAACATAATCAGTTCAAGTTTTCAAAAGACAAGTCCAAGAAATCTTCATTGCATTGTACTCATTGTGGCTACAATGGTTATACAATTGATAAATGTTTTCAATTACCTGGTTATCCTCCTGGTTGGGTTGGACCTAAAGGAAAAAGAAATATTTCTTCTACACATGCCACTACAATTGAAGATATCTCCAATCAACGGAGTAATGATGCTTCAAGGATAAGTTTAACTGCTGAAGAATTCAATAAACTTTTAGCTCTTGCAAATTCAGGTTCATCTACTCAAACCACAACATCAGTAAATTTAGCGACTACATCCAATTTTTTCTGGTAACTTTTCCACTTACTGTAATTCGGCCTCCATCAAGTTTAATTTTGAACTTTCTTGGATCTTAGATACTAGAGCAACAGATCATATGATTTGTTCACCTCAATTTTATTGTTCTCCTCCTAAATTAGTTTCAATTTCTATTAATCTCTTTAATGGACAAACTGTTCCAGCACTATATACTGGAACTGTAAATCTTTCTAACACTATTTTTTTGCATAATGTCCTGTGTGTCCCTAGTTTTTCATTCAACCTTTTGTCTGTTTCTTAACTAACCAGAGATTCTAATCTTTGTATATCCTTTTTTGGTTCTTATTGTCTTTTACAGGACCACTCAATGAAGAAGATGATTGGGATTGCATTTGAGAAACAAGGTCCTTATCATTTTTTCTCAAGCTTCATCAAAACCAAAATCCTGCCAGCATTCTTTGCAAATTACTTCTTTGTATACTACACCATCTTTTGCATCAGCTACTACAAAAATTCAATCAAATATTAGGCATTACAGATTAGGCCATACTTCAAATTCTAGAATTCCTTTTCTTCAAAAAATAGATAATTCAATTGTTTTTTATTGTACAAATGTTTGTGAGATTTGTCCTCTTGCAAAACAAAAAAGCTTTCTTTTCTTGTTTCTCAACATAATTCTAATAACAAATTTTATTTGATTCATTGTGATGTATGGGGTCCATTTGCTACTGCTTCATATTTTGGTTTTAAATTTTTTTTAACCATTGTAGATGATTTCACAAGATGTACATGGGTTTTATTTACTTAAAAACAAATCTGACATATCATCTTTGCTCCCATATTTTTGTAAAATGGTCTTGACTCAGTTCAATACTTCTATCAAAACAATTAGAACAGACAATGGTTCATAATTTATACTAACCAACTTCTATAGAACATTTGGCATCATACATCAAAGAAGTTGTATAGAAACTCTACAACAAAATGGAGTTGTTGAAAGAAAACATCAACACTTACTAAACACAGCTAGAGCATTGATGTTTCAAGCAAATTTACTTTTAATTTTTTGGAGTGATTGTATATTAACTGCTGCACATATAATAAATAGAATTCCAACTCCTCTTCTCCAAAACAAAACACCTTTTGAAATGTTATGTCATAAACCTCCAAACCTTTCTCATCTAAATACTCTTGGTTGTTTATGCTTTGCATCCACAATGTACATCACAGACAAAAATTTGATCTAAGAGCAACTAAATGTATATTCTTAGGTTATCCTCCCAATGTCAAACAATATAAACTCATGGACTTACACACAAATAAAATCATTATTTCCAGAAATGTTGTATTTCATGAAACTACCTTCCCTTTCAAAATTCTTCCATTTAATTATGAAATTTCAAATTTTTTGTTTCCTCCATCAGATTTTCAACATGATTCTATTAATTCCATCACTTATGTTCCACATACCACATCATTTCCTTCTCCTGTTTTAGATTCTTCTCACATTGACAAAGATCATTTTGATTCAGCAGCATCTGGTTCACTTAATAACACCTCATTATCTCCTTTTGCATCTACCAACAACCACTTTGAATCAGCAGTTTCTATTTCTCATGATTCTCATATCAGAAAATCATCCAGAATCAAACACCCACCTAAATTCTTGTAGGATTATTATTGTGGTAATGTCTCATTGTTTCCTTATGCAAACACTTCATCTCCTTCCATTGATTGCCTCTCCAACAAAGGTATTCTTTATCCTATTTCATCTTTTCTTTCTATTAATAGACTTTCATCATCTCATACAAATTTCTTAGATTCAATTTCTATCACCAAAGAACTAGATACATATAAACAAGCTGCCAAATTACCTGAATGGCAAGATGCTATGAGAAATGAATTACATGCTTTAGAGTTAAACAAAACTTGGGCACTTGTTACTCTTCCTCAACACAAACAACTAATTGGTTGAAAATGGTTCTTTCGAGTAAAATACAAGGCTGATGGAACCATTGAAAGACATAAAGCAAAGTTGGTAGCTAAAGGTTATACTCAACAAGAAGGGTTAGATTTTTTTGATACCTTTTCTCCAGTAGCAAAAATTACTTCAATTCTTTTATTGTTAGCTGTTGCTGCTGCCAAGTGTTGGCACATTCATCAATTAGATGTAAACAATGCTTTTTTACACGGTGATCTACATGAAGAAGTTTACATGGAAGTTCCTCCTGGTTTAGATGTTCACCAGCCCAATTTAGTTTGTAAATTACTCAAGAGCATCTATGGATTGAAGCAGGCCTCTCGGCAATGGTTTGCAAAACTTTCTCAAGCACTTCTTGATTATGGTTTCACTCAAGGGTAGTCTGATTGCTCCCTTTTCATTAAGAAGACATCTAATTCTTTCATAGCTTTACTCATATATGTCGATGATGTTCTCTTAGTTGGTGACAGCTTAATTGAAATCCAACAACTCAAGTCTTTTCTACGTAATAAATTTACAATTAAAGACTTGGAACAGTTGAGGTATTTTCTGGGATTGGAGGTAGCCAGATCCAAGTCTGGAATTTCTATTTGTCAACGAAAGTATGCTTTAGACATACTTCAAGATACTGGTTTTTTAGGTTCCAAGCCAGCAGCTTTTTCGATGGAATCACATATCAAACTTAGTGCCTATGATTCTAATCTCTATGAAGATATCTCAAGTTACAGAAGATTAATTGGCAGACTTTTATATATAATAATTACTAGACCTGATCTTACTTATGTTGTTCAAGTTCTTAGTCAGTTTCTTGCTCAACCAGCAATCTCTCATCATAAAGCTACCATCCGAGTACTTCGATACCTAAAAGCAACACTGGGCCAAGGATTATTTTTCCCCTCATCTTCAGATTTGCAGTTGAAGGCTTTTTTTGATAATGATTGGGCAGGTTGTTTGGATACCAGGAGAAGTGTCACTAGTTTTGCTATTTTTCTTGGAGTTTCATTGATCTCTTGGAAATCAAAGAAGCATACTACTATTAGTAGATCATTTGCTGAAGCAGAATATAAAGCCCTTGTAGCCACAACATGTGAAGTGCAATGGTTACTCTTTACCCTTCAAGATCTTAATATTGATCATCCTCAACTATCATTGTTATATACTGACAGCAAATCAGCTTTGTCCATTGCTACCAACCCGGTACAACATGAGAGGACTAAACATATACAAATTGATTGTCATCTTATTCGGGAAAAATTATAGCAGCATGTTAAAAAATTTTTTTATATTCCCTCACGATTATAGTTGGCAGACATCTTTACCAAGCCTCTCGGTTCATTGCCTTTTCATTATAATTTGCACAAGATGAACATTATTAACATTCATGCTCATCTTGAGGGGGGGGGGGGTGTTGGAGTATAGCATCTCATATTGACAACTTGGAGTTAAAATCCAAGGAAGAAAAACTCAAGGCAAAGCAAGAAGATAAAGAAGACTCAAGCAATATTTTAACTGATAACTGATTTAGTTAAGATATAGTTAGTTATTCTCTTCAGATGTATTATATAAGTGATAATTCTGTTTTGTATTAAGCATGATTTTCTCTCTGAAGTTAGTATCAATTTTTCTCTGTTGTCTCAGCTGTATTCTCTCAATTGTATCTGCTGCTTATTCAATACAAAGAAAGATAATTTAGTTCTTCTTCTTCTTCTTCTCTTCTTTCTGATTGTTGAAATTCTTCACATATACTCAAATTTAATTGGTTCAAAATCTTTAAAAAACTGACATAATGTATTCCCCTTACTTGCTTACTGGGAACGTGCCTGCAAGTATCCTAAATTGATGCCTGCGACGTTCGCACAAATCCTTGTATTCACATACCTAAGTTTAATCAGGTCAACCTCAAAATTATAATTACCTAACATTCCTAAGCTTACATGCTCCCATTAACTAGTTAATTTCTAAAAAAAAAAAAACACGGGTATGATCCACTTCCCATATTTAAATTTAATTTCTAACATATTTAAAAAAAAAAACACCAATATGATCAAATCCCCGCTGTTTAATCTAATTCCAAAATATCCCCCAAAATATAATTTAATCAAATCCTTGTAGTTTAACTTAATTCCAAAATATTCCCAGAAATCTAACTTAATCAAATTCTTGCAGTTTAACTTAATTCCAAAATATTTTCAGAAATCTAACTTAATCATCCCTGCAGTTTAACTTAATTTCAAAATATTCCCAAAAATCTAATTTAATCAAATACTACTATTTAATAAATAAATCATAATTTTCATACTCAGAAAATTACTCAGAAATTCATATACAATATTCCAATAATTATATACCATGATTTTATCGGGTGAATTTCTAAAATAATTAATATAATTTATTCTCCTTATCACAAGAGTGGTGCCTACGACGTCCAAATGACGAATTTACTTCGGTTAAAATATTGGTGGTCAAATTTGGAACCCAAGCGATTTTTTTGTTTTTCGATCGATGCATGTTGACCGAGGAAATTAAGGAGAGAGAGAGAGAATTTGAGGAGAGAGAGAGTAAATTGACATGTTTCAAAATCTTAAAATGAAACTTTCCTGAATGTTTAGGAAAGGTAAAGCATGTATATTTATATTATATTAATATTATATATATATATCTTATTATATTACGTATTTAATTAATTTGGTTTAATAATATTTAATTAATAATAATAATTAATTATTATTATCATTATTATTATTATTTTACACTTTCATGCATACAATTTTTTGGATGTTACAGTCTTGTTTGATCAACATGTCAACATTGAAAGCAATTGACATTGACACTATTTACCCCCACAAGTCAACAAATTTGTCTAGTATGGTTTCCTTCTTAACCATGACTTGTTCTACATCCCAACAACAACAAATGTGACTTAAACACTTGATGTAACCAAGTTAACCATCTAGCCATGTTAATTGAAACTAGCCACCATAAGCAGTCTTGTCAAGGACCATACCCCCAACCATGTACATCACTGACCATGTTAACTAGGCAACCTCACATCTATGTGCTCCCCATTTAACAATATAGATTAACCAAACAACAAGCATCAAGACAACCTATGACAAACCAACTTAAGTTGTTGCCTTTGGCACATGGTTTGCCCATGTCATGTGCCCTCTCAATGTCAACCTACTCAAAAAGTTTGCCACTTGTAGCTTATTAGCTTCAAACTTAACTTGTAGCTCATTAGCTTCAAACCTTTGGATTAGGATTTGTAAGCTATGAGACTTGACATTTGAATCTTTCCTTAATATTCTAACCTTTTGGTCCAAGATTGACAAAATGCCACTTAAGGAGATTCATTAGATAAAATTTCAAATTTAACTTTTGAAAAAAATTGTATACAGGATTTCCAACAGTATCATAAGAAGACCAAACCCTCCTAATAGTTTCCATGAATTCAGAATATTTAGTCTATCAATTTAGAAATTTAAAAGGGAATTTTCTCCATTGCTTAAGGGAAGAATGACCAAACTGTAAAATACTGAGAAAGTAATCTGAAATATCTTGAGGAAGAAATTCATCGAGAAGATCAAGCAAAGAAACTAGACCACTAACCCATAATCCTATCTAGTTTTCTTGCCAAAAAGTTCACTTCTCTCTTGAGTGGCCAAATAAAATATTTTGAAAACTACAAAAGCCCTAATGTAAATTGCAGTAGGATGAGTTGAACTCTCATAAACATCAGGAACATCTAGGGAGACCTAGAAATTATCATTGAAATCTACCTATAACTATATCAAAACGTCCTCATAATTATGTTAATTTTATCCCTACTCATTATTATCTCAAAAGACCCTTGTAACTATTCATAACTATCCCAAAAGACAGTTATAATTTTCTAAAAAATTCTTATAATAAACATAAAATTACAAAATAAACTTTTTAAACTTTTAGTTATTTTTTTTAAATATTTTTATTTTTTAAAAAAAGAGCCATGGAAAATGCATAAAATCATTGCTAATCTTTTATTAATAGGATTAGATGCATGGCATAAGGAGTCCAAAAACAAGGGATATTGTGCATAGAGATATTAATATTAATGAGCACTTATAAATCATAGGCAGACTATAAAAAAATTTTGATCCATACCACCTTAATTCTATCCTAGAGTGTTTCCTCCTATAATTGTGCAAGAAAATTTATGTAGAGGTAACTCTAGTCAAATTTTTTATTTTAGGGTCTGTTTAGTATCGTTATTGTTTTTTGTTTTCTCTTTTTGTTTTTGCATAGTGAAGAAATAAATCATAAAAATGTGTTTGTTTATATTGTCAATTTTTTGTTTCCATTGTCGGATTTCTATTGTTTATAAAAAAAAAAAAATTCAAAAACCAAATTTTATGGTTTTCAACTATTTTAAAAACTTGTAGTCAGAAATTTTTATATTTAGAAATAGTTCTTTTGGATTAAATCCTTCATTTTGTATAATTTTAAGTTAAAATAAAAATAAAATGATCATATGAATTTAAATAGAATTGAAATAAAAATATACATAAATTTCAAAAAATAATAGTAAATCTAATTACAAAATATTTTTACTATTTTTCAATTGTCATGTACAATAAAATTTTTGTTGTGAAACAAATTTTGAAGTATAATAATTAAGTAAAATAATTATAATAAAAGTTTTTGACTATAACACTTTTTTAATGTGCATTATTTTGTAATTTTTTATGTTAATCATATATTTATAATATTATTTAATTTAATGAAAAAGCATTTTTAATTAAAATTTTAATTTACTTTAATTTCACTAATATTAAATAAACAGATTGTTGGCTTCTAATTTATAGCTTTTATTTTTTATTTTTTATTTTTATAATTTTCGGCATTAATACCACAGACCCCTTAACTTTTTGTTTCATTCAACCAGATCATATTTAAATTTTAATTTAATTAATACCACGCAACCCCTTAACTTTTTGTTTCATTCAACCAGATCATATTCAAATTTTAATTTAACTAGCAACCTCTTCTGCAAAATTATCTCAAAACCAATTAATGGAAATCTAATTTTTATTCTCAAGATTCATATTAATAATTAATTAAAGCAGACAATTTTTATTAAAGGGAGGGTCTAAGCCGGGCTGAACCAATCAAAATAGGATGAACCGGTTCATGCCGGTCCCATTCGGGGCACCAAAGGGGCCCACAGAGCGGAGTCACTTTTGACCATCCACTTGTTTGATGAAAATGCAGATAGAGGGAGCAGTAGCACTGGGGCAGTGAGTAGGAGACGCTCGCCGCCGTGAAAGGCCACGCCCCGCCGTCATCGGACAGGTCAGGTACGGGTCTCTCTCTCGCCCCCTCCTTTTTCTATTCCTTTCTTACTCCTTTTCTAGGCAACGGAACTGGCCGAGCCCCCATCCATCTACTTTTTTCTTCCCATTGCTGTGTTTCTCTCAGGTTTTCCATTTTCCGCTCGGTTTCCCTGGAAACAAACGCCTTCGTCCTCCTTTCTCTCCCCATCCCTTTCTCTCTCTAAGATCTGGGTTAAGATCGTCTCATACTTGTTGTGTTCGTGAAGAAAATCTGTGCATGCTTGAGACTTTTAAAAATTTTCAGATGATTTTCGCTGGAAGTTATACTTGAAGCATTTAATTTATGTATATATGTGTTTATTGTACAGCATTTGTATTCATTATGAAGATCTATTAGGTGCTGTGGATCTACCTAAGCCGTGGTGATTGTATTAGACCGTTAGCTGCATATTTGAAGCTGTTTAAGGGAATAGCTCAGTTTGATAATGTATTCGATTATAAATAGTTTGATTGGTAATTTCAGTTAAGAAATAGACTATACCTCTGAAGTTGAAAGTGTTGAAATCACTATTTGCTTATTTGGAAACAAAACCCGGTAGCAAATAGTGTAACAAAAATTTACAGCGAACCACTGACTGAAAGTTTTGCAATTGTAATTTACCCTAAAAAATGGTTTCAGGACTCAATATAATGTTTATAAGAAGCTAAAAAGGAGATAGTTGGGATGTGGAGTTCTTGAGAAATTGCCCTACTGCATGGTAGGCTGACTGGTTTCTTGCAATGGCTACTATGTTTAACTGTCCACACTGTTTGGTTCCTAAGAAAATGTTGGGAAAAAATATGACATGCTGATAATGTTTCTTTTCATGGGACCCAAAAAACCAAAAAGCTCCCCTTGGTTATGCCCAATATAACAAATTGGGGATGGTTATGGGGAGTTTTTAAGATATTGAAACTAAAATGGCATGATACGTAGCATGGAGGTTTTGTTATCTTCTTTCCTCAGTATTCCTAGGGGCCAAAGAGGGGGGAAATCAACTGCAAAAATAAGGTTCAGGACTTCAGGTATAATGTAGTGTATGAAGTGAAATCTCTCCTACTCAAACTAAATACTTGCAAATTGGTTTTAATCAGCTTCTCACATTACTACACTGAACTGGGACATTGACTGTAAAGATTAGTATGCTAAATTTGTTACAAAGGTTGTAATTTGTTTGGAGCATAATATCACTAGCAAGTTTGAATCAGCTAACTTAGATTCCTGTGGATGGAGGATGGATTAGGGAAAAGTTTCTTGGGCAGTGTGGATCCTAAGATATAAAATAGAAAAACAGGATGGAGGATGAAAAAAGAATATGAACATAGTTAGAAAGAGGATTGAGTGCCGCTTGCAATTCTTGGGGTGACCTCATACTATTACTACGCTCATAAAAAAAATTACATTTTAAACTTGTATGTTGTATTCACAACTGTAAGCTTCACCAAATCTTAATCCTAGGTAAACCTTCCTTTTCTTTTTGGCTTCCCTCTCATTTTGTGTAGAAAGTTGTATTTTATTTTTATTTTTATTTTTTTTGTTTTTGTTTCTTCTCCTTCTCATTTTGTTTTTGTTTATTTATTTATTTATTTTTTATTTTTTTGGGTAGGGAGCTTCTTGATTAGGCGATGCTATGGAGGTGGGACTTCTAGAGGGATTCAACGTAGGAAGAGGAAACATTGAAAGAAGGGTTTCTAATTTCCTTTTTGCTGATGATGCTATTTTATCTTGCATAGAAAATTTTGAAAGAGTTCCAAACCTAAGCTGTCAACTGTAATCTGGTGTTAGTTACATGTGGAAAAAAGTAGTAATTTTAGCAACTTTTTTATTGTTTAACTATCATTACTTTTCAATTTAACCATTAAAAGTACCTATTATTTATAGCATATTTTCCATTTAGTGCATCACTTACTGAATATGTCAGTGTTATTATTGACTGACTTGAGTTTTCTGTATAATTTTCAAATGAGTTGTGAGTCCTGCAAGACAGGTAGGGCCTCCATACAAATTAAGCACTCTAGTTTTCAGCTTAAATGTTATGAGCAGAGAGGGGATCAACAGTCAAGGGAGACTACACATGCATGCAAGTGTCTATTCATGTGGAGTATTTATTTCCACATTGTTGTTCTATTTATTTAGAATAATTTATTGCTTGTGAGGAAAATTCATACTATTTATGCGCTCACGGGTTTTCTCTATGTTTGACGGTTGAAGTTGATTTCCTACACTCAAATGCAACTAGTGTCTACTGGCATAACTAGGAGTTGCTGGGTGGATCCACCTCCACCAAAGTTAAATTTTAGAATTTTCATAAAATGAAGTCAACAATTCTAAGAAAAGAAGTTTTCAGATATTGGCCCCTTAGAGTTATCGTGAAATTTTGATTTTGCCCCTCATTTCCTTGGTGTTAATTCTGAATTTGTTATTGATGGTGCCATAATTCTAGGGCTGTCATTTTTCATCATGTTGCTCTATGCCTTCCATTTTATTAAGTGAAAATGCTTCTCGATATTCCCCAATAAAAATCTTGAAGTTGTGCCCTGGATACAATTTACTTCATTATGGTTCTACATTTAATTTGCAGGTTTTATTTACAAGTTATATGGACTCCAGCTCTGAAGAGGTGTCAGACATAAGTGAGTCAGAGATTGATGATTATGTAACAAAGCCATATGAACAATTGCGTGTTGGAGCTTTGAAAGTGAGATATCCTAATGGCTCCTTAAGATGCCCATTTTGTGCGGGGAAGAAGAAACAAGATTATAAATATAAGGACCTTCTTCAACATGCCACAGGTGTTGGTAAAGGGTCTGCTAACAGAAGTGCAAAACAGAAGGTAAATCACCTTGCTTTGGCAAAATACCTGGAAACTGACCTAGCTGATGAGTCGGACCAAACACCTCGCCCTATTGAACCAGCACCCATCTCTCAAACTCCAGAGCAGAATGATCTATATGTCTGGCCATGGACTGGAATTGTTCTTAACATAGTGGAAGAAAAAGATGGAACAACTGTCATTGATAGTGAATATTGGTTGAAAACATTCTCTAAATTTAAACCTCTTGAAGTTCATACCTTTTGGAATGACCGTGTACATACCAGAGAAGCTGTGGTGAAGTTCTGCAATGATTGGACTGGTTTTTTAAATGCAATAGAGTTTGAGAGATCTTTTGAAGCTATTCATCATAGTAAAAAGGAATGGGATGCACGAAAAAAACAGCTTGGTTCTAATATCTATGGGTGGGTTGCTCGAGAAGATGATTATAATTCAGAAGGGCCAGTAGGAGACTATCTTCGTAGTAGTGGACAGATAAAAACTGTTGCTGATATTGTCCACGAAGCAAAACAAGACAAAAATAATGTTGTGGCTAACCTAGCTAGTGTGCTTGATAGCACAAATGAGAATTTGGACGAGCTGAAGATAAAATACAATGAGAAGAGCATGTCCTTAAGTAGAATGCTTGAAGAGAAAGACAGGCTACACCAAGCTTTTTATGAAGGTTAGTTCCATATCCCTTGTTGTCTGTACATATGTGCATGCATTTATGCTTGTCTTTGCATTTGCATGGGTGTGTAGGATGGGCAAGTTGATGTGTATCGTGCTCAGCCAAGCTTCTTCATAGTCACATCTGCGCCAATGTCTTGCCTAGGTCGTCTTTTCATCACTTGAATCAATGCTCAAAATTTAAACTATTGTTTATTGTTTGTCTGATTTAAGTATGATCTCTTGAGCAGGTCAAAGGGCCTAGGGTTAAAAAATTGGTCGAGGTTTTTCAATACAAAAAATTCCTGGCTTTTTCTGATTAAAAAATATTGGATTTTTAGGGCTCAAAAGAATGCTTCAGTTTCCATAACCTTTTCATTCATTCACACACACATATTAAGTTATGATTTTTTTTTCTTTCTAAATATTAATAAACAGAAACATGAATGATTTGAATGTGTTATCCCTATCAGAAAGAAGGAAAATGCAGCGGATGGCACGCGATCACATTAAAATGGTTTTAGAAGAACAGGAAAGGATGAATTATGACCTTGAGAATAAGAGAAAAGAACTTGATTCCAGGAGTAAAGAATTGAACAGGCGCGAAGCACTAACTGAACGTGAGAGACAAAGACTTGATGAGGAGAAGAAGAAGGTAACACATTTCCAACTATACCTGTCCATGTGTTGTGCCATAGGATGCTTGAATGGTTCAAGTTTGAATTTCTTATTTCCTTTGGCAGCGATGAAATGTCTTGCTTCATTTAGGGCACATGGCATGACTGAAAATATATTATTCCCTTGCAGTGTGCGTAAATTTCTACACATTCTATTGGTGTACTATCTCATTGAGTAGCTAGTTTCTATATCTAAGTCTAGGGGTAAGAACTCCTATTTTTTTCATTTGGGGAGTGTTTGGTTCACTACATCTTTCAATATTCCTAGGAAGAGATGTCCATGGCATCATGTTTCTGTATTTGTTCTGAGGTTGGAATTTGACATGGCAGCAATCCCACATTCCATGGGAATGAAGAAGTCTCATGAAACATGGGAATCTCATTCCCATCCTCTACCATGGGTATGTCTCAAGCGAATCTCATTCCCATGGGAATCATATTTTGAGACCAAGTTGCCCTCACTATTTTCACCAGTTGGACATTAATGAATGTAGTATTATTACATGTTATTATTATATTTAAAATAATAAAATATATAATAAAAAATATAGAAATCGATAAAAAATGATAGAAGTGTAATGGTTGAAATTTTGAGACCATAAATTTGCCCCCAATTATTTCAGTTAATTGGATTATTAAGTGTTGAATTTTTTTAATTTATGGTGGTTGAAGTTTTGAGGACATGGATTAAATTAGGTGCATATTCTTAGTATGTTTTTGTGCTGGAGATATGATTATTTTTCACATATTGTTTATGTACAGGTCAAAGGTATAATAGTCATCTTGAAATGTCTGCCGTTATTCCCATGTGGAACCAAGCACTGACATGGACATTTGTGTACATTCCTCAAATCTTACAATGCGAACCAAACAAAAAGATTCTCATGCCTTCCTTTCTCAAGAATGTCCATTCAGGGAAATATTTTTGACAAAATGGCCCCTCATTGGCTTCCCTGAAGTTCATATCATTCATTTGTTTGCCATAAGACTATGCATTTACTAGGTTTCTTGCAAGTTGTATACATTTAGCTTTCTTGCATAGTTGCATATTATATCATTCATTTGCTAGCAATTATTGCCATTTATGTGAGTCAATATGCTAGATATCATTCAGTTGCACTGTTTATGTTGTTAAAAAAATGCTTCCTGCTCAGGAATCTGGAATGATATTTGTATTTTGACCTTTTAGAATGATGTGAGAAACAATTCCCTTCAACTGGCTTCATGGGAGCAGAAAAAGTCTGATGAAAAGGTCTTAAGGCTGGTTGAAGAGCAAAAGGTGTGTGACTTCGGATTTGTGCTTAACTGGATGCTAATACCTTGCAGGATTTAAAACTTTTCTTGTTCTCACCATTTTGTAGCTTTTCATTTGCCTTGTATTTTTTTTCTTTGTTTTTTTTCTTTTTTTAATGCAGAAGGAGAGAGAGGAGGCATTAAATAAGATACTTCAATTAGAAAAGCAGCTGGATGCTAAACAGATGTTGGAGATGGAGATTGAAGAGTTGAAAGGGAAATTACAGGTAATGAAGCATATGGGGGATGATGATGATGCAGGAATTAAGAAAAAGATGGAGGAGATGACTAAAGAATTGGAAGAGAAAATTGGGGAAATGGATGACCTGGAGTCTCTAAATCAGGCCCTTATAACCAAAGAGCGTCAGAGCAATGATGAGCTACAGGAAGCTCGAAAAGAATTAATTGAGGTATTCAACTCCCCCCCCCCCCCCCTCTTCCAAGGACCGTCTGCACCTAATTTGTTTATAATGTAAACAATGTGTTAGTAATGGTTTGAACAAGAGACTTAATGTGGTGTTTTGACATGATGGAATCAAAATAGTAATGGGATTAAGTCTTGAATGGAATTGAGGTAGGACTGGAATGAAGTGAACAAAGGTGATGTTTGGTGATTGGGAATCAGAAATTCAGAATCAGAATGATTGATACTAATTCCCGACATTTGGTTTGCAGGAATCTCATTTTGATTTCCATTACTTAAAATAACCAGATTTCCTTATTAGCTCACTTTTTGATTCCAACCTCTTTCTTAGCTGATTCAGACTGAAATCATAGGAAATTTTAGAAGTACTACTTGCCTCTCATTATACATGGACACATGCATATACATTTTTAGGTTATGCAAACATCTATCAATGCACATATGCGTAGGTATCTCCATGCATGTGTGCATACATGTATATACATGTGCATAACATATGCATATATATGTATACATTTGCCCATACATAAGCATATATTTTTATGCACATATGACATACACATGTACATGCACATGCAAACATAGACATATACATGCATCACAAATACTTTTATGTATGTACATATACATATATATATATATTATTATTGTATATAACTGTATAATATGTTATTGCACAAAGTAGAAAAAAAATAATAATACTAGTACTATGATATCATTAAACAAGAAATATTGCTGCTGTCATTGTCATCATACATTATTATGAGTTTGAAGGTTGATTGGTTCTCTGCTGTTTTCCCACATTATTTACACAATGGGTATGACTCAGTTAATGAAATCCTGTTTTTTTTTTTCCCTTAGGGCTTGACTGATATTTTGAGTGTTCGCGCCAACGTTGGGATAAAAAGAATGGGTGAAATTGACGAAAAACCATTTGCCAAGACCTGCAAGCAGAGATTCCCAGCTGAAGAAGCACTAGTGCAGGCCTCAACACTATGCTCATTATGGCAAGAGAATTTAAGGGACCCAGAATGGTATCCTTTCAGAGTTATCGATTTGGATGGCAATCCCCAAGTATGTCCTTTGCTTTGTCCTTAAAGACAAAAAATTTATTCTTTTTCCTCTTGGTCTGCTTATGCATGGGATTTATTGGTTGCATGTTTTGTTGGGTTTTCATTTTTTTCCTGTGATGCTGTTGTTCATGGGTGCAAATTGCCATTCTTTTGTAAACATATTACTGACATCCAGATTGCGGTCTTGGGTTCCTTTTAGAGTAAAAAATTTAAGCTGGAAAGTAAAAGCCTGATTCTTCAGCATTTTGTAATCAGATCTATATTTGCAGGCAGCATTTTTTAAATTCTATTAAGACATTAAAAAAAAAAAAACACTTTTGTCCTCAGCCACCCAGCTGTCCAATGTTGAGAGGTTAAGCTAATGTAAATTGTGCCATATAATGCAGGAAATTCTCAATGAAGAAGATGATAAGCTGAAAAATCTTAACCAGGAATGGGGTGATGAAATATATGATGCTGTTACTACAGCCTTGAAAGAGATGAATGAGTATAATCCAAGTGGAAGGTATGTGGTTTCTGAGCTCTGGAACTATAAAGAAGGGAGAAAGGCCACATTAAAGGAGGTTATTGCTTTCATCTTGAAGAATATAAAGGCAAATAAACGCAAAAGAACTTGAGGTATGCTTGATTTAAATTTCAAATTTGCTCACTGCTTTTGTTCTGTTGAAGATTGTCGTGTTTTTTTAGATGAATTCTTATGATGCTTATTGTAGATATCTCTGAAAAGTTCTGGATGGAATCCAATGAATCTTAACTGATTTTGAACTGTGGAGTTTTTGTTTTCATTGACCTTTCCCCTCAATCACCCCCTCCACTCCCTCCAAACCCTCTTGAGCCCTCTAACAAAATATAAGAGTCTGCGGTTTGCATTTTTAAACGTGTTATGATCGGTGATTGGTTGAAAAACATGGCATGTATAATTTGTAAAATGCTAAAAGATAGTGTATCTGCATATATTTTGTGTAATCTATAACATATGGAAGGGACAATAGGTTAGACAATTGCAAGGAACCAATGACCTTCAAATAAAAGTTTTGTTCTATTTTAAATTTGTTAGTAATAAATCCTTGCTAATGGCTCTTTGAATGTTTTTCATTCAAGAAAAAACTTTATTTTATCTAAGAAATAGAAGTTACCCTAATTGCTGAAGGATCAGGGTTGTCTTTGTCCAATGCGATATTCTTGTGACTAACAGAGTTGCAATAACCCATTGTTGTTCCTTGTTAATTTAAAATTAGCGCCTAAAAAAAGGTGGCTAGTTCTATAGGCGTAAAAGTCTCTGCCATGAAAGATTATTATTTTCATAATGTTAAAATGTAGTTAGGTGGAATACCATAATGATGCAGGCGCCATAGATTGGTTAAAGATGATTTGGCCTAAAATAATGTTTCAAGGCCAAGACGGTGAAGCCTTTGGGTATAAGAAAAGTGTCCATAGTCCATTGGTAGCTATTTTACTCTAGTTAATAATTTTCTTCAGTCATAATTTTTAAGGTTAAGATATTTGTAATTAGTTATTTTGGTAAGAAAAACTTTCAAAGTAAAGTAATATTTTTGTAGCATGTGGCTGTAGCCAGAAGTGCCAGAGTGGAATGCATTCTGTTATTGTAGGCCAGGCTACTATAGAAGTGAACTAGCTCATCCTTCAGGGGATATTTTCCTTTAGTTCTAATTGATCATTGATTGAGACCACTTTGATATAAGGATTAGGGTTCTTATTCGGGTTTGTCTTTATAAAGGTTTTTAACATATATATATATATATATATATATATATATATATTTTGGATCTTTTGGGTATTCATTTGAGAATTTGTTGTTTAAGATCCTGTGGTTTTCCTATTCTTCCTATTTATAATCTTGGTTGCTTCTTCTCTTGATTCTTGAAAGTTAAAATGAAGCTAAGGGGTTAGTCTTGTTATATTTTGTTACAGGGATGATGCTGTGCCGTAGGCATGCAACATAATTTATGTTTCGTTTTTCAACCTCGTCGTGTACACCCCACCCCTCCACCCCATAAAAACCCAAAAATGTGTAAATAGTACCCACATCAGCACCCACAAATTTGCCTTTAGATCCTTACTTAAGGGGCCGTTTGGTATCACTGTAAAAAATTAGAGAAACGAAAACTTAAAAGAAAAATCAAAAACCTGAAATAGAAATTAAAAACTAGAACTAGCAATTTGTTTGGTTAACATTTATAAAATTAATATAAATTAAAAACTTAATTAATATGCTCATTTTCTTCTTTAAATCAAATAAAAAAGGGCAGCTTGGTGCCAAAGCTGCTGCATATGCAGGGTCCGGAGAAGGGGCGGACCACAAATCAAATAATATTATAAAAATATTATTAACATAATAAAATTGCAAATAATGCATATTAAAAAATTTACTATAATAAAAATAAAATTTATTATAATTATTTTACTTTATTGTTTTACCTCTAAATTTTACTTTACAATAAAAATTTTATTGGACATGACAATTGAAAAATAGTGAAAGTATTTTGTAATTAGCTTTATTATTATTTTTTGAAATTTATGTATATTTTTCTTTTAATTATATTTAAATTCATATGATAATTTAATTTTGATTTTAATTTAAATGTGTATAAAGTGAATAATTTAATCCAATAAAACTATTTTTGGATATTAAAATTTTTGACAATAGGTTGCTAAAATAACTGAAAACCATAAAATATAGTTTTCACCTTTTTGGCAAACAATTTAAAATCGGTAACAGAAATAGAAAATTGATAACATAAACAAATGTGGTCTTATAATTTGTTTCTTCACTATAGGGAAGCAGAAGACAGAAAACAGCAATGATAACAAACAAGTCATAAACCTCCTTAAACTAGCTAATAAGAACCCTCACATTGAGCAGTATTAGATTACATAATTATGCATTTGATTTGTAGACTTTATTTATTTATTTTAATCAATTCACAAATATAGCTGCAGGTAAATTTTATTATCTATTTATGATTATGCCTATTATTCTTCATGGTACATTTGCGTTTATTGAATGAACACACTATTATTTATGGTTCAGTCTCAGTTTTTTTTTTTTTTTTCATAATTCTTGGCAATTTGCTCTGCAATCTCAATAACCATGGTTTAACCGTATTGAAATATATTATATTCTATTTTTACATGTTGGCAAATTATATATATATTGGATCAACAGTAATGTTGCTCCTTTGTGACAGTTTGTCGCCATGTGGCCTGGTGACACCCTTGTGTGTGAGTGTGTGTGTGTGTGTGTGTCTGTTTTGGCATGAAAACATAATTTTTGAACTGTTTGGTTTGGTAACAGGTGTATATTATCCCAAATTATTGGTTCAATCAAACAAAATGGTTTGGTTTTTGGTTGGATTAGCATGTCCACTCCTTTATTTGCTTGCAGAAAAAAGCTTTTTATAACAATCAATTACATTGTTGGAAAGAAAATTGATGTCCATAATGACTAAATATCAAAACTAAATAATTATATAATGTAAATAAAATTATAAAATAAGTATTATAAATGTGACTGACCTGTGAGCTATTGACAAAGTCACTGTCCTAAAGGTAGAAGTACTACATTAGGTTTTAGTGGCTTTAGCTGCCTCTAACATACAACCCACATGCTTGTAGTACTCTCCTATTAAGGGCATCTTTGTTAGCATGAAACAATTTGTTTTTAAAGAAACCATATAAATTGGCTGAACTGTTTTGGTTTACTGTTCAATATTATTTTAATAGATATTATGAAATAAAAAGTTAGAAGTGGAATGTTGGCAAATTTGATCTCAATTCATTACAGTTCATTTGGAACTTGGAAAATATTGAGGAAATGAAATGAAAATATAAAGGATTCTACTTTTTCATGTTTAGTTGTCAAGGAAAGTGAGAAAGAAAATGAAAAATATACCAAATCAATTGACAAATTTTTAATTTTATACATCCGTAATATTTAGTTTTTGTTAATATTTTAATCATTTTAGAACAATTTTTATTTTTAGTGGTATTTGATATAGAGAGAAAAGGGCAGTTCGGTGCACAAAGCTCCTGCGTATGTGGGGTCCGGGGAAGGGGCGGACCACAATGGGTCTATAGTATACAGCCTGACCTTACATTTTTCTAAGAGGCTGTTTCCACGCCTCGATCCCGTGACCTCTAGGTCACATAGTGATAACCCGTGACCTCCAGGCCAATATAGAGTGAAAACATAGTGAAAAATAAATTTCCTTCTTATTTTCCTTTCATTTCTTTTTCTTTTTTCAAGACAAATCCTTGATCCAAACTAACCCTTAAAGTGTGAGACTCTAAATGATTTCAAGTAAAATAGTGCACATGCTTTTGGCTTTTCTCTTTCATGTGAAGTTCAAAAGTAATCTGAGCTATTCACAAGGCTCTTCTCTATTTCACTAAAGAAAAGGAAGTATTTTGAAGATTGGAAAAAATAGATCCAGAAGTATTTCCATTTTTCTTAGAATTCCTTAGTTCTGCATGATTGTAAAGTTTCCACAATGAACAACCGAAAATGTTTTTGGTATCAAGAAAATAGCATAAAGACGTCCACTTTTCATAAAAGCATTAGGCCAAAAATATATCAATTGGAACATTAAAACATATTATGTCAATGTAAGACAATCAATTTAAAATGATACGTGATGAATTATCACATATCTGTGGATGTAGAGCTTACTTTCAAAAGCAACATTCCCTCAAAAAGGAAAATATCTCCCACAGGTTTTCTTGTAATTGTGTAATTGGGAGTTATGGTTGTCGAACAGAAAAGTAATTATAAAAAAAAAATTATTATGAATTTATTTTTATATTTACTAGAAATACTTGTATCAATACTTGGTACTGATTAAGATTTTGTTTGGGAAAATGGAACAGAAAATTAAAAATTATGGAGCTGTATAACTAAAAGCTAGTTTATTTGTTAAATATTAAGACAGATGTATGGTAGGCATGGCATTGCACACTTGCAGGACAAACAAATATATCATAGTTTTTTATGCTTGGTTTAAGGAATTTCTGTTGATTTCTTTTCTTGTATGAGTTGTTTAACGTTGGATGATGCAGTGCAGGGCAGCAAGACATGACATTTAAACTCAGATCACATGGGGGGCACAGAACTGTTAACTATGAAAAAGAAGTTATAAGACCAAATTTCTTTGGAGCAGTTTATTGAGCAACCATCTGGGGGATTGTAGGCTTTTGCTGCCCAGAAGAAGGAACATGCTTCCATTGAATTCAATGTTTCTTGCTTTGAGGGGATGTCCTCTCAGTGAATCTGATGTTTAGCAAGCAGGCTAACGAAGTGGATTTAATGTTCTCTTGTGAAACTTCGTGCGACATTGTTACTGTTGTACTATAATAGAAGTGGTTGCGGCATGCCCTTTATTGCTATTTCAGCGCCTTTTTATTGCCTTCCATTTGTCTAGTTCAACTGCCCATCTTGTAAACTGAACTCTTGAATTTTTTTTTTTCTTGTTTCCCTCCAAAGTATGGCTGCATTTGTATTGTGTTGATTCATTTTTTACACCTTGCATGAATGTAACTGTCCTCAAGAAATTGACTACTCGTCCACTTCAGAACCTTTCCATGCGCAAGTGTCCTTTGAAAGTAAGTTCTACATCCATCTCTTGGGATTACCTTCTTCAATAAGAAAATTGGTCATTCCTGCAGCCTGTGCCATCAGCACTCTCCCAGCATTGGCCAGGTCGGGGCACGGATGCTCTTAAAATCATGTTTGGTTCACAAATGGAATGTAAGTAGAAGAGGTATGAAAGAAAATTTTAGGGGGAAGCATAATGAGAAATTATGTGATAAATTCAATTTCATTTTCCTTCCAATCTATTCTTACATATCAAACTTATAGTTAATGTGGACATTTTGCCAAATAGATGAAGAGTAAGGGCTCATGGGTGGGGATGTTGTTTCCTGCTTCAGAAACTTTGATGGAGCCCCAACCTTGGTCTGTCGGTGCACCACCAACCCTCACAAAGTCATTTTTAGCTGTCCTGCTCTCATGGGTTTGAGAGTTTGCCAATGTAATCCCCAATTTGCTGTGTTTGCAAGCTTCGGTTGCAATAGCTGTTTCTTGTAGTAATTAAGAACTCTTGTTTATGTTCGAGCAGAATGCATTTCCTGCAACTTGTTCACTGCTTTTTGGTCTATGGTTGTTTAGTCCACTAGCATGATTAGGGTTGTTCTTGTCCTAACCTTTTTTTTTTCGGCTTCTTCAGTGCAGCTGATTTGCTTAGAGTTCTGCCATCAGTCATGGAATCTGTAGCCCTAGTTTTATTTTGTGCCTAATATGTATGCATTTCCTCATTTGTTTAGTCTTTTAAGCACCATTTCCATGACATATAAGCGTGATGTAATAATTTAGATTATCTATCTGTAGTTAACGTATATGGTATAGATCTTGTATTCAATGAGGACTATGGAATGATTTACATTCGCACAAGTAATTCAAACTATGTATTGGGTTTTCACCAAGGGTTTGTTACCAATCAGAACACATTCTTGTTTGCTTCTTCAAGTTGGGCTTTGAGTTACAACTGTTCTTGTTCCTAATTTCCCTATAACACATTCTCCCTAAGCTAGTTAATGGCCGATATGAGGATCATCCTCCCTATTCTCCACAGTTCTTGCCAACCATCTA
The DNA here is from genome assembly GCF_029873635.1 of Malania oleifera. Classification (NCBI taxonomy): domain Eukaryota; kingdom Viridiplantae; phylum Streptophyta; class Magnoliopsida; order Santalales; family Ximeniaceae; genus Malania; species Malania oleifera. The sequence goes on from NC_080422.1 coordinate 32,825,426, forward strand.
CCCCAGATAGTCATGCCAGCTTACTAAATTACATTTATTGTTAGAGTATACTTGAGGTTTTGTTTGGGTTATTTTACAAATATGGGCTTCTCTTACCATTGTCATTGTAAGAGATTATGGCTGCTACTTGTTTGATAGATAGTAGTACTAAAGCCTAGTCTCTATTTCTCTATATTTTGCATTCCCTTTACTCTGTTATCCTTCAGCATTGACTCATTGTTCAATTGTTTCTTGTTTTTCTTTGATAAATCTAAAGGTCACAAGAAAAAAAAAAAGTGATGTGATAGAAAATTTACTAAATCTAAAGGTCACAAGAAAAAAAAAAAGTGATGTGATAGAAAATTTACAATTTAAATAGAAGAAAAAACTAAAGAGAAGCTTAGGATCCATTTAGTTTAATTTTGAAAATGTTTTTTGTTTTTTAAATAATTATATAAATTTTAGTTTATTTTTTAGTTTTTAATGAGTTGTATTTAAAAGATAGAAAATAAAAAAAAATTAATTGAGTAAAATAGTTTTTCATTTTTTATTTCTAGATTTCAAAATATTTATAAAAAAGATAACTTGTTTTTCAAATTTTCAAAAACTATATAAGGTAATATGTGTGAAGACAGATTTTGGGGTTTGAATTTGAATTTGTATGGATTTAGAAGGGATTATAAGTTCAAAATTTGAATTTCTTGCTCCATATACAAAGTAAGAGTTAAAAATTTAGAAAACAATAAAAAAGATATTTTTCAAGTTTTCCATCTACGTTTTAAAAATTAGAAAATAAGTTGGCATTTTTGTAATTATTTAAAAATTAGAAATAAGAAATAAATTTATTTTTACATGGAAATAGTGTCAAAATTGTTTATTTTTTTTATTAATTTAATGCAAATGTTGTAAAAAAGAAAATTTTGAAACGTTTTCAGTAATTTTTTAGAAAATCAAAATTATTTTCAACAATTGAATGGTCCTTAATTCTTTCGATCAAACCTACTAAATTAGTAAAAAATTTAAAAGAAATGTCAACGCCATTACACTTGAAGCAAATAATTTTCAATTTGCCACAACTCTTATCCAAAAGTACAATAATCTAAAACCCTATTTTTCTTTCAAACGTAATGTATTTCTAAGATTGCATCTAAGTAGTAGTAAGATTTAACTTCAAATTGCGTTTTAATCTAATCAAACATTCGCAATATCTTAACATTAGGTGTTCAAATAATAAGAACAGTCAAGTTGAAATTAATGTCGCTTTTTGTTTTTGGACCATAGTAAGGTCAGACTTTATTAATTATATAGGGATGCAATTGCTTACAAAATCATTCATGTAAAAGCATGTTTTTCTGCTTAATATGAAATGCCATTGGAATAAAGTTTCTTATGATAAATTTAATCATTTCTTGTCTATTTCATCTTATGCAATGGATTAAAAATTTTTGGTACATTATTATTTGATTTATAATGACGGCTAACTTTGATTCAATGGGTCAGACATTCAAATTACAAAAATAGTGTTCCCAAGTATGGAGGTAAGATGGTATCATCAAGTCCTGATAAAATATGTTTTAGGTTACTAGAGAATCATGGACTTCATCATAATAAAATTTGTGAATAATAATGTTTATCCATTTCATGTTATATAATGAATTAATAGAAAATTTTACATTCATATTTACTTTTTACAAGCACACAAACTTCCATCAAGAAACAACATTAGTAAAAAAGGTAGCATAATTTTGGGAAAAAAAATTATGAATGGATCTAGGGTTATATTTTAGTTGATTTAAGGATGGCTAAATTTGAGAAAATCGTACCTTCACATAAGATGGGGAATTCATCAATTATAAAGTGCCACATTAGTAGTTGAATTTACAAAAGTAAAATGTGTGGCTTGGCTTAGATTCCAATAATATGGATTCTACCCTATTTTATTTTGTATTAATTAAGAGTTTGGATTTCGGGTTTAGATTCGAATTTGTGTGGATATAGATAAAAGGTAATATAAAATGATATTAAGTGTAACGATCCAAAAAAAAGAAAAAGAAAAATACACAATATAATACTGTCTCTGATACCACATCACTGACGACCCAAAACCCAGTGGGGTCCAGGATACGCATTTCCATAACTTAATTTAAAGCAAGTAGCGGAAAATATTTTAAACCTCAAATACCATACCAGAATTCTAAACCACCACAACTACAGAAGTATCTCCTTGTAATAATATTTGTGTTAAGTTTGGTGCAACCCCAAGAGGGGGGGGGGGGGAGTGAATTGGGAATTTAAAAATTATCACCTAGGTTAATTGGTTTAACAGCAGTAATACACAACCTATGGTCAATCTATGCAATTAACAAATAAACATACACATGCAGTAAAAGTAAAGTGCGGAAAAGTAAATAATACACGCAATATGTTATCAAGGTTCGACCAAATTGCCTACGTCCCCGCCTTGGTTGTACCAGCACAAGGATTCCACTATGACTTACTTAACGGGTGGAGCGGCACCGATTACAACAAGGTTAATTCAAGGAGTTGACTTTAATCAACACGTCTTACCAAGATGGCGCATCTATCTTTCCTAACTGGGTCTAAGCCAGTCTAAGACTATTCCACAGGGCTAATCTCCCTCTTTAGTCCCACGTCTGGAATACAATAAATGATGTGAAATTTTTGTATATAGAAATACGCTTCTTCACAAGCAGATATGTACTACAATAGGTACAGTATAATCAATACACTACCAAAAGATAGGATTTGATAAACTCAGTGTAGTCTAAGTGTCCACTCTCAAATAATTATGCAAATATTGCAATCAGTGCGTGAGAGTCTAAATGATATGATCTTTGTGTCAAATAATGATTTCAATCACAATGCACAAACAAAAATCATAAGCACAATTCAAATATCTCAACAAATAATTTTTCTCAATATAAACCACAAGAGATATTCAAAAATGGTTTGTAAAATATTTATTTGATCTTTGTAATAAAATGATAATCTCAATCAAAAAGTATAACAAAAAATATCTTTAAGCACTCAAGCAAATATCTTAAAATAAATTTCTCAAAGATAACCACAAGAGATATTTTTGAAAATAATGAATAAAATATTTTAACAATCAAAATACAAGATAAACTCTTGAGTATTGCAATGAAGATACAAAACTCAGAAGCTCTAAGAAGTTTTCCTGTGGAAGGCTTACTTAAGAAGCCCCCTAGAAAAATTCGAAGCTTACTCTCAAAGAAAAATTAATTTCAATCAAAACGAGTAAGTGAGAATTTAAGTTTTGTGAGATGAACACAAGAACACTCTTACTAAGTGGTATTTTCAATATAGATGAGTAAGAATGAGAGTATATAGCTTGAATATGAAAAATAGACTTTTTGAGATTTAGAGAATATTTGCTAATTATTTTACTAATCTCATGCTATTTTTTGCAAATGAGGGGGTATATATAGAGTTCCCCAAAAATATAACCGTTCAGTATATGTAGGGTATTATTAGGATTGTTTAAAAATATTTTAACACCATTAACCCTGTTTAAAAAATTTAACCGCAGTACAAAAATTTTCCAACCTGAAAGCATTGGTCGTTCAGACATAAGGTTCGGTTGACCTAGTGAGGAAGTTCGGTTGACCGAGTAAAATTTGAACTGGAAAGTTCGGCCGATCAAACTAGGGGTTCCAAGGCGATTTTTCCATTTTAGCGTGGTTCGGTTGATCAAGTGATTTTGAACTATGAAGTTCGGTCTACCAGGGCGTTGAATTCTCCCATGTGTGGGTTCGGTCGATCAGAGCGTTACCCATTTAAATTTGGTCGGTCAACCGAGGAGTCAAATGTTGACTGGGTGGAAGTTCGGTTGACCAAGTCATATGAACTTCGTACAGTATGGTCGACCGGGTTATGGTCAAAATGTTGATCGCATGACTAGTTCGGTCGACCGACAGATTTACACTATGAAAGTTTGGTCGACCGAACATGCATTTTTAATGCATTTCGGTTCCAACTCCCTTATACATTCACCTTATTCATATGATATTTATTTTTAATGCAATAGGGAACTTTTTCATGTATATTTGTGGGTCCTAAGGTCAGTCTAAAGTATTTGAGAATTAACCCCAAAAATCTGGCGTCGATCGAACGAAGGGTGTTTCTAAGGTCCATCTATTCTCTTGAGCTTATCTATCCTACCATGCAGGTAAGACATTAATTATTACAGACCATTTTCCTATGTTCTTATTACCGACCCAAAATGATAATTATAAATTACAATGAATAAACATTTTGAATCTTCGTCTTCTTTAAGCTCATGTGCCATGTGCACCATATGATACTTCCGATTGGTCTTACACACAAACTCATCAACCATTAAATATTAGCATATTTATCATAATCAAAACGGGATATGACCAATAAGGTCAACAATTTATATCACGTAAAACATAAAACATATTTCACTCATTTTTACACAAGCACTTACTTTAAACTAAATTATCTAAGTCCCGCCCCGAACTCGCTAAGCTTGATTCCTTGAATGTCTTAAAATATGAAATGGATACTGAGGTGAGACACCTCTTAGTAAGAAGGAATACATTATTATTAGTGTGTGGCAAAAATGAGTTTTTATGTAAGCAAAATACATCCATTAATTTAACTTTAAATAAAAATGACATTTGTAAAATGTAATTCACACCTATATAATAAAAAAAAAAAACTTATTTTCCTTCAATTAATAACTCTGACTCAATAATAGCCCCGATTACATAAATCTACAAATATGTATAAAAAAACCTCTCATTTTGGACTAACGAGATGTTTAACCCCCATGATGGATTATGCGGTCTGAAGACTGAACTTAACCTTGGTTGGCCTACCAAGACTAAATCAAAATAGCTCATCTGTAAATTCGATTTTCCTACTGCTTCTTGGTCCGGACCCCAAGAGGGTACACAACCCTTCTTTGGCCAAATCGACTTTTCATCCACCAACACTCTCAGAACAGTGTGGCTGCACTGAATCTTGTCCGTAGCTACGGTATGGGGCATGCACTGGTCCATCAAGGTTCTTAGCACATATAATGAAATTTACATAATATGTAATAGATAACATGATCTCAATTCTCAACACATAATTTGAAGTAATCTCTCCCCATCATTCTCAACAATAAACTTCTCAACAATCAATTTCTCAACACACAATTCTCAATAGTCTTTTTCCAAAATTTTTCAACCATCCACGTGATCGGTATTAAACCGTCAAATTCACAATATCCGCATTATTTCCAACAATTCTAGAAATCAGTATAATGCCACAACTTTTGCCATATAATTCCATAAAAATTCCAACAAGTTTAAATATGTAATATAATAAATTATTCTCATGCTACATAATTTGAGTATTATATCATAATCTAGTAAATTGACTGGAGAAAGTACGTCATAATACACTTGGTATATTTCGTTAAAAATAAGGGTATGATAACCTCTATAGTCTTAATTTAACTCAGAAATATATGTATATATTTTACAGGAAAAATGAGATGGTCACCCTACACACTTTTATTTTTCCCAAATACGTATATAATAAACCCAAAATCATAAATTTCATACGCTTGATTCATTCAAAAAATCAAATATAATATTTTTGTATCCAAATACTCAAGTTTAATCGGTTTAACTCCAAAATACTGACATAATTTATTCCTCTTACCTTAGCCATGTAGTGGGTGTCTACGACGTCCAAACGATGAAATCTCTCTAGTTAAAACGTTGAGGAGCTGAGTTAGGATTCGAAAATGATGTTCATTTTTCAATTTGGCGGAGAGATGGAGGAAAAATTAAGAGAGAGAGAGAGAGAGAGAGAGAGAGAGAGAGAGAGAGAGAGAGAGAGAGAGAGAGAGAGAGAGAGAGAGCATGCATGGGCCAAAGGGGGGGTTTTGAAATGAAATTGGAAATCTTGCTCAAGAAGTTTCCTAATACATACATATATATATATATATATATAATATTAATATATTATATTATATAATTAATTAATTAAATTTTTTTTGGATTATTACATCCTCCCCTCCTTATAAAAAATTTGTCCTTGAAATTTACTTACCAACACTTATTACAACCTTTGGAATTTATTGTAATGATTACCTGACTCTAAAAAGAGCCGACAGCCACCCACATAGCAGCCCCTTCCCAAATTTATTAATAACCCTCAGTTATAGCGGAGGAATACCGTAGTTACATATAAGGCCTTTAGGTGATTACAAGTAGCCAAATAAAACCTCTCCCAAAAACCACTCATAACCTAAAACCAGAAATAAATAGATTAACACTAGACAAACTTAACTAAACGATCTATTCTAAACAAGTCTATATTCCAAATAACCAAACAACTACCTAAGCAGTCACAGTTACTTGATTAGCATTGAGTCTCGTTGAATAAATGTGGGCACCTCTGATGTATTTCCTCTTCTAATTCCTATGAAGCTTCCTTAATTGCATGATTACGCTAGAGTACTTTCACGAATGGGATCTTTTTGGTATGTAACTCTTGCTCCTTCCAATTTAGAATCTGGATTTACACTTTTTCATATGTTAGGGTGCCATTGACTTCCAATGACTTATAACTTATCACATGTGAAGGGCCTGGAACGTAATTTTTCAACATGGACACATGAAACATGTCATGAATCCTAGATAATGCTGGAGGCAACACTATTCTGTAAGAGTTTGGATCAATCCTCTCTAGTATTTTGAATGGCCCAATGTACCTAGGGCTTAGTTTACACTTCTTTTCAAATCTCATAATTCCTTTCATTGGAGCAAGTCTCAAAAATATATTATCCCCTGCATCAAACTCTAGTTCTCGTCGGCGAGTATTAGCATAACTCTTCTGTAGACTCTGAACTGTTTTAATTCTTTCCCGAATGAGTTTGATTTTTTCAGAAGTCTGTTGTATAATCTCTAGCCCCAAAATTCGCCGTTAACCAACCTCATCCCAATACAATGAAGATCGGCACTTCTGACCATATAAAGCTTCATAAGGTGTCATATTGATATTGACCTTATAACTATTGTTGTAGGTGAACTCAACTAATGGCAGATACTGAATCCAACTTCCTCTGAAATCCAGCACACATGCCCGCACCATATCCTCCAATATCTAAATTGTTCTCTCTGCTTGTCCATCAATTTGGGGGTGAAATGCTGTGCTAAAGGTAAGTTGAGATCCCAAAGCTTTTTGCAAACTTTTCTAGAACTAGGAGGTGAACCGTGGGTCCCGATATGATATAATGGACATTGGTACGCCGTGTAGTTTAACTATCTCCTGAACATACAACTCTGCTAGTCTTGTCATGCCCCGAACTCGCAGATGGGTCCCAAGTGTGAATATAGTGACCTAACCTGTCTCTGTATCAATTCAAACATACATAATACAATACAATAAGAGGGTCTGATCTCGTGGGGTACACGAATGCCCTATACACATACACATATACATCCATACTTATCAGTTACGCAGTGGAAAATGTTTCATCTATCTATATAACATACCATACTAGAGTCTGTACAACACTAGGAAACATGAACCCATACAATACTAAGGTATACAATCACATAAATACCGTACATACTCCGGGTGTCTACAAAAACCGTCACGACAACCGGGTTACAAAAATTCGTACCTAAACAGGTACTAACAGCAGCTAATGACACCCCCGCTTTCGATTACTGGGATGCTAATTACGGCTACCTAATGGACCTGAAAACATTGTACATACACTCGGGGTGAGACACCTTTTAGTAAAGAAGAAAGTAGGTTATATCAGTGTATGTCATACCAATGTTATTTTACATAAAACATAACACCATATAATACGATACAGTTCGAAAACATTTCCATATAGTTCCAATATTTTCACAAATCCATTCCAGTACATACGATACCCAAAATATATGGTTAGTGTTGTCACACTAATATGCAACTACTCTATGAAACCCGAAGCTTCACAGCTATTACGTTGCCAATATGATGTAGCTCACACTAATATGCAACTACTCCATGAAACCCGAAGCTTCACAGCGATTACATTGCCATTATAGTTTAACTCACACCCCTCGGTGACCAGCTGGGATACAAGTGATATTTCACACCCTCGGATATAGAGTCAGACACTCTCACCCACGGTTTTGACACTCGTACATGGCGCAACTTACGGTAATTAGCCACCACATAGCTATTTCGGCGTACGGTAATTAGCCGCCCCTAGCTGATTTCACAAAACCTGGAATCATTTTGGAACTCACGTTCCTATACTCATCAGCGTACGATAATTAGCCGCCACATAGTTGTTTTACAAAATACTTGGAACAATTACATACAACCATACATTCCACACTTATTTGGTTTACGACAAATCATATCGTTTTCCAATTCAAGTATACAGTTTATACAAATATGAATAACAGTCATCTCAATAATATAGTTTAAACAAAACAAATGGTTTTCCAAACAAAGCAGAGATGATACCTGAAATCCCCAAATTTTTCGAAAACTGTAACTCGAAAATCCCATATTTTTACCCAATAGATTTCCCCAAATAAGATACCAAAACATACATATGATCGTAGCCTACAAGCTTACCGATATCAATTTTGAAAAGTAACTGATATAAACTGAATCCCCTTACCTTAACCTGAATTCCAACTATGAACTCTACGGTCTTCAAAACTATAAACTGAGACTCCAAAACCTACAAACCATAGTACGATACATGCTTACAATCCTTACTACTATACATATTCTGAATCAGAAAGGAAAACCAAGCCTTACCTCGATTTTGGCCTAAAACCCAAAACTGCTCGAAATGAGATTCCGATCCCCTAGAAACATAGAGAATCCTTCCCTGATCCTCGCAGTAACGTTGGATTTACGAATTAGGCGATAACCGGCTAAGAAATCAAGAGAGGGAGGGAGATCTGCAAGTTCTAGAGAGAGAGGGAGAGGATATTTGAGATTACTTAGCTCCAAAGCAACCCATTTGGATATTTATAGCCTTTTGACTTGGCCGCCTCGTCGACGAATTGGCATCCTCGTCGACGAAGCGGTGGCTTCATTGACGAGCCCGAGGTTCCAGATTTTCCAAAATCCCTCAGGATATCCTCGTTGACGAGACACTGAATTTCGTCGCCGAGAACAACAGGTACTTCGTCGGCGAACTCTGACTTCATCGACAAAGCTTGTCCAAATTACCACTTTACCCTTTTTCGAATATTTAATCCACATATCATGGTTCAGGTTCTTAAAACCTCCCCTCCTTACAAAAATTTTGTCCTTGAAATTTGCAATCTCTCATTACAAACACATTCCTACTACCGAATACATACACACTCTAAGATGAACTGGTGGCCATTGATATGCAGCCCTGTTGTGATACATAGATACACTAAGAAGAACCGGTGGCTATTTATATGTAGCCCCGTTACAATACATACATACTCTAAGAAGAACCGGGGGCCATTTATACGCAGCCCGTTACAATGCATACATATATTCCCTCACTTATGGCAGAAGAATACCGTGGTTACATACATACACGGTCTCGGGAGCTCACAATACAACAAGACTCTCCCAGAGACTAACCACATAATACTACTATGATAACAGAGTATTACATACATACATACATACCTATACCAACCCTGCTATCCAACTACTACTCGGAACAACTACGGATACTTCCGGCGTATTTCTGCCTCTAATTCCCAAGAAGCTTCTTCAACCGCGTGATTCCACCACAATAGCTTTACTAATGGTATATCCTTAGTACGCAACTTCTGAACCTTCGAGTCCAGAATCTGAACAGGAACTTCCTCATATGCCAAAGTATCCCCAAGTCCCAAAGACTTATAACTGATAACATGCGATGGATCTGACACGTACCTCCTCAACATGGATATGTGAAATGCATCATGGATCCTCGAGAGCGCACGGGGAAGTGCAATCTAGTAGGCTACTGGACCCACTCATTCTAGAATCTTGAATAGTCCGATAAACCTCGGGCTCAGCTTGCCCTTCTTTCCAAATCCCATCGCTCCTTTCATCGGAGCATTTCTAAGGAATACCTTACCCCCCACTTCGAACTCCAACTCCCAGCGGCGAACATCTACGTAACTCTTCTACTGATTTTAAGCTGATCTAATCCTCTCTCGGATCAAACCCACCTTCTTAGACACCTGCTGCACGAGTTTAGGTCCTAAAACCTGACATTCACCGACCTCATCCCAATACAAAGGAGATCAACACCTCCGACCATACAAAGCCTCGAACGGTGCCATCCCGATACTAGCTTGGAAGCTATTGTTATAGGCAAACTCTATTAGTGGCAGAAACTGGATCCAATTACCACCGAAGTCTAATACACAAGCTCGTAACATATCCTCCAAGATCTATATCAACCTATCCGACTGTTCATCAGTCTGGGAGTAGCACGCCATACTGAAAGTAAGCTTTGTTTGCAGTGTTTCTTGCAAGCTCTTCCAGAATTGAGAAGTAAATCTCGGATCTCGATCTGAAACAATGGACACCGGGACTACGTGCATTCTCACTATCTCATGCATATACAGGTTTGCTAGCCCACTCAAAGGGTAGCTAACCTTCGTCGGTACAAAGTGAGCAGATTTCGTTAACCTATCCATGATTACCCAAATAGCATTCTGCCCGTGAAGTGCTGGCGATAATCTGGTAACAAAGTCCATGGAAATGTGCTCCTACTTACACACCAGAATAGGTAAAGGCTACAACGGTCCTATCGGTCTCTGGTGTTCAGCTTTCACCTACTGACATGTCAGACACTACTCCTCGAACCGGCCAATATCTCTCTTCATACCGCTCCACCAAAAGGACTTACACAAATCCCGATACATCTTCATACTACCCGAATGCACCGTATACAAATAACAATGCGTTTCATCCATAATTGTCCTTCTGATCTCATCATCGTTTGGAACACACAGCCTGGTCCCAAACCTCAACACACCTTTGTCAAAGATGGTAAAATCCGCAACGAATCCCTGCTGCACTTTCTCCATAATCTCAGCTAACTCCGCATCATTAGCTTGTGCGACTTTAATATGCTTAAACAAGGTCAGCTGGATCACCAAGCTAACAATGAAAGCCTAATGATCACCAGACACCAACTCCATTCCAAAGCTTTCCAAATCCCTTCTGACATGATGCTGAGCTACAATTGCAGATACTGCTACATGCTCTGACTTCTGACTCAACGCGTTAGCTACCACATTAGCTTTCCCCAGGTGATAACTGATCGTGCAATCGTAGTCCTTGATCAACTCTAGCCACCGCCTTTGCCTCATATTCATCTCCTTCTGCGTGAAAAAGTACCTAAGGCTTTTGTGGTTAGGGAAAATCTCACACAGAACACCGTACATGTAGTGTCGCTAGATCTTCAATGCATAAACTACAACGGCCAATTCCAGATCATGCGTAGGGTAATTCTTCTTATACTCCTTAAGTTGCCGAGAAGCATAAGCTACTACCTTACCCTGTTGCATAAGCACACATCCCAAACCCTTTAAGGACGCGTCACTATAGATCATAAAACTGCTATCCCCCGAAGGAATGGTCAATACTGGAGCAATAACCAGCCGGTGCTTCAACTCAAGAAAGCACTGCTCGCAATCACTAGTCCAGTCAAAATTCACCCCTTTCCTGGTCAATGGTGTTAGAGGTCTATACAATTTAGAGAAACCCTCTACAAACCGACGGTAGTAACCCGCCAGTCCTAGAAAACTTCAAACCTCCTACACACTCTTCGGTCTCTTCCAGTCGACCACAACTTCAATCTTGCTAGGATCAATTGAGATACCGCCCTTAGACACCACATGGCCTAAGAACGTGAACCGATTCAACCAGAACTCACACTTCTTCAGCTTAGGATACAACTTCCTTTCTCGTAGAATCTGTAGTACCAACCTTAGATGGTTTTCATGCTCTTCCGAACTCATCGAGTATACCAGAATGTCATTGATAAACACCACTACGAACTGGTCTAGGTACTCATGGAAAACCCTATTCATCAGATCCATGAACACTGCCGGGGCATTGGTCAAACCAAACAGCATAACCAAGAACTCATAGTGGCCTTATCTGGTTCGGAAAGTAGTCTTCGCTACATCCTCTGATCTAACCCTCACCTGATGATACCCTGACCGTAGGTCGATCTTCGAAAAGACCTGTGTTCCCTGCAGCTGGCCAAAGAGATCATCAATACGAGGCAACGGATAATGGTTCTTCACCGTCACCTTGCTAATCTCATGATAATCAATGCACATATACATCGACCTGTCATTCTTCTTCACAAAAAAAACTGGAGCTCCCCAGGGCGAAACACTCAGTCGAATAAAATCTTGGTCCAGTAGTTCCTGTAACTGCTCCTTTAACTCTCGAACTTCTACTACAGCCATCCGGTAGATAGCTTTAAAGATCGGCGCCTTGTTAGGCAGCAACTCTATTGCAAACTCCACCTCACGATCCGAAGGTAAACCGGGTAAATCATTAGGAAACACATCCGGAAACTCGTTGACTACCCGAATATCCTCGAGTCTCAACTCATCCTACGGCAGTTCCTTCTCGCAAGCTAGGTACCCCTGACATCCGTCCAAGAGTAGCCTCCTCGCCTGTAATGCTGATAGAACCTGTGGTGTCGAACGCACACACGAATATACGAACTCGTACTCCTGCTCCCCAGGAGGTCTGAATACTAATACCTTCCTACGACAATCAATCACCACAAAACTAAAGAATAGCCAATCCACCCCCAGTATGACATCAAAACCAGACATGTCGTATACTACAAGATTCACTGGTAGCAGTCTCCCTTAAATTACAACTGGGCAGTTTCCTAACGTCTTACTACAGATCATTACACTCCCAATTGGTGTAGCCACAGACTATCTCTCATCCATAGCTCGGGTTTCAACCCCACATAACTTCACAAAACTACCAGTTATAAACGAATGGGTTGCCCCCGAATCAAATAAAACAACAACTCTATTCGAAAGCAAAGACATGGTACCTGTCACCACATTCCCAGCATATTCTACATCTGCTGGAGTCAATGAATATACCCTCGCTGGAGCAATGGTTTCCTGGTAGTTTCCTAGAGGCATCATATTACTCCCAAGGTTCTGGTTCTGTGCAAGTGCATCTCTCCTCGATGCTTGACAGCTCCGTGACATGTGGCCCGGCTTGCCACAGTTGTAGTAGTTTTCCCAAAATGGCTAACATTCACCATCATGCCTTTTACAGCACTTGGCACATGGTGCGAAGGATGGATCCCCCCGATGACTTTGCCGCTCAGTATTTTGCTGATAACCTACACTGTTGTTGTTCTTCTTCTTCCACTGTCCCTACCGAGGACCACTTTGAGAACCAGAAGATACCGGCCTCTTCCCCTTATCCTGCACCTCCTCATCTCCCCGAAGGTCGGTCTCAACTATTGTGGCTTTATCCACCAAAACAGAAAACTTACGGATCTGCAGCATCCCCATGAGACGGCGAATCCTTTCCTCGGACCCTTTCAAACCTCCGAGCCTTCTCGTACTCGTTCAGAACCAAGTATAGTGCAAACCGAGATAACTCGATAAATTTAGCGGCATACCTCTGCACCATCATAGTTCCCTGTGTCAGGTTTGAGAACTCATCGACCTTTGCATCTCGAGTGGAGACCGAGAAGTATCTCTTGAAAAATACCTCCTTGAAGCAGCCTCGCGTTATACCAAATAGACCAGCTCTCTGCCTCTTAAGTAGACTCACTACAGTCCACCAACGCCTTGCCTCCTCAGTTAGCTAGAAGGTAGCGTACAAGACCTTTTGCCTATTAGTGCAGTGGAGGACTTCCAAAATCCTCTTGGTCTTCTCGACCCAGTCCTATGCCACTATCGGATCAGGTCCTCCGGTAAATGTCGGAGGGTACATGCATGTGAACCTCTCTATAGTACACCCCGCATCTTTAGGAGAGCATTTACGTCTCCTAACACTCCATCCAATCTCTCGAATAACCTGCCTCACCAAACCACGAGACACAGAAGGAGACTCATCACTCGCCGTCTCCTCGGAGCCACTCTCCAAGTTATTATCCTTGGGCTCCATTATGAAAACAATAAGAATCAGTTAGAATTCCTATATCATACATAGTTAACACAATCAAACACCTAATCATGTTAACTACCAATCCCACTAGTCTAGGCCAGTCCTGTCACACAGACACGAATACATCAATGGTTTGCCGTGATCTTTATGAAATCGTCATTCTAGGAAGGACATAGAACACCTCCAATGAGTCCTTGTCTAGCAACAACACAATCCTTGACCTACACTACCCATTTCCTACATCCTATACTCTAGTATGCACACATCAATACACCCAACCAAGTCTACAAGATCCAGCAACCTGGTTAGCTCTGATACCAAGCTGTCTCGCCCCGAACCCACAGATGAGTCCCAAGTGTGAATATAGTAACATAACCTATCTCTGTATCAATTCAAACATACATGATACAATACAATAAGAGGGTCCGATCCCATGAGGTACACGAAGGCCCTATACACATACACATATACATCCATACTCATCAGTTACGCAGCAGAAAATGTTTCATCTATCTATATAACATACCATACCAGAGTCTGTACAACACTAGGATACACGAACCCATACAATACTAAGGTATACAATCCCATAAATACCGTGCATACTCCGGGTGTCTACAAAAACTATCATGACAACCCAGTTACAAAAACTCGTACCTAAATAGGTACTAACAGCAGCTAACAACACCGCCATTTTTGATTGCTAGGATGCTAATTACGGTTACCTGATGGACCTGAAAACATTATACGTACACTCGGGGTGAGACACCTCTCAATAAGGAAGAAAGTAGGTTATATAAGTGTGTGACATACTAGTGTTATTTTACGTAAAACATAACACCATACAATATGATACAATTTGAAAAAATTTCCGTACAGTTCCAATATTTTCAAAAATCCATTCCAATACATACGATACCCAAAATATACGGTCAGTTTTGTCACACTAATACGCAACTACTCTATGAAACCTGAAGTTTCACAGCGATTACGCTGCTAATACGATGTAACTCACACTAATACGCAACTATTCCATGAAACCCGAAGCTTCACAGCGATTACATTGCCATTACAGTGTGGCTCACACCCCTCGGTGACCAGCCGGGATACAAGTGATATTTCACACTCTCATATATAGAACTGGACACTCTCACCCACAGTTTTGACACCGATACATGGCGCAACGTACGATAATTAGCTGCCACATAACTGTTTCGGTGTACGATAATTAGCTGCCCCTAGTTGATTTCACAAAACCTGGAATCATTTTAGAACTCACGTTCCTATACTCATTAGCGTACGGTAATTAGCCGCCACATAGCTGTTTTACAAAATACCTGGAATAATTACATACAACCATACATTCCAAACTTATTTGGTTTACGGAAAATCATATCGTTTTCCAATTCAAGTATATAGTTTATACAAATATGGATAATAGTCATCTAAGTAATACAGTTTAAACAAAAAAAAACAGTTTTCCAAACAAAGCAGAGATGATTCCCCGAAATCCCCAAATTTCCCAAAAACTATAACCCAAAAAACCCATTATTTTCCCCATAGATTTCCCCAAATAAGATGCTAAAACATACATACGATCATAGTCTACAAGCTTACCGATCCTGATTTCGAAAAGTAACTGATATAAACTGAATCCTCTTTCCTTAACCCGAATTCCAACTACGAACTCTACGGTCCCCGAAACTACGAACCGAGACTCCAAAACCTACAAACCACAGTACGATACATGCTTACAATCCTTACTACTGTGCATATTCTAAATTAGAAAGGAAAACCAAGTCTTATATCGATTTTCGCCTGAAACCCAAAATTGCTCGAAACGAGATTTCGATGTGCTAGAAACGTAGAGAATCCTTCCCTGATACTCGCAATAACGTTGGATTTACGAATCAGGCGACAACCAGCGAAGAAATTGAGAGAGAGAGAGAGAGAGAGAGAGAGAGAGAGAGAGAGAGAGAGAGAGAGAGAGAGAGAGAGAGATTTACAAGATCTAGAGAGAGAGAGAAGGAGAGGATATTTGAGATTACTTAGCTCCAAAGCAACCCATTTGGATATTTATAGCCTTCTGACTCAGCCATCCTCATCGACGAATTGGCGTCCTCGTCGACGAGTCCACCATTACCTTCGTCGATGAAGAGGTGGCCTCGTCGACGAGCCCGAGGTTTTAGATTTTCCAAAATCCCTCAGGATCTCCTCATCGATGAGACACTAAATTTCATCCCCAAGAACAAAAGGTACTTCGTCGACAAACTCTGGCTTCGTCGACGAAGCTTGTCTAAATTACCACTTTACCCTTTTTCGAATATTTAATCCATAGGGTTCTGACAAGTCTATTCATGGAGTAGCTAGCCTTGATTGGAACAAAATGGGCAGTTTTTGTTAATTGATCGACAATTACCCAAATGGCGTTTTGCCTATGAAGTGCTGATGGTAACCCTATTACAAAATCAATGGAAATGTACTCCCACTTCCACTCAAGAAAGTGGAATGGTTGCAATGGCATAGATGGTCTCTGATGTTCAACATTCACTTGTTGACAGGTAAGGCACTGCTCCATAAATCATACAATTTCTCTTTTCATGTTGTTCCACCAGAAAGATTCTCGCAAATCCCGATACATTTTGGTGCTTCTTGGATGCAAGGTATAAAAAGAGCGATAAGCCTCTTCCAGAATTGTTCTTTTAATCTCTACATCATTGGGTATACATAATATAGTGTGACCTCAAAACCCCATCATTTGAGATGTTAAAATTTGCCCTCAGTCGACTCTGTACTTTACCCATAATTCTCACTAACTCTGTATCCTTCATCTGTGCGGCCTTAATATTTTCCAGTAAGGTTGGTTGGATTACAAGATTAGCAATGAAAGCCTGATGGTTTCCCTCCACTATTTCCACACTAAATCTTTCCAGATCCATTCTGATTTGATGTTGAGCTATCACTGCTGAGACTGATGCATTCTTTGACTTTCGATTTAATGCATTAACTACCACATTAGCTTTCCCTGGGTGGTAGTTGATGGTATAATCATAGTCCTTTATCAGTTTTAGCCTTCTCCTTTGTCTCATATTCAGTTTTTTTTTTTGCATGAAGAAGTACTTGAGACTTTTATGGTCCGTAAAAATCTTGCACCTTTCACCATACAGGTAGTGTCTCTAGATTTTCAATGCAAATACCACTGCCGCCAATTCCAAATCGTGCGTAGGATTTTTCTTCTCATACTCCTTGAGTTGCCGAGAAGTATATGCAATGACCTTCCCTAGTTGCATTAATACGAACCTAAGCCCTTTCCGAGATGCATCACTGTAAATCACAAAACCACCTACTCCTGAAGGAATTTTCAATATCGGGGCAGTGAGGAGTCAATGCTTTAATTCTTGAAAGCTTTGTTCACATTCATCAGTCCACTCATACTCCACATTCTTTCTTATCAACCTTGTCAGAGCACCTGATAATATAGAAAATCCTTCCGTAAATCGGTGATAATACCCTGCTAGACCTAAGAAACTACTGAACTCATGAATATTCTTTGGTTTAGCCCAATCCACTACTGCATTTATCTTACTTTGGTCTACAAAAACACCATCCCTGGATATCACGTGTCCTAGGTGTAACAACTTGAAATTTTCATCCATTTTTTTTTCATTTTCTATATTAATATATGATTTCTAATACCTTGCATAAGCATAGTTGACATCATCACAGTCCGAAGTGGGACCGTGGAATCCTGTGCATTTCATATAACATCTAAGCAGTAGAAGAACATGCATATCCAACATATTCCAAAATACAATACTAGAGTACTATACACCTAGCTGTACACATACACATATATACATAACTTTTCCCAAAAATTCCAAAATACTGTGGGCTCCACAGAGCAGCCTAAAACTCACCCCAAAAAATATGCTGACTCTGCACCAACTCTACCTCTGAGCCAGCCCTGCTTGCCTCTATGGATTACTTGAAATTTTTAATAATTTTAGGGTGAGACACCTCTTAATAAGGAGAAACATGTTATTACCAGTGTGTGGCATATGAGTTGGTTGGCAACATATCATTTAATTAATACTGTATATGATATACATCAAGAAAAACATATGTATAATAACACATGCTTATATCATACAAAATATGAAAATTTTTGAGTTATCTATTCAAAAGTACTATTTATAATACGTAATCTTTGCTTTCTATGTGTACTATACATAACCGTATATCTGTAAACTTCCCCCTGGATGGCTATCTGTCATGACTTACCCCCTTATGACTGGGTTGTGTAGCCTGTAGGCGAGGCTAAACATTGGTTAGCCCTCTAGTGCTAGCCTAACTGTATGCATATCTAGATGCCTATAGCATGAAAGGCCCGCTCCACCTGGTCCGGATGTCAGGGAGCTAACAACTTTACTCGAGGGCACAATCGGCTGGACCATACTCTATTTGAGATGTTTAGTTGCACTGTCTATACTATAACGCAACGGTACTATGCTCTGTAAACTGTTGTATTCCATATGTATAATAATATTTCTATAAAAGTCTAGCTGTTTTACCATGATTTTGTATTTCTGTATAACCATGATTCTGTATAAACTGTATAGCCATGATGCTATAATGACTATATATCTGTATATTCTGTAACTATAATTCTGTATTCTATATATCATGGCTCTATACTCTGTATAACTGTATTTCTATATATCATGGTTCTATAAAATTCTGTATAATCATGGTTTTTTATATTTTTGTATAATCATAATAATAAAAACACTATATAATCAACTCTATAAAACGCTATACAATTTTGTTCTGAAATATACTATGTATTCGTAATTCTATAAAATATTGTATAAGCATGATTGTGTAAAATACTATACATCATATAAACTGTATTTCTATATAATTTTGTATAGCCATAGCTCTTTATATATAAAGTTGTATAAACTATGTTTCATAACTCTGTAAGTTGTATAATCATGTTTCCGTAAAACTGTATAACACAGTCTATAATATTCCAGTATTTCTCATGCCACACAATTTAATAAAATTCTATAAATATGTTCTGTAAAACTGTATAATTTTCATGCTCTAATCAAATACTATATCATTCTTGTAAAATATCCAATAACATTGGCATAACATGTATTCCCCTTACCTAACTATTTGGGCTCTAAATACTATTTATAATTTCATGCATGTGGCGTTTATAATTTTCAACACCTTGCAATAACACCCGTATAATTCCTAGTCAAATAACTAAATTTACCATAATAATTATGACATTTATATTTTCCCCAAATCCACATATCCAGCATTTCTAAACTATAATTTACCTGAGCTCTTGGAAATATACCCGTTGGGGTCCTCAACCCATATCCGTATAGTCCCAAAAACACTATAATCCTGAAAACATGATACCTTATTTTTACTTCACAAATCACAAGTATAATCACACATAACACAGAATCTAAACTCAAATAAGTTTGGTAATACTGAGAATACCCACAAAATCAACTTACCCAATCTACTCTAGCAGACTTGAAGAGAATCTTCTCAGGAGTAGTGTGGCGGCTTCCGATCGTCGAACCTGCGAAGAACGAAGTCAGAATTGTAGATAGAAGGAGGAGGAGATGAATTCTAGAGAGAGAGAGAGAGAGAGAGAGAGAGGAATTGTTGCATGAAAAATTTCACTGAAATCCACGTTAAGCATATTTATAAAATGCAGATTCGTCGGAGACACGTCACCTCGTCGACAAGTCCATAAAAGGAGTTCGTCGACGAAATCAAATCCCTTATCGATGAACTTTAGGCTCTACTAAACCCCTCTCAAAAAGTTCTCGTCGATGAGTCACGTGTCCACATCGACGAGCCCAAGAAGTATGCTCGTCGACGAGCGCCTTGTGTTCGTTGACGAGACCCTGTGAGTCCCTTTTTAAAATTTTCCTTTTCCTCTCTTTTCTTTTATTATTTAATTACTATAATTCTTCGGGTTACTATATTCTTCACTTCTTATAAAATTTCGTCCTCGAAATTTGCTATCTATATTGAACACCATCCATTGAGGCAAATAGGCTACTTATTTTAGTAATTACTCTCACTTATGGAGGAGGAATACCGTGGTTATATAAGTAGTTCTGAGAGATTACAATTATACCCATAAAAGAAAATTTTCTCTCAAAACCAAAACACTACCTACCCTATAATCTAAAATACAACTGTACATTTATCACTCTGTACTGAATAAAAGAAAACTGTCGTTATCTGAACAATACTAACTATTACTGTTTCTCACTAAATAGGTGTGGGTATTTCTGTTTGATTTCTTCCTCAAGCACCCACGAAGCTTCCTCTATGGCATAATTCCTCCACAAGACTTTTACTAACTAAATTTTCTAGTACGCAATTCCTGTTCCTTCCTGTTTAGGATTTGTACTAGTGTTTCCTTATATGACAGTGAATCTTTGGACTCTATCTCCGCATAACTTATCATGTGGGAAGGGTCTAGAACGTATTTCCTCAACATGGAAACATGAAATATGTCATGAATTATAGATAGAGCTGGTGGTAAAGCTAGCTTGTAGGCAACTGACCCCACTCTCTCAAGTATCTCAAATAGGCCAATGTACCTAGGGCTCAGCTTACCCTTCTTCCTAAATCTCATAACTCCTCTCAGTGGAGCTACCTTAAAAAATAACCGATCTCCCTCGTAAAACTCTAACTCTCGGCGGTGAGTATCTACGTAATTTTTTCTGCCGACTCTAAGCTGCACTAATTCTATCTTTAATAAACCGGACTTTATCATACGCGTGTTGCACCAAGTCTAGTCCCAATACTCGCCTTTCTCCCACTTCATCCCAATATAATGGAGAATGACACCTCCTACCGTATAAAGCCTCGTATGGTACCATCCCAATGCTAGCCTGATAGTTGTTATTGTATGCAAACTCGACCAGTGAAAAATACTGGGTCCAATTGCCCCTAAAATCTAGCATGCACGCTCGCAACATATCCTCAAGTATTTGGATTGTCCTCTTTGTCCACCCATCTGTCTGAGGATGAAAAGCAGTGTTGAATGCTAATTGTAACCCAATAGCCTCCTGAAAGCTTCTCCAAAATCATGAAGTGAATCGGAGGTCTCAGTATGAGACTATAGATACTGGCACACCATGAGAGCAAACTATCTCCTGAATGTATAACTATGCCAGTCTATCCATAGAATAGTTGACTTCGATAGGGATAAAGTGAGCGGTCTTCGTCAGCCTATCTACAACCACCTATATAGCGTTTTGTCCCTGTCGCACTGGTGCTAGTCCTGACATGAAGTCTATGGAACCATGATCCCATTTTCACTTAGGAATGTATAGTGGCTGCATCTGCCCTCCTGGTCTCTGGTGCTCAGCCTTTATCTACTGGCACGTCAAGCACTGTTTCATAAATTTAGCAATCTCACTCTTCATGCCACTTCACCAAAAGGATTCCTATAGATCCCGATACATTTTCGTGCTACCCGGACGCATGGTATAAAGGGATCTATGAGCCTCCTCTAAGACCGTCTTCCTAATCTCGGCATCTGTAGGAACACATAGTCTAGCACGGACTCTCAAAGCTCCATCATCTAAAATACTAAACTCTTCCTCCTGTCCGTCTTGTACTTTATCCATCAGTTCTGCTAATTATGGATCACTCCTCTAAGAGGCTTTATTTATTTTTTGAAAAGTAGGTTGTACCTCCAAGTTGGCAATGAATGTTTGATGATCACCCTCTATCAGCTCCACACCTAACCTCTCCAAATCAATCTGGATAGGGT
The DNA here is from genome assembly GCF_029873635.1 of Malania oleifera. Classification (NCBI taxonomy): domain Eukaryota; kingdom Viridiplantae; phylum Streptophyta; class Magnoliopsida; order Santalales; family Ximeniaceae; genus Malania; species Malania oleifera. The sequence goes on from NC_080422.1 coordinate 32,847,411, forward strand.
GCTAAATCTGCATTGCTGACAATACTACTCCCACTGATTTTCGGCTCAGTGCATCAACTACCACATTTGCTTTCCCTGGGTGATAGCTAATAGTGCAGTCATAATATTTAATGAGTTCCAGCCATCTTCTTTGTCTCATATACAGTTCCTTCAGAGTGAAGAAGTATTTCAAACTTTTGTGGTCCGTGAAGATTTCACATTTTCCTCCACAAAGATAGTGTCTCCAAATCTTGAGAGCATACACCACTGCAGCGAGTTCTAAATCATGCAGAGGATAGTTTTTCTCATATTCTTTAAGTTGCCTAGATGCAAAAGTAATAACACTCCCGTACTGCATCAACACGCACCCGAGCCCCCTCTGAGATGCGTCACTATGAATAACAAATCCATCCTCTCCTGATGGAATAGCCAACACTAGGGCAGTAACCAGCCTCTGTTTCAACTCCTGAAAGCTCTGCTCACATTCATCAGACCATTCAAATCTTGCATTCTTTCTCATGAGCCGTGTCAAAAGACCTGACAGTTTGGAAAACCCATCCACAAAGCGCCGGTAATACCTTGCCAGTCGTAAAAAACTCCTGATTTCTTGAACATTTCTCGGCCTTGCCCAATCTACCGCTGCCTCTATCTTGCTTAGATTAACTGCTATACGATTCCTGGATATCACATGCCCTAGAAAAACGACTTGCCTCATCTAGAATTCACATTTCTTGAATTTCGCGTACAACTTTCTTTCCCTCAAAACTTGCAACACCAGCCTCAGATGATATTCATGCTCCTCAAAACCTTTTGAATAGACTAGTATATCATTTATAAAAACAACAATGAATTAGTTCGGATACTGATGGAACACCCGATTCATCAGGTCCATAAACGCTGCCGGTGCATTCGTCATACTAAATGGCATAACGAGAAACTTGTAATACCCATAACAGGTCTTGAAGGCAGTTTTCAAAACGTCCTCTGCTTTAAGTCTCATCTGGTGATAACTTGACCGGAGATCAATCTTGTAGTAAACTTGAGTCCCCTGGAGCTAATCAAATAGATCATCGATTATGGGAAGAGGATATTTATTCTTTATTGTCACTTTGTTTATTTCTATGTAATCAATGCACATCCTCATAGTCCTATCGTTCTTCTTCACAAATAAAATCGGTGCTCCCTAAGGCGACACGCTAGGCCTGATAAAACCTTTTTCTAACAACTTCTGCAATTGATCTTTTAACTCTTTTAATTCTGTTGGAGCCACTCTATAAGGCGCTTTAGATATTGGTGCCGTCCTTGGAAGCAGATCAATTGCAAATTCTATCTCTCGATTAGGTGGTAAGCCAGGTGACTCCTACGGAAAAATGTCTAGAAATTCTCTAACCACTTAAATATTAAAAAGCTTTAATTATCCCTCTAGATTCTAGTTTACATAAGCTATGAATCCCTGACAACCGCCCCAAAGCAGCCTCACCTGTAAAGCCGACACTAACTGTGGTAGGGCGCACACACGCAATCCCACGAATCTAAATTCCTACTCACTCGGGGGTTTGAAAATCACTTCTTTCTGATGACAGTCAATGCTGGCATAATTAGCTGCCAACCAGTCCATACCCAATATCACGTCAAACCCCTGTAGGTCTAATACCATGAGATCAGCTGGTAGTACTTTTCCTTGAATGGCCACTGGAAAATTCTTAAATACCTTTCTACACCTCATTGTAGATCTAGTCGGCATGGCAACAGAAAACTCTACATCTAATAGTTGTGTCTCAATCCTAGATAATTTAACATAACCTGTCGATACAAATGAATAGGTGGCACCTGTGTCAAATAAAATAACAAATTTATATTATAAAACAATAAAAATACCTGTCATGTTGTTTGCAGCAGTCTCTGCATCTCTCGGTGTCAAAGCATAAACCCTCACCGGGGCTACATTCCTCTGCTGGCCGCCACCCCGGGGTGCCTGATTATATCTCTGGATCTGTCTAGGGGCTAGTGCTCTATTTAGTGACCACTAACACTCCCGTGCTACATATCCAGGTCTTTCATAACTGTAGCAAACATTACTCCCCAATCGGCATGCTTTTGTATGCCTCCTACCACAAATAGAGCAAATAGGGTATGCCTGCTCACCCTGATACCCGTGATCTCCTCCTTCCTCTCTCTGAACTTTGCCAAATCTATTTCCCCTACAACGGCCTCGTCTAGAACTCGTCTGAAATCCTGAAGATGCAGGTCCCTTTCTCCGACTCGAGGTCCCCACATCCCTTTGGCTAGGTGCTTCTATATCTTTCTGCTCCCTCTCCTCCGCCATAGTGGCCCTGTCAACCAGCTCAGAGAAGTTCTATAGCTTTAAAACCACCACTTGTTTATAAGGGGCGAAGCATGACAGCTCAATAAACTTTGTTGCGTACTCTTGGAATGTAAGATTCCCCTGAGTCAATCCCAGAAATTCTGCTACCTTCACCTCCCTAACGGTGGTGGGAAAATAATAATCAAAGAAGATTTCTTTAAATTGGCACTAGGTCATAGCTACTGGTACCTGTCTCTGTTCCTCCAGTAATCTCATAGCCGTCCACCACCTTTCAGCCTCACCTGTAAGTTTATAGGCAACATAAAGAACCCTCAGCTCATCAGTGCAATGGAGGACTGTCAGTATTTTCTTAATCTTCTACATCCAATTCTCAGCCACTGTAGGATCGGCTCCTCCTGAAAAGGTTGGAGGATTCATCTTCATGAACTTTTCAATAGTACAACCTCAACTTGTCGATGGTCCTCCCAGCTTTCTGGAGCTATGTGCAATCTCAGCTATAACCTGCTAAGCCACACTACATAAGACTGCGTCTGAATCCCCACCACTTGCACCAGAGGGGCCTACCCCATCATCCCCACTGGCATGAGCGCTACTCCCTCTAAGGTCCATCTTGAAAAGGAAAATAAACACAATCTGAGGACTCTGTCTGTATAACATAACTAACATATTAATCTACTTAAAATCTCATATCACTAATCATATTAATCTACTTAAAATCTCATATCACTAATTAATCTATCATTCTTATTCTCAATTTAAGGTTCATTCCAGCAATTGAAAAACATTACCCAACAATAGTTTACTATGACTTTCCTGAAATCGTCACCACAAGAAAAACATAGAAACTATTACGAAAATCCTACTTCCCGATCACGAAACAAAACCCTAAATACTCATCTTAATTTTCCCAACATTGACTCACTAAATTCCTAATCCATCCCTATACTTTAGTATTGTTCCTAATGCATTCTATAGTCTATAGAACCTAGCAACCTAGGCTCTGATACCAAATTCTAACGACCTGAATTTTCCATCCATTTTTTTTTCCTTTTCTATATTAATATATGATTTCTGATACCTTGCATGAGCATAGTTGTCATTATCACTAGGGGTGTACAAAAATTACCGAAAAACCAAAAATCAGATCAAAACCGAACCGAAACACATTATGGTTCGATTTTTCGATTTTCGATTTCAATTTTGAAATATAGAAAATTTCGAGTTCAATTTCGGTTTCGATTTTGGATCAAAACCAAACTGAAAAAACCAAAAACTGAATTAATACATTATAATTGTATAATTTTATATAATCCTGATATTTATAGTTGTTGCCTGTTGGATCGTCGGTCGCTGGCGGGAAACCACCTCTGAATCCCCCATCGCTACCAAAGTCGGAATAACACCCAACTCCACCAGCAATTTCCTTTTCTTCACTCCTTCTCCAATGACTCACTTGAATGGTTAAAGGAACTTCATCGCATGCAAGGAACCAACCATACGAGCCTCAATAGACTCCATAGAATAGAACCCATGCTAGCTAGCAATGTGCTTCTTTTTAAGTTTTTTTTTTCTTTCAGTAAGTGTTGTGTTGAGTACATTTATATATGAAAGTGACTTCATATTGCTTCTGCCCTTTGAGAACACAGATGGGTTAGAAACCATTTGAGGCAACTCAAATTCTCTCTCTCTCTCTCTCTCTCTCTCTCTCTCTCTCTCTCTCTCTCTAAAAAATTAAAAACAAAAGCAAAAATTAAAAAACAGAAGACAAAAAACTTAACCCAAAAGGGCTGAAGTGACTTCATCCTACTTGTATATTTCAGAACACAAATGGGTTTCAAACCATTTGAGAGCACTTCAAAGTTCAAATCCTCTCTCTCTCTCTCTCTCTCTAAAAATTCCTAAAAAATAAAAATAAGGCACTTACAGTTACCCAGAAGGTCCAAAACATCTATTGTCTTATTATGAATAGCCTAGCTGATAGAAATTATTCAAATGAGCTTGACCATACAGAGGCATGGTGGCATCCTGACTAAAGCCGATGGCTTTATGGTGAGATGCATCCATGAAGGTCCTAACTAGCTTTGCCTTTGGCATTAAGTTGGTAGTTTTTGGGGTTTCTTTAATTTAAATTAAATTGATAGTTACTTTGGATGGTGGCTCCGTTATTAAGATTCAAGAACTCCAGATCTATTCTGATACAACATTCTAATTAATTAATTTATGTATATAATAATATATATGCATGTGTGTGTGAAGGGAAAAACTGAAAAGGAAGAAAACAGAGTAGGGGAATGTAAGAACAGGGGATGTGGGGATGATGACTATTGGAGGTGATGGTGCCGCTATCTCCTTCTCTTCCCAATTATTCCTGAAGTGAAGCCTCTTCACTGACCTCCACATCACAATCCCATTGTCTTGATAACTCTCTCTCCCCATCTCTCCTTCCTCAATTTTCTCCATTTCAAATTTGATAGTCCTTGGTTTCCCAATTCGATCAAACGGTCTGCAGCCCTTCCTGATGGCCTTCTTGTGTAAGAACTGGCTGATATGGGAACTTGATGCTAGCCGTTCCACATCGGTTGGAAATGGGAAGAAAACAAGTTTCCTCACCTTATATATTCTAGTTGGATCCTCCTTTTAGCATATCTCATGCGCTGGGCTATGCATTCAAAGCCTTGGCCCAATCAAAATTATAAAATCGGCTATGGACTTTTGGTCCATAAATGCAGCCCAACTTGGGCTCAACCACTCAAGAAATAGTGTTTTGGCTTGATAGTTCAAAATTTTATAAAATAAAAAATAACCAAATCGAACCGCAAAATTAATGATTTGGTTTCTTCATAAATCGACGGTATTCAGTTCGATTTCGATTTAGTCGTTTTCAAAACTGAGGAGTTCGGTTCAATTGATGATTTTGGCAATAACTGAACCGGATCAAACCGTGTACACCCCTAATCATCATGGCTTGAAGTGGAACTGTGGAATCCTATGCATTTCATATAATACCTAAGCAGCAGAAGAATATACATATCCGACATATTCCAAAATACAATACTAGAGTACTATATACCTAGCTGTACACATACACATATATACATAACTTTTCAAAAAAATCCCAAAACACTGTGGCCTTCACAGACCAACCCAAAAGCTACCCCAAAAACTACACCGACTCTACAACAACTCTACCTCTGAGCCGGCCCTGCTCGCCTCTCTGGATTACCTGAAATGTTAAATAATTTTGGGTTGAGACACCTCTCAGTAAGGAGAAACATGTTATTACCAGTGTGTGGCATATGAGTTAGTTGGAAACATATCATTTAATTAATACTGTATACGATATACATCAAGAAAAATATTTTTATAATAACACATGCTTATATCATATAGAATATGAAAATTTCTAAGTTATCAATTCAAAAGTACTTCTATCTATAATATGTAATCTTTGCTTTATGTGTGTACTATACATAACTATATATCTATAAACTTCCCCCTGGATGGCTATATGTCATGACTTATCCCCTCATGACTAGGTTGTGCGGCCCGTAGGTAGGGCTAAGCACTGGTTAGCCCTACAGTGCTAGCCTAACGTTATGCATATCTAGATGCCTATAGCACGAAAGGCCCGCTCCACCTGGTCCGGACGTTAGGGAGCTAACAACTCTACTCGATGGCACAATCGGCTGTACCATACTCTATTTGAGATGTATGGTTGCACTGTCTACACTATAACGCAACGATACCGTACTCTGTAAACTGTTGTATTCCATCGGGGTCTGATACTGTATAATAATATTTCTATATAAGTCTAGTTATTTTACCATGATTCTGTATTTCTATATAACCATGATTCTGTATAAACTATATAGCCATGACACTATAATGACAGTATGTTTGTATATTCTGTAACTATAATTCTGTATTTTGTATGTCATGACTCTATGCTTTGTATAACCGTATTTATGTATATCATGGTTCTATAAAATTCTGTATAATCATGGTTATGTATATTTCTGTATAATCATGGTAATAAAAACACTGTATAATCAACTCTATAAAATGTTGTTCAATCTTGTTCTAAAATATACTATGTATTCGCAATTCTGTAAAATACTGTATAAGCATGATTCTGTAAAATACTATACATCATATAAATTGTATTTATGTATAATTTTGTATAGCCATAACTCTATATAAATAAAACTGTATAAGCTATGTCTCATAACTCTGTAAGCTATATAATCATGCTTTAGTAAAATTGTATAACATATTCTATAATATTCCAGTATTTCTCATGCCACACAATTCAATAAAATTCCATAAATATGTTCTATAAAACTGTATAATTTTCATGCTCTGATCAAATACTCTATCATTCTAGCTGGCATAACATGTATTCCCCTTACCTGACTATCTAGGCTCTAAATACTATTTATAATTTCATGCATGCAGCGTTTATAGTTTTCAACACCCTACAATAACACCCGTATAATTCCCAGTCAAATAACTAAATTTACCATAATAATTATCGCATTCATATTTTCCCCAACTCCACATATCCAGCATTTCTAAACTATAATTTACCTGAGCTCCTGAAAATATACCCGTTGGGGTCCTCAACCCATATCTGTAGGGTCCCAAAAACACCCTAATCTTGAAAACATAATACCCTAGTTTTACTCCAAAAATCACTAGTATATTCCCACATAACACAGAATCTAAACTCAAATAAGCCAGATAATACTGAAAATAACCAAATAGTCAACTTACCCTGGTTTTGGGATGGTACCCAAGTTGGCTTAACCAACAATCTACTCCAATAGACTTGAAGAGAATCTTCCTAGGAGTAGTGTGGTGGATTCCCATCGCCGAACCTGCGAAGAATGAAGCCGGAATCATAGAGAGAAGGAGGAGGAGATGAATTCTATAGAGAGAGAGAGAGAGAGAGAGAGAGAGAGAGGAATTGCTACATGAAAAATTTCACTGAAATCTGCTTTAAGCATATTTATAAAATGCAGATTCGTCAACGAGACATGTCACCTCATCAATGAGTCTATGAAGGGAGTTTGTCGACGAAATCGAATCCTTCATCGATGAACTTCAGGCTCTAATAAACTCCTCTCAGTAAATTCTCGTCAACGAGATACGTGTCCACGTCGACGAGCCCAAGAAGTATGCTCGTCGACTAGCACCCTACATTCGTCAACGAGATCCTGTGAGTCTTTCTTAAAATTTTCCTTTTCCTCACTTTTTTTTTATTATTTAATTACTATAATTCTTTGGGTTACTACACTAGGAATGCAACTTTTCCAACCAAACCTCACATTTTTTAAATTTGGCATAGAGCTTGTTTTCTTGTAGCACCTGAAGTACCAACCTCAAATGATTCTCATGCTCATTGGGACTCTTCGTATAAACCAAAATATCATCAATAAATATCACCACAAACTAATCCAAATATTTATAGAAGACCCTGTTCATAAGGTCCATAGATGCTGCAAGAGCATTAGTTAGTTTGAATGACACAACTAAGAATTCATAGTGGTCATACCTAGTTCGGAATGCAGTCTTTGGAACATCCTCTGACTTGATTTTTACCTAATGATACCCTGATCGAAGATCGATTTTAAAGAAGACTTGTGTTCCCTAGAGTTGGTCAAACAAATCATCTATACAGGAAAGTGCATACTTGTTCTTAACTGTCACCTTGTTTATTTCCCGGTAATCAATACACATTCTCACATACTCATCTTTCTTTTTAACAAATAAAATTGATGCGCCCCAAGGTGACTCAGTGGGTCTAATGAATCCTTTATCCAATAACTCCTTTAATTGTTCTTTCAATTCTGTTAGAGTCATTTTGTATAGAGCTTGATAGATCGGTGTCGTTCTTGGAAGTAGGTCAATAGCAAACTTAATTTCATAATCGGGAGGCAACCCAGGTAAGTCCTCTGGGAATACATTAGAGAATTCCCTCACTATTGGAACATCCTCAAGCTTTAATTCTCCCTTTAGTGCTTCCTTCACACATGCCAGGTACCCCTGACATCCATCCAAGAGTAGCCTTTTTTCCTGAATAGCTGACAGTATTTGTGGTGAGGAGTGCACACAAGACCAATAAATTTGTACTCCTGCTCCCCAAGAGGTCTGAAAACTACTTTTTTTCTTGTAAGAGTCTATACTAGCTTAATTGGAGGCTAACTAGTTCATCCCCAGAATTACATCAAATCCATACATGTCAAACACTACTAAACTAGCAGGTAGCATTCTTCCCTGAACACCAATTGGATAGTCCTTAAGTACTTTTCTACATACCACTACGGTTCCCGTTGGTGTGACCATAGATAAGTCAGCATCTAAAAGCTGAGTTCCCACCCCACACAATTTTATATATTCTAGAGATATGAATGAATGTGTTGCTTCTGAATCAAATAATACAACAGCTTTATTTGTAGATATAAAGATATTACCTGTTACCACATCACCAACATTTTCTACATCTCCCGGTGTAAGAGAATAAACCCGCACCTGGGCGATGCTCCTCCGATAGCCGCCTCGAGGTGCCTAATTGTTGTCTTCGTATTGATTGGGAGGGGGTTTATTGCTTGACGGCCCATGGTAGTCTTGTGCAATGGGGCCAGGTCTACTGCATCGATAATAAGTAACCACTCCAACCTGACATTCCCCCCCCCCCCCAATGTCTCATATTACATTGAGGACAAGGAGGGCGTGATGGATTACTTTAATAGGCTTGATTCCCCATTTCTTGTATCTGGACCACATTGCTACTATTTCTTTTTCATGGATCCTGGCTTGTACCAACATGAAAACCAGGAGGCATGGGCCTCTTCCTCTAATTTTGTATCCCTGCACTTCTATGTAGACTTGTCTTTAATACCATTGCTTTATCCACCAACTCTGAGAAGATATGAACTTGAAATGTCACTACCTGTTCGTAGATCCTTGGTCTCGGGCCTTTCCTAAATCTCCATGCCTTCTTTGATTCATTCGGAACCATATAAGGGGCAAATCGAGACAGCTCAACAAACTTGGCCGCATACTGCTGAATGGTTAAGTTCCCCTTGGATAAATTAATAAACTCCTCCACCTTGGCATCTCTAATGGAAGCAGGGAAGTATCGATCGAAGAAGATCTCCCTGAAATAGTTCTTCGAGTGGCTTCACTGATCTCCACCAACGCTTGACTTCCCTAGTCATTTTAAAAGTAGCATAAAGAACCTTCTATTCATTTGTGTAGCGAAGGACTACTAGTAACTCCTCTATCTCCTGAACCTAATTTTTTTTGCAAAGTTTGGGTTGGTTCCTCCCGCAAAATTTGGGGGATTTATGCGGGTGAATTGGTCAATAGTGCAACCCTCATAAGCAGGTGGGCAATTCTGTCCCCTAGAGTTTCACACAATCTCTGCCATGACCTGCTAAGCTAAACCACATAGCATTGAAGAGGAATCAATATCGTCCTTGTTGGAAACCCCCATGTTGTTATTTCCTCCAGAATTTATGTTGTCATCTTCGAGGTCCATCCTAAAGATAGGACAAAAAATAATTTTAGAATCTCAATATCATAACACGATCGATAAAACCATTTAACTAGGAAACTTTAAAGTGCACAACACCCTCATATAAGAATACTTAAGCTTCCCTTCAAGGACTTCCTTTGCACAAATAAACCAATTTAACATTCAAGTTCCCAATTTAGGTTTCAGTCTCACTGTTCAAACAAAAAACCATTGACGATTTTCATGAGATTCCTGAAACCGTCGAGGACTGGAGATACTGAGAGCATGCTTTTGAGGAAACCATCGACAGTTTGTCAATGCCACAGAAAACCATTGACGATTTGCCCCTTGAATGCTTCACTAAATCCCTCTTTTTATATAAGTTACTCATTTCAAAGAAATGAACCTCTAATCACACATATAATTACAATGTACCGAATGCTAAACCACAAATATCCTAATGTAATGAATGGCGGCTTAATTCTTATAATGACTAATTTACAAAAAGAAAAGAACATATTGCAGCCTTTTGGGAGAAAAACCATTGATGGTTCGCCATGGCTTTTCTGAAATTGTCAATTGTTTCAGGAAATCCTAGGAAACCTTTGATGGACTTCTGCTTTCGGACTGCGAGACAAAATCCAAAATTCCAATTTGCTTAGCGTATTTTTGTAGTGATTCCAACAAAAAAAATCAAATTAAATTAAATTAATAATTAATAATTAATATTTATAAAATAATATAATATAATATATTAATACAATATAATATAATATTATAATGTTATAATGTACATATATATAAGATCCAATCTTCCTGAACAATCCGGAAGATTGGAATTGAAATCCAATTCACAAAGACTCCCCGTGTGCCAATTCTCCCACTCTCTCTCCTCAAACACTCACTCACACACACACACACACACACACACACACACACTCTCTCTCTCTCTCTCTCTCTCTCTCTCTCTCTCTAGAATTTTTCTCCATCCGTAAGCCAAATTAAAAAACAAACACTACCATGGGGTCCTAGTTTCGATCCTCGTCATTTTAATCAGAGCAAATTCATTGTTTGGGGATCCTAGGCACCACTCCAAAGTTAAGGTAAGAAAAATGAATTATATCTGTCGTTTTAGAATTTAACCGGTTAATGGGAGCAAGAGAGCCTAGGGATGTTAGGATGGTAATTATTCCGGGATTTAGCTGATTAAACTAAAATATATAATTACAGGATTTTGTGCTCCAAATGCCGCATGCGTCGGTTTATGATGCTTGCTAGCACATTCTCAGTAATCAGGTAAGGAGAATAGATTATGTTAGTTATTTCCAAAAAAATTAACCAATTAAATTGAGTATTTAATTATTAAAATGTAGTATTTGATTATAGAAATTATATGTATGATTTTTTCTGGATAATCAGGTATACAGAAATGGTGTTTATAATTTAATGTGTATTTTTTGGAAACTTGGTGTTAGAGTTGAGTAAACCCTAGAAGTTGATTTAATATTATTTTTTAGCAAAATATGTTCTTCCCAGGTAGTTAGAATATTATAGAGTAATACTCATTTGTGTGGCATGAGTATGAATATTTGACAGTATATATATAAGCTGACCAAATTATTTTATGATTACACAGAACAAGTATGGTTTGATAATAATTTTTAGAAAATGCTATAAACATTACAGAAACTATGATATTGTTCAGTATAATATGACAGTTTAGTCGGCCTAGTGCCATGATAGTTTAGCCGACCTAGTGTCATGATAGTTCAGCTGGCCCAGTGCTGTGATAGTTCAACCAGCCTAGTGTCGTGACAGTTCAGCCGACTTTATGCTGTGATCAGTTATGATATAACAATTTATTCATAAATTATGATATGATAGTTTTTACGCGGAAATATGAAAACGAGATATCTTATAGTTATATTATGTATTATATGATAGCAGAATCCTGATGGATTAGTTTAGATTCAGAGTACTATTATTTCATATTAGTGCCACCACATGTCTCAGATAGAGTGTTGGTGTATGGTAGACGATTGGGCCATTGAAGAGTAGTATATCCCTTCTGGTAGTCCGAACTAGGTTGGGGTGGTCAATCATGCTTATAGACGAGTCAATTTTGGCTTAGCGTGGTAGGTCATCCATTGCTAAGTCCCGCCTACGGGTTGCACATCTCAATCATGTGGGGGTAATACATGATATCAACTAGCTATACATCTAGGGAAAATTTTTAGGATTATACAGATATAACAGATGATTTACATGTATATAGAAATTTACTATGTTAGAGTAAGTTTATGTTGAAAAATATGATTTTACCAGTCTTATATAAGTATGAGTACATATTTATATGATTTATCAGTTACGGTTAATTATGTTACAATTAATTATTTACAAGATATGTTTATAACACAATAGAACTCATGTTGCCACACAATGATGATAATCTATCCCATTTTACTGAGAGGAGTCTCACCCAAGAATTTAACATTTTAGGAAACCCAGATAGCTATGTGGAGCGAGCTCCAAGGAAAAGGAGGCCTTGGTACTATAGTATCAGGGAAAGTACTTTGAGTTGGGGAATATGTTTTATGTGAACCCTAGGATATTTTACGGATTTTTGGGGACGTGCATGTATATTTATGGAGATAGTAGAACTTTGGTATTGTATGTGAGGTTCAGGTACATTATGTTTTCGGCTGCATGAATAGTATGTATTTAAGAACATGTATACCCCTGATACCCCACTTTGGGTCCGAGTTGACATTGTAGTTATTATTATTATTGTATCAGAGCATATTTTTAGTAGAATTCAGAGGGTCGTTACAGTTTGATATCAAAATAGATTTATTATATGTATATGTATATATATATATATATATGTATATATATATATATATAATGGATAGTTGGGTCGTTACAATTGTGGTATCAGAGCCTAAGTAATTAGGTTCTATAAACTTTGGTACACAGCGGGAAACAATACCAGAGTATAGGAATGGATCATGGTGAAGGTAGGAAATAGGTAGATTAGGATTTTAGTAAGTCATTACTAGAGGATAAGATTGGAATTTAGGGTTTTGTCTTGCAACCTGAAGGTAGGAACTCTGTGGTGGTTTCTATGATTTTCCTGAAACGACAGTTTCAGGAAAGCCATAGTAAACTATCATCGATTTTGGTTTCTGAGCGGTAAAACAAAACCTTAAATTAGGGAATAAGGACGTTAAGTTGATTTGTTGTATGAGGATATCTTATGGTTCGTAGTTGGATAAATATATTAGTTGTGTTATGAAGTTAGGAATCTTAAGCTATTTTGTTCTATTTTTAGAATGGACCTTGGGAGTAGCAATGCACACGCTGGTGGTAGTAACGATGCGGAGCCTTCCAATATGGGCGGCAGTGATTCTAATGCAGTATTGCATAGTGTCGCCTAGCAAGTTATGGTAGAGATAACAAGAAATTTAGGGGAACAGGGCCACCTACTAGCTCACCAGGGCTGCACGATCGAGTAGTTTACTCGTATGAATCCCCCATCATTCTCAGGAGGAGCCAACCCATTCAAGGAAGAGAATTGGGTCTAGGAGATTAGGGAGACATTAGCAATTCTCCCTTGCACCAAGGAGCAGAAAGTGTCGTTTGCTACTTTTAAGATGACAAGGGAGATTAAACGCTGGTGGAGATCAATGAAGTTTCTAAAGGAGCAACGGCCAGTACCTATAACTTTGACTTGGAGCCACTTCAAGGAAATATTCTTCAAACAATACTTCCCCACTACTACTAGGAATGCTAAAGTGGTGGAATTTTTGAATTTGACCCAGGGGCACCTGTCGGTCCAGCAGTTTGCAGCTAGATTCGTTGAGCTCTGCCATTTTTCCCCGTACATGGTGCCAAATGAGGAAAAGAAGGCAAGGAGATTTGAGGGAGGCTTGAGACGGAGTATCTATGAGCAAGTGGTGGCATTCTAGGTCCAAACCTTCTCATAGTTAGTAGATAAAGTCACAGTGATAGAGACCAGCTTGCAGGTGCTAGGATGCCAAGTCAGAGGAAGAGGCCTGCACCTCCTGACTTCCATGTAGGTACAAGCCGGGGACCATGGAGGAGAGATAGAAACGGCGGGGGTTTAAAGACAGGAGATGGGGAGTCGTGGGTATCAAGGTGATCAGACCTATCCTATTTGCCCTAGATGTAATAAGAGGCACGTGAGAGAGTGACAAACGAGAAGGAATGTCTACTATCAGTGTGGTAGACCTGGTTATATAGCACGAGACTGTCATGCGTGGCCGGGCAATGCTCCCATTCCTAGACAATTTTAGGGGATTAACTAGGCACCCCGAGACGGCTTGTAGAGGAATACCACGCAGGCACGAGTTTATGCCTTGACACCAGAAGATGTAGAGGCGGCCAACGATGTGGTGACATGTACTATTTATATGTTTTTAATTAAAGCTATTTTTTTTTCAAGGGCAACACACTCGTTTATTTATCGGGAGTATATTAGACTGTGTGGGATATAACCTCAATTATTGGATGTCAAATTACCCATGGCCACATCGATAAAAGTAGTAGTGGTTTGTAGGAAGGTGCTTAAAGGCTATCCATTGGATATTCAGGGAAGAGTGCTACCGGCCAATCTCGTAGTGTTGGATCTGCATGGGTTTGACGTGATTCTGGGGATGGACTAGCTAGCCACTAATTATGCCAACATTGATTGTCATCTGAAAGAGGTAATATTTAGACCTCCTGGTGAGCAGGAGTACAGATTCGTGGGGTCCTATGTGCATACCTCGCCCCAGCTATTGTCAGCTATTCAAGCGAGAAGGCTACTTCTAGAAGGATGCCAGAGGTACTTAGCATGTATAAAGGAAGCGCCAGGAGGAGAATTAAAACTTGTAGATATTCCAGTAGTAGGGGAATTCTCATATGTCTTTCCAGTGGATTTACCTAAATTGCCTCCTGATTGTGAAATTGAATTTGCCGTTGACTTACTTCCAGGGATGACATCGATATCTAAAGCTCCTTATAGAATGACTCTAGCTAAATTAAAAGAATCAAAGGAGCAGTTGCAGGAATTACTGGATTAGGGGTTTATCAGACCTAGTGTATCACCCTGGGGAGCACCAATTCTGTTTGTAAAGAAGAAAGACGAGATGATGAGGATATGTATCAATTACAGGGAGATAAATAAAGTGATAGTTAATAATATATACCCACTACCCTGAATTAATTATCTATTTGACCAATTCCAGGGAACACAAGTTTATTTTAAGATTGACCTTTGATCTGGGTATCATCAGGTGAAAGTCGAGACAGGAGATGTTCAAAAGCCTGCTTTCCGAACCAGGTATGACCATTATGAGTTTTTGGTTATGCCTTTCGGACTGACTAATGCCCTTGCAACATTTATGGACCTGATGAATAAGGTTTTCCATGAATACTTGGATCAGTTTGTGGTGGTGTTCATAAATGATATTCTGATTTTTTTGAAGAGTTCTGAGGAGCATGAAAATCATTTGAGGTTGGTACTTTAGTTGCTAAGAGAAAGGAAGTTGTATGCTAAATTTAAGAAATGTGAATTCTGGCTGGAGGGAGTTGCATTCCTTGGGCATGTGATATCCAGGGATGGTATCTCTATCGATCCGAGCAAGATAGAAGCGGTAGTGAATTGGGTGAGACTGAAGAATGTTCAGGAAATCCAAAACTTCTTGGGTCGGCAGGATACTATCTGCGGTTTGTGGAGGGTTTTTCCAAACTATCGGGTCCTCTAACATGGTTAATGAGGAAAACTGTGAAGTTCGAGTGGACCGATGATTGTGAGCAGAGTTTTCAGGAACTAAAGCAACGACTCGTCACTTCTCTAGTTTTGACCATTTCATCAGCAAATGATGGTTTCGTGACCTATAGTGACGCGTTGCAAAAGGGGCTGGGGTGCGTATTGATGCAACGAGGGAAGGTTATTGCATATGCTTCGCGATAGCTCAAGGAATATGAGAAGAATTACCCAATGTATGATCTGGAATTGGCAGCAGTAGTTTTCGTGTTGAAAATTTGGAGGCACTATCTGTATAGGGTAGGTGCGAGATCTCCACAGAAGAAAAAAGTATTAAGTACTTTTTCATGCAGAAGGAGTTAAATTTGAGGTAGAGGAGGTGACTAGATTTGATTAAAGATTATGACTATACCATTAGTTACCACCCAGGAAAAACTAGTGTGGAAGCTGATGCTTTAAGTCGTAAGTCAGGAAGTGCATTAGTATCAGTAATAGAAATTCAACATTAGATCAAGATGAATTTAGAAAGATTGAGTGTGGAATTAGTAAAGGGAGATCACCAGGCACTCATCGCCAATATGGTAATTTAGCCCACTTTATAGGAAAGAATTGAAGCTGCTCAAATGAAAGATATGGAATTGGTAAAGATTGTGGATAAGGTGTGGAGTGGACAGAGGACAGATTTTAATATCTCAGATGATGGACTGTTGAGATTCCGTACCAGACTATGTGTACCTGCTAATGCTGAAATTAAAGAACTATCCTGGAGGAAGCGCATCGTTCCCTTTATACAGTGCACCCAGGAAGCATTAAAATGCACAAGGATTTATGAGAATCTTTTTGGTAGAGTAATATAAAGAAGGAAATTTCCAGATACGTAGAGCAGTGTTTAATATGCCAGTAGGTGAAGGCTGAGCATCAGAGACCGGAGGGACCATTGCAACCACTTCACATCCCTGAATGGAAGTGAGAGCACATTTCTATTAATTTCATCACAGGGTTATCGCCAGCACTTCATAGACAGGACGCCATCTGGGTAGTCGTTGACCAATTGATGAAGACTGCCCATTTTCTTCCCATCATAGTTAACTACTCCATGGGTCGTTTGACCATTGCATGCCAGTGTCCATAGTTTCTTATCAAAGCCCACGGTTCACATCTCAATTCTGGAAGAGTTTACAAGGAGCCTTGGGATATAAGCTAACATTCAATACATCATTTCATCCTCAAACCAATGGATAGACAAAGAGGACCATACAGATACTGGAAGACATTTTGCAGGCCTGTGTGTTAGACTTTGGCGGTAGCTGGATCTAGTATTTGCCACTAGTTGAATTTGCTTATAATAACAACTATCATACTAGCTTTGGAATGACACCATATGAAGCGTTGTATGGTCATAGGTGCCGATCTTCGTTATACTGGGATGAGATTGGTGAAAGGCAATATTTAGGGCCAGAGATTGTGCAGCAGAGTTCTGAGAAAATTAGACTCATCCGAGAAAGGATCAAAATAGCCCAGAGTCGATAGAAAAGTTATGCTGACACCCACTGACGAAAGCTGGAGTTTGGCGTGAGGGATAGTGTATTCTTGAGAATTGCACCAATGAAAAGAATTATGAGATTTGGAGAAAAAGATAAGCTAAGCCATAGTTATATTGGGTCATTTAAGATACTGGAAAGAGTTGGTCTAGTTGCCTACAGGTTAGGATTACCTCCGGTACTTTCTAGAATCCATGACGCATTTCACATATCTATGTTGAGGAAGTACGTTTCAAATCCTTCACACATGATTAGTTATAAATCGCTGGAACTCATAGATACCCTGTCATATAAAGAAGTGCCCGTTTAGATTCTAGACTAGAAGGAATACGAATTGCGCACTAAAAGGATCCCATTGGTAAAGGTACTCTGGTGCAATCACACAATTGAGAAAGCTTCATGGGAGTTAGAAGAGAAAATGTGTCAGAGATATCCACACCTATTCAGCGGGGCCTAGCGTTGAACCAGTTAAGGTAAAGGTACATAATGGTTTTACCTATTATCCTGTGCAATGTAGGATAGTTAGTTATGAGTTGGTGTTTTTGGTTTTATTTTATGAATGGTTTTGGGAGAGTTTTATTTGATTGATTGTAATCTCCCAAGACCTTTATTGTAACCACAATGTTCCTCCTCCATAAGTGAGAGTTATTAATAAAATTAGGAAGGGGCCGTTATATGGGTGGTCACTGACTCTTCCTAGAGTCGGGTAAATAATTTAGTAATTCCCAAAGAAGGTTGTGATAAGTGTAAGTTAGCAAATTTCGAGAACAAAATTTTTATAAGGAGAGGAGAATGTAGTGATTCTAAAAAAATAAAATAAAATAAAATAATTAATTAATTAATAATTATTATTAATTAAATAATTTAATATAATATTTATGTATTAATATAATATAATATTATATATATACTTAAGATCCAATCATCCTGAACAATCAGGAAGATTGGAATTGAAATCCAATTCACAGAGACCCCCCGTGCCAATTCTCTCACTCTCTCTCCTCAAACACTCACTCTCTCTCTCTCTCTCTAAAATTTTTCTCCATCCGTAAGCCAAATAAAAAATGAATACCACCATGGGGTCCTAACTTCGATCCTTGTCATTTTAATCGGAGCAAACTTGTGGTTTGGGGATCTTAGGCACCACTCCAAAGTTAAGGTAAGAAAAATGAATTATATCTGTTGTTTTAGAATTTAATCGGTTAATGGGAGCGTGAGAGCCTAGGGATGTTAGGATAGTAATTATTCTGGGATTTAACTAATTAAACTAAAATATATGATTATAGGATTTTGTGCTCCGAACGCCGCAGGTGTCGATTTAGGATCCTTGCAGGCACATTCTTAGTAATCAGGTAAGGGGAATAGATTATATTAGTTATTGTCAAAAATATTAACAAATTAAATTATAGTATTTAATTATTAAAATGCAGTATTTGATTACAGAAATTATATGTATGATATTTTCTGAATAATTAGGTATACGAAAATGGTGTTTATAATTCAATGTGTATTTTTGGGAAACCAGGTGTTAGAGTTGAGTAAACCCTAGAAGTTGATTTATTATTATTTTTCAACAAAATATATTCTTCCCATCCAGTTAGAATATTATAGAGTAATACTCACTTGTGTGGCATGAGCATGAATATTTTACAGTATATATATAAGCTGGCCAGAGTATTTTATGATTACATAGAACGAGTACGATTTGATAATAATTTTCAGAAAATGATATAAATATTACAGAAATTATGATATTGTTCAGTATAATATGACAGTTTAGCCGGTCTAGTGCCATGACAGTTTAGCCGGCCCAGTGTCGTGACAGTTCAGTTGGCCCAGTGCCGTGATAGTGCAGCCGGTCTAGTGCCGTGAGAGTTCAACCGGCTTTATGCAGTGATCAGTTATGATATAAAATTTATTCAAAAATTATGATATGATAGTTTTTACACAGAAAAATGAAAACTAAATATGTTATAGTTATATTATGTATTATATGGTAGTAGAACCCTAATGGATAAATTTGGATTCAGAGCATGGTACCATAGCTATTATTTCAGATTAGTGCCACCACACATCTTAGATAGAGTGTTGGTGTATGGTAGACGATTGGGCCATTGAAGAGTAACATATCCCTTCTAGCAGTCCGGACCAGGTTGGGGTGGCTAATCGTGCTTACAGATGAGTCATTTTTGGCTTAGCGTGGTAGGTCATCCATTGCTAAGTCCCGCCTACGGGCTACACAACCCAATCATATAGGGGTAATACATGATATCAGCTAGCTATCCATCCACGGGAAAATTTTAGTATTATACAGATATAACAGATGATTTACATGTATATAGAAATTTACTATGCCAGAGTAAGTTTATGTTGAAAAATATGATTTTAATAGTCTTATAAGTATGTGTACAAATTTACATGATTTATTAGTTACAGTTAATTATGTTACAGTTAATTATTTACAAGATATGTTTATAACACACTAGAACTCATATTGCCACACCCTGATGATACTCTATCCTATCTTACTAAGAGGTGTATCACCCAAGAATTTAAACATTTAAGAAAACCCAGACAGCCATGTGGAGCGAGCTTCAAGGTAGAGGAGGCCTTGGTACTATAGTATCAGGGTAAGTGCTTTGAGTTGGGGAATATGTTTTGTGTGAACCCTAGGATATTTTATGGATTTTTGGGGACATGTATGTATATTTATGGAGATAGTAGAACTTTGGTATTGTATGCGAGGTTCAGGCACATTATGTTTTCCACTGCATGAATAATATGTATTTAAGAACAGGTATACCCTCGGTACCCCACTTTGGGTCCGAGTCCGGGTTGACATTGTAGTTATTATTATTATTGGTATCGAAACATATTTTTAACAGAATCCACAGGGTTGTTACAGTTTGATATCAGAACAGATTTATTATTTATATATATATATATATATATATATATATATATATATATAATATGGATAGTTGGGTCGTTACAATTTTAATCTGCTATGCATCCTATACCCTACCAACCTTACAACACTTAGCTTACCCATTCCTACCCTCTTCATAATTCATACCTATACTCTAGTAAAATTATCCGCTAAAGTCTACAAAACCTAGCAACCTTGACTCTGATACCACAGTTGTAACGACCCAAAAAAAATATACACAATATAATACTGTCTTTGATACCACATCACTGACGACTCGAAAACCAGTGGGGTATAGGATACACCTTTCTGTAACTTAATTTAAAGCAAGAAGCGGAAAATATTTTAAACCTTAAATACCATACGAGAGTACTAAACCACCACAACTACATAAGTATCTCCCAGTAATAATATTTACATCACGTAAAACATAAAACATATTTCACTTGTTTTTACACAAGCACTTACTTTAAACTAAATTATCTAAGTGTTGACCTTCTGAGTCCGATCCCTAATTTGATGTTGACAAAGTATATGTATCTTATCTGTGCGTTGAGTGCTTAAAAATGATTAACTCTTAGCATGCATGGATGGTAAGGGTGCAAGGAAGCCATAAGGACCACAAAGATCACACTTCATGATGACATTTGAAGACCAAAAAGAATGAAGATTATTTGTGTTGTATTGTAATGCATTTAATATTTGGGTCTGTAATAATTATGGTCTATAATAATTGCATCTCATGCATGATAAAGACTGAATGCTCAAACCAAAACCATAAATTGACCATAGAACCCATAACCCTTCAAATTAAAGTATCACATCCTTTCCCACAACGTTAAAAATAGTTCAAGATCAAAGTTGGGCATACCTTGAATAAGGTGCTTGGTCGACTGACCTCTTGGCTTTATAAACACCTCAGTCAACCGAACTGGCCAGAAGTCAAATGTTTGACTAGTCTCGGCCAACCGACCTAGTTTTGAATTAAGCTTTCTCGGTCGACCGAACTTTAAAATTAACTTTCTCTACCTGCGCTGGCTAACCGATACGTTAGCTCAAATTCACCTTAGCTGACCAACCTTCAAAGACCGGAAGACCGAATTATTGGTCATTCAACCGAACCTACGAAGGTTTGGAAAATCGCCTTGGCTCGGCTGACCGACACATCTCAGGCAAATCAAACCCAAAAGTTATTTCAAAATTTCTGAGTCTGTTTGGGCAACCGGCCCATAGCTCTGAGCAACCGAATCTCTCGAGTTCTTGTATTTTTACCGCGTTAAATAAAGTTTAATTTTTAATTAATATTTTCCAAAATTTCGACCATGTCCCCAACGGTAGCAATTTTTGGGAAACTTATAAATGCCCCTTTGTTTTCCCTAATTAGTCATGGAATTAGCATTTTGATTAGGAAATTTTCTCAAAAAATCCTTTTTGGGCTAAAACTTTCATACTCCCATATTTTTGAGCATATTGTCAAAACTCTTTCTCATACTCTATTAATTGCATATTTTAGAAAGAGTGCATTTGTATTATTCATCTTCATTTGCAAATTTATTGCAACTTGAGGTTTGAATAAACACTCAAATCTAGTGGGCATTTATACATTCTGTTTAAGCTAACTACTGTCACATACTTGCATTGTTTGAGACTGATTTTTGAGAGTTAGCTATAGTTTTTCCCATTGTATTTTATTCATAAATATTATTTGGTAAAAACTCTCTAGTACTTGTGAATCTTGGCATTCTTATTGCAAGATTCAAAAGCTTGTTTTGTGTTCTTACTAGAAGTATCTTTTGCAAACTTAAACCCTAATATCTACTGTGCTTGATATTTGATAAAAAATTTTGAGATATTTACTTAGGGTTTTAAAATACCTTTAATCATTCATTTATTGAACATACTATCTTGAATCAAAGGTCTCACTCTCACACATATATATACACATCCTCGAGAGTTGACATATAACTTGACAAATCTCACTTGAGCATAAATCTTTATCATTTGTGAGTGCATTGATTATATTGTTGTACACATCTGTTTAGTGTAGAAGCAAGTTATTTGTACAAAAAATTTTATATCTGTTGTATTCCCAACGTGTGGTTAGAAGAGGATTGCACTGGCCTGCAGCGTGCACCGAATTACTTAGACCTGATTAAGAAAGCACCGGATGGTTTAGACTTGATTAGGAAAACCAAGTATGCCTTTCTAAGGTGTGGTTGTATAGGTTAGGGTCAACCCTATAATCTAACCTGGAGTATTCCCATACCCAGTAAAGAAAGATATTGTAATCGATGATTCTCCACCCGTAAGTGAGTACAGTTAGTGGAATCCTCTTACTCGTTAGCTTGAGGCGGGGACGTAGGCAAGTTTGGCCGAACTTTGATAACATTTCTTGTGTCTGATTTTAATATCTATAATTTAATTTCTACACTTGAATGTTTATGTTTTTATTATTGTGAATGATTGAGAAATACTGAGCATGATGTATCTGTTTTACTTATCTGCTCAGTTTTATATTGTTGAGTAATTGGTATTTGCTTGGACAAACCCTACATTGAATTATTGACTGTTGATCTGGACCTAACCTAGGATAAATTTTTTAAATACCCAATTCACCCCCCTCTTGGGAATACACCAATTCCAACACTAAGTCCCGCCCCAAAACTCGCTAAGCTTGATTCCCTAAATGTCTTGAAATAGGAAATGGATAAAGGGTTGAAACACCTCTTAATAAGAAGGAATAGATTATTATCAGTGTGTGGCACCCTAGGTTGAATTAATGATAGTTGATCTGAACCAAACATAGGAGAGATTTTTTAAATACCCAATTCACCCCCCCCCCCCCTCTTGGGAATACACCAATTCCAACACTAAGTCCCATCCCGAAGCTCGCTAAACTTGATTCCCTGAATGTCTTGAAATATGAAATGGATATTGGGGTGAGACACCTCTCAGTAAGAAAGAATAGATTACTATCAGTGTGTGGAAAAAATGAGTTTTTATGTAAGCAAAATTGAAATTTGAGGTGTAGTCCCAAGAGGAGGGGGTGAATTGGGTTATTTAAAATTTTCTTTTAATTCTTTTCAAAAATTCTTAACCACTTGTTACATTAATAAATACACAGAAAAAGCTTAGTTACTTAAGCAATCCAACACCCAATATTTAAACACAACACAAACAAAATTGGTTTATAATTACAAGTTCAGCGAAAAATTAATTAAGTTATAAACCTTTATAAATAAGTGTAAGTATGGTAACTTGAATACTTTGTAGATTTTTCAGATATTCTTCCAACAATTCAATTCAATCAAAATGATCAAAACAAGATACACAAGTTAGATTGATTCCAACAATGCTTTCAAGATTTAGCACTTTAATAACTCAAAGTAATCAATCACAAAATACAATATGCAACACTTTGGCAATTTTAAGCTTTGCTTATAGCCTTATGTGTATGACTGATTTAAGCCTTGTATTGATGGATATAATTTCTCAATATGATGCTCAATATGTAATCCAGCACTCTTTCCAAAATCTTAGACCTAAATAAACTTTCAGTTAATAAGTCTTGGGTGTTGAACCAATCAACGTACTCCTTTATGGTTTCTGCAATTTGTATTGATCAACTACGTACTTCCTTTTGGTTTCCGCAAATTCCCAAAAACAAATTAAGCTTTAGTTTATTTAATATCTAATCCAAGTAGTATATATGATCAGAAATTAAAACACAATCACGCAGTTAATATTTGCAAGAAATTAAAGAGAATAGAGAAAGAGAGTGACACCACGTTTTTTACGAGGTTTGGCTTAGCCCCAGCCTACGTCATCGCCTTTGGCCAATACCACCAAAAGATTCCACTATTCCTTTCCATACAGAACAAACCTTTTACAAGCGATAACCCATGCTTAAACACTCTTTAAGTAGGCTAGAGCAACGCCTCTCCAAGCGATACCCCACGATCGGTCACTCCTTCAATAGGTTAGAGCAACACCTCTCCAAGTGATACCCCACACTCGGTCAATGATCTAACAGGCTGGAATCGTCAAGAAACAAGAAACAATATTTGCATACAATAATACTCTCACAAAGAGCAGATTAGTACAGTTTCAAACACTATGTACTTCAATATTAAATGTCAAAGTGAAATACAATGAAGCTTGTAGACACCCCATTTTTACCCAGGCCCAATATATTTATTATCATTATTATTATTATTATTATTTTAGTATTATTTTATTTATTCTTCTTATTATTATTATTATTATTATTTCTCATTAGTGTATTATTATTACTTTTATTTTTATTTTTACTTCTATTTATATTATTTATTATTATTATTTTTTATTATTTATTATTATTTATTATTTTCATTATTATTAATATTATTTTTATTATTATTAGTATTTTATCTTTATTATTACTATTATTATTATTATTATTGATTTCTATTATTATTATTATTATTATTATTATTTTGTTTTAGTATTATTATTATTTTACTATTGTTACTATTATTGTTATTACCATTATTATTATTATTATTATTATTATTTATTTTTGTTACTATTATTATTATTATTATTATTATTATTTAGTATTACTATTATTATTATTATTATTATTTTATTATTATTATTATTTCCTTATTACCATAATAGTAGTATATATTATTTCCAAAAAAAAAAAGAAAAATACCATAAACCAAAAAGGAAATGTTTGTTAGGGTTTTTTCAAAATTATTTTTATAAGAAGGGAGCCGGGGCGCAGCACACAGGGCACAGCACAGCCGACGCAGCAAAGCCAAAGAAAAAAAAAAAGGAGTTTGCTGCTTCTTCTTCTTCTTCATCTTCTTCTTTTGGCCAACCCCTGCGCCTCCAACCTTCAGTCTCCCCCTGGTTCATATTTCATCCTCGGCCAACCACCAGTCTCCACCGAAACCGAGCCCGTGCAGACATCACCAGACACCAGCAGACCTTGCTACAGATCTCCGGAAGACACCATCTCCTATCCGAAGCAGCACACAGCACACAGCGCACAGCACAGCTGCAACCGCACCTCCAGCCATCATCCTCGCAGCCTCCGGCCACCGCTGCAACGCCGGCCACTCCTGCTCCCGGCAAGACCCCCCAGCAGCGGCGACTCCACTGCTGCAACACCAGCAACCCTCCGGTGAGCATCTCTGCAAGTCCCTTACCCAGTTTCCTGCCCCCTCTGCTGTAACCGCACACACACCCACACACACACACTGGACATGGGCAGAGCACACACGCACACACCCACACATGCACAGAACACACACACGCACCCACACCTCCAGACAAGCACACACATACTGACCCTTTTTTTTTTTATTAAGTTTTATTTTAAATAGCAATAATTGTTTAAAGTATACCCCTCCCCCCCCGGTTATATTTGGGTGTAGTTTTTATGGGATACTAACTGATCTATTATGGTTGCAGGATTTTTATCGAGGATTATTTCAATTTTTAAAAAGGTCAAATTGCTTTGTTTGCACATATTAGATATTAGATATTTGATATTTTTTTTTTTTGTTTGGTTTGGGGTTTTAATACTTAAAGTTTAAACTTTTCATATATTTGCCTCTATATGTATATACTATATTGACCATATTAGCATTATTATTTGTATATTATTGATAGTAATATCATTATTATTTATATATTATGTTATTATGTTGTTTTGTATGTTATTATTAAAATGTTGTTAGATTGTTCGTATATTACCATTAATAATATTATTGTATGATTTGTATAATATTTCCAATATTGTTATCACATCATAGGTGTATTGTTATTATTAGTATTATATGATTTATGTATCATTATTAGTAATATTATTACATAGTTGGTTTATTAATATTAGCATTGTTATTATATTAATTATATTAGTATTAGTATTACGTAGTTTGTACATTATTATTAATTACATGATTGCGTTATTCTTATATTACTGGTTTGTATATTACTATTAGTAAAATTATAGTATGGTTTGGATGTTATTATTATATTAATTATCATATTAATTTTATTAGTATTAATTTTCTATTGTTTGCATATGGTTGGTATCATTATTATGTAGATTGTTTTATTATTGTTATATGCTATTATTGGGTTTATTATGTAGATTGTTTCATTATTATGTTTAGGTTTATATAGTTGATTTGCATATTTTATATTTTGGTTACGGTTAGCATGTTGATATATCTAGTAATATTGTGTTTAGTATTTTAGTGTAATTAGCATGTTAGTTTTAAGGTATGTTCAATATTATAATGGATGTTACATATTATATATTTATTACTATCATATTTGTAGTATTTTAATGTACACAATATCATTTATCTTGGTAACCTTGGTATTTTGAGGTTATGTTATTATATTGTATATTAGGGTATATTTAAAATTGCTGCCTTACTACTATATATTCTTAACATTGTATATCATGTTTTGATTTATTGTATTCTCATACTTTGATTTATTGTATCTTGATGTACTTTTAGGGTTGAAATTGCTTCCATATAAATTATGTACTTAGGGTTTTTGGTCATTATCGTACTCACTCTGTATTTAATATTTGTATAGTTAGGGTTGTGTATTAATTTTGGCAACCATTTTGTATCTATTATATTCAGCAATACCTTGTTTCCATAATTTCATTATTTCTTTACTTGTGCATAGGTTTCCATGTTTTAATTTGAAATTTGGTTTATCTTTTTTACCAATTATTTCCATATGGGTGTAAAAGTATTTATAGGACATTAGAGGTGTGTACCATTAGGAAGGTTACTATTATTACCTTTTATTTATAGTGTATTATTATTATTATCATGTATGAAATTATTATGTTACCATTATGATATTTAGAATATGTATTTATTGTTAATATGTGTGTATTAATATTATTTATTATTGTTATTATGGGATTACTACTATTAATATTAATACTATTATTATTATTATCATTAGTACCATTATTATTATTTTTACTATTGGTATTTATTATTATTATTATTATTATTATTATTATTATTATTATTATTATTATTATTATTATTATTATTATTATTATTTTATTTTATTATACATATTTTTTTTATTTATTTAAATATTTTTGATTTTCATAATCCCTATGATTTTATTGCGAGGGTATGAGCCTTCGGGCATCATGTACCCTAAGCTCTGAGGGAATATATATATGTATATATTATCTTTATTTATTTATTATTTTATTTATTTATTTTTTACATGTATTTATAAATTCATAAAAAGGAGTAATTTAAAGAATTATTAGATTAACTTAGGGATAATTTCAAATTAATTAGGTACCGTTCGTAAGAACGGGCGCGTAGGGGGTGCTTGTACCTTCCCCTCGCGTAACCGAACTCCCGGCCCCAACTCTGGTAATGTAGACCGATTCTACCCCTAACGGAGTAGTAATCATGTGTTCTAACCGCACTAAAGGTTAGTGGCGACTCCGACCGATATCCATGTTTTTCCATTAAAATATTAAATTGATTTTAATTTCGCCGCCGGGGGCACACGCACTCCCGGGACGTCGCGACAGCGCTCAAGCAAGAATTTCTCCAAGTTCTTTCTAGATAAGAATTAGCAACTCAAAAATCAGTAGTAGGATGTTCAGCACTTCAGAAATTCAACACTTCAATTGTACAAAGATTTAAGCAAGAGGGAGCAGCAAGATAGCCTTCATCTTACAAACAGATTTTTCAATTCTTTTGTTCTTTGATTTATTTGATTTGCAAAACCATGTATTTATAGGCGTAGAAAAGTTATTTCGTGTTACTCAAGATTACTTTGAGTATTTCCCAAGTTTTCATTAATTTTTGGGGCACAAGAAACCATTATTTGAAATTTAAAACATTTAAAATTTCTAACCGTTAATAGTGTTCAGACGAATGAAGTATCGAGTTTAGTCTTCTGATGTTCCTTAAAGCAATGAAAATTATAGTCTGGACACAGGGTCAGATGACTGAACTGTAAGTTCAGACTTTTGAAGTCCTAGCTTAAACGATTGAACTGAGGGTTCCATCTTCTGAGGGTGTACTGCCTCTTCAGCATTTCTCCAAAAAATTCTTCAGTAGACTGAACTTATTCTCCAGTCTTCTAATGTAATTCTTTAGTCTTCTGAGAGTACTCCTCAGTCATCTGGGTAGACCAAATCTAGAATTTTCATTTTAGTTTTCAAAAATTCTTTTTGCTCTCTTACTTTGATTTCTTATAAAATATTTTCCGAGGTTTGTAATAAGGTCTCTGAGTCAATGAATTACCCCTAGAAGAGATTTTAACATATTTCACAAGATATTTAAATATGAAGTATTTACATAAAGACTTCTTAAGACTTTTGACATTCTAAGCACTTAAGTCTTCATGCTTGTCTTTCTTTGAGTTCTTTCTTTGAGCTTTAAACATACTTTGAGCTTTTAGCATGTTCTCTCTCATGCTCTCATGATCTTCAAGCTTTAATTTTCTTTAGCAAATTCTCATTCAAGCTCTCATGATCTTCAAGCTTTACTAGATCATCTTTTAATCCATGCCTTTTAAGTATTCTTTAAGCTTCATTTGATCATCTTTCTCTGTAGTATGAGCTTTCATTGATCTTTGTGAGCACTTGACCTTGTATTCTCTTTCTTGAGTCCTGTCACATCATCACTTAATCAAATACGTTAAGTTCCTCTATTTTATTATCATCAAAATAAGATTTTAAGCCTTGAAATGCCAACAAAAATACATCCATTAATTTAATTTTAAATAAAAATGGCATTTGCAAAATGTAACTTACACCTATATAGTAAAAAAAAAAAAACTTATTTTCCTTCAGTTAATAACTCCGGCTTAATAATAGCCTCAATTACATTAATCTACAAATATGTATAAAAGAACTTCTCATTTTAGAATAACGACATGTTTAACCCCCATGACGGGTTATGCGATCCGAAGATTGGACTTAACCTTGGTTGGCCTACCGAGACTAAATCAAAATAACTCATCTATAAGTCCAATTTTCCTACCGCTTCCTAGTTTGGAATCCGGGAGGGTACACAACCCTTCTCTAGCCAAATTGATTTTTCATCCAGCAACACTCTCAAAATAGTGTGGCTTCTCGTTTGTAGCTACGGTACTAAGCATCCACTGGTCCATCAAGGTTCTTAGAACATATAATGAAATTTACATAATATAACAGATAACATGATCTCAATTCTCAACACATAATTCGCAGTAACCTCTCCCCATCATTCTCAACAATAAATTTCTCAACACACAATTCACAATAGTTTTTTCCAAAATTTTCCAACCATCCACGTGATCGGTATTAAACCGTCAAATTCACAATATTCGAATTATTCCCAACAAGTCCAGAAATCAGTATAATACCACAAATTTTGCCATATAATACCATAAATATTCCAACATGTTTAAATATGCAATATAGTAAATTATTCTCATGCCACATAATTTGAGTGTTATATCATAATCTTGTAAACTGACCAGAGAAAGTATGTCATAATACACTCGGTATATTTTGTTAAAAATAAGGGTCTGATCACCTCTACACTTTTAATTTAACACACACACACACACACACACACACACACACACACACATATATATATATATATATATTACAGGAAAAAGGAGATGATCACCCTACACACTTTTATTTTTCCTAAACACGTATATAATAAACCCAAAATCTTAAATTTCAATTCGCTTGATTCATTCAAAAAATTCAATATAATATTTTTGTATTCAAATACTCAAGTTTGATCGGTTCAATTCCAAAATAAACTGATATAATTTATTCCCCTTACCTTAGCCATGGAATGGTGCCTACAACGTACAAATGACAAAATCTCTTTGGTTAAAACGTTGAAGAACAGAGTTAGGACCTGGAAATGATGTTCGTTTTTCAATTTGACGAAGAGATAGAGGAGAAATTAAGAGAGAGAGAGAGAGAGAGAGGAGAGAGAGAGAGAGAGAGAGAGAGAGAGAGAGGAGGAGAGAGAGGATGAGACGGAGGAGAGACGAGAGGAGAGCGCATGCATGGCCAGAGGGGGGGGATTGATGAAATGAAGGGGATTGAAATGAAATTGGAAATCTTCCTCAGGAAGTTTCCTACTACATACATACATATATATATATCTAATATTTATATCTCTATTATTCTATTATTTATTCTCTTCTTTAATTCTTATAATAATTATTAATTATTATTATTATTATTATTAGTTGTTGAGTGTACTACATTAAGTTGGTCCCCCTCCACTGCACACCAAATACTGGTCCAAGCACACCCCTTGATGTTCCCTCAATCTCACATTAACATTTACTTGACGGACAATCTTGTTCTCCTCCCTCTTTTCTTACCCCCCCCCCCTCTCCTTGGCACCTTCCCGTTCCTTTTTTCTGTCTTACCTCCCCTTTCCTTTCTTTCCCCATGCCCTGTCGAATCTGTCTCTTTTTCACTCCAAATAAAAAATTGAAGGGGCAAACTTGTCATCTAATACATGAAATTACAAACACACGCACACACAAACATATCGAGTGATGGTTGTATTTTTTGGGTGATGGTTGTATTTTTTAGCGTGTTGATAGTGCCTTTCATTTTTCATTATACTTTAATTAGACATATGAGCGTAGATAGGGTATATTCGAGTTAAGCTGAGTCGAGTCTATACAATAAGATACTCAAATTTGACTCAATCCGAAAATATAAACTCAAAACTCAACTCAAAGTTGATTGATAACAAAACTATTAAACATGAGTTTGACTCAAATGGATGTTCTTAAAATTTAAGATCGACTCAATTAAGCTCAATTTCATTATAAATTGATATTAAAATAATATAATGTATATACAATAGTCAATATATTTTTAAAAATATATATTTTATGACTTATATATAAAAATAATAAAATTACTGCATCTTGATTAGGTTCATGAGTAGTATAATTAAAATTCAATCTCGACATGTTATGCTACTTGAATACCTTGAACTCTTATATTGAATATGATTGGTTACTAGTGTATATTTTGACTTTTGGAAAATTTGTGAATAAATGATGTTTGCTTACATTTGACATTCATTATTATATAATTTAATCTAGAGAAATCATCTCTTAAAACTTTGCTATGCAGTTTAAGTGCAAGAATGCTATAATTTTTTAGACTAGGAGTAGTCTATTTACATAAACTTCGAGTTCAGTAGAATGCAAAACTTTTCAAAAAACTAAGGTTAAAGGCTCTAATGGTAAGTGATTCATATTGAGCGTTTCATCGTGGTCCACCCTTTTCTCGGATCTCACATATGCAAGAGTTTTATACACCAGACGGTTTTTTTTTTTCTTAATGCACCAAAGCAATTAAGTTAGTATGATCTTGTGTGCAAGCGGTGCATGATGGATGGAGTTTGAAACTCGATACAAGTTCAAGGATATGTCTCTATCCTTATCCTAGTTCTATTGTGGACAGATAATTTAACCAAATTTAATTTTTTGCTTATATCCCTATGAATTAAGTGGAACATTGTTGTCATTAGTTATTATGCATTATGATCTTTATCAATAAGTCAAGCATACGAGAGACATTTAAAAAAATGAAATCATTCAAGTATGAGTCGAGGCACATCTGTATAACCATATGTGAAGTACATATTGGTCAAAATAAAGATTGAAGCATGACTTAATGCCTAAACTCGTTGAAAAGTTTATTAAGCTAAGCGTCACAATCCTACGTCAAATGTGTACTAGAAAGATTTGAGGCTTATAGTTGGTCTGGACTCAAACTATGTGAGACATCTTTTATAAAACAAAATCGTGATACCATTGGACCAGATCAGATAATAATTTATTGTTAAAATCCAAAGATATGAACACTAAAGCATGAGATATTCGTAAAAATAAATAAAATAAAATTTAAAAATATTATAAAATGCAACTTGGGATGAAAAATCATGTTGCCAGCCAATACCTGTCTTGAATAGAAAATCAAATTCTTGACACATATTTCAAAATTCTCCATAAAAAAGATGTCTGAAATAATTGTCGATGATCATTTTGAATGAATGCCTAAAACATATGCTGGAAAATATTTTACATTTTCTTACCTTTTCCCTTTGTGTTTTTCCCTTTTCTGTTTTGTTTTTTTCATTTTTGGTTGTCTTGAGTGATTTGAGACTGTTCAAAGCATTAAAGTGGGATTCGACAACAATTTTGACCTCGTACGAATAAATCGAAACAAAATCTCTGTCATTTTGGGCATTTTTCCCACTTTTTGGCAAATTTGATTGCGTTAGGTGATTCAGAGCAGTGTGAAATGGTAAGAAGAGGAATCATAGTGATTTTTAGTAGATACACATATCGAGGCAAAATCTCAATCATTCCAAGGTTTTTTGCTCTCTTTTTGTCAAATCTGATTATATCGGGTGATTTGGAGCATTTTGAAATGGTAAGAAGAGGGTTGAGAGTGATTTTGACTTTAGGCACAAATTGAGGAAAAATCTGCACTCTCTCTACTAAATTTAACTACACCGGGTGGTTCAAAGTAATTTGAAATGACAAGAAGAGATCTGACAGTGATTTTGACTTTGAGTACGTAAATTGAGGCAAAACCCTTGTCATTCCTAACTTTTTGCACTCTTTATGCTAAAGCTAATTGGATCATGCAATTCAGAGTAATCTGAAATGGTAAAAATAGGTCTGATAGTGATTTTAACTTTGGATATGCATATAAAGGTAAAGCCTATATTGCACCAAATTTTATTGCACTAGGTGATTCAGAGCGGTCCGAAATTGTAAGGTAGTGTCTCCTAGTAATTTTACCCTTTGACACGAAAATTGAGGTAGAAGCACTATCATTTCTAGGTTTTTTGTTCTTTTCCTACGAAATCTGATTGAATCGGGTGATCTAGAGTAGTCTAAAAAGGTGAGGGAGGAGTTAAATTGTACATTTGGCTTTCGCACAAATATGGAGGTAAAATCCTAACTTTTTTGTAATTTTTTGACATTTTTGGATACTCCTAGATTTTTTAGCCATTTTTTGTGGACCCCATATATCTTTTCTTTCATTTTAATAAACTATTTTTTTTAAAAAAATTTAATGATAAAATAACTAGATTTTTTAAAAAATAAAAATTAAAATAATTTTTCAATTTTTTCTTTTAAAAAAAAAAAAGACACATGCTTGCTCATGGCGCTCATGTGCACGCACGCATCTACCCCGCTTAATGAAACAACGCCATTTTCATGCTTTATTTAATTATAAGATAAAGGGGCCCGGGGGGGGGGGGGGGCAAAATGACGCCATATGGCATCGCCAACACCATACCAAACCATATTTTATGCAGGCCCTTCCTATTATTTTTCTTCTATGTTCTATTACCTACCCCTACCTCCTCTCTACCTATCCGCTTCCTAAGGCCCACATGCATTTTACCTCCCATTTTGTCCCTTTCTTGTGCCCCTCTACCTCATGAGCTTCCTAACAATGCAACTCCAGTATAATGTCATAACTGCACTGTCACCTTCCCCTTTTCTAATTTATTTTATTATTTTTTCTTTCTTTTTCTTCTTTTCATCCCTTTCCCTCCTCTCTCTCATTCTCCCTCTCATTCTCTTTTCTTCTTCTTCTTTTTCTTCTTGTCCTACTTAATGAAACAACACCATTTTGATGCTTTCTTTAATTATAAAATAAAGGGGGGAGGGGGGCAAAATGACGTCATTCTAGCATCACCACCTTAGTTATCTTCTTCCTTGCTTCGGCAGGGTCCCCTAGTCAGAGTCGCCATATTTTGATGCATGGGCCCCTTCCCTCCCTCTTTTTCTCTCAGTTATCTTTTTTATCTCTTTTTTTCTA
The DNA here is from genome assembly GCF_029873635.1 of Malania oleifera. Lineage (NCBI taxonomy): Eukaryota > Viridiplantae > Streptophyta > Magnoliopsida > Santalales > Ximeniaceae > Malania > Malania oleifera. The sequence goes on from NC_080422.1 coordinate 32,881,366, forward strand.
TCCCTTTCCTAAGCCCGCTATGTCATTCCTCTCCCCCCCCCCCCCCCTTTTTTGTCCATTTCTAGTGCCCCTCTACCTTTGTAAGCTGCCTAACAGTGCAACTCCAGTATAGTGCTAGAGCTCTATTGCCACCTCCCCCTTTTTAAAAAATTTATTTTATTATTATTTCTTTCTTTTTCTTCACTTCCTTGTCCTTCCTCTCTCTCTCTCTCTCTCTCTTCTTCTTCTTCTTCTTCTTCTTCTTCTTCTTTTTCTATGTCTGGGTGTGCGTGTGAGGATGTGTGATGCATATATGTCATGACTGTGATGCCCCGATTTTTCATACCATTTTTTTCAATATAAATAAAACATATTAATCACATATCGGCCACATCAACACCTTTGATACCATTAATACATAACTCGACTCAAAGTGGGTACTAGGTACATAGCCATTCTCATATACTCAAACCTAACAGCGGAAGTCATTATATATATACACACCACAACGAATACACATACCAAAGTACTAATTCATCCATAAATACATGTCTAATACATTCCCAAAAAGAAACACAAAATGCTCTAGGGGAATCCTCCATCCCTATCTCAGAATACTCACCCTGTCTATGCAGGTTATCAACTCCCCTCTATCTCGAAGCTCTATCACATGGTCCATCTCGATTTCCTGAAATATTTAAATGATTAGGTGAGACACATCTCAGTAAGATGGAATGAATGATCTACAGTGTGTGGCAATATGCGTTTCATTATATCATAACATGTAATAATTTCAGTGATAATATCTTTTGAGAATAATACACCAATTTCACATTCATAATCATATAGATATAAAACACAAGCTTTCATAAGCTTTTAATTTCATTTCCAAATCCATTCACACGCAAACCATATTTACCAACGAAGTTCTCTAGAATAGGGGAGATTACACGCTCATACATGTAGCTCCCATCTGCTCTGATATTGTTTGTATCCTTGCCCGATTAACTCGGGTTTGGCTACAATTGATAATTATTAGGGCACTCACCTTACTCAGTAAGCCCATAGGTGGAGTGTTTTACTTCGCTTTAATTATTTATATTATTAACTCACACTATTTCTTTTCTCATTTCCATTCTCATTTCCATTCTCATTTCCATTTCCATTCCATTTCACATCTACCTCATGAGTGTCCTTAATAACCAATACATTCGCATCTGTAACTCATGGCTGCCCTGAGAATATTTTCCATGCCATGCTTTACCCCATGGTCAAGGTCACTCTTCATATTCCACGCCATGCTTCCCCCATGGTCAGGGTTGTGCGGTCCAAAGGCTGGATCTAACCACGATTGGCCTACCCGATTAGATCAAAATAATCATACCATATACTCGTATGTAGTACGAATGACTTGCCATATACCCTGATCCGGACTCAAGGGGCAAAAATACCTTCACACTGGCTCATTCGAACTATCACGTCACACACTCCACGAGTCTATGTGGTTGTACTTAATCACCACTAGCAATGGTACCATGCTCAATTCAATAACATATCCATCCAATAGGGTTTCATTTCCACATTTCAATAATTCACAATTGCAATATTTCATAATGTAATTTTTCATGTTTTCAGTATTCTCATTTCACATTCATATTGTAGTATTCATATTACAATATTCACATTTCAATATCCATATTGTAGTATTTACATTGCAATATTCACATTTTTAGTAATCACACCCCAAGATTTATATTATAGATTTCACATTGCAGTATTTTCATTTTCTGCATTCACAACTCATCTCATCATTTCAATGATATTTCATCAATCAAGACTCATTTCATCTCATAATAACATATACATATCTCATTTCACGTTATTCAACATTTCTCAATAAAACATTTCCATATTTCATGTTTCATCATTTCTCAGGAGTTACTTTCAGTACATATCATTCATTCAAGTTTCAACATTGCAAATCTATATCTCCAATTCACATTTCATAATCTCATATTCTCAATGTAAATCAGTTAACCCAATTTCAAATACATTTCAGTATAAATAATATGCCACACAATTTTCATCTGGTATTCATAGCATAATAAATTTCAAGTAAAATATCATATTTCCATTTCTCATATTTCTCAACCAATAACTTGCAGAAAAGACTGCTATAATTTATTCCCCTTACCTAGTTTACTGAGAGGTCCAATAACACCCTAAAACATACACTCCTCGACGTTCGCAGTTCAAAACCCTAAAAATCATTTTTTTACCAAGTTATTCAACGTAACCTCCACAATATTGACATTTAATATTCCCTAAGCTCTATATACTCCAAATTAACTTTAAAACTCTAAAATACCCCACTTACCTTGGTTTTGGGATGATGCCCCAGAACTCCAAACTAAAAAATCTGCTCCGCCTAAGTTGTAGAGAATCTTCTCAGGAACCTCGTGGTGGTTCCTGATCATCAATTCGGACTTTAATGGAACTAGAATCAAAGAGAGAAAGAGAGAGAGAGAGAGACCGAGAGAGAGAGAGAGAGAGAGAGAGAGAGAGAGAGGAAAATCGTAGGTTTAGAGAGAGAGAGTGAGAGGAGAGAGAAAACGATGCTGAAATGAGAGTTTCCACTATCTATAGGTCGATGTTCGTCGACAAGTTCAAGTAATTCGTCGATGAACCATGAAGGCACTTCGTCAATGAAGAGACTGGTTCGTCGACGAACCTGAAATTTCCTAAAATTCCCCAAACTCTCGGTATCTTCTCGTCGACGAGACACGTGCACTTCGTCGACGAGAACTATAGGGACATTCGTCGATGAACCCCCGCTGATGTTCTCTTTCCCTTTCTCCTTCTCTTTCATTTCTTTTCTTTTCCTCTCTCTTTCTTTTATTATTTTTATTAATTTAATTTTATGGGTCTCTACAACATGTATAATGCATGTGCATGTTTATGCATGATAATGCATGTATGCATGTGTTTGAGCATGAGGAAATATGTATGTGTGCATGTTTAGTCATGATGATGTGTGAATGCAAGATGCTATGCATGTAGGTGCATGTGCACTGATATGATATACATATATATATGCATGTATGCATGTGTGTGGATGCATGTTAATGTATGAATATGCATGTATGCATGATGAATGATGCATGCATGTAAATGCATGTGAAAATGTGTGCATATGTATGTATGCATATTGACATGCATGTATGTATGCTTATTAGTGTGAATATACTTGTGTGTATTTATATATTCATATATATATATATATATATATGTTTGTGTGTGTGTGTGTATACATATATATATATATATGTATGTATGTATGTATGTATGTATGTATGTATGTGTATATATATATATATATGCATGTATGTATGTATGTATAAGTTATATAAGTTGTACAATAAACTAGAAGCTCATAAACTAAACCCAATCTAGGCCTAAGCTAATATTTTATCGAGAGAGAGAGAGAGAGAGGACAACAATATTAGGGAAGTCTTCGAAGGTCAAGTCTATCTCAAACGTTGTGAACTACACCTTTATATAGGCACAATAGGAGGGTCATAGAGGTGGATCGATTTCATTGTCTTAAATACTAAAAGATTAAAAATTAAACCTTCTTGAATAATTTAGTTTAAAAATCAGTTATTGTTGCAAGTTAAAATTAGTCACAGTTAGCTATTATTTTAAAATAAAATGAGAAACTATCAACCATTTATTGCAATTGAAGACCAAAAATCAATTAGTTAGTGCTATAAAAAAAACAGAAACAGCTCTCAAAATTTAAGTTTGAAAAGACAACTAATGCTAAAACTTTTAAGACCATACAATTAAAGAGCTATTGTTGGAGAAGTAATAAAGTATAAAAGCTCTTTCATATTAGCTCAAAAAGAAATTAATTTTAAGGAAATCGCATAGCAAAGTAGGAGTCAAGACCTACATAAACAAGAACACCAATTGATAACTAATGTAGAACTAACTTCTATTCAATTTGAAGCACACCTACATCTCTAACTCTCACTAGGGCTTCTTCTTCTTTTCACTCTTACCAAGTCCTCTCTAGGAGGCATCCAATGGTCCTACTTATATGACATTGGAAACAAGTAGTGCAAGTAACACAAGTCACGTATATGTGATGATGCACTCCTACCAAATGGCATAGTACTCCTAGTAGATGGCTAAGACAAAGATCCACTATCCCTACTTCTTTTTATTTTATGCGATGATGCTTTATCTAGGAGCTTAAGTAGGGTAGCTCATGGCATAAAATCTTAAGATTTTCCAAAAGGATACTTTGATTTTCTCATTTAATATTTGTTAATAATGTTATTATGTTTTTTAAGACTTTTCCTCAACATAGGTTTTGAATACTCACACAATTATTGCAGAGCTTCTTGTCAACTGGTAAACTTCATAAGTCACCCATGCAATGCTTCGTTACTTTGACTACTAGATCAAGAATGGAGTTAAAATTATCCCATGGGTGTTTTAATAACTAGCTCGATTAGCAAATATCTATATTCAATTTCTTTTCACTTTTTTTTGGGTCAACAGAAGATCCCCATTGGACCTAGACTATACAATGCTGCATTTGGGAGCATGGATTTCGGGTCTTAGATTTGGATTTGAGTTTATTTGAAAAAATTTCAAAACAACTTTGTATTATATTTTATACAAATCTAATACAACTCCAAATCCAAAGTTTATCTAAACATAGGGTTCAGGTAATCTATCTCTCATCCCATTATCCTGTCTCATTCCTCCTAAAATTTTAACTTAAAACTTTCAATATGGAAATCTCACGCTTGGATAGTGTTGGTTGAAACTCTTGTTTTCGTTATATCATCTATAAACTTTTGGGCATATTTTGGAGCTTAAAAAATAGTAGAGAAAGAAATATAAAATATGAAGAATTTTATTTTTTTTTTCATATTTCGTTATAGAAAAGTGAGAAAGAAAATAATATATACAATTGATAAATAAAATTTTAATTTTACACATTTTAAATTTTTTTAAAAAAAATAGTATGAAGAAGAAATTCACTTTTTCATATTTGATTATAGAAAAGTGAGAAATAAAAATTTATATATATATATATATATATAATTGATAACTAAAATTTTAATTATATATATATATATTTATATATATAATTGATAACTAAAATTTTAATTTTACACAACTTTCTATTTTTAGTAGTGATTGATATATAGAGAAAATATAATAAAAAATAAATTTTATTTTTATTTCCTTTTTAAAAAAAATTTTCAAACAAAACTCTTGATGTTGAAAGAGCCTTTCACAAATCTCCCCACCAAGATGTTAATATGTTGTCCAAAGTTAGCAAAGCTATCATGTTAGAACTAATTGGCCTTGTATCTTTGTTTATGTTATGTCATATTTTAAAGTTTATAATGTTATTGCATCTAATCTAGATCAACTTTCTCAACAAAAAAAAAAAAGTTACTTTAAAGTTTTTAGTAAAAATAAATTATTGTTTAAATTGATTTGTGGGAAGAACATAAACCTAAATAGCAAGAGTGACATTTTGGTATTTTTTTTTTTTTTTTTCATTTTAATAATGTCATGAGTGCAGAACTTGTTGAAAAAAGTTAACAAGGATTTGTGGACTCAAGTTGTATTATGTTTTATTTTAAATGAAGATGTATTACATTTGAATTTACATAAAATTGAAGGAAACTCAATTAGTCAAAATTTACACTATATTGTATCTAAATCCAAAAAAAAAAAATTTAAGACACAAATTTTAGGCTTCCAAACTTAGTATAAGAGTAATTTCTTTTATACCTACTCTATGCTGCATTAGAAACATGGATTTCAGATCTTTGATTTGGATTTGAGCAGATTTAGACAATTTTTCATACAATTTTATATTACATTTTATCTAAATCGGATACAAATCCAAATCTAAGATCTCACCAAACATAGGCTAAATCTAAATTAAAATTCTAAGGCTCTTAATGGTTTTTTGATTAATAGGGATAGTACTTAAAAGGGTGTGAGAAGGACAATAAAATTAGTCATAAGACTTAATAGAATTATGTAAAAATCCTTTTTTTATGATTGCTAGTACTCGTATTTATTGAAATTTTATATTATGTTTAAGAGTTTAAAATTTGAACTTTAAATTTTAGATTGTATAAATTTAATGAGAAAAAACACAATAATAATTATATTGCTTTAATCTAGGTCTATACAATTTCAAAATCTAAAAAAATTAAAATTCAAACACCTATATTATCTCATTATTTGTGACATTTTTACTTGGAATAATAAATTGTGGTTGAATTGGGGAAATTCTTCTTCATTTTACTCTTAACATTATTGATCCAAGTCAAATCTATAGTGTGGTTGCTAGGTAATCTAGGCTCTCAAGGTTGATTTTCTAGATTTAAAGAATAAAAGTTATTTGCCAAGTATGAGGAAGTAGATTTAATGGTTATCATAATTTGTAACGATGATAGAAAGAAGGATGGATCATTAATATGCTATTAATATACTTGGAATGGGATTGAGTTAATCTTTTAAGATTTTTAGGAAAAAAGAATCAATAACAACAGTAACAAATGAAAAATCAACTTAAGAATATTTCCCAACAAAGAAATTGATTTTTTAAGACCTCCAATATGAATATTTCATATTTTAACCATCGAAATATTTCATAAGTGTGTTTATTTTCTTGGCTTCGTTAAACTGGGTTGTCATGAGCTAAGTTTGTTCACAATAATCTCATTTTTGCCCATGACTACTTATGTTATGCTTGTAGTTAGGGTGAGTAACCTTTATGTAAATATTAGTTTAGGATTTACTCTTTATGTGATGGCCTACGGAAAAAGGAATATGGATGTTATGCATGATGATGGTTCCTTATTTAGAATAAGAATTTCATACAAGATTCTTTTGGGAGAGGATGAGTTTTCATCAATTATTGTAAAATTCATTACTAATTGCAAATGTGATAACCTATTTGTCTCTTCACATTACACGTGTTGCCTATGAAGGTGTAGTAAGATGAATCAATAAGTTACTTTGTTGTAGTACATGACTTTTGTGTTTGCTTATTTCTATGCTTGCGTGATCGTGCTCATATAGTGTATCCATGGTTAACTCTTGAACAACTAACTAGTTAAACTTATGCAATAAAGCTAGTATCACGCAACGTACTTCACATGGTGTGAAGTGTTTATTAATTACAATTACTATCAAAACTCAATTTATTATTTGTAATTCAATTGCCTCTGGATTGTCTAATTATATGAAGCTCTAGTTAGGAAATCATGCTATGCTAGAGACATATTTAGACTATTGACAAGTGTGGCCCTTATGGACCATGTTTGTGTATTACAGGGAATATATGTATAATAGAAAAGTTACAACATAAAATGCGAGATCTTATCACCTAGGTAAACCTTTTGGTTCATACTTTCAAAAGTGTCAATCATATAAGGCTAGACTATAGTAAAATAAGAATAATAAAGCCACAAGCACTTAGTGGGGCTTGATGTTAAGGTGTTAGAGAGTTTCTTGTTTGACGTGAAAAATAATTTTTACGTGATTTAGGTTGACTCGGTGGAAGTGAAGTAAGCATCAATGGCCACAATGTACTTGCGTGGGAGCACAAAGTTGTGGTGGCGTATTAAGCATGATGAAATCCAAAACAACAAGCAAGTAATTAATACTAAATAAAATTTGATAAGAGAGAGCTCCAGGCCCAATTCCTTTCTAAGAATGTTGAGTGTGATACTTGGCTCAACTTATGAGATCTTCAACTGGAGCAGCAAAGAATATGTGAAGTGGTTCATTGTGTTAGTGTTGCATATTTGTGACAGGTTAGAGAAAGATAAGCTATTCTACTGCCTTGAAGATTTAAAACCATTGGCAAAGCTAAAACTTATTTAATAAGGAGTTCAAGACTTGCTTATGACAATGTTGCTACGAAATGCTTAATTGATTACACTAGAGAAACTTCCCCATGCCTAAGGATAGTAATTTGTTGATTAGAAATAATATATCTCACTTTTTTGTGGTGGATAAAGGTAAGTTTCAAGTTATGATGTCAAAAATTTTATTGAAAAACTTGGGCCTGTGACGAGGATCAGAGCATAAGCTCGAGTTATTACCAAGGTGAAAGCCCCTACAAAAGGGTCATACCAATAGTGCCTCTAAAGTTAGAAAATCTATGGAAGAACTTAATTAGTTACTAGAAACGGGTTTCACACAACCCACAAAATTATTGTTTAGAGAAATGGTGTTGTTTTGAAGAAACATGATAGTACCCTGCAATTATGTGTAGATTACTATGCACCCAACAAAGTTATTTGTATGTAAAGAATCAAACACACAATGCAATACAGAACAATCCATAACCATGGTAAATTAAAGGAAGCACTAACAATCATAAAGACACAAAGAATTACGTGGTTTGGCAAAGCCTACATCCACGGGAGCAAACGGCAAGGATTCGCTATCTTCTTGTGTAAATTACAAGAGCAATACAAGAATCCTCTCAATTCTCTCAACGACTATCAACCAACCCCACAAATACATCCAATAAGACATATAAATAGAGTTTCTTGGAGATTTTCCCTCAAAACCCCAACCATACTAATGTCCATCTTTCAAATTTTGAAATTTGGGCTGAGCATCCCGAGCCAAACCGTCAACGGTTTTAGAAAAAATAGAAATTCATTCAAACACTGCCCCGAATCGTCAACGGTTACAAGGCTACCATTGACGATTTTCCCTGCTACACTATTGTACCCTGATTTCCTTCATGCTTTCCTTTCGTGTATGCTATCCACTCAGTACGTGAGTCACAATTCACATCACTAACATAATTTTTTTATCATCCAATGAACAATTTAGTCTATAACATAATCACTGAAATTATTTTTAAAATTATAATTTGGTAATTGTTATACATTTAATAACCAATTTGAAAATTAAAATCTTTTTATTTTTCAAATCATTAATTTAGAGAATTTTGTTTTGATCACGAGAATTAAATATTTGAGCTTAAATTTGAATGTGAGTATGGGACAAACCCCGAGAAGGATGCAATAGTACAAGAGTTGGGAGTGTAGGATTAGTCCTTGGTCAATAAAGCTTATGCATGTTGGATTGATGTCTCATAAACATGGGCATATGAAATTATCAATGAAATTAGACATTACTTGTTAATGAATGAGCAGATATCCATCGGATAAAATCCACCAACTGACTCATTTAGAGGCAAATAAAAAGAAGTTTAAACTATGTTCAACTCATTTAATGGGCAAATCAGTTATAAGTTAGTTTAAGTAGGTCAAATTCGGTTCAAATTAATGTATTTTTATCCGTTTTGCCAGGTTTAGTCTTATACTTGCTTCTTTTGTGCTCATTAGGTAGGTGAAACCATCTTGTAAATAGTAGGTAGAGTTTGAACTCTAAGTTCTATGGCAACTTGCGAGGAAAAAAGGGGTACAAGTCCTTGCATATAGTGATGTTTCTTTGTGTTTGAAGTAAGAATTTTATTGGAGGTTCTTTAAGTGAAGATGACTGTTATCAACCATTGTAAACTCCCTAATTATTGTGTACAAAACTAATTGAATACTTGTGCCAAAAATTCCTAAAATTGGTCCCTCATTGTTTTCCACAATAAGCTCAAGTCTAACCTACTAGCCTTTCTCGCTAACGACATATTGTGTCCACAGTTGTAATAAGATAAATTACATTGATTTTCTATTTATCACATGACTTTCTTGTTTACTTCTTGTTTATGTACCAGTTATCACACATTTTTATAATTGATGCTTGTGAACATTTATATGATGCACATATGGTTAATGCATTAACTAATAGTTAAGCTTGTGTTAAAACTAGTTTTGCACAATCCTTTCTTCAATGTAAAGTATTTTGCACAAGACACTAGCTATGCACCTTCAACCTATATTTGGTCCAACAAGGGATGTGGGATTTGACTATCCTTTCCACTCAGGATAGCAAAGGACTAAGTGCTCTTGAGATTCCAATTATCACTTCAAAGGCACGGACTCCTTGTGTTGTAAAGTAGGGGAACCCTCGGGTTGGGTCTATAAAATAGAACGTAGATGGTAGTTGTCGTGGGAACCCAGGGACATGTGGAGGGGTGGTGTGATTCGAGACTACAATGGGGCTTTCTTGGGTGCTTATTCTTCCTTCTCTAGCTATGGCACTAATAATAAAGCCGAACTTAGGGCTCTAACGGAGGGAGTGCTAATGTGCAAAGAGATGAGTTATATAAATGTGGAGATTGAATGTGACTCTAATGTAGTGGTCGATTGGGTTCGTTCTCGAAGATGCATGGTATGGTATTTGTGGGATTTTTGGGAAAAGATTCTTGAGGCTCTTTCCATGATTAATTTCACCATTGCTCACTGAAATTAGGAATAGCTTCCTAAGAGGGGGGTGAATTGGCTTTTTAAAACTTTCTCTTTAGTTCTTTTAAAGTCCTTAACTTCTTTTGTGATTTAACCAATTCTTTGACTTGTTTATTTATTTTGTCAATCAAAAAAGAACTTGGTTTCTTTTGAACAATCAATCAACAACACAATTAAACACAATTAAACATTCAATCTTCAACCACACTTTGAAAGTAAAAACAATCAAACAATTAATCACAATTTCCAAACCAACACAACCACAATTTATTTACCAAATATAAGTTCACTACAGCACTATTAGATTGATGAAATCATTCAAGATTTAAGACTCTTAGAATATAAAACAAATCTTTATACCATCCAATCACAATCAATATAATATATGTAACTTTCAGCTTTTGATGTTTTTAGCCCTATGGTGAATGTGAGTTTTGAACAAAGCCCTATATATGTATATATGAAATTTCTTCTTCAATATGATGTTCAATATAAAATCCAATTACTCTTTCCAAACTTCAGAGTTCAAATAAACTCTTAAGTTAATTTATCTTTGGGGTGTTTAGTCAAGTAAAATAATCCTGTATGGTTTCCGCAAAGAATAGTTCAACCAACGTACTCCCTTTCGATTTCTGCAACCCAAATCAAAATCAAACTTTAAGGTTTACTTGATTTCCAAATTTACGTAGTTTATATGATTTTAAATTGAAACCAACCACGCAATTTAAATATGTACTGAAAATAAAGAATAGGGAAAAAGAGAATGAGACGGAGATTTTTACGAGGTTCGGCTTATACCCAGCCTATGTCCTTGCCTTTGGCAAACCACCAAAGGATTCACTAAACCTGTTCCATTGACAAGTGGAACAAAACCTTTACAAGCGATACCCCATGCTCAAACACTCTTTCACTAGGCTAGAGCCCGCATCTCCAAACTATGTCCCCTTATTCGGTCACTCCCTAAATAGGCTAGAGCCCACCTCTCTAAGTAATATCCCCTTACTTAGCCAACGATCCAAACAATCCTTGGAATCATCAATCTATAAGATAAAAATCAAATAGATGTGTACAAAAACTTGCTCACACAAAGAGCTGATTAGTACAATAATTTAGAAACTAATATACTTCAAAGTAAATAACAATATGGAAATTAACTTGAAACTCAATGAAGTATATCACCAATTAATTCTTTCAATGTTTGAAAGATTTAGAATTTGTAACACAATTCTGGTGGAAGAAGATCAACAAAAACTCAGTTGAATTCGTGCAAGTTAAGAGCAAGAGAGAGCCTTCAGAATTTGAGAGCAATTAAGAGAAATTTTGAATTTTTACTGAATTTGAATTCTTGGTGCATTGATTCAATGATCTTTAAGGCTTATTTATAGACTTTAAAAGGTATGTAACTTATTTCCCAAGTGACTTGGAGTATCCCCTAAGTTTGAGCCCCAAGAAAACCACTTAAAAAATGTTTCCGTTGAGTTTTTTTTAAGTTTCTGTTCGTGGCAGTGGCCTACCCCAATCCACCAGTCGCCTGCCATGTTATTTTTAAAGGAGCAACAGGGGTAGTAGGGTGGGCACTCACCTACCAGGACATAGCCAGTCTCCTGGCTTGACCACCTAGGCCCCTGTCCTGGTTCAGGCAGTCTACTGGTTGTTGTCAGCTTCGAGTACCCTTCTGTTTTTCGGTCATAAATTTTTCTTTGTAACTCAAAATTTGATGATCTTGGTTTCACATGAAAGCTAAGAGAAAATAATACAACTTTCATGTTGAATACTTTTTAAAATAAAGAGGTTTTGATAGTTAAAAATACACCTCAATGCAGATGTAGAAAAATTAATAGCATTTTGAAAATTCTCTTTTTGATGCTTTTCATTCCAAAAATGATTCTAACCTTTTTTAAATAATTTTTGACCTTATAAAAATATTTTCCAAGTATGTTAAAAGGTATTTAGGTCCAATAAATTAACCTAAGAGTTTCATGTATCCATTTTGAAATTATTTGAAGTACTTACATGAAATTTCCTATAGACTCTTTCAAATTTTCAATTCTTGAATTCCTTGAGGTCTTTATGCTTGCTTCATCTTTCTTTAAGCTTTCATCAAGTTCTCTTTAATCCTCATGCTCTCATGATCTTCAAGCTTTATCTTTAAATCCATTTTTGAATCCATGCTTCAAGCTTGATATAATCATCCTTATTTAACGTATAAGTTTTCATGAATTCTTTAACCTTGCATTCATCATTGAGTTCTGAAAATACATCACTTAAATAAAGCATGTTAAGTTCTACTTATTTGTTAGCATCAAAACAAGATGTTAAACCTTGTAAGGCCAACAATCTCCCCCTTTTTTATGATGACAAACAAGAAGCAAAAATTGAAGTGGGCCTTAAAAAGACTCCCCCTTTTCAATAAGCATCATCTTAACAATATTTGCAAGATCAATATTAATTTCAAAACCTCTTTTACAATCATGCTCATCACTATCAAATACTTCTCCTTTTGATATATATATATTATGTTTATGCTCAGTTTTTGCAATTTGCAATACTATGCTCAATTTTTGCTTTAAAACTTCTCCCCCTTTTGACATCCATAAAAAAAAATGATTTAGTTCAAGTAAAATCACATGTTGACCATATCATCAAACATGCGTATCAAACATATGAACACACTTAATTTATTATTTTTCAATATAGGTCAAGCATATCATGTAGCATATCATATAGGCATGTAAGCATATAGCATCTCATATAGTCATTCATTCTCAAACGTATCTTAAACTCTTCTTTAAGTTTTTCTATTTTAACTAGTTTGTTTGTTGATCATGAATTAAGTTATTTTCCCAATTTTTTTAAAGAGAATGACTTAATCTATGGAGTTTTTTATTTATGAACTAGTCTATCATCTCGGTACCCATACTTTCTTGGGACCGGTTGGTTTCATAAAGAATGTTTCTTTAACTCTCCATATTTGTTTAGTTTTCACACCTTTTCTCTTAAATGGACATTCAAACTTTATATGCCTTTTTTTCTTACATTGATAGCATATGATGTTAGCGTAAGCATTAAGGGATGTGCTTGCATTATCTTTGGAGGCTTTTGAGAAATAACCCATGTAAAGATTCCTTTTCTTTTTATTTTCAATTCCATTAAATCCAATGCCTTCTTTGTTTAGAGACATTCTTTGGGAGCCTACCATTTTGTCAAAGTTTGTTTTTCCTTTTGTAAAGTTATAAATGATTTTTTCTTTATCTTCAATTTGATTCTTGAGATCATTTAACTCTATCTCTTTCTTGTTGTCAACCTTCTTTAGTGATTTTTCGAATTCTAGAGATAGTTTTCTTATCTTATCCTCTAATTCAGAAATATATACATCTTTCTTATATTCTATAGAGGATAGGGATCGAAAGTCTTCTATCATCTTTTCATTCTTACTTTCTAATTCTTTAATTTTTAAATCTTTTTCTTTTTCAGCAATGTGTTTTGATTCTAATTCTTTTATTGAGACATCATACTTATTTTATATTTTCATAAGTTTTGAATCTTTTTCATTTTCAGCAATCTTAATTGATTCTAACTCTTTCATCAATCCTTCATTCTTGTTTTTCAATGATGTATTTTGTTTGATTGCTTTGATTAGCATCTTATGTACACTCATAATTGGATTCATCACTACAAAAATTATTTGAAAATTTGGATGAGGAGCTTTCCTCATCGTCCCAAGCCATAAAGCAAGTATAAACAACCTTTTGGTCACTTATTTCATTCTCCGAACTACTTGTACTAGCCCACGTAGTGGCTTTCATGGCCTTCTTGTTTTTCTTTTTAGACTCTTTCTTTAATAGTGGGCATTCTGGTTTTATATGTCCAATTTTATTGCAACTATAGCAAGTAGGGGTTTTATCTTTAGATTTCTTGGTACTAATATCTTTTTCATCTAATTTGGAGTCTTGATTTCTTCTTTTGAATTTGTTTCTCCTTCTAAGGATTTTTGCTAGCTTTTTAGATATAAAGGCTGCTTCATCTTCATCCATCTCTTCATTACTAGAGTTTTCTTTTGAGGCTTTGAAGGCTATTGTTTCTTGGACTTTGGTTTTCCCACTCTTTTCATTCATTGTCATTTCGTATGTGAGGAGAGAACCTATAAGCTCATCTAAGGATGTGTTTTTCATATTTCTACCTTCTGTGATAGCAGTAGCCTTTGGTTCCCACATGGAGGGAAGGCCTCTTAGAATTTTTCTTATCATCTCATAAGTAGTGTAAGTTTTTCCTAAGGCATCTTATGGTCTAAGTCTTTCATATCCTTCTTTTCCTTAGGGATCTATTTTCCATCTACTAATTTGGTAGGAATTATATCACCATCTGTGACAACCTCCCAACTTTCCAATCCATGGTTTGGAGAAATATTTGCATTCTCTTTTTCTAGAAAGTATAGTTATGTCCACAAAAAATAGGAGGCCTAGTTGAAGATTGTCCCTCTCCAAAGGGAGCTATGCCTAATTGAGTCATTTAGATCTTTTTATAGCTACTAATTAAGATTTGCTATAACCCCACTCTGATACCAATTGGAATTAGGATAGTTTCTAATTATCTTTCTTTCTTGATATTTTTGGATCCATAAACTTTATCATCCTTTTGAACTTTGTCACTACCTTTAAGCTTTGTCTTTTTCCTAAAAACTTTCACTTGAAATAAAATTGTAAGCATTAGTCAATTGAGTGACAAAAGGTTTGAAATAACCTTTAAGAAATAAAAAATGTGTTATCCAAAATCCCAAAAAAAATAAAATCTTGTTTATAGCTCTTAGGATAAATAATGTTTATTGTATCAACCTTGAGAATCTAATGAATCAAAACGTAACTTGTTTGGCAGCCATGAATGAAATAAGTTGGCTATGACATAGGAAGTTAGGACATGCTAGCATGGATCTATTATCCAAATTATCAAAGAAAAATCTTGTAAAGGGATTACCAAATACTAAATTCATAAAAGATAAGATGTGTGATGCATGCCAAAAGGGAAAGCAAGTTAAAACAAGCTTTAAAAAGAAAAAGTATATATCTACTAAAAGACCCCTAGAACTATTACACCTAGACTTATTCAGTCCAACTAGAACCTTAAGCCAATGAGGAAAACAATATTTTTTTGTAATAGTGGATGATTATTCAAGATTCACCTGGGTATTATTCCTAACAAATAAAGATGAAACTTGTGACATGCTAATCACCTTACGTAAGAAATTACAAAATGAAAAGGGCTATAATGTAACAAGTTTTAGAAGTGATCAAGGTAGGGAGTTTAGAAACAAATAGGTTGATAAATTTTGTAATGAATATGAAATAAATCATAATTTCTCAGCACTTAGAACTCCACAACAAAATGGTGTTGTAGAAAAAAAAAATAGAACCCTACAAGAAATGGCAAGAACAATGATAAATAAAAACAACCTACCTAAATACTTTGGGGCTAAAGCTATAAATATAGCATGTTATATTGTAAATAGGATGTCTATAAGAAGTATAGACAAAACACCGTATGAATTATGGAAAGGAAGAAAACCTAATATCTCTTACTTTCATGTATTTGGATGCAAATGTTTTATCCTTAACACTAAAGATGATTTAGGAAAGTTTGATGCAAAATCTGGTGAAGGTATCTTTTTAGGCTACTCTACAAATAGTAAAACCTATAGGGTTTATAATAGAAGAACTCTTACAATCATTGAATCAATACATATAACATTTGATGAATCAAACAATTATGAAAATAACATTAAGATTGATGAAAAAAAAAGATATTCAACAAAAAGAAGAAGATCTTGAAATAAAAGAAGAAAAAAATAATGAAACTTCAATTGAAAACATTGTAGAAAATCTGAAACTACCTAAAGAATGGAGATATGCTAAAAGTCATCCAAAAGAACAAATTCTTGGAGAAATTTCAAAAGGAATAAGCACTCGAGCCTCATTGAAAAATATTTGTAACCATTATGCCTTTTTATCTCAAGATGAACCCAAGAATATTGACGAAGCCTTAAAAGATGACTTTTGGATTATAGTTATGCAAGAGGAACTAGATCAATTTGAAAGAAGTCAAGTGTGGGAACTTATACCTAAACCCAAAGACAAATCAATCATAGGAACTAAATGAGTGTTTAGAAATAGAAAGGATGAAAATGGGATAGTTATAAGAAATAAAGTTAGGCTAGTAGCACAAGGTTATAATAAAAAAGAAGGTATTGATTACGATGAAACCCGTAGCAAGAATGGAAGCAATTAGGATGCTCTTAGCTTATGTAGCCTATAAGGACTTCAAATTATACCAAATGAACGTAAAAAGTGCTTTCTTAAATGGATATATAAATGAAGAAGTATATGTAAAACAACCTCCAGGTTTTGAAAATTCAAAAAATTCAGATCATGTTTTTAAATTAAAAAAAGCTTTATATGGATTGAAACAAGCTCCTAGAGCTTGGTATGAAAGGCTAAGCAAGTTCCTAATTCAAAATAAATTTTCAAGAGGAAATATAGATAGCACTTTATTTATAAAAACCAAAAACAAAGACATGCTTATAGTACAAATTTATGTTGATGATATTATTTTTGGAGCAACTCATGAGGATTTTTGTAATGAATTTTCTAAGTCTATGCAAAAAGAGTTTGAAATGAGCATGATGGGAGAGTTAAATTACTTTCTAGGGTTACAAATCAAACAAGCAAAAAATGGAACTTTTATAAATCAAACTAAATATATTAAAGACATGTTAAAGAAGTTTGATATGGAAGAAAGTAAACCTATAGGAACTCCCATGAGCACCTCAACTAGTCTTGACAAGGATGAAAAAGGGAAACAAATAGATACCAAGCATTATCGAGGCATGATAGGAAGTTTACTTTACTTAACAGCAAGTAGACCAGATATTATGCTTAGCGTATGTATGTGTGCTAGGTTCCAATCAGCTCCTAAGGAATCACATCAATCAGCAGTTAAAAGAATCCTTAGATATCTACTAGGCACACTTGAACTAGGTTTATGGTATCCAAAGGGAACTAAATTTGAAATGATAAGCTATTCCGATGCAGACTTTGTTGGATGCAAGATAGATAGAAAAAGCACAAGTGGAATGTATCATTTTCTAGGACACTCTTTAGTCTCCTGGTCTTCAAAGAAACAAAACTATGTAACATTATCCACAGCAGAAGCAGAATACATAGCAACAGGGAGTTGTTGTGCCCAAACATTGTATATGAACAACAACTAAAAGATTTCAAAATTCAATATCAAACTATTCTAATAAAATGTGACAACACAAGTGCCATAAATATTTCAAAAAATCCGATATCTCACTCAAGAACAAAACATATTGACATAAGACATCACTTCTTAAGAGATCATGTGCAAAACGAAGACATAATGCTAGAATTTGTAAATACAAATGACTAATTAGCAGATATATTCACAAAACCACTCTCTGAGGAGCGATTCATATTCATTAGAAGAGAATTGGGAATGATGCATATTCAAGAAGCAAACTAAACAAATTTTCTACTTGACAGGCAACTGCCACCTAGGTGTCAGTCGACTGTCAAGCTACTAACTTTCAAGTTTTTTTTTCCACACAAATTCTTCTTCCAAATCAGCCTGAAACCGTGCATCAAACCTACCCTCCACATCAAATTGTGAATAAAACCTAGGGTTTATCAGCCCTCCTCTTCAAAACAATCATGCCACGGATCAAATCAATTGGTAACAAGGGTTCTTCCTCCTCCACAAGGATCAACAATGATGAAGTAGAGAAGTGGTTAGTAACTCCTCATGCTAAGCAACTCTATAGGAATCAAATCGCTTCAACCGAACCCATTCTAGGTAAAATCCTTGATGTTACTTTCTTCAATTCTAATTTTCCTGAAATCATGGAACTTTTTAAGAAAATTGGGTGGGAACGGTTTATTACATATCAAGCAAAAGGATACTATCCAAACGTGATTCGAATTTTCTATGCAAATATGGAAAGATTTGAAAATGGGATCAAAACAAATCTTCTAGGGCAAAATATTCATCTTACTCTCATATCTTTGGGAAAAATTCTTCGAGTCAAGCCAAGAGATTTTGAGGTTCACATTGTTGAGAAACAATGAATAATGTCCCAAAGATTTACTCAAGAGGAATTTTTTCCCCTAGTCATAATTGATACACCTATTTCCTTTGGGCATCCACCTCTTTACAAATAGCTCAATCTCCAAGCTTTAATCCTGCACAAACTTATTACATATAATATCCTACCACGTTCCGGTTCTCATGATCATATTTCCTTCTTAGATTGTTTTATTATGTGGTGTATTCTTAAAGGAAAAAATCTGGATCTTCCAAGTTTACTTCTCAAATGAATTATTATGAAAGTTGATGCCCCTCGTGTCATTCTACCATATGCTGGGATGTTAAATATGGTATTTGCTCATTTCAATGTTCTTATACCATCATTTAACTTCACTAGCAAAACCCATTACGATATCTTTTCTGATATTATTCTTAAGCGTATGGGATATAAGCACTCTCCTCAAGGGTGGTTTCACAAGGGACATCATCACATATCATCTGCACCACCACCTCAGCCTTCCATGCCAGCCCCTTCAGTACAGCTTGACCCATAAACTCCTTCTTGGTTCGTTCTATTTTTTAATCACTATATGACCTTCAGTGATGGAATGCAATCTGGACTTGGTACACTTAGGGAGAAGGTTTCTACTGTGGAAACTCATTGTTCAAGCCTTGTTCAGCGTGTTGACAAGATTGAGAAACATCTGGCTAGCTCTTCCAAAGGCAAATCTCATATGGATGTCAGCTCTGCTAGTGATGATGAATCTGCTGAACAATCTGGTGGACAAGAAGAAGAAGAAAATGAAAGTGGGTCTATGAAAGCTTTTGATTGATGTATTTCAATTATGTGTTATTCAACACTATTGTCTATGTATTAGTATTTCTAAGTACTTCTTCGGCTAGTATTTCTTGTGTACTATGTTTTCCAGCACTTCACTATGTTGTTTTTGTATCACTCTCTTCTCCTTTTTGATTGATGTCCAAAGGGGGAGATGTTTGAGAGAAGGAAGTGCGAAAATGAAATATGCTATGGTTTGTAAGACTATGAATATGTATGGACTAAAGACTATGAATATGTATGGACTACCTTGTATGAATTCATTACTTGTAAGACTATGAATATATATGGGTATGAATTCATTTTGCAAGTGACATAGTTTGTATAAATATTTTTAGTATATCATGATTGTTGAAAAGGGGAGCCATAAGTATTATTTCTTCTTATTATTATTATTATTATTTTTTCTCTCGATTTGTCATCATCAAAAAGGAGGAGATTGTTGGCCTAACAAGGCTTACAATTCTTATTTTGATGATAACAAATCATGATATGTTTAATATGGTTTATTTCAAGTGAAAATTTTTCAGGAAAAAGACAAAGTTTACAGGTGGTGACAAAGCTCAAAAGGATGATAAAGTTTATGGATCCAAAAAGATCGAGAAAGAAAGATGATTAGAAGCTATCCTAATTCCATGCACCAATTCAAAGAAGGAAATAAGGCAGCAGACTTCTTGGCACATCATGGAGAGGAAGGCACCACTATGAGATATCTAGAGTTTGCTTCTTTACCTCGTCTAGTCAGAGACATGATACAACTTGAAAAAATTGGTCTTCCTAATTTAAGATTCTAATGAGTCATTTTGTATTTGTTTTGTTTTCGTTACGTTTCGTTTCTATCTATTTGTAGCTTGCTCTACTGGAACTACGGTATTCCTTCGCCATAAATGAGGGGTTTTCTAATAAAGAAAAGAGGCGCCGCTCTCTTTTATGAAAAAAAAAAAAAAGACTATCCAAGGGGGAGAACCTTAGTCTAGTTACATAGTCTAAGGTTGGCTAATAACTCCCCACAAAGTAGTGGCTAAGCAGTAAAAGACTAGTCTACACCTTTTTTGTTGTGCTATTATTTTCACTAAGAGTATTTTGGTCTTTTAAATAATTATTGTCCTTCATATAAAACGGTGCAAATATGGAGTATAGTAGTTATCATGATCAATCCAATCCACTCCCATAAACCCTAGGTTCCAAAGCAAGTGCAATGGATAAAAATGTTGAAGTTGCATATTTTAGCGAAATATTTTTGAATGCATTTGTTTGAACTAGACTTAGCTACACACTATTACACTACATATAGAAATATGAATTTCAGGTCTTAGGTTTGTATTTGCATGAATTTGGATAAATTTAAATATAATTTTATATTATATTTTGTCCAAATCCACACAAATCCAAATTTAATGTCTCTCCCAAATATAGGGTCAGTCTACTTTTGGTATAGCACAATTGTAAGATAATGTCCACTAGGAAGAAGCTTTGTTTAAAAACCAAAACCAAAACCCAAAAAGGAATAAAAATTAAAAAATCAACAAAGAAAAAAAATTCTACTTAGACTTTTTATATTCCTTATAAACGTACTAAACACAAAATAGGATAATCATCGTATTTAATACAATCTTGTAAAACTTGCAAAATACAAATACTAGAGCAAGTGGGATATAGTGTTTGAAAATATAAATTTCGGATCTTACATTTGCATTTGTGTGTGAATTTAAATGAAATTCAATATGATTTTTCCCTGCTTCTTATCCAAATCCACACCAACTTTGAATTTACAACTTAAAATCTTAACTCAGAAATACAAGGTAAAGGAAAATCAAGCTAAAGAAATATAAATCCTTAGACCAAAAAATGGTCTGTAAAAAATTGAGTTTTTTACGAAAATATTAATAAAAAGAAAAAGAAAAAACACAAATATGAAGGTAATGGGGGAAATTTACACAAAAATACTAAACCGAAAAGTCGGTTTGGACTTTAAAATTTTTAAAAAAATTTAATTGTCAATCATCAGAGGCTTCGCCGTCAATCGTCGTAGCGTCGCGGTCGTCAGTCCTCGTTTTCAACAGCAATTAAAAAAAAAAAACAGGGGGGGGGGGGGCGGATGCTACTCGTCGGAGAGGGAGGGGAGGGTGTGTCAGTCGCCAAGGGGGGTTCAGTTCGAGGGGGGGTGGTCACATATGCTTTGCAGTCGGAAAAAAAAAGTTAAGGGGATAGGGCATTAATGAGAAGAGAGGGGGGATAGAGGAGAGAGAGAAGAGGAGGGGGGCGCTCAGGAAAAGGAGAGAGAGAGAAAGAGAGAGAAAAGATGGGACGATTTTTAATTTTAATGACCAAACCAACTTTCCAAAAGTCGATTTGGAGAGTACGTACATGTTTTTTGTCTGCTTTTGCATGATTTGTATGTAAAAAAAAAATGAAAACGGACTTATGAAAAGTTGGATCGGCAACTTTTTTTTCTATATATATATTCCTCATCCCCCAATATCACTCATCCACTCTGACTTCTACAGTTACATTGCTACATTAGTTTTTTTGTCTAAAATATTTCTTCTTTCTATACTCCCCACCATATTTAATACTTAGACATGGAGTTTGGTCCAGTTGATCCATCTGTATTGACATTGGGGACCGTACATCCTTCCTATAAGGCATGGGAAGAGGATCATTCTGACGCGTTTAAAGGGCGTTAGTGTGTGCGCACATTAGAAACTATGTGGCATGCCCATCTCAGAAGCATTCTGTGGATTCAACGAGCAGGGTTCTATCCACTGTACCAAATTCGGTACATTCGTTTAGACCATCATTTAATTAGTGCATTGTTGGAGCGCTGTAAGCCTGAGACGTACACATTTTATTTTCCTTGTAGCGAGGCGACAATAACGTTGCAGGATATCGCAATGATCATAAGATTACCTATTGATGGAGACCCATACTACCACTTCAAGGAATGCGTTTAACAAAAATCTCAACTGCATATACATCCAGACAAGAACTCTGCGAGTCCAACGCAATTAGACGTCTACATCAATTTTTATTGGGACACCAATGTAACACCAAATTTCCACCACCCCCTCGTTGCGCATATCTCAATGTCAGTTCTAACATGTACTCATTTGGATCAATATCTAATCCTTCATATATTTTGCATTTCAAACTTTCTTAACTTCATCCTCCTTCGAGCTCGAATGGCTTTCGTTGGCCTAGTGTTGTACTCAATACCGGTCGATCCATGAATATTCTCACCATGAATGTATAATAAGACCGTCACTTTGTTAGCTAACAAATTTGGCGTCATTATGACTTCTCAAAATTAAAGTTTATCTGCAAGAGGTGGTGAAGGAGGTTGGGAAGAAGAATGAAATCAAGGAAGAGAAAGAATGAGTGCTAGTGAAGGATTGATCAACGTATAGGGGGAATTGGCGTGACCAAACTAACCTTTGAAAAGTCAATTTTAACCAAACCAACTTTTAAAAAGATGATTTTATTTTTTTTATTTTTTATTTTTTACCTACACACATGCATGCCAAAGTGGGTGAAATTAATTTTTTTATGCCAAATCAACTTTCAAAAGCATGTTCATGCAGGTTACGTGTGTATAGAAGTGTCCCATCCCCTTTTTTAAAAAGAAACAAATTCTGACAACCCATTACTCCCCCACCACCTCTTCTCGAGTTTTTTCCTGTTTTATTATTAAATTAAAATAAAATATTAAATAATACTCTATTTGGGAAAAAATTTCCCAATCTAATGCTTACGTAAATTTCGCAACTTCGTGCTGTGAGATTTAACACGCGTAAGAAAACTGAAAGCTTTGGGCAAGAAAATCTCGCAGCTTCGCCTTGCGAGATTTAAAAAGATACCTAGTATGCTAGTGACGCGTGGCAGAAATCTCGCAAGATGGTCCTGTGAGATTTTCCTGGAAAATGGCACTGCGTATGACATGTGGAAAATCTTGCAGGTCCATCCTATGAGATTTGCTTTATCTGGTCTTCCCCCATTCATTTCACTCACGAACCTTGCAGATGACCGTTTGCAAGCGTAGAGAGGACGGCAGGAGTAAAGCAGGTTACCGTTCAGAGTAGGTGACCATTCAAGAGTGGATAGCAGATGACCGTTCGAACAGTTAGGCGAGGAAAGCTATTTAAAATAGAAAATGGGGTACACATTTTTTATTTACCATAAAGCAAAATTTATTTCATTGAATTTGATTGGTTTTATTGAGTTCGGAACAATAACATGCTCTGCTCCTGCGGTCCTTTCTGCCTGTGCAATTTAATTGTCATGTGTTCACAAAATTTTATTAGCAAAATTTAAATATCATAACTGCTCACATACATTTTATTTTTTTTATCACTTGATTTGGAGATTATTTTTATTCAAATATTTATTTAATTTTGTTACTAAGTAATTTCATTTCACAAATTAAAAACGACGTAAATGTTGTATGAATTAAATTTATATTATTATCATAAGAACAACATTAATATTATGTCTCAACATATAATTAAGATATTATAATATATAATTAATATATATTATTAAATTATGCTAATATTATTCCTTTTTATTAATTATTCCTAACTAATAATTTTGGTAATTAATATTATTTTTTAAAATTTAATAAATACTAATTGTGATAATTAATAGTTTTAGTTACAATTTTTGACATTTTTATTAAATAAATTGTGTTATATACATTCTCAAAATTTATTGATATATCGCAATCAAAATTTATTCATATTCTAAAAGAGGTTGGGAAGAGTATAGGTTAGGAGATAAGTTGTTCTTTATTGTGTAGCATAGTTTAATCTTAATGTCTAGAAACTAGAACTCAAATTTCCTTGCAAACTCAACTTAATAGGTAATTTCATGCAAACAAAAATCAAGAAGTTCACCTTTTAATTTCATTTGTATTAAGATTGGGTTTGGGGACCAAGATTAATTATTGACTAATTATTTTGCATAACTAATTTGGTGTTGAGTGTGAGTTATATTAATTTGGTGTTTGATGTTGAATTTTAAAATATTTATCATAATTAGTTGATAACAATTTGGCTATGAATCACAAAAGTGATTATGAATCCTATAATTCTAAGGAGTTGACTACCCCCAGTGTCATGTGAAATAATTTAAATTTATATTTATTTACATTCCTTGTTTTAAGATATATTAGTGTCTTCTACTTGTGTTATAAAGTTAAACTATTAGAATGTCATGTTAATTCTAAACAGCTAATAATTTAATGCAATAACATACTAAAATGAAAAGAATTTTTTTTGTCTACTTAATTAGAAGCCTACACTAGGCCTTCACTAAAAAATGATAGGCAATCCATTTTTTTATGATATTGTTCATGTCATCTTTGTACACCCCATTGGAGTATGGTGATAATTATTACAATTGTTGTGTTATATATTATTAAATTATGCTAATACTATTCCTTTTTATTAATTATTCCTAACTAATATTTTTGGTAATTAATATTATTTTTTACAATTTAATAAATACTAATTATGATAATTGATAGTTTTAGTTACAATTTTTGACATTTTTATTAAATAAATTGTGTTATATACATTTTTATTTAAATTAATATATTTTAGTGAACGAGGTAATTGATATAAATACTTATAAAAATAAGTAGTATTAGCATAGTCACTTTTATTATCAGTATTAAAAATATGTTATTATCAAGTGAATATATTATTATATTTCAACATATAATTAATATATTCTAATATATAATTATTAGATTATGTTAATATTATTAGTTAATAATTTTCAATTAATAGTTTTAATTAAAATTTTTACACATTACTATATTTCAACATATGATTAATGTACAACAAAATAGTATATAATTATAGTATGTTAACATTTTTAATTAATACTTTCTAATTAACATTTTTACTTATAATTTTTAAAATTTTATATTTAAAAACTAGTAAATGATTATGTTAACATTTTAATTGACATTATAAATTATAAAGGCAATGCCTAGGCAATTAACACATATCACTTATACATACAATTTTATTTTGCGTAGGTCTTTTTTCTTTCCTGAGCGCAAATCTAAATGGTAGGAAGTTCAAGCAATGCACCGGTGACGATATTGTTGTGTATAGGGGGGAAAACGTTGGTATTAGTTATAGTAGTTCACTAGTTTGACCTATTTGAATTGGCTATAGGTGTAAATTACATAAATTATATACGAAGATATACAAATATTTACATATTAATCTAGATCAATAGGCATTGCGGATGACCGCAAGATACCCTATGCGAGGGCATAATGATACAGTCATCCATGACGCTGTTCTCGTAACTGAAGATTACGGTCTGTGCATTGTGTTGGATGCATACTATGCAGGTACGACATATTTAACTATGCAGTTATATGTCGAAATCATTCCTCACATAGGTGTCGCCACGGAGAGATTTCTATTGGGAACGCCTTCTGACCATGTCGTTGAAGCGAAAGAAGACACCCAAACACACACATCATTATTATATGACTGTGGATGAAGGTATTGAACCATACACGAGTGCGGATGTTGGTGGGATGCCTATTGTGGATTTGAACGAATGTCCAGGATCATCATTCAAGCCGCAAACATATGAAAGAACTATTCTTGGTATGGATGATCATGGTGTTTGCGAAGAAGTTCTAGCAGAACGTCCAGGATCGTTGTTCGTCATTGCGAACAACGCATTAGACGAGGGGATGAACATCACGAATGATGTTAATTTACAAGATGACACGTACGAGCAGGAAACTGGTGAAGGGACGAATGAGTTCCCTGATGATGTTGACCCACCCCCCCCCCCCCCCCCGGTGAAACGAATGATGCCACGTACAACACCCAGTTTATTGACAAACCTCCTATGTACGGTGTAATTGACGTAAATGCTGCAGATTTGTCACATGATGAGGAGCTTCCTATACAGGTAACTCATTGGGATGAATCGTCTGAACTGAGTAAGGGGATGCTATTTAGGTCGAAGGATCAGTTAATAGAGGCAGTGCGAATATACCACGCTTGAACGCACCATGACTTCCACGTCGTGCAGTCTACCCCACTATTATGGGTTACTAGGTGTAAGGACTTTGATTGCGGTTGGAGAGTGTGTGCAATGTATCAGATGAAATACCGATTATTCGAAGTCACCCAATATGGTGGTTCGGACACGTGTTTGAACGAACTTCTCTCGCAGGACCATAACCAAATCATGTCGTCCTTCATTGTTAAGGAGATCGTGAATATGATCAGGAGTGATGCATCGACATCAATCACTACATTGAAAGAGTTCATAGATCGTCGTTTCGGCTATTCGATCTTATATAAGAAGGTTTGGTTGGGCAAACAGAAGACAATTTCCCAAGTATTCAGTGATTGGGAGATGTCTTATCAAACTTTGCCTAAGTCGATTGAAGCGATGTGTGTGTACAATCCTAGTACTGTTGTCAAGTGGAGGTGGACTCCTATTCTAGGTAGCGAGCACATCGCAACATTTGTATTTGTATTTTGGGCATTTGCAGCATCTATTCAAGGTTTTTGTCACTGCCCTTCTGTTATACGTGTGGACGGGACTCACTTGTATGGTAAGTACAAAGGTAAACTCCTAATTGCGATGTGTCCGGATACAAATATTTTCCCTTGCATTTGCTATTGTTCAAAAGGAAAGTCTAGACACATGGAATTAGTTTCTATGTTGTCTTCGTACCATTACTAATAGAGACGACATTTTCCTTATATTAGATCGGCATGTAGGAATTCTCACTGCAGTGCAACGCAATCCCGATTAGAAACCACCACGTGCCCACCACTGATTCTGCCTTCGACACGTGGTCAACAACTTTAGCATGAAAGTACACAGTGTCAATCTTAAGCGCATGGCCGAGGGAGCGGGAAGGGAGCATTAGGTAAGAAAATTTAACATGTGGATGAAGAGGATATTCAATGAGAGTGGGGAACCTGCGAAGTCGTTTTTTGATCAAATCCCTCCTCATATGTGAACTCAGTGCCACGACGGTGGCGGAAGGTATGAGAACATGACCACTAAGCTTGTGCAATGTTTCAACGCCGTCTTGAAGGTGCTCGTAGCCTCAATCATGACCCTTGTGTAACTGACATTTTATCGCATTGCACATTATTTCAACAGCCGACGGGAGGCTACTCGTAACACAATATCATGAGGAAATGCATTCACTCCCCATATATTGCTAGCGATGGAAAGAATAAAGTTGAAGGAGACCGGACATCAAGTCATGACGTTCAACCGGTCTAGGGGTACTTTTAGCATCACGACCACACAGTTGGGACCCCCATAAAGGAAACAATATCCAAACTTTGAGCATTCAAGATAGATGTGAATGCTTATATGGGAAGTGGCAAGCGTTACACTTTCCATGCTCCCACCTTCTCGTCGCATGTGAAGAGATACGACTGAATGCTATGCAGTATGTTGAGTTATGTTGGAGCACTGCCGAACACTATGCGACATATGTTGTATATTTTCATCCGATTATGCACGAGGCGTACTGGCCAACATCCTCGTTGCTGACTATACAGGCAAATCCTGCATATGCTCCACATAAAGGTTGGCCTAGGAGCTCCCGTATATACAATGAGATGGACGCAAAGGAAGGTCGGAAGAGGAGCACACAGCATATTTCATCAAGAAGGACATAACCGCACAAGGTGTCCGAGAAGGGCCCAACCTGAGGATGCAGCTGGATTGTCGCATTGACTTCATACACACTTATAGGACTTTTAGTACACTTCTTTTTTTGTATATATTTATTGTATTGCGATGATGCATTTTGCAGGATTGATCCAGAGTCGTTTGATCCGAGTGTCTTGACGATGGGTAATGATCACCGAGCCAGCCGAGCGTGGGCCAATGGGCACATCGACCTCTTGTTCTGCCGAGGGGGCACACAGTTTGCGAAGCACTGGTTGGAGGTAGATGATCGCATCGTCTGTTGGAAACGAGATGCAGGGTTTTGTGGTATTTATCGGATTACCCATATCCAAATGGATTGGCATCTCGTGACAGCTTTGATGAAGCGATGGAAATCCGAGACGCACACGTTCCACCTACCTCATGGGGAGGTGACCGTCACACTCTAGGATGTCACCATTTTGTTTGGCCTGCCGATTGATGGGCAACCCGTCACTGGTCGTACTGCCGAGTCAGTAAAGGGACCTACAGACCGTCATGGATGACTTGCCCAGTGTACTCTATATGAGCATTTGTTAGGATTTGTGCCACTTGAAAGCGAGTTGATTGGTGCACGCATCCGTATACGGTTCTTCAAGGGGGATGTGTTTCGTCAGCTCCCGACAAATGCAGATGCACAGACTATAGTGTGCCACGCACGAGCCCACTTGTTGCGTTTGATATGAGGGGTGATATTTTGTGACGTTTCAAACAGCTATGCGCATCTAATGTTCCTTCCACTACTTGCGGACTTGGGAGTGTGTCGCTCGTATAGTTGGGGGTCCACTACTTTGGCATGGCTTTATAGGAAGATGTGTCGCGTAGCTCACCACTCGAAGACACAGATTGCTGGCCCACTTCGCCTACTACAGGTTTGGGCTTGGGAGAGATTTCTGTACTTAGCTCCTATGCGGCGAGGTTTCCTACATATTCAGAGGGGCCACGACGGTTGTCCGGTTAACCCACTCCCACTCGCATACCGATTAATACCAACATCATTTATCCCTCCTCATTCATTCTATAGGTACTACGAATACTAGTTCGTAGTACTAGTTGTTACATTCGTAAACTTACGTTTCATCTTATATAGGTGGAGGGACAACTTGAGGGCACCAACGATTGCGCTACACACATTGTTCTAGTATAGGTTTAAGTTGGACATGCACCGAGAGCATTAGGTATAGTCCAATTAAAGTATAGCACATAGTATTCTCTTTCTTTCTTTCAGTTACGTATAGTTCGTTTAACTTTTGTTTATGTTTAAGTGCAATTCCTATGGAGGCCCTACACGACTAAGATTTTAGCCGACCTACCTCTTGATTATGCATTCGGGAGTGACCCGTGGGTAGCCCAAGTGCCACTAATATGCTTTCATATTATCAAGTGGTATCTCCCTAACCGAGTCATGTGATAGTTCAGGTATCGACAGGGCATTCCCAACCGCTTTCTAACGTCAGGGGTTAATGTAGTTAGGGATGACCTCCACAGTATGGATGAGCGCGGTCGAGGGGTCATGGATTAGGCAACTACACACACGATATTCATGACTGCGTGGGAGCATCAATGAGAGTACATCATACCAGGAGTGGCGAAGGATAGTCTGATGTGTCCGGATGACCCATACTTCACCTCTATAGGTCCATCACACGTCGCTTCGTCGACAGGACTGCTGCTGTATATTTGAGCCTCGTAAGAAGACTTTAACCCACACTTCCTTTTGTTATGTGTACATTACGATTTGCATGGGTTAACCAAATTTTTTCGTATCCTGCAAGTTGACATAGTACATGAGGCAAATCAAATCTCGTCAAATCTTGCTATCCACCGATTGATGAGTGATGCATTGGACCCTATCCACGAGGACAGTCGATGGATCCCAGCTGCTCAACCTGATGTACCAGCACGAGGAGGTCAACCAGCTCCTATACAAGGAGGATGACATGCCTCCACTAGTCGTCCAGTGAGCCCCATCTCCTCGCCACCAGTTTTACAGGCGGAGTATGTGTTCGGTCCGTCAGCACCGTATGCGCCTTCCAGTGCAGCTGATATTGTGGGACCGTCCAGTAGACCGGCTGACGCCTCATCTGACTCTGCTGCGACCTCATCGGTGTTATTTTTATTGGACGACATTTTCAATGGGGAGGAGGTCGATACACCCGCTATGCCGCCTTATTCTCGTCCGGAGACATCATATCAGTTCTCACCATGTGTGCTTCGCATGGATGATGATTACGTAGGACCTCTTGGCGAAGATGATCCACATCGAGAACGACAAGACAGGACACCTGATGCAGATGACCAGCAGGGAGAGGGCAGACGCAGACGGCAACCACCACGACCCCGGAGACAACCTCGTTGCAGCACCAAGTAGTTTAGCATTATTTTCATTTCATTTGTATGTATATCGTTGATTATTTTTATTTCATTTATATAGTATTGATTATTTTTGTTTTATTTGTATATCACTGATTATTTTCATTTCACTTGTATAGCATTTGATTATTTTCATTTCATTTGTACAACTATGTCTTGTGCACACTTCATACTCTTGAACTTGGTCTTTGAGTTTATTTATTTATTTTGTCTGCTTGCTTAGTTGTTTGTTTGTTTTTGTGTAACTAGTTTTTATTTTGGTCCAATAAAAAAATTTGTTTGGCAGGATATTTGACTTAGCATTTTCTCTAGCCAACTACCATACAAATTAATGGATTTCAAAATTAACTCAAGTGAATATAAAAATCAAATTAAATTGAGATGAATAAAATAACTTTTATTTAACTAAATAGTGAAAGATTAGACATTAATTTCAAAGAATTAAATACTGTCAAATGTAAAAAATGACACATAACAGTTATATATATGTTGCAACATGTAAAGTGCGGAAGCCTTAACCCAAAATGACAATGGATAGAAAATTTTTGTTATTTTAAGTTTGAATGGTATCACAACATTTAGAAGTTTCTGAAATTGCTGGAGCTGATAATAATAACTTTGATTTCATAAAGTCAGTACCAACCTATTATTTCCTGAGTGTATCTAGATCACTTAATTACTATTTGTTGATTGGTTTGTAAACTAATTATAAATTCAGTTTTAATTTATGTTGATAATATAAAACAAATAATAATGTAAACTTTTTATGAGTTTATGACAAATAATAGATAAAAAATTATTCTCAAAATAATAGGAGTGTGGGCTATATTTTCATTCTATTTATAAAAAATAATGTTATATATATATATATATATATATATATATTATATATATTAGATCGAGTGAAGTATGGTTTTTAAGAATTTTACTCACTCAGATAAGTCGAAATAAATTTTTTTATTTTTATTTAACTAGGGGTCAATTTTTAAGTAAGTCAAATTAGATTCGTAAATATCTATCAATATTTTCTAAATTTTTTTAAAAAATGTTTGTAAACATCAAGTTTTTTTTATTAATACTCCAATTTTATGATAATATTTTATAATTATGAATAAATAATTCTAAAAATTTAAATTTTATAAAGTAAATAGGAATATTTTAAAAAATTAACTCGTTCTTGAGATTTAAATAATTTAGGCTCCAACGAAAATAACTTTTTACAAAAAATATTTATCTAGAAAAATATTTTTCTAAAAATAATTTTATTTATTATAAGTATTTTAATATATTTATTTTTTAAAAATACTTATTTTTTTGAATTTTTTTTCAAATAATTACTAATTCAATTGTCGAAAAAATTGAGAAGTATATTCAAAAGTCTTCCTTGGAAAAATATTTTATAATTTTTTTACAATTATAAATTAAAACACATTTTGAGTTACTAACTTCGAATTAAAATACTTTATTTTTTAAAATGGATATAATGCAATTTTAATTTTATATATATATATATATGCCTGGTAAATCTTGCAGAAAGAACCTACAAGATTTAATTGGAGAAGAAAGGACAGTTAAATGGGAAAACAAATTTCTGTACTAAGCTGCGAAATTTCTCATGCATCACCTATCATTTTCGAAACAAATCTCGTAACTTGATCCTACGAAATTTGCTTCGCCTACCTTACCATGCATCATCATCAGAAACACTGTACCTTTAAATCTTGCAGCACCAAACTGCGAAATTAAGTGAGTATTAGATTGGAAAAATTTTTTTCAAATAGAATGTTATTTAATATTTTATTTCAATTTAATAATAAAACGGAAAAAAAAAAAATACTCCCCCCCTTCTCCCTGCCCCGCCCGCGCATGCCTGCCTGTCCCCTCACCCCTTTTTTTCTTTTTTTGGACAACCGAAATGACATCCCCTCCCCTCTTTCCCCTCCTGACGGCTTGACACGCCCTCCACTCTCTCCCCGAGGCTCACGCTGGCGAGCTGACGCACGACCCCCCGTTTTTTTTTTTTTGTTTTAATTGCTGCTGAAAACGAGGACTGACGACGACGGCCACGACGCTCTGACAACTGACGGCGACGCCTCTGACGTTTGACGATTGATTTTTTTTATATATATATATATAATTTTAAAGCTCAAACCGACTATAGTTGTGTAAATTCTTCCCATTTCGTATTTGTGTTTTTTTTTTATTAATATTTTGATAAAAAATTTGGGGAGGCGGCGGCCTTCGAAAGCTCCAAACGCCACCGCCCAACTTGATACATTACCATTACACCGAAAGAGACCATGCATTGGATAATTTAACACTAAAAAATGGCCAAATGCAAAGAATAGATCTATCAAGATCCCCATATGTTTATATTTTATTATCCTTCCATGGAAGCTCACCCACTTCCTGGAAATCATTGCATATAATTTAATATCCCCACCACAGAACAGGTATAAACTAACTTAAAACACAATCAATCAATCAATCAGGCACCTCCAAGTCTTCATGAATCCATCAATTATTCAATCTTTTGAATCATGAAAGCAAAGGATGGCAATTCAATCAGCAACTTCATCCAATAATGTCAAATAAAATATTGCAAATTAAAAATAGAAAGTGTTTGATTTGTGATATTTTTTAAAATTTTTGATAATGTGATGTCGTAGCATCTCCATCTCACACTTGGGACAAGTAATTGACATGGTTTAATATCACATTCCATGAGAATTCCAGTGCAAATAAGACGGACAAAAATATTCCCAAGTGGACAAGCATCATATTTTCGAAAAATTAAATTCCCAAAATATGTTGACATTAGGGGATGGATATAAAACCGACGAAAAATTGGTTCAACATTTTTTCATTTTGATTTTGAATCAGAAGTTTTAATCTTTTCAATTATTAGATCAATTTTTCAACTTGGCCCATTCAATAATCATAATTAACCGAACCAAAGTGATATACTACAAATATATATATATATATAATGTATATTATATAACATTTTGATTTGATTAACCATTAAACATTGATATAAAAATAGGTTAACCAAATTTCAAACCAAACAACACCATATTCATTTTGAAATCACAATATGATATATCCACCGTATTCAGGTGGGCTCAAGTTGATCAGACGGCAGGGGAACAATACCTGTTCTGAATTTTCACCCCTAATGAGGAAAACCACCACTTTTAGGGGTGACTTCCATACGAGAGCATCATGTAGATTCCCTCCGAGAAGAACAATAGTTTTTGAAAAAAGAGAATAGCACAAAGTCGTTCGCAACAGTAATGAATCAGCCCAAACAACTAAATCCAATCCCCCAACCCTAAATTTGCAGACGTGCAGTTAACTGCTACTCTCATTTGCAAGAGTGACAATAGGAAAACTGGGTGAGAAAACAGCATGCGGAGGAACTTATGGGCAGCACAGAAAACCCAGGCTACTATGTACAGAAGCACACATGGCATGGCATGAATGAAAGCCACGAAACAGAGCAAGGCAAGCAAACGGGTGGGAAGTACCATATTTGAAGGACCCAGCTTCAAGCGTGTCCATGTTTCTTAAATTTAAGAACCATCTAATAGCACAAGTAATTCTCACTACTTCTTTAAGTGTTCCCTAATAGCTAGGACTGAAAGTTCAATGCTTCCCGAGATCCATAAGAATGAATTAGCTCAACCTGCTTGAGACAGAATGTGCATCATCAATCAAAATAAAAAGTGAAACAATATCCATGAGCGATATGGAATAAGAATTCAAGTGTCCTGAAATCATGGATGCCCTATTGACTGTGGGCATGATATGACCAATGACAAACAGCATGAAAAACACTTCCAGGCCTAGTGCTCTAAACTAACAAAAATAATAATAAAAAATATGGCATCATTTATCTTCAAAAAGTATTTGGAACCCAAAAAAAAAAACAGAAATGATTAAACATGCTAATGAAACAAAAAACCGCAATTGGTGGGTCTGAACACAATACAATACAATACAGAATCAGATTCCTTTAAACTAGTATACACATGACAAGCATCATCATGCATCAGTTTTTTTCACTGAAGCACATTAAAAGAAATTACTAGGTTTTGACCTGTTTTCTTGTTTCATCAATATGTTGGGCCCCCTAGGCTCAAAAACGTCGTATAGAAAGTCAAACAGCATGTACATTAGAAGGTTTAGATTTTCAAAACTTGAATTAAATTAATAATATTAAAATTACTCCAAGCACATCTAATTGGATTGCTTTCAAACAGCAAGATTGCATTTTCCTGTAAGAAAATAGATATGCACAACGACATGATAATGTCAGGGAAGCTGTAATCACTGCTCAGACAAGTTTCACTGTTACCGTGTGATGATAGTAAAGCCATAAACAAACAATAGTTACCAAAATAGAAGCAGTCCTCAATGAACTTTTCAAACAACAATCAACATAAAATGAGGGTAGCACGAAAATCACACAACACTAGACTTGCCTGACTGAAACTTAAGCACTTGGGCACAAGAAATTCAGACTTTGAAGTTAGGGACCCAATAATAGAAAGAGAGAAAAAGGGGTTTAGATTTAGAGCAAGAATAAATATAAATATTTTTAAAACAGTATAACAGGGCAAATTCATTAGTAGGGCACCAAGAGGGTGCCAACGTGTGTAATCACTAAAAGCTCAAAACGAAGTGAAGGGGAAAAAAAAAAAAAGATCTGTAAAGTTGTCAAATTTTGCATCATATTGCGTATTGATATTTTAGTTTTTGTATCATGTATCATGTTGTATTGTGCATTGCGTATTTTTCCAAAGACGGTAGGAAATATATAATAGAAGTATATACAGTTAGGATACTCTCTCTCTCTCTTTCACACACACAAACAAATAAACCTTTTACAAAGCTCAAGTTAAATTACAAATGGACTATATAAGCCTTTAATTCAACACCTCAATATTTCATTGCAGAATCACACACTTAAAGGAAACCAGCTATTTCACATAAACCTTGATTTCCTTTAACCATAACCATTATACGCATATGCTAGGGGGATCACTCCCTTTCCAATTGCTCTCCTTTTTTATTTTCATAATTAAGCAAAGAGACAAATAAAGACTCAGAGAATCTAGAATTAACCTTTATTTGACAAAATGCCAATTATTAATAGTGCTGCAAACTCTACAAAGTTGCAACAAACAGAACCCCTTCATTCTCAAAAAGAAAAATATAAATAGAACATAATTTCATCTTAATAGAACATGAATTAAATATAATAGTTAAGAAAATAAAAAACATAAGAGACAAAGACAAATTGCCACATATAGCTTCAACATCCAATATCGTAAGCCTAAAACATCTATGTAGCTTTTTGAAGTTCATTCCTGGAAAGAAAAGGAGGGAAACTAGGAGAGTATCATGATTCATGGACATAGTATCACATCATCTATGATGATACACGAGATGTACTGCAACTTGTAACTTCTTTTTTGTCCACCAAAGTAACCGTGGTACATATTAATTTTCAAACAAAAAAATAAATAAACACTTCAAAATTCGTATATTGTTTCATGTTTTGTAAATTTTTGAAACATTAAATAATGCATTGACAGTTTTGCCAACACCATTCTTCTCTTCAGGGAAAACTACTTCCCAGAAATCATAACAAAGGCAAAAGAATAACTCCATGTTTTGTCTCCATGAAAACAAGCACAATATTTGTGGAAGAGGTTGTACCAGGGTACATGCTGGAAAAACTTACGTACTGCTATAATATGCTTCAAGACACCACATATCATGGTACAGCTGACCACCATTTTCCTATATCTATTATGATATAATGGGACAAACGACAAAGCTCAAAATAAAACAAAAGAAATTAGGAGCACATTATACAAGGAATGGCCACACCAACTAGATCATCAAGACTAAAAGTACAATAAATAGCAGCTTTAAAAGGGAAAAGCAGCATAAATAAATAGAAACAAGAAAAACTGAACTGCTGGCACAAGTTTCGCAAGAAGTGAGCTATAAATTTTCCAAGTCTAGCAAAAAACTCGACAATGGCCAGAATCATCTGCAAATTGAAAGTTATAAATGAACTAACTGCAACATGGAAGCAGTCTGTATACAAGTGTATCACACACGTATGTGTGCAGAGCAGATCTTCATAACTCTAGTCTACTTCCTGCACAGCATGTGGACTCGCAGTTGTCGAAGTTAGAACCTTCATATGCTGTTCAACAGGTTTGGGTGAATTTGAGAATCCAAATATATGCAATATGCTGCATATGCATGTTCTAAAAAAAAAAAGAAAGAAAGAAATATAAAACGTTGCATTCACATTACATTATGCAGTGTTGCCATCATCTTTGGACTGAGAGAGCAAGTCTAATCAAAATCCACAACTCAACTTTACACAGGAGCCACAGATAAGGCAGTGAAAACAATTTGCATCTGCCAATATGAAGCAGATTTTTTTATTTTCACAAGAATTAGACATGATGAAAGATTATGGAATCAACACAAACAAAAGGAGGAATTTTAAAAATAAAAATAAAAATAAAAACAAAAAGATATGACACTCATCACCTATCAAATTCTCTGACGGTTGCAGAGATCTTGCATAATTTTTAAAAATAGAACTAACTTTTGTAATGCTTGGTAATACACTTAGGCAATACTCCTCTCCATACACACCATCAACAACAGGTCTCCCATCTCCCTGTGTGAAAAAGAATAAAGTGACAAATTATTTATCCATAAATGAAGGGCAAAGCTGTCATATCATGCCCTCTCTGTACAGTGTGAATCTCGTGCACTGGGTTGCATCCCAGGACATACAAAAACAAACCTCAAAGGAGAAATAAAAGCAATTAAATTAAACCACTGGCAGAAAATTATTGCATACCTCTCTAAAAATTTCATATACATCATCAGAAAACAGCACCAGATCAAAGCTGTTCCAGTTGGTGCAAATCTACCTAAAGCATAGTGGCCCTCAATAATAGGCTTTCTATCCAACTATTCTAACCTAGGATGCAAATGGACCATACATTGCAGTATGGAAGATAAGGAAATCCTGTGAATAAATAGCAAGATTTGATATGGTAGAACTTTGAATGCGGCAAAGCAGACAGAGATGAAACTTCAGCCACACTTCCACAAGAATAAATGCATCTCACAACTGAAGATTTCAGCAAAAAATGAAAATTTGGACATAATGTGCAAGTGAACCTAAGATAAAAATCCAGGAATACTTCCATGAGATTGAGTACATCATAGAATTTTTGCTTTTAATTAACAAAATTGAAGAAACATAAAAGGCCAACAAGAATATTGACAGAGATTTTTAAAAAATAAACATTGAAAAAGAGCCTTGTAACTCAAGAAAGTAAAATCAAGCAAGCTTTCATCATTACTTCAATTAAGAAAAGAAACCTTCAGTTGGAAGAGGAACCCATTTTTTGTTCTCTTCAACATAAATGATATTGCCTTGAGCATAACAAGAGTGGGTGGGGACAAAACAAGGAAATATTGAAGAGTTTCTTCAAAAAATAAAAAATAAATATAGAACATAAATGAGTATAAGGAAGCCAAACATTATGAAGGATTAGTACTAGTAGTTCAGAACCCAACACAATTCTTCAGCTTAAACAAGATCTGTATGCGTGTGGTGGTTAAGCTGCTTTTAGTTAAAGAAAAATGAAAATTTGTGTGACAATGAAGAGATCAACTGCATTGATAAGATAAAAAAAATGAAAACATTGACAAAAGCATACCATACAAACAAGAAATTGTAAACAAAACAGATTGAACGTCAATGACAAAAATTCTTACCTTTTATGAAATATAATGCACATAGCGACTTTGACACATGCACAACTAGTAAACATAATTTTCCACTTCAGATGTTTTTTTTTTTCTCATACACACTTTTAAAGTGTTTTATGTCAGTTCTCAACACAAAGACCATACAAAACAGCATATTTCTCAAGTGAACCACTAAAGAAATTCTCTTTCCAATTCCTAACTGTACAAGATGTGAGCAGAGTGCCCAAACCCACTTGGATACATATGCCAAACTGCAACGGGTTCGATTCCCCATTGAGAGTTTACCCCAGTGAATCACCAGAGGTGCGTCAATGGGCAGGGGGCTTTCATCCCCCTCCCCCCCCTCCCCCCCGGGCGGGGTTTGGTGCTGCACCATAGTGTTCAAAGTGGCACGATAGTGGCTGGAGTCCCCAAATTATCAATGAAAAACAAAAAAAATTATTCATTGCCATTCTAACTCTACCAGTCTTTTTCCTGCACGGGCTGCACTCTTGCAGTTATCAGGACCTTAACGCTCTTTTCAAACAGTTTCAAAGGAATTTTATTTAGATAAGAGGTTTCAAAGGTATTTGAGAATCCAAGAATATGATACGCATGATTTAAAAATAGAAATGTTGGCAAATTGCATAATGCAATGTCACCTTCACAACTTCATCGAAAGAGAGCAAGTCCAATGTAACTTCACAAATTAACTTCATACATGTGCCAAGAACATGAATCAGCCAACATAAATTAGACATATGATGCAATGAGATGACAGGATAAACACAAATAGAAAGAGAAATTATAAGAAAAGAAAAGAATCACTCTCATCCCCTGTAACTTCTTTGACAGTTGCAGAGATCTTCCCTAACTTCTTTTGAAAATTTTGATTTGATTCCTAAGGTTTAGTGATACTACTAGTATTAGAATACACTCCTCTCTTCAGTCTTTATTCACCACCAACCACCAATGAAAGATCTCTCATATATGATATACCCATGAGAAAAGGAGTGTAAACAGTCAAATTATTGATTCGTAAGTCAAGTAAAAGAAAAAACGCCATTTTATATCCAAATATTAGTTGCATCAGTCAATGTGGTCACCACAAATGGCAATCAATGGTAAGGTATCGACGAACATATGAATAAACCTCCTCGGGCATAGATAAAATACATCTAATTTCAGATCTCAAAAGACCTGCATTCCTGACACTATATTTTCTACTTCACCCAGATATAATCTCCAAACACCATACAGCACATATTCATTTAGAGGGAGGAATAAAACCTAAAAGTAGCCTGACAAGGAAATAATAGAAGAAATTTGAATAACCCAACAAAAAATGAGAGAAAAATATTATGTGGAAAATCAAGAAATAACCCAATGAAATTGAACCACCTACAGAAAATTTACTTGCTCGAGAAATTCAAAAGATACATTCAGAACCAAAACAAATCAAAGCTATTCCAATTAGAACAAATCTACCAAAGAAATAGTGACCCCAATGAATAGGCCAGTACTTTCCCATAGTTCTAACATAGAATATTAATGGACCATACATTGCAGAGAAAGCTATGATACAATTAACTGCAAGATTGATGTTGTAGAATTTTGAATGTGGCAAAGCAGGTTGAAGATAAAAACCCAGGCAGTATCATGAAAGTGAAAGCATCTTAGAATTTGAAGTTTTAACCTTAAAAAAAAATAAAATAAAAATAAATTCTCAGACAATTCGCCCAGTGAACCAAACATGAAAATCAAGGCACATTTCCATGAGTATGAACGCATCCAAGAATTTGAAGTTTTAATAAAAAATAGAACATAAATATAATAGGCCAAGTGAACCAAACATGAAAATTCACACGCACTTCCATGAGACAAAATGCAGCATAGAACTTGAAATTGTAACTTAAAAAATTATGAGAAGGAGATAAAAGGAAAACAACTTCTAAAAAATAGAAAAGGAAAAAAAAATCATGTGGCTACCAAGAAAATTGAATAAAATAAAATCATGGACAATTCCACTGTTTCACAACTACTTCAACTCACCCAAAAAACCCTGTTTTCTTCTGTCCAAATATAAATGATGTTGATTATTGCAAATACAACAGCTGTCACAAAACAAGGAAACACCGAACACAAACAAGAATTCAGGGGAAGTCCATGGTATGAGTGATTAATTTAGAAGTCTATAATCCAAGTTATATTGCAACTACTTTTAAAATCATGTGTGCATATGATAGACATACTGCATGCAACTAAAAGATGAATGAAAATCTGGGACAATGAACCCCAGCTTCACAGAAAAACAAACTACGGAAATGCTGCTAATGGTCAAAAGAAGAATGAAAATCTGTGTAGCAATGAAATCACCATCTGCCTTGCAGAGGAACAAACTACGAAAAAGATCAACAAAAGCACACCACACAAACAGGTAATTGTGAACAAACAGACTTAAAGTAAAAGAGCAAAAAATTCATAATTTATGAGCAAAAGGTGTACATAGAGATGAGTGATACACGC
Organism: Malania oleifera; assembly: GCF_029873635.1. Classification (NCBI taxonomy): domain Eukaryota; kingdom Viridiplantae; phylum Streptophyta; class Magnoliopsida; order Santalales; family Ximeniaceae; genus Malania; species Malania oleifera. The sequence goes on from NC_080422.1 coordinate 32,922,136, forward strand.
ACAAGTAGTAAATAAATTTTTTTTTTTATTTCAGATTTTTTCAAATATATTTTGTTCTAAGATTCAGTGAGTATTCTGTCCATTCTCAACACCTAAACCGTACAAAACACCAGCATACTTCTCAAGTGAACCGCTAAAGAAACTCTCCTTCAACTTCCTGAATGTACAAGACGTGAGCAAACTATCCGAACCTGCCTGGTGACATATGCCAACTCTCTCCACTTCCAACAGCTCCGCCAGCTTGTTCAATCCCCCATGAAGACTATTGCAGAACCTCATTAAATGCTTGATGTCATAAAGAGTCGGGAAGTACATATTGATCAAACTGAAGAAACCGACTTGTGTATCAGGCAAATTATGGCATGTCAATAGCTTGAGCAAGTACCCAAAATCATACCCGCTATGGAAAGTAACCCAATGAACATTATCATTCAACACAATGCCAGAGGACATCAAGAGCTCACCGAAGCGGAGAGAATCAATACCCTTCTCATTATTCTTCTTAAAATCAATACCACTTTCGCGCAAAAGCTCGATTGAATCATTCGCAAAAACATCCTCATTCACATTGAACTCTCGAAAATTGAATTGCCAAATGCAATACTTGTCCGTCTCGCAAGTGGGAAGATTTCCTTGCTCGTCGGAAAATGTGAGGCCCAATTGAATTAATTTCAACATGTCGACATTGTCTTTCAATGTCTGGTAATGATACTCGTTACTGTTTTTGAAATTGCCAACAGGGCGGAGAACAATCCCCGGAAATTCCGTATCCATCGCGATGTAAGGGAACTCGTCAACAATGTTCCGGATCAACGCAAACTCTTCCTCAAGATTATCGTTCCAAACCTCCCGAATTTGAACCGAATCGCTTTTCGGTAACAGCGACATTGCAAGGGAGCAAATGTGTCAGAACAACAAATTATCTTCAGACCCGATGCCTGAATAAACCATAACTCAATCAAAGCCACAAAACCCTAACGGATCTATTGCGCACGAGTTCCCGTCCACCAGATCTGCACAAACTCAAACAAAATAAGCTCAAAAAACATAAAATTTTAATCCTAGTCAACAACACAAATATTCATCAAATCCCCCTAAAATTTAACAAATCAAACCCCAAAATAAAATATATATAAAAAAAAAAAAAAAAAGCAATTCGTATCCGCATGAGTACATGCCTGTTATTATGAATCAAAGATCCCACCTCAGATGCGTTGAATTGAGGTATTGAAACACCGATTCTGCGAGGGCTGCAAACACTCGTGAAAATAAATACAGAGAGGAAGAGAAACGGGCAAGCATGAAATTCTCAAATCCCTCTACCGCTCTCTCTAGGGTTTTCGATTCGGGCCGATAGAGGGCGGCTGATGAAAGATGAGAATTTTATATGTCGGAAATGGAGGTTTTGTTGTCTGCAGAACGAGGGGAGAGAAGGATTGGAGACGCGGTTGGGCCCCTTCCCTGAAAGACGCTGTCATGAAAAAAGGGAAAATATATTTTTTAAAAAAATTAAGTAAAAATAAAAAATAAAAATAGAAGAGGCATGCGGGCCCCAGCAGTTCGGTTAGGGTGTACGTGGCGAGCGGTGAACGGTAGGATCTAACTTTGTTGACTTTCCCTGTGCTGTCCGAGTGGGAGAGTTGTTCTAATCAGGACCGTTGAAAATAGTGGGGCCACCGATGCGAGGTTCGGTGTAACGTGGACGGTTCCGATGGAAAGTCCTGACTGGGAAAGAATGGTGTGAGGGACGGACCACGTTATTTATAAAAATAAGGAGCTAACATTTTTATGTTAAATAAAATAATTTTAAACTTTTTCTCAATTTTTAGTTTTTGAAAATAACTTTTTATTAAAACCTGTTTTTAAAAATTGTTCAAATTGCTAGTTATGCAAAAAGTTGAAAAGATAAGGGTCGTTTGATATTGCTATCAAAAATTAGAAAAACGAAAATTAGAAATAGAAATTAAGAGTCAAAAATCAGCAACATGTTTGGTCAATATTTACAAAATTAATACAAATTAAAATTTTAATTAAAAAATCCTCACTTTCATTTTTTAAATCAAATAATATTATAAAAATGTGATTAAAATAATAAAATTATGAATAATACACATTACAAATTACTATAATAAAAATAAAATGTATTATTATTATTTTACTTTAATTGTTCTACTTTCAAATTTTACTTTACAATAAACATTTTACTGGACATGACAATTCAAAAATAGTAAAAGTATTTTATAATTGACTTTATTGCTATTTTTTGAAATTTATGTATATTTTTATTTTAATTATATTTAAATTCATATGATCATTTATTTTTTATTTTAATTTAAAAGTATATAAAATGAATAATTTAATATAAAAAATCATTTCTAGATATTAAAATTTCTAACAATAAGTTGTCAAAATAACTAAAACTCATAAAATCTGGTTTTAAATTTTTTTGTCAAACAATTAAAAATCGGTGATAAAAACAAAAAATTGACAACATAAATAAATATTTTTTTTATAACTTATTTCGAAAAAAAATAGAAAATAGAAAATATTCATATATCAAACACACCCTAAATTAAAAGGCATGATTTGAACACGTCTTTTAAAGAATTCAAGTACCAAGTCTTCCCTCACATCTCAGACATTGTGCTTTAAATACTAATTGCACATGCCCATTTTATACCTTATTAAAGATAGTGAGGCATTCTCATATTTTATTCAACAAAAAGGTAATTTAATTATATTTCTATTAAAATAATTAATTTAGTTATAAAAAATTCAACTTATATACAAACAAATTTTTGTCCCCTAAATTCAAACACGATCTTATAATCAAAAATTAAACACAATTATGTTTATTTCACTAAATTTCACTTTGAATACTAAATTCATGCTTTCCAACACAATATCTTTATCTTGTGTTTGGACAAAGTTTTCAATTTAGATTTATATGACTTTGAACCATAACTGCGTGTGAGTATGGATTTAGAATTTTGAATTTGGATTTGAACAAATTTCAATACAATTTTATATTAAATTTTGTCAAAATCCTATATAATCCAAATCCAAGACATCTTCAAAAATAGCGAAATGTATTAAAAAATTATATGGAGTTTGTCCATATCTACACAAATTCAAATTCAATGCTCGAAACTTATGCAGCCAAAGGCAGTGTTAAGAATCATCATCATGATAAGTGTGTTCCAATTGCATAAATGCCTAAGATGAATATTTTAATTTCATCTCTAAAACTATGAGAAACTATACAGAGAATTGTCCCTCCATATTATCCATGTGTTTGTTTTTTATATATGAAACGTGTGGCTAGTAAGTGATGCTACTTAAATATTCCATGCTAATAAATGTGGAAATCATTGTCACACATTTCACATCTCAAAAATACGTACATGGACATGTGGAGGGGCAGATTCACTATCACTTTATTCCATAAATTTTGTTTCAGTTTTTAAATACTCTAAAATTGTGTTTTGAAGTATGGATTTCAAATTTTCAATTTGGATTTTGGTAGATTTGAACATTTTTCAATATAATTTTATATCACAGTTTATCCATATCCAAGTATAAGAACTCTCTAAACATAAGATTATGGTTACCTAAAATTATTCTTCTAATTAAATTAAAATGCCCTTCAACTCCTCACTAGTTTCTCTATATTTATTTTCTTGAATTTAAAATAGTAAAATTTAAGCACCATATAACTACCTATAATTGATCTCATTACCAAAGTGATAAATACTCAGACAATTCCAATAACAACTCTACTGGGATTCGGAATATGACTGGACAGCGGCCTCCTCCTTTTGTGTACCACTACTGAACCCACCGTGGTGTAATTTCGGGCTATCTCAGAATTTTGGCAATGTAGTGATATGCCTAACATGTATGCAATGAATGTGAGACAAATTATTAAGAAAATCATCTAAGCATAACACAAATTAAACCCACTCATGAAGAAGGATGAAGTTCCGGTCCCATCCCTAGGTAGATGAATTACTTGAGGTTTTTCAACGAAACTCTTTCTCAAGGGAAGGAAAACTATAGACAAATGAGTGTGGTTCAAGTTCTATTCCTTATTAACAACAAGTTCCCAACATGTCCCCTATCCTTACCCAATGGGCTTGAACAAAGTTCAAACTGAGCAGAGTGGTTCACGCGCCCCCAAGGACCTTGTCTCATGAAGGCTAACGGTATTATGCTCATTTATATTCTTAAATGCTAAAGCTCAGGTAGAAGACTCGTGAAAATGCGAGTGAGTTCATATACTTAGCCCATTTTCATAAACCTTACATGTCATCCATCCTTACACATGTTTATTCAAACATATATACAATTAAATATTCACAATTATACACATAATATTCACAAAATAAGGAGTAACTAAAAGACTTATTAAATTCACATTTGGAATAATTCCTAATTAATTAATTGCTCGACTCTCTAAAGTTCCCGCAAAGTTTCCAAGCTATCGTGACGTCCCAGGTGCAAGGGCTATGAGGGAATAAATATATGATGTTGAAAATTTTTGATTTGGAGTCGCAACTAACTTATTTTTTCCTTGGTGCGGTTAGAACACCTAATTACTATTTATTTGATTGGTCACTAGACTAAACTTAGGCCAAGGAACTAGTAGTCTCGATCTACTTATACCAGAGTTGGGATCGAGAATATAGTTATGCGAGGGGAGGTGGCCTAACATGGCTTACTAATCTTATTTTGATGATAACAAAACTAAGGTAATTTAACATGTTTTGGTGAAAGTGATGATAATTCAGGAATCAGGTTTTTTTAAACTCAAGTTCAAGTAATCATGAAATTCATCGCAAGACTATATGAAAAGGAAATGAAAGCTTAAAGGACATGAAAGCATAAATTCCAAAGATGACTTGATGAAAGTTTCGAGAATTGAAGCTTAAAGACAAGATGGACTCAGCCAATGACAAGCATGAAGACTCCAAACTTAGAATATGTTTAAAGTCTTAAAAGAGTCTTTATGTAAGTACTTCATTCAAATGATGATATGATTGGAATTGAAGCTTATTAGGAAACTCATTGACTTTGAGACCACATTTTGCAAAACCCCGAAAAATATTTATCAAGAGTTTTAAATTACTTTGGGGAAAACAAAAAAGCAAAAAGTTTTTGGAAACAAAATGGAAAATCAGTTTTTTGGTCTGTCCAAGCACCTGACTGAGATGGCCTAGGCAACTGACAAATAAACAGAAGGAATTTGAGAGAACCCGAGAGGACCCAGGCGACTAACTCATAACGACCTAGTCGACTGACTCGTAACAACCCAGTTGACTAACGCCCTACTGCCTTTGAAATTCTCAATATGATCCAGGTAACTGACTCTTCATACCTAGTCGACTGACTCTTCGAGAATTCAAATTTTAAAAATAACGGGAAGTTTCCAAAAATGAGTTTTTGAATTCTAAATGTTATGAAAAATTAGGAAACACTTCAAGTCACTTGGAGAACATAAAATACTCTTTTCTAAACATCCATAAATATCCCCTACGACAAAGGATTCAATACACAAAAGCAATACACAACAATTAAAGTTTCCTTGCTTACAATACTCTCAAAAGCTTTCTTGCTCACATACATTCTAAAATTCTCTACTGAGTTTTGCTGTGAAACTCTCTCAAATTTCTGAGCATATTCTGAATTCTTTCCATCAAGAAAGAAGCTCGCGGTGATATACTTCTAAAACTTCAAATTCTTTCTATTGTTATTTTGAATTGAAGTATATAAAATTGTGCTTTATTGTTGTACTAATCAGCTCTTGTAAATTGTAACGACCTCAAAATTCTTATTATATTTTATTATTATTATTATTATTATTATTATTATTTAAATATATACAATAAACATTCCTACGCAGCGGAAACATAAATCATAAAACCATTCATACATAAACTGTACAATACTAGAATCCAGAATATACAGAACATACAAAATATCCCTCCAGTGTCATCTATCCAAAAACATACACTACTCTGACAAAAACTCACCCTATAACCAGGGTGATCTGAGCTACACTCTTTTCGCGAGCCTGATCTACTCGCCTCACTGGCTCACCTGAAAAATGTTAGAGTAATGGGGTGAGTCAACGCTCAGTAAGTGGAAATATGTTATCACTAGTGTGTGGCAACTAAGTCAAGGATACTTTTAAAAATAATAACTAAACTACAATGTAATAAATCATCTATAAAACATATCTTTCCTTCACAATTTAAAACATATTGTATCGTCTGCGTTTCTACTTTTCATACTGGTAATATCATACTATACTCATTATATACTGTGAAACTGTAATCATATATATATATATATATAACTGTGCTTTTATCCCTGGGACTCTGTATGTCATGATTTGACCCTTTATGACAAGGTTGTGCGGCTCGTAAGCGGGACTCTATCTGGTCGGCCCTCCAGATAAGTCATCATACTCTACACTACCTCAGCTCGGTCAAACTGCATCCTCTCCTAAGCTCGGGACTGGCTACTACCTCATCAAACCAGCCCCCTCAACCCAGTGTACTGGGGAGCTGCATACTCTCCAAGCACGACTGACAGTACCCACATACTATCTGAGATATGTGATTGCACTCTATCTGTATCTAGCAACGGTACCGTGCTCTGTAATCTGTATCTGTCTGTGTATCTTTCCTCAGGGATCTGATACTATATACATATATACATATATACTCTTTTACTATTTTCATCATGTTTCCAAAATTACCGTAACGCTATCTTTATATACTATATATATACTGTAAAACTGTATACTGCATCTATAGCATCTTGATGCTACCTTTGTATCTCTGTCTGTATATTACAGTAATAGGAAACATGGCATACTAAATTCCGTATAAAGCTGTGGTATAGATACCGATCTGAATAATACTGTACACATTTATATGTCTATATATATATATATATATGTATATATCTCTATTTCAAGAAACTATTCTTATAAAACTATAAATGCATGTACATACTCTATATAATCTCTATGAATATATATATATATATATACATCTGTATATGCTATATAATTTCGTATATTGAGAAAAACCATATAAACTGTGCGTACTGTATACTTCCATGCATTCCGTATAGTATGATACATATATATTAAGGCTATATAAATTGCTTCATCTCATGAAAATCACTTAGGCCACACAATCATTTAAACTCATATTCTAAAACAAATACTGTTTCAAATTCATATTCTAGGAATTCTGTATAGTAAAATGGTGGAGTTTTGCATCTATAAAATCTCTAATATCATTACAAAAACTCCTAGTATAGCATATTTCCCTTACCTTAACTTTGAAAAGCCCCAATAAAAATCTGGCTCTATACCCGCAGGATTCCTAACTCTACATCCTGAAAACACAATGTCCCAGAACAAAATATCAGTATTTCTTAGTCTATATCATTTCCTATAATTACCAGAAAGTCAAAAACTCAATAAAAGACTTTACCCTGAATTTGGGATGAAATCCAACTTTGTTTTCTCGACGATCCGCTCCAGCAAACTTGTAGAGAATTCCACCAAGAGCGTCGTGGTAGCTTCGGATCATCGATCCGGTGACTGGTGGGGCCGAAAACGAAGAAGAAAGGAGAGAGAGTTGTAGAGAGAGAGAGATTTCTTAAAAATGAAATAATTCTTGGATTCTCGTATATATAAAACAAGGGATTTCATCAACAAGCCCGTTCTTCGTCGACGAGCCCGTTCTTCGTCAACGAGTCCTTCACAAATTTTGTCGACGAGACCCTATATTCATCGATGAAATTCAGGCTGCCTCAGAACCCCTCTCAGTATTTTCTCGCCGACGAAGCCTCGTGTTCATCGATGAAATTCTAAAGACCTTCGTCGACGAGACCCTATGTTCATCAACGAAGCTTGGCAAATTTTTTTTTTTTTTTGAAATTATGATTATTTAATATTATCTCCAAAATGCAATGTCGTCGATGAACACAAGTCTACGACCTCCCTCTATTTTGTATCTATTTTCTCTCCCTCTTATTATTAAAATGTTATTATTCTTCAGGTCACTACATTCTCCCCTCTTTATAAAATTTCGTCCTCGAAATTTACTAGCTAGATCCCATTAATACATTTCATCATTCTATGGAAGAAAAGGGGTCTACTTATTTTATTACTTGCCCTCACTTGTGGCGGAGGAATACCGTAGTTACATATTATGTCCTGGGAGATTACACATATAAAACTAAAAACTATCTATTAGCTAAAATCTTATACATGTACCTGTAAAAGGAAATCTATCTAACTATCATGCTTTACCTGAGTACCTCTATGCCTCTTGGAATAACTGCGGGTATTTCTGTCTAATCTGCTCCTCAAGCACCCAAGAAGCTTCCTCTATAGCATGATTCTTCCACAAAACTTTAACTAACTGTATTTCTTTAGTGCGTAAGGTGTAAACCTTTCTATCCAAAATCTGTACTGGTACTTCTTCATATGTCAATGAATCCTTAAGCTCTATTTCTACATAGCTAATGATGTGGGACGGGTCTGGGACGTATTTCGTAACATGGCGACATGAAACACGTCATGAATACGAGCCAAAGCTAGCGGTAAAACTAACCTGTAGGCAACTGACCCTATTCCCTCAAGTATCTCAAAAGGGTCAATATACCTAGGGCTCAACTTGCCCTTTTTCCCAAACCTCATAACTCCTTTCAGAGGAGCTATCTTAAAAAATACTCGATCTCCCACATCAAATTTTAACTCTCTTTGACGAGTGTCTGCATAACTTTTCTGCCAACTCTGAACTGTATTGATTCTTTCTCTAATTAATCGAACTTTGTCAGATGCCTGTTGTATTATCTAAGGACCCAAAACGCGCCTTTCACCTACTTCATCCTAGAAAAGAGGAGAATGACATCTCCTGCCATACAATGCCTTGTATGGAGCCATGCCAATACTAGCCTGATAACTATTATTATAAGCAAACTCCACTAATAGCATGTACTGGATCCAACCGCCTCCAAAATCAAGCACACAAACACGAAGCATATCTTCTAGTATCTAAATGGTCCTCTCCATCTGACCATCACTCTGGGGATGAAAAGCAGTGCTAAAAGCTAACTGCGTACCCATAGCCTCCTGAAAACTTTTCTAGAATCGTGAAGTAAACCGAGGATCTCGGTTTAAGACTATGGATACTGGTACTCCATGAATACGAACTATCTCTTGAACATATATCTCCGCCAACCTGTCCATGGAATAACCAATTTTAATAGGGATGAAATGGGCAGTCTTCGTCAAACGATCAACAACTACCCAAATTGCAATCAACCCCTGTCATACCGGTGGTAATCCCGTAACAAAATCCATCGAAACGTGGTCCCACTTCCATTCCGGAATAAACAACGGCTGCAACTGTCCCGCTGGTCTCTGGTGTTCAGCTTTAACCTGCTGGCACGTCAAGCACTGCTGAACAAATTCAGCTATCTCCCTCTTCATTCCACTCCACCAGAAATACTCTCGCAGATCCCTGTACATTTTAGTACTGCCGGGATGGATTGTGTATAAGGATCTGTGAGCCTCCTCCAGTATAGTCCTCCTGATCTCAGCATCTGCAGCAACACATAGTCTAGTACGAAATCGCAGAGTTCCGTCATCTGATATACTGAACTCCTCACCCTAACCATTACGTACTCTAACCATCACTACTGCCAACTCTGCGTCATCACCCTAAGCTGCCTTAATCCTCTTGTAAAGTGTAGGCTAAACCACCAACCGGCAATAACTGCCTGAGGACTCTCCTCCACTAATTCTATACTGAGCCTCTCCAAGTCCACTAAAATCGAGTGTTGAATCTCCATACCTGCCAGCACGGATCCCCTTGATTTCCTGCTCAAAGCATTTGCCACTACGTTCGCTTTTCCTAGGTGGTAGCTAATCGTGCAGTCATAGTCTTTATTAAGCTCTAGCCACCTTCTTTGTCTCATATTTAATTATTTCTGAGTGAAGAAATATTTCAGACTCTTGTGATCCGTGAAAATCTCGCATTTCCCACCATATAAATAATGCCTCCAGATTTTGAGAGCATAAACCACTGTAGCAAGCTCTAAGTCATGGACAAGGTAATTTTTCTCATATTCTTTGAGCTGTCTAGACGCATATGCAATAACCCTACCGTGCTGCATCAACACGCACCCAAGACCCTTCAAAGAAGCATCACTGTATATCACATAATCATCCTCTCCTAATGGAATAGCCAATACTGGAGCTGAAACTAACCGCTGCTTTAACTCTTGAAAACTCTCCTCACAGTCATCAGTCCATTCAAATTTCACATTTTTCCTCGTAAGTCGTGTCAAAGGACCTGATAGGCTGGAAAAACCCTCCACAAAGCATCGGTAATAACCTGCTAACCCCAGAAAACTCCTAACTTCCTGAACATTTCCTAGCCTCCCCCAATTCACCATTGCCTCTATCTTGCTTGGATCAACTGATACTCCTGCTTCTGAGATCACATGGCTGAGAAAAGTAACTTGCCTTAACTAGAACTCACATTTCTTGAACTTTGCATATAATTTTATTTCTCTCAATACCTGCAACACCAGCCTCAAATGATGCTTGTGCTCCTCAAAACTCCTTAAGTAGACCAGTATATTGTCAATGAACACAACCACAAACTGGTCCAAATACTGGTGGAATACCTGATTCATCAAATCCATAAAAACCGCTGGTGCATTAGTCAACCCTAATGGCATTACTAAGAACTCGTAATGCCTATATCGAGTACGAAAAGCAGTCTTCGAAATGTCCTCTACCTTGACTTTCACCTGATGGTAGCCTGACCGCAGGTCAATCTTAGAATAAACCTGGGTTTCCTGGAGCTGATCAAATAAATCATCGATCCTAGGGAGAGGATATTTATTCTTGAATGTCAATTTGTATACCTCCCTATAATCGATGCACAGTCTTATGGTTCCATCTTTCTTTTTCACGAACAAAACTGGCGCTCCCCAAGGCGATACACTAGGCCTGATAAAACCCTTATCCAGTAACTCCTATAGCTGATCATTCAGTTCTTTCAACTCGATTGGTGCCATACGATACGGTGCTTTAGATACTGGTGCAGACCCCGGCAACAAATCTATAGTAAACTCAATTTCACAGTCTGGCAGCAAACCAGGCAATTCTTCTAGAAATACATCTAGGAGTTCCCTCACTACCGGTATGTCAACTTGTCTTAATTCTTCTTTTGGCAAATCTTTTATGTATGCGACATACCCCTGGCAACCACCCTGTAACAATCTCTTCACCTGAATAGCTGACACTAGCTGTGGCAAGGCACGCACATGCAAACCCGTAAATCTAAATTCTGGTTCACCCGGGGGTCTGAAAATTTCTTCTTTCTGATGGTAATCAATGCTAGCATCATAAATGGCTAACCAATCCATGCCCAATATCACATCAAGGCCCTGCATTTCCAGGATTACAAGATTGGCTAACAGCATTCTCTCCTAAATACTTACTGGAAAACTCCGAAGTACCCTCCTACATCTAACCACAGATCCCATCGGCGTGGCCACTGACAATTCTATATCTAATGGTTGTGTCTCTATTCCAGTAATTTTCACATACCCCGCCGATATAAAAGAGTGTGTGGCACCTGTATCAAACAAAACAATCATTCTATATGGTAAAATAGTAAGAGTACCTGTGACAACATCCCCAGGCGTCTCTGCGTCTTTTGGTGTCAACGCATAAACCTTCACCGGCGCAGTGTTCCTCTGCTGACCACTGCGAGGTGCTTGATATCCACCCCGAAATGGTCTGAGAGCTTGTACATAACCTAAAGGCATCTGACATGCTCGTGCCATGTGACCAGGTCTCCCACAGCGATAGCAAACATTCTCCCCAAATCGACATTCACCTGGGTTTCTTTGGCCACACCTGGCACAAGTGGCGGGAGGCTGACTACTCTAGAATCCCCTGTGCTCTACCATCTGTCTTTGGCCTCCACCAGATCTACTTCCTCTCCTAGGGCCTTGGTTAGGACCCGTCTGATAACTCGAGGGCGCAGCCCTCTTCTTCTAACTCTGTGCCTCTGTCTCTCTAGATAGACTCTCCTCCGTAATAGTGGCCCTATCAACTAACTCTGAGAAATCCTGGATTCTCAGTACCGCCACCTGCCTATAAATATCCCGTCTCAAATTTCTCTAAAACATTCTAGCCTTCTTTGCTTCATGTGGGACAATATAAGGGCAGAAGCGAGAGAGCTCAATAAATCTCGCTGCATACTGTGGGACAGTCAACGACCCCTAGGACAGACTCAGAAACTCCTATACTCGAGCCTCTCTGACCGAAGCAGGATAATATCTATCAAAGAACATGTCCCTGAATCAGGCCCAAGTCATCTGCACTGGTATACCTCTCTGCTCCTCCAACAACCTAGTGGCTGTCCACCATCTCTCAGCCTCCCCTGCCAGCCTATATGTAGTGTACATAACTCTCTGCTCGTCAGTGCAGTGAAGTACTATCAAGATTTTCTCCATTTCCTGCATCCAATTCTCAGCAATTATAGGCTCAGTCGCTCCAGAAAAAGACGGCGGATTCATCTTCATGAATTTCTCTATGATACATCCCTGAGCTGAGGATGGACCTCCCTGCTCTCTAGAGCTCCGTGTTATCTCAGCCATAACTTGCTGAGCTACACTGCGTAGCATAGCATCTGAATCCCCACCAACTGCGCCAGAAGGACCCGCACCATCATTCCCACTAACATGAGCACTATTGTCCCCTGGGTCCATCCTGCAAACACATAAAACACCATTTCAAAGTACTATCTTCCTATAGACTCAACTTATTCAACTAAAACTCCAAAACCTCTATTAACTATCCCTCATGTTCCTAATCCCAAAATCCACTCCTGCAACCTAAACACATGACACGTCGACAGTTTACTATGGTTTTCCTGGAATCGTCACCCCAGGAAAAACACAGAAACAATCACGAAATCCTATATCCAGATTGCAGGACAAAACCTCAAATCTCTTTCCTATATTCTGGTATTGTTTTCTGCTGCACTATAGAGTCTACAGAACCTAGCAACCTAGGCTCTGATACCAAATTGTAACGACCTCAAAATTCTTATTATATTTTTATTATTATTATTATTATTATTATTATTATTATTTAAATATATACAATAAACATTCCTATGCAAGGGAAACACAAATCATAAAACCATTTATACATAAAATGTATAATACCAGAATCCAGAATATACAGAACATACAAAATATCCCTCCAGTGTCATCTATCCAAAAACATACACTATTCTAACAAAAACTCACCCTATAACCAGGGTGATCTGAGTTACACTCTATTCGTGAGCCTGATTTGCTCGCCTCACTAGCTCACCTGAAAAATGTTAAAGTAATGGGATGAGTCGACGCTCAGTAAGTGGAAATATGCTATCACTAGTGTGTGGCAACTAAGTTAAGGATACTTTTAAAAATAATAACTAAATTGCAATGTAATAGATCATTTATAAAACATATCTTTCTTTCACAATTTAAAACATATTGTATCATCTGCGTTTCTACTTTTCATACTGGTAATATCATACTATACTCATCATATACTGTGAAACTGTAATCATCTATATATATTACTGTGCTTTTATCCCTAGGACTATGTACGTCATGATTTAACCCCTTATGACAGGGTTGTGCGGCCCGTAGGCGGGACTATTTGGTCGGCCCTCCAGATAAGTCATCACACTCTACACTACCTCAGTTCGGCCAAACTGCATCCTCTCCTAAGCTCGGGACTGGCTGCTACCTCGTCAAACCGGCCCCCTCAACCCAGTGTACTGGGGAGCTGCATACTCTCCGAGCACGGCTGACGGTACCCACATACTATCTGAGATATGTGGTTGCACTCTATCTGTATCTAGCAACGATACCGTGCTCTGTAATCTGTATCTGTCTGTGTATCTTTCCTCAGGGATCTGATACTATATACATATATACATATATACTCTTTTACTATTTTCATCATGTTTCCAAAATTACCGTAACGCTATCTTTATATACTATATATATATATATATATACTGTAAAACTGTATACTGCATCTATAGCATCTTGATGCTACCTTTGTATCTCTGTCTGTATATTACGGTAATAGAAAACATGACATACTAAATTCTGTATAAAGTTGTGGTATAGATACCGATCTGAATAATACTGTATACATTTATATGTCTATATATATATATATATATATATATATATGTATATATCTCTGTTTCAAGAAACTATTCTTATAAAACTATAAATGCATGTACATTCTCTATATAATCTCTGTGAATATATATATATATATATATATATATCTACATCTGTATATGCTATATAATTTTGTATATTGAGAAAAACCATATAAACTGTGCGTACTGTATACTTCCATGCATTCCGTATAGTATGATACATATATATTAAGGCTATATAAATTGCTTCATCTCATGAAAATCACTTAGGCCACACAATCATTTAAACTCATATTCTAAAACAAATACTGTTTCAAATTCATATTCTAAGAATTCTGTATAGTAAAATGGTGGAGTTATGCATCTATAAAATCTCTAATATCATTACAAAAACTCATAGCATAGCATATTTTCCTTACCTCAACTTTGAAAAGCCCCTATACAAATCTGGCTCTATAACCGAAGGATTCCTAACTCAACATCTTGAAAACACAATGTCCCAGAACAAAATATCAGTATTTCTTAGTCTACATCATTTCCTATAACAGCCAGAAAGTAAAAAACTCAATAAAAGATCTTACCCCGAATTTGGGATGAAATCCAACTTCGTTTTCTCGACGATCCACTCCGGCAAACTTGTAAAGAATTCCACCAGGAGCATCATGGTAGCTTCGGATCGTCAATATGGCGATTGATGGGGCCAGAAACGAAGAGAGAAGGGACAGAGAGTCATAGAGAGAGAGAGGAGAGAAAGAGATTTCTTAAAAATGAAATAATTCCCGGATTCTCGTATATATAAAAGAGGGGATTTCGTCGACAAGCCCATTCTTCGTCGACGAGTCCTTCACAAATTTCGTCGACGAGATCTTGTATTCGTCGACGAAATTCAGGCTGCCTCAGAACCCCTCTCAGTTTTTTCTCGTCGACGAAGCCCTATGTTCATCGATGAAATTCTAAAGACCTTCGTCGATGAGACCCTGTGTTCATCAACGAAGTCTACGGCCTCCCTCTGTTCTGTATCTATTTTCTCTCCCTCTTATTATTAAAATGTTATTATTCTTCGGGTCACTACATAAATAGTGTCTTTGTACACCAAATTCGTTCTTGTTTTTGTAGACGATTTAGGTTTTCAATCGTTATTGGACCAAACGTGGGGTATCGTTTGGAGAGGCAAACTCTAGCATATTGAATCAGGGATTGTAAAAGGTTACTCCTACCTGTAAAGGAATGGTATAGTGGAATCCTTAGGTGTGTTGTCTAAGGCGAGGATATAGGCAGGGATAGCTGAACCTCGTAAAACTCGCGGTGTCACTCTTTTCCCTACTCTCATTTAATTTCCTACTCATATAAACTGTGTGGTTGGATATTTAATTTTCTGCTCATATAAACAACGTGGATTGGATATAAACTGAAAATTAATTTGACTTTGGGATTGTGGAAATCAAAAGGGAGTACGTTGATTGATCAATACTAATTGCGGAAACCATAAGGGAATACGTTGATTGATTAATACCCTAGACTCATTAATTAATTGAAAGTTTGTTTAAATTTTGAGTTTTGGAAGAGTGATTGGAAATTTCTATTGTGTTTCATATTGAAAAATCAAGTCTATTAATACAGGGTGTTTATCAGCTACATACTTAAACTCTACTTTGACTTACTAAATTGCTGAATCTTGGAAGCATTGCTGGAATTATTCTTTATTGTGAATTTTGTCTTGATTATCTTGGTTGGTTAAATTAAATTGCTTAAAGAAGTATTCAAATTGGAATTCTCATTCATAGAGGTTTATAACTAAATTAATTTTTTGCTGAACTTGTGATTGTAAACCAACTTTGTATGTGTGTTTGTTGAAACCAAAAAAGAGATAAGAAAGCATTAATTAAAGAGGGTAAAAAGAATTTTGAAAATCCCAATTCACCCCCCTCTTGGGAGTACACCTTACTTTTCAATTGGTGTTAGAGTGAGGTTGTAGCAAATCTTATTCTAGAAGCTGCATAAATATTTAAATGATACACATAGGTGTATCCCCTTTTTCTGAGGGTCAATTCTTAACTAGACCTCCTATTTTTTGTGGTATAAACTACATTTTTGGAAACAACGAATAAGAATCTACCTTCAAACCATGGATTGGAAAGCATGGAAAGTTGTCACACATGGTGACCACATCCCTACTAAATTAGTAGGTGGTAAAGAAGTGCCTAAGGAAGAAAAAGATATGACTGATAATGACTTTAAAATGTTGCAAGTTAATTCAAGTGTCATGAATGCACTATATTGTGCGTTGGATGTAAATGAATTTATTAGGGTCATAGCATGTAAGTCAGCCAAAGAAATTTAGGATAAGTTAGAGGTAAGCTATGAAGGAACGGTTGATGTTAGAGATAGTAGAATCAACATGCTGACAAGCGAGTATGTTGCATTTAGGATGAACCAGGAAGAAACTATCACTAGCATGTATACTAGGTTTACCCATATAATAAACTCCTTAAATGCTTTAGGAAAAAATTACTCAACATATGAAATGATTCGAAAAATCCTTAGAGGACTTCCTCTGATAAGGGAACCTAAAGCCACAACAATCATGGAAGAAAGAAACCTGAAAAATACTTCTCTTAATGAGTTAATCGGATCCCTTCTCATATATGAGATGACAATGAATGAAATAAATTCTAAGAATAATAATAAAAATAAGAAACCAATAGCCCTTAAGGTTGCCAAAGAAATCTCTAGTGATGAAGACAAAGAAAAGGAATTAGATGATGAAGAACTAACCTTCATTACTAGAAGACTTGGAAAATTTTTCAGAAAGAATAGGAAGTTCTCTCAGAAGTTTAAAGGATCAAAAACTGACAAAGGAGAAACAAATAAAAAGGAAACTAAAATTGAACCTCCTACGTGTTATTACTGCAAAAAGGTTAGACATATTAAACCTGAATGTCCAAGCTAAAGAAAGACAAGAAATAGAAAAAGAAGGCAATAAAGGCTACATGGGATGATACAAGCTCAAGCGAATCGGAGAACGAATCAAGTGAATAAGAAGTTGCCAACATATAATTTATGGCTCACAATGCTGAGGTAAACTCCTAATATAGTTCATCAGAAGAGTCTAGAAAAGAGCCATGTAATGATTCATGTGATAGTATGCCTTCATACAAAGAAATCCAAGATGAATTATTTGCCTTACACAATAGGTTCATAAAAGTAACTAAAAGGAATATAGCTTTGAAAGAACAAAATGAAAATCTGAAAAAATTAGTTAGAAACTTCTAAATTAGCTGAAATAGAAAAGGACTCTCATATTGATGATCTTATGAAGAAAATAAACAACATGCCTCAAAATTTGGTAAAACTACAAGTAAATGGTGAAAGTAAGAAGGACTTAGAAATAAGTAACCTTAAAAGTTAAATTGAAGATAAAGACAAGATCATCTACAATTTTACTAGAGGAAAAGTATTGACCTGATTGGTCACACCCAGTTTTGATTATGACAAATACTCTTGGTACTGATGGTTGTACTAAGACTTGTATGTAGGTTCACTGTGCACATGTGTTTGGACTGAAAGACATACCATGATGGCGTGCAGTGTTCACGCCAAAGAATGAAGAAATATGTGTTATATTTGTATTTATTAGTTCATTTCTTCATTTTGGAATGTAATTATTATAGACTGTGCACTCCTATGGTTTGTAATAATTTGCATCATGTATGGTAGGTAGGTATGCTCAAATCGACCCTAGTTGGATTTTAGGTACCTACTTAGACCATAGAAATACCTTAGGGAATATTGACAGACACCGAATTTTTTTGGTGCACTCAAAAAGGCCTAAAATGACCCTAGGACACTCACTCTTACATATGATCATTTGAAATAGGTGATTGAATGCTTAAAACAGAACCAAAATGTACAAAACATGCATGTTCGGTTGACCGAACCTTCCAGTTCAATATCACTCGATCGACCGAACCAAGATTGGGTTAACAGGTTGACCACAACCTGGTCAACCAAACTCTTATAGTCCATTTGACTCCGGTCGACCGAACTCCCCAGGAGTCAACATTTTGACGACCTGGTCGACTGAGCATATTTTGAATAGCACCAACCTGGTCGATCAAACTTGCAAGAAGGAAAAATTGCCTTTAGAATTATAAGTCTGGTCGACCGACCATGCAGTTCATTTTAGCCCCGATCAACTGAACCTCACAAAAGGCTTCGGATTTACAAGCCCAGTCGACCAAACTAACAATTCATTTTACTCCCGGTCGACCAAACCTCTAGAACTTGGGTCGATCGAACTTGCCCTGGTCAATCGGTGCTCTCGAGTTGCCCCTTATTTTTTACCACGTTTAACTTTTTTAAATGGGGTTAATTTAATTAAATAACATTAAAAATTTTCTAATTATTCTACCTGTATCCTTAACGGTCATATTTTTGGGGAAGTCTATAAATACCCCCTCATTTGGAATAATTAGTAGTAGATTAGAAAGATCATTAAGGGTAAAATTCTCTCAAATCCAAAAATCATTTAATAGCCAATAGTGCTTCCAAACACTCACATACTCCTCATTCTTGATCTCTTTAAGCATTGTGAGTATCTCTAAGGCTATTGTGCTTAATCTCTCTAACTAGAGCTCTCACTTGTATTATTACTTGATTGATTTTATTTGAGAGTTTAGCATTAAAGTTCTTCCACCGATTTCATTTGATAAATCTTGTGTGGGAAGATTTTGAGGGTTGTCGTTCGTGCATTGTCATTGCAAGATACCTAAACCTAGTTTTTGGTGTGCAAAAATCTTTTTCAAAAAGCTTGTTTTCAAACAACTCCATTGTGCTTTTTATATTGAAATATCTTATTGAGTTTGTTTGATTTAACTTGCTTAGCATATTTGAAACCCTGATCTGATTTTGTGTTATTCACATACTGTGTTTCAAATCTTGCTTGAATATACACTCTAGATCTGACCTGCAAATCTATACTTGATTGAGTGTTTAGGACACATTAGAGCACTGAGCATATTTACATATCATTCGTGCTTACAATATTGATTGAGCTGTATTGGTGCACATATCTACTTGTCTAGAAGCGTATTTTCGTATACAAACTTTATACACATTGGTTGTATTCCAGGCGTGGGCCTAAAAAGAGAGACTAGCCTTGTGGAATAGTCCCGAATTGGCTTAGACCCGGTTAGGAAAGTTAGGTGCGTCATCCTGTTAAGGCGTGTTGGTTGAGGTCAACCCCTTGAATTGACCTGGTTTGTATAGGTGCCGCTCCACCCATTTAAGTGAGCATTATAGTGGTAATCCTTGGGCTGGTGTGGCCAAGGCGGGAACGTAGGCACAGTTGGCTGAACCTCAATAACATATCGTGCATGTTCTTTACATTTCCACACTTTACCTTTACTACATGTGTATGTTTATTTGTTGATTGCGTAGACTAACCCTAGGGTGTATTACACTCTTGATAAAACCAGTTAACCTAGGCGATAAATTTTAAATACCCAATTCACCCCCCTCTTGGGGTTGCACTAAAGATAACAAAAAGAAAATTTTGAAAAGATGGTTACAAAAAGAAAATTTTGAAAAGATGGTTAGACAACAAAGGATGATTAGTGATAAAGAAGGAATTGGATATAATGGAATTGAAAGAAAAAAGAAGAAGAACCTATTTATGGGATATTTCGTAAAAGAAGCAAAATAATATGCTAGTACATCTTCTACAAACATTTATGAACACACTACTTGCTTCTTGTGTAGGTATAAGGGACACATAAAGTTTAACTATCCACTCAAAAAGAAATATGTCAAAATAAAAAATGAATGGAAAGTAAACACTAAAAATAGATATGACTTAAAAAGAATTAAGAAGGTTTGGGTCCAAAAGTAGCACCTTGAATCCTTCCTTGTAAGTATGCTTTAGGACCACTCCATCAAAGGAAAAATGGTACTTGGACAGCGGATGTTCAAGATACATGACCGGAGATAAAACCAAGTTCACCACCCTAGTTCAAAAAGATTGAGGGTATGTCACCTTCAGTGACAACGCTAAAGGTAAAATCATCGGAATTGGAAAAATAGGTAAAGAACCTCCCTTAACCATAGATGATGTTTTACTAGTGGATGGGTTAAAACATAATATTTTAAGCACAAGTCAACTTAGTGATAAGGGGTTTGACATGGTCTTTAAGCAAAATAAGTGCATAGTTTAAAATCCAATAAAACATGAAGTTCTATTTACAGCTCATAGAGTCAATAATGTATATTGTATAAACCTTGAAAATCTAATCTCTTAAGAAGTAACATGTTTGGCTGCCATGAATGAAGTCAGTTGGTTTTGGCATAGAAGACTAGGACATGCAAGCATGGATTGATATCAAACTTATCTAAAAAGAAGTTAGTCAAAGGTTTACCAAGCACAAAATTCACAAAAGACAAAATTTGTGATGCTTGCCAATTTGGGAAGCAAATTAAGACAAGCTTTAAAAAGAAGAAACATATTTCTACTAGTAGATCTTTAAAATTTATTCATTTGGATTTGTTTGGTCCTACTAGAACACAAAGTATATAAGGAAAACAATATGCTTTTGTCATAGTTGATGACTACTCCAGGTTTACATGAGTACTCTTTTTAGCCTCCAAGGATGAAACTTGTAATATGTTAATAAATTTATGCAAGAGACTTCAAAATGAAAAAGGATATTGTGTCTCAAATATTAGGAGTGATCAAGGAAGAGAATCTAACAACAAAGAAGTTGAAAAATTTTGTAATGAACATGGAATAAGTCATAATTTTTCAGCACCTAGAACTCTCCAACAAAATGGTGTTGTTGAAAGAAAGAATAGAACTCTTCAAGAAATGGCAAGAACAATGCTCAATGAGCATAAGCTACCTAAGTACTTTTGGGCTGAGGCGGTAAATATCAGTGCTATGTAATAAATAGAGTATCCATAAGATCAAGCCTAAACAAGACTCCCTATGAATTATGGAAAGGTAAAAGGCCTGACATATCTTACTTTTCATGTATTTGGATGCAAATGTTTTGTACTAAATGATAAAGATGATTTAGGCAAATTTGATGCAAAAGCTGATGAAGGAATATTCTTAGGATATGCATTAAAGAGTAAAGCATTTAGAATCTATAATAAAATAACTCTTGCAATTGTGGAATCATTTCATGTAACATTTGATGAAGAAAATCCAATTAATAAAATAATAAATGTTGAAGAAGTTCAAACCACTCAAAAATTAGAAGACTTAGAAATTATAGAAGTGAAAGAAGAGAAAAATGAATTAACTTCAAATGATGATACTAAAGAAAATTCTGAGTTACCCAAAGAATGGAAATTTGTAAGAAATCATCTTAGAGATCAAATCATAGGAGAACCATCGTGAGGTGTATCTACTAGATCTTCATTTTAAAAATCTATGTAAGCATTATGCATTCTTATCTCAAGATGAACCTAAGAACGTTGAAGAAGCTCTAAGTGATGATTTATGAATAGTGGTTATGCAAGAAGATTAAATCAATTTCAAATAAATAAAGTATGAAAATTAGTTCCTAGACCATATGACCATTCATTTATTGGAACAAAGTAGGTATTTAGGAATAAAAATGATGAAAATGGAATTGTGGTAAGAAATAAAGTTGGACTTATGGCTCAAGGATATAACCAAAAAGAGGGAATAGACTATAATGAGACTTTTGCTCCCGTAACTAGAATAGAAGCCATAAGAATGCTATTAGCCTATGCATCTCACAAAGAATTCAAACTTTATCAAATAGATGTGAAGAGTGCATTTTTAAATGGTTTTATAAATGAAGAAGTATATGTAGCACAACCTCCATGCTTTAAAGATATATTCAAAATCCTAATTATGTGTTTAAGTTAACAAAAGACTTGTATGGATTAAAACAAGCCCCTAAGGCTTGGTATGAAAGGTTAAGTGGATGCTTACTAGAAAAGGGATTTTCTAGAGAAAAGGTAGATAACACATTATTTATCCAAACTAAGAAGGAAGACATGCTCACTATCCAGATCTATGTGGTTTATATCATATTTGGTGTAACAAATAATGATTTATGTAAGGAATTTGCTAAGTGTATGCAAGAGGAATTTGAAATAAGCATGATGGGAGAATTGAACTACTTTCTAGGACTACTAATTTAGTAAGCCAAGAATGGAACTTTTATAAATCAATTCACATATATAAAAGACATGCTTAAGAAATTTGATATGGAAAGTAACAAGCCTATAAGGACTCCAATGAGTACCTTCATAAGTCTTGATAAGGATGAAAAAGGAAAACCTGTAGATATGAAAAACTATTGAGGTATGATAGGAAGTTTGTTATACTTCACAGCTAGTAGACTGGATATAATGCTTAGCGTATGCATGTGCGCACTATTTCAATAAGCTTCTAAAGAATCTCATCAAATAGCTGTAAAAAGGATTTTAAGATATTTAATAGGTACTATTGACTTTGGATTGGTATCCTAAGGACATTGGATTCAAAATAATTAGTTATTTAGATGCCGATTACGTTGGATGTAAAATTGATAGAAAAAGTACAAGTGGTACGTGTCATTTTCTAAGACGATCTCTAGTATCTTGGTTCTCTAAGAAACAAAACTACGTAGCCTTATCTACTGCTGAAGCTGAGTATGTGGCAACAGGGAGTTGTTGTGCACAAACACTCTACATGAAGCAACAATTAAAAGACTATAATCTAGAATATTTTGTCATACCAATAAAATGTGATAATGCAAGTTCTATAAACATTTCTAAAAATCCAATATCACACTCAAAAACCAAGCATATACATTAGACATCATTTTCTAAGAGATCATGTACAAAAAGAAGATATTATACTAGAATTTGTAAATACAAGTGATCAATGGGCGAATATTTTTACCAAACCTCTTTCATAAGAAAGGTTTATATCAATAAGAAGGGAACTTCTCCTATTACACAATAGGGAAGTGGTTTAGAAAGACTACAAGAAGAAAAAGAAGAAAAATTAAATTTTTTTGGAAGATAGGCGACTGAGTTCAGTGATCCCAGTCGACTGATAGGCCACTAACTTGCAAGAATTTGGTTTCTCTGTCAATAAGGCAACTGACTTCTGAGACCCAGTTGACTGGATCGTCGGGGCTTAATATATTTTAAGCGCAAAACCCTAATTTCTTTTAATTGGACTTGGTTCCTTAAC
The DNA here is from genome assembly GCF_029873635.1 of Malania oleifera. Lineage (NCBI taxonomy): Eukaryota > Viridiplantae > Streptophyta > Magnoliopsida > Santalales > Ximeniaceae > Malania > Malania oleifera. Next base: position 32,945,638 of record NC_080422.1, read on the forward strand.
TCACCCAAATTCATTTTCTTCCATTCCCCTTGCTTCTAAACCCAAAATCTTTCATTGAAAGAGTGGAAATCATCTTCCGACATCTTCCATATACGAATTTCTAGGGCTTTCAATTCGTTCATCAAAATGCCACGAACCAAATGCGCAGCGAATCAAGGTTCTACCTCCGGACAAGAAGAATACAACATTGATTAATGACTTGTTACTCCTAACGCCAAACAACGATATAGGATTCATCTTCAAGCAATCGATCCAATACTTGGTAAGATCATCAACACAACTTTCTTTGCGGCAGATTTTCCAAATATACTACCAATGTTTAGGGCAATAGGTTGGAAAAATCTTGTGATTTATCAAGCAAAGGGCCTATACCCAAATCTCATTAAGATATTTTATGCGAATATGGATCAAAGTCAAACGGTACTCACTACTGTAGTCAGAGGACAAAGAATAGTATTAACACCACAAACCTTGGCCCCCATTCTTTGTATTGACCAAGGTGATTTTGAGTGTCTTGTATTTTCACATACTTGGATCATGGACCAAGGATTCACCCCTGAGGAATTTTTACCATTAATTATGGTTAAAGCACTAGACCAATTTAGGACTCCTCCTAAGTATACATAGTTAAACCTTCAAGCACAGATACTTCAGAAAATCGTAACCTACAATATCGTACCCCAGTCCGGCTCACACGATTACATGTCATATGTGGACTGCTTTATTATGTGGTGCCTTTTGAAAGGGAAGAAACTTGACTTGTCTAGTTTGATTCTAAAATGGATGTGGACAAGATTGGAAGAAAAACGGGTTACTCTTCCATATGGAGGCATCCTTAATATTTTGTTTTCTCATCTTAGTATCATCAGTCCAAATGAATTGTTCATAAATAGAACTCGATATGGTCTTTTCAACTCTACAGCTTTGAAACAGATGGGATATGAGAAACATGAGCAAGGTTGGTTTCTGGGAGGCAAAAGACCACCTAGGCCAGCTCCTGAGCAAGCTCCACCTCCTAATCAGTAGCCATAACCTCAGATTGATGCTCCTTCATGGTTCATACCATTTCATCATCAGTTTAATACTTTTAGTAGTGATGTACGCTTAGGACTTCAATCTCTCAAGGAAAGTAATACCTCACTTCAGTCTAGTATCTCCTTAATTGATCAAAGACTTAGCCATTTGGAACAATATCAGGCTAGTTCCTTACGTTATCCTAGTAATGATACATTAGATGAGGAATCTGAGGAAGAGAAAGATGAAGGAAATGATGAAGGATCTAAAGATGATGATACAGCTGATGCTGATGCTTGATGTTTTTGTTTCCATGACGTGTACTTCAGTGTTATATTAGTTTTTTTGTTATGCATCTCATTACTATATATATATGCAATCAGTTTGCTATATTTCGGATTGTATCTCAATTTATTTATTTTTGCTTATGACACTATGTACAACTATGGTTCTATATGAATATCTTGTTATGCATAAATTTGTGTCTACTTTGGACTTTGCCTTGTTATTTCCTTTCTATTTTTGATTGATGTCAAAAGGGGGAGAAGGATTGAGCAAAATTGAGAGTAAAGTTGCAAAGCAAAAATTGAGAAAGTTGCAAAATTGAGAATACTATTGATATACTGATATATGTTGATATATAAAATGAATATTATTGAACTGAGATCTTGCAATATGTAGAGACCCGAGAAATTTAAATAATAAGAAAAGAAAAAGAAAAATGAAGAAATTCGATTTGGTGAATGCCAAACCGTCGACGGATTGGAGAGGGGTGCAGAAAACCGTCGTCAGTTTTGTATTTACTGCAGACCGGTTACAAGTAAATGGTAAAATAACGAGTTAAAAACTCAATCCAACGACGGTTTTGTGAGGGGTGCATAAAACTGTCGATAGTTTCGTCTACAGTGTTGAATATAAGGAAGTCCTGCGAGCCATTTTTATTAAATCAAAACCTAATCTCTCTCTCTCACACTCTCTCTCTCTCTCCTACGGAACCCCCTCCCTTTTCTCTTCGATTTCAACTCCGTTTAAGTCTGATTCGACGATCAGGAACCACCACGAGGATCTAAGGAGGATTCTCTTCAACTTAATCGAAGCAGAATCGCGATTTGGGGTTCCGAGGCACTACTCCAAAATCAGGGTAAGTAAGGTATTTTAGGGTTTAATTGTTAATTTGGAGTATATGAGGTGTAGACACACTATTTTTGCCCTAACCAAATAAAACAAGGGGTTCCCTTTTATTATTTTATTATTATTAGTATTTTTATTATCGTTATTTTATTATTACTTTCGTATAATTATTTATTATTATTTATTATTATTATTATTATTATTATTAATTTACTATAATTATTCTGGATTATTATTACTATTATTTTTATTTTTAATTTTTTTACCTTATTATTATTATTATTATATTATTAGTATCTTATTTTGGTTATTATTATTTTTATTATCTTCATTTTTATTAGTAATGTTATCATTATTATTATTATTATTATTAATTTTTACTTTTAATATTAGTATTATTACTTTATTTTTATTAGTATAATTATTATTATTATTTTACTGATAGCATCTTTATTATTTTTATTTTTACTATAATTATTATTATTTACTATTAGTAGTAGTATTATTATTATTTATTATTATTATTACCTTATTGATGTTATTATTATTATTATCCTTATATTATTACTATAATTATTATTATTATTATTATTTCTATTTTCATTATTACCATAAGAATAAAAGCAAAAAAATAAAATAAAATAAAATCAAAAAAGGAAGTTTTTTTTTTTTAGGGTTTTCAATTTTTTTTTTTTATATAAGGGCAGGGGGCGCTGCATGCACAAGGGGGGAGGCCAAAGACAATAAAAAAATTCTTCTTCTTCTTCCTGCCAGTCGTCTCCTCAAACCCATCCCTGCACCATTCCTCTGTTTCTCAACTCTCTCGCATACAATCACACCCACGAGCCCAGACCCGAGCAGCCCCCTCTCATTATTTCCCTCTGCTCTGCTGCTGACCACACCTTTTTGGCACAACACCATCTTCTCCGGCCACCGCCGCAACTCTAGCTACCACGAACAGCCCTTCCAGCCTCCTAGCTCCACCATCCTCACGTCATCATTATACTAGTCTCGGTGTCGTCATGCCAGACTAGCCTTTCTTCAGTTCTCTCATTTGGCAACGGAACAAGACAGCCATAGCCTGAGCTTCGCGGTCGCTCCCCGCAGACTAGGATAGCCCCATCTGGTCGCTCCATCAACTCCGGCTCCTCAGGCTCGCTGTCATCATCTTTCACACGGCTCATCTTTGTCTCCACTGCCGTGCCCAGCTCCGGTCTTTAACTTCAGCCACGACCTAGTTCCTGCAAAACTAGACATGTACCAGCTCCCGCAGATCCAGCCTTAGTTAAAGCTAAAGTTTTTTTTTTTTTTTATATTGGCATGTGTGTGTATATTAAATGAGTGATTTTTATGATTGTCATATTTATTCAACATCCCTGCTTAATAATGGATATTCATGTTTATATTTCTAAGTATTTGTTATTAAATGGTTATAATTGTTATTGTAAAATTCTCTTGTTAAGTTTAAACTTTTATAGGATACTTAACGTTTGTTAGTTGATATTCATATTTTTATTTTGGTTGTACACATTATTTAATGGTCATTATTATTATTATTGTAGAAGCATTACAGTTAAAATTTGTTTTAATGTTTAATTTTATATTTTTGTTGTATTTAGTGTATGTATTAAATTTCATTTCAATTTTTAGGGCTTCCTCAATTTGATTTTTAGGGTTTTCGTTTTATCACATATTGATGTCCATAGTTTGATTATTTCTATATTATTGCATATCCGTATTTATTGTTTCCATATTGTTACACATTGAATTATTTATTTATTTATTTATTTATTTTTAGGATTTGATTACCTCCTTATTATTGTATATTATTGTTTATGATTGGATTAAAGTTGTATAGGGCTTGTATTGTTATTAATACTATGATGTATACGTGTTATTATTCTAGTAGCATTTATCATTGGTAATTATGTGCTATGATATATATACATATATACATATTGGTTGTGTTATTATTATAGTAGTATTATTGTTACAAGTAGTGTATTATTATTATAATATATTAGGGCTTCGGTTACTTCATGTTAATATTGTATGTTTTGGACTATTATTATGATTTTGTTAATATGGTGTATTTTGGATTATTAGTATTATTGCATTACTACCGTATACCTTGGGTTTTTCCCTATTGCTATGTTAATTGCGTATATATCTTAGGGTTTTGATTAATTCATATTGTTTATGGTATTTTTAGAATTTTTAGGATCTAAGCATATATGGTGTTTTTAGTATTCTGATATATATAGTGATAGTATTATAGTATTTCTATTACGTTTGCATGTGATGAGATTTATTATAGTATCCTTAGTATATTAATATGGTATCTAATTACTTATTTTGATATTCATGATATTTTAGTAAGTGTGTGTTGCTTATTACTCTATTACCATATATTAAAACCTCCCATATTAGTATCTTTCTATAAAAAATTTTTATACAATTTCAAATCTTGGGAGAGTATTTTTCTTAAATATTTTCTTAATTTTTTTTTTATCCTTATGATTTTAATGCTAGGGTATTAGCCTTCGGGCGTCACGTACCTTAAGCTCTGAGGGAATATATATGTATATATTATATTTATTTATTTATTTTTCATGTGTATTTATAAATTCATAAAAAGGAGTAATTTAAAGATTTATTAGATTAACTTAGGGATAATTTCAAATTAATTAGGTACCGTTCGTAAGAACGGGCGCGTAGGGGGTGCTTGTACCTTCCCCTCGCGTAACCGAACTCCCGAGCCTAACTCTGGTAACATAGACCCATTCTACCCCTAACGGGGTAGTAATCATGTGTTCTAACCACACTAAAAGGTTAGTGGCGACTCCGACATTCCTTATTTTTCCTTGAAAATTAAAATTGATTTTTATTTCGCCGCCCGGAGCACACGCGCTCCTGGGACGTCGTGACATGAGGCATAGGAAATGTTAAATGAGAAATATTTTGGGGGTTGAGTTGATTAATTTGGGAAAAATGTAATTTCAGGGTTTTAAGTTTTGAATGCCGTGGGGCGTGGATTTAGGTTTTTCAATAGGCTTCTTAGTAAGTCAGATAAGGGGATAGATTAAGCCAGGTATTTTCAGTAAATTAATCATTGAATATACAGTATTTGATTTAGAAAGGTACATATGAATTAGTATAGTTTTTGGGAATACTGATGTTGAACTGAGGAAACTTTGAAGACAAATTTAATATTATTTTTTCAGCAAAATATGTTTTCCTAGGTCAGATAATTTACTACAGAGCAGTACTCACTTGTGTGTGGCATGAGTATAAATTTTACTATAAATAAATGATATGTCAGAATATTTTATGAATTCACAGTACAAGCATGGTTTGACTATAGTTTTTAGAAAAACTATAAACAGTACAGAAATTATATTTTTAGTATATTATGATAATTCAGCTAGCATAGATGTCGTGATAATTCAGCCGGCGCAAATACCGTGATATTTTAGCTGGCCCATATACTGTGATTAGATATATTTATAGCTGATATATAAAAATATTACTATTATGACAGATTTTACACAAAATCATGAAATAATATTATGACAGTTATTAATGAAATATACTATACCGTAGCATAACCCTGATGGACTAAGTATGTTATGAGCATGGTTACGCAGCTAGCTAGCCAGATCAGACAATGTAATCCATGTGTGCTGACTCGAGAAGTGTTGTAGAGAGTAGGATGGGCGGACCAGGTTGGTGTTAGCCAATAGTGCAACCACACTATTTAGAAAGTGTTGGGTTGGAGGCTGATTAGCTCCAAAGTGTTGCAGAGAGTAGGATACCTACTATGTGCCAACTCGAGAAATGTTGCAGAAAGTAGGATGGGCGGACCACGTTGGGTGGGCAATCGTGCATAGTTATGTCATGTTTGACTTAACTTGATAGGCTAGCAAGAGTTAAATCCAATCCATGGGCCGCACAACCCAAATCATGCGGGGTTAATTCATGATATACAATTATCCATCCAGGGTATAATTTCAGTAATATACATATATAGTAGATGCTTTATATGTATGCCAAAATTTAGTATGATACAGTATATTATGTTGATTTACGATTTATTTAGATTAATACAGAACAGTTTTACCATACTTGTCAAATGCAGTTAAGTTGTAACACCCCGGACCTGCCACGTGGGGCTCAGAGTGTTATGAGACCAATCATACGTTTCTGATGCCATTAACGCAGCAGAACTAATTAAACAACTTTAAACAAAATACCAGTGTACTATATTTACATATGCAAACCCATAAAAAGATACATCCATATGCCATATTACATAACCAGGACAAAATATTAAACATAAAACTATACACATATCCGTTATGGTATCCACTCACAAAGAGCTTTCTAAACTCGATCATCTGGAAGACCTGAAAAGATTAAATATTCACTGAGGTGAGGCACTTCTTAGTAAGGAAGAAATAAGTTACATCACTATGTAGCTGAAGAGCTTAATATATAATTACAAAGTATATATACAATTGTATATCACCATCAATAGCTGTTAAGAAAATGCATTCTTAATCACATCATTGTCAACTTCTTTGTCACCCAATCACATACATACATGCATAATTATTTTTACAGATAATTCCTGAGAATAGGGAAGTCTATCCGCCCATACAAGTAGATTCGCTCTGCTCTAGTGCTAATACCAGGGCACTCACCTTTCTTAGTAAGCCCTTGGGTTATGTATCCAGGTAAAGTCTTTGAGAATAGGGAAGGTCACCCACCCATACAAGTGGCTTCCCTCAGCTTTGGTATCTACAGATAATTAACAGAACACTTGCCTTCCTCAGCAAGCTCTCGGGTGGAGAGTTCAACTTTACCATAAATACTTATGTAATTTATAGTTACATATATCCAATGACGTCATTTCACAGAGTTCCACACATATACGCATACCGCAACCAATCCACACAGGATAATTCGTACAGTTTTCATTCACATCCATATAGGGTTCATATCCACACAAAATATAACGTTTACTCATAAATCTAATTCATATAAAATACATGTCCACATAGGACTATCAACCACACATGTTACACGGTCCACATAGGACTAATCATCACACAGATTACAACACATACCACCCTGTTCATGGTAAATAGGTAAAACAAACTCCTCATACCACTGCCAATGTTTTACCTCCCAATATAAACACTCATATAATAATCTCTTCATGCCACTACCAATGTTATATTGCAATTTACATGAACCACAGAACAATACACATCCAGTACAGGTAAACACATCAATGCATTCCCATTCACAGTATTTAATCATCCAAATAGCGCCACAACCAAACAGAATTCGCAACCCAAACAGTATTCATAAGTGAACATCAGTCATAATCAAACAGCACCCACAACCATTTAATTATCAAAGTTGTTTTTATACCACACAATTTTTTCAAATATAATATATAATTAAAAATAATATTTTCAGTACCTGCACCGTTCAGAAAATTATACCTAAATATATAGAATTTTACACCCAAAATTTAACCGGTTTAAAATTAATAAAAAGTTGTTATAAACTATTTCCCCTTACATGCTCCTTAAGTTCTTGCCTAAACTGAATAGAAAACGAGACCCTGTAATCCAAAATTCTCCACTCACTCAAATCTCACAAAAATACTCATTTAATGCTTCCAAAGCTCCATATAATTATATTTAACAAGAAAACTCCAAAATAACTCACTTACCCTGATTTTGGGATGGTGCCCCAAAACCCCAAATCAACGATTTGCTTCGGCAGCCTTATAGAGAACAATCCTACAAACCTCATGGTGGTTCCAAATCGTCAAACTGGGATAAATCCAAGTTGGATTTGAAGAGAGTAGGCAAAGGGGCTGTTTTTCTAGAGAGAGAAAGGGAGTTTATGCAAGATTTCTTGCTAAAAATGAAAAAAAAATCGCTATTTATAGGTAGGGACTCATCGACGAGACATGTGGATTCATCGACAATTCCATGAAGAACACTCGTGGACGAGACCGTGAGTTCGTCGACAAGTTTCAGAATATCTCAAACCCTCTTAGTAACTTCTTATCGACGAGACATTGCCCTCGTCGACGGGCCAAGAAGAACGTTCGTCGACGAGACCAGTTGGTTCATTGACGAGTTCTCGCTGACACTCTTTTAAATATTCATTTTTCTTCCCTTTTTCCTTTTCCATTTCTTTTCTTTTATTATTTTTATTTATTAAATTTTTCGGGAGTTACATTCTCCCCTCCTTTAGAAATTTTTGTCCTCAAAATTTGTTAATCACCCATTTTCACAACTAAAGAAAACTAACTAACCACATTCATACAGTTCAATCAATTTAAACATATGCAACATCAAATCATATACAGTCACAAAATTAATACTCATGCTAACGTAGATATATTACTTGCACCTTTAGTATTGTCCTCCTTAGGTGTACCCAACATATAAACACGTGTCGAGGCACTGGGTTGTTCCTCTAATTCTGATTTGGAGTTAGTGCATTGTTCGACAGTTCTTGACATTCCCGCACTATATGACCATATTTTCCACATCTATAGAACACGACGCCCCTACTATAGTATTCTCCCTAATGTCGTTGGTTACATCTAGGGCAGTGGGGGCGTGACGAATCACCCTATCATCCTCGATCATTTCTTTCCAACCCTTGACCTGCAACATCTCTGTCTCCCCTCCATGACCCTTGTCTGATATTTTCATGGGAGCGGGGAGACACAGGTCTCCTTCTTCGTTCTGACATCTCTACACCCCTTTGCAGACTCGACATTGCAACAGTGGCTTTTTCCACCAATTCCGCAAAATCCTGAATCTACGAATATGCCATGTGCTTGTGAATCCTTTGATTCAGGCCCCTTTCAAACCATCTCGCCTTTTGGTATTCATTTGGAACCATGGAAGGTGCAAAGTGAGAAAATTCTAGAAATTTAGTAGCATACTGCTGAACAGTGAGGCGCCCCTGAGTCATGTTGAAAAATTCCTCCGCCTTCACATTCCTGGTGGTAACGGGGAAGTATCGGTCGTAGAAAACCTACTTGAAATGACCCCTGGTCATTGCTATAGGTATTGCTCACTGTTCCTCCAACAACTTCATCGTATGCCACCACCGTTCAGCTTCTCCTGCAAGTTTGAAGGTGGCGAAAAAGAACTTTTTGTTCCTTAGTGCAGTTTAACACTGCCATTATCTTCTCCATCTCTTGCATCCACATCTCAGCCTTAATCGGGTCAGTGTCACCCTCAAAAGATGACGGTTTTAGGCGAGTGAATTGATCAATCGTGCAACCCTAATGCACTGGTGGTTAGCTTGATCCTCTGAAGTTTCGTTTCACCTCTTCCCTAACCTAATGAGCTATTCCTCACAACAATCGGGAGGTGTCAATTTCATCCTCGCTGGAAGCTCCCAACTCGCTTCCTCCTTCTTCATCCATGCCTTTGCCTCTAGGATCCATCCTGAATATATATATAATAGAGGCAAGTTTAAAATCTTTACATCTTAATATAACAGACAAAATCATAAAAAAAAAAAAAAACCAATTTAATATCCAGATCCTCATTTAAACATCTGATATTCAATTATCCGCAATCATCTTAACTTCCAAATTCAAATTCCAAATTTCAGTTTCTCTTATTGGAAACATCACCGTCGATGGATTTACCATGGCTTTCTGAAACCGTCGACTAATTCATAAAATCACGGAAGTCAAACAAGGGATTACTGCCTTTAGGCTACGAAATAAACTCAAACTCTTGTCAGTACCTCAATCTACCCATTCCTACCCTTATTCAACTCAACCTATAATCTAGTATTAATCTTCCTAAAGTCTGCAAGACCATTATGCTCCGATACCAACTATAACGCCCCGGACCTGCCATGTGGGGCCCGCAGTGCTATGAGACCAATCATACGTTTCTGATGCCATTAACGCAGCAGAACTAAGAAAACAACTTTAAACAAAATACCAGTGTACTATATTTACATATGCAAACCCATAAAAAGATACATCCATACTCCATATTACATAACCAGGACAAAATATTAAACATAAAACTATACACATATCCGTCCTGGTATCCACTCACAAAAACTAACCCCGCCCTAGAGCTTTCTAAGCTCGATCACCTCGAGGACCTGAAAAGATTAAATATTCATCGAGGTGAGACACCTATCAGTAAGGAAAAAATAAGTTACAACAGTGTGTGACTGAAATGTTTAATATATAATTACAAAGTATACATACAATTGTATATCGCCATCAATAGCAGCTGAGAAAATGCATTCTTAATCACATCATTGTCGACTTCTCTGTCACCCAATCACATACACGCATACATAATTATTTTTATTGATAATTCCTGAGAATAGGGAAGTCTACCTGCCCATACAAGTAGATTCCCTCTGCTCTAGTGCTAATACCAGGGCACTCACCTTTCTTAGTAAGCCCTCGGGTTATGTATCCAGGTAAAGTCTTCGAGAATAGGGATAGTCACCCATCCATACAAGTGGCTTCCCTCTGCTCTGGTATCCACAGATAATTACCAGAACACTCGCCTTCCTAAGCAAGCTCTCGGATGGAGAGTGCAACTTTACCATAAATATTCATGTAATTTAAAGTTACACATATCCAATGCAGTCATTTCACAGAGTTCCACACAAATACGCATACCACAACAAATCCACACAAGATAATTCGTACAATTTTCATTCACACCCACACAGGGTTCATATCCACACAAAATACAACGTCCATATATGACTCTAATCCATATAAAATACATGTTCACATAGGACTGGTCCACACAGGACTATCAACCACACAAGTTACACAGTCCACACAGGACTAATCATCACACAAATTAATCATCACAAAAATTACAACACATACCACCCTGTTCATGGTAAATAGGCAAAATAAATTCATCATATCACTGCCAATGTTTTACCCCCCAATAAAAACGCCCATATAACGACCTCCTCATACCACTGCCAACATTATATGATGGTTATATCATGTACAATATAACGACCTCCTCATACCACTGCCAATGCTATATCACAATTTACATGAATCACAAAACAATACACATCCAGTACAGGTAAACACATCAATGCATTCCCATTCATAGTATTTAATTATCCAAACAACATCACAACCAAACATAATTCGCATCCCAAACAGTATTCACAAGCGAACATTAGTCATAATCAAATAGTAGAGCAACCATTTAATTATCAAAGTTGTTTTCATACCACACATGTGATGCCTCGATTTTTTGAACAAATTTTTGTATAAATAAATGAATTTATATTCACTCTTCATTCACAACATTCACAAATCGGCCACGTCAACAACCCTATTACCATTCATACGACCCAACTCGCATTGGGTACCGGGTAAAAAGTCATTTCATTATTACAACCTAATAGCGGAAGACAGTATAATTATATTATCCAGAATACAATACCCAAAGTATCTATCTACACACACATATATACATCACCATCACAAATTCAAATCAACCCAACTCTAGGGGAAATTACACATCCCCTAATCTAAAAACTCACCCTGTGTGTCAAGGTCCTAGCTCCCTATGATCACGGAGTTCTTTCACTTGGTCTATCCATGTTCCTGGAAAAATTTGGATAATTTAGGTGAAACACATCTCAGTAAGAAGGAATAAATTATTTACAGTGTGTGGCTATATGAGTTCAGTTATAACATGCTTTACTCCTTTTCAAAACAACATTTCATCTGAGAAAATACACTGATATTCACATTCTCATAATCATATAGATATACAACACGAGCTTTTATAAATTTTAAAAACATTTCTCAAGTTTATTCATTTCCTACACACATAATTACCCACGAAGTTCCTGAGAATAGGGAAGATTGCCCGCCCATATAGGTAGCTTCCCTCTACCCTAACACATTATGTTGTCAGGAATGGTCACATCTGATATCTATCAGGGCACTCACCTTACTCGGTAAGCCCTCAGGCAAAGAGTTTCACTTCGCCTCAATTATTTATTTTATAAAACACACTCTTTCATTTTTCATAATTATTTCCAATTTCAACTCATTACATATCTATGTATACATAAATTCACATTTATGTACTTTACATAATACATTATATTACATAATTCTAATTCTCAACACATTCACGATTTCCATACTGAGCATACCTCCCCAACGACATCAGTAGGAACTTCACCACACAATTTCCATACTGAGCATACCTCCCTAATAGCATCAGTAGGAACTTCACACACGCAATCTCCTTACTGAGCATACCTCCCCAACGATATTAGTAGGAACTTCACCACACAATTTCCATACCGAGCATACCTCGCCAATGGCATCAGTAGGAACTTCACACACACACACACACACACACAGTCTCCATACTGAGCATACCTCCCTAACGACATCAGTAGGAACTTCACACACACACACACACAGTCTCCATACTGAGCATACCTCCCCAACGGCATCAATAGGAACTTCACACACACACCCGCAATTATTGTGCCGTATTGGCCTATGATCAATCATATTTTAGTATATCTCAATTCAATTTAATAAAAATATTCTCATCATTTTTCTGTACACATTTCATCATCTCATAATAATATATATCATATTTCACATATTTCCACATTTCCCAAAATACTCATATCAGTAATTTGTACAAACTCATTTTTCATGCAAATAATTTCTACTCACGTATAAATATCACATCAATCATTCTCATTTCAATATTTTCTCAAAAAATACACATCATTATATTTCACATTTTTCAACACATGTCATGTGCCACACAATTTTCATCTAATACTCATAATATGTTAATTTCACACTGCAAAGCATCACAATTTAATATTCCTCAAATGCCACACAATTTATCTAATATTTATATTATAATAATTTTCAGGCAAAATATCATATGTTCACTTTCACATATTAATTCACACAGTAATTCTAAAAATACTGTTATAATTTATTCCCTTTACCTGAGTTACTGAGAATCTCGTTAGAACCCTAAATCCCACGCCCTTGGCACCCAAAACTCAAATCATAAAATTTGCATTTTTCCCAGATTAATTAATTAATTTTTCCAAAATAGTACCCATCTAACCTTTTCTAGGCTCCATATACACCAAATTAACATTTAAACCAATATTTGACACCCCCACTTAATTTCTAGAATTTTGCCTGCGGGTCCCAAAATTACACCTGCGGCCCTCACCTGGGTCCTAAATTCTAAAAATTCTACTTCAACTCCAGATGCTCAATATTTTAGTATTTCTAAATTAATCCTAATTAATTAAAAGTAAACCCCTTAATAATCCCCATACCCCAAATTTGGGATTTTGCCCACGACGATCCTATAAGAATTCCGTCATGCTAGACTTGTAGAGAATCATCCCTAGATTCTCGTGGTGGTGTCCGTTCGTCAATTGGACTTATAATTTGCAAGAAATTAAAGAAAAAAGAGAAATTGGCTTACCCCACGAGATACGTCTACGCCGCTCCTACCACTGATTTGCTCCGATAGAAATGACGGTAGCGGAGAATGGAGCTCAACAGTATCTTCTGATTCTCGATTGGGCGAGAATCCGCCACGTAACTAAGAAGAGAGGGAGAGAGAGAGAGAGTACAGGGGGGCTCTGCGCTTCAGCGTGAATCTTCTGAAGCTTCAAGCTTCAAGAGATGATGTTTATATAATAATAATAAAATATTTTATTAATAAAAATTAAAAAAAATTAATATTTTTTTTAAATTTAATTAATTAATTTTTTTAATTTTAAATTTTTTAATTTTTTTGGAAATCACCCCACTAATCTTATATAATCATTTTTAGGGTTATTACATTCTCCTCGAAATTTGCTATACATCAGTTTTCCATCCTTAGAGAGAAAATACCCCAATTTTATTAATTACCCTCACTTATGGTGAAGGAATACCGTGATTACAAAGAGGGTTCTAGGAGATTACAACTATTTAAAATTCTCCCAAAACCATTCATGTTCTAAAACTAGAAATTCTATTTTTCACGACCTGCTCATTTTTCCACATATTTTTTTTTTATATAATATCAATATCACATATCCCATATTCCAGCTCAATAGGTCACAATCCACCTGGGGCCTGTGGGCACCAGGGATATATCAGAATATAAAGTAGAAGCCCTAGCAGCATAAAATATACAAACATGTATATCTTAATACCATATACCACAATATACCATAGTTACTACAATTGCTGTATTTTCATATATATACATCCCAAAAATAAAACCTAGGGACATTTCCCACAAAATCCAACTGTCCCTACAAAACTTACCTTTCAAAAAGGGTAGATAGACCGTATTATATCAGCGGGGATTTTCCTGCTCTCCTATCCGAGGCTCCTAAAAAGTTAATAAGATTTAGGGGTGAGACACCTCTCAGTAAGGGAAATAAACTAATACTAGTGTGTGGCAACATGAGTATTCTGTATTCCACATATACCATACATATCATATTTAGTACTGTTTATCAAATTTGGGAAAACATATGTATATCAAAACATGGCAGAACATACTGCATTTTTCATAATCATATTTCATCTCATATAATAATAATAACATAAAAACATTCCTAGTAGGTTAGTTGGCTGTTGTCATGTATTACCCCCACATGACTAGGTTGTGTGGCCCAAAGGCAGGACCTGACAATGGTTGGCCGACCACTGCCAAGTCAAACAGTAGTCTGTAGGTCCTATGAGTCTGTCAGACCTGGTCCGTACACCAGGGACGATCAGCACACTTCTTATAAACTACATCAACCATCCAATCTCACACCACTCCGTACAGTGGCGTTAACACAAATATCATGATCACGAAGACCATGGACACATAGCAACGGTACCATGCAAGTGCTAGCCTAGACCGAGCCAACCAGGTTCTGATACTATATAACATATGTTAAAACTGTGATACAGGGATATCTCATATCATTAATTAATAGATTAATCATATCATTTTGCATATATACATATATCATGAAAATCATCAGCCCGTATGCCGGTATTACACATTTTATCATAACACGGCCCGTACGCCGGCAATCACATCATAACACAGCCTGTATGCTGGCAAATCACAACATAGCATGGCCCGTACACCGGCAAACCATATCATAGCATAGCCCATACACTGGCAAATCACAGCATAGCACGACCCGTACGCCGGCAAACCATATCATAGCATAGCATGTACGCTGGCAAATCACAACATAACACGGCCCGTACGCCGGCAAACCACATATATAAAAATCTCGGCCCGTACACCGGTTTTCCCATTGTAAAACCCATATCATAATCCCATTCCAAAAAACTGTATTTCACAACATTTTGTACTCATGCCACACTGAACAAGTTTTCTATATTCAACATACGATCATATTCAACAATATTTCCCAAATATAAATCATATATCATATATATATATATATATATATATATTCTAAAAAAGAACTTAGTTTATCCCCTTACTTGACTACTGAGAAAGCCCCCAAAACAATCTAGTCTAACCCCCGTAAGATTTCCTAACCAATACCCTAAAACCGAAAATTTTCAGTATTAAACTTCAGTATTTTCGTACATACAATATTTTCTATAACAGCCACAAAGTCAAATTTGGCTTAAAAAGCCTTACCTCAACTTAGGGATGATTCCCAACGTTCCCAATCAACACCCCTAGAAACGAAAACTCACAGTATTAAACTTTAATATTTCAACGCGTATAACATTTTTCTCAACTGTCACAACTTCAAATTTGTCTTAAAAAGCCTTACCTCAACTTAGGGATGATTTCCAAATTGCTTTCTCCAACGATCCGCTCCAGCAGATTTGCAAAGAACTTCACCAGGAGCGTTGTGGTGGCTTCGGTTTGTCCATCCAACGTAAAACTAGCCCGAAATCGAAGAGAGAAAGAGAGAGAGAGAGTCGTCGGAAAGAAAGAGGAGAGAGAGAGAGAACACACCAAAATCAAAGCAAGCTTCCTGGAGAAGCTTGCACAATTTTATATATATATATATATATATATTTTTTTTTTCTTATCATACTATTCATTTAACTTGTTAATTTAATTATTTTATTTTTTTTTTATTTTTTATTTTTTTAAAAATTTTTTTTTTAAAAATTTTATTTTTTTTCCCGGTTACTACACTATCTATCCTACGTTACACTATATAAATAAAAATACACAATGTTGTTCCATTCACTTTGACTGGCTCAACCCTAAACTCCGCTGAATAAGTATGGATATCTCTGGCGCATCTGATCTTCTAGTTCCTAGGAAGCCTCCTCAACGACATGATTGCTCCACAAAACTTTCACCAGTGGAATCTTCTTCGTGCGTAACTCCTATTCCTTCCAGTCAAAAATCTGCACTGGCACTTCCTTATAAGTTAAAGTGTCTCCCAACTCCAGTGTTTCATAATTGATCACATGAGAGGGGTCTGGGATGTATTTCCTCAGCATAGAAACGTGGAATATGTCATGAATCCTAGATAAGACTGGTGGTAATGCCAACCGATAGGCAATTGGACCCACTCTTTCAAGAATCTCGAATGGCCCAATATACCTAAGGCTCAGCTTACTTTTCCTCCCGAACCTCATACCACCTTTCAGCGGTGCTACCTTTAGGAATATGTGATCTTCTACATCAAACTCTAATTCTCGCCAGTGAGTATCTGCACAACTCTTCTGCCGGCTCTGTGCTGTTCGAATCCTGTCTCTGATGAGTCTGACTTTATCCTGAGTCTGTTGTATCAGCTCTGGCCCCAATATCTATCTCTTCCCAATCTTATCCCAATACAACGGGGATCAGCACCTCCTGCCATACAGCGCCTCGTACGGTGCCATCCCAATGCTGGCCTGGTAGGTGTTGTTATACGCAAACTCGACCAATGGCAAATACTGCATCCAACGACCTCCAAAGTCCAACACACATACTCGCAACATATCCTCCAGAATCTATATCGTCCTTTCCTTCTGCGCATCTGTCGAAGGATGAAAAGTTCTACTGAACGACAACTAAGAACCCATGGCCCCTTGCAGAATCTTCTAAAAACGAAATGGGAATCATGGGTCTCTGTTTGAAACTATAGACACTAGGACGCCATGGAGCCTAACTATCTCCTAGATATATAACTCAGCCAATCTGTCCATAGAGTAGCTAACTCTGATCAGCACAAAGTGGACAGTCTTTGTCAATCGATCCACCACTACCCAAATAGTGTCATGTCCACGCAACATCGCCAGTAATCCTGTGACGAAATCCATCGCTATATGCTCCCACTTCCACTTAGGAATATGGAGTGGCTGCAATAATCCCACCGGTCTCTGATGCTTAGCCTTCACTTGCTGGCACGTCAAACACTAATCCACATACTGGGCTATCTCCCTATTCATGATGCTCCACCAAAAGGACTCTCGAAGAACCCTATACATTTTAGTGCTACCTGGATGTACAGTATACAGAAATCGATGTGCTTCCTCCAGAATAACTTTCTTCATCTCAGGATCGGCAGGAACGCATAACCTGGTACGGAACCTCAAGGCTCCATCATCTGAGATGCTGAACTCTATTTCCTAACCATCATGTACCTTCTCCGTAAGCTCTACTAGTTTTGCATCGTCCCTCTGAGCTAATTTAATCCTCCTCTGTAGAGTTGGCTACAAAACCAAGTCAGCAATAAACACCTAGTGATTGCCCTCTACCAGCTCCATACCGATCCTCTCTAGATCCATCTAGATCAGATGCTGAATCTCCACCGCAGACATAAACAAATCCACTAATTTTCGGCTCAAAGCATTAGCGACCACATTAGCCTTTCCCGGGTGGTAGCTGATAGTGCAGTCGTAATCCTTTATTAGTTCCAGCCATCTCCTCTGCCTCATATTTAATTCCTTCTACATGAAGAAATATTTTAAACTCTTATGGTTAGTAAATATCTCACACCTACCCCCATATAGATAATGCCTCCAAATCTTCAACATGTAAACAACCGTTGCCAATTCTAGATCATGGGTAGGGTAGTTCTTCTCATATTCTTTCAACTATCGTGAGGCATAGGCTAGTACTCTCCGTTGCTGCATCAACACGCATCCGAGCCCTTTATGGGACGCATCACTGTAAATTATGAACCTTTCTTCTTCTGAAGGAATCGTCAACACAGGTGCGGTGATGAGTCGCTGCTTCAATTTCTAGAAGCTCTGTTCACATTCATCAAACTACTCAAACTTCACTCCCTTCTTGGTCAATCTAGTCAGTGGGCCTGACAATCTAGAAAAGCCCTCAACAAACCTGCAGTAGTACCCTGCTAATCCTAGGAAACTCCTGATCTCATGTACATTCTTTGGTCGTACCCAGTCTACTACCGCCTCAATCTTACTTAGATCAATAGAAATACCACCCCTAGATATAACGTGTCCGAGGAAGGTAACCTATTCCAACCAGAATTCACACTTATTGAGCTTCGTGTACAACTTCTTTTCTCTCAGCACCTGAACCACAATCCTCAGATGTTCCTCATGCTCCACTGGGCTATTTGAATACACCAATATATCATCAATAAATACTACCAAAAACTGATCCAAGTACTGGTGAAAGACATTGTTCATCAAATCTATAAACATTGTAGTAGCATTCGTCAACCTGAAAGGCATAACCAGAAATTCATAGTGTCCATATCGTGTTCTAAATGCCATCTTCAGAACATCTTCTGCCCTGACTTTCACCTGATGATACCCGGAGCATAAGTCTATCTTTGAAAAGATCTGTGTCCCCTATAACTAATCAAACAAATCATCGATACGCAAGAGCGGGTATTTATTCTTGATAGTTACTTTGTTTATTTCCCTGTAGTTGATGCACAACCTCATTGACCCATCCTTCTTCCTTACAAATAAAATCGGTGCTCCCCAGGGCGACACACTGGGCCGGATAAACCCCTTATCCAATAGTTCCTGCAACTGTTCTTTCAATTCTTTCAGCTCTGTCAGTGTCATTCTATACGGTGCCTTCGAAATCGGCACTGTTCCCAAAGCCAAATCAATAACAAACTCTACCTCATGATCAGGAGGTAGTCCCAGAAAATCCTTGGGAAATACATTAAGAAAATCCCTTGCCATTGAGATATCCTCCACCCGCAGCTCCACTTCTGATACTACCTTCACACAGGCTAAATATCCCTGACAACCTTCTGATAGTAATCTATGTGCCTGAATAGCAAACAATAATTGAGGTGGGGTGCACACACGTGATCCCACGAATCTGTACTCCTGTCCCTCTGGGGGTCTGAATACTACCTCTCTCTTATGGCAATCAATCCTAGCATAGTGGGCAGCTAGATAGTCCATACCCAAGATTACCTCAAAACCATGCATATCTAGAACCACCGGATTAGCTAACAAAGGCCTCCCTTGAATATCCACTAGACAGTCCCTGAGTACCTTTCTACATATCCCAATAGCCCCAATCGGCGTAACAACAGACAAACTAATATCTAACCGCTGAGGCTCAAACCCACACAACTTCACATATTCTTAGGCGATAAAAGAATGCATCGCCTCAGAATAAAAAAGGAGAGTAGCTTTAAATGACAGTATTGAAATAGTACCTGTCATCACATCTCCTGCTACCTCAGCATCTCCCGGCGTCAGTGCATAAGCTCGTGCCGGAGCAGTGTTCCTCTGCTATCCACCTCGAGGTGCCTGATAGCCTCCTTTGTATGGTCGAGGAGCGGCTGCTACCGCTGGCAGTGCCTGACTGTTCCTCGTGATATACTTAGGTTGGTGGCACTGATAGCAGATAACCTCCCTCGCTCGGCACTCTCCTGGGTGCCTCCTCAAACTTCCTTGCCTTCCTCTCCTTATCTGGCACCATATACGGGGCAAATCGGGACAACTCAACAAATCTCGTTGCGTACTGCTGCACCGTCATAGACCCCTGTGTCAGATACAGAAACTCGGATGCCTTTGCACTTCTTATCGTAGTAGGAAAGTACCGCTCAAAGAATATCTCCCTGAAGCGACTCCATGTCATCACTACAGTGTCCAGCCTCTACTCTTCCAATACTCTCACTGACCTGCACCAGCGCTTTGCTTCCCCGGTCAATTTAAACGTGGCAAATAACACCATCTGCTCGTCTGTACATGAGAGGACTACCAGTATATCCTCTATGTCCTGAAACCAGTTCTCTACTACCAGTGGGTCCGCTCCTCCAACAAAATACGGGGGTCGCATACCTGTGAACTGCTCAATCATGCAGCTCCGCTCCCCCCGAGCACCTAGCCATCTCAGCCATCACCTGCTGAGTGACGCTACGCAACACTGCGTTAGGGTCTCCACCACTCATACTGGAAGGTCCTACTCCATTACCTCCCACACTCATGTGACTATACCCCGGACCCATCCCGCAAAGGATACAACTAATCTCTGCATACAATTACTATCACTAAACCCATACACTGCTATAACTCATAAATTACTTTTCTATCCACGTCCTTAATCCTCATTTAAGACTCTGTCCTACCACTCAGAAAAAAGACCCATCGATAGTATCCATGGTTTTCCTGAAATCGTCACCCTAGGAAAAACACAGAAACAACCCCGGTACCCCTATCTCTAGGCCGCAAGATAGAATCCTAAATTCTCACCTCATCCTCTAACAATCACTAACTCACATTTCAATCTACCCATCTCCTATTTCCCTTAAAATCTACTCCTATACTTTGGTATTGAATTCCGCTGTCTGTTAAAGTTTACAGAACCTAGCAACCTAGGCTCTGATACTAAACTGTGATGCCCTGATTTTTCGTACAAATTTTTGTATGAATAAATAAATTTATATTCACTCTTCATCCACGACATTCACAAATCGGCCACGTCAACAACCCTACTACCATTCATACGACCCGACTCACATTGGCTACTGGGTAAAAACTCATTTCATTATTACAACGTAATAGTGGAAGACAGTATAATATATTATCCAGAATATAATACCCAAAGTATCTACACACACATATATACACCACCATCACAAACTCAAATCAACCCAACTCTAGGGGAAATTACACATCCCCTAATCCAAAAACTCACCCTGTGTGTTAGGGTCCCAGCTCCCTATGATCACGAAGCTCTATAACCTGGTCTATCCCTGTTCCCTAAAAAATTTAGATAATTTGGGTGAAACACAACTCAGTAAGAAGGAATAAATTATTTACAGTGTGTGGTCATATGAGTTCAGTTATAACATGTTTTACTCTTTTTCAAAACAACATTTCATTTAAGAAAATACACTGATATTCACATTCTCATAATCATATAGATATACAACACACGCTTTTATAAGCTTTAAAATCATTTCTCAAGTTTATTCATTTCCAACACATATAATTACCCACGAAGTTCCTGAGAATAAGGAAGATTGCCCCCCCATACGGGTAGCTTCCCTCTGCCCTAACACGTTATGCTGCCAGGAATGGCCACATCTGATACCTATCTGGGCACTCACCTTACTCAGTAAGCCCTCAGGCAGAGAGTTTCACCTCGCCTCAATTATTTATTTTATAAAACACACACTCTTTTATTTTTCATAATCATTTCTCATTTTAACTCATTTCATATCTATGTATACATAAATTCACATTTATGTACTTTACATAATACATTAGATCACATAATTCCAATTCTCAACACATTCATGATTTCCATATTGAGCATACCTCCCCAACGGCATTAGTAGGAATCTCACAAAACAATTTCCAAACTGAGCATACCTCCCCAACGACATCAGTAGGAACTTCACCACACAATTTCTATACTGAGCATACCTCCCCAACGACATCAGCAGGAACTTCACACACACAATCTCCCTACTGAGCATACCTCCCCAACGGCATCAGTAGGAACTTCACCACACAATTTCCATACTGAGCATACCTCCCCAACGACATCAGTAGGAACTTCACACACACAAATCTCCCTACTGAGCATACCTCACCAATGACATTAGTAGGAACTTCACACACACACACACACAGTCTCCATACTGAGCACACCTCCCCAACGACATCAGTAAGAACTTCACACACACACACACTCACAATCTCTATACTGAGCATACCTCCCCAACGACATCAGTAGGAACTTCAGACACATACACACACAGAGTCTCCATACTGAGCATACCTCCCCAACGACATCACTAGGAACTTCACACACACACCCGCAATTATTGTGCGGTATTGGCATATGATCAATCATATTTTAGTATATCTCAATTCAATTTAATATAAATATTCTCATCATTTTTTTGTGCACATTTCATCATCTTATAATAATATATATCATATTTCACATATTTCCACATTTCCCAAAATATTCATATCAGTAATTTGTACAAACTCATTTTTTATTCAAATAATTTCTACTCAAGAATAAATATCACATCAATCATTCTCATTTTAATATTTTCTCAGAAAATACACATCATTATATTTCACATTTTTCAACGCATGTCTGTGCCACACAATTTTCATCTAAAACTCATAATATGTTAATTTCACACTGCAAAGCATCACAATTTAATATTCCTCAAATGCCACACAATTTATCTAATATTTATATCATAATAATTTTCAGGAAAAATACCATATGTTCATTTTCACATATTAATTCACACAGTAATTTTAAAAATACTATTATAATTTATTCCCCTTACCTAACTTACTGGGCTTATAATTTCCAAGAAATTAAAGAAAAAGGGAAATTGGCTTACACTAGGAGATACGTCTACCCTGCTCCTACCACCGATCTGCTTTGGTATAAATGACGGTAGCAGAGAATGGAGCTCAACAGTATCTTCTGATTCTCGATCGGGCGAGAATTCGCCATGTAACTGAGGAGAGAGGGAGAGAGAACGAGAGGAGAGAGAGAGAGAGTACAGGGGGGCCCTGCGCTTCAGCGTGAATCTCCTGAAGCTTCAAGCTTCAAGAGATGATGTTTATATAATAATAATAATAATAATAATAATAATAATAATAATAATAATAATAATAAATTTTAATAATAAAAATAAAAATAAATTTTAATTATTATTTTTATAAATTTAATTTTTTAATTTTTTAATTTTTTTGGAAATCACCCCACTAATCTTGTATAATCATTTTTGGGGTTATTACAACATGATTTTTTCCAATATAGTATATAATTAAAAACAGTATTTTAAGTACATGTGCTGTTCAGAAAATTATACCTAAATATATAGAATTTTATACCCAAAATTTAACCAGTTTAAAATTAATAAAAAGTTGTTATAAAGTATTTCCCCTTACATGCTCCTCAAGTTCTTGACTAAACCGAATAGAAAATGAGATCCTGTAATCCAAATTTCCCTACTCACTCAAATCTCAAAAAAATACTCATTTAATGCTTCCTAAGCTCCATATAATTATATTTTACAAGAAAACTTCAAAATAACTCACTTACCCTGATTTTGGGATGGTGCCCCAAAACCCCAAATCAATGATCTTCTTCGGTAGCCTTGCATAGAACAATCCTACAAACCACGTGGTGGTTTTGGATTGTCAAACTAAGCTGAATCCAAGTTGGATTTGAAGAGAGTAGGCAGATGGGCTGTTTTTCTATAGAGAGAGAGGGAGTTCATGCAAGATTTCTCACTGAAAATGAAAAAAATCGCTATTTATAAGTAGCGAATCGTCGACGAGACACATGGATTTGTTGAAGATCCCATGAAGAACACTCGTTGATGAGACCGTGAGTTCATCGACGAGTTTTGAAATACCTCAAACCCTCTCAATAAATCCTCATCGACAAGACATTACCCTCGTCGACGAGCCAAGAAGAATGCTCGTCGATGAGACCAATTGGTTCGTTGACGAGTTCTCACAGACACCCTTTTAAATATTCCCTTTTCTTCCTCTCGTCAATGAGTTTCAAAATACCTCAAACTCTCTCGGTAAATCCTCGTCGACAAGACATTGCCCTCGTCGACGGGCCAAGAAGAAAGCTCGTCGATGAGACCAGTTGGTTCGTCGACAAGTTCTCGCTGACACCCTTTTAAATATTCCTTTTTCCTTTTTCCATTTCTTTTTTTTATTATTTTTATTAATTAAAATTTTTGGGTCATTACATAAATTATGTACAGATTTTCCTTACTTATCAGATGCAGTTTATCTCAAACAATATATGTTTATAACACAATAATAATCATGTTGTCATACACTAATATTAGTCTATCCCCCTTACTAAGAGGTGTCTCATCCTAGAATTACAAATATTACAAGAAACCCAGATAGACAAGCTGGCCGAGCTCCAAGATAGAGGAGGCTAAAAGTGCTACCCTAATTGAAAGGTAAGTAGCTAGGTTGAAATTAGGATGGATTTTTGGGGGTATGACCCTAGGGTATTTATGGTCCTTTTTGGGATATATATGTGTATTTTTTGTTATAGTATAACTTTGGTATTGTATATAAGGTTGAATAAATCATAGTTTCCACTGCATAGTTGTCATGTATGTATGGATAAATATATCTTCAGTTTCCTTTGGGGTCTAGGTTGATTTTGTTTATGTTTTTATTATTATTATTATTATTATTATTATTATTATTATTATTATTATTATTATTATTATTATGTGGAAAAAAAATATAGCAGAATTTTCGGGGTGTTACAATTGTGGTATCGGAGCCTAGGTTGTTAGGTTCTATAGACTTTAGTGCACAGCGGAAACAATACTAGAGTATAGGAATAGATCTTGGAGAGGATAGTAAATGAGGTAGATTAAGATTTTAGTCAGTCAATGTTGGGAAGTTGAGATGATAATTTAGGGTTTTGTTCCGCAGTTTGGAAGCAGAATTTCCGCAGTGGTTTCTGTGTCTTTCTAGAGTGATGATTTCAGGAAAGTCATAATAAACTATTTTCGGGTTGTATTTGTAAATTGTTGGACTAAATCTTAAGTTAAGAATAAGGACGTTAGGTTAATTGATGATATGATGTTGACTTTTTGAGTCCGATCTTTGTTTTGAAGCTGACAAACCACAAGTGTCTTATGTGTGTACTTAGTATATGAACAGGTTTAAAATTCAGCACATATAAGATTAAAGGGACTTGGAAGCCATGAAGCGCAGAAAGCTTGTATCACACATTTGGCGTATTCCATGGATCGGAAGAGCAAGAAAGAAGATATATATTTTATCTTGTAAAAACATTTAGTTTTATAATTTTTTCTATAATAACTGCATCTTGCATGATAAGGATTATATGCTCAAAGACCATAGATTGACCTTAGGGATGGTGGACTGACATCGGATTTTTGAGGTTAACTCTTAAAAAGACCATAGAATGATTATAAGAATGCCTCAAGCAATTAGGCTAATAACTCACATTTATAGGGATTTAACTTAGGTCTTTATTTGGTCCAAATTCGGTTTGCAGACAAATTCAGTCAACCGAACCTAGGCAATGTAAAATGTCTCAGTCGACTAAACCAGGTGGAAGTCAATAGTTTGACTTCAGTCGGTCAACTATATCTGTAGCGGCTTGAAAATATAATAATAAAAGAAAATAAGGAAAAGTGGATTTTTTTGGTTGAGGCAGCAGAAAACCGGCGATGATTTTTTGAAGGGGAAGAAAATCGGTGCCGGTTTTGGCAAATCATCGCAGCCGGGTAACGAGTAAAGGGTAACTTCTAGGTAGGTTAAATGGAAAATCGACAACGATTTTCCGTGAGATAGAGAAAATCGACGACGATTTTCTCTAGCAATGCTAAATGTATAAGATCTCGCGAGCCATTTGTAAAATTAAAATCAAAACACACACTCTCTCCTCTCTCAAATGCACAAACCCCTCCCTCTCTATACAATTATTGCTTTTTTAAACTCCATTTCGACGATCAAGAACCACCACGAGGTTCCTGGTAAGATTCTCTGCAACCTAGGTGGAGTGGAATTTCAGTTTGGAGTTCCGAGGCACCAACCCAAAACTGAGGTAAGGGTATTATTTGGGTGTTTCTGGCTAATTTATTTAATTTATTAAAGGTGTAGGTTTAAGATTGTGTATTAGAACATGATTCTTGGGATTGAACCGAGGAATTAGGAATTTGTGAAATGCAGGGTTTGGTGCGTATACCATAGGCACGCTAAGGACCCTAGTGGGTATTTTATTAGGAATCCAGGTAAAATGATAAATAGTTTATAGTTTAGAAAATGTGAATATGATAATCATTCCAGATATTCAGTTGATTGATTGGGAGATATAAGTGCATAATTTAAGGGTTTGGAATTATAAACGCCGTTGGCGTGAGTTAGGGATCGATAGACGAGTTCAGTTAGTCAGGTAAGGGAAATATGCTATGCTTAGAAATTTTATCAGCAAATTCTAGTATTTGATTATGAGATACAAAATATAAATTATACAGTTGTTGGCCTAGTTAGGCTTACAAACTCTTAGTTTTGATGATAACAAAGTAAAATTATTTAATGAATTTTCAAGTGATATTATTTCAGGCAAAGATTATTTGCTCAAATTTCACATACCCTGACATGAAAGCTTACAAGGATCAAGGAACAAGGAAAGTCACATATGAATACTAGAGATCCATAATGAAAGCTCATAGAAGTCTGAAAGATTGAAAAGTAGCTTTGAAAGGACTTAAAGTAGATATGTGTCAAATGTGTTTATAGAACAAATGTTGTAAGTACTTCAAAGTTGATTCAAATATGAAATTTTCATTTCGAAGCTCATTAGGCAAAGACACACTCAGAAAACTGAAGTCTTAAAATCTTGGAACATGTTTTTCAAAATTAAACAAGTTTATACTTCCAGTATAACTAAGCAAAAATGAGAGAGATAAAAATGTCCTTAAAAGAAGATAAGTTTGCTGACAGACGACTGTCTGTTACATGACAAATGACTGGCATATTTTTGAAAGGGTTTAAACATGTTACAGAAGCTTGACAAACGACTGTCAAACAGCTGACAATCGACTGCCAGTGACAAGTGAGTCATCTATGCGTGTTCTTCCAGACGAATGCCACCTTTCTGAGTTTGTTTTAAAACTAAGTTGTTCTAGTAATAGACAACTGCCAAGCTAAGGACAGATGACCGCCACCCTACTAAGTCGTTTTAAAACTGAGTTATTCTAGTAACAAACGACTGCCAACATGAGGATAGCCGACTGCCACCTTTCTGCTTGAAAAAATTTGAAATTTATACATGGACAAACAACAACCAGTGACTTCACAGTCGTCTGGCTCACAGTTATTTTCAAAATTCTCAATAGGCATATTTTTGAAATTTAAATTATTTAAAGCCCAAATTAATTTACAACTTGGACCCTACTCCAAGTAAACTTGGGGAACAAGCAAGAAGTCTTTCTTCATCTATAAATACCCTCAAGGTTCATCAATTTAGACACCAAGAAATCAATTCAACTCTCATACTCTCTCAAAGCTTACTGAAATTTTGAAAGTTCTCTATTACTCTCATCACTCACGAAAATCTCTGAAGTCTTGTTGAGTTTCTCACTGTGTTTGTGCATCAATTGTTGATTCTTTCATCCATTAAAAGATACCTACGGTGGTAAATTTCTAGAGCTTCATTCTGAAATTCATATTTTGAATTTACTGAAGTATATAGTTTTTCAATTTGTACTAATCAGCTCTTTGAGGAGCAAGTACTTATACACCTTGTTTTATATCTTTGTAACAGATTGATTGACGGTTCGAGTGCTGAATTGTTGGGCCAAACAAGGGGATATTGTTTGGAGAAGGTGGACTCTAGCCTTACCCAAGGAGTGTTGTAACTGGTATTGTTCTGCCTGGTAAAGGAACCGTGATAGTGAATCCTTTGGTGGTTTTGCCAAGGTCGAGGACGTAGGCTATGTTGAAGCCGAACCTCGTAAAACCCTGTGTTCTTCTTTCTCTTCCCTACGCTTTATTTTTCAAGAAAAAGATACAATCTGTGTGGTTGCTTTAAAATTCATAAATTCTAAAAATTCGATTGTTAAATAGACCGGAAGGTAATTTGTTTTGGATTGATAAACATTGATTGTGAAAATCGAAAGGGACTATATTGGTTGATCATCCTTAACTCATTAATCTGAAAGTTTATTTAAAAGCTGAATATTAGAAAGAAGTGTGATTGTGATACAAGGCTTATACAAAGTGTGATACAGGGCTTGTACAATTTAGCAAATTTTCATATTGATACAGGGCTATTACTACAAGTATTGAGTGATTGATTATATTGATTTGATTGTGATTACTCTAGATAAATTTTGTGATTATGTTTAAGTTTTGATTATTGTTATAA
The DNA here is from genome assembly GCF_029873635.1 of Malania oleifera. Classification (NCBI taxonomy): domain Eukaryota; kingdom Viridiplantae; phylum Streptophyta; class Magnoliopsida; order Santalales; family Ximeniaceae; genus Malania; species Malania oleifera. The sequence goes on from NC_080422.1 coordinate 32,974,218, forward strand.
CTCAAAAGAACTAAGACAGAGGGGAATAAAATTTTTAAATCCCAATTCATCACCCTCTTGGGAAGCTATTCCAATTTCAACAGTTATACAAATTTCAGTATATGAGTTCTATTTATTAATTGTGTGGCTTGAGTCAGTATTTGTTCAGTATAGTATTTATACAGTTTTTAAATAACATGATTTACAGTATTTATGCATATAAATATAATTTACCAGATTTATAGAATTATGATTTATAGTATATACACAGATAGATATTTTATAGTATTCACAGAATACCATGATTCCCAGAATTACAAAACCATAACACTCAGATATTACAGTTTATTCAGTTTAGATATTAGAGATCATATAGATCAGATATTATCGATATTTTAGCTTAGATAATACAGTATATTAAGATCAGTTTAATAGTGTTATGGTTATTTTGGGATCATGATGAAATAGTAAGACATATACAAAGAATAGTATTATATAGTATCAAACTCCAATGAATCAAATTAGTATCAGAGCACGGTATCGTAGCTATTTCAATTCAGAGTGCAACCATACGTCTCATATAGAGTATGAATTAGCCAATTGTGCCACAGGTAGGGTAGTGTGCTCCTTGGCATTCGAACTAAGTAGAGTGGGCCTTTCATGCTACAGGAATGTTTATGCATACAATTAGACTAGCATTGGTAGGCCAATCAGTGTATAGTCCTGCCTACGGGCCGCACAACCAGTTATGTAAGGTAAATCATGACATACAGTTTTCTAGGGAAATTTTCACAGTTATTTATATGTACATATATTTAGAGAATAAAAACACATATATTATAATGCTAGAAGTATGAATAATAGAAAGCTCGGATATTACAGTTGTATTTTAAGCCACATGGGTGTGAGTTATATTGTATATTATTTTACATGTTGTCTCGATTTTAGTTATTTATCAATATAATATTAATGTAAACTCAGTTGCCACACACTAGTAAGAGCATATTTCGTCTTACTGAGCGTTGTCTCATCCCAGTAATTTAACATTTTTCAATTGAACCGATTAAACAAACAGATCAAGCTCGAAGATAGAGAGGATATTTATACTGCCCTGTCTATAGGGTAAGTGTTTTAAGGAGATCTATTTTTGAGTAGATCTTAGGGGGTTTGGTGGATGTTTCTAGAGTGATGTGTTTGTATATTTTGGGGAAAATACTGAAATTCTGGTATTGTATTTATGGTATTATGATGTTATGTTTTCCGCTGCATAGGTGTGTTATCTTATGAACAGGTAGTCCTCGGTGCCCACATTGGGACTGAGATGTTATAGTAGATTTCTATTAGGAGTATCAGGGTAATTTTAATTTTAAAAAAAATAGTATGATTTTTGGGTCATTACAATATCTTTTTGAACATATCTTCCTCAGTCGACTAAACTCACACATGTATGACCCCCAACAACTTAGTCGATCAAACATCCAGTTCATTTATGATTGAGTTGACCAAACCATAAGAATAGTAAACCGAATTTAAGATATAGTTGACTGAACCTCAAAGGGTTTGTAAATCACCCTAAGTCAGTCGACCGAACCTTTAGTTCAAAATCTTCACGGTCGACAGAACTTAAAATATAGCTGACTAAAAACTCTCGAGTGGAAATTTTTCAACTACGATAAAACAAGATTATTTTTAATTAACTTTCATTAAACTTGTCTAAAATGACCTCTGTGTCCCCCAACAATTATAATTTGTTGAAAACTTATAAATACCTATTCATTTGGTGAGATTAAGCAAAGATTAGCAAATAGATTAGTAAAAATTCTCTCTGATTTTTCTTGAACTCCCATAGCATATACTTCATATTTTCAAGCCTATATTTCATACTCTCATATATTCTTGCTTGAAAAATCTTTTCAAAATCAAAGAGCATTATTTGCTTACTCTTTTCTTGCAAACTAATTGCAAGTTAGAGGGAGTTTGATTTTCACTTGTTGTGTGCTTCATACATTATCTTAAAGCTAGTATACTCTCTCATTCATTATTGTTGAAATTATTTTTAGAGAGTTAGCTTGAGTTGATCTCAGATTATTTCATTGATAAATATTATCTTGGGATAACTCTTTTCAGCTTGAGGATCTTGCATCTTTGTTGTAAGATTCAAAGGCTAGACTTTGTGTTTATTGCAAAATATTTTTTAGAAGCTAATCTTGACTATCTCCTGATTTTATTGCTGAAAAATATTATTAAGGTATTTGCTTAAGATTATTTAGATTTTGTGATTGTATTCTTGAATCAAAGACCTTACTCACTCACACGTATACTTTGATACATATCTTGTTGTGAGTAGATACACTATTTAGAACAAATCTCATTTGAGCATTAATTCTTTGTCATATGTGAGTGCATTGTTCACTGTGCTGAATTGTAGTACATATCTACTTGTGTAGAAGCACTTAAATTGTACATAAAATTATCTTGATTATCTATTGTATTCCAGACAAGGCCCAAGGGGGTGTTGATCTAACCCATAAGGATTGGTTGTAAAGGTTGAGGTCAGCCCTGGTAATTTGACCTAGTGTTGTATTCGGTGTTGCTCCACCCAGTAAGCGAGCATTAGTGGAATCCTCAGGCTCTCGAGCTAAGGTGGGGACATAGGCAGTATTGGCCGAATCCCGATAATATATCTTGTGTCTGCTCTTAAATTCCTGCACTCTATATTCTTGCACTTTGTATGTTATATTTGATATATTGTTAATGTTGCGCATGATTTAATTTCCACATATTATACTTATCTACGCATTTGGGATTACATAGAAAGACCCTAGGTTGTGTATTACTGATATCTGGTTTAACTTAGGAAGAAGTTTTTAAAATTCCAATTCCCCCATATTGGGAATACACCCTATATTGGGAATACACCAATTCCAACATATGAGATTTTAGTTAGATAAATATATTAGTTATGTTATGAAGATAGAGTCCTCAGATTATGTTTATTTTCTTTTTAGGATTAACCCTGGGGGTAGCAGTGCTCACGCCAGTGGTGATGATGGTGCAGGGCCCTTTAGTATGGGCAGTGGTGATTCAGACGCAGTTTTGCATAGTGTAGCTCAGTAGGTTATACTTGAGATTGCACGAAGCTCTAGGGAGCAGGGAGGCCCGACAAAAGACCAGGGCTACACTATAAAGCAGTTCACCGAAATGAAGCCTCTAGCTTTTTTAGGGAGTACGAACCCGATTACGACGGAGAACTGGGTACAGGAAATGGAAAAGCTATTGACTGTACTACGCTACACCGATGAGCAGAGAGTATTGTATGCCACCTTCAGACTGACAGGGGAGGCTGAACGTTGGTGGTCGACTGTGAGACTCCTGGAGGAGCAGAGACTAGTACCTGTAGCTCTGACCTGGAGCCGGTTTAAAGAGATGTTCTTCGATCGATATTTTCCTGCCACCACTAGAGAAACAAAAGTGGAGGAATTCTTAAACCTGACTTAGGAGCATCGGACAATCCAGAAGTACGCAGCAAAATTTATTAAACTGTTCTGCTTTGCCCCGTACATCATTCCCGATGAGGCAAAGAAGGCAAGAAAATTTGAGAGAGGCTTGAGGTAGGAAATTTATGAAAAGGTGGTGGTGTTGAAAGTATAGGATTGGCAGAATTGGTAGATAGGGTCGTCGTGGTGGAAACGAGCAGGCAGAGGGATGCTAAGGTGCAAGGCCAAAGGAAGAGACCCCCACCTCCTGGATCTCAGATGGGTTCTAGCCAAGGCCCATGGACGAGAGGTGGATACCACAGGGGACAGAGGTAGGAGATGGGGAGCCACGAGATGTAGGGTGAGCAGACTTATCCCGATTGTCCTAGTTGTGGTAAGAGACACACGGGAGAGTGTCGAGCGGGGAGAAATTTCTGCTATCAGTGTGGTAGATCGGGACACTTGGCATGATAATGTCATGCACAACGAAGTAATGCTTCTGCTTCCAGACCATTTCAAGGAAATATCCAGGCACCTTGAGGAGGCCAGTAGAGGAACATAGCCCCAGCGAGGGTTTATGCGCTGACACTAGGAGAAGTTGAAGCAACTAGCGATGTGGTGATAGGTACATTTAATATGCTTTCAATTAAAAATATTGATCTGTTTGATTTAAGGGTCACACACTCAATCGTGTCTATGGGGTACGTTAAATTATGTGGGGGTATAAACTCAGCTAGTAGACACCAAGTTATTAGTAGCTACATCGACATGATCAGTAGTGAGGTGTCAAAGGGTGCTTAGAGGCTATCCAATAGATATTTAGGGAAGAATATTATTGATTACGCGTCAAAACTGCGTAATTGGACGCTTAATCCGGGCTTTACCGTTTATATTTTTAATTAAATGTCCAAAATTGTCCAATATTTTAATAAAGTGCCAAAATCATCATTCTTGAACTTTATTGCACTATTTATGAAGTTTTGGTAATTTTTTGTCGCAGGAAAATTCCCGGGAACCAAAATCGACACCTGTTCGTATTTTGTGTATAACTTTTCCGTCCGAGCTCCGATTGAGACGATTCAAATTTATAAAAAAAAGAGGAAAGAATCATCTACAACTTTAGTATTTTGAGTTTTGTGAGATATGGGCTTTAGAAGAGCAGAATTTGCAATGAACAGAGAATAAAAAAATATAATAATTCGGGTCCTCTAAATGGGTCAAATCTCTAATCCGGGTCTAGGGCTTTCTTCCCCAATCTCTATTTATTCTTCTCTTCCCCTCTTTCCCAGCGTGTGCCCTGCGCACCAAGCTTTTCTCTCCTCTCCTTTGCTCTTCTTCTTCTTCTTCTTCTTCTTTGGTTTTGTATTTTTTTCTTTCAATTCTGCTTTGTTCTCTTCTCTTCCTCTCTTCCCTCTTCTCCTTCCCTTGTCTGTTTCTCCCTTACCTTGCCTTCAACCCCTGCCCCAAGCCCTCCTACTGTGCTTCAATCTGCTGCAACCGAACCTCTGTTTTTATTTTAATTTTCTCCTTGAATTCTCCCCTACTCTCTTCCTCTCCCTCTTTGTTCTCCCTAAACTCCCTCAGCTTCCCTCTGCTTTGCTGCCAGCACCTGCTCCCTGAAGCTACTCCATCACAGCAACACCCTACCAGATCCCCGAAGCCACTCCAGTGGAGACTCTTCTACAGTAGTTCCACACAGCAGCTGCAACCACCTTCGACGACACAGCAGCAACACCCGAGAGCAAGCCAGCATCTTCTCCACTCTGCTGCCAAGCCATTCTCTGCTACAACCCGTGAAACACCAGCAGCCGTGTGTCTCTGCAGCTGCAACAACACCAGCACAGCAGCCCCCTGTTTGAGCACAGCAAGCCTTCCTCCACAGTAGCCGAAAGTCTCCATCACAACCAGTAGCAGCAGCAACCTGAGAACCATCTGCTATGGCTTTTTTCCCTTTCTCCGTTTATTGCAATTGAATGTGTTTTGTTTTTAAATTATTTAGTTAGTTAAATAGAGTGTTGAAAATTTGTTTGAGTGATTGTTAAGTACTTTTACTTTATTTTATTTTCTTGATGTTTAGTTCTTGATTATTTGAGATTTCTCAATTAATATTGTCATTAGATTAGGAAAGTTTAGTTTAGCTTCTTTCAATTATTTATTTATCGTTCTTTTAATTTAAATTCTGTTTTAGTTCTAGCCAAATAATAATAATAATAATAATAAAAAGAATTTTTGTTTGAAGTTGTTTTTCCAAAATTTAGTCTTTTTATTGAATCTCGGGTTAGTTAGGGTCAATTTCGTCAAAGGTCGTATTTTTCAATTTTGTTAAAGTTCTTATTTTTATCTTTCGGTATCATTCAAAGTTTAGATTTTTGATGTATTTGCATTTTTGTTCGAGTTCTCGGTTTGAATTATTGATCCGTATTAAAGGTTTGATTGTTAGTGCGTATGTGTTGATTGAGTTTCCATTCCTGTGTGTTTTAATTCCGTGTCTAAAGTTGCCATTTTTAATTAGTGCGTGTTTCGATGTTTCCTTAGGTAGATTAGAGTTTCCATTCTTGCATGTTTTAGTTCCATGTTTTAGGTTTCCAGTTTTTATTAACGCGTGTCCCAATGTTTCTTTAAGTAGACGTAGGGTTTCTATTCTTGTTTTCTTTTATTTAGTGCATGTTAGTTTAGAGTTTTAAATTACGTGCCATTTAATTCATCAAAAGTGAAATTGAACAATCTTGAAAACTCTGAATCTGAACCAAGTTCAGTACCTTTTTAATTTCGATTGGAAGAAAGTAAAATCTGAGATTAAAACGCATTCCCTGAGGAGACGATCTAGCCCTTGGGCTTAATATTACACGACAGAACTCCTATACTTGGGATAACTTCTGAGCTGCTCATTTTTCGAGTGAGTCAATTATCAGCTAACCTAGTAGTGTTAAACATGAATGGATTTGATATAATTTTGGGAATGGACTGGTTAGCTGCTAATTATGTCAACATCGACTGTCCTCAGAAAGAGATGATATTTAGACCTCCTAGGGAGCAGGAGTTTAGGTTTGTGGGGTCATGCATGTGTTCCTCACCACAGCTGGTGTCAACCATTCAAGCAAGAAGGCTACTCCTGGACGGTTGTCAAGGGTATATAGCCTATGTAAAGGAAGTGATAGAGAAAGAATTGAAACTTGCCGATATTCCAGTGGTGAAGGAATTTTCAGATGTTTTTTTAGAGGAGCTACCTGGATCGCCTCCCGACTGTGAGATTGACTTTGCCATTGATTTACTTCCAAGGACGACATCAATTTCTAAAGCTCCCTACTAAATGGCTCCAGCAGAGTTGAGAGTGTTAAAATATCAGTTACAAGACTTGTTAGATAAAAGATTTATCAAACCCAGTGTATCACCCTGGGGAGCGCCAATTTTATTCATAAAGAAGAAAGATGGGATAATGAGGATGTGCATAGACTATAGAGATATAAATTAAGTAACTGTTAAGAACAAGTATCCTCTTCCTCATATTGATGACTTGTTTGAGCAACTTCAAGGTGCACGAGTTTATTCAAAGATTGATCTACGCTCTGGATACCATCAAGTGAAGGTCAAGGTAGAGGATATCTCCAAGATAGCGTTCTAAACCCGGTATAACCACTAAGAGTTTTTGGTCATGCCATTTGGATTGACAAATGCTCCTACTGTATTAATGCATCTCATGAACAAAGTCTTCCATCAGTACAAATTTTATTTTTCACAAAAGGTGTTTTTGGTAAGCCTTTAATTAAGTCCTTTTTCACGAGTTTTGACAAAAGATCCATGCTAGCATGCCCTAGATGTCTATATCACAACCAGCTTACTTCATTTATAGTAGAAAAACATGTTACATGTTGAGAAGCTAAGTTATCAAAATTGGTGGTGTAAACATTTCCATGATGATCAGCAATAAAAAGGATTTTGCTATCAGACTTATTTTCAACAATGCATTTATCATTTTCAAAGGACACACTATAACCTTTATCGCACAATTGACTTATAATCAGAATGTTATGCTTTAAACCATCAACTAATAAAACATTATCAATAACGAGGGAAGGTTCCTTATCAACCTTACCTACTCCTATGATTCTTCCCTTTGCGTTGTCCCCGAATGTCATGAACCCTCCTTCTTTGGGAGCAATGGACACGAACTTGGCCTTATTGCCAGTCATATGACGTGAGCACCCGCTATCCAAATACCACTTGCCCTTGGATGATGACAACCTTAAGCATACCTGCAAAAATATTTAAGTAACTAATGCTGGTCCCCAAATTCAGTTAGGTCCAAAGGGGTTAGTACTTGGTTCACCTTTGACTATCCAAACTTTCTTAATTTTCACATGTTTATTTCTAAAAGGACAGTCAAATTGAATGTGACTTATCTGTTTGCATTTATAGCATGTTATTTGTTTGACTGATTCTTTAGGCAGAATATAGGATTTTGATTTACGAGTAAAATATCCCAAATAAAGATCATTTCACCTTACATTTCCAATTCCATTAAATCTAAGACTTTCTTTACTAAGCAAATTTCTTTGGGCCTAAGAAGTTTTTCAAAATTGTTTTGGACCTCTATAAATTTGTAGATAATTTTGGAGCTATCCTCCAAGTTTCTTTCAAGTTCAGCCATTTTTGAATTCTTTTCTTTTCTTCTTTCCAAGTAGAGTGAACAGATTTTCCCATTTCAAAAAACATTAACCAATTTTCACATTTCTTTTTCAAAATATCATTTTCCTTGGTCATCTTATTTAGCAATTTTGACTCACGAATGTATTCATACTGCAATTCTTTATATGTAGGCATGCTATCAGAATCACAATCATCATCATCATCAGAATAATAAGAAGATAAGAAGCAGGATGATAATATCTCATCATCGTGTGCTATCAAACATTGGTTTGCAACCTCAGAGTCACTACCGTTAGTGTCTGAGTCACTGCTATTTTGTTTTTCCTACGATGTGCCGGCTTTCATTGCTTTCTTCGTTTTCTTTGATTTCTTTTTCAGCAACAGGCAATCTGGTTTGATATGCCCGTCTTTGTTACAGTTATAGTGTGACGCCCCGATTTTTGTACAATTTTTTTTTTCAATAATAAATAATTACGTCATAAATCCACTAATCGGCCACGTCAACAATCCTATTTTCATTCATACGACCCGACTCGCATTGGAAACCAGGTAAAAAGTATTTTATTATACAACCTAACAGCGGAAGACAGTATATATACATCAGTCGGAATACAATACCCAGAGTATCAACGTACATAAATACACAATACTATCTTATACCCAAAAATAATACAACCCTAAGGAACCACACCTCCCAAGTCAAAACTCACCCTGTATCTCAGGGTCCCAGTTCCCTATGATCACGGAACTCTACCACCTGGCCTATCTCTGTCCTCTGAAAAATTTAGATAATTTGGGTGAGACACATCTCAGTAAGAAGGAATAGATTATTTGCAGTGTGTGGCCAAATGAGTACAATTATAATACACTTTACTTTTCAAATCACCATTTCATCTGAGAAAATATACCGATATTCACATACACATAATCATATAGATATACAACACAAGCTTTTATAAGCTTTAAAATCATTTATCAAATTCAATGATTTCCAACACATATTTACCCACGAAGTTCCTGAGAATAGGGAAGATTACCTGCCCATACAGGTAACTTCCCTCTACCCTAACACGTTATGCAACCGGGTATGGCCACATTTGATACCCATCAGGGCACTCACCTTACTTAGTAAGCCCTCAGGTGGAGAGTTTCACTTCGCCTTAATTATTTATATTATTAACTCACACTGTTCCATTTCTCAATTTTATCATTCTTTATTTCTCAATTTCCATTCTTTCTTTCATTTCTCATTTTAGCCAATTTTATCATTCTTTCACTTTTCATTTCCACTTTACTTTCCGATTCATGAGTATCCTTGGTATCAAATACCAACATCACGTCTGTAACTCATGGCCACCCTGAGGATCTTTCTATACACGCCATGCTTCCCCCCATGGTCAAGGTTGTGCGGCCCGAAGGCTGGATCTAACGACCCGGTTAGATCAAATATCATATCACATATCGCGTCTGTAGTACGACTGGCCGGCATAATACCCTAATCCAGACTCAGGGGACCAACAACCCTACACAATGGCACAGTCGACTATCACGCCACATGCTCCAAGAGTCCGTGTGGTTGCACTAACACCACTCGCAACGGTACCGTACTCAATATCATAACCATCCAACAGGGTTTACCACCACATACCCGCAATCATTATGCGGTAATGACATTTCATCAATTATATTCCAGTATATCACAATTCAGTTCAATATAAATATTCTCATCATTTTCTGTGCACATTTCATCATCTCGTAATATCATATATCATATTTCACGTATTTTTGACATTTTCCCAAAATACTCATATCAGTAATTTGTACAAACTCACATCTCATGCAAATAATTTCCACTCACAAATAAATATCACATTTCATTATTTTCCAATATCAATAATTCACAAAATCTCATTTTCCAAGCAAAACATTTCTACTCATATAATAATACCATATTACATTATTTTTCACTAATCACATCAGTAATTCTCAACTCAATATTTTCTTAGAAATTACTCATCGTTATATTTTACACTCCAAAATACCACAATTTAAAATCACTCAAATGCCACACAGTTTATCAGATATTTATATCATAATAATTTTCAGACAAAATATCATATGCTCATTTTCATATATTAATTCAAATAATAATTCTAAAAACACTGCTATAATTTATTTCCCTTACCTAGCTTACTAAGAGTCTCGTTAGAATCCCAAAATCCCACGCCCATGGCGCCCGAAATTAACTCCTGCAATTTACATTTTTCCCACATTAATTAATCTATTTCTTCAAAATGATATTCATCTAGTCTTCCCTAGGCTCCATATACCTCAAATTAATATTTAAACTATTATTTAACACCCCCACTTAATTTTCTGAATTTTACCTGCGAGTTCCAAAATTACACCCGCGGAACTCACCCAGGCCCCAAATTTCAGAAATCCTACTTCAGCCCCAGATGCTCAATATTTTAGCATTTCTAAATTAATTCTAATTAATTAAAAATAAGCCCCTTAATAACCCCTGCACCCCAAATTTAGGGTTTTGGCCCGATAGCCCCACGAGAATTCTATCCCACTAAACTTGTAGAGAATCATCCCTAAATTCCCGTGGTTATGTCCGTTCGTTAATTGGGCTTATAATTTGAAGGAAATTAAAGAAAAATGGGAAAATGACTTACCCCAGGGAATATGCTTACGCCGCTCCTACCACCGATCCGCTCCAGTAGAAATGACGGCAGCGGCGAATAGAGTCCAATGGCATTTTCAGATTTTTGATCAGGCGAATATCCATCACGAAATCGAGGAGAGAGGGAGAGAGAATGTGAGGAGAGAGAGAAAACCTGCAGAGCTGCAAGTTAAAAGAAAAGAAAAGAAAAGAAAAGAAAATAAAGAAAGAAGAAGGAGAAGAAGATGGGGGCGGCTGCAGGAGAAGAATAAAACTTTTTAAAACAAAGTTTCATCCTGAAGCTTCGTTAGATTTATATATATATATATATATATATATATGTGTGTGTGTATAAAATAATAATATATTTAATTAATATTAATAATATATTTAATTAATAAAAATAAAAATAAATTTTAATTATTATTATTATTTTTTCTTTTCTTTTTTTTTTAAATCCGATTAATTAATTAATTTTTTTTTTTTGGAATCACTCCACTAATCTTCTATAACCCTTTTTGGGGTTATTACATATAGCATGTGGGAGAATTTGATTTTTCTTTTCTTTTGCTTGATTCTCCCTTTTTAGGTACTAAATCTTTGAACCTTCTATATGGCCTACTATTCTTTCTAAAGAACCTACTGAATTTTCTGGTAAGCATAGTCATGTCATCTCCTGATTCTGGTTCACTACAATCACTAGACATGTTAGTAGATGTCTTCAAAGCAGTCACCTTCTTTATTCTATTTTGCTAATTTACTCTCTCATTAATGGCCAACTCATATGTGATGAGTGACCCTATTAGTTCATCTAGGGATTTTGCTTTTAAGTCTCTACCCTCATCTATAGCAGTAGCCTTTGCCTCCCAAACAGGTGGCAAGCCCCTAAGAATTTTCCTAATCATCTCATTTGTGGGATAAGTCTTGCCTAATGCATGTAGTGAGTTAATGATATGAGTAAAATAAGCGTACAAGCTCTGAATAGATTCACTAGTGTTTATCCTAAATGCTTCAGGAACTTCCTAGAGATTGGAAATTTATTAGGAACCATCCCTTAGATTAAATCATAGGTGAACCCTCACGTGATGTTGCCACGCGTGCTTCCTTAAGGAACCTGATTAGTCACTTTACATTCTTATCTCAAGAAGAACCTAAAAATATTAAGGAAGCCATAGAGGATTAATCTTGGGTAATGTCTATGCAGGAAGAGCTAAATCAATTTGAAAGAAGCAAATTTTGGACCCTAGTTCCTAGACCTGACGATCACACTATTATTGGAACCAAATGGGTTTATAGAAACAAAAAGGATGAAAATGGTGTAGTGACTAAAAATAAAGTTAGGTTAGTGACCCAAGGGTATAATCAGGAGGAAGGCATAGACTTTGAGGAAACATATGCTCCCGTGGCTAGGATGGAAGCCATTCGCATCTTACTTGCGTATGCTACTTTTAAGAACTTTAAATTGTATCAAATGGATATTAAAAGTTTTTGAATGGGTATTTAAATGAGGAAGTCTATGTATAACAACCACGAGGTTTTGAAAACCATAAATATCCTAATCATGTATATCGATTGTCTAAAGCCTTGTATGGATTGAAACAAGCTCTTAGAGTTTGGTATAAGAGGCTTAGTGGTTTTCTCCTAGAAAATAGATTTTCTAAAGGAAAAAATGATACTACACTTTTCATTAAATCTAAATGATCATATGCTCCTTGTACAAATATATGTTTATGATATTATCTTTGGGGCTACAAATGATGAACTGTGTAATGAGTTTGCCAAATGCATGCAAAGTGAATTTCAAATGAGCATGATAGGTGAACTAAGTTTCTTTCTAGGACTCCAGATTAAACAAGCCAAACATGGGACTTTCATATGCCAATCAAAATATGTTAGGGACTTGCTCGAGAAATTTAATATGGAAGACGATAAAATTCTTGGAACTCCTATGAGCTTTTCCACTAAACTTGACAAAAATAAGCAAAACATTCCTATTGATGTCAAACTTTATTGTGGTATGATTGGTAGTCTCTTGTATCTTACTGCTAGCAGGCCTGACATTATGTTTAGTGTTTGTATGTGTGCTAGATTTAAGGCTGCACCTAAGGAGTCTTATTTGTTAGCAGTTAAAAGGATACTTAGGTATCTTGTTGGGACTATTGAGTTAGGTTTGTGGTACCCTAAGCATACTTCATTTGAGATTTTTAGTTATACGGATGCTAACTTTTCCGGTAGTTAAATAGATTGAAAAAGCACTAGCGGCACTGGTCATTACTTAGGAGAATCTCTGGTTTCTTGGTTCTTCAAGAAACATAACTCTGTTTCCTTATCCATAGGTGAAGCTGAATATGTTGCGGCTGGAATTTGTTGTGCTCAAACGCTTTATATGAAGTCACAACTTATGGACTTTGGGTTGCACTATGACACTATTCCAATAAAATTTGATAACACTAGTGCAATCAATATTTCAAAGAATCCCATCTCACATTGGCGACTAAACACATTGAAATTAGACATCATTTAATTCATGATCATGTGCAAAAAGGGGATGTGGCACTTAAGTTTGTGTGCACAACTAATTAGTGGGCTGATATATTCACAAAACTTCTTTAGGATGATAGATTTATATAGATTAGACGTGAGTTAGAGTGCACAAACTGAGGGCGAGCTATTTAACTTAGAAAACTATGACTCTAAAAATTTAAGTCAATCCTTGCTATACTTCATACTTTCTGAGATTATTTGTGTTATTCATTTTGCACTACATAATGATTCTACCTTCTGGATGTTGACAGTTATATTAATTATTTTGATCTATACTGGATTATTTGAGTTGATTGTTATGGATTATTGTAAACTTGAAATCAATCAGGTCCTTGATATACAAATATTTTTTTGGAAATGCTCCACTTTCAAATGACATGCTGCCAAAATTTCTAAAAATTCTTTTTCCAAAACAATATCTTGTATTTGGATGACTATTATCCATTGCTTGCCTATAAGCTTTTATTTTTTCTTCCTTAGGCCTTTTGCTGATGCCAAAAGAGGGAAAAGTAGGCAAAACTGGGTAAACATCTTGATTGCATGTCTTCCTTTCCTTATAAGCTTACGTTTTAAAATTCCTTTATGCATATTCTTAGGGGGAGCCTTTCATGGCTATACCCACTTTTACATGAAGGATTTGTCATCATTAAAAAGCGGGATAATGTTAACCTTATTGGTCATATCCCGTGTTGGAATTGGTGTGATTCCAAGAGGGGGTGAATTGGGTTTTAAAACATTTTGGCTAAATTAAGCATTTCATCGATTCACCACAAATCATATCCCATCCAATATGTATGTGTGTATGTAAAATAATAAAATGATAAATGAAGACATACACATGTGCAACATATCTTATTTAAATCAAATGTGTGTATGCAAGTAATTATGACATCAAATAAACATTCATATACATGTTGAAATTAAAGTGCATGAATTTAAATAAGATAGATGGAGAGTGACACACATATTTGTTATCGAGATTTGGCCAAATCAGCCTACATTACCGCCTTGGGCATTCCCCCTAAGAATTCCACTAAACCTGCTTACTTAAATGGGTAAAGCAGAAGCTATTTACATCCTATCCTTACGGGGCGAGAAAAAATCCCAGTTAAATTTTCGGGCTTAACCGAACTGGTCTTACTTACGAGGCTAAGACTCCCCAATTCAATTATAGGTTGAACCCAACAGATACAATAAAAATCATTTTTGTACATATAATATGCTTCTGAAAATACAAGCAAAGATGTATACGTTTAAGCTCTAACAAAAGCAATCTCTAATGATATGAAATATGCTCAATAGAGTAAGGGGGCCTATCTAAATAATTAATGCACATATAAAACATATTATAATATCAAAATGATTATTATGTTCTCCAACAAAGATTTTTTCTATTAAAAATGTTTGGAGAATTTGAAGTTTAAGCTCAAGAAAAATATTTGTGCTATAAAGAATTTCTTCCAAATATGCTTATCAAGAAATTAATCGAAAATTAAGGCTACTCTCAAAAATGATTTTAATAAATGAAGATGTAAATGAGAGTAAATGTAAATGAATATAAAATAAATGGCCAAAATAAATATGCTCTCCTTCAAAATAAATTTTTAAATAAATAAAAGGAAAGAGAGTGGAAGAGATTTGGTAAAAAAATATGCCCCAAAAGAATGATTTTATCAATAAAAAATAGTTTTGGGGGAACTTTGATTAACAAAAGTCTAGAGAGAATTTGGAGTTAATCAAAGTTGTTAATCTAAGTTATGGAAGGGGTATTTATAGATTTTCAGGAAATCAGACCATTGAGGGACACATTCAGTATTTTGGAAAAGATTAATTAAAAGTTAATGACATTTTAACCCCTTGAAAATTTCTAACCCGAGAGGTTCAGTCGACCATATTAAAGGTTCGGTCGACCATATTATTAAGTTCAGTCAATCAAGGCATTTTTGAACTGAGGTTTTGGTCGACCAAATTAAGGCGATTTTGAACCCTCCAAGGTTTGATTGACCAGTGCATGTTTCGTTGACCAAATTTTGACATTCAATCGACCAAATCAAATTTCAACTAAGAGTTCGGTCGACCAGAGTGTTGGGAATTACTCACGTGTCAATTCGGTCGATCATACAGTTAAAGTTCATTTTAAAATGGTCGACCGAATAGTCAACCTATTGACCCTGAAAGGTTCGATTGACCGAAAGTCTATATAAGTTCAGGTTCGGTCAATCGAGCATATTAATATTGTGCATTTAAGTTTAGATTTTTATTCAAAGTCACCCCTGTTCACATAATTATAACTTCTAAGTTATAGGGGACTTTTCATGTGATATTTTGGGACCTAAAGTCAATTTATGGTCTTTGAGAGTTAATCCCAAAAATCCGACTTCAATCAACAGATCTCTAAGGTCACTCTATGGTCATGTGACTCCCTATGGTCAACCTATGGTCTTATCTGAGTAAATAACCATATCATGAAGATGCATGCATTATTATAGACCAAATAATAAAAATAAATGCAATTACAATAAGAAATAAATGTCTTCTTCGTCTTTTTGATCTTCTAACTTCATGGAATGCACTTGATCGTATTGAATTTAAGTCCTGCAAGCTTCCATCATCATTTCCTTATGTGTGTGTAGAATAGTAAATCTATTCAAGCACTTAAAAACACACATAAGAAACTGGTGCTTTGTCAGCATCAAAACAAGGATCAGACTCAAAAAGTCAACATCTCATTTTGATAATGACAAATATCTTTGTATTTCACCTATGCCCTGAGTTTGTGTGTAGGAATATTCTACGCATGAAATGTAAAAGAATCATATCACTTGGTGGCGTATGGTGACTCTGAGGAAATGAAGACCAGATTGTTTACATTTGTATTTTATGTTTAAATTAATTCGGATCTGTAATAATGAAAGGGCTGTAATAATTAATGCACTGCATGCATGGTAGGATTATAAGCTTAATGACCTTAGATCGACCCTAGGTCCCTACACATCACTTGCAAAAATTTCCTCTATCTTACAAATCATACCATGTGTATCAGGGGTAAAATCTAGCAAGAATCTGGACCTAAAATAAAATTTGAAAGGGTCTCGGTCGATCGAACCCAACTGTGTATATTCAGCTCAGTCGACCAAGCCATTCAGGAGTCAACAGTTTGACTAAGGTTTAGTCGACCAAACATTTTTTAACATATCCTGTTGACCTTATGGATCATATCTCGTTTTGATAATGACAAATACATTGGTATTTAATGTTTACCAAGTTTGTGTGCAGGATCAATTAGCAAAATCATATGATGGTACATGATGATTGAAAGGAAAAATAAAGACCCAAAGTGTTTTAATTATTATAATTTATATTCAATTCATTGGGTCCATATTAATTATCTATCGGTCTGTAATAATTAATGCATGTCATGCATGGTAGGGACTATAAGTTCAAGACCATATTCGGTCGACCAGCATCAGATTTTTAGGGTTAGCTCAAAAAGTCCTTAGAAAGACCTTATAACCTTGCATAAGCACTTAGGACAATCCCCACTATCACATAAGTAATCAGAGGTAAACATAAGACTTAGGTCCTTAATTTGTAGAGGCTTCGGGCGACCGAACCTTGACATTGAAAATGCCTCCGTCGACCAAAAGCATTGAAAACGCTTAGATTGACCGAATCATTGGAAAGTCAACAGTGTTGACCAATCAGGCGACCGAACCGATTTGAACTAAATGTCCTCGGTCGACCAAACTCAAATCCTAACTTTTTCCAACATTCTCGGGCACCCAATCTCCACGATCATTTTGACCTTGGGTGACCAAACTAAGAAGTTCGGCTGACAAAACTTAGGTTCAGGCGACTGAATCTCAGACATTTTGAAAATCGCCTTGTTCAGCCACCCAAACCATTTTCAGGCACCCAAACCTCAAAATTTGCCTTTTCCTATTGTGAATGTTTGGGTAGGGGTGAGCATAATTTGAGGAAAACTAAATTAACCGAATTAACTGACCGAAATTGGTCGATTCAATTCAATTAAAAAAACCGATTCTCTCAGTTCAGTTATGCTTTCCAATATTTCGATGAATCGTATTTCGATTCGTTGAATAGAAAATATTAATTCGGTTAACCAATTTAATAATTAATTAAAATTTAAATATAAATTAGTAAATGAAAATTTGGTTATTCCTTCTCAGTCTCACTACTCTCAGAAGTCAGAAGGCCCTCACTACCTCTCTCTTGCTCACCCAAGCTTAGTCCTCCGCACCACCATCTTCACGAGATGCCATTGCCTACGCCCATCGCCATCGCCGTCTCCAGCCATTATCACCACTACACAAGCTCCCACTTATTCTCATTTTTTTTCTCCCATGCAAAGGCCATTTCACCAAAAACCACCCCTGGCTCCTCCTTACCGGCATTAAACTCACCTGAGCCCAATCATCTCCCTAACCACCTCTCCTCCGCATTAGTATCTCCACTTCTTAGTTATCCGATTCTCCTTCTTTGCGAATCGCCTCTTCCTGGCTTCGTAGCTTCGCTTGAGCCCCTCTTCCAGCATTCCCAATTCGTGATGCACCTGATCTCGAATCCCTCTTCGATCGGCTCTTCCCTCACGTGGGTGTGGTGACGGCTCTTCACTCAGTGACTCAGGTACCTTTGACTTCGAGACTTCAACCTTCCCCCCTTCCCTCGTTTCATTCTGGATACACCTTCCCACTTCCCTCATTTCACTGTTAAATTCGGTTATCCGAATTACCCAAAAAATAAATTTGGTCGGGTTCGGTTCGATAAGGCCCAATGGTTCGGTCGGTTAGGTTAACAGTATTCTTTAACTGAAATTTTAAGTTAATTCGGTTAATTAACCAAATTTGGTTGAACCAATCGTTTGCTCACCCCTATGGCTCAGTCGACCGAAATTCTCAGGTTAGCCTAATTTTATCGAGGGTTAATTGGGGTAAAACAGGGTTAATTTTATTAAACACATTTAAAACAAATTTAATAATTCCCCCAGTGTCCCCAACGGTCATAATTTGTGGGATGTCTATAAATATGAGCTCATTTGCAAGATTAAGACATGATTAGGGATTTAATTAGCAAATATTTTCTCTGAATTTTTTAAGAGCCCTTCTTCATACTCCAGGCCAAAATACTCCTCCTTTACTAATTCCTTTGCAAAATCTTGTTGAGTGAGATTATCTTGAGAGTAGCTACAATCCCTTACACAAGTTATACTCACCTTGTTTTGATTGAGTGTTGATTTTCTTATGAGAGTAAGCTATAAATTTTCCCCATTGATTTTTAATCCATAAATTCATTTTTGGGGAAAATTTTAAGTGCTTGTGAGTCTTTGCACTATTATTGCAAGACTCTTGAGCTTGTATTGTATTCTTGTAGAAAACATTTTTGCAAGCTTGGATTGCTAATATCCCCCGTGCTTATATTTTGAGAATATCATTTTGATATATTTAATCACATTATTCAAAAAATTTGAAACCCTATCTTTGGTTGATATATATTGGTATATTGTTTCAAAAATAGATTGACAATACACTCTTACACTTGATTGCTTAGTGACATTACATTGAGTGGTATTGCATATATTTTCACTAAGCTTATAGTTCTTATTTGATTTATGTGCATTGATTATACTGTACTGTATCGGTACAAATCTTCTTGTGTTTAGAACCATTAAAATTGTACGCAAATTTAAATTATCTATTGTATTTAAGACATGGCCTGAGGGGTTTTGATCTAACCCGTGAGGATCGGTTGTTAGGGTCTTCTCCGCCCCGTAAGGAGAGTGTGTAAAGGTTGAGGTCAGCCCTGATAATTTGACTTGGTTATAACCGGTGCCACTCCACCTGTTAAGTGAGCCGTAGTGGAATTCTCGGGCTTACGAGCTAGAGGCGGAGACATAGGCAGTATTGGCCAAACCCCAATAACATTTCTTGTGCCTGCTTTTAATTTCTGTAATTTAAATTTCCGCACTTAAATGTTAGTATTTTGAATGATTAGGTTTATAATTACATAGACAGATCCTAGGTTGCGTAATACTGCTGATTTGGATAAACATAGGAAGAGAAATTTTTAAATACCCAATTCACCCCCCCTCTTGGGTATACACCAATTCCAATATATCTTTCATAGTCGACTGAACTGGCACTTGTTTGACCCCCAACGGTTTAGCCGACCGAATGTTCAATTCATTTATGATTGAGTCAACGGAACCATATAAATAGTAGACCGAATTTCAAATATAGTGAACCGAACCTCGAACATTTTCAATATCGCCTTAATTCAGTCAACTATATTGTAGTTCAAAAGTGCCTCGATCAACCGAACTTATCAATATAGCCGACCAAACATAAAATACAATCGATTGAAAACAAATTTAATAATTCTCTCTATGTCCCAACGGTCAATTTTTTTATAGAGACTATATATATACCCTCATTTGCAAAGATTAAAGATTCAATTAGCACCTTGATTAATAAAATTTCTCTCTAAAATTATTTTAGCTACACATTCTTATATAAGCCTATATACCTCACCTTTTACTCATTCCATTGCAAAATCATATTGAGTGAGAATATTATGAGATATTCTACACTTCCTATACAAGTTTAAACTCTCATTGTTGTGATTGCTTGTTGATTTTATTGAGAGTTAAGCCCAAACGTTTTTCCCCATAGATTCATAAATTCATTTTGTGGGGAAACTTTTATTAACTTGTGAGTCTTTGCATTTTTATTGTAAGACTCTTGAACTTGTCTTGATTTTCTTTGAAGAAAATATTTTTTGCCAAGCTTGTATTCTAAATATCTCTTGTGCTTGATTTTCTGAAAATATTTTTGAAATATATGATTATACTTTTGAAATCTTTGAAACCCTATTTGTGGTTGATATATTTATATATGTTGTTTCAAAGATATTATCATAGCACACTCTCACACTTTGATTGCCACACTGACATTATCTTGAGAGTTATAATATTGTATTCACTGAGCTTATAGATCTTATCATTTTGAAGTGCATTGGTTTTACTGGTACAAATCTGCTTATTGGAGAAGCACGCATTTTTGTACACGAAAATTGTATTGCAAATTTTTTGTATTCCAGGCGTGGCCTGAAGGAGTGATAATCTAGCCCAGAAGGATTGTATGTAAAGGTTGAGGTCAATCTTGGTAATTTGATCTGGTTGTAATCGGTGCCGCTCCATCCATTAAGTGAACCGTAGTGGAATCCTTGGGCTCGCGAGTCGAGGCGAGGACGTAGGCACATTTGCTGAACATTGATAACATATCTGGTGTTATCTTTACTTTACTCGCTTTACTATACTGTGCATGCTTGGTTGATTTACTTGTGCAAATTTAATTCAGTTGTATTTATTAGTTTATTTTATACATGCTTTAGATTGACCTTAGGTTTGTGAAATACTGCTGCTAGCTATTTGACCTAGGAGAGGAAAACTTTAAAATCCAATTCACCCCCCTCTTGGGATTATAGTAAAGTAAACATTCTCTTCAATTTAATCAGAGCGAAATTGCGATTTGGGGTTCCGGGGCACCGCTCCAAAACCAGGGTAAGTAATATATTTTAGGGTTTAATTATTAATTTAGAGTATATGGGGCCTAAGAAACGCTAAATGAGAAATATTTTGGGGGTCGAGTTGATTAATTTGTGAAAAATGTAATTTCAGGGTTTTGAGCTTCGAACGCCGTAGGGAGTGGATTTAGGGTTTTTAGCAGGTTTCTCAATAAGCCAGGTAAGGAGATAGATTAAGTCAGATATTTTAAATAAATTAATCATTGAATATACAGTATTTGATTTAGAAAGGTATATATAAATTAGTATAGTTTTTGGGAATACTGATGTTGAACTGAGGAAACTTTGAAAACTGATTTAATATTCTTTTGTCAACAAAATAAGTTTTCCCAGGCCAGATAATTTATTATAGAGTAGTACTCACTTGTCTGTGGCATGAGTATAAATTTTACTATAAATAATGATATGTCCGAATATTTTATGAATTCACAGTACAAGCATGATTTGACGATAGTTTTTGACAAAACTATAAACAGTACAGAAATTATATTTTCAATATATTATGATAATTTAGCCAGCGCTGATGTCGTGATAATTCAGTCGGTGCGGATGCCATGATATTTTAGCCGGCCCAGATGTCGTGACTAGATATATTTATAATAGATATTTAGAAATATTATTATTATGATAGATTTTACACAAAATCATGAAACAATATTATTACAATTATTAATGAAATATACTATACTATAGTAGAACCCTGATGGACTAAGTATGTTATGAGCATGGTGCTATAGCTAGCTAGCCAAATCAGATAGTGTAACCCTTGTGTGTCGACTCGAGAAGTGTTTTGGAGAGTAGGATGGGCGGACCAGGTTGGTGTTAGCCGACAATGCAACTACTGTAACGACCTGAAGAATATTGGTATTTAAATAATAAAGAGGGAGGGAAATGGAAATGGAAACAGAAATAGAAGGAGGTAGCAGGCTCGTCGACGAACGCATTGCACTTTGAATATAATAACTCGAAAGATTTTTACACAGGGCCTCATCGACGAACACAGGGAATTTGTCAACGGGCGCATACGTAGGCCTCGTCGACGAGAAAATACCAAGAGGGGTTTTTGGGCCAGTCTGAAATTCATCAATGAGGGAGGAAGTTTGTCGACAAAATTCCTTAAGGACTCGTCAATGAGATGACGTGTCTTGTTGACGAATCTAGGACTATAAATAGTGAAAACCCAAATTAAATTGCAAAATTTGGCGCAGTAATCACTCCCTCACTCTCTCTCTCTCTCTAAAACGCACCCCTCTCTTTCTCTCTTCGATCCCGGCCTCGTTTCACACCGGATCGACTATCTGAAGCCACCACGACGCTCCTGACGAAGTTTTTTGCAAGTCTGCTAGAGTAGATTGTCGGTGGAAGACTTTTGAAATTCATCTCAAATTTAGGGTAAGGTGTTTTGTTCAGCATATGCTTCCCCTGCAGTTATAAGAAATGTTGTAGGCAAGAAAATACTAATGTTTTGTTCTGAGGGATGTTGTTTTCAGGGTGTTAAGTGGAGAACTCTGCGGGTGTAGGGCTAGCGTTCAGTGAAAGGCTTTTCAAATTTAAGGTAGGGGAAATATACTATGCTAGTAGATTCATTTATGTTATCAAAAATTTTGTACATTTATATATATGCATGTATACCAGTTATATTACAGAATATGAATTTTTAAAGTATGTGTGGTCGGAGTAGATATTATCTGATATGAAGTTTTGTACAGTTTTCAGTATAGTAAACTATACAGATATAGTTAGATATTTTACAGATTTTATATAGACAAAATATGTATACATATATAGTTTTACTCAGATGATTACACAGATAGATATTTAACAGTATACAGATAAAACGATATATATGGTGTATATAGAAAGCTATGTTTTCCTAAATGCCATAACACCCGGAGAGTACAAACAGATTATACAGATAGAAAGTACAGACAGATTATACAGATAGAAAGTATAGACAGATTATATAGATAGAAAGTATAGACAGAGTATACAGTTATAGCATCAAGATGCTACAGATAATACATAATTTACAGTACAGATTTATGGTGTTATGGTTATTTTGGAAACATAATGAAAACAATATAAAGAATATAGTATATATATATATATACATATATATATATATATGATATCAGATCCCCGTGAAAAGATTACAGACAAATATAGTACAGATTCAGAATACAGAGCACGGTACCGTTGCTATATACAGATAGAGTGCAACCACATATCTCAGATAGTGTGTGGGTACCATCAACCGTGCTCGGAGAGTATGCAGCTCCTCAGTTCGTTGGGTTGAGGGAGCCGGTTTAACGAGGTAGCAGCCAACCCCGAGCTTAGGAGTGGATGTAGTTTGGCCGGGCTGAAGTAGTGTAGAGTATAGTGACTTACCTAGAGGACCGACCAGGTTAAGTCCTGCCTACAGGCTGCACAACCCTATCATGAGGGGTCAAATCATGACATATAGAGTTCTATGGATAAAGCACAGTTATGTATATGTATACAGTTTTATAGCTTTTGTTGTATATAGTATAATATTAGCAATATGAATGATAGAAAGTTCAAATGATACATATATTTTAAGCTACTGTACATGTGATATATGAGTTTTATAGTTTTACCAGATCATGCAGTTTTAAATACTATTATTATAACTTTACGACTCGGTCGCCACACACTAGTAATAGCATATTTCCACTTATTGAGCGTCGTCTCACCCCATTACTTTATTATTTTTCAAGTGAGCCAGCTAGGCGAGCAGATCAGGCTCGTGGATAGGGAGTTTTTTTTATTACCCTGGTTGTAGGGTGAGTTTTTGACAGAGTTTTATACTCTTAGGGTAGATGATACTGGAGGGAATTATTTTGTATGGCTATGGTCTGTATATACTAGATTCTAGTATTGTATAGTATATATGGTTATATGATTTATGTTTCTGTTGCATAGGTATGAATACTGTATACAGGATTACCCCGGTGCCTGCTAAGGCCCAAGTTTCATAGTAGAGGGTATCAGAACAGTTAATATATATATATAATAGGGAAAAAAATGATGATGATGATGATGTAAATTTTGAGGTCGTTACAACTACAATATATTAAAAGTGTTGGGTCGAAGGCCGATTAGCCCTGAAGTATTGTGGAGAGTAGGCTACCCACTGTGCATTGACCCGAGAAGTGTTGCGGAGAGTAGGATGGGTGGACGGTTCGGTGGTAACCGTGCATAGTTATGTCATGTTTGACTTACCCTAGTAGGCCAGCTAGAGTTATGTCCAGCCCATGGGCCGCCCAACCCGAATCATGCGGGGTCCTTTTTGGGGGTCTGCCTTCTTATGAAGAACTTCAAAATGAATTATTCAAGGTTCATAAGATCTTAGTTAATGTGACTAAATGATACACATCATTAAAAAAAAAAAAAAGAATGAAGGTGTTATAAAAGAGATGAAATCTTTAAAACTTGCTGAAAGTGAAAAAGATTTAAAATTCCATAGACTAGAAAGCAAGAATGAGAAGGTAATAAAAGAACTAGAAGATCATAGGTCCAAAACTTCCATGGATAATAAAAAAGACTTTATATTTTTGAACTAGAAAATGAAATTACCAAGATGTCTCAAAACCAAGAAAAGCTACAAGAAAAGTGAAAAAAATATACAAAATTTAGAAATTAGTGATCTCAAGAACAAAAATGAGGATCAAGCCAAAATAATTTACAATTTCACAAGAGGAAAATAAAACTTTGATAGAATGATAGGTGCACAAAGAATGTCTTTGAATAAAGAAGGTATAGGGTTCAATGAAATTGAAAATACAAAGAAAAAGTACCTCTATATGAGGTACTTTATGAAAGCATCCAAAAACTATGCTAGCACCTCTTCTAATGCCTATACTCACACTATATGCTACCTATGTAAAAAGAAGGGACATATAAAGTTTGAATGTCCATTAAAGAGGAAAGATGTGAAAGTTAAACAAGTTTGTAAAGTAAAAGAAACATCTCTTGTTAAACCATTCGGACCTAAGAAAGAACGGGTACCAAGATGAAAGACTTCTTCATAAACAAATGACTTCATGGATCAAGTCATTCCCCTTTAAAAAATTAAGAAAGTCACTTAACCCATTTTTCAAACAAGTGGACTAGTTAAAATAGAAAATCTTAAAGATGAGCTTGAGAGCTTATTGACAATTATAACAAATACAAAAAAAAAAAAATGACATTGTTAGCTAAAATCATAGGATGATTTGTACAAGGCTTAACTTTCTAAGGTTTGAAAAGAAATATGAAATGAAATCAAAATAAAGAAAATCTGAAGCAAAATTGAGCTTATTGCATGAGAACTTTGATTAAGAAAGGATATTTGAGCAAAATGAGAAGCAGAATGAAAAATATTTAAGAAACATGAGAAACAATTTGCACAATGCACTATGCAATAATATGCTCCATGCTTTTATATGCTTATATGCTACTCCTATGCCGACATATATGATATCTATATTTTTCCAAAGAAATGATATTTACTTCACTCATATTGAGAATTTATGGCTCACTATACATTACAAATTTGAGCATGAATAAGAAGCATGAATCTTAGTATGATAAGATATTAGTATTGGTATCTATGAAAAGTATTAGTATGTATGAGTATAATAGTTGATACTTAAGCATGACAGCATATTTGTATCCATGAGCATGTGATGATATTGATATGATATTGATATATGAGTATGAGATTAATTATTGATCATATCAGTTTACATGCTAAATGATGAATCACTTTATATATGTCTTGCATGATTGACTAATGGATAAACATAAGCATGTTATGACATAGATGATATTGAAATAATATTGGTACTATTCTTGATATTGGTATCCATGAGCACTTAAGATGAAAATAATTATTTTTTTGGAGTATGGCATGATAAATTTAAAAACACACTTGGTATCTTCATGAATACATAGTTTTCAATTGGTATTACAAATGAAAATCCGAATTTATTGAATATGAGATACATTTCATTCAGGGGGAGTTAGACTTGTTAAATAATGTTATTATGATGGAAATCATTGAAAATTATGATGTACAATCTATTGTATTTTCTCATGCTACTTTGGATCTTGTTGTCTATCTTTTCATGCATAATGAAAACAAACTGTTTATGGTTGCTCAATGCCTTAGCATTTATGCGTTTTTTCTTGATATCTTACTTTTTTTGATTGATGACAAAAAGGGGAGAAATTTTGGACAAAAATTAAGCATGATACTGCATACTTAAGATGATATATTGGTATCGTGATTTTGAATGATATGATTATTGATACATGAGCATGATATTAAAATTAATGTTGAAATTACAAATATTGTTAAGATGATGCTTATTGAATGGGGGAGCCTTTTTAAGGCTTATTCAATTTTTTGCTCCTTATTTATCATCATCAAAAAGGGGGAAATTGTTGGCCTTATAAGGCTTAAAATTTTGTTTTGATGAAAACAAATAAGATGAACTTAACATATTTGGTTAAGTGATGATATTTCAGGATTCAAGTATGTGATCACATGGTCAAATACTCAAAAGGTTCATTCAAAACTTATGTTCCAAAGAAAGATGATCAGATGAAGCTTGAAGAGTCAAGGCATGGATTCAAAGATGTCCTAACAAAGCTTGAAGATCATGAGGGCATGTATGTTAAAGATGACTTGCTAAAAGCTTAAGGAATATTAAATCTTGAAGACAAGATGGAACCAAAGAAAGACAAAGCAAGAGAGCCTAAAGAAAAGCATGAAGATTTAAATGTTTAGAATGTCAAAACGTCGTAAGAAGTCTTTATGTAAGTACTTCACATTTAAATATCTTATGAAAATATATTGAAAGCTCTTCTAGGGTTAATTATAAACTTAGATACTTTATTTCAAAACCCGGAAAATGTTTTATAAGAAGTCAAAGCAAGAGAGCAAAAAGGATTTTTGAAACCAAAAATGAAAATTCTTGAGTTAGTCTGCCCAGATGACTGAGGTGTACCCTCAAAAGTCTGAAGAATTTCTTCAGAAGACTGAAGAATTAGTTCAGTCAACTGAAGATTTATTTGTTGAAACATAGAACAGGCAGAATAACATCAGAAGACTAAACCCTCAGTTCAATCGTCTGAGCTGAGACTTTATAAGACTGAACCTGAAGTTCAATAGTCTGACCCTGTTAGCTTTGGTGTATTCCCAAAAGAGGGGTGAATTGGAATTTTAAAATTTTTCTCCTAGGTTAAACGAGATAGTCGTATAACACAACCTAGGGTCTTTCTAATCATTCACCAATTGCGCAGATAATGATGTGCGGAAATTAAATCATGCGTAACATTCACAATATAACATACACGTGCGGTAAATATAAAGTGTGGAAATATAAATTGACACACGATATGTTTTCGGAGTTCATCTAATAGTGCCTACGTCCCTTCTCTAGCTCGCAAGCCCTAGGATTCCACTAAACCTCACTTAACGGGTGGAGTGGTACCAGTTACAACCAGAACAATTATCGGGGCTAACCTCAACCTACACCTTACCAGGATGGTGTACCTAACTTTCCTAACCGAGTCTAAGCCAATCCAAGACTATTCAATAGGGCTTGTCTCCTTTTTCAGACCCACACCTAAAATACAATCAATATAAAACTTTCATACAAATAAACGCTTCTTACACGAGCAGATAAGTACCACTACGCATAGTTTAATCAATGCACACCAATAATGTATGAACTATAAGCTCGGTGCTCTACGTGTGCAATCAGCACTCAAGGTTATGTCTATAGTCTATCAAGCACAAGAGTGTATATCAAAGTAAGATTTGAAACACAATATTTGAATATCACAATATCTGATCAAGGTTTCAAATATGCTAGCCAGATGATTCAAACAACCTTAACAAGATGTTCTCAATGTAGTAAGCACAATGGATGTTTGAATGCAAGCTTTGAAAATGATTTTCACACACAAAAATATAGGCCAAGGTAACTTGCAATGATAATGCAAGAACCACGAGCCACTAAATCTTTCCACACAAAATTTATCAAATAAAATTGATGGGAGAACTTAAAGCTTTACTCTCAACAAAAATCAAACAATTAACATAGAAAATGAGAGTATAAGCAAATGAGGATTAAGCACAAGCACTCTAAATATACTCACAACACTTGAAATATCAAGGCAAATGAAGTTCTAAAGTGTTTGGGAGTAGTATAGGCTAAAAAGGGATTTTTGATTTTGAGAGAATTTTGGCCCTAATCAATTTGCTAATCCTTGCTAATTATTACAAATGAACATATATATATATATATATATATATAGAATTTTTGACCGTTGGGGACTCAATGGGGATAATTAGAAAAGTTTAAAATAAGTTTAGAAAAATTAACCCAGTTTACCCCTTTTAATTTTAGTAAAAATTAATTTTAACTCGAGAGATTCAGGTGCCTAAACTAGGGTTCGGTCGCCCGAATAGACTCAGCATAAAAAGGAATTTTAATAGATTCGGTTGCCCGAGTCTACATTTGGTTGGCTGAGCAAAAGTCAGAAACATTATGTCTGCGGTTCGAGTGCTCGAAGCTAAGTTCGGTTAACCAAGCTGACAAGTTCGGTCACCTAGGGCCTATTTTGAATTCAAATATTCAGTGGCCTGAGTTGGTGAAAAGTTCCCTTTAAAGGGTTCGGTTGCTCGTGGACAGTAGGTTCACCTCTGGTTCGGTCGCCCAAAGCCAGGTCAAACTATTGACTTCCCAACGGTTCGGGCGCCCAAGGTGTTTTGAACACCTGGGGTTCGGTCGCCCGACCTCTCACAAATATTGCTTATTCTATTCAATTTCATTTCAAGTTGATCCCCTAATTGAGCAAGTTATTATGGGGACTTTTTGTGCATATCCGTAGGGACCTAAGGTCTTTCTATCCTACCGTAAAAATCCGGCGTATCCCTAAGGTCTCTATAAGGTCTTGAGCTTATAGTTCTACATGTATGATATGTAGATTATTACAAACCTTGGATGATTATTATTACAGACCCAATGATAAAAAATACAACAATAAATATGTTGGGTCTTCACTTCTCTTCAGGTTGCCACATGCCATTATATGAACTTGCCAATGAGAACTTACACACAAACTTGGAAACGATTAAATACAAAGACTATTTGTCATTATCAAAACCGAGAATGACCTATAAGGTCAACAAACCCCGTGTCTAGACTATAGTTTTCAATGCTTTAAAGAACATCAAAAGACTGAACCCGATAGTTCAGTCATATGAACACTGTTAACGATTAGAAATTTTAAATGTTTTAAATTTCAAATAAAGGTTTCTTGAGCCATAATTAATGAAAACTTGGAAGATACTCCAAGTAAACTTGGGCAACACGAAATCACTTTTAGAGGCCTATAAATAAATGGTTTTACAAATCAAATTATACACCAAGAACAAAAGAATTGAAAATTTTGTTTGTAAGCTGAAAGCCATCTTGTTATCTTGCTACTCTCTTTTGCTCAACACTTTGCAAAATATGAATTGCTGAATTTCTGAAGTGATGATCCATCCTACTTCTAAGTTTTGAGTTGCTAATTCTCATCTAGAAGGAACTCGATGATAAATTATCTTAAACTTCATTGTATTTCATATTGATATTTAATATTGAAGTACATTGTGATTGAATTTGTACTAATCTGCTCTTTACGAGAGAATTATTGTACGCAACTATTGTTTCTTGTTTCTTGACGATTCCAGGTTGTTGGATTGTTGACCAAGCGTGTGGTATCGCTTGGAGAGGTCATGCTCTAACCTATTGAAGGAGTGACCGAGTGTGGGGTATCACTAGAAGAGGCGTTGCTCTAGCCTACTTAAGAACTGTTTGAGCGTGGGGTATCGCTTGTAAAAGCTTTGTTCCACCCAGAAAGGGATGGTATAATGGAATCCTTTAGTGGTATTGGCCAAAGACAAGGACGTAGGCTGGGGATAAGTCGAACCTCGTAAAAAACGCGATGTTACTCTCTTTCCTTACTCTCTTTAATTTCCAGTACATATCAACTGCATAGATGATTTAAATTTTCTAATCATAAAAACTACATTGATTGGATTTTAAATAAACTAAATGTAGACACCCCATTTTTTCCCAGGCCCAATATAACAAAATTTTTATTATTATTGATATTACCATTATTTTTATTATTTTATTGTTATTACTATTATCACTATTTATTACTTTATTATTATTATTATTATTATTATTATTATTATTATTATTATCTTTAACTGTAAATATAATTATTATTATTATTACTATTTTACTATGATTATTTTCATTATTATTCTTATTATTACCACCATTATTATTATTATTATTATTATTGTTAGTATTATTTTTAGTATTCTCATTATCATTACTGTTATTATTATTATTTTATTATTGTTACTTTATTATTACTATTTTCATTATTTTTATCATTCTTATTATTACCTTACTATGATTATTTTTGTTGTTTCCATCTTTATTATATTATTATTATTACATTATTATTATTATTATTATTATTATTATTATTATTATTATTAATATATTATTATTATTACCATATTAGTATTATTATGATACCCATATATTTTATTACCATAAAGGTATAAAGAAGAAAAATAAAGAAAAAGAAAAAGAAAAAAAGGATTTTTAGGGTTGGAATTTTTATAAATAAGGGGCGCAGCACAGCCAAAAGCAGGAGAGAAGGAAAAAACCTTAAGCAATTTCTCTCATATCGCTGGCCTTCTTTCTCACTCACTCACCCATGCCCAGCAGCCATAGCCGCAGCCTACTGATCTCTCTCTCGGACCATCTCTCCATCTCCCATCACCATAGCCGCAACACCATCTCTCTCACACTCCCCTACACACTGCTCTCATCTAGCCACCACGGCTAGCCCCAACCTCCATCTTCCCCTGCCTCCATCTTCAACCTCACAGCCATAGCAACCACGGCGGAGGTCCCTCACCAGAAGCTCCTCAACAGCAAGCCGCCGAAGCAACCCTCATCCTTCCTGCAGCAGCAGCAGCTCCGGCACCATCCCCCTCAGCCTTCTCCCTCGGTCTCTCCATCACCAGCTCCACCAACAACTCACCCAATTGCCATCGTCATACCAGCCCCGACTTTTCTCTCTACTCTCTTTCATCTCTTCCTATTTTAATCTATTTTATTTTACTTTTGTTCTCTCTTTTGGAATATTGTCAGAAGTTAATTTTTTTTTTCTTTCTTTTTTGCAGCTCTCACGAACATCTCAGGACAACCGCTGGAGGTAAGGAAAACTCAAATACACCCTCTCATTCACGATGGCCGCTAAAGGAGATAGCCCCCAACACCCATAGACAGCAACATTAACAGCACACACACTAACTCATGCACACAGCAACACACAAACACACAGTAAAACACATACTACAAAATACACACAGCACACACAGCAAAACACACACTGCAAGCACACACAGCACACACTGCAAAACACACACAACACACACAGCAAAACACTCACTGCACACACACAGCACACACAGCAAAACACGCACTGCACACACACTAACTCACGCACACAGCAGCACACAAACACACACAGCACACATACATAGCAAAACACACTGCACACACACACTGCACGTATGTACACATACACACACATTTTGTTGTAAAGTTTAAATTTTGTTTGGTTATTATTTTAGGATTTTTAATAATTAATATCCATATTTATAAATACTAATTTGTTTGCTTTCATTATTGTAGGATTTGTATTTTTATTACGGAGGTAAGATTTCCGTTGTTTAATATTTAGATGTAATAATTTTTTTTTTATCTTATTTTTAATGCACAATATTCAAGTTCTGTATATCTATGTAGGGTTCCAGTTTATCATTGTGTTAGGGTCCCCATTATCAATATGATATTATATTACTATAGTATTTGTTTGTGTTTTAGTATTTTAGTACATATATGACATTATTATGGTATTCTTAGTATTACGTATTACGTTATATATTTGGTATACTCACATGATAGTAGTTATTATGGTGTTGTTCTTTTTTTTCATGTATATATTTCTATTGATATTTTAGTATAGATAACTCATTATAGTATTTTAGGTATATATATGGTATTATTACTACGTTTATATTTAGTATCACTTATTAGGGCATTTTTAGAATTTTAACATATAGGGAACTATTTAATATGGTATCTTTAGGACGTCTAATATTACCTATTAGGGTATTTTTAGCCTTTTAATATATAAGGTATTACTTTTTATAATATCCTTAGTATATTAGTATATATAGTATTATGGTATCTTGTTACTTAGTTTGACATTCATAACTTTTTAGTAGGTATGTGTTGCTTATTACCCTATTACCATATATTAAAACCTCCCATATTTGTATTTTCCTATAAAAATAAAAAAAATCCTATAAGGTTTCCAAAATTTGGGAGTGTACTTTCCTAAGTATTTCCTTGATTTTTATCCCTATGATTTTAATGCTAGGGTATTAGCCTTCGGGCTTCACATACCTTTAGTTCTGAGGGAATATATATATAGTACATATATTTTTTTTTATTATTTATTTTATTTATTTATTTATTTATACCACATGTATATTTGTAAATCCACTAATAGAGGGGTAAATTGAAAGACTTATTAGATTAACTTATGGATAATTATGAATTAATTAGGTACCGTTCGTAAGAACGGGTGTATAGGGGGTGCTCGTACCTTCCCCTCGCGTAACCGAACTCCCGACCCCAGCTCTGGTAACGTAGACCCACTCTACCCTTAACAGGGTAGTAATCATGTGTTCTAACCACTCTAAAAGGTTAGTGGCGACTCCGATATTCTTGTTTTTCCTAAAAATATTAAAATTGATTTTTATTTCACCACCCAGAGCACACGCGCTCCGGGACGTTGCGACACTAAAGATTAATTTGTTTTTGGGACTTGTGAAAATCGAAAGGAAGTACGTTGGTTGATCAATATTAATTACGGAAACCATAAAGGAGTACGTTGATTAGTTAACACCCAAAACCTATTAACTGAAGGTTTATTTGAAATCTGAATTTTGGGAAGAGTGTGGATGTTATATTGCTTATCATCTTGAAAGACCAATTTCATTCTCTATAGGGCTTGAATCAAATTCATATATACAGAGCTACAAAAGTTGAAACTTGTATAAGAGTTGGATTTCATGTCTTGATTGAATATTTTGTGATTGATTACTTTGAGTTATTAAAGTGTTGAATCTTGAAAGCATTGCTGGAATCAATCTAATTTGTGTACTCTGTTTTGATCATTTTTGTTGAATTTAATTGTTGGAAGAGTATTTGAAAATCAACAAAGTATTCAAGTAACCATACTTACACTTATTTATAAAGGTTTATAAACCAATTTTGTTTGTGTTGTGTTGAAGTATTGGTTTGTAGATTGATTGTCCAAATAAGGTTTTATTGTGTGATTGCTAGATTAACAAGAGGTTAAGAATTCATAAAAGGAATTATAAGAAATTTTAGTAATTCAATTCACCCCCCCTCTTCGGACAACTCCTTAACTTTCAATTGGTATCAGAGCAGGGTTGTAGAAAATCTTAATCAGTAGCTACATAAAGATCTAGATGGCACACATAGGAGTAGCTCCCTTTGGAGAGGGTCAATTCTCAACTAGGCCTCCCATCTTTTTTGGTTTAAATTACACAGTTTGGAAACAATGTATGAAAATCTATCTTCAAACAATGGATTGGAAGGCTTGGAAGGTTGTCACACATGGTGACTTAATTCCTACAAAGACCATAGATAGCAAAGAAATGACTAAATAAGAAAAGGACCTAAGCGACATTGATTACAAGATGATGCAAGTAAACTCTAGTGCCATGAATGCATTATAGATAATGAGTTTAATGGGATCATGACATGTAAGTCAGCCAAAGAAATTTGGGATAAACTTGAGGTAACCTATGAAGGTACCATGTCAGAGAGAATGAATCAAGTGACCATGAGGTCGCTTGCTATATGGCATGGGACGATGAGGGAAGCTCCTCATCCAAATCTTTTAATTGTTTATGTAGTGATTCATCTAATGATTCCAGTGATGAAGTGTGTCATCTTATGAAGAACTTCAAAATGAATTATTTAAGGTTCAAAAGATCTTAGTTAATGTTACAAACAAAAATGGCATTGAAGGCCAAAATCATAAGATGATTTGTTCAAGGCTTAACTTTCTAAGGTTTGGAAAGCAATATGAAATGAAATCAAAAGAAAGAAAATCTGAAGCAAAATTAAGCTTATTGCATAAGAACTTTGATTAAGAAAAGATATTTGAGCAAAATTAGAGGTAGAATGAAAAATATTTAAGAAACATAAGAAACAATTTGCAAAATGCACCATGCAATAATATGCTCCATGCTTATATATGCTGATATGCTACATGCTTCTATGTTGACATATATGATATCTATATTTTTCCAAAGAAATGATATTGACTTTACTCACATTGAGAATTTATGGCTCACTGTACATTGCAAATTTGAGCATGAAATTATTGAGCATGAATAAGAAGCATGAATCTTGGTATGATAAGATATTAGCATTGGTATCTATGAAAAATATTAGTATCTATGAGTATAATAGTTGATACTTGAGCATGACAGCATATTTGTATCCATGAGCATGTGATGATATTGATATATGAGTATCAAATTAATTCTTGATCATATCAGTTTACATGCTAAATGATGAACCATTTTATATATCCCTTGCATGATTGACTAATGGATAAACATAAGCATGTTATGACATATATGATATTGAAATAATATTGGTACTATTCTTGATATTGGTATCCATTAGCACTTAAGATGAAAATAAATATTTTTATTTTTTTTTTAGAGTATGACATGAGAAATTTAAAAACACAACTAGTATCTTCATGAATACATAGTTTTCAATTGGTATTACAAATGAAAATTTGAATTTATTGAATATGAGATACATTTCATTCAAGGGGAGTTAGACTTGTTAAATAATGTTATTATGATGGAAATCATTGAAAATTATGATGTACAATCTATTGTATTTTCTTATGCTACTTTGGATCTTGTTGTCTATCTTTTCATGCATGATGAATGCAAACTTTTTATGGTTGCTCAATGCCTTTATGCGTTTTTTATTTATTTATATATATCTTACTCTTTTTGATTGATGTCAAAAGGGAGAGAAATTTTGGGCAAAAATTAAGCATGATACTGCATACTTAAGATGATATATTGGTATCGTGATCTTGAATGATATGATTATTGATATATGAGCATGATATTAAAATTATTGTTGAAATTACAAATATTGTTAAGATGATGCTTATTGAATGGGGGAGCCTTTTTAAGGCTTACTCAATTTTTTTTCCCTTATTTATCATCATCAAAAAGAGGGAGATTGTTGGCCTTACAAGACTTAAAATCTTGTTTTCATGAAAACAAATAAGATGAACTTAACAAATTTGGTTAAGTGATGATATTTCAGGATTCAAGTATGTGAACACAAGGTCAAATATTC
Organism: Malania oleifera; assembly: GCF_029873635.1. Lineage (NCBI taxonomy): Eukaryota > Viridiplantae > Streptophyta > Magnoliopsida > Santalales > Ximeniaceae > Malania > Malania oleifera. Next base: position 33,009,725 of record NC_080422.1, read on the forward strand.
ACAAGGATCATTCAAAACTTATGTTCTAAAGAAAGATGATCAAATGAAGCTTAAAGAGTCAATGTAGTGATCCTAAAAAAAAAAAAAATTGATTAAAAGATTTGAAATTGAAATTAAATTAAAATAAAAATAAAAATAATTTTTTAAAAAAAATTAATTAATTAATTAAAAAATATATTATAATAATAATAATATAATATTATAATGATATAACTATATATATATATATATATATAACTATATATATGATACATATCCTGAAGGATCTTAGGATCCTTCAGGCGGAAGTAAATCGGCCTCCACCCCTCGTTCGTCTCCTAGTCCCCTCTCTCTCACTCTCCTCAATTTCGTCTCCGATATTCAACTAATCTGAAATCTGAAAATATCATTGGGCTTTACTCGTCGCCGCCGACACTTCTACTGGAGGGGATCTGTCATGGGAATGGCGTAGGCATATCTCTTGGGATAAGGTCAATTCTCAAACTTACCTTAATGTTTCTTAAACTATAAGCCTAATTAATGAACAGAAATTGTGAGGACATTCGTGGGGAGATTCTCTACATTCTAGCCTGAGCGAGTTTTCCAATTGGAGCTTCGGGGTACCAATCCTAAATCATGGGTAAGTTTAATAATTTAGGCTTTATTAGACTATTTAGGGAATTCAAAGCCGAGGGAAATTTTAGGAAAAGTTATTCTAAGAATTGTGATAAGTAATTAATGTAGTGAAATTTGAATTTTAGGATTTCAGGGATTTTGAACGTCGTGGGGTGTAGGCTGGGGTGTTAGTGGGCTTTTCGAGAACCAGGTAAGGGGATTAAGTTAAGTCAGTAATTTTATGAAATTTGGATCAATTTAATTGTTATGTTTATATAACTATATTTATTTATTTATTAATACGGGAATTTAAAGGTTATTTTGAAAACCAACCGTTCAAAATGAATTTTACAAACCTAGGATATATGGTATGGTATTTTTGAATAAAATGAACAGTGGAAAGTTTGTTTGTTTATATGGATATGTTAAAATGTGAAAAATCGTGTAGTAGATGATTTAATTTGTATGAGTTATTGTATATCTGGATTTGGGATTTTGAAATGCTAAATTATTTGTGAAATATTGAATTGTTTGAGAAATATTAGAAATGTTGTAAAAAATACTAAAATTGCTTGTGAAAAATGCAGGACTTTGATTTGATGGCCGAGGGCATGAGTTTTGTTTAAACGGCTTTGAGCCAGCTTGTATTTTGTGGCCAAGGGCTAGGTTTTGGAATAACATGGAATATATGTGAAGTAATGTTTTAAATGGTATTTCTATTAACTAAATTGCATGATATCCTTTAAGAACCCTAGGGACCAGTGTATTGTGGGCAGGTACCGTTGCTAGAGATTTGTTGTGTGGCCGTGTACGTCCACACCTGTGCTGAGAGGTGTAGGGTGGCCTTGTCCGATTTGCCTACGTGAGGTGAATGCACCCCCCTGGGTAAGGGTAATCGGACCAGCAATTGGAGCTGCGTGTACCCGCAGAGTATGTTAGCGGAAAGTATAGATGACTACTATTTAGGTGGATCCCCCAAGACATTAGTCCAGCCTTCGGGCCGCACAACCCATACAATGTGGAAGTAAATGGCGTGTTTGTCACAGGAAGTGTCTTATATGCATATTTCTTAATTTATGTGAATACAGTTAATTAATAAGATAACTTTGAGGGCTTACTGAGAAAGGTGAGTGCCTTGGTAGCAGTAATGGTACTGGAGCAGAGGGAAACTACTTGTATGGGCGGGTAATCTTCCCTATCCTTGGCTAATTGTGTGTGTGAGTGTAAAATAAGAATGGTTTCATAAATGTGTTTATCTGCTTAGTGAGCTGGTTATTTTCTATACACTAAATGCATGTTGGCCACACACTGACATTAACTTAGTTTTTCCCTTACTGAGCTGTGTCTCACCCCTACTTTACAAACTATCTTTTCAGGAAATCCTAGATATCTGGTCTAGCGGACTAGAGGAGTCAGGCTAGAGGTGTAAATTCATGTGGATAGTGTGTAGATAGAGATTTTATTTTTATTTAGTTTTATGGGATGTAGTTATGTGGAAATGGATATATTTATGTATAAAGATAGTTAGAACTCTGGTAATGTAATTTGAGGACTTTTTAATTTATTTCCGCTGCATATGTGTGTTTTATATATGATGAACAAGGTATTAGGAACACAGATATCACTAAAGTAGCACTTTGGGCCCACGTGACGGGTCGAGGTTGTTACAGGTGGTATTAGAGCCTAGGTTTGTTAGGTTCTGAACACTTTGAGGATTGATAATTACCAGAGTATAGGTTGAGATAAGATAGGGATAGGAGGGGGTAGGTTAAGATGGGTTTTAGTCTGGAAGCTTGGAGGCAGAAATCTATTGACGGACTTCTATAATTTTCCGAATCAGTCGCGAGTTTTAGAAAACCATGGTAAATCCATCGATAGTTTCGTTTCTGGGTTGAGGGACTAGGACTCAGAAAATTTAGGTTGGAATGTTAGGATGAGTGGGTATGTGTGTGAAGTTAATGTTAGGATAGAGATTTTTACCTCAATGGTTTTGGTGATAGAATTGGAATATGAATTATTAAATTAGAACTCGTATATTATATCAATTCCATTATTCCATATTTACATTAATTATGTTAAAGGTGAATTTCTAAGTCGGGTTATATCCTATTTACATACTATTAGATAGTTCCATTGTATTATTTGATTTAGGTGCAACCTACTCGTTTGTGTCTCGGGGATTTGTTAAACTATGTGGGTTAGGGGTTCAACCATTAGAGACAGAGTTAGTAGTGGGAACACCGACAGGTTCAGTGCTCGTATGTAGCAAGGTGATCAGGGATTATCCAATTGAGATTCAAGGGAGAGTATTGCCTACTAGTTTGATATTCCTTGATATGCATGGTTTTGACATTATTCTGGGCATGGACTGGCTAGCATCCAGCTATGCGAGCATTGACTGTCACAGGAAGGAGGTGGTATTCAGACCTCCTGGGGAGTAGGAGTTTGTATTTGTTGGGTTGTGTGTGCATTCGGCACCATGGATCCTTTCGGATATCCAGAAAAAAAGGTTAATTTTGAGGGAATGTCAGGATTACCTTGCAATGGTGAAGGAAGCGCCGAAGGAGGAACTCAAGTTGGAAGATATCCCAGTGATAAGGGAGTTCTCTGATGTTTTTCCAGAGGATTTACCGAGGTTGCCTCCTGATCGGGAGGTGGAATTTGCAATTGATTTGATCCCAAGGACAACACCAATCTCCAAAGCCCCATACAGAATGGCTCCAACTAAATTAAACTGGAAGAATTCCAAGTTGCCAAAAAGCTCCTTTTAGATCGAAAATATCATGGCTTTAGCAAGATGGATGAATTGTGTTTTGGCCTTTGGAATAGGGAACTTATCATCCCTAATGAACACATTTAATGGCTTGTAATCAATAACCAATATTTTCTTTCCTCTGATCTTTTATGATCTTTTTTCAACGTAAAATGCTTGGCATGCCCAAGAGGAACTGATTGGTTCAATTAAACCTTGCTTTAACAATGAATGACATTCTTCCCTGGCAAGTTTAAGATCTAAGGGGGGACATCCCCATATGAGTAGCTTTGGTAGGGCTAACATCTTCATTAAGCTTGAACGGGATGTGAATGAAAAAGTCTGGGTTTTTCCAGAGAGGATGGTTATAGGTGAACTAGTCATGACTTTCAGCACATAGTTTCAATAACTATTTTTCGATGGGAAGGAAATTAGAGGAGGAATAGGAAAGAGAATAGATCTTGTTGATTGGGGTAAAGGCTTTGAATTCTCTTTTGCATCGAATTCTTGTAGGAAGAATCCTCAGGGATTTTGAAAGACAGTAGACATCCCATCTTAATAAAACATCTTTTTTGAGGAAGTGGATGTCCAATGACATGAATCCAAATGATGCAATTAGGAAAGAGTTTAATCCTAATTTTTCTTTTTGAAATCAAGGTGGTAGTGAAAATTTGATCATTCGCAGCTCTAAAGAATTGAGTATGGGAAGACCAATAATCTAATGGTAGAACTTTTGGATTAACCATGGTCTTATGGGATCCCGTATGAATGAATACAACAGCAGATATAGGTTTTCCATACTTTTTAAGAAGAAGCTGGATTTGGATATGAGGACTTATCTGAGATCCTTTAGAAGAGAGAACAGGCTGGATATATATATTATATAATAACCTAAATGTATAAATACATATATATATATATATATATATCTTATTTCAATTAGTTTTTTTTTTTCAAAATCCAATGTAATAATGTTTAATTTAATAACTAATTATTTAATTATTTAATTTATCTTAATTTAATTTAATTTTTAATTTTTTTTCTTTTTTTTCTTTTTCCCACGCCATTCCTTTTATTTATTTATTTGTTATTTTTTCTATTGTTTTTATTATTTCAATCATTTTAATTTTTCGGGTCTTTACACTATAAATACATGGTTTATGAAAATCAAACCTACCAAGCATTGAACAATCTTTCAAAAGCTCTCTCACTCAAAACTATCTTGCTGTCTGCTCTAAACTCTAAATTGCTGCAAATTTCTTGAGAAATCATTGAAGTTTTTACATCTTCTCTTAAGCATATGATTTGAGTTCTTGATCCTTATCAAGAGAAGTAAACCGGTGATATTTACATTGAGCTTCCCTCTTCATTCCTTTGATATTTTTGAATTGAAGTATATTAGTTTTCAAATTGTACTAATCAACTCTTTGTGAGAGCACTCTTTGTACACATCTTTTGGTTGTATCTCTTGTAGATTGTGGTGATTCCAGGATTGTTGGATCATTGACTAAGCAAGGGGACATCGCTTAGAGAGGCGGGCTCTAGCCTACTTAAGGAGTGTGTAAACGGTGTTATTCCACCCAACAAAGGAACTGATTTTAGTGAATCCTTTGGTGGTTTGCAAAAGGCAAGGACATAGGCTGGGTATAAGATGAACCTCATAAAAATCCCAGTCTCACTCTATCTTTCCCTTACTCTTCATTTTCAACACATATAAATTGCGTGGATGATTTAAATTCCTAAGTCATATATACTACGTATATTTGGAAATCAAGTAAACTTAAAGTCTAATTTTGATTTGGGATTGCGGAAAAAAAAAAAGGAGTACGTTGGTTAAACCATACTTTGGGGAAACCATATGGGAGTACGTTACTTGGTTAACACCCAAAGATAAATTTACTAAGAATTTATTTGAATTCTGAATTTTGGGAAGAGCGTGAATGTTTTGTTGAAAATCACTTTAAAAAAGCTAATTCATTATCAAAAGGATTGCAATTAATCACAGGGCTTGAATCAAACTTTCATATTTTTAGGGTTGCTAATAAACAAAAGTTGAAATTTTGTATCTTATATATCTTAGTTTGAATATTGTGTTTTGAATAATTGGTTTGGTTGATTGATCCGTTGCTTGATAGTTTAAATAGTTGTGTTGTTGATTGTATAAAAGAAATTAAGTTCTTGTGTGATTGACAAATTATAAATTTCTAATACTTTGCTTAAGCGAAACACCAAGGAGTTAACTATCTGTTGTACTCCTTTCTTCCTGTTAATCGGGTATTTTTTGGAAGGTTACTTTAAACAATTTGGCACTATCAAGAGACTTAGTTGCTCTGAATAAGAAGGTCAGACATCTAACTATTTACTATTTCTATGAGTGATGGAAGTGAATGTTAATGTTCTTTTTGTTTAAGCAGTTGCTGCAATTGGTGATGGCTTAAAGGCATGGGGGACACTGAAAGGGAGACCTCGTGACATAGACCTTATATTAACAGAAGTGGAGTTGCCATTGATATCGGGATTTGCACTTCTTTCCTTAGTTACAGAGCATGAAATTTGCCAAAAAAATCTGGTTATAAGTATGTTGTCATGAGTAAAATATTTTAATTATCTCTTTAATATGAATTTGGTCTTTTGAGAGTTACAGTCAAACAATTGCACTTTTCTTGTTGTGATAATGCAGCGATGCCCTCATAAGATTCAGTTAGTGTGGTGTTGAAATGCATGCTGAAAGGTGTTGCAAACTTTCTCATTAAGCCTGTAAGGAGGAATGAGCTGAGGAATATATGGCAGCATGTTTGGAGAAGGCACACTATACGTTTGATCTTTTCACTCTCATCTTCTCCACTATTTTTTTGAATAGTTCTTTTAGTGCCTAGATTTTTGCCTAAGAACTTCAATTTAAATCAAAAATCTGTCTTGTTTGTTTATTTTTCTATTAGCCAATTGGCGATAATCATGCTTGTCAAAAGTAAACTGCTACTCAAGATGGAGTTGATGCCACTTCTGAAAATGACACTAAAAGCAACCATTCGAGTGGTTCTGGAGGAGTCGTTGAGGTTGGCGTTGCTCAAGAACTCCCTCACGAACAGCTCCGGGAAATTAAAAAAAAAATAATTACAATAAATTAATAAAACTAATTGATTCAATTCATTGTTCTTAGAAAATTACCAAGGGATTTTTGGAGCGCGCATTCCGCTGCATCGACAGCAACAACGAGAAGATATCAGCGGCAAAGTTGCAACACTATGTGGGCATCCACCCTCCGATAGCGGCTTTGTTACACCTTCCAACCCACCACCCATCGTTCTCAAAGGCATCCACCTTGTCCAGAACATGGAAACCAATCACCGGAATCTAGGGCGGAAGAGACCTCACGTCGGCGGTCTTCTCTCTATTAAATGATCGTTCACATTTCACTGGCGACACTTGCGCGTCTAGCCATCAAGATCGGCGTCGCTGCATTCCTGACCAATCTCCGGCGCCTCTTGCCTCGTGTCGTGGTGTTCGTGGAAAGCGAAGGGTGGGTGGACGCAGGCTAGTGTATGTGAAGAAGAAAAAGAAAAGGAGTGGGCTGGTGCAAAACTTTTTTTTTTTTTTTTTATCAAATCTCACTGTACCATTTAAATGGTAACCCAATCAAGTGTTGACGCATGCCAAAAGAAATCTCACTGCTTGACCTAACGAGATTACAAGAACATCATTTTAAAAATAATTTTCCAGAATAAGATATTATTTAATATATTATTATAAATTAATAATAAACTGGGAAAAAATTCTATCAAGGAGCTTGACGAGCCTGAATGCCTAAAGGATTCTCACCACCACTACATCAAGACAATAGCCTTCAAGATTTTAACCTTCAACCTTCAATGCTTCATCATTTGTCGAACATTTGAGGTGCTAATTCTTGATTATTTTGTTCTTCATATTTTTTATCATTTGCTTTGAGAGTTTGATTTGCGAAATTATGATTTGGCTGTTTGTTTTGGTTATGCCGTTTACCCTATTCTCATCCCTCCTCCTCCTCCCCTTCCACCTTGTAACGGAAAACTAGCAGTACCCCCTAGGCGACTGACCACCCCACATGGCCATGCAAGATCTGAGATCTCTGATCTCCCGATTCCCCAACGGTAGGGCACCCGCCACCGAGTCTTCTTGTTCAACATTTGATGTTTATTTGTTTAAATATTAATAAATAAAATGAAGGATAAGCAGTGTTGTTCTTATTTTTTTTAATTGTAGTCAAAATTTAAAATAAATAAATTATATTTTTAAGTGGGTGACCCCGTTTATTAAATGGATGGATTTGAATTTACCAATTAGTCACCTATTAATAAATGGGTCAACCCAAATCCATTTAATTTTCACTCATTTATGATCAGCCCGAACCTGCTCCATTAACTCATTTTGCCACCCTAAGGCTCGAGCGTCTAATTTTGTAAAATCCAAAAGAGCATTGCAATAAATTTGCATTACATTTTTTGGGTATTTTAAATACGACAATATAATTATAATGCCATTGTGATATTATTCGGGCCGATGTCCGAGTATGCGCAAACCGGTTGGACCACCTATTCGGTTCCTGGATTTGATCTCAGCCGTCGGAGTGGATAATTCACATCCTTTGGATGTGCTGCGAACCCTTGTCTTTTATTTCCCCTCTCACTTTACGTGAAAGCTGGCCTTCTACTACCTTCTCCCTCGAAACAGTTCTTTAAGGTTTGGAGATGGGGGCCAAGGGGAAGAAGCTCATGAAGAAGAAACTAAACAAGGCGTCTGTTGATTTTTCGGTTTCTAGTGATAAAAATGAAGTTTCTGATTTCTTGGTATGCCACTGCTTGATTTACTTAAATTCATTTTAAGAAATTTGTACCTAGACAATCTGTTCGTTTGTGTTCATGATTTATATTGATGTATGAAGTCATTGGAAGGTGGTCGTGGGCGCAAAATTCCTGAGCAAGAAATACTAGAGAACACTAGCGCGGTCTTATATATTGGGCGGACACCACATGGGTTCTACGAAAATGAAATGGAAGGTGGGTTTTGATATTTTTCCTTATTATTGCTATTATTTTATATTATAAATTTCTAATACTCTACTTAAGCGAAACACCAAGGAGTTAACTATCTGTTGTATTCCTTTCTTCCTGTTAATCGGGTATTTTTTGGTAGGTTACTTTAAACAATTTGGCACTATCAAGAGAATTAGAGTTGCTCGAAATAAGAAGGTTAGGCATCTAACTATCTGCTGTTTTTATGAGTGTTGGAAGTGAATGCTAATGTTCTTTTTGTCTAAGCAGTTGCTGTAGTTGGTGATGGCTTAAAGGCATAGGGGACACTGAAAGGGAGACCTCATGACATAGACCTTATATTAACAGAAGTGGAGTTGTCATTGATATCGGGATTTGCACTTCTTCCTTAGTTACAAAGCTTGAAATTTGCAAAAAAAAATCTAGTTATAAGTATGTTGTCATGAGTAAAATATTTTAATTATCTCTTTAATATGAATTTGGTCTTTTGAGAGTTGCAGCTAAACAATTGCACTTTTCTTGTTGTGATAATGCAGCGATGTCCTCACAAGATTCAGTTAGTGTGGTGTTGAAATGCATGCTGAAAGGTGTTGCAGACTTTCTCATTAAGCCTGTCAGGAGGAATGAGCCGAGGAATATATGGCAGCATGTTTGGAGAAGGCACACTATAGGTTTCATCTATTCACTCTTATCTTCTGCACTATTTTTTGAATAGTTCATTTACTGCCTAGATTTTTGCCTAACAACTTCAATTTAAATCAAAACTTTGTCTCGTTTGTTTTGTAAAATCCAAAAGAGCATTGCATTAAATTTGCATTGCATCTTTTTGGGTATTTTAAATACAACAATATAATTATAATGCCACTGTGACATTGTTCGGGCCGATGTCCGAGCAGGCGCAAACCGGTTGGACCGCCTGTTCGGTTCCTGGATTTTATCTCAGCCGTCGGAGTGGATAGTTCACATCCTTTGGATGTGCTGCAAATCCTTGTGTTTTATTTCCCCTCTCACTTTACGTGAAAGCTGGCTTTCTCCTACCTTCTCCCTCGAAACAGCTCTTTAAGGTTTGGAGATGGGGGCCAAGGGGAAGAAACTCATGAAGAAGAAACTAAACAAGGCGTCTGTTGATTTTTCGGTTTCTAGTGATAAAAATGAAGTTTCTGATTTCTTGGTATGCCACTACTAGATTTACTTAAATTCATTTTAATAAATTTGTTCCTAAACAATTTGTTCGTTTGTGTTCATGATTTATATTGATGTATGAAGCCATTGGAAGGTGGTCCTGGGCGCAAAATTCCTGAGCAAGAAATACTTGAGAACACTAGCGCGGTCCTATATATTGGGCGGACACCACATGGGTTCTACGAAAATGAAATGGAAGGTGGGTTTTGATATTTTTCCTTATTATTGCTATTATTTTATATTATAAATTTCTAATACTCTACTTAAGCGAAACACCAAGGAGTTAACTATCTGTTGTACTCCTTTCTTCCTGTTAATCGGGTATTTTTTGGCAGGTTACTTTAAACAATTTGGCACTATCAAAAGACTTAGAGTTGCTCGAAATAAGAAGGTTAGGCATCTAACTATCTGCTGTTTTTATGAGTGTTGGAAGTGAATGCTAATGTTCTTTTTGTCTAAGCAGTTGCTGTAGTTGGTGATGGCTTAAAGGCATAGGCGACACTGAAAGGGAGACCTCATGACATAGACCTTATATTAACAGAAGTGGAGTTGTCATTGATATCGGGATTTGCACTTCTTTCCTTAGTTACAGAGCATGAAATTTGCAAAAAAAAATCTGGTTATAAGTACGTTGTCATGAGTAAAATATTTTAATTATCTCTTTAATATGAATTTGGTCTTTTGACAGTTGCAGCTAAACAATTGCACTTTTCTTGTTGTGATAATGCAGCGATGTCCTCACAAGATTCAGTTAGTGTGGTGTTGAAATGCATGCTGAAAGGTGTTGCAGACTTTCTCATTAAGCCTGTCAGGAGGAATGAGCTGAGGAATATATGGCAGCATGTTTGGAGAAGGCACATTATAGGTTTCATCTATTCACTCTTATCTTTTGCACTATTTTTTGAATATTTCATTTACTGCCTAGATTTTTGCCTAACAACTTCAATTTAATCAAAACTTTGTCTCGTTTGTTTATTTTTCTATTAGCCCATTGGCAATCATCATGCTTGTCAAAAGTAAACTGCTGCTCAAGATGGAGTTGATGTCACTTCTGAAAATGAAACTACAAGCAACCATTCGAGTGGGTGTGTAGCAGTCGTCAAGGTTGGCTTTGCTCAAGAACTCACTCATAAACTGCTGTGGGAAATTAAAAAAAATAATTACAATAAATTAATAAAACTAAGTGATTCAGTTCATTGTTCTCAAAAAATTACCAAGGGATTTTTGGAGCGCGCATTCTGCTGCATCGACAACAACAACGAGAAGATATCAGTGGCAAAGCTACGACACTGCTTGGGCATCCACCTTCCGATAGCTGCTGTGTTACACCTTCTGACCCACCTCCCATCATTCTCGAAGGCATCCACGTTGCCTAGAATGTGGAAACCTGTCATCGGAATCAAGGGCGGAAGAGGCCTCATGTCGGCGGTCTTCTCTCTATTAAATGATTGTTCGCATTTCGCTGGCGACCCTTGCGCGCCTAGCCGTGAGGATCAGCGTCGCTGCATTCCTGACGAATCTCTGGCGCCTCTTGCCCCGCGTCATGGTGTTCGTGGAAGGCGAAGGGTCAGTGGATGCAGGCTAGTGCACGTGAAGAAGAAAAAGAAAAGGAGTGGGCTGGTGCAAAACTTTTTTTTTTTTTATCAAATCTCACTATACCATTTAAATGGTAACCCAACCAAGTGTTGACACATGCCAAACAAATCTCACTGCTTGATCCAACGAGATTACATGAACATCATTTTGGAAATAATTTTCCCGAATAAGATGTTATTTAATATATTATTATAAATTAATAATAAACTAGGAAAAAATTTGATCAAGGAGCCTGAATGCCTTAAGGATTCTCTCCACCACTACATCAAAACACTAGCCTTCAAGATTTTAACCTTCAAACTTCAATGCTTCATCATTTGTCGAACAATTGAGGTGCTAATTCTTGATTATTTTGTTCTTCATATTTTTTATCATTTGCTTTGGGAGTTTGATTTGTGACATTATGATTTGGCTGTTTTTTTTTTGTTATGCCGTTAACCCTATTCTCATCCCTCCTCCTCCTCCCCTTCCACCTTGCAACGGAAGACTGGTAGTGCCCCCTAGGCGATCGACCACCCCACATGCCAATGCAAGATCTGAGATCTCCGATATCCTGATTCCCCAACGGTGGGGCACCCGCCACCGAGTCTTCTTGTTCTACATTTGATGTTTATTTATTTAAACATTAACAAATAAAATGAAGGATAAGGAGTGTTGTTGTTTTTTTTAATTATAGTCAAAATTTAAAATAAATAAATTATATTTTTAAGTGGGTGACCCCATTTATTAAATGGATGAATTTGAATTTACCAATTAGTCACCCATTAATAAACGGGTCAACCCAAATTCGATTAATTTCGACCCATTTATGATCTGCCCGAACCTGCTCCATTAACTCATTTTGCCAGTCCAAGGCCCGAGCATCTAATTTTGTAAAATCCAAAAGAGCATTGCATTAAATTTGCATTACATCTTTTTGGGTATTTTAAATACAATAATATAATTATAATGCCACTGTGACATTATTCGGGCCGATGATCGAGAATGCGCAAATCGGTTGGACCGCCTGTTTGGTTCCTGGATTTGATCTCAGCCATCGGAGTGGATAGTTCACATCTGTTGGATATGCTGCGAACCCTTGTCTTTTATTTTCTCTCTCACTTTACGTGAAAGCTGGCCTTCTCCTACCTTCTCCCTCGAAACAGCTCTCTAAGGTTTGGAGATGGGGGCCAAGGGGAAGAAGCTCATGAAGAAGAAACTAAACAAGGCGTCTGTTGATTTTTCGGTTTCTAGTGATAAAAACGAAGTTTCTGATTTCTTGGTATGCCATTGCTTGATTTACTTAAATTCATTTTAATAAATTTGTTCCTAGACAATCTGTTCGTTTGTGTTCATGATTCATATTCATGTATAAAGCCGCTGGCTGGTGGTCCTGGGCGCAAAATTCCTGAGCAAAAAATACCAAGGAACACTAGCGCGGTCTTATATATTGGGTGGATACCACATGGGTTCTACGGGAATGAAATGGAAGGTGGGTTTTGATATTTTTCCTTATTATTGCTGTTATTTTGTATTATAAATTTCTAATACTCCGCTTAAGCGAAACACCAAGGAGTTAACTATCTGTTGTACTCCTTTCTTCCTGTTAATCGAGTCTTTTTTGGCAGGTTACTTTAAACAATTTGGCACTATCAAGAGACTTAGAGTTGCTCGGAATAAGAAGGTTAGGCATCTAACTATCTGCTATTTTTATGAGTGTTGGAAGTGAATGCTAATGTTCTTTTTTGTTTAAGCAGTTGCTGTAGTTGGTGATGACTTAAAGGCATGGGGGACACTAAAAGGGAGACCTCGTGACATAGACCTTATATTAACGGAATTGGAGTTGCCATTGATATCGGGATTTGCACTTTTTTCCTTAGTTACAGAGAATGAAATTCGCAAAAAAAATCTGGTTATAAGTATGTTGCCATGAGTAAAATATTTTAATTATCTCTTTAATATGAATTTGGTCTTTTGACAGTTGCAGCTAAACAATTGCACTTTTCTTGTTGTGATAATGCAGCGATATCCTCACAAGATTCAGTTAGTGTGGTGTTGAAATGCATGCTAAAAGGTGTTGCAAACTTTCTCATTAAGCCTGTCAGGAGGAATGAGCTGAGGAATATATGGCAGCATGTTTGGAGAAGGCACACTATGCGTTTCATCTTTTCACTCTTATCTTCTGCACTATTTTTTTTTAATAGTTCTTTAATTGCCTAGATTTTTGCCTAACAACTTCAATTTAAATCAAAACTTTGTCTTGTGTGTTTATTTTTCTGTTAGCCAATTGGCAATCATCATGCTTGTCAAAAGTACACTGTTGCTCAAGATAGAGTTGATGCCACTTCTGAAAATGAAACTACAAGCAACCATTCGAGTGGTTGTGTAGGTGTAGGAGTCGTTGAGGTTGGCGTTGCTCAAGAACTCCCTCATGAATTACAATAAATTAATAAAACTAATTGATTCAGTTCAGTGTTCTCAGAAAATTACCATGGAATTTTTGGAGCGCACATCCCGCTGCATCGACAGCAACAACGAGAAGATATTAGCGACAAAGCTGCCACACTGCGTGTGCATCCACCTTCCAATAGCTGCTCTGTTACACCTTCCTCGAAGGCATCCACCTTGTCTAGAATGTGGGAACCTGTCACCGGAATCTAAGGAGGAGGAGGCCTCACATCGGCGGTCTTCTCTCTATTAAATGATCGTTCACATTTCGCTGGTGACCCTTGCGTGCCTAGTCGTGACGATTGGAATCGCTGCATTGCTGACCAATCTCCGGCGCCTCTTGCCTCGCATCGTGGTGTTTGTGGAAGGCGAAGGGTGGGCGGATGCAAACTAGTGCACGTGAAGAAGAAAAAGAAAAGGAGTGGTTTGGTGCAAAATATTTTAGGGCTAGACCTTATATTAACAGAAGTGGAGTTGCCATTGATATCGGGATTTGCACTTCTTTCCTTAGTTACAGAGCATGAAATTTGCAAAAAAAATCTTGTTATAAGTATGTTGTCATGAGTAAAATATTTTAATTATCTCTTTAATATGAATTTGGTCTTTTGAGAGTTGCAGCTAAACAATTGCACTTTTCTTGCTGTGATAATGCAACGATGTCCTCCCAAAATTCAATTAGTGTGGTGTTGAAATGCATGCTGAAAGGTGTTGCATACTTTCTCATTAAGCCTGTCAGGAGGAATGAGCTGAGGAATATATGGTAGCATGTTTAGAGAAGGCACACTATACGTTTCATCTTTTCACTCTTATCTTCTGTACTATTTTTTTGAATAGTTCTTTTATTGCCTATATTTTTGCTTAACAACTTTAATTTAAATTAAAACTTTGTCTTGTTTTTTTATTTATCTATTAGCCCATTGGCGATCATCATGCTTGTCAAAAGTAAACTACTGCTTAAGATGGAGTTGATGCCACTTCTGAAAATGACACTACAAGCAGCCATTCAAGTGGTTCTGTAGAAGTCGTCGAGGTTGGCGTTGCTCAAGAATTCCCTCACGAACAGCTATAGGAAATTAATAAAAATAATTACAATAAATTAATAAAACTAATTGACTCATTTCATTGTTCTCAGAAAATTACCAAGGGATTTTTGGAGCGCGCATTCTACTGCATCGACAGCAACAACGAGAAGATATCAGCAGCAAAGCTGCGACACTGCATGGGCATCCACCTTTCGATAGTTGCTTTGTTACACCTTCCGACCCACGACCCATCGTTCTCGAAGGCATCCACCTTCTCCAGAACGTGGAAACCTGTCACCGGAATCTTGGGTGGAAGAGGCCTCACGTCGGCGGTCTTCTCTCTTTTAAATGATCGTTCACATTTCGCTGGCGACCCTTGCGCGCCTAGCTGTGAGGATCGGCGTCGCTGCATTCCTGACCAATGTCCAGCGCCTCTTACCTCGCATCGTGGTGTTCGTGGAAGGTGAAGGATATGCGGACGCAGGCTAGTGCACGTGAAGAAGAAAAAGAAAAGGAGTGGGCTAGTGCAAAACTTTTTGTTTTTTTAATCAAATCTCACTGTACCATTTAAATGGTAACCCAATCAAGTGTTGACGCGTGCTAAACAAATCTCACTGCTTGATCTAACGAGATTACGTGAACATCATTTTAAAAATAATTTTCCCGAATAATTTGTGTACATTATAATAACAATATTATATATGTCGCGACGTCCCGGAGCGCGTGTGCCCCGGGCGGCGAAATTAAAATATATTTTAAATTTTCAAGGAAAAATAGGGAATGTCGGAGTCGCCACTGACCTTTTAGTGTGGTTAGAACACATGATTACTACCTCGTTAGGGGTAGAATGGGTCTACGTTACCAAAACTGGAGTCGGGAGTTCGGTTACGCAAGGGGAATGTACGAGCACCCCCTACGCGCCCGTTCTTACGAACGGTACCTAATTAATTTAGAATTATCCCTAAGTTAATCTAGAAAATCTTTAAAATTACTCCTCTAGTAAATTTATTAATACACGTGCAAAGTGAATAATAAATAAGTAAATAAATAATACAAAAATATATGCAAAATTTAAATATTTACATATTCCCTCAGAACTAAAGGTACGTAAAAACCCAAAGACTCATACCTTAGCATTAAAATCATAGGGATAATAAAAAATATATATATTTAAGAAAATACGCTCCCAAATTTTGAAATTGAATAGAAAATATTTATAGGAAAATACTAGTATGGGAGGTTTTAATATGTATTAATGGGATAATAAGTTAAGATATTAAACTATCACAATGCCTATAATAATAATAAATAATAATGGGGATAATGATAACAATATTAGTAAATAATAATAATAATAATAATAATAATAATAATAATAATGAAGATAATAAGCATATTTTAATAATAGGACGCTTACCTTAATATGAACACACAATTAAGGGTATAAACAAAATCACCAAAACTAAAGAAACGATCTTGTAATCAAACTAAGTAAACCTAAAATTAGCAAGTAATTATACCTAGGAAAGGAAACAATTATATTATGGGAATATATCCAAACTCTTACTATATGTAAACAATCAGCATGGTAATTCATAAACTTATAATAGGAAATCAAATCAAAGCCCAATATACCATCTCAAACGACATTAAATAACGAAACATGATAATGACCTTAATACATGACATGGCGGTTAAAAAAAAAACCCTTACTTTGATAATACATCATCTAATATTTATAAGTAGATGCAACCAAAAATCTAAACTTGAAAACAAATGGCATGACAACAATAATCCTGCAATAATAAAGATAGACCAGTTAATATTCCTAATAAATGTGAAGAAGAAAACAAAAATAAAAATAAATAAACATGGCTATCAAATACTAATATTACATACAAACACAATAAAAATTTAAACTTTTGATATAGAAACTAAAATATTTACAAGGCTACAGGTGTAAGTTTGTGTATTTGTGTTTGCAATGTGCGTATGGATTCTGCGTGATATATACACAGATGCAGAAGTAAAATAGAATAAAAACTTAAAATTTATGTACCAAAAACACCAGCTGAACCAATATATATATATATATATATATATATGTGTGTGTGGTGTGTTTGTGTGTTGTGTGTTTGTGTGTGCGTGTGGTTGGAGAGAACTCACAGAGGGGGGCACCGGAGAGCTGGGGCTAGTGGGAGGGCTGCCAGAGGTTGCTATGGTGGAGGCTTGGTGCTGCTGCGAGTGACGGTTGCAGAGGAGGCCTGGTAGTTGCTGCGCCGGAGAGTTGCAACAGGTTGGCTCATGGTGGTGTTTTGGTGCTCGGGTGATTGCAGGGAGCAGCGAGCGGCACTGCTGCTGTTGGGAGAGTCGTAGTAGTCGCCGGAGATCCTGGATGCTGGCTGGAGATCTTGGATGCCGTGGAGCAGGGTTGATGCTGGAGGTCGGAGGAGAATGACCGCTGCAGTGGAGACTGGTGGCTTCTGGTTGGCTGTTGCAGAGTTTGCTCAGGTCTGAATGTTGGTGTGAGATGGAGGCTTGGGTATCATGGGGGAGGTTGAGGAGTGGCCGTGAGTTGCAGGCAAGGAGGAGGCAAAGGTGAGGATGGATGGCCATGGGAGACTGGAGCGGGTCTCGGGAAGAAGAAGGAGAAGAAGATGAAGCAGGGTTTTTTCTTTTTTTCTTTTTTTTGCTTGGCTTCTCCG
The DNA here is from genome assembly GCF_029873635.1 of Malania oleifera. Lineage (NCBI taxonomy): Eukaryota > Viridiplantae > Streptophyta > Magnoliopsida > Santalales > Ximeniaceae > Malania > Malania oleifera. Next base: position 33,027,033 of record NC_080422.1, read on the forward strand.
CCCCTGTTCGTGCGCTGCCCCCGGCTCCCCCCCTTTTTCTGGGTGAGTTCCCTGCCTATATAGGCAAAAATAAGGGATGGAGGGGCTAGGGTTTCCGCCTCCATCCTCTTATCTTTTCCTTTTAATTATTATACTAAATAACAATAATGGTAATATTAATAAAATAAAATAATAATATTTAAAATGATAATAGTGATATTAAAAATAATAGTAGTAATAATGATAATACTAAAATAAAAAATAATAATAATAGCAATAAATAAATAAATAAATAAAATAAGAAAATAATAATAATAATAATAGTGGTAAAAATATAGTGGTAAAAATAACAAATAAAAAAAAATAATAATAAATAATAGTGATAATAATAAATTACTTGTAACAATATAGGAAAATAAATAATAATAATAAAATAATACAAATAATAATAAATTACTTATACCGTTTGTAAGAACGGGCGCGTAGGGGGTGCTCGTACCTTCCCCTCGCGCAACCGAACTAAAAGGTAGACCCATTCTACCCCTAACGGGGTAGTAATCATGTGTTCTAACCACACTAAAAGGTTAGTGGCGACTCCGACATTCCCTATTTTTCCTTGAAAATTTAAAATATATTTTAATTTCGCCGCCCGGGGCACACGCGCTCTGGGAGGTCGTGACAGCTTGGCAACTCCGCTGGGGACGAAAGAGAGTCGAGCCAGTAATTAATTAGAAATTATCCTAAATTCAAATTTAATAAATCTTTTAATTACTCCTTATTTTGTGAATATTGTAATTTGTAAATAACTTTGATTAATTGTAAATATTTTACTTCCATAATTTGTAAATAACCTTAATTAATTAAAAATATTTTGTTTCCTAATTTTTTGAATATTAATTGTAGATATTTTGTTTCCAAATATTCTAAATAAGCATATTAATTATAGATATTTTGAATAAGTATATTAATTATAGATATTTTGTATGCTAATCGTAATTATTTTGTTTCCATATATATATTTTTTAAGTAAGTATATTAACTAAAAATATTTTGTTTCCAAATTTTTTGAATAAACATATTAATTGCAGATATTGTGTTTCCATACCTTTTGAATATATATATATATATATATTGATCGTAGATATCTTGTTTCCATATTTTTAATAGCATGTAAATAAATGTGGGGGCAGCGGGATTAGGTTAAGATTGAATTCACACACTTTTATGCTCTATACCCGAGCTTTCCTTGTTAGGATTAAATAGGAGTGTAATAGCGTCAGTCCCTTCATGGCAGAGCTTGATGGGACCCGCGAACCACTCCACTTAGTGCGGGTTTTATCCGGACCCCTATGGGGGAGGATGGAATTCCAAACTGGGGACCTTTTGTCAATAGGGTTAAAGCCTACCTACACATGTTTGTACATAGTTTCCCTTAACTAGGATAGAGCCATGAAGAACCCTATATATAGATATCTACCCTGGGTTGGGACATCCTTCTTCCCATACCGTATGTTGTATATATGTTGTACCTTGTATTATACCGTGCATTTTGGATCCATTTTAGACTTACATACTACTTAGCCAGTATTCTGAAAAAAAAAAGCCCAATAATGAGACCATGGCCCGTTCTTTCAAAGAATGAAGAACTTGGCCCAAGTATTTTAAAATGAGTCGGCCCAACCCTTTTCAAATAAATCGGCCCCAATTCTTTAAAAACAAACTTGGGTATGACCTTTTCTTAACCAAAAACTCGGCCTAGGCCTGATTTTCAAAAAGGGGTCAAACCCAGATTTCCAAAATTGGGTTTCAGTCCTATTAGCCAAAAATCCTGGCCAATATTTTATAAGCAATCCAAGCCCAAATCCTTTTAAAACTAGGGCCTGATCCCATCATGAAATATATTGAAGCCCATATTTTAATATACTTGAGGCCCAAGTGCACACTAAAGTCCACAAGTCCGCATTGAACGAATCTCATGGGTTGACTAGTCTGCGTCAACCCCAACCTCAGATCATAATCTGACCCTTTATAGAATCTGAGGTACATGGACTGTCATCAAAGAAATGAATGGTTAAGGGAAGAGTTGAATTGAAATTGTGGCCCATCAATAGTCGTCTTAATCTTGAAATCTTTCATTAGCGGGATGTTTTCAGAATTCTGGCAAAGTAGTCATTGCATTCATGCATAGCCATGCACGATAGGTTGCATACATGTTAATATCCCTATTGGTATGTATTTGTGCAGTAGGTACACCCATGCATAAACACCCATTGTATAGCATAATTATTCCATGTTTAATTTCATAACCATGCATGCATAGCCATCTCCAATGGGTCAATAATCATATTCCAATTGTCTGCAAAATCATGGGCTAAGGTGGCAAAGTTAAAGATTCGGGATTCTAGTATTGAGTAAAGCCAGATGATCTCTCTATAGAGAAAGGTTAGGATCATGGGAACTTGTTGCGTGATTATAGTAGGAATGTAATAAATGTCATCAGGTTGGAAGATTGATTGATATTCAACTTTAGAAGTGAGCTCACATGATATAGAAATGATATGCTTGATCACCTAAGGGTGATAACAAGAGGAATGCATCCATGCTTTTCATTTAAATCATTTTGAAATTGAATGAAATAAGAATGTCTTTCGGTCTCATCTCATTTCATCCTCCTTGAACCACTACCTTGTGCCAAATTTTGTCCATTTTTACTTATATTTTGTGTAAGTGACATAGGAAATAATTTTATCAGTACAAAGGACTTGGAGCCATGAATTGATTTTAGGGGTCTATTCAATGGGGCAAAAAAAGCCTCCAAGATGAAGTAAAGAATGCCACTTCAAGATGTTGTCAAGGAGCTTGGTGGGATGTGGATTTCAAAATGATGAAGAGTAGTAGGAGAAATATACAGAAATGACTTATCAAGCTTGGTCCTACATTTGTTTGATGAAATTGATAAAAAAAACCTCTTATCTCTGTTATCTAAGTTATGATTGGTGTCTTAAAGGTATAATGATTATATTCTGATCAAATGAGGGGTGGCTATTTTTGATCGACCAGTTTTCCCATAAAGAACCAAACAATGATTTACCATTTGTTAACCAAGTTGAGTCTAAATGTTAAACCAGCTTTTTCTTAAAAGTCAGTTCACAAAAAAGTCAACCTGGGTTTGGGTCTCCTAGTGTTTGACAAGTCATTTGAGGCAATGATCACTACCAAAATGATGGCAGGCCATTGTTCTGCTACCCAAAAGAAAGTCAAAGAAGAAATCCCTTGCAAGCCCCTTTTTGAGCCTGAACAATTCAATTCTTAATTAACTCGTCAAAGGATCACACTCCACACTAGGGCAGTTTGAAAAAAATCAATCCCAAATGGAATTCAAATGAAAATAAAGTTAAATTCCTTCATAAAAGGAAAAACCAAAGTTGCAATGAAGGAAGAAGAAGAAGAAGATGAAAAAAATGAAAGAAAAAAAGAAAGAGAAAGAAGAAGAAAAAGAAGAAGAAAGAAGAAGAAAAAGAAGAAGAAAGAAAAATAAGGGACATACTATCTATGTGATCTTTGACCAAATTAGCCTTGATGAAATCAATGATTTTGAGCCTTATTTTACTCTTTTCTTCTTTAACTCATACCCCTAGCCTACATTGCGGTCCAAATGAAAGTCTTGACCAAATTGGTATATATTATTGTTTCAAATGATTTGTCAGACTCAATGTTGAGTCTGAACTACGTAATGACCTGATCCTGAAAAAGTACGTAGGCAGCTTGTTCAAATAACAAGTTCGATCAAAACTCTACAAATATGGCACCACAAATTGGAACTAAAACTTTTATTATGGAATGGGAATTTTGAGCTTTAGTTTCCTTATTCTTGGTGAAACCTCAATCCTAAGCCTACGTTTCGTCCCATGTCTTAAAATCCACCTTGAGATCGGAATATTGATCAGACTACTTAATGAGATACTAGTTATAATTCAAGATAGGGAGTTTGAGACAAGCTTGAAATAAGCAAGAAATAGCCTCTAAGTGGTGATACAGTGGAGAAGTTATGGTTATGAGGCTAAAAAAGAAAGAAAAAAAAAAAAACAAGGTTTTGCCCATTGATATGATTCTCTAAGCTAGCAAAGTTATATTAGTGTCAAAGTACTGGTAAAATTTGTCTCCTATTTAACAAGCACAGAAAATCAAGCAAAGTCAAGTAAGTTTGTGCATTCTATCCATATTCCCATTGAGATTGAGTTATCTGACTGCATGCTTATTCACTTAAATTTCAAAGAGATTTTAAAAGATTAAGGATGCAATCCAAAGAACGTCCTTGTGGAGAAGATGTAAGATAGACAGGATCAGCTACAAATGCATCTACTAGGGTGGGTGTCATGCCGAGTTTCAAAAGGACACATTCAGGGACATCTATGTTAGTTGGGAATTCAAAAATATGGCCAAGATCAAAATTTGGTTTGTTATGGGCTCATTGGGAAATTGGTGCTTCATCATATCAAAAAAAAAAAAAAAAAAAAAAACCCTTCTTACTTTTCAAAGCTTTAAAGGAGGATGGATAGTCAAAAGGGTCTTAGAATCACCAATAATTTCTATAAAGAAGATCCTTGTGGAGAAAGAGCAGTCAAACTGGGGCAAAAGTCATGTCAGGTTTCAAAGATCCGCTTATTCAAGAAGAATTGAGTTTCAGTGGGACCCATTCAAGCACTTTCTTACCAGATTGGAATATGAAAGCAGGGCCAAAATTAGCTATAGATCCATTCAACTGAGGCAGATTTTGTGATCGAGTTTCATTTGAGCCAAGCTAATCACCAAGATCAGTAACAAACGATGGTAACTGGGACAGATTTTGATTTGAGTTTTGTCTAGACTAATTCCAATGCCTTCATATCAGAGTGCACAATGATAACATAGCCAAGATCAGTGGACGAGGATCGAAACTGGGGCAGTTTTTAAGTTCTATTGGAGCAAATTCAAGAGCTTTCAGGATAGAATAAAAGTCGAAAACAGAGCCGTGACCAATAGCATGTAAACACTGGGGCAGATTTTAAGTGCCTTTTGGAATTCGAAACATGGCTAGAATCGGCGGCAACTTGGAATTTGAAAGCACACCCAAGATCAAAGATTGGGTTGTCGATTACAAACACATTGGAAGGAGAAAAGATTCATGCATTACCATGCATTTCATGCATTACCATACATTTCATGCATTGCATAAGAAAGAAAATATAAAGGGCATCTCATTCAACATGCATACATCTTTGCATTCACGCATCATTATGCACACATAGCAACATACCACTGCATTCTAGCATCTTAGGTAGCAACATGCATACATATAGCTATAGAGCACCATTCATTCATACTTTCCTGGTTGAATATACTTCTGAATAATTCTTTTGCATCCTTGACTGAGCCATTCTTGTCTAGACATATTTTAAAACTGGGGCAGCTAGCCCCCATGCACAGATTGACATACTTTGAAACTGTGGCAGTTGACCTAAGGAAGCAAGTGATGCATTGGTTGTTGAGTCTCAAAGAGGGTAATATAAAGACAGCCAAAGAAACTCAAGATTTTGTTCCTAGTAGATAATACCCGGTGAAATAATTTTGAATCCTACACTTGAGGACATTTTCCAGAAAAATCTTATGGTCTCGCACTCGATTGAACACCCTCAGCAGAGTAACCATTTTCCAAAATACTGACCTTCCAAAAGCTCTCAGGATCCTATACCCGAGCATTCATCATCAATTCAAAATTTCATCTGACTCTCGGTATCCTATACCTGAGCATTCATCATCAATTCGAAACTTCGTCTTGCTCTCGGGATCCTATACCTGAGCATTCATCATCAAATTGACAATTCATCTGGCTCTCGGTATCCTATACCCAAGTATTCATCATCAATTCGAAAATTCATCTTGCGAGCCGGGATTCTACGCCCGAGTCATCATTAACCATCGGTCCAAAATTCCCATAAAATAGTCATCAGACTCTCAGAATCCTACATCTGAGAAGCCCTTGAGATCCTACACTCGAGCAATCAACAGACTTTTAGAATCCTACATCTAAGAAGGCCTCGAGATCCTACACTTGAGCAATCATTATACTCTCGGAATCCTATACTTGAGAAGTCCTCGAGATCCTACACTCGAGCAATTGGCAAACTCTCATAATCCTACATCTGAGAAGTCCTTGAGATCCTACACTCGAGCAATTAGAAAACTCTCAGAATCCTACATTTGAGAAACTCCTCGAGATCCTACACTTGAACAATCAGAAAACTCTCAGAATCCTACATCTGAGAAAGTCCTCGAGATCCTATACTCGAGTAATCAATAGACTCTCAGAATCCTACATCTGAGAAGTCCTCGAGATCCTACACTCGAGCAATCAACAAACTCTCAGAATCCTACATCTGAGAAGTCCTCGAGATCCTACACTTGAGCAATCAGAAAACTCTCAGAATCCTACATCTGAGAAGTCCTCAAGATCCTACACTCGAGTAATCCACAGACTCTCAGAATCCTACATCTGGGAAGTCCTCGAGATCCTACACTCGAGCAATCAACAGACTCTCGGAATCCTACATCTGAGAAGTCCTCGAGATCCTACACTCGAGCAATCAACAGACTCTTAGAATCCTACATCTAAGAAGGCCTCGAGATCCTACACTTGAGCAATCATTATACTCTCGAAATCCTATACCTGAGAAGTCCTCGAGATCCTACACTCGAGCAATCAACAAACTCTCAGAATCCTACATCTGAGAAGTCCTCGAGATCCTACACTCGAGCAATCAACAGACTCTCAGAATCCTATATCTAAGAAGTCCTCGAGATCCTACACTCGAGCAATCAACAGACTCTCGGAATCCTACATCTGAGAAGTCCTCGAGATCCTGTACTCAAGCAACCATCAAACTCTCAGAATCCTACATCTGGGCAACCCTTGAGATCCTACACCCGATGCACATCCTCCTCATACTATAGCACGGGTTCCTACACCCGGTGCGAGTTACTCTCAGTGAACTATAGCTCGGGTTCCTACACCCAGTGCGAGTCACCCTCCATAAACTATAATCGAGATCCTACACCCGATTGATCATTCTCCAATATTGTAACCATTTTTCAAAGACTCAGGATTCTACACCTGAATACTCAGAATCTTACACTTTAGTGATCATCCCTGGTTGGCAGAAATAAACAATTCTTGATTAACTTGAAAAGCCATTAGGAGTTGAATGACTTGGCTAAAATAGGTGTCTTTTATCTTTGCAGGCTTGTTGCTACAAAAAACATAGGAGAGTTCCTACCATTACATTGAAACAACGAAGCCTACAAAGAGGGGCAGCTGTAGACACCCTATTTTTGCCCTAACCAAATAGAACAAGGGGTCCTTTCTCATTGTATTATTATTATTATTATTATTACCTTATTTTTATTATTATTATTTTATTATCACTATTATTATTATTATTATTATTATTATTATTATTATTATTATTACTATGATTTCTATTGTTGTTATTTATATTATTATTATTATTTTTATTTTCACTATTATTATTATTATTAATTATTTTCCTATATCGATATAAGTAATTTATTATTATTACTATTATTTTATTATTATTATTTATTTTCCTATATTGTTACAAGTAATTTATTATTATCATTATTATTTATTTATTTATTATTATTATTATTATTATTATTTTTATTTTTATTTGTTATTTTTACCACTATTATTATTATTATTATTATTATTATTATTATTATTTTCTTATTTTATTTATTTATTTATTTATTGCTATTATTATTATTATTTTTATTTTAGTATTATCATTATTACTACTATTATTTTTAATATCACTATTGTCATTTTTAATATTATTATTTTATTTATTAATATTACCATTATTGTTATTTAGTATAATAATTAAAAGGAAAAGATAAGAGGATGGAGGCGGAAACCCTAGCCCCTCTATCCCTTATTTTTGCCTATATAGGCAGGGAACTCACACAGAAAAAGGGGGGGAGCCGGGGGCAGCGCACGAACAGGGGCGGAGAAGCCAAGCAAAAAAAAGAAAAAAAGAAAAAACCCTGCTTCATCTTCTTCTCCTTCTTCTTCCCGAGACCCGCTCCAGTCTCCCACGGCCATCCATCCTTACCTTTGCCTCCTCCTCGCCTACAACTCACGGCCACTCCTCAACCTCCCCCATGATACCCAAGCCTCCATCTCACACCAACATTCAGACCTGAGCAAACTCTGCAACAGCCAACCAGAAGCCACCAGTCTCCACTGCAGCGGCCATTCTCCTCCGACCTCCAGCATCAACCCTGCTCCACGACATCCAAGATCTCCAGCCAGCATCCAGGATCTCCGGCGACTACTACGACTCTCCCAACAGCAGCAGTGCCGCTCGCTGCTCCCTGCAGTCACCCGAGCACCAAAACACCACCGTGAGCCAACCTGTTGCAACTCTCCGGCGCAGCAACTACCAGGCCTCCTTTGCAACCGTCACTCGCAGCAGCACCAAGCCTCCACCATAGCAACCTCTGGCAGCCCTCCCACTAGCCCCAGCTCTCCGGTGCCCCCCTCTGTGAGTTCTCTCCAACCACACGCGCGCACACACACACACACACACACACACACACACACACACACACATATATATATATATATATATATTGGTTCAGCTGGTGTTTTTGGTACATAAATTTTAAGTTTTTATTCTATTTTACTTCTGCATCTGTGTATATATCACGCAGAATCCATACGCACATTGCACACACAAATACACAAACTTACACCTGTAGCCTTGTAAATATTTTAGTTTCTATATCAAAAGTTTAAATTTTTATTGTGTTTGTATGTAATATTAGTATTTGATAGCCATGTTTATTTTATTTTTATTTTTGTTTTCTTCTTCACATTTATTAGGAATATTAACTGGTCTATCTTTATTATTGCAGGATTATTGTTGTCATGCCATTTGTTTTCAAGTTTAGATTTTTGGTTGCATCTACTTATAAATATTAGATGATGTATTATCAAAGTAAGGGTTTTTTTTTTAACCGCCATGTCATGTATTAAGGTCATTATCATGTTTCGTTATTTAATGTCGTTTGAGATGGTATATTGGGCTTTGATTTGATTTCCTATTATAAGTTTATGAATTACCATGCTGATTGTTTACATATAGTAAGAGTTTGGATATATTCCCATAATTTAATTGTTTCCTTTCCTAGGTATAATTACTTGCTAATTTTAGGTTTACTTAGTTTGATTACAAGATTGTTTCTTTAGTTTTGGTGATTTTGTTTATACCCTTAGTTGTGTGTTCATATTAAGGTAAGCGTCCTATTATTAAAATATGCTTATTATCTTCATTATTATTATTATTATTATTATTATTATTATTATTTACTAATATTGTTATCATTATCCCCATTATTATTTATTATTATTATAGGCATTGTGATAGTTTAATATCTTAACTTATTATCCCATTAATACATATTAAAACCTCCCATACTAGTATTTTCCTATAAATATTTTCTATTCAATTTCAAAATTTGGGAGCGTATTTTCTTAAATATATATATTTTTTATTATCCCTATGATTTTAATGTTAGGGTATGAGTCTTTGGTTTTTTACGTACCTTTAGTTATGAGGGAATATGTAAATATTTAAATTTTGCATATATTTTTGTATTATTTATTTACTTATTTATTATTCACTTTGCACGTGTATTAATAAATTTACTAGAGGAGTAATTTTAAAGATTTTTTAGATTAACTTAGGGATAATTCTAAATTAATTAGGTACCGTTCGTAAGAACGGGCACGTAGGGGGTGCTCGTACATTCCCCTCGCGTAACCGAACTCCCGATCCCAATTCTGGTAACGTAGACCCATTCTACCCCTAACAGGGTAGTAATCATATGTTCTAACCATAGTAAAAGGTTAGTGGTGACTCCGACATTCCCTATTTTTCTTTGAAAATTTAAAATATATTTTAATTTCGCTGCCCGGGGCACACGGGCTCCGGGACTTCGCGACAATATAACTTTTTACATATGATGATATCATTACATAAAATAATTAATTTGATTTTTTATTAAATTATATTGTAATGTATTGTATTCAAAGATATTAATAATTAGTATTATTTTTATTTTTAGAAATAAATATGTTTTTCTAAACTAATATAGTTTAGAATACATAGTATACTTTCCTATCATATGCTAAAAATTGACATCATTATTGTATTATTTTTTTTGGTTAGTATAATATATATTACAAAAAATATATCTTATATTATATAAATAGTAAGAGAAGATTATGTTTTACAATTTTTTTGAGATTTTAATTATTTTTAATTTTAGTTTTAATTTTAAGAGTAAAAAACACTGACATCTCCTAAGGTTTGGTAAAAAAACAATAATCTCCCTTAAAATTTCAAAAATGTCACAAATCTCACCTAAAATTTATCAAAAAGACACATACCTAAAATTTTTATAAAATACAAAGGGAGATGTGTGATTTTTTTGATAAATTTTAAGAAAGATTTATGACATTTTTAAAATTCTAAAAAAAGTCTCTATTTTTTTTTCACAAACCTTAAAAAAATGAATCTTTTATCCTAATTTTAATCATATCTTATTGAACTTCCTAATTTTAATCTTTTTGCAGAATTATTTTCCGCAAAAAGGTATTATTAAATATATATTTTTTAAAAATAGATAAATTAGGAAAAAACTTTGCGCAAACCGGTTGGACTGTCGGTTCCTGGATTTGATCTCAGCCGTTGGAGTGGATGGTTCATATCTGTTGGATATGCTACGAACCCTTGTCTTTTATTTTCCCTCTTACTTCACGTAAAAACTGGCTTTCTCCTACCTTCTCCCTCAAAACTAGACCTGACAAATTAGATAAAAATCTATTAATCTGACCCACATCTAACCCGTTTTAATCGACTTATAATCAACTGCTTGCTAAATGAATTAAATATGATTTTTAATTTTCATATCTACTTCTTTAGTGGGCCAGATCGATTTTATCCTGCGAATATTCGCCAAATCGCTTAAAAACCCATTACTAATTAACCCAACCCAAGAAGTGCCCATAAGCTCACTGCCCAACTATGGAAAGCCCAGTGCCCAGCATTGTCCACACGGCCCATTAGGCATTATTTATGCCAGGTCTTCACAGTGGAGTCCCACTCCAAGGCCAGCCCTATTCGATTCAAGCCCTAGCCCTAATGCCCTATTCGATTCGACATTCGATCCAAGAGAGAGCCAGCACTAGAGACCCTTCTTCTTCGACCCTTCGCGAGTCCATCTTCGATCCTTCGAACCAGTGGGAGCTTCCTGAGTTCATCTTCAACACTTCGAACCAGTAGGAGTCTTTCGTGAGTTCGTCAGGAGCTTCGTGAGTTCGTCATCGACCCTTCGAACGAGTTGGTCTTCCACACTGCGAACCATCAGAAGCCCTTCGCGAGTTCGTCAGGAGCTTCGTGAGTTCGTCGTGGACATTTCGAACCAGAAGCTCTTCGCAAGCTCGTCTTCGAGCCATCGTGATTTCATCTGCTTCGAAGTTCGAATTTGTGAGTCTTCTTCTTCTTCTTCTTCTTCTTCTTCCACTTCTCTGTTATTGCATATTAGGACATTACATATTTCTACAAATTTTCTGCTTCTAGACTAACAAAAAGGTAAGGCAGTGAAAAATAATTCCTTTGCTGGCCTTTATAATTCATAAATTTCATCTTTTATTCCTGTTGGATGTTTTGGTGATACATGACATGGCTTTAACAGTTTAACCAAGTGCAGAACTGTCCATGGTTGTAATCTATGCTAAATCAGCTTGTTGTATTAAATTGGGTATCTTGGAAGGGAGAATGAACTCTCTTTAGGCTTCAAGTTAATAGTAGAAGATAATAAGGAGAGGCCTGCTGTATCTTGCTCTCTGTCACCCACATTCTTTTTGTTCAGATAAATCCTCCAGAAGAACATGACCAAGAATAGAGATTGTCAGTTTGGCCAAAAAAATGAACAGATTGAACTAATGAAAAGGCCATTTTATGATCAACAATTGTTGTACAAAGTTTGTATTTTCCCACACCACTCCTACATAAATTTTTTAATCTAGGTTAATCTGTATCATAAGATAATTCAATCCTCCATGAGAAGGAATATCAGCCACTTTCTCAAATGTAGAGATGAAAAAGAAAATATACATTTTACTGTGGAGTAAAGGGTAAGTAAAGTTGTGCATGTGGTCCCAAGCCACACCAATTTACATGCCATCATGCCATGAATGAATTCCAAAAGAGAACATATGCCAAACAGATAAGACATTATCAATGTCCATGACCATGCGGTATAATTGGATTTTTTTCCACTTGTTGAGTTGGGTTGCTGCAGAAGGATTAAATGTACTGCAAGGCTGCAAATTCTTAGCATCAGCAAGACTGTTGATGTATATGTATGTCTATATCTGTATGTAGTACATGTACAAATTCTTTATGGTATATATATGTAAATGTATGTCTATATCTGTATGTAGTACATGTACATGGTCTCTTTCAAAGTTTTAGGATACTTCTAAAGACTATGGAGTCTGATTCTGAAGTTATATCAATATTGAAATTTCTTCTCATTCTTACTTATAAAGTTTTTTTGACAGAACCAAGAACTATATTAAATATTAATTAGTCCACGACTCCATGGCGCAATGGTATGAGGTGATGGTTGGATTATGGTCGTTTTCTAGTTCTTTCTTTATATGCATAATGACAACTTTTTGACTTGGTCAGTCAAATTTCAATATAAATATTGTGGTCGTTTGACTTATTTCATTATGTTCAATATAGATATAAAATGAAAATATTTAATCCCATTTTTTCTATTTTTACAGTGCATTATAAGGATTAGGAGAAAAAAATGTCTCAGTCAATAGCGAATTCAATTGATCAAAATGATGAAATAGTGGTGTTTAAAGAAACTCACATGCTTTAAGAACAGTTGTAATGTTTATATTTTAGAGACTCACACGAGTCACACGCTTTGAGTTTCTATTTTGAGTTGGATTGAGACTAATTTATTATGTTTTATTGCTCTTGTAATTTTACTTGCTTGATTTAGGAGTTGTTAATTAATATAAATGATTGAATGGTTGATATAGTTACTAAAAAAGTTAATACACAAACTAATCGCAAGTTATCGTATACAACTTAATATATTATGACACAAAATAAATTATTAATAAAGTTATATTTGAGAATGGCGGATTATCCACCCATCTGCCATGAATTATCCGACCCGAAACCGCTTAATTCGCCACTTAAACGAGTCGAATATGGATTATGATTTTTTCACCTGATAATCAGCCTTATCCGTCACTGATTATCCGACCCGATCCGCTTTGCCAGGTCTACTCGAAACAGGTCTTTAAGGTTTGGAGATGGGGGCCAAGGGGAAGAAGCTCATGAAGAAGAAATTAAACAAGGTGTCTGTCGATTTTTCGGTTTCTAGTGATAAAAACGAAGTTTCTGATTTCTTGGTATGTCACTACTTGATTTACTTAAATTCATTTTAATAAATTTGTTCCTAGATAATCTGTTCGTTTGTGTTCATGATTTATATTCATGTATGAAGCCGCTGGAAGGTGGTCCTGGGCGCAAAATTCCTGAGCAAGAAATACCTGAGAACACTGGCGCGGTCTTATATATTGGACGGATACCACATGGGTTCTACGAGAATGAAATGGAAGGTGGGTTTTGATATTTTTCCTTATTATTGTTGTTATTTTATATTATAAATTTCTAATAGTTTGCTTAAGCGAAACACCAAGGAGTTAACTATCTGTTGTACTCCTTTCTTCCTGTTAATTGGGTATTTTTTGGCAGGTTACTTTAAACAATTTGGCACTATCAAGAGACTTAGAGTTGCTCGGAATAAGAAGGTTAGGCATCTAACCTTTTTTTCTCCTGTTACCAATGGTATTATCCGGTCCTTTTTGGATTCCGACTAATCCAGGGGTGGAGGGGTCTTCCCTTAATTCCCTTAATACATTTTGTGTTATCTAATTATTATTTTTAAACGTTTAAAACCATGTTTGATAAGGGTGCTTTGTGTTTTTGGTTTATCCTTGTTTAAGGGTCAATCAAGAGGGAACTTGGAAATTATATTATTTTTAATTTATAATTTTCTTATTTTAAATACAAAAAATTGCACGCATACACACACTCGAAAAGAATCACTGCATTTGCAAAAATTGCTTGTGGAGATAATCAATCTTACATCTTCTTGTGTGGTGGTTGCATGAGGTGGTACCTATCTAATGCCTCTTTATTAATGGAGAATCTAAATCGCGGTTTAGGGCATCGAGTGGTTCAAGCAATGGGATCTGCTTTCTCCTTTTTATTTTTTGTTTGTTCTTGTGGTGGATATTTTGAGTAGATCGATTCATAAGGCTGTAGTTAGAGCTTGTGGTGGATATGTGGAGAAGATGTCTAGGTGATTGGAGAGGTGGACGGGTGCTTTACGCTCTCTAGGTGAGCATATTAACCTGATTGGAGAGGTGGCAAGTTTTTCTATTAGCTTTCTCTATTTCTTGTCAATTTTTAAAATTTCGGTGGGGTAGCTAGAATTATTGAGAGTCATGGGAGATTTTTTTGGACCAGGGCGGGGGAGAAAGCTAATGATTGCTTTAATGGATAAATTGTTTTGACGATTTCCCTTAGAGCCTAGGAGAGACTTCTATTTGGCACAAAGTTATTGAAAGGAAATTTGGCATGCAAGACTATCATGGGGATGCTAATGGTGCTAGGATGTTCCTTTGAGAGTCCTTGACAGCATAGTTCACAAATCTATCCTCTCTTTATCCCTTGTACCAAATCTTTTGTGAGTGATACATTTCACATTTGGTCTTGGAAGACATTTATTTCCTGATTTGAATAGGCTTTCTTCATTGCATAATGGAACAATTTTTTTTTTTTTTTAAATTTCAAATGGGGATAAATTCTATTGGGACTTTATTTCCGTAGGTCTCTTAATGATAGGGAGGTGTTGGAGCTTACTTCTTTGTTGTGCTTATTGGACAAAAGTCATGAGAGATTTTCTTTGATCTGGGTGGAGGAGAAAAATTATTTTGCTAATTGGGAACTTGTTTGTTGGTCTAGAAAGGAGGGGTGATGTGTGATGAGAAGTGGGTATTTGGATGGATCAATTTGACCCAATTTGGAGGCCTATGTCGAAGAATATAGTCAATGGTTCATTGGGTCGGAAATGTGCTTAGTTAGTTGTTCAAGTATTTGTGTAGTTTTTTTGAGAGATTTCTTACTCTCCTCTGTAAATTCTCCCTATTAAAGAAATTTCTTTTGCTATAAAAAAAAGTGTGTGTGTAGTTTGCTTGTATTAGGATTATGTATGTTGGAGGCTTGTTTGTAGTGTTTGTGTATTTTAGGGTATGTTTGTAATGTAATGTAGTTTTAGGGGTATGTGTGTAATTTCATGCGTTGGCTTTCTTATTAATAGTGCTTGAAAACCCTGTTGTAAGCCGTGATTGTTGAATTTGAATTTGAGAAGTGAACGTGAGTTCCCCTTTGTACCTTCTCTTTTCTCCCTTCCCTGTCCTTCCTCTCTTCAATTTCTTTTGGTCTCTTTCATGGCTGTAGATCCTTGATGCTACCCTTGCATTATTTGGTATAAGAGCCAACCATGATTTCATTCTTCCATTTCAATTCCCCCATCTTTCCCTTTCACTCTTCTTCTTCCTCCTCCTCTTCTCTTCTTCATTCTCCCCATAGTTCTATGACTTCCCTTTGCTCTTTGTTGCTGCTTCTTCCTTCTTCTTCTTCCTCCTCCTTGTCTTTTTCTCTGTCTGTTTTTCTTTCTTCATTCCCTCTCTAATTTTTCTCTACCTTGAAAAATAAATTCGAAAAATTAGTTCTGAATTGTTTCTGAAATTTTAGTAGTCTCCCCATTTGTTCAAACACCACTCTCTATACACCATTGTGAAACACACCCAACCCATTGAAATCAAAACCCCTTGAAACCTTTTCCTTCAAATTTTCATCACCATCTAACCATGCATGTGGGCCCATGTGCCACCACTCGGTTACCCAACCATTGACCCTTTAAAAACCCTAATCTCATGTGCATTCCTTAGTGCACCACCACCGCCATTTCAATCCCCATCCCATGATCTCCTCTTGCCTCAACTTTCATCACTAGAGGATCCTCACCGGCGCCAGCAACTGCGAGTAAGAGTCTGCTAGACTCTCCTCCTATTTCTAGTCTCACAAGAAATTAACCAGCCACGGTATTTGGGGTTTTCTCTGTGATATTTTGACTCGCAAGGAGATATTTGATTGTGGATATAATATATTGCAAGAAAATGGGATAAGTTGGCATAAAACACTAGAAATTGTGGCTGCCAACATTAGAAATCAGATCCTAATGCTGCATTTGTGAGTTTTCTAAGTGAATTCACTTCATTTTGTGTGATACTCAAGATTGAAGGTGACTTGAAGATTGTTCTTAAACAACTGAGAGTGAAGCTTGTGGTTTGCATGAATAATTGAGCCTTGTTCACAAATCTATTAAGAATATTTGGTGATATATAATTGCATTATGATGACCAATGTCCAATTGTCTCCAAAGGTTGAATTTTTGTCCTGACAGGTTATAAAACATGGGAAATGCATTGGAGACTATTACCACTTCAACTAAAGTTGCAGCCTTAGGTAAAAGGCCCATGGAATTTACTACCAAACAAGATGGTGGAATAGCTGTTGTCCCTTATACTTTTGTGTTGTGTGAAGGGCGAATTAATCATTTGAGTAAAGGAATTAAATTAAAGTCCTAGATTTTAATGGTGATGGTTCTCTTGATGAATTTGATGATTGGGTGTATTCTTTGGAGTACTATTTCCGATGGTATGACATGAATAAGGCTAGAAAGTTGTACTTGGCTTAATCAATATAGAAGGGAATTGCCCGAATTTGGTGGATTAAACGATAGGAGATCTTTAGAAGAAGGAGATTTGGTGTGATTATAATGTGGGATGAGATGAAGCAAGCCATGTAGGAGCAATTGTGCCTCCCAATTTTCAACAGTGTGTTCATCTCCAACCCTTTGATTTGAAGCAAGAAGAAAGGATAGTGGAGTACGCTTGTAGGTTCTATCATTTGGCTACTCGTGCCAATATAGAATGGAAAGAGGATGTGATGATCATAGTTGTCAAATTGAAATTTGAATTGTGAATCAAAATTCCAGCATTGGGAATCAAGAATCAATAATTGAATCGAATCGTAAGATTTGGTGAATTTTCCAAAATCAATTCTAAATGACATGCATATATTGGTATATAATCAACAAGCAAAACAACAAAATGCATTTCAGTTTTGATAATAAAAAAACATATTTCATGTGTATGCTTTCCATAAACAAATGAAATGTAAGAGGATGAGGTAGGAAATATTAATAAAATAGTGAACTTTATGCTGTTTAAGGGAAGGATTCAAGAAAAAAAAATAAAAAAATTGAAATTTTGGTGTTTATCAACAATTAAAAATATATTTCATGCTTATTCTTTCTCAGATTAAAAATAAAAAATAATTTAACTAAAAATTATAATAATTGAACAAACTACTAGAAGAACTTACTTTTGAATCTTAACAACACAATGAAACATGAGTACTACCACCTTAGCCGGCGTGTGTTCCACCCCTTCTTCTCAATGGTGGAGCACTATACTCCTGTTAGAACAACAAATGGTTTTGTGAAGGTAAAGTAAGACCCATAGTTCTATTTTATCCTCTTTTTAAGCACAAAACTGATGTAAACTAGGAATGGAAGGTAATCATGTAAAAATAAAAGTGATAAAATAGGAAAGAAATGTTGCTTTGGGGGTTTCAAACTAGTTGGGTTTGCTAGGATATGATAGGTCCAGAATCGCGAGAATGGATAGATTTAGATCAATTTGATAGATTCATGAGGTGGATCAATAGATTTGACAACAATTCAGTTGATTTTAGATTCACTAGTATGATTTGAATCAATTTGGTGAGAAATTGACATGAATTGTATGATTTGAATCGTGAATCATAAGATTCTAACAACTATGGTGATGATGGCTTTGTACAGAAAAGGGTTGAAGCCAACTCTTCCCTCCAAGTCTCATTATAGTTGGGGATGTAGTACAGGTTGCCACTCTGATTGAGGAGATTATGCAATGCCATCCTTCTAGAGTTACATCAACCCTTTGATTTTAGAAGAGTGCTAGTGAAGTTGTATGAGAGAAGTCAATTGAGCAATTGGGTAAAGGTTTTTGAACCAATCCCTATTGGAAGGCTCCTGAGCATTCCAGAACAACTTCTAAGAGCCAACCATCACTCAAATGCTTTAAATGTCAAGGTTTTGGACATCAAGTTGCACAATTTCCTAACCAAGTTATGGCTGTTGTGGAAAAATAAGATGATAATGATGATGATAAAACTCAAGTAGGTGGAGTTGAAACAAAAATTCCAAGTGACTTTGATGATGATGGCAATGTGAAAATCTGTTTAGTGTGGCTGTTGCGGAAAAAGTAGATGATAATGATGATGATAACACTCAAGTAGTTGGAGTTGAAACAGAAATTCCAAGTGACTTTGATGATGATGGCAATGTGAAAATCTGTTTAGTGCTTTGACATATGCTCTCATACCACAAAATTAAAGAAAAAGAGGATTGGAGTCCGACCAACATCTTTCTAACTCAGTTGATATGCCAAAAGTAGTTTTGTATTTTGGTTATTGACCCTGATAGTTGCATAAATGTAGTTTCTGAAGAAGCTGCGAAGAAGTTTAAATGTGGAAGTTGAGCCTGATCCTGAATCATACAAAATTGTTTGAGTGAATGGTACCAACTTGAAGGTCCATGATCATTGCTTACTTACCTTCAAGATTTGTTCCATTGTGGCGACAATGCAATGTGATATCCTTCCTCTTAAAATTTGTCATATCCTTTTGGGTTGTTCATCATTATTTGATAGGAAGGTGAAACATGATGGATATGAGAATTCTTATTCCCTCTCCATTGACGACAAGAAGTATGAGTTGATTCCATTACAAATTCTCCCACTCACCAAGTTGAAGGATATTGCTAGTTCCTTTCTTATGAAACGAGATGATTCTATTCATGGTGATGGTCTCCTTGGTACTTTTCATCGAGTTCTTTTGGAAGAATGGAATTGATGTAGGATGGGAAGCGGTATTTGCATGGATCAATTTGACACAATTTGGAGGCCTATGTTGAAGAATAGGGTCAATGATTTATTGGGTCGGAAACCCAAATAAGCTTAGTTAGTTAGTTGTTTAAGTATCTGTGTGTAGTTTGCTTGTCTTAGGATTATGTATGTTACGGGGCTTGTTTGTGGTATTTGTGTATTCTAGGTGTATGTAATGCATTGCGGTTTGATTTCATGTGTTTAGAGGCTTTCTTATAAATTGTGTGTGGAAGTCATGTTGTACGGAGTTATTGTTGAATTTGAATTTGAGAAGTAAACGTGAGTAACCCCTTGAATCTGCTCTCACCTCCTTTCCCCTTCCTTCCTCTCTTCAATTTCTTCTAATCTCTCCCATGGCTGTAGATCCTTGATACTCAGGGGGGCTGGCTCTAAGCAAGTTGGTGTCTAAAATGGCTCTGAGATTTCCTATTGAGGAGACTTATCTTTGCCATAAAGTTGTTAAAATAAAGTTGGCATGCAGGTTAATGGGTGGGATGCTAATGGGGCTAAGATGTTCCTTTGGCAGTCCTTAGAAGTGTATTTTGCAGATATATCCTCTCTTTATCCCTTATACCAAATTTATTGTAGCTTGTAGGCAATGCGTATTGCATTTGATTTTAGGAAGACATTTGGGTGGATGATTCTACCCTTTGCACTTCCTTCCCTCATTGCATAGGCTTCCTCATTGCATAATGGATCTATCTATTCATTTTTTTTAAATTTTTTTTATTTTTCTTTATTTTTAAAATTTTATTTTTTGTTTTATTTTAAATTTCAAATGGAGATGAGGTCTCTTGGGACTTTCATTTTCTTAGGTCTCCAAATGATAGGGGATGTTGGAGCTCCCACTTCTTTGTTGTGCTTGTTGGAGGTAGTTGTCGTTCCATTAGGATGGATTAATGGTTGTGGGTTCTAGACTCTTTAGGGGTGCACTTTTGCAAGTCTTTTTTTGAGCATTTTTTTCCATGAAAACATGTCTTTTCTGCTTCATTTTACTGTTTGGACTTTGGAAGGCCATAGTCCCCTAAGATTAAGGCTTTTATTTGGTTAGTTGTTCTTAAAAAAGTTAATACTAACAATCTGTTGTAGAGTAGGAGGCCTTTTAAAGCTATATCTGAATGTATGTTCTTTGTGTTCTGACAGTTCACATCTTCTTCTCGCCTGTTCAGTCATTGTTGTTTTTCTTGGAGTGCTTGGAACAAACTTTTTGAATTAGTCAGAGAGAGTTGGGTTTGTTTGGAGTTGGGGGAAGGATTAATTGGCTATCTCAGTTATACGGGTTTTGGGGGGAGTAGAGATGGTTCGGCTTTGTGGACATGCAGGGCTTTTTGCTGTCTTGTGGGGTATTTGGTTGGAGTGGAATGCTTGTATATTTATGGGGAATAAGATGTCTTGCTCTATACCCTGGGAAAAGATTCAGCATGTGGTCTTGTTGTGGGATTTCGCAAGTGGTTTTGAGAAGGCTGTCTTTTTCAGATTTAAGTGCGATTGGCTGGCTGTATTGTTTTGATATGTTTTTTTTTTTTTTCCTTTTTCTCATTTCGAGGATTTATTATGCTCCTTTTGCACATTTTTCTGTTCAGTAAAATTTCTTCTTACAAATTGGTGTTATAGGTCTTTAAATGTGTTTCTGATCTTGCATCTGGTCTCTAAACAGCTGCAATTTGTTTGTTTTTTTTCCTCTTTGGAAATTACTAGTAAACATAGTCTAGAACTGTCTTTGATTATACCAAGCAGAAGTACGCTTGATGGCCTTGAAGCTACTTAAAAAATGGTAAGGTCTGGTTAGCTAAAGACCTTTTGGTAAATTTTGTTTTCATTTGCCAACTTAAGTAGATCAGATGCCATTCTTATACAACAGTGGAATCTTTGGCATCTTAAATTGCTTGTTGATCCCTCAGGTGGGGTGGGTTGGTTTTTCTGGGGGCTTGGTGCAATATGTTGAGGTCCGTATTTGAATGCCTGTGTCTGGAGGTTTTTTCTTAGAAAATATAAGAGCTTTGAAAATTTATATGGCAAGATGTTATATTAAAAAATTATTGCTTGGAAAATTATATATTATGAGGTTCATACATGAACACTTTGTTTGGGTATAATACTGATGGCTTCACCAATGGTTATGTGATGGAGAAAAAGGAGTGCCAACTTGCATAAAGGCGCTTCTTTTCAGGGGAATTTGTATTTCCTCTCAAAGAATGTAATTTCTTTTTTTCCTTGAACTTGTCGATGGTTTCCATTGCTATTTCTTTCCTCAAAAGTATAGAGGCTTGTTGAGATTATTGTAGATTTGAATGATTGTTTCTTTTATGACCATTATGATTCATCTGTTACATTTTGAACTCACTCCTTTATTAATTTGGACTCTTTGCTTTCATTTTTTCCAGACTGGAAAATCCAAGCACTTTGGCTTCATTGAATATGAGGATTCACAGGTTCTTTTTAAAACATAAAGCAAACTTATAGTATGATTATTTTTAAGTTTTGATTAGTTTGTTGGTTAAGTGCAGGTGGCTAGAATTGTAGCTGATTCTATGCATAATTATCTTTTGTTTGAGCACGTGTTACAAGTTATCCCTATTCCTCCGGAGCGTGTTCATCCAAATTTGTAAGCAATTCTTTATGTTTTGCCTTATTATATTTATTTGATGCATATGTTATATGAAGTCAGAAAATGTGGACAGCATCAAATTATTTTCTACTTTGGAAATAGCCACCTGGAAATTTTTGATGTTTATTCTCATCATAGTCAATTTGCTGAACATATTTTCCAAAAATGGAAAATATTGTGTGTGTTTGTTTTGTATTTGTTTAGCTGTTTTTCTTTTTGTAAAGTTAGGAATTTTTGTTCTCCTTTTTTTATTTTCCATTGTCGTCGTAACTTCTATTCTCTTCTAATACAGTTCTTTATCAAACACTCGCACACATAATCTCCAACATGCATTGGTAGCACCCTTTCATTTTCCTTCTAATTATAAATAAAGCAAGAAAAGTGTGCCATGGTTGTTTCTAAACACAACTGAAGCAACTTCTGCTTCTTAAATCTGCCCATTCGACAAGGCATTTTTGCCCCAAAAAAAAAAAAAGCAGCTCTACCAACTATATTTTCTGCCATTGCTGGAAAAATGGTTCAGATATGCGATTAGAGGTATTGATGGCTTTAGAGCACGGAGTGGATTTGATGGTCTATGGCCCATCAAATGATGCACTTCAATGCGGTCACTTCTAAACTTTTTGATCGTTTTTAGAATATGATCAAATTAGCCACCCAGT
Source organism: Malania oleifera (assembly GCF_029873635.1). Classification (NCBI taxonomy): domain Eukaryota; kingdom Viridiplantae; phylum Streptophyta; class Magnoliopsida; order Santalales; family Ximeniaceae; genus Malania; species Malania oleifera. Next base: position 33,049,561 of record NC_080422.1, read on the forward strand.
GCTCAAGGATAAAGAAACCCACCCCACATCAGATGGTTTGGTAGGGTAGATAATAAATTTCAATGGGATTAATTTTCCCTTTTTTTCTTGGGGGAGCAGGGGGGCTTGGAATTTTCTTTTGTGATCAAGGATGAAACTCATCCATCTTTTTATTTATTTATTTGGGTATGAGTACATTAACGTTTTCCAACTTGTGTGATGTTGTTCAGCCTGACAAATGGCAGGGTATGAGCCCAAGCATGGTTCGGTATGCTTGAATAAAATAATTATATACATATATTTTATATCAATAATATATTTCATATATTTAAATATTTTGAATGCATTTAATGCTGGACTTGCTCTCTCAAGGATAAGCTTACATAGGGCGACATGCTGGCCAATTTTCAAGCTAATTGGGGCTTGAACTAACCTTTTGGATCCCCCCCTTCCAGCATCCTTCTGAGGTCATGAAAGATGTCTCATTCAGAGATTTATTTGGTATAGTGGTGTCGCCGTTCCTTGAGGGTTCTGGATGGTTTTCTTGTTTACTTTTGTTTTCCTTGTTCTACCAAATGTGTGCAGACGCATAAACCAACTATCATATCTTGTAATAACTAAATAATCATTAAGATAATGCAAATGCAACTTCAATTCACCACTATATATTCACTTGGATTTAGTTTTGCACCTCGTGAAATGTGAATAGCTAGAGACAGGCCAACATATTCTTCATGTTTTTGACTTGATCTTGTTTTTGGGCTAAAAAATTAAGCCTATTGGCCCATTGAGAAAGAATTAAAAATACAGCAAGGAGGGCGTGTTCATGAGAGAGGAAGGTTGGAGGTTTGTTGCTGTTGAAAGCAAGTTTTTGATCTTGTCTTGGGTTACTGGGGAGGGAGAATAGTTGACTTTGAACATAGGGTTTGGAATAAAACTCCTTGGTAAGGGAGGTAAGGAGTGGGGCAGGAAGGATGTTGCTTCAATCCTGACTAGTCTTCTGGTGAGAAGGGCCATTACTTGTGGTTCAGGATGAGGAGACTGGGATGGAACTTTATGTTAGAGCTGTATTGCAATGATGCTGGGAGGATGTTGGTTTTGTTGTAAATCAGTTAGGGGCATGAGGCGGTGCTAGGGGGGCTACAATTTGTAAAATCCCCTAGATTAAGGCAAAAGGATGATGGAAGCTCTTCATTTGTCAACAGGAGATGTGCAAAACACGTGCCCAACTGCATTCTTGATGGTAGGAGGATAGGCAAGCAATTCTCGTCGGGGGCTGTTGTCTCAATAAAATCTCTAATGAGACAAGGAGGATACTCAAGCAGGCATAGGAGACTTTTGGTGGGGGATTTTTGTTTGAACAGTGGATGTGATACTGGAGGAAGAATTTTTTTCTTGCTAAAGAAGAGCTTTATAGGGGAATTGCAGAGATTAGATGAGTTTGATGATGGATTATTTCCACATCTGCCTGACAAATACACCCACGTTAGGAACCTACGATCACTCATTAATGATTGCTCAAGTTTGATAGATTCCCCCTCTAGAACAAGAAGTTTTGGCTCCTTGAAAAGAGTAAGGGAAAATAGCCCATTAACTTTGTTGAGCGTGAAATTGGGCTTCTAATGGCAGGCTTGCCACATGGGTTCTAGAAGGAAGACTGGAAGACAAAGCATGTTCTACATTAAAGGGGCTTCTTGGCTGTGTGGAATGTGGAGATGATAGGAATAAGAGAGGGTGGAAAACTAATCCTGCAAATGCTTCAACAGAGATCTGTGGAGGTTTGAAAGTGGGCTGGTAGGACTCACAGATGTAGGCTTGTTGGAGTAAGGTAATGACAGGAGGGTTTGATGTCTGAAGGTAAACAAGAAAATGATGAGAGGTTGAAGTGGTCAGACTTCACTCAGCGAGGTGATGGGTCACAACAATTAAGAGTTTAATCAGCCATAGTTTGTTGTATTGTCATTATTACTAGAAAGCTGGACCTAGAGCTGCCAAAATTAGGGAGGATCAATTAAAGATGATCATATGTGAACTTCTTTATGTTGTGTTGGCTATGAATGCATTTCTAGAAGGGGAGAATTGCTGCGATGAGTAGTTGGCCTCTAGTTGGGAGTTGAAGAAAGTGAAAGGCAGTGAGTGAAATCCTTGGGTTGTTGTTTGATAGTTTTGAATATAGGGTCTATAGATGGACATTTGTGGTGGTGAATTGCTGCACGCTAGCTGTCTCAGAAGTAGCCATCAATTTAGGTTGGGCCCCTACTTTATAAAAGAAGGGTTTGTAGACTCTTCGAAGACAGAGAAACAGGAAGAAGAGGAGAAAGGGGAAAGTGCTTGAAAAAAGACTACAACTAATTTCAGCTTTAAAAGATAACTTTGGAGATTGGAATTTTGTGTAAATTACAAAAATAGAGTAAAAAACAAGAGGCTGGAGGGGTGTGGGGGAGGTTGGCATGGTACACTCTGATGTTTTGTGGAATCTTAAGGGAATAAATGACCTGAAAAAAGGGTGCTCTTGAAAAATTATCTAAGATTTGAAGGGCTGGTATTGTGTGCCTATAGGACACCAAATTGAATTTGTTTTGAAAGGTGTATGCGTTCTGGTGAGCATTTTAACCCTAATGAGTCACGATATAAGCCCTTCTAGAAATTTTTGTTTTACATAAAAATTTATAAATAAATTTTATATATTTATATATTAAAAAAAGAGGAAAAATTACAAACAAAACTTGGAAAAAAAGAACCAATCAGGATTTGTAGAATACGTGTTGGTCATTTTAAGCATACGTACTTGAATCCACTCAAGTAAACTAGGCTAAGGATCATTCCATCTTAGTCATGGTAGGAGTATTGAAGAAAAGTAGTCATGGTAGGAGTATTGAAGAAAAGATTGAACTTATTGGTCAAGAAAGTAATTACACCAGAAGATTTCAATATCTTTTATTTATTATGCAAGTGGAAAGGGAAATTTGGGCATAGAGTTATGCAGGTTGGGTAATAAGAAGTGTTTTGTGTGATGGTGGAATACTCCTAAAATTAAAATAAAAGTTCTATAAGACGGCTATAAGACCAACTATATTACATTGATGAGAATAATGGGCAAGTTAGAAACAACATTTGCAAACAATAAAAATTTTTGTTATGAAAATGCTAAGGTGGATGAGTGGTATAATGCTAAAAGATAAACGACATTGCTCAGTCACCATGGGTTTGATGTTTTGTTAGAAGATAAGAAGAGATCGGATGGAATGAGGTGATAAACGACGTTGCTCGGCCACTAGTTGTGAAAAGTGAGGATTTTTGTGCTTACTGTGGTAGTGTGCTGTTGGTCAATAGAAAGAATTAGGTGGTTGGAGTGTTAGAGGAGCAGTGGTAGGGTTTCCAAGGGGCAACATCATTGGAAGAAGATGGCTTGGTTGGTCTTGGGCTTGCAGCTATAATGTATTTTGGAGTTTGCAAGGTACTATAAAGCTTCTAATTTCAAGTTGGTCCAATTGTTAAAAACCTATTACTAAGGCCTCATATTTTAATTCAAGAAAATTCTCAGTAGTGTCTTCTTAAGGCCCAAAAAATGTCACATTCTGATATAAGGTGGCCCTTTTAATTAAAGAGGGGGTGAATATTAATGGAAGGCTCAAAAGTTAGGTTTGGGAGTAGAAGGGTCATTGTGTCTTGCAATAAGGTTGTTGTAGGGGTGTTGAAGAGTAGCTTTCGTGGTTCCATTGTTTATTCTTCTTGGGTAGAAGCAGCTCTTTTTTCGAAAAGAACTCTACAAACTCTTTTTTTTTGGGGGGGGGGGGGTGGTGTTCAAATGGAGTCAGAGTCAGCTATCTTTGAGAAATCGACAACCTCCCAAGATTGTGAGGGAAGTGATCGGAGGGATCCAAAAATCATCTTCTAGTGGTTGGTGATCGTGGCTTAGAATTGTTGGCTAGAGCAGAAAATTTGAAGAAGAAAGCAATTGTGTTGCGGATGGGTGTTTTGTGGATGTAGAAATTTAATTAAGGAACAACCAATCAGAATCTTAATGACGAGTTGTGTGCACCAGTGAATAATTGGGTGGAATGGAAGATCTAATCTTGATGATAGGTCTCTTCCTTTATTTATAATATTTGTCAAAGCACATGTCAATGACCATAATGCCCTTACTCTCTTGCTAACATAACACGCACACACTAACAATGCTAAATAACTAAGATAACCATCAATACTCTCTCTTAAGCTGGAGCATATATAGCATATGCTCCTAGCTTGTTGCAAATGAATTTAAGATGAGCACCCCCCATGGCTTTAGTAAACAAGTCAACAAGTTGCAAATTAGACTTCACATAAATGGTGGTAATGGGATTTTGCATAAGTTTCTATTGAACAAAGTGGCAATCAACTTCAATGTGTTTTATCCGCTCATGGAAGACTGGGTTAGAAGCAATATGAATGGCAGATTGGCAGCCTGATCATCACACATCAGCTCCATAGATTGAGAATGGGGAAAACCCAGTTCTTCTAATATGTTCTTTAGCCAAGCAAGTTCATATGTAGTGTGAGCCATGGCACTAGACTTGACTCAACATTTGACTTGGCCACCACAGTTTGTTTCTTATTCCTTCGAGAACCAACAAAGATACTGTACTCGGTTGTGGATCTTCTCTTTGAAGGTGACCCGGGCCAGTCTACATCAATATATCCCTAAATATGAGTGTGACCTCGATCCTGATATAAGAGACCCCTCCTAGGTGCACCTTTGAGATATATCAAGATGTGAACTATTGGATCCTAATGTCTTGTTCTTGGAGAATCAAGAAACTAACTTAAAATTGCGAAAGGTATATCAAGCCAAGTGACTTTGAGATAATTCAGCTTCCTAATAAGTCTGTGATATTGTCTTGGGTTGGGCAACAAATCACCCATATTTGGCACTAGCTTACTATTAGGATCCATAGGTGTATCAACAGGTTTGGATCCCAACAGTCCAATCTTATCTAAAAGATCAAGAACATACTTCCTTTGTTACAAGACGGCTCCGGTACGACTGTACGAGATCTTGATACTTCTATACCCAAGAAGTACTTAAATGGTACCAAATCCTTCGTCTAAAACTTAGTTTGTAGGGAATGCTTTAGGCTCAAAATGCCTTGATCATCATCACTAGTAATAACAATATCATTCATATACACAATAAGTAGACTTTTTTTGGATGGAGTATGACGATAAAATAAAAAATGATCTATTGCACACAGTTGAAGACTAAACTCAAGTACTACAACATTGAAGAGACCAAACCATGGCTTCAGTGACTGTTTTAAGCCATATAGTAACTTCTTGAGCTAACACACTAAGCCTGACTCCCCTTGAGCAACAAACCTAGGTGGTTGCTCCATTTAGACCTCCTTCTGAAGATCACCATATAGGAAAGCATTCTTCACGTCTAACTGGTGTAGAGGCCAGTGATAGGTAGTGACTAAGGAGATGAACAAACGAATTAAGGCAAGTTGGCTATAGGGGAGAACGTGTCTGAATAGTTCAGACCATACGCCTGAGTATATTCCTCAGCAACAAGGTAGGCCTTCAATCGAGCTAGGGAACCATTTGGATTAGCCTTCATAGTGTACACCCAACAACAACCATAGCAGTCAAAGGCGCAAAGGGTATTTGAAGCCGAGGTGTGAGGCTGAGGCGCACAATTATTAAAATGGTGTACAATGCCTATTTGGTGTAATTGATATATGAAAACTTCTAGTAATATTAGAATTTAAAATGCTAAAATGTTCAATACCAAAATTGAAAATTTAATGAAATTGCCAGGCCGAAGGCCAAAAGCATCAACATAGTTCAACATCAAAATAAAAGTGTGCAATAAAAGATTTCAAAGTCTAAAATCTAAAAATCCTCCTTAATCATCAGTCATCACTCATCATCAACTAATTCTGCCAAGATATCATTAGCTTCCTCTTCATCATCAAAATTTTCTTCTCCAGCATCTTTCTCCTCTTTAGTATCCTTTGCACTATCCACTTGGATCTCATCCGCATCTACAAGTTCCAACATTGTGGTCCGGCCCTTAGCACTGCTAGATGATGCTCTTTGTCTACAAGATGATGACATATTTGCACTTATTCTTGATCTAGCGTGATGCGGGGGGTTATTTACTCTTAACAACTCTAGCAACAGAACCCCAAGTCAAAAGATCATCTTCAAACACAAGTTCATCATCCTCATTGGAATCACCATCCATCCTACAAATCAACCACTCATTACTATCATTAATGTCCTTTAGAAGGATGAGATCAATGGTGTCACACTTGTTTTATTGATGCCTCAAAGTTCGATTATATTTCACAAATGTAAATGTGGCCTCTTTGCTCCCAACAATCTCCTTGTTCAAAAATCAAGGAGTGAAGCCCTTAAAATATTAAATAAACAATATATACACTATAGAATGTAGTTCTAGAAGTAAGTTTATACTTGTTGCAACATAGTTTGAAGCATTATCAGTTACTACTTGAATCACATTTGATTCCCCAATTTCCTCCACCATCTCACCAAGTAATTTGTACATTCTATCTGCATTCTTGACAATATTAGAAGCATCATTAGACTTGATGAACATTGATCCCCTTGGAGAGTTCACTAAAATGTTTATTATGTCCTTGTTAACAACCGAATCTCTCCAACCATCAGACATAATCGAGCATCCATATTTTGCTTATTCCTCCCTATGGACTTTCATCAACTCTTTCATTCAATTAACTTCCTGCTTTAGGAAAGGAGCTCTGACTTCATGATAGCTAAGGGGCTTTATTCCAAGTCCATATTGCCCAATCGATTCAAGTGCCATTGGAAAGCTGTCCAAGCGTACTGCATTAAACGGTATTCCAGCATCATACATCCACCTAGCAAAATCAGCAATTGCCTTTTGTCTTAATTCTTTCTTGCACGCCTCATTTATTGATGTTTGCTTCATCTTCCCTTCTTCCCTAGCTTGAACTGCTTTCTTTGGATCAAGAGTAAAAAACAAGACTATAGGCCCCTTCTGTTTTAGTGTCTTCAAGGTGGATTGGTATGAACTTCGACTTCGAATTCGATTTCGACTTCCACTACTAAGCACTCTCTTGCCATGAGAGTCAATTTCTTGAACTTCATCCTCATCATCTTCACCATAATGATCTATGTCATCAAAGTCATGCAATAACTCATTTTCCTCCGTCTCTATATCTTTCTTTAACATATACTCCCTTATCTTTGCATGTACATGAGCAGGGCACTTAGAGCATTCTTTTACATTTAGAAATCCTTCGACAAATGTTGTTTTGACCGTAATATTCCTCCCTTTGTGACTTTGCCACAAAAATTGCATGTCAAATTATTTCTATTTTTTTGATCATGCAAATGTGCATACTTCCATGTAGGATCTTTCTTTGCAGGGGCAGAGTTTCCACTTCCAAAATCCATTTAAGATTTAAAACCTGGTATTCTAAATGTAAAAGCAATGTATAATATATTTCAGAATAATGTATAGTTTGTATACTGCATTTCCAGACAAATTACAAAACAATAGCTAAATTTAGTAAAAAAATGTTATATATTAGTTATAAACTTGCATTAAAGTACATAATTAATTACATATAATATTATAAGAAGCAGTAGTCAATAGAAGAACTGATGAAGAACTGAAAAAGAAGAAGAAGCAAAAGAAGAATTTAAGAAGAAGAAGAAGAACTGAAGAAGAAGAAGAAGATGATGATGAACTGAAGAAGAAGAAGAAGAAGACTTACTAACACACGAAGGGCTCGAAGGCAAACTCACGAAAGCTCTTGCTGGTTTGAAGGCTTGATGACGAGCTCACAAAGGGCTCTTGTAAGATGAACTCATGAAGCTCTTGCTGGTTTGAAGGCTTGAATATGAACTTGCAAAGGGCTTCTGTTGGTGTCATGTCGCTTTGAAGGGTCGAAGAAGAAAGGATCTCAGCTGGTTTTGTATTGGCTTGAAGAGTTGTAGATGAATCTTATTGGGTTGAGTCCAACGAGGGCTAAGGCTCGTTTTGGCTATTTCTTTATTAATAGGCTAGTAGCTTCAAAAATTTCAAGGCGTGACTCACTACGCCTAGTGCATCAGTGTGCCCTCCTACGCTTCTTAAAGGTTTCCTTGCCTCAACCGCGATGAGGCGTCTCGTCGCCCCCTTGTGCCCCTTAGGTGCGCTTTTGACTACTATGACAACACCCAACCATAGATTTTTTAGGAGGAAGATGTACCAAGTCCCAAGTATCATTATCTTGTAGAGCATGCATCTCTTCTATCATTGCATTCCTCCACCCAAAATGGATAGGGTTTCAGAAGTAGACTTGGGAAGAGCAATAGAAGACAGGGTACTAACAAAACAGTAGTATGAAGGTGAGAAGAACTCATAAGAACCAAAATTAGAGATTGGATGTTGGTTACAATTGCGTTTACCTTTTCAAATAATAATAGGAGGATCAACCACTTGGGGAAAGGGATCATTTGACGAGGGAATTGGAGGCATACAAATGGAAGTTGGAGGAGGCTCTCCTCCCTTAGTCGTTGTGTGTACACTTGCAGATTGGGACAATCCAAGCGACGAGAAGGACTTAAATTGGATGAAGATGCAAAAAGAGTGGGCGAAGGAAATAAGTTAGGATCTGGAAGGCTAGGCGGAGGAAGAGACTCATCAACATCAAAAGAACTCAAGGAATCAGAATAGTACGATGTAGACTCAAAAAAGGTGACATCATTAGAGGCAAAGAATTGATGTAAAGTGGGACTATAACATCGATATCCTTTTTGAGTATAGGAATAACCTAGAAAAATACATTTGATAGCATGAGGATCCAATTTATCCCTTCATGGATTTGACTAATGAATGAAGGACACAACCGATTATGTAAGGATGAAGGGGGTACAAAGGAGTCTTAGGGAAGATAATTGGAAATGGGATTTTACCACTAAGGACAGAAGATGGTATTTTGTTGATGAGAGGGCAAGCGCGGAGTACAACATCACTCCAAAAAACTTTGGGGACATTCATTTGATACAAAGGGGTTCGATTGACTTCAAGAATATGTTTATTTTTTTGCTCTGCAATTCCTTTTTGCTGTGGAGTGTGAGCACAAGATGACTGATGGATTATGCTAGAACTTCATATAGGTAGTGAGTTGAGTACTGAAGTACTCTTTAGCATTATCATTATGAAGTATCCAGACTGGCATATCAAACCGAGTCCTTATTTGAGAACAAAAGGCACAAAAGATATTAAACAACTCAAAACGATCTTTCATTAAATATAGCCAAGTCATTCTGGAGTAGTCATCGACAAAAGTGTCAAAAGTATTGAAACCTCAACTTTGACGCGACGCGACTAGGACCCCAAACGTCAGAATGAATTAACATAGAAGGACTAACAACTCTTTTGTTGACTCGGGAAGAAAAGGGAACATGATGATGCTTTCCTAATTGACAAGACCCAAAGTTGAGGTTAGACACGAAACTCAAAGTAGGAACTAGCTATTTTAACTTGTCCATTGATGGATGACCAAGGCAACAATGGATTTGATGTGATGTGGCAATGACACTATAGGCAATAGGATAAGAGAGTGACTCAAAGTGGTAAAGCCTACTTGCCTCACGTCTTGTGCCAATCATCTTCCTCTTCTTCAGATCTTGAATAAGAACAAAATCAGGAAAGAAGGTTACAAAGCAATTTGGGACTTTGTAATTTTACTAATAGACGTGATATGCTAAAAGGAACAAATGTTGATGCATAGTAGTGAACATGGAAGAGTTCAAGAACCACCTGGTGAAGTTGGAGGTGGTGAAACAATTTATTTAATCTATATGTGAAGGAGGTCTTGGAGTTAAATATCTTAAACTAGTTTCCATATGCCTTTGGAGATGGAAAAGTTGTGCAGGGTGGGGGTTGGGTAGAATATGGTGTGGAATATATTGGGGGGATAACCAAGGCAGCGAGGAAACTTTAGGGGGTGGTTGTGGAAAAACATTAGAAAAAGTTGGGAATGCTTCTTAATAATGGTTCTTTTGGTGTGAGAAATGCTGAGTTGATTCCCATTTGACATGATTGCTGGTATAGGGAGTTGATTCCCCATTAAAGAGGCATTTTCCATATTTGTTCTTGTTGGCTTGAAATAAGAATGCATTGGTGAGATCATATGTGCATTTTTTAGGAAGAGGGGTCATGTGGGATGTTTCTTTCTTGAAAAGGGCCTAGGATTGAGAGCTCGAAATGTTCTATAATTTCTTTGAATGCTTGTATATGAATAAATTAATATGGTAAAAAATCAAGGGGAAGGGTGGAATGAAATGGACGAACATGAAAACTCACCTTTGGTGAAGGTAAATATGTTTTTAGGATTTTTTTTTTCAGATAAAAAAGAAACTTTATTAAGAGAAGGTAGAATATACAACGAGAAATCCTCCTAAACAAAACAAAGAGAAAAAGAAGAAGAAAAGAAAGAAACACATACAAAAAAGGAAGCTGCCATAGACAACAAATCACATTGAAGATCAAAGAAGTCAAAACCATCTAGTAGGTGTTTGAGAAAGCTTTAGGCTTTAGAATTAAATTCTCTAGGAGTGTCATTGTAGGTGTTGGGATTAACTTGAATCCTTTGGGGTTTTGAGTTGGATTTTGACATTTTTGGGGTGCTCCCTTAGGTGGTAATCCTACTTCTGGTTCTCCTTTTGAGACCTTTTTTTTTCAGAGTTTTGCTAGTAGGTTGTGGAAAGGGCCATTTTTCACTCTTGGGGGTCGTAATGCTCTTGTTCATGCTTCCCTTTCCTCTTGCCACCTGCATTGAAAATATTTGCCTTTTCTTAAAATTCCTATGAGTAGCTCAGAAGTTAGAGAAATTAATGAGGGAATTCTTGTGGTTATTGAGTGGATAGAGACCATCTTGTAGGTTAGGTAGTAGGTCCAAGAGGAGGGTGGTTTGTCTGTGGGTAATTTGGCGTCCAAAAACATCACCTTGGTGGGGAAGTGGTTAGAGTGCATTTTCTCTAGAATTAGACTCTCCTTGGCATCAGGTAATCCACAGTAAATTTGATCTACTACAAACTGGGTGGGATGCTAAAGTTGAGGTTCTATTACCTATTTGAGTCCTTGGAAATTTGTATCTTAGATATCTCACTCCCCCCCCCCCCCCCAACCCACCCACCCACCCAATGTCCATTATACTGTTGGTAATAGGGTGAGAATCTGCTTTTGGGAGGGTCACTAGATTGAGGATGTCCCTTTGGCTCTCATGTATCTTCGTCTCTTTTGCCAATGACAATTATTATTGCCTTCCTCCTCTCACAAGAGGGTGGGTACTTTTTGGGATTTCTATTTCTTGAGGAACCTTAATGATAGAGAGACCAACAAACTTGCACATTTTTTTGACTCACTTCATTTGTTTCGGCCCTAGTTGGGTAGTGACGAAGAGAGTGGGTTTTTCTTGTTAGTCTTTTGTAGGGAATTTTCTTGTAAGTCCTTCTCTTAGCTGGTTTTTTATCCTAGTGCCACTCCTTTGCCCTTCACTTTGGAAAGCTAAAGTTGCTTCTAAGATTAATTTGTGCACCAAGATTTGGGGAAAAATTGATACTAATGCCTTGCTTTTGGAACAAGACCAAATAAGTCCTTATTGCCTAATGCGCGTGTTCTCTACTTTAAGAGTGGGAGAAATGCTCGATCTTGTTCCTTTGTTGTCACTTATTTTGGTAATTGGGGGAATAAGCTGCTTTGTATTCTTGGCTAGAATTGGGTCTTTTCTCCCTATTTGGAGGTATTTTGTGTTATGATGTTTAGGGGGTTTGGGAAGGGGAAGGAGAGAGAGGCTTAACGACAATGCTTGTTTATGTCCATATTTTTTGGAGTCTTTAGTTAGAGAGAGAATTTTTAAGGTAGTTCTACTTCTCTCTAGTAATACATGAAGGTTCAAATTTTTTATTAGGATTGTGGGCTTAGAGACATTCCCATAAGCAACAGTCACTTCACTTGGATGACGTTAGGAGATAGACATGCTTCTTGTCATATTGATAGATTCCTATTAACCAACACATGGGAAGACACTTTCCAGATCTAGGAGACCCTTGCTAGAGCTTCCTTTAACCATTGCCCTCTACTTCTAGACTCTAGAGTCTAACCCAATGCAGTGGGGCTTTACCCTTTTGAAGTATGAGATCTTTGTGAATATTAAAGAGAAAAAGAATTTTTCTAAAATTGTAGGGTTGGATAGGCTTGAGGAGTGTGGCCTGTTTGATGAGGACGTAGGGGCTAGGTCTACACTTTGCAATGAGTTGGAGGTGCTCTTATAAGAGAGGACATAAAGTTGATGCTAGAAAGCGATAATGAACGGGATTGCAATTCCAATTTCTTTTATAGAGTGCCTAGTGGGAGGAGGAGATAAGGTTTTACAAATGAGTTGGAATTAGATTTAGGGAATTTGGTGACGGGGCATTCTTAGATTGGGGGGTTGATGTCAAGCCCCGAACCCGCTAGGTGGGGCCCGGTGTGTGATGAGACCATTCAGCGTCTTTGATACCATTCATGCAGCGAAATAGTTAAACAACCTCAAATAAAATACCAGAGTACTATATACTATATATCCAAAAAGTGTATCTATTTGTTCATATTCTTCTTATTACATAACCAACATTTAAAAACATAATTATACATATATCAGTTCTTGCAACCACTCACAAGTTACCAAAATTCTAAACCCTGCCCCGAAACTTTCTAAGCTCGATCCCCTGAAGGATGTGTAAAGTCAATAATTTGCCGGGGTGAGACAACTCTCAGTAAGGAAGAATAAACTATAACAGTGTGTGACAAATGAGTTCTAGTGTATAAAAACTATAGCTGTTTAATAACCAAGATTAACTGAAAGGATACACACACATTCCGTAGTCACACTTAACCAATATTTATAGCGTAAGTTCCCGAGGATTGGGGAGTTTACACGCCCATACATGTAACACCCCTTTCCTTTGATACCGTTTGTAACCGTACCCTTTAATTTGGGTGTGGCTACAATTGATACTGATCAAGGCACTCACCTTACTCGGTAAGCCCTCAGACGTAGAGTTTTACTTTGCTATAAATATTTATGCATTTACGTTCACGTACCAGTGTTCACACACATTCACATCAATCATCCCATAAAGTCTGCAAACATATACATCATAGTTCATCCACACAGGATACATTACAAGTTACACATCCACACAGAATACCCATCCACACAAGATACCACACGTATGCTTCACACATCCAATACTAATCATACCACAGTGATCCACGTATACACATACATTACAACCCATCTATGTTGGATACAGTACATTCCATTGATCTCAGTACGTGGCTCACACATGGCAACTGCATACCTCTCAGTACGTGGCCCACATAGGGCTACTACGTACAACCTAGTACGTGGCCCACATAGGGCTACTGCGTACTACCCAGTACGTGGCCCGTATAGGGCTTCTGCCTACTATCCAGTACGTGGCCTGCATAGGGCTTCTGCGTACTATCTAGTATGTGGCCCACATAGGGCTTTTGCATACTACCCAGTACGTGGCCCACATAGGGTTACTGCACACTATCTAGTACGTGGCTCACATAGGGCTACTGCGTACTACCCAGTACGAGGCCCACATAGGGCTACTGCGTACCTCACACGAAGCTTTCATAAGCAAACCTCACACATTTATGTGCACAACCAGACATTATTCACAGCCAGACAGTATTCACAACCAAATAGTATTCACCACCAAACACTGTTCGCAGCCAGGCAGTATTCTCAACCAGACAATATTCACAAGCAAACAGTATTTACAACCGAATAGTATGTACAACTTATTAATTATGAAAAGTTATTCTCATGCCACACAATTTTTTCCCAAATCTAATTTATGATCTAAAGCCATTATTTTCCAATGCCTAAACCGTTTATAATATCATACTATAAATATATGATTCAAATACTCGAAATTATCCGATTAACTTATCAAAAAGCTGGTATAATTTTATTCCGCTTACCTGTTCCTCGAAATTCTGCTTAAATCGAACGGAAAACGGAACCCTGTAATTCAAAAATCCTAACCTAATTAGTTTGACCCCCAAAATATTTATCATTTAACATCTCCTAGGCCCACACTCTCTGAATAATTAATTTAAGTTTAAAACATCTTACTTACCCTAGTTTTGGGTTGGTGCCCAAGGACCTTAAATCAACAATCAGCTTCGATCAAATTGCAGAGAATCACCCCTGGATCATCGTGGTGGTTCCTGATCATTGAAACGGGGTAAAATCGGGCCGAAAATGAAGAGAGAGAGGAGGAGAAGCCGAAATTTAGAGAGAGAGAGAGTGAAGAGTGAAAATCTTGCTGAAAATTCGATTTAAGCATTTATATAGACTTTTGGCCATGTGTATTTGTCGACGAGACACGTGTACTTGTCGACAAATCAAAGAAGGGTGTTCATCGACAAAGACAATGGGTTCGTCGACGAACCCTTAATGATATGAAATTCCCCCTTTCAGGGTCTTCCTCTTCTTTCTCTTTATTTATTTCTTCTTTTCCTTTTATTTATTTTTCTTTTACTTTCTATGTTCGGGTTATTATATTCTCCCCCCTTACAAAATTTCGTTCTCGAAATTTGTTAATCAATATATTCTATCACACATTTCACACAATTGTTATACTAACTAAACTTTTGTATCACTTAAAATCAAATGAAATTATTGCTCATCCTATCATAAACTCATTACGTGCGCCTCTAGTAGTGTCCATCTGAACTGGGACAAGTGTGTAGACACGCATTGGTTTGCCACGTGGCGCCGAATTGTTCCTTCGATTCTAATCTGGAGCGAGTGCGTTGTTCAGCAGTCCCTGGTTTTAACCCAGCGGCTCATGACAATCTCGAGCTATGTGTCCGTACTTGTCGCACCAGTAACACATAGGACCCCTACTCGGATATTTTCCCCAATGCCTCCGATTACACCTCACATAGTAAGAGGGTGTTGAGTTACCCCGATTGCCTTGATCACTCCTAACTGACCTCTGACCCCCAGTATCTCTGTCTCCCCTCCATTTATCTTGTCTGACATTAGCATGGGAGCTGGGAGACATAAGTCTCTTCCTCTGCTTTGACATCCCTACACCTCCTTGCAGGCTCAACTCGACAACGGTGGCTTTATCTATTAGTTCTGAAAAGTTCTGTATTTGTAAGCATGCCACATGCTCGAGGATTCTTTGTTTCAAGCCCCTTTCAAACGTCCTTGCCTTTTGATATTCATTTGGGACCATGAAAGGAGTGAAGCGAGAAAGCTCCACGAACCTAGTAGTGTATTGCTGCATAGAGTGATGCCTCTGAGTCAAGTTGAAAAATTTCTCAGCCTTTGCATTCCTGTGGTGGTGGGGAAATACCGGTCGTAGAAGACCTCCTTGAAATGCTTCCATGTCATAACAGTAGGTACTGCCCGCTGCTCTCCTAACAGCTTCACTGCCAGCCACCACCGCTCTGCCTCTCTTGTCAGTTTGAAAGTGGCGAAGAGAACCTTCTGTTTCTCAGTGCAATCTAGCACTGTCAGTATCTTCTCCATCTCCTACACCTAATTCTCGGCTATGATTGGGTTAGCACGTCCCGCAAAAGAAGAGGGTTTCAGGCAAGTGAATTGATCAATTGAACAACCCTGGTTCATAGGTGGGTAGCTCGATCCCTCGGGGTCCTGTCTCATCTCTTCCCTAACCTGTCGAGCTATACCTCGCAGCAGTCTGGAGGTTTCAGTCTCATCTCCGTTGGAAGCCCCCAATTCATTCTCTTCCCCAGTATCCATGCCTTTACCTCTGGGCTCCATCCTGTAGATAGGATAGAGGCGAGTTTAGAATTTGCATATCTTACCATAACTGGTACAGTTATAAAGCAAAGAAACCAGTTTAATATTTAAATCCTCAATTAACATCAAACAGCCAATTAACCTCATTCATTCTAACCTTCAAGTTCTAATTCCAAGTTCTAATTTCTCTGCTTGGAAACATCACCGTCGATGGATTTACTATGGTTTTTTGAAACCATCGACTGATTCAAAAAATCACAAAAGTCTGTCAAGGGATTTATGCCTCCAGGCTACGAAATAAAACTCAAATTCCTATCAATAACTTACTCTATCCATTTCTACCCCTATCCTAACTCGAACCTAACTCTGGTATTAATCCATCCTAAAGTCTGTAGAATTTATTTGCTAAGCTCTAATACCACTTTGTCACGCCCCAAGCCCGCCAGGTGGGGCCCAAGGTGTGATGAGACCATTCACCATCTCTAATACCATTCACGCAACGAAATAATTAAACAACCTCAAATAAAATACCAGAGTACTATATACTATATATCCAAAAAATGTATTTATCTGTCCATATTCTTCTTATTACATAACCCAAATTTAAAAACATAATTATACATATATCAGTTCTTGCAACCATTCACGAGTTACCAAAATTCTAAACCCTGCCCCAAAACTTTCTAAGCTCGATCACTTGAAGGACCTGAAAAGTCAATAATTCTCTGGGGTGAGACACCTCTTAGTAAGGAAGAATAAACTATAACAGTGTGTGGCAAATGAGTTTTAGGGTATAAAAACTATAGCTATTTAATAACCAAGATTAACTGAAAGGATACACACACATTCCGTAATCACACCTACACAACCAATATTTATAGCAAAAGTTCCGGAGGATTGGGGAGTTTACACGCCCATACATGTAACTCCTCTTTGCTCTGGTACCGTTTGTAACCGTACCCTTTAATTTGGTTGTGGCTACAACTGATACTGATCAAGACACTCACCTTACTCGGTAAGCCCTCGGACGGAGAGTTTTACTTTGCCATAAATATTTATGCATTTAAGTTCACATACCTATATTCACACATTCACATCAATCATCCCATAAAGTCTGCAAACATATACATCACAGTTCATCAACACAGGATACATTACAAGTTACCCATCCACACAGAATACCCATCCACACAGGATACCACACGTATACTTCACACATCCAATGTTAATCATACCACAACGATCCACGTATACACATACATCACAACACATCCCTACTGGATACAGCACATTACATTGATCTCAGTACGTGGCCCACATAGGGCAATTGCATACCTCTCAGTACGTGGCCCACATAGGGCTACTGCGTACAACTTAGTACGTGGCTCACATAGGGCTACTGCGTACAACCTAGTACGTGACCCACATAGGGCTACTGCATACTACCCAGTATTTGGTCCACATAGGGCTATTGCGTACTATCTAGTACGTGGCCCACATAAGGCTACTGCGTACTACCCAATACGTGGCCCATATAGGGCTACTGTGTACTACCTATTATGTGGTCCACATAGGGCTATTGCGTACTATCCAATACGCGGCGCCTACATAAGGCTACTGCGTTCTACCCAATACGTGGCCCACATAGAGCTACTGTGTACCTCACACGAAGCTTTCACAAACAAACCTCACACACACATTTATGTACACAACCAGATATTATTCATAGTCAGACAGTATTCACATCCAAACAGTATTCACCACCAAACACTATTCACAGCCAGGCAGTATTCTCAATCAGACAATATTCACAAGCAAATAGTATTCACAATCAAACAGTATGTACAACTCGTTAATTATGAAAAGTTATTCTCATGTCACACAATTTTTCTCCAAATCTGATTTATGATAAAAAATCATTATTTTCCAATGCCTAAACCATTCAGAAAATTATACTATAAATGTATGATTCAAATGCTCTAAATTATCCGGTTTACTTATCAAAAAGCTGGTATAATTTTATTACCCTAACCCATTCCTCGAAATTTTGCCTAAATCGAACGGAAAACGGAACCCTGTAATCCACAAATCCTAACTTATTCAGTTCGACCCCCAAAATATTTATCATTTAACATCTCCTAGGCTCACACACTCCTAATAATTAATTTAATATTAAAACATTTTTCTTATCCTAGTTTTGGGGTGGTGCGCAAGGATCCCAAATCAACAATCAGCTTTGATCAACTTGTAGAGAATCACCCCTAGATCATCCTGGTGGTTCCTGATCGTTGAAACGAGGTAAAATTGGGCCGGAAATGAAGAGAGGAGGAGGAGAAGCTGAAAGTTAGAGAGAGAGAGTGAAAAGAATGTGAAAATCTCGCTAAAAATCCGATTTAAGCATATATATAGACTGCTGGCTACATGTATTTGTCGATGATAGACGCGTACTCGTCGACGAATCAAAGAAGGGTGTTCGTCGTTGAAGACAATGAGTTTGTTGACGAACCCTTAATGATTTGAAATTCCCCTTCTCGGGACGAGTCCCTGCTGATCCCCCTTTCAAATTTCTCTTTATTTATTTCCCCCTTTTATTTATTTTTCTTTTATTTTTTGGGTTCGGGTTATTGCAGTTGAGATCACTAATTTTTACAAAGATCTAAGGAGCTTCCAAATCTACTAATGGTGGAAGGTTTAGAATGAAGCCCCATCAAGGCGAGTGCACCTTAATGGCTTAAGAGACCTTTCAAGAAATAAAATGGTTTGACAATGGCATTTTTCGAGAGAATTGGGAAGTCTTGTAAGAAGACATCTTGTGGTTCTTTGAGAAGTTTCATTGTAATGGGGTGGTGGGTAATAGTGTGAATTCTTTCTTCTTACTCTTAGCTAAGAGACTGCGGGGGGTTTTGGGGGATATAACGACTTTGGCTTACTTGGTGTTTATTCAAAAGAAACAAATCTAAAATGCCGTTCACATGGCTAATGAGATGGTGGAGGATGTGGGGAGTAGGGGCCTCTTATTTAACCTACACTTGAGAAAGCATTCAATACGGTAAATTGGGGCTTTTAACTTTTTGGGTGATAGAATATGTAGGAAAGGTGTTGGTGAGATTTGGAGGAAGTGGGTAAGAGGTTCATATGTTATTATTAATGGTCAGTCGACAAAGTGGTTTACAACTACTTGCGGGCTTAGGACATGCGTACTTATGACTTGACGTGATTAGAGATCTTTGTGTTGGGAAGGGAGGCAATGGAAGTGTCTTACCTTTAGTTTGCTGATGATACTATGTTGTTTTTCAAGGACAATCTTGCCAAATATTCGAGTTAAAAATCTTCGAAAAGATCTTAGGTTTAGAGATCAACTTATCCATGAATAGGGTGGTTGGTATCAAATTGGGTGTAGGGAATTAGGGGGTTTTAAAACACTGTTGGGTTGTGTTTTCCTTGAGTGGCTGCTCTTACCTTGGTCTCCCTCTTGGGGCAACCAAACTCTGCCACGTTTTAGGACTCCCTTGATTGAGAGGGAAGGTAGTCTCTAAAGGGGTGGAAGATGACATATTTTTCCCTTTTGGGTCATGTCACTCATTAATGCCTCACTTTTTGACATCCGCATTTACTTCTTTTCGCTTTTTAGAGTGCCCATGAATATAACCAAGCCTCTATTGAGGCTGATGCATGACTTCCTCTAGTTAAGTTTCGGGGAGAGTAAGAGAAGATGCTTTTAGAAGTCCCAAATATGAAGGGGATTGGCTCTTGGCAATGGGATTCCCAAAACCGCCTTCCTAATTGGTAACATGGTTGTTAAAATCGTGATCTAGATTGTGGGATCGTCCTATCCTACTTTACTAAAATAATCTTGATCCTACGTAGAATCACAAATTTGTAGGATCGTAGTCGGTAGGATTGCAGTAGGATTATGGTGGGATCGTAAGATTCTACGTTCTTTCATATTTTAAAGTTCTTTTCTAAACTATTTTTCATGTAGGCTTGATTCTTGTCTTGTATAACTTATGCATGAAATGGACAACTTAGAGAGTGATTTGGGTTATTTTAAATTAATCAAATTATGACTCAAAAATTTGTTTTTTGGTCCATTGGTTATTATTAAGTGGTGCAAACTTTAAACATTAAGAATGAAGATAGATAAATAAATAATGCATTAATGCATTTGACAATAACAGTGTTTTAAAAGGCGAAGGCGAAGGCGAGGTGTTTTACCCTCCGCGAGGCGAGGCATAAGCCTCAAGGCATTGAGGCGTAAGCATTTTGGGACTATATTTTTTAAAATAATAAATAAATAAATAAATTTATATATAGTATAAAAATGAGAAAAATGTTAGAATAATGGAGAAAAAAATAAAAACGTAATTCTTAAGTATCATATAGGCCAATTTTAGCTAACAAACTCAAACAATGCATGTTAAAAATAAGCCATAAGTTTACAAAAAGAAGAGAAAAAGCCAAATTACAGCATCACAATGTCTTATCATCCAAGATTCTAATTTCTAAGAATCTAAATCTTAATCAACAAAGTTCAGAGCGAACTATCAAGATCTTCATCAAAGTCCTCATCTTCATCAAAATCATCTATAATAGGAGTTCTTTCACTAATAAATTCCTCTCCCACTTCAACATCATTGTCTTCCTCAATTGTGCCCAATGTTGGCCTCTTGCCTTTGTCTTGAGTGCCTACATATTCAATAAAGCTATAGGTTAAGAGTTGGGAGAAATGGAGAATTATAAATTAGTAGATTCAAAAATGACTATTGATATGTATGTACTCAAGTTCTCACAATAATCACTAATCTTTTTTTTTCTAGGAAGATTAGAATGCGAGCTACCAGAAGCTAGTGTTGCTTTAGCATCATCTCCTTCAAAAGGTACCACCGGCAAAGCTCTAATAGCATCAACATCGAGGAGATTTTTATCATCAAACCAAGAAGTATCTTTTGGGAGGATAGGTTCTTCCTTTTCTGTGATCCATTCATCATCTGAAGCTACTTACGACACCAATATTGGATCATATGTTTGTCTTCTTCTTATAGCTCTCTCCCTTAGTTTGGTGTTGTACTTGACGTAAACTAGAGCATTCAATCTCTTGTGCTCTAATCTATTCCTCTTTTTTCATATGAATCTACAATTGAGTTTAAGCCATTTAAATTTTTAGATATTAGAAGATATTTTCACATTTGAGTGAGACCATAATAACATGGCATTTGTAAGAAGTAAGAACTTGCTCAAATGTGCTCCAATTCCTCTCACATCCACTAGCACTGCATGCCAGGCTATGAACACGAATAACAAGCTTCATCAATTCTGGGGTCTTTGTCCCAAAACGCTTCCCCCAAGCAGCTACAAAAGAAAAAAAAACATGTTTAAGTTCCGAGTTATAAGAAGAAATAAGGATAGAGTACTACTAATTAACTAATTTTTACTGAAATATTATTTTTACCCAGGCTTCTCAACATTTTGGAGCCAACAGCCACTGAGTCCCAAAACCCCATCGTGCATTATCAAACAAATCCAATTGGATGTCTGCAGCTAGCCTCTCCTCATATGTCAACATTCTATCCATGTATTCGAATAATCCTTTCGTCACTTCTTCATAATCAGAGAAGTTCTCCTAATAACGCAATTGGGGATTTAAATAATATTTTGCATCATGTAAAGGGTGATGAAGTTGTGGAGTCCATATATCATCTATTTTGCTCCAAATGGGTCCATACTTCTTCTCATTTCTAGAAAAAATTTGCAGCAATTTTTTCCTTCTTGGAATCGTCTCATAGAGAAACCCCATGGCTGGTCTTTCTGGTGAGAAAACATATAAAATTATCAGAAGAGATTCAAAAGGTGTTCTAAGTATCGTGGAGGAGCCAATTGATGAGATGGCCAAATTGAGTAAGGATCGTAAGAGATGGGGGAGATGTTTCGGATGAGGATAGTTAGGGAGTAGTGATCTGAATGCGAAGAAGGTTTTCTTTTGGATCATATTCAGGATCAGCATGGATTTTCCTCAGATTCTTCTACTGATCGCCTTGGGGATTTATCTTATGTGCTGCCTCCTCCTCTAGAATGCTTAGATGACTTAATATTTTTGAAGATGAGGTCCCTAAAAAACAACAAAAGGTCAAGGATGGAATTCTGCCTACCCCAGTTCCAGATATTTCTGTGAAGGGCATTGAAACTTAAGAGTTTGTTGGATGACTTGGGCCTCATGTTGTCTGATCAAAGGAGGTAATGAAGTTAGGCTTGATGCTGGCAAATCTACTGTGAACTGTGATGGGAAGGGATTGAGGAGGGGTATTTTTTAGCTGATTGGGGTAGTTTTTTTATTTTTGCTTTTATTTTATCATGATTGTACATTCTCTTTCTTAATATATCTTCATTTATTATAAAAAAAAAAATTCGAATTGGAACTCGAAATAAAAAACAGAATCAAGCTAGCAAAGAGAACCAATCTCACTGTGTGAGGAAAACCCACTCCAAAAGCAACTAGATGAAAATATTTATAGCTAGCCAAAAAGAAAAAAAAAAATCCGGTTGCAGATCAATGGTTAATATATTTAAGATAATTATGTATTTACTAAATTTTGCCTCAATTTATCCTATTTCATCAGATCCGCGATGTGATAAGGTTCCAAAGGATGAACCAGATATGTACAAATTCATAAACATCCTGTACTTGAGAAATAGATGCAATTCTCTCTTGTCAAATCATTCACTAGCAGGAAAAACGACGAGCCATCAAAGTTCCATTGCATCCTTGCGCTTCTCAAATCCTAAATTCCTCCAAAGAAGTAGGGCGTACCCAACACTCTTCCAGACATGGCAAAAGCTTGTTCATAAAGACCAAACTTTGAAAAAAAAAAAAAAACATGATCATTTGCCTCACCACTAGCATAGCACCGTACCCACATGCTTGTAGTCTGACAGATGGTGTTTATTTAAATTGGTCATCCACCCAAAAGCCTTAGCTTTAGAAGGAACGTTCGCTTTCGACAAACGTTTCGCAAGCAGAAAAGAATGTTGGATTTCGTTTGATGAGATAAGAAAGAGGAAAACATCATAATATTATCATTGAGAATCGTCTGAGT
This sequence comes from Malania oleifera, assembly GCF_029873635.1. Taxonomy (NCBI): domain Eukaryota; kingdom Viridiplantae; phylum Streptophyta; class Magnoliopsida; order Santalales; family Ximeniaceae; genus Malania; species Malania oleifera. Next base: position 33,072,473 of record NC_080422.1, read on the forward strand.
ACTCTGAGAAAATTCCATAGTGAAACCATATAGGCCTAATGTCTTATCTGTATGCATGCCAAATATTGCTGTCCTCACCTCATGTCTTCTATTAAGTAACTCTTCCTGAGTGATGGGACACAAATCCACCCCCTTAATCATGGATCAAAAGGAGACATCTGTACATAAATGCTTAAAAGACCCTGTAATCTCCTGTGCTAGATCCCTTGATCATGCACTTAGATTGACTCTGGCGTCCACTCCTTGACAAAATTCCAATTAGTTTTTCAATTGTATCTGCCTGACTCTAAAGTCATGATTCCACTCTACTCCAACCTATCAATATCTGCTATATCTTGCAAAATGGAATTTTCCCTCTCTCTACCCCCTCCACCCCTTGACAACCCTCATTTCTCTACAAATTTAAGACTCCAACTCTGCACGAGACACCTTGTCCACCCCTCACATGCTACCAGTCACCCTAGGACCCCCAACTTATCAAGGACAATCTGGTAACCATTGAATTCAGTCTCCATTGCTTCCCTGCCACTAACTTCTCCTCAACACACACACGACAACAAAAAAAAAAGGAAAAAAGAAAAACAGGGATACCTAAACCATACAAATTCACCAATTTCTTGGCATAATAGGTCCTTTAACAGCAGTGAACCATCACCCCCCTCTACTAGTGACATCTAAAGGGCCTAAAATAGAAAAAGAACCATGCACACTATCAGACAACTGGCCAAATCTTGTGTCTTAAATGATAATAATAAACATCCCCACCTCACCCAGTGTAACCTGACAAGATGAAAAAAACCAAACTCCTTGAATCTAGAGTCTAGATTCCCAAATGCTTCAAACTAAAAAACCATCCATCTCTTCCAATTTGGATTCCAGAACTAAAGTCAGATTAGGAAAAATCCTACCAACCACCTTCTCAATCACCCTTTTATCTATACTTTCAGGTGTGAATTTTCCAAGTTAACCATCCTAATAATGAACAATACTTGGAGGCTTCCCCTCTCCGCCTACCCCCTTCATACTTGACAAATGAGTCTACAGTCAGTGTCTTCCTACCAGACACATTCTCCCTATGTTTTAGATCCAGTGTTGTCCTATGAAGGGATAGGTAATACACCAGAAGATGCCCCTGCCATATGATGTCTAAATTCTGTGAGACTTCCCTCAGGGTCAGATAACTGGCATTTGCAGAACTTAAAAGGAATGCCGCTAGGATGACAAGAGGGAAGAGATGAAAAAAGAGAACTTGTGTTGCAGATGCCTGAGGGTAAAGAACTGGACAATAATTATTGTGACATGGTCCCTTTTCAAGGACAAGAGTCACAAGACAACCTTACATGTGTAGTAGAGATGGTTGGTGAGAAATGCTTGCATCTTTATGGGGAAGAAGATATCTTGCTCTATGCTCTGGGATAGGATTCTGTATATAGCCTCATTGTAGGTTTTTTTTGTTGGTTGTTTTGCAGCGTGATTTGATATATATATATATATATGTGTGTGTGTGTGTGTGTGTGTGTGTGACGACCTCATTAGTGCCCTTGGCTTGAAAAATTTGACTAAATATCAAGAATTTCCAATTTATTGGAAACAGTATCTTTTTCACCTTTAAAAGATCATCCAGCATCCTATCTGCAATACCTCAATCTTCAATTAGAAAATCAAGTTCTTGATCAGAAAATTACCAATCTATCTCGTTCGTAGGGTTTTCTTCATCCTAGTTACTATCGTGGGGAGCATCAAACTTATTTTTTCTACTCAATCTCTTCTTTTGCATCTTTTCCTTGTTAACCGTATTTTTATGTGGAATGGTTTTAATGCAATAAATTTAACATTGTACCACAAAAGTGGGAATGCCGAGTTCACGCAGAATGTCTCCATTACATGTAAAAGTGCACATAGCTGTTGGTTTTAGTTTGAAGTGTTGGTCAATTGCTTAGAATATGTTTATCTATTTGGTATTGTTTCTGTTTTCTGTTTTTATTTTTGTACAATAAAAAAACGGATTATGAAACATATTTATTTATGTTGCCAGTTTGCTATTTCTATTGTTGGTTTTCAACTGTTTTCAAAAGAATCGAGAACTATATTTTATGATTTTCAGTTGCTTTGACAGCCTGTTACAAAAATGTTATGAATATTTGGGATTAACTGTTTTTTGGATTAAATCATTTATTTTATGCGTACTTTTGAATAAAAATAAAAATGATCATATGAATTTAAAATATAATTAAAATAAAAACGGCCGTGAAGTTTCAAAAAAATTTAAAAAAACAAAATCTATTTATTTACTATTTTTCAATTGTTATGTATAATAAGATATTGTTACTGTAATTTGAATTTTGAAATGTAATAATTTATTTTTATTATAGTATTTTTAATTTGCATTAGTTTGTAATTTTATTATATTAAGCATATATTTTAATTGTTATTTGTTTCAAGGACAAGAACGAGCACTCGTTTTATCAAGTTTTTAATTTGGTTTTAGTTTTAGAAATATTAACCAATTAGGTTTTTAGTTTTTAGTTTTCTTGGTTCTTGTTTTCATAATTTTTGACTGAACCAAAAAGCCCGTTACCTTTCACATGAATTATATGTTGAGCATATTAGTTTTGCCAATTCTTCTATTAGCGTTGCTGTTATTTCACCATTGAATTACTGATTTAGGTGGAAAGGTGTAAACCGTTGGTACAAACCACCGAACTGGGTTGCAATTGAAAGGAAGCGGCACAACAAGGTATGCATCAAGTATGATAGAGATCTCTCTGGGTACAGAAAGAACTTTCTAATAAATGAAGGATTCCTTTTTAGTTTGATAATTTGTTGAATTGCAATGATTATTTAGGAAAGAACATTGGGAGAGCAGAGGAAGCTGGTAGAGAGGATCTTGAAACGGGATAAAAAGCGGAGAAAGCGGATAGAGGCTGCTGGTATTGATTATGAATGCCCGGAAATTGTAAGAAGCTGTTCTATTACAGATTTTGTCTTCTGCTGTTGCCACTGTTTTTATGTTGAGAAAGAGGAAAACAATCAGACTAACAGTTTTAAAGAATCATGAGATTGCCTCTCTACAAATTATTTGTTAGTAGTTTGATGCTACTTTTAAAGCTCGTTTTAATGCCAATTCTCAGGAGGCATTAGGCCACCATTTCATCATAAGAAAGTGCATGTTTTGGCCAAAAAACGAATGATTGGAGAAGTAGCCCGTTTTTCATCTGTTTTCTTTGGTTTTTTGCAGGTGGGTGACATAGGGCCTGCTCCGAAGAAGATAAGGTTTGATTGATAGGCCTTTTGCAGGACTGTAAGTGCTATGCCCTTCCATGATAGTAGTTTTGGCTAGTAAGTTTGGTCAAAAACTGGAATGACATGGTTGCTTTTAACCTTCCTGCCAGGATTGCTACACAATACCCAACCCATATGCTTGTTTTGCACGATGGACTCCAAACGCTCCTTGCGGATTTGTAGAGGATTTTTGCTGGGTATTGCTGACTAGTCATTAAGATGCAATGGGACATGTGCTGCCTTTGGGGCGCCAGGGTTTTTTTTGCCATCAGAATGGGAGTAGTGTTTGTTTGTTCCCCCACCCCAGTGCGGGGATCCTATAATTGGACCATGCATTGTTACTATTATTATTATTATTATTATTATTATTATTATTATTGTTTAAATGAAGAAATCTGATCAGAGAAAAATGTTAAACGGATCCTGTTCGAATTAGATACAGGGTATCTTCATTCATAGGGGAAGCTGTAGCCTGTAGTCATTGTTACTATTGCTTGTCGTTGTCTCTACAATCAATTCTCCTCCATTCAATGGGCTGTACATTGATTGCATTCCATTGCATGATCCACATTTTTAGGATCAATATCTGTCGAAAGCAAAATGGGACCCCTCACTTTCAATGTCAAAATTACGCGCCTGGAGAGAGATTGAATCTTAAAAAACTCTGGTTGATATTCTTGATCCATTCTCTTAAACTACATTGAAGAGCAATGATTATATTCTCATTGAGAAAATAATTTAATTTTCATTGCACATTGATCATAATGTAACAGGTCATGTTTAATCCGTTGTAGAGGCAGGCTCGCAACTGGCATGCCTAATTTTAATTAGTATAGACTGTTTTGCTTCATTGACATTATGATTTTGTCCATTGGGATGTTGATAATTTATTTAAATTCATAAATTTTCTAGTACATATTTGATGTAAAATCAAGACAAGACTTAATTTTTGAAATGGGATGCCATAAAAGTCAACAAATTAAAAGTACCTCTTTTGAGTGTATTATGTTTCAACGTGAGTCAAATGAATATTTAGAGCTTAAATTATATTTTATTTTATTTCAATAAATAATTATTTCACCTCACCAAGCAAGTCATTATTCTAATTTGTTTATAAAATTAGAGCAACGCAACACAATGAATTCTTCTATTGTATGTGTTCATTTCTTTTATTTTTGTTAAGATTGTACAACTCGGGTAAATAAAATTTGTCCGAAAATCATAATTTTCCCACCAAATAATAAATCCATGCCTTCCGATGCGTCTAAAATATTTCTACTTGTCACAAAACAGAAGTAATGGAACAAAAACTCCCATCTGTAATGATGACAGAGGCATACATCATCATTTGCAAAAACACCCTTCATAAAAAAGAAGTCTCTTTTCCCCCCATAATATAGTTTCCCATCTCTACAGTGTTGAAACTTGATTAGATATTGAAACAAGAAAGTGTGAAATGACATCAAATTAAAGATTACAATAATGTGTAAAATGAGGTCAAATCAAAATCTTGAAGAAAAGAATGCGAGAGAGAGAGAGAGAGAGGGATCAAAGAAGGGCAATGAGGATAAAGATGAGAAGAGCGGCGACGAAGGAGTACTTGAGAGCTGCAAGGAGGATAGCCAAGGAGACGAAGAAGATCTGCCAGAGGACTTGGACGCTCGCCCAGGCGAGGACCCCCGTCAATCCAATGGCCAAGATGTTGTCTGGATTCGGCTCCAGCAGATCGCCCCACCGCAGATTAAATCTCAGCCGTCCATTCATCTTCGGCTCCTTCCTTTCCTCTTCTTCATCGTCTCCCCTTCCTCCTTTGGGTTCTCGGCTGAGCCCGCTATTGCCGTTCTCTGCAAACGCCGCGAATCTCCTGCGGTTCTTAGAGGTTTGGGTACAGAGGAGCGAAGCAGAAGCAGAAGGCGAAGCAGAAGGCGAAGCAGAAGCAGAAGCAGAAGCAGAATACGTTACAGTTAAATGATTATTGCGCAGAGGAAGAGGGAGAGGTCTTGAGATCGAAGGAATTGGATTTGGAATTGGTGGGTGTGATAACGAAGTGAGCCCTAACATGTTTTTCCTCATCAAACACCGCGAGAAAAGGGGATTTCTCCTTTCTTTGGTCTTTGAAAGCAGACAAAATGCTCTCCTCTTCTTGACCTACAGGATTTCTTTTCTGCTTTAAAATTTGTCACTAATTAAAAAAATTATTGGGTCGAAACTATAATTTATAAGTAGTTTATCTTGACAAAAAAATGTTAATTTTAATTTTTTATACTATATATCTCGTGTTACATGTGTATTAAATGAATTATGTATGTGTTAACATTTTATATAATGATAACCTATGCCTTTATCTCACAATTTAAACTTTCAACTTAACATCTGCACATAATAATTAAGGTCATACCTTAAGATGGTCTTGTAAAGAACAAAAAAAGCTCTTCAAAGAAAAATATCAACTGCCAATGAGAAAGAGACACATAGTATAAACATTTTAGCATATGAAAATTGCTCCTTTAATTAACGTGTAGTGAAAGCAAGATTAGAGAATAAAATAAAGTCGTATGCTCCGCTGGTTGTAATCGCCTTGAGAATAGTCATACCTCATGTAATAACATTTTTAAGGGCATCCGTAACTAAAAGACCTAAATGATAGGAGGAGGTAGGCCCATTTTTTGTGGTTAAACAACTTTTACTTGAATGTAATATTCGTTAACTCTATATTTTCTTTCTTCCGACTTAAATTGCTAGACTTATGCATTGGAAAGGACCCCTTTGATCCGACATGCTCTAGCATCCTTTTGATGTTTTCGTTTGTCAATGGTTGCATCTCATTTCAAAGGCAAACAACATAACTAGCTTACGATCTATTTGGTATTGTTATTATTTTTTTATTTTTTATTTTTGTTTCACTATAGTGAAAAAAAAAATTATAAAAATACATTTATTTTTGTAGTTAGTTTTTATTTTTATTTTTGTTGTTGGTTTTCAACTGTCTGCCAAAGAATTAAAGACAAGATTTTATGGCTTTCAGTTGTTTCGGTAACCAGTTGCTAGAAATTTTAATATCTACAAGTAATGTTTTTGGATTACATTATTCATTTTACACACTTTAAAATTAAAATAACAAATTAAATGATCAAAATAAAGCCAATTGCAATTTTTTTTTTACTATTTCCAATTGTCATGTTCAATAAAATTTTTAGTGTATAGTAAAATTTGAAAGTACAACAATTAAGTAAAATAATTATCATAATTTTTTTTTAGTAAAGTCATTTTTTAAATGTGTATTATTTGAAAATTTATTATTTTAATCATATTTTTATAATATTTTGATTTAAAGATGAAAATGAGTATTTTTTAATTAAAATTTTAATTTATATTAGTTTTATAAATGTCAACCAAATAGATTGTTGGTTTCTAGTTTTTAGTTTCTGTTTATGATTTTGAATTTTTGTTTCTTTAATTTTTAACGATGATACCAAATGACTCTTTACTTTTGCCCCTTTTCATTAATTTGCATCAACATATTGGCGTTGTCCATGGGAAATTAATAAATGACCATGATCAAGATAAGAATAAAGGAGAATCAAAGAAAAATCTATCACTAAGTTCCAAAGATTAGTCAATGTATATATCTAAGGGTTGTGAGCATCCCAATCTTATTGCTTTGCACTTACGAGTAGGCAAGTATAACAAATTGAAAAAGGAGTCATATGGAGTTCGATCGTATGAAACAACTAGGTTCCTCTATTTAACTGGGAGGAAATAGACAATTAACAATTAGTATCTCAAATTCTTCTACAAGTGGCCTCCTAAATATAAGCTCTAAAAATCTTTTGTTGATGAACAATCTAAAGTAGCAATGAAAACAATAAGAGAAGTTCAAGAGGAGATCTCCCTTCACCCTAGATATCATAGTAGAATCATTGCCAACTAAGTTTATATAATAAAATGCAACACATTGTTTTGTTTTTTTTGTTTTCACCAAAATAAGAGTACATCTCTATTTGTAATAATCTTTATTGCCTTTTCCAAACATGATTTCTCAAAAAGTGCATTTTTTTTTTAAAATTCAAAGGAGAAATAATTGTGGCCTTTTTAGAAATCATGAATAGAGGTTTAAAAAAGTGGTCTTATTCTAGATAAGTTCATTTCTTGTTGTGACAAGATAAGTCACCACTAAAAACACTAAAAATTGAAATATTTTTTTCTAAGCTAAATTTCACATAAGGTACATGAAATTTTAAAATTAAAATTTTCTTAAAATAAAGAAACAAGAGAAGTAGTCATGACATTTTTTAAAGTTTGTGGGAGATATAAGTCAACAAAAAAAAGAGTGTGTCTCCACAATTTCTATTAGAACTAAAAATAGAAATTGAGTTTTTTAAAACACGGTTTCTCCAAGAGTAAAACAAAATATCTTTTTTCAAAAGAAGAAGTAGTTGAGACATTTGTAAAAATTGTTATTCAAATTAAGTTCATCAAAGTGTTGGGAAAACTCAATTTTTCATAGTGTAAGTGGAATTATGTTTTTTCAAACTAAAATTGTCTTTGAGCCTTGGAAATCAACATTTTCTTTTATTTTTAAAGGAGATGTAGACGTTACTTTCCTAGATGGAATAAACTCTTCACTAGCATTCTCAATGACAGTCCAACCAGATTTTTTTGGTACTACCTGTGTCGGACTTACCCACATGCTGTCGGAGATAGGATAGATGATGTCAGCAGCTAATAATTTCAGCACTTCTTTCTTTACTACCTTTTTCATGGTTGGATTCAATCTCCACTGCGTATCACAAACTGGTCTTGCATATCCTTTCAGGAAGATGTTGTGAGTACATATCGCAGGATCAATACCCTTGATGTCTACAATAGTCCAGCCTATTGCTCCTCGATGCTGCCTCAATACCTACAATAACTCAGTTTCCTACTTCAATGTAAGATGAGAAGAAATTACAATCGGGAATGTACCCTCAGTTGGGCCCAGAAAAACATACTTCAAGTCCTCAGATAGTGGCTTCAACTCAAGTGTAGGGACTTCTTCTTCCGATGACTTCATGACTTTTGGTAAGTCAAGAGCTTTAAAAGTTGGCTTACGCCAACTACTCATATAACTTGCATCTAACAACTGAGGGGAACCATCTATCTCTGTGAACTACCCCTCTGATTTTGTCAACTCTTTAGACGAAGAAACTGTCTCATAAAAAAACATCAGGCTGCTCGGGAGAGTCATTCTTAAATGCACTATCAGAATCAAACACTGATAATAACTCTAAAATATCAAAATCATCTATCACATCAACTGCACATACCTCGGAGTCATCACAACTGTAACGCCCCAACCTGGGTCTGCTAGGGAGCACTGTGTCTCTCCTCCTCCACCTGGACCAGCCAATCAGGGGGGGGGGGCTTATCGGACTAATGACTATCTCATAGACCAAAATGTGTCCTTTTTCAGTGTGTTTTGTCCTCACTCACACACTTCCTGAGAATCCCAGAAGGTCACCCATCCCAAGATTACTCCAAGCCAAGCATGCTTAATTGTGGAGTTCTTATGGGAAGGCTCCCAAAAAGAAAGGTGCACCTTGTTGATATGGGTAGTAACATCTAATTATTTTAAACCTTTCTTCCACGGGGTATTGCATTCTCCCCCACTTATAGAATGTAACGTCCTCGTTGCGAACCCACATTTCCAAACCCCGGCGATGTGATACTCATCACACTTACGACTGGGTAATTGCTCTGATACCATTTTGTAACGCTCCAACCTGGGTCTTCCAGGGAGTACTGCATCTCTCCTCCTCCACCTAGACCAGACAACAGGGGGCAGACCTTATTAGACTAATAACTAGCCCCACAGACCAACACGTGTCATTTTTAGTGTGTTTTGTCCTCACTCACACACTTTCTGAGAAAACTTCCCAAAAGGTCACCCATTCCAAGATTACTCCAAGCCAAGCATGCTTAACAATGGAGTTCTTATGAGAAGGCTCCCGAAAAAAAAGGTGCACCTTATTGATATGGGTAGTAACATCTAATCCTTTTAAACCTTTCTTCCATGGGGTATCACATCAACCACTCGACATTTTGTAGGCATTGAACACGTTCATCTCCAATGTCATATTCTCGAATGTGAGCTTCAGTACACCACTTCGACAATTAATTAATGCATTGGAGGTAGCAAGGAACGGTCGTCAAAGTATGACAGGTGCTTGAGAATGGGGGAGACAGGTTGTTGCATATTCGAAACCACAAAGTCCATTGGGTAGTAAAATTTGTCGACTTGAACCAATACATCCTCAATAACACCTCGTGGTACCTTCACTGATCTGTCAGCCAACTGTAGCACAATGGAGGTCTTATTCAGCTCACCTAACCCCAACTGCTCATATATCGAGAATGGTAGCAAGTTCATACTACTCCCAAAATCAAGTAGAGCTCTCCTAATGCAAGATTTGCCGATTATAATGGAGATGGTGGGAGAACCGGGATCTCTGAGTTTTTGAGGAGTTTCACTCAATAAACGCATTGAATTGCTTTGTCAAGAAAGTCTTCTTCTTTACATTCAGTTTCCTCTTCACTATGCACAAGTCCTTCAAAAATTTTGCATATGAAGGAACCTACTGTATGACATCCAGAAGTGGGATATTAATCTTCACTTGCTTGAAGATTTCTTAAATCTCGTTGTGATACTTGTTCTTCTGGCCAGCTATCAACCTATGAGGATAGGGTACCACAGGTTGGTACTCCTTACTAGTCTCAGACTCCACATCAACCGACTTCTTCAATTATGGGCTTGCTTCCTCTGATTTTTCTTTGGTCTCATCTGCCTCAATTGCAACTTCAGGTTTCGGGGCAACTATTTGTCTCTGACTAGATATCTCAGGTTAGGAAACTTCTTTCCCATTTCTCAAAGTAATGACAACCTTTGTCGTCTCAATAGAATCCCTTGAAACATTATGCACTAGCTAATGTTGTTGCCGGTATACTTGAGGATTAGGCTGATGTTGTGCTGGAAATTTTCCTTTTTCTACAATACTCAACTGTGTACTTATCTTATTAATAGCACATCGCAGTTCATTGTTAGTTGTGGCCTGAATATGCATGAACTGTTGAAGAGTATCCTCAAGAGACTTCTTCGGTGGAATGGGTGCGACATTAGGTGGAAATCCTGGAGGTGAGTAGTGCTGAGAAATCGGATGTGGCTGATACAGGTACTGAGGCGGTGGTGCATAAGACTGAGGAGGCTGCTGAAACTGCTAAGAAGATTGACCAGATTGATCATTCCTCCATGAAAAATTTGAGTGATTCCTCTATCTCGGATTGTAAGTGTTCGAGAAAGGTTGGTTTGGAGCTTTGTTAACCAAATTTGCTGATTGAATCTGATCAGATCTACTCTCCTATATTATCGTCAAAATCGGACATTCCTGGGTCTTATGGCTAAAGTCGGCGCATAGAGAACACAACTCAACTGATTTCACCGCTTTCACCTTCTCTAACTTCATAACCTCTACCCTCCTAGCTAACGCAGCAATACGAGCCTAGACATCAGTTTCCTCTTTGATCTCATGTTTACCTCCACCACCAATTGCCCCGAGAGGTTGCATTGCCATTGGTGCCCGATCAGATCGTGTATTCCATTGTTGTGCACTTTCAACTAAGTAATCAAAGAATGATAGTGCCTAATCTGGTTCCTTGCTGAAGAACTCCCCATTACACATAGTCTGAACAAACTGCTTACAATTAGGAGTGAGGGTAGTGTAGAAATAATTTACCAGCCTCCAAGACTCAAACCTATGATGTGGATAGAAATTTATTAGCTCTTTGAACCTTTCCCAACACGTCCTCAGGAAATAGGTAAGAGGAATTAAATTATGTTAGGAATTTCTGAAAATTAATTGATTAAATTAAAGTATGATGTGAAAATATTATATATGATATTTTGATTTAACAGACATATAAGAAATAATAGTTTTGGGACTATCTTATGTTTTACTGGATAATTATTATTCTGTTAAATTTTACTGAAAATATGTGTGGCATGAGAAAGGATTTTTATTACTGTAAAATGAATATGTGAATATATTAAATGATGAGACGATTTTTGCTGAGATAAAAATAGATATGTTTGTAACGACCCTAATTCCTTAACATAATAAATGTATAAGTCGACTCGAACCCGTGGGTAACGGGGCACCTGTCAATCACAGCGAAAACCTAAGTAGTAGTAAAATAAAATCTCAATCATTCAACCATGAAACATAATACCAGAGTGTACTATAACATCAAAGTACTGTTACTATATACAACCTCCAAAAAGTCAAAATAACACTAGGATCATATAACAAAGACTCCTGATCCTAGTTTAACGCTTACCCTTCTAGTAAGGAAGCTCCAATCACTCAACGGCGGCCCTGACCCGCTGGTCTCTATGGGTTTACTGAAAATCATTTAACGTTCGGGGGTGAGACACTTCTCAGTAAGGGAAAATAAATTAAATACAGTTGTGTGGCAACATGAATATTTAAGGTACTGATACATATACAGTACATTTCATAACTTTGTAAACATTCATCATGTCATACTGGATAAACATATACTTTCATATTTGTTAATAAATCATAACATACATAAAACATCTGTTATAACTGTAATACTGAAAATATACCCAGGATGAATAGCTAGCTGGTGTCATGTATTACCCCCCATGACGGGTTATGCAGCCCGAAAGCGGGACCCGACAATGGCTGGCCGACCACTGCCGAGTCAAATATGTCTGTAAGTACGATGGGCCCGCCACACCCTGGTCCGGACTTCCAGGTGGACGTCCACACTCTACTGAAAGCCACATCGACTATCCATCTCCCACCCCTTCGTGGTGTGGTTAGCACTAATCTGATCATAAACATCTGATTTATAAGCTATGGTACCAAGCTCCTGAAACTGAACTAAACTAACATCCGGGTTCTGATAACATGTAATACATGATATATTAGCGGCCTTGTGCCGATCATTTACATAAATACGGCTTCACGCGAAAATCATAAATATGGCATCGCGCCAAAATCATACATAAATACGGCCTTGCGCTGATATCATAAATACGACCTCGTTTCGATAACATAAATACATGGCCTCGCGCCAGAATCGTTTCAGGTATATATATTCTAAAAATAAATCATTTATCATATATTCGTCAAAATCATCAGAACATAACTCATCTTTTCATAATATCAGAAAACATGCTTTGCTCATAAAATCTTTCATATCATAATACCTTTCGTATAAAATAATATTCATGCCACACATGTACTGTTAAAAATCATACTTCATATTCTAAAATCGTGGTTTTTTGGCATCTCATACATACATATACATTTTAATCATCATAACAGTATTTTCCAAACATACATTTCATTCGTAATAAAAAATTATAACATATGCTTTTCTGAAAATAGATTTACTCATAATTAATAATAATTTGCATGAAAAATAACTGTTTTAGTTTATTCCCTTACCTAACTACTGAGAAAGCCCCTAAAATATCCTAACTTGACCCCCATAGGATTTCCTGATTACTACCCTGAAACTGAAAATTCCTAGTATTAAACCTCAGTATTTTCATGCGTATATCATTTCCTATAACTATCGCAAGACCAAATTCAACTTAAAAAGCCTTACCTCAACTCAGGGATGATTCCCAACTTCGTTTCCCCAATGATCCACTCGGGCAAACTCGTAGAGAACTTTGTCAGGAGCGTTGTGGTGTTTTTGGATTATCGATCCGACGTATATCTGGCCCAAAAATGATGAGAGAGAGAGAGAGAGAGAGAGAGAGAGAGACAGAGAGAGCCAAAGGGGAGAGAGAGAGAGAGAGGGCGAAGATGGCTTAAGAATGAAGTTAAAAATCATATTTTTCATATATATAGAACCAGATTCATCGACGAGCCACGTCATTCGTCGATGAATTCTTCATAATTTCATCGACGAATTTTCTTCTACCCTCGTCGACGAATCCCCTGTGTTCGTCAACAAGTCCTTTAGTAATCACTTAAAATTATTTTTATCCCCTAAATGCAATGTCGTCGATGAACGCTACTTTACGGCCTCTTTCTGTTTATATTTCTATTTCTCTCTCTCTTAATTATTTAAATTCCATTTTTATTCGAGTTGTCACATTCTTCCCTCCTTATAAAATTTCATCATCGAAATTTGCTATTCTCATAATTCAGCATCCCCTATTAGGCAAAAATGGTCTACTCGTTTTATTACTTACCCTCACTTATGGCGGAGGAATACCGTGGTTACAACTCAAGTCTTGGGAGATTACATATACCAAAAGAAAATCCTCTCAAAACTAAAATACTACACTACTAAAACCATACATGTACCTGCCAAAGAAATATTACATATTTATTCACATTTCAAATTACATTTAAACTTCTAGGAATAGTTGTAGATATTCCTGTCTGATCTGTTCCTCGACCTCCCAAGAAGCCTCTTCAATTGCATGATTCCTCTACAAAACTTTTACCTGAGGAATCTTCTTATTACGTAGTTGTTGTACTTTCCTATCCAGAATCCATACTGGTATCTCCTCATACTCCAGTGAATCACTAAACTCTAACTCGTCATAACTGATAATATGAGAAGGATCTGGGACGTATTTCCTCAACATCGATATGCGAAATACGTCGTGAATTCTAGATAATGAAGGTGGTAAAGCTAACCTGTAGGCCACCGGTCCCACTTTCTCTAAAATCTCAAACGGACCGATGAACCTAGAGCTAAGTTTACCCTTCCTACCAAATCTCATAACTCCTTTCAATGAAGTTATCTTCAAAAATACGTGATCACCCACGTCAAACGCTAAATTTCTGCGGCGATTGTCGGCATAACTCTTCTGTTGGCTCTGAGCTGTACTAATTCTTTCCCTGATAAGCCGAACCTTATCATATGCCTACTGTACCATCTCTAGTCCCACAACTCGCCGCTCATTCAACTCATCCCAATACAATGGAGATCGATATCTCCTACCGTAAAGTGCCTTAAACGGTGCCATGCCAATATTGGACTGAAAACTGTTATTATACGCGAACTCTACCAGTGGCAAGAACTGAGTCCAACTGCCCCCAAAATCTAAAACGTACGCTCGGAGCATATCCTCTAATGTCTGTATTGTCCTCTCGGTCTGTCCGTCTGACTGAGGATGGAATGCCGTACTAAACGATAACTGAGACCCTAGAGCCTCCTGCAAACTCCTCTAAAATCATGACGTGAATTGCAGGTCTTGATCTCACACAATAGATACCGGCACCCCATGAGAACGAATTATCTCCTAGACATAAATCTCTGCCAATCGGCTGAGGGAATAGCTAATCTTAATAGGGAGAAAATGGGCAGACTTAGTCAACCAGTCAACAATCACCCAGATCGCATTCTGGCTATGTGATATCGATGGCAGCCCTGAAACGAAATCCATGGAAATATGATCTCACTTCCACTCTGGGATAAATAGTGGCTGCAACTGTCCTGCCGGTCTTTGGTGCTTAGCCTTTTCCTGCTAGCATGTCAAACACTAGGCTACATACTTGGTGATCTCTCTCTTCATGCCACTCCACCAGTATGACTCTTGCAGATCCCTGTACATCTTCGTACTGTTGGGATGAACTGTATACAAGGATCTGTGAGCCTCATCCAAAATAGTCCTCATAATGTCAGCATCAGCAGGAACACACAGTCTGGAATGGAACCGTAAAGCTCCGTCATCTGAAATGCAGAATTCCTCTCCCTGACCACTCTACACTCTGTCCATCACCTCAACCAATTCTGGATCGTCTTTCTGGGCAGCTTTAATTCTTTCCCGCAAAGTAGGATGTACCACTAAGCTGGCGATACATACTGGAGTATTACTCTCTATCAACTCAATGCCAAGTCTCTCCAGATCCATCATGATCGGATCCTGGATCTCCATAGCTGCCAACGCAGATACCCCAGACTTCCTGCTTAATGCATCAGCTACCACGTTTGCTTTCCTTGGGTGGTAACTGATAGTATAGTCAAAATCCTTAATCAACTCTAACCACTTTCTTTGTCTCATATTCAATTCCTTCTGGGTGAAGAAATATTTTAAACTCTTGTGGTTAGAGAAAATCTTGCACTGCTCGCCGTACAGGTAATGCCTCCAAATTTTCAATGCGTGTACCACTGCAGCTAATTCAAGATCGTGGGTAGGGTAGTTCCTTTCATATTCTTTCAACTGTCTAGATGCATAAGCCACTACCCTGCCATGTTGCATCAATACACAGTCAAGTCCCTTCAAGGACGCATCACTGTAAATAGTATAGCCCTCACCCCCTAACGGAATGACTAACACTGGCGCTGTGACTAACCTCTGCTTCAGCTATTGAAAACTCTACTCACAGCTGTTGTCCCATTCAAATCTAGCATTCTTCTTCATTATTCGTATCAAAGGCCCTGACAAAGTTGAGAACCCCTCGACAAAACGACGATAATAACCGGCTACCCCTAAGAAACTCCTAATCTCTTAGACGTTCCTCGGTCTAGCCCAGTTCACTACCACCTCAATCTTACTGGGATCTACAGAAATTCCATCTCCTGAGATAACATGTCCCGAAAACACAACTTTCTCGAGCCAGAACTCACATTTACTGAATTTGGCATATAGCTTCTTCTCCCTGAGCATCTGTAAAACCTGCCTCAAATGTATCTCGTGCTCCTCATGGCTCCTCGAATAGACCAATACATCATCAATAAAAACAACCATGAACTGGTCTAGGTATTGGTGGAAGACTTTATTCATCAAGTCCATAAATACCGCAGGAGCATTTGTCAGACCAAATGGCATAACAAGAAACTCGTAATGCCCATACCTGGTCCTAAAACCCATTTTCGATACATATTCCACTCTCACCTTTACCTGATGATAACCTGACCTGAGATCGATCTTGGAATATACCCATGTGCCCTGGAGCTGATCAAACAAATCATCGATACGGGGTAGAGGATACTTGTTCTTGATGGTAACTTTATTAATCTCCCTGTAATCTATGCACATCCTCATAGTCCCGCCCTTCTTCTTCACAAATAGCACTGGAACTCCCCACGGCGATACACTAGGTCGTATGAAGCCCTTTTCAAGCAAATCCTACAACTGGTCTTTCGATTCCGCCAACTTTGCCAGCGTCATTCGATACGGTGCTTTAGAGATAGGCGCTGTACCTGGAAGTAGATCAATAGGGAAATCTACTTCATGATCAAGCGGCAAACCTGGTAATTCATCTAGGAACACATCTGTAAATTCTTTCACCACAGATGTGTTAATAAGTTTCAATTCATTTTATGACAATTCCTTCATAATAGCCACGAATCCTAGACAGCCATTCTGGAGCAGTCTCCTCACCTGAACAGTTGAGACCATCTGAGGTAAAGATTACGCTCGTGACCCTGTAAATCTAAATTCTGGTTTCCCTGGAAGTCTGAATATCACTTCCCTAGCACGATAGTCTATAATAGCAGAATTAGCCGCTAGCCAATCCATGCCGAAAATATATCAAACTCGTGCATATCTAATACCACCAATTCAGCAGATAAAATCTTCCCGTGAACATCAACTGGACAACCATAGAGTACCCTACTACATCTCACCGCTGACCTGGTCGGTGTAGCCACTAATAGCTTGACGTCTAATGATTGCGTTTCTGCCCCACATAATTTAACACAATCCAAGGACACAAACGAATGTGTGGCACTAGAATCAAAAAGTGCAATACCTTTAAATGAAAACATACTAACAATACCTGTCACCACGTTGTCGGCCACCTCAATGTCGCCCGACGTCAAAGCGAAAGCTCTGGCTGGGGCCGTATTCCTCTACTGGCCTCCTCGTGGTGCCTAGTAACCTCCTCATGTAGGTCTAGGAGTAGGAGTAGTACCAGTTTGTATCAGACACTCCCTCATCATATGTATTGGCTCCCCGTACCTGTAGCAGACACCTTGCCCAGCACAACACTCTCCCAGGTGCCTCTTTCCATAAGATGGACAAGCTGGAGATGACTGCACACCCTGGAAACCGCGATTCCTGGTCTCCTGTATCTGGTCTCTATAATGGCCACCTCTTTTCCATGCAGCACAGCGGACTCCCTGCTGGGAAACAGAAGGTGCGAATCTCTTCTTCTGTTTCTGTTCCTTAGCCTCCAACTGATCACCAATCTCCGCTATAGTGGCTCGATCCACCAGCTCGACAAAGTCCTGCAACTTCAATATCGATACCTGCTTGTATATTTCTCTCCTCGGGCCTCTTTCAAACTGCCGTACCTTCTTCGCCTCATTTGGAATGATGTACGGGGCAAAGTGAGATAGTTCAATGAAGCTCGCCGCGTACTGCTACACTAATAGCTGTCCTTGCTTTAGATTCAGGAACTCCTCAATCTTAGCCTCCCTGGAAGAGGTTGGAAAATACCTGTCGAAGAATATTTCCTTAAACCGATCCCACGTCATCTCTACAGGTACAGTCCTCTGCTGTTTTAATAATCTCGCAGCCGACCACCATCTCTCAGCCTCTTCAGTCAATTTATATGTGGCAAATAGTACCCTCTGCTCCTCAGAACACTACAGTACTACAAATATCTTCTCCATCTCTTGCACCCAATTTTCAGCGATTGTAGGATCCGTCCCTCTTGAGAAAGCTGTAGGACTCATTTTAATAAACTTCTCAATCGAAATACCGTGGCCTGCTAGTGGACCACCCTGTTGCTTCGAACTCCTAGCAATCTCTGCCATAACCTGCTGTGCTATGCTGCGTAAAATGGCATCTGAATCACTACCCGCAGGGCTTGAGGGTTCAGTACCCTCACTCCCATTGGTGTGGGCACTATTGCCACCAAGGTCCATCTTGAAAAACATGATAACTTAACTCAAAACCCCTTCACTATACATGTCACTCAACTCATATAGTATATTCTCTTAATTAACTCATCTCTCTTAATCTCAATTCAAGGTTCAATCCTGCAACCTAGATACCCAACTCGACGATAGTTTACAATGAATTTCCTGAAATTGTCACCCTAGGAAAATCACACAAACCACCACGGAAGTCCTGCATCTAGACTACAAAATCAGACCTCAAATTCCCTTATCCTATACTCTGGTATTATTACCACTGCACTCTATAGTGTATAGAACCAAGTATCCTAGGCTCTGATACCAAATGTAACAACCTTAATTTCCTAACATAATAAATGTATAAGTCGACCCGAACCCGTGGGTAACGAGGCACCTGTCAATCACAACGAAAACCTAAGCAGCAGTAAAATAAAATCTCAATCATTCAACCATGAAACATAATACCAGAGTGTACTATAACATCAAAGTACTGTTACTATATACAACCTCCAAAAAGTCAAAATAACACTAGGATCATATAACAAAGACTCCCGATCCTAATTCAACGCTTACCTTTCTAGTAGGGAAGCTCCAATCACTTAACGGCCGCCCTGACCCGCTGGTCTCTCTGGGTTTCCTAAAAATCAATTAACGATCGGGGGTGAGACACTTCTCAGTAAGGGAAAATAAACTAAATACAGTTATGTGACAACATGAATATTTAAGATACTTATACATATATAGTACATTTCATAATTTTGTAAACATTCATCATGTCATACTAGATAAACATATACTTTCATATTTGTTAATAAATCATAACATACATAAAACATTTGTTATAACTATAATACTGAAAATATACTCAGGATGAATAACTAGCTAGTGTCATGTATTACCCCCCATGATAGGTTGTGTAGCCTGAAGGTGGGACCCGAAAATGGATGGCCGACCACTGCCGAGTCAAATATGTCTGTAAGTACGATGGGCCCACCACACCCTGGTCCAGACTGCTAGGTGGACATCCACACTCTACTGAAAGCCACACTGACTATCCATCTTCACCCCCTCGTGGGGTGGTTAGCACTAATCTAATCATAAACATTTGATCTATAAGCTATGGTACCGAGCTCCTGAAACTGAACTAAACTAACATCTGGGTTCTGATAACATGTAATACATGATATAATAGCAGCCTTGTGCCGATCATTTTAATAAATACGGCCTCGCGCCGAAATCATAAATATAGCCTCGCGCCAAAATCATACATAAATACGGCTTCGCGCCGATATCATAAATACGACCTCGTGCCAATAACATAAATATGATCTCGTGCCAATAACATAAATACATGGCCTAGCGCCAGAATCGTTTTAGATATATACATTCTAAAAATAAATCATTTATCATATATTCGTCAAAATCATCACAACATAACTCATCTTTTCATAATACCTGAAAACATGCTTTGCTTGTAAAATCTTTCATATCGTAATACCTTTCACATAAAATAATATTCATGCCACACATGTGCTGTTAAAAATCATACTTTATATTCTAAAATCGTGGTTTTCTGGTATCTCATACATACATATACATTTTAATCATGATAGCAGTATTTTCCAAACATACATTTCATTCGTAATAAACAATTATAACATATGGTTTTCTGAAAATAGATTTACTTATAATTAATAATAATTTGCATGGAAAATAACTGCTTTAGTTTATTCTTTTACCTGGCTATTGAGAAAGCCCCTAAAATATCCCAGCTTGACCCCCGTAGGATTTCCTAATCACTACCCTGAAACTGAAAATTCCCAGTATTAAACCTCAGTATTTTCATGCGTACATAATTTCCTATAACTATTACAAGACCAAATTCAACTTAAAAAGCCTTACCTCAACTCAGGGATGATTCCCAACTTTGTTTCCCCAATGATCCGCTTGGGCAAACTCATAGAAAACTTCTCCAGGAGTGTCATGGTGATTTCGAATTTTCGATCTGACGTATATCTAACCAAAAATGAAAAGAGAGAGAGAGAGAGCTGAAGGGGAGAGAGAGAGAGGGCGAAGATGGCTTAAGAATGAAGTTAAAAATAAGATTTTTCATATATATAGAACCAGATTCGTAGACTAGTTACGTCATTTGTTGACGAAATTTATGGCCTCCTTCTATTTCTATTTCTATTTCTTTCCCTCTTAATTATTCAAATTCCATTTTTATTCGGGTTGTCACAATGTTGATATGCGATATGTACAAATACGTTTTACACTGATATGATGATATGAGTTATATACATATATGTTCAATATAGATACATTGATATGAGATATATACAGACAAGTTTAATCAGATATGATGATATGTGATCTATACATACGCAAATTTCATTGAAATGTTGAAACGAGATATGCACAAACATGGTGAAATATGATGAACATCCATGAGTTATAGACGAGATGTGTTATTTACACAAGGATACTCATGAGCTTGAGCATGTTTATGAGAAATGAAAGCTTTTGAAAATATATTATTATGTATATTGAGTGGTGGAAATGAGAACCCAATTGGTTAATGTAGAGACCCAAACCCATAAATAAGGAAATAAATCAAAAAGAGTAAAAGGTAATTTTGGCAGGCTTCGTTGACGAAGCCAAGGTTCTCGTCAACAAATTCCATATAAGGTTCGTCGCTGAAATTCAGAGCCTCGGTGACGAAGAGATCCCGACATATCAGACTAGGGTTCATCGACGAAAGAAGAGGTTCATCAACGAAGAGCCTTCTGTGGCTCGTCGACGAAGACACCATATGTCGACGAGTTTGACTGGGTCAAGGGGTTTATAAATATCTTTTTTAGTTGCTTAATGGTTAAGAAACCACAAAAGCTCTCTCTCTCTCTCTCTCTCTCTCTCTCCGATCCTCCACTGTTCGTCACCGGAATCCATGTTCTGACGTTACTACGTGGATCAGGGGGAAAACCTCTATGGTTATAGCAAATCAGATCTTCGTTTCGAGGATTTTCAAGTTTCATTCCGAAATCGAGGTAAGGGTCTAATTTCATTTTTGGTTCTGTAGATCTATAGTAAATAAGATTGTATTTAAGTACGGTTCTTCGGTTTATAGGTTCTGAGAACTTGGTTCGTTGTTTTGGGAGCCGTATAGCTTGTGTTTAAGTATTCAAAAAAAGGTAAGGGGATTTGTTTACATCAGTATTTTGAGAAAACTAAACTACTAAAAGTTAGCTTATGTTTATATGCACGTATTGACTGCTTAACTGCAAAGTTTCACTGGGTAAAAATACCGGTTTTACGATTTTACGGTTTTGGTAAAAAAGAAGGTTTTGGCGTATGATCTCCAAACTTTTTAAAACTTCTTTATTTGTATTAATCTTAATGTAGGAGATGCTTGAACCCCTTGTTTTCCATTTAAATGATATTTATCGATTTATGTGCTATATAGCGGATCTTGACCAAACGAGTGTGACATATGATATAAAATAGAATATGTGAATTTGTTTAAATATGTATATGAACTATGGGAATTGGAGTTCCATTTTTCTATCTAAAAATGTGGAAAACAGGTGCCGGTTATATACCGAGCTTTGTATGTGAAAAAGGTTAAACCGAGAATGTGTGCGCTGATTTATATCACAGTATGAATGAATGAGTTTGTGAAAATACTGGAACTGCACAGGTGATTTATGAATTGGAAACAAGTTAATTTGGTTTTATTGTAAATTGTATATATGATATTGGGACCACAACTTGTTACTATGAGAGCTTTAAAAAGCTCAATGTTATGTGAGAGCCTTAAAAAGCTCAATGTTATATGAAACCTTAAAAAGTTTAAGCGTGGTTTCGTTACTATATTCTGGATACAGTGCAACCACACATCTGATTTTCAATGTGGGTATCGAGATAGTTGGCTGGGTTGGAGTGTGCCACTGGTGGATTAATGGACCAGGTGAATTCAGTTAGACTATAGTAAATCGCACAACCCACGTCATGGGGTAGTGTTGGCATAGTTATTATTGTTTCTAAGCTGGACGATGTTCTAAATATGCATATACTTGATTTAAAAACTAAAATGGGCAAAGTCATAGGTTTGAGTATCGACAAACAGACACAATCACGAGAATTTAGGGATGATTCTCTACAAGTCTAGCGGGACGAAATTCTCGTGGGGGTGTTGGGTCAAAACCCAAAATTTGGGGTACGGGGGCTATTAAGAGGTTTATTTTTAATTAATTAGCATTAATTTAGAAATACTAAAATATTGAGCATCTGGGGCTGAAGTAGGATTTTTGAAATTTAGGGTCCGGATAAGCGTCGCGGGTGTAATTTTGGGACCCGCAGGCAAAATTTAGAAAATTAAGTGGGGGTGTTAAATAATAGTTTAAATATTAATTTGAAGTATATGGAGCCTAGGGAAGGCTAGATGAGTATTATTTTGGAAAAATATATTAATTAATCCGGGAAAAATGCAAATTGCAGGAGTTAAAATTCGGGCACCGAGGGCGTACGATTTGGGATTCTAGAGAGACTCTCAGTAAGTCAGGTAAGGGGAATAAATTATAACAGTCTTTTTATGAAAATTATGGGTTGAGAAATATGTGAAAATGACGTATGTTACTTTACTTGAAATTTATTATGATATAAATATCAGATGAAATTTGTGTGGCATATGATTTATATTGAAAAATGTTTAAACTGAGTTAGATGATTTACCCTGTGAAATATATAATACTGAAATGAGTTTTAATATGAGAATTGAAATGTGGGAAAATGATGAAAGTGAAATGTGCAAGAAATGTATTCTTTGAGAAAATGAAGAAGTGTGAAATATGGAAATGTGTTTTGAGAAATATTGAGTAATTGTGAAATAAGATATGTATATGATAGTATGAGATGAGATGAATTATTAACTGAGAAAATATCATTTAAATGATGAAATGTGTTGAGAATACTGATATTGAAATGTGAAAATGTGAAATGAAAATATTGCAATGTTTATTCTGCAATATGAAAATGAGAAATGTGGAAATACGTGAAACATGAATGATAAAATGCCAATACTGCATAATGATTGCAGGTGTGTGGTGGTAAACCCTGTTGGATGGTTATGATATTAAGCACGGTACCGTTGCTAGTGGTGTTAGTGCAAACCATATGGACTCTTGGAGCGTGTAGCGTGACAGTCGACTGTGCCATTGTGTAGGGTTGTTGGGCCCCCTGAGTCCGGATCAAGGTTATAGGCCAGCTAGTCGTACTACAGATGCGATATGTGATATGATATTTGATCTAACCGGGTCGGCCAACCGCGGTTAGATCCATCCTTCGGTCCGCACAACCTTGACCATGGGGGGAAGCATGGCGTGGATAGAAATATCCTTAGGGTGGTCACGTGTTACATATGCGATGTTGGTATTTGATACCAAGGATACTCATGAGCCAGAAAGTAAAATGGAAACGGAAAGTGAAAGAATGATAAAATTGGCTAAAATAAGAAATGATAGAAAGAATGGAAATTGAGAAATAAAGAATGATAAAATTAAGAAATGGAACCGTGTGAGTTAATAATATAAATAATTGAGGCAAAGTGAAACTCCCCGCCTGAGGGCTTACTGAGTAAGGTGAGTGCCCTGATAGGTATCAGATGTGGCCATACGTGGTTGCATAATGTGTTAGGGCAGAGGGAAGCTACCTGTATGGGCAGGTAATCTTCCATTTTCTCAGGAACTTCGCGGTAAATATGTGTTGGAAGTTATTGAATTTGAGAAATGATTTTAAAGATTATAAAAGCTTGTGTTGTATATCTATATGATTATGAGAATGTGTATATCTGTGTATTTTCTCAGATGAAACATTGTTTTGAAAAGTAAAGTGTATTATAATTGAACTCATATGGCCACACACTGTAAATAATTTACTCCTTCTTATTGTGATGTGTCTCACCCAATTTATCTAAATTTTGCAAGGAACAGAGACCGACCGGGTGATAGAGCTCCGTGACAGTAGGGAGCTGGAACCTTGATATACATGGTGAGTTTGGACTAGGGTTGTATTGTTTTTGGGTATGAGATAATATTGTGTATATGTGTATATTGATAATCTGGGTATTGTATTATGACTAATATGTATATATTGTCTTCCGCTGTTAGGTTGTATAATAAAATAACTTTTTACCTAGTACCCAATGCGGGTTGGGTAGTACGAATGATAGTAGGATTGTTGACGTGGCCGATTTGTGAATGTTATGGATGACATGGGATTATTTATTTATTATTGAAAAAAAAAAATTGTACGAAAATCGGGGCGTCACACTACCCTAATCTAGGGAACTCTCTCTTGTTATGATGCTAAACCATCTATTGTAGGAATTATGTCTGTATATCTCCTATACGAAAGTATTGAAAATATGCTATATATATGTAACTGCTTTCTACTGGTTTGAATATGTATGGTCACACACTGATGTAATACCTTCCACTTTATTGAGAAGTGTCTCACCCCAACATACAATCTTTCTTTCAGGTCCTGCAAGACGTTGGTCCTAGTTGCTAAAGGGACTTGGAGGGTCATATTGTATTTAAATTACGTAAGTGTTTTGTATTTGTAATAGACTTAGTTCAGAATGTCTTTTTTGGGGGTTGTAAAAACAGGTTATGTTTTAAGTACAATCGTATGTATGTGAGAATACAGTTAGAAACTCTGGTATGTATTTTAGATTTCCATATGGATGTTTATATTTTCCGCTGTGCATGATATTACAGATCAATATGAAACACCCGTATGTCCCTATTCAGGGCGGGTGGTATATGTATGTTTATCAGAGACAGGTGTATTATACAGGTGTAGTATCACTCTGAGGCCTTATAATGGGCCAGGGCATTACAGTTAATGATATGAGAGCACAGTACCATTGCTAGCGATTGAGTTAGTGCAACCACACAGCTCGGGGAGCGTGTTGGTAATGGAAGTCAATTGGGCCTTCAAAGAGATGTTGACTGTCCCTGGGTTTGGACCATGCTGCGGTGGGCCAATTGTACCATAGACGAGGTATTTTGACTTAGCCTAGTAGGCCAACCAGGGTTAAGTCCTACCTTTGGGCTGCACAACCCAGTCATGTGGGGTTATTACATATGGTGATATGAATGAGTTCCTCATTACAAATGCAATACACTCATATGATGATACTTTGACATATATGTTATTTTGTACATAGAAATGTTTATTGAACATGATTATATTTTTGAGAAAAAAAAGGAATGGCTGCAAATGTATATATATATATGGATATGAGTACATTTACTATGATTTCTCAGTTAAGTTAATATTTATACAAACACGATATGATACCCTAGAACTCATATGCCACACACTGATAATAATTTATTCTCACTTACTGAGAGTTGTCTCACCCCAAAGATCTTAAACATTTCAGGAAATCCAGGTCGCCAGGCGGAGCGAGCTCCGAGATAGAGGAGGAGTAGATTATTATAGTCAGGGTATGTTTTTATTTTGGGACTGGGAGTATGTTTGAATAATCCTTGGGATATCTGATGGATTAGTTTTGGGGGTTTGTATGTATATTTTTGGAGTTCTTAGTACTCTGGTATTGTATATAAAGTATAAGTGCATTATGTTTTCCGCTGCACAGTTAGAATGTGAATATGGATAGGTAGATCCCTAGTACCCCACCTTGGGCCTGGGTTGTCTGGTTTATTATTAATAGGGTATCAGAGGTATATGACTATTTTGAAAAAAATAAAATTTCAGGGCGTCACAACTTGGTATCAGAGCTTAGGTTGTTAGATTCTACAGACTTTAGTAAACAACGGATAGAAATACCAAAGTATAGGAATGAATTTTGATGAGGATAAGAGATGTGTAGACTGTGATTACAGTAAGTCATTGTTGGAGGTTAAGATTGGTATTTAGGATTCCGTCTCGCAGCTTGGAGGTAGGAAATTTCGTGGTGGTTTCTGTGATTTTCCTGGGGTGACAATTTTAGGAAAATCATAGTAAACTATCGCTGGTTTTTGTTTTTGAGTGGTAAGACTTAATCTTAAATTGGGAGTAAGGATGTTAAGTTGTTTGGTCATGTAAGGTTATAGTATATTTTATATAGTTCAATGACTATATCGACCGTATTAAGATAATGGAATTCTAAAATTGTTTGTTCCATTTTCTAGATGGATCCTGGAAGTAACAATGCAGATGCTGAAGGTGATGATGCAGGGCCTTCTAATGTGGATGGTGGAGATTTAGATGTGGTGTTGTGTAGTTTCACCCAGCAAGTGATGGAAAGTATGACCAGGAATGTAGGGGAACAAGGCTGCACAATTAAGCAGTTCACATGTATGAATCCCCCGTCATTTTCAGGAGGAACCGACCCATTCGTTCAGAAGATTAGGTCTAGGAGATCGAGGAGACATTGATAGTTCTCCCTTGTACAGATGAACAAAAAGTCCTATTTGCTACCTTTAAGTTGACATGAGAGGCAAAACGCTAGTAGAGATCAACAAGATTGTTGGAGGAGGAGAGGCCTATCCCTATAGCTACGACCTGGAGCTGCTTCAGGGAATTATTCTTTGAGCAATATTTTCCCGCTACCACCAGAAATACAAAAGCGAAAAAAATTTTGAATTTGACTTATGGACACATGACAGTACAACAGTATGCAGCAAAATTCATTGAGTTGTCTTGTTTTTCCCCATACATTGTGCCAGATGAGGAAAGGAAGGTGAGGAAAATTCGAGAGCGGCATGAGGCAGGGTATTTATGAGTAGGTGGTGGCATTTCAGGTTCAGACTTTTTCATAATTGGTGGACAAAGTTACAGTGCAGCCTGCAGAGAGGTGTTGGGATACAGAGTTAGAGGAAGAGGCCTACACCTTTTAGATTCTAGGCAAGCACTAGATATAGTCAGTGGAGGACACACAATGTGGGTTCACGGCAAGCGGCGGGACACCGAATCCCTCAAGGTAATCCAAAACCCCCTATTTTTGCTACGTGTGATTTAAGGCACTGGGGGGAATGCTGAGTTGGGATGAATGCCTGCTACCAGTGTGGTCGGCTCAGACATATTGCAAGAGACTGAAGAGCACAAATTGTAACGACCCAAAGAATAAAGGTATTTAAATAATAAAGAGGGAGGGAAATGGAAATAGAAACAGAATGAGGCAGCAGACTTCGTTCGACCCGAGAAAATTTATCAGGTCCTCGTCGACGAACACAAGGGATTCATCGACGAGGGTACAAGAGGGCCTTGTCAACGAAGATAGGTTTCGTCAACAAGAAGATACCGAGAGGCTGTTTTCTAAACTCTGAAATTCGTCGACGAGGAGATGGTGTTCATCGACGAACCTTCTTCGTGACCTCGTCGACGAAATAATGTGGCTTATCGATGAAGGCCGCAATATAAATAGTGCTAAACTCATTTTCTTGCGCAGAAAACTAACCAAAACCCTTTATTTTCTCTCTCTACGGTCTCTCCCTTCTCTCTATTCGATTTCGGCCCCGTTAGCTACCGGATCGATGATCTGAGGCCACCACGATGCTTCTGGGGAAGTTCTCTCCTAGTCTGCCGGAGCGGATCGTCGGTGGGACGAAGTTGGATTTCATCCCAGATTCAGAATAAGACTTTTTTATTGAAATTTGACTTTCCAGTAGTTGTAGGAAATGCTGTAGACGTAGAAATAGTAATATTTTGTTTTGAGATATATGATTTTCAGGGTGTTGAGTGCAGAACCCTGCGGGTGTAGGACCCGTCATAGTAGGGAGATTTTAGCAGAAATTAGGTAAGGGAAATATGCTATGCTAGGCAATTCTAGTATGTTTTTAGTATAAATTATACGTTATTACCAGATTATTATTCACAAGAGACATTTATACAATTTATCAAGTATGTTTAATATGTTTTAAATTAATGTGTGGCTTGAGAATATAGATATAGTATAGAAACATGTTTTACAGTATGTTCAGGATTATGTTTTACAAAATATACAGACAGGAAACATGCTTTACAGTTTATAATACCATGACATAAAGATTTACACTTAATTACAGAAATATAGTTTCTATAGAAACAGTTTATTTCAGGGTCATGGTTAATACAGTTATTACATAATCATGGTAAAACAGATAGTTGTATATAGAGATGTATTATATAATATCAGACCCTGATGGACCATTACAGAAAAATTACAAAGCACGGTATCGTAACTATATACAGTATAGAGTGCAACCACCTATTCAGATAATACGTGGTAGGTAGGTCAATCGCATGCCCATGAGTGGACAGGCTCCCCATCAGATATGGGTTGAGGAGGGCTGATCAGATTGACGGAGTATAGTAATTTATCCTGGTTGGCCAGCCAGGATAGATCCCTCCTACGGGCCGCACAACCCTATCATGAGGGGTTAAATCATGAGATACAGTTATCCATCGAGGGAAGTTTTTCGTTATTATTATGTATGTACAGTTTTACAAAAACAGAGAATATACTTATATATTAAAAGTATTATGAGTAGAAACCTAAAATACAGATGTGTTAAGCAACATAGTAAAAGGTGATGGGTTATATTACTTGTACTGTACTTACAGATTCAGTTATTCATGATTACATAGAAACAAATTTTCATAGTATTGCACTCATTTGCCACACACTAGTAATAGCATATTTCATCTTATTGAGCGTCATCTCATCCCATTAAATCAATATTTTTTAGGTGATCCAACTAGGTGAGCAGATCAGGCTCGCAGATATAGGAGGTTAAAGTTCAGGCCTATCAGTAGAGTGAGTATTTTAGGAAGGTTACTCAGATCAGGGTATTTTGGAAAACAATCATATATGTATATTTTGAGAACATTTTAGCACTCTGGTATTGTATATTTTCTTGATTGTGTTTATATGAATTCCGCTTCTTGCTGTTTAGGTTGATGGTTTGGTTTAATCTAGTAGGTATCAGAGCATTACAAATTTCATTGTATATATATAAAACAGAACTAGAAAATAAATAGCAAGTCGTCACACAACCAGCTAATCTACCTGCTCCTAGACAATTCTGGGGGAACAATCAAGCACCTCGAGGAAATCAGCAAAGGAAAGCCGCCTCGGTGCGGTCTACGCTCTAATACCGGGAGACGTATATAACAGTTATTCATTCAAATATAGTTGATGAAAAATCAAGGAAGGAATGGGGATGGGGGATGAGTGCATAGTTAGGGTAGTTGTTGTTGCCTAGAGGCTAACCTACTCCCATTTATTACCCTTATTAGGGAACTCTTATAATTGATGGAGTTAGAGCATAAACAATCTTTAGTTGGATACTTATCTTTTTATCTCAAGTTTGTTTGTGACTTAAGTATTAAAAAGTATCTCTTAGAACTCAATATCTCTAAGGTGATCCCTCTACTTTCTTTGTTTGTGATTGTAGGTCATTTAGAAAGAACAACCTTGACTAACTCAGGCCAACTTAAATATGCATTAAAGTGAGATTCATCAATACAAACAATAAACATGAAAAATAAAATTGAAATTTTGAGTGACACGAAAGAAAAAACTGAAGCATAGATGGATTTTTTAAACAAGAATTAGTTAGAACTTAAATAAAAATTTGTATTCAACTGATACAACAATCATTACATATATTTTATACTATTCTAATTCATGCAGTATGTGATTGAAATGAAGTTTATCGAAGTTGTTCCCTTAGAAATATCATTAATTTTTGGAAGCATTTTATGTAAGAGGAAGTAAGCCATATATTTAGTGAGTTCATTGATCAAGTAGCTTTTTGGATGACTCTTATTGCATTTAAAAACAAAATTTGAGAAACTGGATAAAAATTAGACATGCAAGGGGCGTTGCTCGAAAATAGGCCTAGAATGGCCTTAATATTTTTTTATGCTAAATTCAAATTAAATGGATTTGAATATCTATTTAATTTAATAGTTAAAAGAATAAAGAGTAGAATAAAAAAATGGGACACAAATGTTTTGAACCTTGAGTCTCGATTTTGAGTAATATAAAGGTGAAAACTACTATTCTCACCTTTGAAAAATTTTCGTTTAAAAGGGGAAATGTGCATGCATTTTAAAGATGTAGAACCTCAATTCTATGACAACAAAGAGACAAAAAAAAAAAAGCACCATTTTTTGCTTTTGTAAAATATTATTTCTAAAGTAGGTGACTTTGCTAATTTTTGCAGTTTTCATTTGGAATATATGTCATTTTTTAGATGGATAGTTGATTTGCTCGGAAAAATGAAAACAAAACTTTTGAATATTGCTTATAAAAATGTAGTAATTGGCAGAAATTAGGGATTGGTTGAACATATTAATTTTATATAGTTTTAATTCTCCTAGGTTCAAATTTATGAAGAAAATAAGTTAATTGCCTCGTTCCTCCTCATTTAGCACAGTGTGTTTGATTGTTTTGAAACATCTTTCTGATGGGTGTCATGTAAGAAAAAAAATTGAACCTGAATTAGAGATGAAAAAATGAGTCAATAGATTAGGTTTGGATTAAGTTATTAATGGGTAGGATTTAAAAATAAATCGGGTTTGAATTGACCAATTAATTAGTGGGCCAGGAACATAAACTTGAACCGCATCAATTAATTGACGTGTTATAAACAGTACTAACTAAAAATATATAATAAATAATCTTTTTAGTAATTTAACAAATATGAGTTAAAATTTAAAAAATAAGCTATTGCGAGGTTTGAGCTATGACAGAGGCATTGAATTATTATTCATGTGAATGAACTTGGACTCAACTTAAATGGCATGTAAGTGTTAAGTGAGATATGGATTGAAAAAAAAAATTCAATAGGTACTCAATTTAAGCTCTCTTGATTATTTAAATAAACAAATTGGGTTCAAATTAATCATATTGTATATGAATCGTTATACCTTAAATCTAATTTTGTTTTAAATTATTTATTGGACATAGACCTGGACTATTGCTCTTATTTTTGTCTTTATAATTAAATTAAAAAGAAGAAATAGATTTAATTTGAGATTTGATTTGAAAGGATTATGGGAGGAGGAGCTTGAAACCAACGTAGACCCCAACAAGCCTAAGAAGGCGTGGCGTGGCGTTGTACAGCCTTCAATGCCACGCGACGCCTACGTGGCTACATCCGTACGCTAGGCCGCCCCAGGCCCACCCTCACACAAGCCCTGTCGGCAAAGCTGAGGTCAGCATACGCAATCGTCATCCTCTCATCGCCGATGCTAGAATGTTCCTAGGGGGAATCTCAGCCGTCCGATGAAATCACATTGCCCAAAAGCAAATCAACGTAAAATACGACAGGAGACAGAAAAAAAGCTCCCTCCCCCCTCTGGGCCCACCTTTTAATATGGGAGATTATCTAATGATGCCTATGAAAAGCTCCTCTTCTTTCCCATCAACCGGCCCATCACGCCCGTCCGTTCCCGTCGATAACCCGGACCGTCCAGCCCCACTGGACCAGCAGCCACGTGGGCCTTCTGTACTAGGGCGATGATGTGATGTAATGTAATGTCATGGCCGATGATGGACAGTTGTGGGGGGCGGGCCCAACCTTTCCTTTTTAGGCAAAGACAGAGAGTCTTCCATATGGGCGCCGACGGATGGGTGAGGCAGAACCTTTAATCATGGAGTCCTTGATGTGTGGGAGCTGGGGGCACCACGTAAGGGGCTTACAATGGGGTGGAGTCCATGGGATCCCGGCTCGCAAGGGTGGGTCAGTCGCTCGTGCACAGGGAACACAGTTGGGGGTCAGTGACTTATGGGGCAAGCAATCAGAGGATCTGACGATGTTAGACTCAGATTCTCACCTTGGCCTTATGTGCATTGGACGGTCATGATGTTTTTAATCAGGCCGATTTTAATATATATATATATTGCGAGTTGAGATTATTTGATACACTACATGATTGTTATAGAATCTGAGAAGGACTCAAATCATTTCAAGTTTTATATCTCAAAATGGTTAAGCAGATGTTTAGCAAAGTACACTGAAACAAAAACATACTAATGGAGTATATAAGAATAATCTCACTAACACTATATAATTTTGAAATTTTGATTCATCCTTTACCATTTTTCAAGTTGTTGTTTCAAATCAAATAGATTAATGGTCTTTTGGTTCGATTTTTTTTTAATTCATACATTAATATTTTGAGTTTTGTTGTTTTAAAGGAAATAATGAGCTTTTGGGTAACTTACGATTCGTTCGTAAATCTTTCACCCTATGTTTGGAGAGGTTTTAGATTTATATTTGTATTGAATTTATATAAGGTAGATGTATTATATATAAAACTGTATTAAAATTTGTCCAAATCTAAATTGAAACTCCAAAATCTACACTTCTACTAATCCAATATATTCTTAAAAAATATTTAAAAAATTAAATGACATCATCAATAATAATTTGACAAGATCACTAGTAATCTTTGTCTTAAATGAGTATATTCCTTCTATATAATATGACCATATGTGATATCACTTGACATCAATTATTATCAACTTGTTGGTATATATCCCACTAGAATTCAGGTCACTTGCATTATATCAAAATACTTTCACAAACTTGTTAATTAAATATAGTTATTGCAATGCTACTATAACACCTCAAATTTGTTATTTGAGTAGATGCTATGATTACATCTAGTTATTACAACTCAAATTTATTATTACTATTTTATTAGATACAATCTAATAATTTTAAATTACTTAATTATTTCTAATTATTACATATTATATATTTATATAAATACTATGTATACAATCATATTATATTACAATTTAATGAGTTAATATAACCAATCTAGTATTAGCCATATACTAAAGATATTTTCGTTTATAAAATATTCGAGAGGGGACAATTAAATTTTTTTTAATTATTATTATTATTATTATTATTATTATTATTATTATTATTATTATTTGTAAGAACACTATCCAAATCACCTTTTTCCTAGATGAGACTCTTGTCGGGCCGTAATATTATCATTGACTCAATGTTTGAAAGGTCTTGAATTCAAATTTATATGAATTTGGACAAAATGTAATATAAAATTGTATTAAATTTTTTTCAAATCAATCTAAATTCAAATCAAAAATTTGAAATCTATACTACTAAAGGCATGAAGTTACTTAGTATGCTATTCATCACCTTGCATTACTATTGTTAAAGCTTGATATACATTGTTGGCTCACAACCTAACAGCTTAAGTTTTTAGGTAAAGTGGTAATTTAATATGGTATCAGAACTCTAGTTACCAGGAGGTCCTGGGCTCTAATCTTGTCTCCCGTCTTTATTCTGTGACATTATTTGTCATCTGTTTATCTCTTCACGTGCTATCGAGTTGCACGTGCGGGGGAGTGTTAAGGCTTGATATACATTGTTGGCGCACAACCTAACAGCTTAAACTTCTAGGTAAAGTGGTAATCTAACAACTATAGTGCAACCAAATATATGATCCCATTACATCATAATATTAAACTTAAGCTTTGGCGTCATACCAGATGCTCTCCCTAATGTCATGTGTTGAGGGTTGGTTGGTGTGTAATACTTCGCATTGCTTGTAAAGGAAATACTTATGTGGTTTATAAAATTAAGTAACCTTACTATACATTAAGTTACTTAATAGGCTTAAGTATTGAACTTTGTGAACTTATATAGTTGATTCATCAGTGTTATAAATGGTATCAAAGTGGCTAATTACTCGTTCCTACCCATGTTGGTGATTTGAATGCTTGGCATGGAGGTATGTTACTGCCTGGTAAGATGGACATATGAGGTAGGGAGTTGTGTTCCCTCATGAGGAGCTAGACATTTGAGCATAGGACTTTGTCTCTCATTAGGAGTGCAAGGAGAAAATTTCGTAATTAAATGGGAAAGATCGATCATTAATAGTATCTTTGCCATAGTTTTATATTGATAATTAAATATGAGAATTTGACTCCATGAGAAATTGAACGAAAAGCTGCTAAATTGGCCTATTTCTTGTATGGTGACTAAGAAACTACTAGTTTTGCTTGGTAAGCCGAGAATGCCGAACTCAAAAAAATTGACACAATACACCTAGTCGATTGATATTGAGACAATTCTATCCTTGTTATTTCCAAGGAACATAATGGGTATAGGAACTGTTGAAGGTATTAAAGAAACAAGAACAACAATTACTAATTCATTGGCTAATATATTCCTGAATTTTTGAATTAAGAGAGATATTGAGAGAGATCAAGAATTCTCACTATTTCTTAGATTTATGGACCCAATCCAATTTAGTGGGATCTTTCATTGATATTTTTTTTCCACCAAGAACGTTTTATAAAACTCTTTGAATCCCGAATTTGGAGTATCGTACTTTCATGCAATTCACAGGGTTCAACAAGCAGCCGATTCTTTTTTATCGATTTACCTATTCTTTTCTTTTTTTACCTTCATAACTTCCCAATACGTACATTTTCACAAATAACCTATCCAAGACTAATTATTGTGGATGAGGTAGGGATAAATATTATGTAACATATAAGTTTGAGCTAAGCTTAGTACATACGTACCAAGCAATATATCATAAGTATTTTGAGTAATTTTGAATCATTTAAAAAGTTCTTGGGTTAGCAAGTTTGACCAACATACATATTCTAGTTTGTGAGCTTGACCCAAGATTTTACAAATGACATAAGTGCAACCTATTGAGAGGGTTATATAAACTCTTTGTTTTAATGTCCCAATCCCATTCCCACATCAATTGTCTATGGAGAGGATATTAGTGTGGTTTTTTAGTTTGTACAAACCTAATGCTAATTAATCTACTTAATTGGTTTAAAAATTTTAAACTATTGACCAATCAAAAAAATCTTAAACCGATGAGCTTGACGTAACATAACATTATGGACATTGTCATTCCAACTTCTTTTGTAATCATGTCATTGTAACACCGTACTATATATATATATGTACGGACAATTGAGATTAATTGCACAAATCATGATTGTAGTGATTATGCCAACCATTACTATAGGCCTTTCCATAAGCTGATTATAAATGGAAAAGATTGGATTGATTGTATTATGCTTATGTAATAACTCACTTTAACATTATGTATTTCATCCCTTCTTGTTTTGTATATTGTGCAAAAAACTTTTTTTTTGGTTCATTAGAAGCTTTTATTAGATCTAAAGTACGCATTGAGAGATAATCTATCTCATTTTACATCCTTTTCCTCTATTCTCAAGATTTGAACCTAACACCTTTTCAATACTGTGATGTCCTTTCAAGAAATTATATCAAATATGATTCAATACTTACTAATAGGATATCAAATGTGATGTTTAGGTGGTAAGAGCATGTACCATCTTGAGTTGATTTTTTTCTCTCATAAAAATGAGGATACATGATAAATTGCATATATGAGCACAATTGTGGTTAAGACTAGGTAGAATATAGGTCCTTAAATATCTATGATTAGGGAAGTAAACAAGTTTATTTTTATCTCATTATTACTACAATGATGAGTGCTGTTAATTTGGGGAAAGATTAAGGAAAATTACTCATAAACCCTATCCATTTTTTTTTTGTTTTTTTGGTTTTCTTAATACCGGAGAGTATCATTTTTTGGATAAGTTCTTTAATTATAAATCACAATAGAATCTAAGTTTGATGTGAAGAAGTCATTAATTTCTAGATGGGTGTTTATCAAGCATCTAAGAAGTTGAAGATTGAGTGGAATTAATTAGCGAGTGAAAAATTCTCATTTAAACACAATGTTTTTAGATCTCTAATTTTTAGATAATATAACATTATTTTCACCCCTCAATTTGGCAAACATTTCATATGTTGCCAACCAATCCAAATTTAGAGATGGCCCAAGTGAAGAAGTATATGTGCCTTCTTCTACAACAGGTAGGGTTTTAATTTGGCCTATATGTTTTCATTTTTTTCTTTCTCATAACCTATAATGTTTGAGCTCGAAAGGAATTTAAATAATCCGATGGGTTGTGTTGACATTTTCTTAATAAAACTTAAGTTTTATCATTTATAGATTATAGGATATCCAAATTGTGACCAAAAATAAGTATTGTATCTATTCCTTTGCGAGTCATTTATGAGGTCGGATTTTTTCTTTACATTATAAATTTTTTAAAAATAATTTTGTTGAGAGAGAGAGAGAGGGTGGGGGGGAGGTCGAAGGCTGTGGTACAAAGTTACAAACGCTAGTTAGCCTGTCTCTAAGAGAGAGAGAGAGAGAGATTAAATGAGTGGAAAAATTAAGAAACGAGGAAAGGGCAGACAGATGTATATCCATGGCTTAAGAAGCCTAGCCGCCTTTGATGTGAGAGAGAGAGAGAGAGAGAGTGTGTGGGGGTGGTCGTGGTGGTGGTGGTGGTGGAGGGTCAAAAGGCAAATCCTAGGCAGGCACTGTAGAGGCGTCAGCAAGGGAGGGCAGCCACTCGATGACATCCATCTTCTTATGGGGTTGACATGTCTGTCATGCACCCATTCGTGTACACACCCCCAATCCTATTTCCACTACTTCTCATCATTATTCATTTTTCTTTTGAAACCTAAATCATTATTATTATTATATATAATAATATACTGCTCCTTCCTTCCTATACCTATATTATTCCATCTCTCTCTCTCTCTCTCTCTCTCTCTCTCTCTCTCTCTCTCTCTTGTTAGACTCTTGTCAAACCAACGACCCCATTTGTGAGAGTGAGACAGAAAGAGAGAGAGAAACAGGGAGTAGCCATGAATGATGATAGGAATTTGGTGGGGGGGGGGGGGGGGGGGGGGTTGGAGACTCGGATCCTGTTGCCCATGAAAAGATCGAATTTGTGCAGATGGGTGTTGCTGGCCCCATCCCTCACTACTGCACCCCCCCCCCCCCCCCGGCGGCCCCCCTCTCTTTAACACCGCCTCCTCTCTCTCTCTCTCTCTCTCTCTCTCTCATACTCACACATATACACACACTCCCCCCCTCTCTCTCTATCAATCGCCCGCACAGATAGAACGTCTCCTACCTCTCGCTTTGTGTTTAATTTCTTTCGTTTGCGTTTCAACTTAATTTTGAAGCCACCCCAATCATAGACATGGGAGAGCAGTATGGCCTGCCGGATCTGCGGCAGTTCATGGCAGGCGGGAGGACCCATTTCCCGGCGGCCATCCCAGTACGCCCTCCTCCGGCGACCGAGTACCCGCCCCAACCGCAGCAGCACTACTACGAGAGCAGCCTCATGGTGGGTCGCCATCATCATCATCCTCACGAGATCATTGATCATGATCAGAGACCTACTCATCATCATCATCATCATCATGAGGTTAACGTTCTTATGCCTTCCGGGTTCACTCCCCCTCCTCCTGGCCGCTGTCAATTTCTGCGGGCTAATGGAGATGGAAGCCGGTAATTGCACTACTACCACCACCACTAGCAGCACTGGAGGCGGCGGCGGAGCAGGCGGAGGAGGAGATATAATTGGTGGCAACAGCAGCAGCAGTAGTAGATGGCCGAGGCAGGAGACTCTTACTCTCCTTGACATCAGATCTCGCCTTGATCCCAAGTTCAAGGAGGCGAATCACAAAGGCCCCTTGTGGGATGAAGTCTCCAGGTATACACAGTGTATGTGTGTAATATTTCCTTTTACTTTTAATACTCAAATTTATTAATTAAACTAAATCCACAAGCTTAATTCTTCTTCCTTCGATCATTATTTTTAAAAGATTTTCGAAAACCCCATCGGGGATTTGGGTTATTTTTCTTTTATAAGGAAAAACAAGTTAAACGGTGGGGTTGTGTTTGGCGGAAGCAAACAAGCTTTTGCAGTTTACTGAGAGACTCAGGTGTTCTTTTTTCTGATTGCTTCCTGCTTTTGCTCTACAAATCAATGTACGTAGCTGACCCTCTCGAAGGGCTCAGTACCCTTACACCAGTTTTGGGCGATGACCCAGTTGCTTAAGCAACTGGAATTAGTTAAATTGCCCATCAGGCAAACACAAAAGGGGGGGAAAAAACAAAAGAAAAAGGAACAAAAAAAGAATCAGCGGATTCATTATCATTATAATTAGAAGAATGTCTCGCAAATTACAATATTTTAACAATTTAAAATTAAAACCAAGACATAACTTAAAATATTATAGGAATTATATCTCGGATATCTTATATGCCTAGCTTTAACATCTCCCACTGTCGTCTTGGTGTATGAGATCGCTAGAAAATTGATTAAACCATTTTCTTTATTTTAAACCCATCTAATTCCCCTTGAGGGGAAATTTTCATTTCTTGGTTTATCTATATGTGTTTTTTTTTGTTCTCCTCCTTGCTTATTTCGTGGTGTAGGATAATGCTAGAGGAGCATGGGTACCAGAGGAGCGGCAAGAAATGCAGAGAGAAGTTCGAGAACTTGTACAAGTACTACAAGAAGACCAAGGAAGTTAAAGCTGGAAGACAAGACGGGAAGCACTACAGGTTCTTTTGCCAGCTTGAAGCCCTCTATGGCGAAACCAGCAACATCAATATTTAAGCTTCGGTCTCGGACACCCAATACAATGTCATAAACTGCGATCTTCTCTATAATCCAAGCAACATCGCCGTTGACAAATTAGCAAATCTAGATCATCAGCACCAGCCGCTTCACCCGGACCACAAGCTCTGCGAGAGTCTCAGCTTCTCCAACTCCTCCGATCACTTCGAGACCACTTCTAATTCCTCTGAGAACAACGAAGATGATCTTTCCGCGATTGCTCTCATGATGGACCACTCTGTGGAGAAGAAGAAGAGTTTCAAGAGAAGGGGGTGGAAGGCTAAGATAAGGGAGTTTGTGGAATCACACATGAGAAAGTTGATGGAGACTCAAGATGTGTGGATGGAGAAGATGTTGAAGATCATTGAACACAATGAGCAAGAGAGGTTGTGTAGAGAGGAGGAGTAGAGGAAGATGAAGGCGGCGCGGATCGACCGCTAGTACAAGTTCTGGGCGAATGAGAGAGCGTGGGTCGAAGCCCGGGACGCGGCGTTGCTCAAGGTTTTGAAGAAGTTTACGAGTCGCGAACTACAAGGGTTGTCGGCGCCGGAGTTGAAGATAGAAGAAAGCGATTGGTGTCGCAAGAAAAAAGTGGAGGACGGCACAAGTGATGCGCCAGAAGATAAGTCCATGGACGGTACTAGGTGGCTGGAACTTGAGGTTTCAAGTTTGATACAAATAAGGACTAGCATGGAGCCTAGGTTCCAAGAAAGTGGGTATCTAAAGGAAGGCCTTTGGGAGGAGATATCAGCGAAAATGGCGTATTTAGGGTACGATCGAAGTGCGATCAAGTGCAAAGAGAAATGGGATAATGTCAATGTATACATGAACAAGAGTACCACTGAGTGTAGTAACAAGAAGAGAAAAGAGAATTTGAGGATCAATTCTTATTTTTAGCAGCTTGATTAGTCTCACAATGGCCATGAGATCAATGTGGAGGGTCTTCATCGGACCGATGCGTCCGGCTCGGTGGTGCAGGATAGATGCTTTCAGATTTTGATGGAAGAAGGAGGTCACTTGTGGGAGAACTATGGAGTGAAGTTCAACATTGAGGAAAAACCAGGAACCCTAATTAATAGAACTAAGGTTGTTCTGATCAATTAAATAATCTTCATGAGTTGTACTACTATTAAATGTAACTTGTTGAAGAGAAGTGAAGGTACAACTTGTGGTAAGCAGGTTGATGAAGATGTGCATCGACTACCGAGAGATTAATAAGGTAACGGTGAAAAACAAGTATCCATTACCCCAAATTGACGACCTATTTTATTAGCTTTAGGGTACATAGATTTTCTCTAAAATCGATCTTCGATTCGGTTATCATCAGGTGAAGATTAGATCAGTTGATATATCGAAGATTGCTTTTCAGACTCAATATGACCATTATGAGTTCTTGGTTATGCCGTTCGGATTGACGAATGCTCCAGCGGTATTTATGGATATGATGAATAGGGTATTCCACGAGTACTTAGACTAGTTTGTTATTGTATTCATAGATGATATTTTGGTTTATTTGAGGAGCCCTGAGGAGTATGAAGTTCATCTGAGACTAGTACTTCAGGTGCTCAGGGAAAAGAAGTTATTTGCTAAACTTAAGAAATGTGAATTCTGGCTAGAGCAAGTTGTATTTCTGGGTCATGTGGTATCCGAGGAAGGGATTTCAATGGACATGAGCAAAAAAAGGGTTTTAGTTGATAGGGCAAGGCCGAAGAACGTGCAGGAAAACAGAAGTTTTCTAGGTCTTTCCAGATACTACCATCGATTTGTCGAGGGGTTCTACAGATTATCAAGGTCTTTGACACGACTCACAAGAAAGAATGTGAAGTTTGACTAGACCGATGAGTGCGAGCAGAGCTTCCAGGGGTTGAAGTAGCTTCTAGTCACTGCCTCAATGTTGACCCTTCGATCAAGTGAGGGTGGATTTGTAATTTACAGTGACGCATCGCAAAAGGGACTTGGTTGTTTTCTAATGCAGCAGGGGAAAGTCCTTATGTACGCGTCTCGCCAGTTGAAAGAGTATGAAAAGAACTATCCTACACACGACTTGGAGCTAGCAACAATTGTGTTTGCGTTAAAGATCTAGCGACACTACATTTATGGTGTAAGGTGTGAGATATTTACTGACCATAAGAGTCTCAAGTATTTCTTCACCTAGAAGGAGTTGAATATGAGACAACACAGAAGGCTCGAGTTGATAAAGGATTATGACTGTACCATTAGTTATTATCCAGGAAAGGCGAACGTGGTAGCCGATGC
This sequence comes from Malania oleifera, assembly GCF_029873635.1. NCBI lineage: Eukaryota > Viridiplantae > Streptophyta > Magnoliopsida > Santalales > Ximeniaceae > Malania > Malania oleifera. The sequence goes on from NC_080422.1 coordinate 33,113,439, forward strand.
ATTGAGCCAGAAATCTGGGGGGTATGATAGCCTCAATAGTTATAGATTAGCACTAGATCGTGATGGGCTTGGAGAGGCTAGGTGTAAAATTGGTAGAAGGGAATCATCAGGCGTTCATTTCTAGTCTAGTGGTTCAACCAACTTTACGAGAGAGAATCAGAACAGCTCAGTTGAAAGATGCAGAGTTGATGGAGATAGTAGAGAAGATACAGGATGAGCAGCCCACATACTTTAATGTTGCTGAGGATGGAGTTCTCAGATTTCACACTCGATTGTGTGTGCTAGATGACGCAGAGATAAAGATGACGATTCTGGGGGAAGCTCACCGCTCTCTCTATACTGTTCACCCAGGTAGGACGAAGATGTATAGAGACTTGCGAGAATCGTTCTGGTGGAGTAACATGAAGAGGGAAATTGCTAAATTTGTGGGTCAGTGCTTGACATGTCAGCAGGTGAAGGCAGAACACCAGAGGCCAACGGGACCACTTCAACCACTAGACATCCCTACGTGGAAGTGGGAGCATATCTCGATGGACTTTGTATCGGGATTGCCTTCAGCATTACATGGGCAGAATGCCATATGGGTAGTGGTTGACAGATTGACGAAGACTGCCCATTTCATTCCTGTTAGAACTAATTATTCCATGGATAAGCTGGCAGAACTCTATGTTTAGGAGATAGTCAGAATACATGGCATGCCCATGTCCATCGTTTCAGATTGGGATCCTCAGTTCACTTCCCGGTTCTAGAAGAGTTTGTAGGGAATGTTGGGTTCTCAACTCACTTTTAGTATTGCATTTCACCCTCAGAAGGATGGATAGTCTGAACGAACCATTCAGATTCTCGAGGATATGCTACGGGTACGTGTGTTAGATTTTGGGGGTAGTTGGATCTGATATCTGCCATTGGTTGAGTTTGCATACAATAACAGTCACTAGGCCAGCATTAGAATAACACCATATGAGGCTTTGTATGGTCACCAGTGCCGATCTCCATTGTACTAGGATGAAGTAGGCGAATGGCAAATTTTGGGGTCAGAATTTGTTCAGCAGGCCTCTACCAAGGTTGAGCTTATTGGGGAAAGGATTAAAGCTGCCCAGAGTTGGCAGAAGAGTTATGTGAATACTCGCTGATGAGAGCTAGAATTTGATATAGGTGATATGGTATTCTTGATAATTGCTCTGATGAAGGGGGTGATGAGGTATGGAAAGAAGGGCAAGCTGAGCCTTAGATACATTGGGCCGTTTGAGATTCTAGAGAGGATTGGTTCGGTGGCGTACAAAATAACATTACCCCCAGCGCTGTCTAGGATACACGACGTGTTCCATGTGTTCATGTTGAGGAGGTGCGTTACAGACCTCTTATATGTGATTAGTTATAAATCGTTGGAGATCGAGGATACTCTAGCATACGAGGAGTTACCAATTTAGATTCTGGATGGAAAAATACAGGAACTGCGTACTAAGGATATACCGTCAGTGAATGTGCTATGGTGAAATCATGCAGTTGAGGAGGTTTCTTAGGAGTTAGAAATAGAAATACGCCAGAAGTACCCGCAGCTGTTTAGCGAGGGCTAGTGCAAGACAGGTAAGGGTATCGTTGTATATGGAGGGATTATAGTAGGTTGTGTAATTAGTGGTTGTATAATTATGGATAGTCTTTGGGAAAATTTGTTATGGTTATTGTAATTTCCCAAAGGCAGTACTGTAACCACGGTATTCCTTCTCCATAAGTGAGAGTAGTTAATAAACGTGGGATAGGGGTAGTGAGTTAAGAAAGTGATTGGTAATAGTTAACAAATTTCTAGGACAAAATTTTTTTGAGGAGAGAATGTAGTGATCATAAAAAAAAAAAAAAAATGAAATTAAAATTAAAATTAATTTTTTAAAATAATTAATTAATTAATTTATTATTATTAATAATTAAATAATATAATATAATAATAATATAATATTATAATGATATAAATATATATATGATACATATCCTAAAGGATCTTAGGATCCTTCAAGTGGAAGTAAATCTGCCTCCACATCCCCTCCGTCTCCTCGTCCCCTCTCTCCCACTCTCCTCAATTTTGTTTCCGATATTCTACCGATCGGAAATCCGAAAATACCGTTGTGCTCTACTCGTCGCCACTGATACTTCTACTGGAGAGGATCTATCGTGAGAGAGGCGTAGACATATCTCCTCGGGTAAGGTCAATTCTCAAACTTACCTCTATTTCTCTTAAACTATAATCCTAATTAACGAACGGAAATTGTCAGGAAATTCGTGGGGAAATTCTCTACAATCTAACTGGAGCGGGTTTTCGAATTGGAGCTCCGGTGTACCAATCCTAAATTGGGAGTAAGTTTAATAATTTAGGCTTTATTAGGCTATTTAGGGAATTCAAAGGTGAGAGGAATTTTAGGAAAAGTTATTCTAGGGATTGTGATGAGTAATGTAGTGAAGTTTGAACTTCAGGATTTCAGGGATTTGGAACGTCGTGGGGTGTAGGCTGGGGTGTTAGCAGGCTTTTCAGGAATCACGTAAGGGGATTAAATTAAGTCAGTAATTTTATGACATTTGGATCAATTTAATTGTTATGTTTATATAAATATATTTATTTATTTATTCATTTGGGAATTTAAAGGCTATTTTGAAAACCAACCGTTCGAAATGGATTTTACAAACCTAGGATATATGATATGGTATTTTTGAATAAAATGAACAATGGAAAGTTTGTTTGTTTATATGGATATGTTAAAATGTAGAAAATTGTGTGGCAGATGATTTAATTTATACAGGTTATTGTATATCTGGATTTGAGCTTTTGAAATACTAAATTGTTTGAGAAATACTGGAAATGTTGTGAAAAATATTGGAACTACTTGTGAAAAATGCAGGACTTTGATTTGACGACCGAGGGCAGGGGTTTTGTTTAAATTACTCTCAGTCAGGTTGTATTTTGTGGCCGGGGGCCAAGTTTTGGAATAATAGGAAATATATGTGAAGTAATGTTTTAAATGGTATTTCTATTATCTAAATTGCATGATATGATTTAGGAATCCTGGGAACCAGTGTATTGTGGGCACGGTAACTTTGTTAGAGATTTGTTCTGTGACCGTGTGCGCCCACACCTGTGTTGAGAGGTATAGGGTGGCCTTGTTCGATTTGCCTATGTGAGGTGAATGCATTCCCCCTGGGTGAGGGCAATCGGACCAGCAGTTGGAGTTGCGTGTACCCGCAGAGTATGTTAGCGAAGAGTATAGATGACTACTGTCTGCGTGGATCCCCCAGGACATTAGTCCAGCATTTAGGTCGCACAACCCGTGTCATACGGAAGTAAATGGCGTGTTTGTCACAGGGAGTGTCTTATATGCATATCTATTAATTTATGTGAATACAGTTAATTAATAAGATAACTTCGAGGGCTTACTGAGAAAGGTGAGTGCCCTGGTAGCAATAATGGTACTAGAGCAGAGGGAAACTACTTGTATGGGCGGGTAATCTTCCCTATCCTTGGCTCATTGTATGTGTGAGTGTAAAATAAGAATGTTTTCATAAATGTGTTTATTTTCTTAGTGAACTGGTTATTTTATGTACACTAAATGCATGCTGGCCACACACTGACAATAACTTAGTCTTTCCCTTACTGAGCTGTGTCTTACCCCTACTTTACAAACTATCTTTTCAGGAAATCCTAGAGATCGGGTCTAGTGGGCTAGAGGAGTTGGGTTAGAGGTGTAAATTCATGTGGGTTGTGTGTAGATAGAGATTTTATTTTTGTTTAGTTTTATGGGATGTTTTTAAATGGATATATTTGTGTATAAATATAGTTAGAACTCTGGTAATGTAATTTTAGGATTTTGTATTTTTTTCCGTTGCATATATGTGTTTTATATATGATGAACAAGGTATTAGGTGTACATATGTCACTAAAGTAGCACTCTGGACCCATGTGGCGGGTCGGGATCGTTACAGTCAAGGCATGGATTTAAAGATGTCCTAATAAAGCTTGAAGATCATGAGAGCATGGATATTAAAGAGGAATTTCTAAATGTTTAAAGAATATTAAAGCTTGAAGACAAGATAGAACCAAAGAAAGACAAAGCAAGAGAGCCTAAAAAAAAGCATGAAGACTTAAGTGCTTAGAATGTCAAAACGTCATAAGAAGTCTTTATGTAGGTACTTCGTATTTAAATATCTTATGGAAATATGTTGAAAGCTCTTCTTGGATTAATTATGGATTTCGAGACCTTATTTCAAAACCTGAAAAATGTTTTATAAGAAATCAAAGTAAGAGAGCAAAAAGGATTTGTGAAACCAAAAATGAAAATTGTGAAGTTGGTCTACCCAAACGACTGAGGTGTACCCTCAGAAGTCTAAAGATGCACGCTTAGACGACTGAAGTTTTACTTCAGACATCTAAAGAATTTCTTCAAAAGATTGAATAATTAGTTCAGTCAACTGAAGATTTATTTGTTGAAATACAGAACAGGTAGAACACCCTCAGAAGATTGAACCCTCAATTTAGTCCTCTGTGCTGAGACTTCATAAGATTGAACCTGAAGTTCAGTCGTTTGACCCTATGTTCAAACTATAATTTTTAGTGCTTGTAGGAACATCAGAAGATCAAACCCAATAGTTCAGTCATTTAAACACTGTTAACGGTTAGAAATTTTAAATGTTTTAAATTTCAAAAAAGGTTTCTTGAGTCCCAAAATTAATGAAAACTTGGAAGATACTCCAAGTAAACTTAGGTAACACGAAATCACTTTTAGAAGCCTATAAATAGATGGTTTTACAAATCAAATTATACACCAAGAACAAAAGAATTGAATAATATGTTTGTAAGCTGAAAGCCATTTTGCTATCTTGCTCCTCTCTCTTGCTCAACACTTTGCAAAATATGAATTGCTGAATTTCTAAAGTGTTAATCCATCCTACTCTGAGTTCTGAGTTGCTAATTCTCATCTAGATGGAACTCGGTGATAAATTATCTTGTGTTTCATTGTATTTTATATTGATATTTAATATTGAAGTACATAGTGATCGAATTTGTACTAATCTGCTATTTGTGAGAGTATTATTTTGCACAGCTATTGTTTCTTAACGATTCCAGGTTGTTGGATCATTGACCAAGCGTGGGGTATCACTTGGAGAGGTCTTGCTCTAGCCTATTGAAGGAGTGACTGAGTGTGAGGTATCATTTGGAGAGGCGTTGCTCTAGCCTACTTAAGGAGTGTTTGAGCGTGGGGTATCGCTTGTAAAAGGTTTTTTCCGCTCGGAAAAGAACAATATAGTGGAATCCTTTGGTGGTATTGGCCAAAGGCGAGGACGTAGGCTGGGGATAAGCCAAACCTCGTAAAAAATGTGGTGTCACTTTCTTTCCTTACTCTCTTTAATTTCCATTATATATCAACTGCGAGGATAATTTAAATTTCCTAATCATAAAAACTACGTGGATTGGATTTTAAATAAATTAAAGATTAATTTATTTTTGGAACTTGTGAAAATCGAAAGGAAGTACGTTGGTTGATCAATATTAATTGCAGAAACCATAAGGGAGTACGTTGATTGGTCAACACCTAAAACCTATTAACTGAAGGTTTATTTGAAATCTGAATTTTCGGAAGAGTGTGGATGTTATATTGCTTATCATCTTGAAAGACCAATTTCATTCTCTATAGGGCTTGAATCAAATTCATATATACAGGGCTACAAAAGCTGGAACTTGTATAAGAGCTGGATTTCATGTCTTGATTGAATATTTTGTGATTGATTACTTTGAGTTATTAAAGTGCTGAATCTTGAAAGCATTGCTGGAATCAATCTAACTTGTGTATTCTGTTTTGATCATTTTGGTTGAATTGAATTGTTGGAAGAATATCTAAAAGTCTACAAAGATGATGCAAGTAAACTCTAGTGCTATGAATGCACTATATTGTGTCTTAGATGTTAATGAGTTTAATAGGGTCATGGCATGTAAATCAGTTAAAGAAATTTTGGACAAATTAGAAGTAACCTATGAAGGCACCATAGATGTTAGAGATAGTAGAATAGACATGCTCACAAGCGAGTATGAAGCCTTCAAGATGAACTCGGATGAAACTATAACAAGTATGTATACTAGGTTCACTCACATAATAAACTCACTCAATGCTTTAGGAAAAACATACTCAACTTATGAAATGATTCGGAAAATACTTATAGGACTTCCTTTAATATGGGAATCTAAAGTTAGAGCAATTACGGAAGGAAAAAATCTCAAAAATATATCCCTAAATTAACTCATAGGATCTCTTCTCACATATGAGATGTCTATGAATGAAAGAAGTGGAAAAACTCAAGCTCAAGAATCAATTGCTTTTAAAGCATCAAACGAAAACTCTAATAGTGAAGATGAAGAAGATGAACTAGCCTTCATATCCAAGAAACTTGCAAGAATACTAAGAAGGAAAAATAAATTCAAATGAAAAATCCAAAACTCCAAGTTCAGATGAGGAAGAAACTAAGAAGAAAGAAACAAAGAAAGAACTACCTACATGCTATAATTGCAAGAAAGTTGGACACCTAAAATCGGGTCGTCCAAAACTTAAGAAAGATTCTAAAAAGAAAAAGAAAAAGGCAGTGAAGGCCACTACATGGGATAATTTAAGTTCTAGTAGTTCAGAAAGTGAATCAAGTGACCAAGAGGTTGCTTGCTATATGGCATGTGATGATGAGGAAAGCTCCTCGTCCAAATCAATTAATGATTCTTGCAATGAGTCATCTAATGAATTCGATGATAAAAGTATGCCTTGTTATGAAGAACTTCAAAGTGAATTATTCAAGATTCATAAGATCTTAGTTAATGTGACTAAACTATACACATCATTGAAAAACAAGAATAAAGGTGTTATGAAAGAGTTAGAATCCATGAAACTTGCTGAAAGAGAAAAAGAGTTAAAAATAAATAAACTATAAAGCAAGAATGAGAAGGTAATAAAAAAGCTAGAGGATCTAAAGTCCAAAACTTCTATGGATAAAGAAAAGGACTTATATATTTCTGAACTAGAAAATAAAATTACTTAGATGTCTCAAAATCAAGAAAAGCTGCAAGAAAAGAGTAAAAATACTCAAGACTTTGAAATCAGTGATCTTAAGAGGAAAAATAAGGATCAAGCTAAAATTATTTACAATTTCACAAAAGGAAAAGAAAACTTTGATAGACTGATAGGTGCACAAAGAATGTCTTTGAATAAAGAAGACATAGGGTTCAATGGAATTGAAAATACAAATAAAAAGAACCTTTATATGGGGTACTTTACGAAAGCATCCAAAAACTATGTTAGCACCTTTTCTAATGCCTATACTCACACTATATGCTACCTATGTAAAAGGAAGGGACATATAAAGTTTGAATATCCATTAAAGAGGAAAGATGTGAAAGTTAAACAAGTTTGGAAAGTAAAAGAAACATCTCTTGCTAAGCCATTCGGACCCAAGAAAGTATGGATACCAAGATGAAAGACTAGTTCATAAACAAATGACTCCATGGATTAAGTCATTCCCCTTTTAAAAAATTAAGAAAGTCACTTAATTCATTTTTTACAAATGAACTAGTTGAAATAGAAAATCTTAAAGATGAGTTTAAAAGCTTGTTGATAATTATAACAAATGCAAACAAAAATGGCATTGATTTTTACAAGGCTTAACTTTCCAAGGTTTGGAAAGCAATATGAAATGAAATCAAAAGAAAGAAAATTTGAATCAAATTAAGCTTATTACAAAAGTTATTTGAGAAAAATGAAAAATATTTGAGCAAAGTGAGTGGTAGTTAAGCTGAATGAGAAATACTTAAGAAACATGAGAAACAATTTAAGCACAATGTACAAATGATTACAATATGATCCATGCCTATATGATATGCTAATATGCTATAAGGCTAACATGTATGATATCTATATTGTAACGATTTGCGTATTTTTCCATATATTTTTTTTCCACATAATAACATTCGTAATGATCCAGTTAAGTTGTCATAGTCGTGACCAACCTGGACCCATGGGTATCAGGGATACACCTGTCATACAACTCTAATACCTAAGCAGTGGAAAACATAAAATTACATACATGCCATAAAACATCAGAAATCATACTAGAGTTCTACTAAATCTATCATATACATATACATACATCCTAATAAGACCAAAAAGTATCCTAGGGTCATAATCACAAAAGCCCATCTGACCCTATCTCATCTACTTACCTTTCTGAAATGTTTGTATGGCTGGGGTGAGACACCTCTCAGTAAGGAAGATAAACTAATATCAGTGTGTGACAACATAAGTATTTTTCGTGGTATACATAATAATAGTATATAATTCATAATTGGTATGAACAGTTGTTTCATATATGAATAAAACATGATTTATTATAATATAGTTTAACATACTTAATTTTTGTACTACAAAATCATCTCATATAACCATATCATACTTGAATTATTACCCAAGATAGATAGTTAGTTAGCTATTGTCATGTCTTACCCCCCACATGACAAAGTTGTGCGGCCCGAAGGTGGGACCTAGCAATGGTTCGCTGACCATGCTAAGTCAAACATAGGTGTCTAAGTATGATGGGCATGTTCCACCTGTGCTGGACTACCAGGGGAATTACGACACTCCTATAAAGCCACATCGACTACCATCTCCCACACTCTACATAAGATGTGTGATAGAACTAACATATTCATAATCATAAACATATAGCTACGATACCATGCTTCATAAAACTGAACGAAGCTATCCAGGTTCTAATAATATATAATACATTCCATATTAAAACATAACAGTTTCATAATTCAGAGTAATATTTGACATAAACATATTTCATGATTTCGTGTATATCGTATGTAATCACGACATCAACCTCGGCATAATTCATAACATAAAAATCACAACATTTACGTTGGCATAATTCATAACGTAATATTCACGGCATTTATGCCAGCATAATTCAAAACGTAAAAATCATCGCATTTACACTGGCATAATTTATAACATAAAAATGACGACATTTACGCTGGCATAATTCATAACGTAATAAACATACATTCTTGCACTATTTAACATAATTTTAAAACATAATTTCTATACTTTTTTTAGGGTTTTCCTGAAAACTGCTATAACATACTTATTTGGGAAAACTCATAATATTTCAATATAACATAATTTTCATGGAAATATTATACTCATTCCATACAAATGTACATAGTCTTATAAACTCATAATTAATTTTGAAATCATATTTCCATATAAAATGTGTTAAAATCATTTCCCCGTTCAACAATAGTATTCCCAAACATAATTCTATATCATATATATATTTTTTTGAAAATAAATGTTATTTAATTCATAATAATTTCATGAAAAATACTGACTTAATTTATCCCTTTACCTGGTTTACAAAGAAGCTTACAAAATATTCCAAACCTACACCCGTGTGTTCTTCAGCTCAACACCCTGAAATTGCATTTTCTCCAACAAAATTTCAGTATTATTCTACCTAAAGCTTTTTCCTTAGTCCAGAAATACTAAATACCCTATAAAACTCAAAATACACAACTTACCCAAATTTTGGGATGGTGCCCAAGTTGGCCTAACCAACGAACTATTCCAGTAGAATTGAAGAGAATCTTCCCAAGAGTAGTGTGGCGGCTTCCAATCGTCGAACCGGCGAAGGATGAAACTAGAAACTTAGAGAGAAGGAGGGGGAGACGTTTTAGAGAGAGAGAGAGAGAGAAAGGGTTTCCTGAAAATTCTCATGCTAAAATCCCGAATTTGGCATGTTTATAAAGGCGGCTTCGTTGACGAGACACTTCACCTCGTCGACGAGTCCAGGAAGGCATTTTGTTGACTAACTTCTAACCTTCATCGATGAATTTTAGGCTCTACTATAACCTCTCTCAATATTTTCCCATCGACGAGACACGTAATTTCGTTGACGAAGTAAAGAAGGTGGTTCATCAATGAAAAGAACAAATTCGTCGATGAACCCTGCTTAATCTCCTTTAAATTTATCCTTCTTCCCAATTATTTAATTATTAAAATTTTTGGGTCTTTACATTCTCCCCTCCTTATAAAATTCATCCTCAAAATTTACTATCGGTATCGAACACCATCCTTTGAGGAAAATAGGCTACTTATTTTATTACTTACCCTCACTTGTGGCGGAAGAATACCGTAGTTACATTCAGGGTTCTAGGAGATTACATAATATACATAAAAGAAAATTTTCCCAAACCAAAATACTACCTATCTTATACCCTACAATAACACTTATACATACATTATCCTGCTTAGCATAAAATAAATCAACCTTTATCTGCTTAGCATAAAATTCTCCCTCTGTCTACTGTGGATCCCCACTGAATAAATGTGGGTACTTCTGATGTATTTCTTCCTCAAGCTCCTATGAAGCTTCTTCCACTGCATGATTCCTCCACAAGATTTTTACTAATGGAATTTTCTTATTACGCAATTCCTATTCTTTCCTGTATAAGATCTGCACTGGTATTTTCTCATAAGCCTGTGATTCTCTGTGTTCTATTCCTGTATAATTGACCACGTGGGAGGGATCTAGGACGTATTTCTTCAGCATAGAAACATGAAACACATCATGTATTATGGATAAAACTGATGGTAAGGCTAGTTGGTAGGCAACTGACCCCCCCTCTCAAGTATTTCGAAAGGGTCAATAAACCTAGGGCTCAGCTTACCCTTCTTCCCAAACCTCATAATACCTTTCGGTGGCGCTATTTTCAAAAATACATGATCTCCCACTTCGAATTCCAATTTTCGATGGTGATTATCTACATAGTTTTTATGTCGACTCTGAGCTGCACTGATTCTTTCTCTAATAAGCCGGACTTTATCGTATGCTTGCTACATTATTTCTGGTCCTAAAACTCCCCTTTCACCAACCTCATCCCAGTATAGAGGAGAATGACATCTTATACAATATAGCACCTTGTAAGGTGCCATGCCGATGCTGGTCCGATACCGGGTCCAACTACCCCCAAAATCTAGCACATATGACCGTAACATATCATCTAATATCTAAATCATCCTCTCTGACTGCCTATCTGTCTAAGGATGAAATGTCGTGTTGAATGACAACTAAGACCCCAAAGCCTCCTGCAAGCTCCTCCAAAATCGTGACGTGAAACATGGGTCTCGGTATAATACTATAGACATTGGCACACCATGTGATCATACTATCTCTTGAATATATATTTCTGTTAGTCTGTCCATGGAGTAGTTGACTTTGATAAGGATAAAGTGAGCAGTCTTCGCTAGTCGATCTACGACCACCCAAATAGCATTCTGCCCCAATTGTACCGGTGGTAAACCCTTCACAAAGTCCATAGAAATGTGATCCCATTTCCACTTCAGGATGTAAAGGAGTTGTAGCCGGCCCGCCGACCTCTGGTGCTCAGCCTTTACCTACTCGCACGTCAAACACTGCTGCACAAATTCGACAATCTCTCTCTTTATTCCGCTTCACCAAAAATACTCTCACAAATCCCTATACATTTTAATGCTACCTGGATGTACCGTGTATAAGGACCTGTGAGTCTCCTCAAGGATCATCCTTCTCGTATCCTCATCTGCAGGCACGCACAATCTAGTACGGAATCACAGAACTCTATCATCTGATATACTCAACACCTCCCCCTGTCTGTTCTGTACCTTCTTTATCAACTCCATCAACTCTACATCATTCTTCTGAGCTGCTTTAATCTTTTCATATAATGTAGGCTGCACCACCAGGTTGGCAATAAATGCCTGGTGATCACTCTCTACTAAATCCACACCAAGTCTCTCCATGTCCATCTGGATTGGCGCTGAATTTTTGCTGCTGACAATGCTACTATCATGGACTTTCGGCTCAGCGCATCAGCCACCACATTTGCTTTACCTAGATGGTAGCTGATGGTACAATCGTAATCCTTGATGAGATCTAATCATCTTCTTTGTCGCATGTTCAACTCCTTCTGCGTGAAGAAGCACTTTAAACTTTTATGGTTTGAAAATATTTCACATCTTTCGTCGTACAGATAATATCTTCAAATCTTCAATGGATAAACCACTGCAGCCAATTCTAGATCATGCGTGGGATAATTATTTTCATATTATTTCAATTGTCTAGAGGCATATGCTACTACTCTGCCCTGCAGCATCAATGCACATCTAAGCCCCTGCAAAGACGTGTCACAGCAGATCACGTAACCATTACCTCCTGATGGAATAGTCAATACTGGTGCTATGACGAGCCTCTGTTTCAATTCCTGAAAACTCTGCTCACAACTGTCGTCCCATTCAAACCTGACATTCTTTCTGGTTAGTCATGTTAGAGGCCCTGATAATGCTGAGAATCCCTCTACAAACTGTCAGTAATAACCTACCAGTCCCAAGAAACTCCTGACTTCCTGTACGTTCCTTGGCCAGACCTAATTCACTACTGCCTCTATCTTACTGGGATCTATAGAGATTCCATCCCCTGATATAACATGCCCAAAAAACGCAACTTTCTCTAACTAGAATTCATATTTGCTAAAGTTGGCATACAATTTCTTTTCCCTGAGCATCTGAAGTACTAGCCTTAGGTGCGTCTCATGCTCCTCAAAACTCCTCAAGTAGACTAGTATGTCATCAATGAAAACCACAAAGAACTGGTCTAAATACTGGTGAAAGATTCTATTCATCAAATTCATGAATATTGTAGGAGCATTTGTCAGACCAAATGGCATAACTAGAAATTTATAATGCTCATACCTGGTCTTGAAAGCTGTCTTTGAAATATCTTCAGTTTTAACTTTCACCTGGTGATAACCTGACCTGAGTCGATTTTGGAATAGACCCGTGTACCCTGAAGCTAATCAAATAAGTCGTCTATACAAGGTAGATGATACTTGTTTTTAATTTTTACTTTATTTATTTCCCTGTAATCTATGCACATCCTCATTGTCTCGTTTTTCTTTTTCACAAATAAAACTGGAGCTCCCCAGGGTGATACACTAGCTAGGTCTGATAAACCCTTTATTTAATAAATCCTACAACTAATCCTTTAATTCTCCCAATTCTACCGGAACCATTTGACAAGGAGCTTTAGGGATCCATGTTGTCCCTGGAAGTAAGTCGATAGTAAAATCTATCTCACGGTTAGGAGGCAACCCAGGTAATTCCCCTGGAAAAATGTCTGGAAACTCCTTAACCACTGGTGTACTAATAAGCTTCAATTCATTTTCTATCACCTCCTTTACATAAGCCATAAACCCTTGACATCCGTCCAGAAGTAGTCTTCTTGCCTGCATGGCTAACACTATCTGAGGTGGGGAATGCACCCGCAACCCCACAAATCTAAATTCTGGCTTTCCTAGTGGTCTAAAAATCACCTCTTTTAGATGACAGTTGTGGTTAGTAACTAGCCAGTCCATACCCAGTATTACATCGAATCCATGCAAATCTAACACAATTAGGTCAGTCAGTATTACTCTTCCCTGAATTTCTACTGGATAGCCCCTAAGCACCCTACGACACCTCACTACTGACCATGTCGGTGTTGCTACTAATAATTCAACATCTAATAACTGTGTCTCAACACCAGCCAATTTAACATACCCCGTTGACACAAAAGAGTAGGTGGCACCTGTATCAAATAAAAAATAGCTTGATATGATAAAGTAGTAAAGGTACCTATCATGACGTCGTCTGCGGCCTCCGCATCTCCCGCCGTCAAAGCATAAATCCTTGTTGGAGCTACATTCCTCTTCTAGCTTCCACGTGGCACCTGATAACCTCCTCGGTGCGGTCTAGGAGCAGGTGCGGTACTAGGTGGTGTAGGACAATCTTGTACTAAATGTCCTGGTACATCGCAGCGATAGTAGACGCCTCTCCCTGCGCGACACTCTCCCAAGTGTCTCTTTCCGCATGTCTGACAAGCTAGGTAGACCGACATACCCTGAGTCTCAGGACCTTTCGTCTCTTATCTCTGTCCCTTGCCATAATTACCTCTCCTCCACTAGCTCTGACTAGATCCCTACTGATAGCCTGAAGGCGTGGTCCTCTTCTTCTGTCCCTGCTCCTCTACACCCATCCGCTCACCGGCCTCAGCCACAGCTACTCTTTCTACCAGCTCGGCAAAGTCCTGCACTTTCAACACTGCCACCTACTTATAAATTTCTCACCTCAGACCTCATTTAAACTACCTCGCCTTCTTTACTTCATCGGGAACAATATACAGGGCGAAGTGGGACAACTCTATAAACCTCGTCACATACTGGTGGATTGTTTGTTATCCCTGCTTCAAATTCAGGAACTCCTCCACTTTGGCCTCCCTAATAGTGGTTGAAAAATACCTCTTGAAGAAAAAATCTTTAAACTGGCACCAAGTCATAGCTATAGGCACCGCCCTCTATTCCTCCAATAATTTTACCGCAGTACACCATCTTTCAGCCTCTCCTGTCAGTTTATAGGTGGAAAATAAAACCCTCTGCTCCTCCGTACACTGCAAAGTACCAAAACTTTCTCTATCTTCTGCATCTAATTTTCAGCTACTGCAGGATCTGCTTCTCTTGAAAATGCTGGAGGATTCATCTTTGTGAATTTCTCTATCGTGCATCTGTGGCCTGCAGATGGGCCTTCCTGCTCTCTGGAGCTCCGTGCGATCTCACCCATGACTTGCTGAGCCACACTATGTAATACTGCATCTAAATCAGCCGTGTCTGCACCTGAGGGCCCTACACCCTCACTTTCGCTAGCATGAGCACTGCCACTACTCGGGTCCATCCTGTAAAGAGAATAAACATAGCTTAGGGACCCCATCCTTATAGCTTACATATCTAACTAAAACTCATATTATCCCTTTATATTGACATCCTAATCTTAATTTAAGATTCAATTCTACACTTCAGAAACACAACCTTGCAATAGTTTACTATGGCTTTTCTGAAATCGTCACCTTAGGAAAAACACAGAAACCACCACGGAAGTCCTACCTCCAAATGCAGAACAAAACCTCAAATCTTTTTTCCTATACTTTGGTATTATTTTTATCGCACTCTAGAGTTTATAAAACCTAGTAACCTAGACTCTGATATCAAACTGTAATGACCTACCTATTTTTTCATATATTTTTTTCCACATAATAACATACATAATGATCCTGCTAAGTTGTCTTAGTCGTGATCAACCTGGACCCATGGGTACTAGGGATATACCTGTTATACAACTCTGATACCTTAGCAGCGGAAAACATAAAATTACATACTTCCATAAAACACCAGAAACCATACCAGAGCTCTGCTGAATCTGTCATATACATTTACATACATCCCAATAAGACCAAAAAATATCCTAGGGTCATAATCACAAAAACCAATCTGACCCTATCTCATCTACTTACCCTTCTGAAAGGATAACTCGGCCAACTCCTACCCCTGTGAAGCTTTATCCGCCATTTTACCTGGATTTCCTGAAATGTTTATATGGTTGAGGTGAGACACCTCTAAGTAAGGGAGATAAACTAATATCAGTGTTTGGTAATATGAGTATTTTTCGTGATATACATAATAACAGTATATAATTCATAATTGGTACGAACAGTTGTATCATATCTGAATAAAACATGATTTATCATAATATAGTTTAAAATACTAAATTTCTGTACTGCAAAATCATCTTATATAACCATATCGTACTTGAATTATTATCCAAGATAGATAGTTAATTAGTTATTGTCATGTCTTACCCCCCACATGATAGGGTTGTGTGGCCTGAAGGCGGGACCTAGCAATGGCTGGTCGACCATGCTAAGTCAAACATAGGTGTGTAAGTATGATGGGCATGTTCCACCTATGTCGGACTACCAGGGGAATTACAACACTCCCATAAAGCCACATCGACTACCATCTCCCATACTCTACATAAGATGTGTGGTAGCACTAACATATTCATAATCATAAACATATAGCTACGGTACCGTGCTTCATAAAACTGAACTAGACTATCCGGGTTCTAATAACATATAATACATTCCACATTAAAACATAACTATTTCGTAATTTAGAGTAATATTTGACATAACATATTTCATGATTTCTTACATATCGTACGTAATCACAGCATCAATGTCGACATAATTCATAACGTATTATTCATGGCATTTACGCCAACATAATTCATAACGTAAAAGTTACAGAATTTATGCTGGCATAATTCATAACGTAAAAATCACAGCTTTTACACCGGCATAATTCATAACGTAATAAACATACATTCTTGAACTATTTAATATATTCTCAAAACATAGTTCCTATACTATCATAGTTCCTATACTATTTTTAGGGTTTTCCTGAAAACTACTATAACATACATATTTGGGAAAACTCATAATATTTCAATATAGCATAATTTTCATGGAAATATTATACTCATGCCACACAAATGTACATAGTCTTATAAACTCATAATTAATTCTGAAATCATATTTTCATATAAATTGTGTTAAAATCATTTCCCCGCTCAACAGCAGTATTCCCAAACATAATTTTATATCATTCATATTTTCCTAAAAATAAATGTTGTTTAATTCATAATAATTTCATGAAAAATACTGACTTAGTTTATCCCCTTACCTGGCTTACTGAGAAGCCCACAAAATATTCCAAACCTACACTTGTGTGTTCCCCAGGTCAACACACTGAAATTGCATTTTCCCCAACAAAACTTTAGTATTATTCTACCTAAAGCATTTTCCTCAGTCCATAAATACTAAATACCCTATAAAACTCAAAATATCCAACTTACCCAGATTTTGGGATGGTGCCCAAGTTGACCTAACCAACGAACTACTCCAGCAGAATTAAAGAGAATCTTCCCAAGAGTAGCGTGGTGGCTTCCTATCGTCGAACCGGCAAAGGATGAAGCCAGAAACTTAGAGAGAAGGAGGGGGAGACATTTTAGAGAGAGAGAGAGAAAGGGTATCCTAAAAATTCTCTCGCTGAAATCCCGAATTTGGCATGTTTATATAGGCAGCTTCGTCGACGAGACACGTCACCTCATCGATGAGTCCAGGAAGGAATTTCGTCAACGAACTCCTAACCTTCGTCGATGAATTTCAAGCTCTACTATAACCTCTCTCGGTACTTTCCCATCGACGAGACACGTGGCTTCGTCAACGAAGTAAAGAAGGTGGTTCATCAACGAAGAGAACAAATTCGTCAATGAACCCTGCTTAATCTCCTTTAAATTTATCCTTCTTCCCAATTATTTAATTATTAAAACTTTTGGGCCTTTACATATATATTACCAAATACTTGACTTATATTGATAATTTAAGGCTCACTATACATTGCAAATTTGAGCATGAAATTATTGAGCATGATTATAAAGCATAAATCTTGGCATGATAAGATATTAGTATTGGTATCTATGAAATATATTGGTATCTATGAGTATGATAATTGATACTTGAGCATGATAGCATATTTGTATCCATGAGCATGTGATGATATTGATATGATATTGAAATATGAGTATGTGATTAATTCTTGATCATATTAGTTTACATGCTAAATGATGAATCACTTTATATATCTCTTACATGATTGACTAATGGATAAACATAAGCATGTTATGACATAGATGATTGAAATAATATTGGTACTATTCTTGATATTGGTATCCATGAGCACTTAACATGAAAATAAATTTTTTTTTTTTTGGAGTATGGCATGATAAATCTAAAAACACAATTGGTATCTTTATGAATACATAGTTTTCAATTGGTATTACAAATGAAAATCTAAATTTATTGAATATGAGATACATTTCATTTAGGGGGAGTTAGACTTGTTAAATAATGTTATTATAATGGAAATCATTGAAAATTATGATGTACTATCTGTTGTATTTTCTCATGCTACTTTGGATCTTGTTGTCTATCTTTCATGCATGATGAATGTAAACTTTTGTTTATAGTTGCTCAATGCCTTAACATTTATACATTTTTCTTGATATCTTATTCTTTTTGATTAATGTCAAAAAGGGGAGAAATTTTGGGCAAAAATTGAGCATTATAAATTAATATATTGTTATTTGATCTTGAATGATGTGAATGATGTGATTTTGATATATGAGCATTATATTGAAATTAATATTGAAGTTGATCTTAATATTGCAAATTTTGTTAAGATGATGCTTATTATAAGGGGGAGTCTTTTTAAGGCTTACTCAATTTTTTGCTCCTTGTTTGTCATCATAAAAAATGGGGAGATTGGTAGACTTATAAGGCTTAAAATCTTATTTTGATGATAACAAACAAGAGGAACTTAACATATTTTGTTAAGTGATGATATTTCAGGATTCAAGTATGTGAACACAAGGTCAAATGCTCACAAGGATCATTCAAAACTTAAGTGTTAGAAAGATGATCAAATGAAGCTTAAAAAGTCAAAACATGAATTCAAAGATGATCTAATAAAGCTTGAAGATTATGAGAACATGAATGTTAAAGAGGACTTGCTAAAAGCTTAAAGTATATTAAAGTTTGAAGACAAGATGGAGCCAAAGGAAGACAAAGCAAGAGAGCTCAAAGAAAGACAAGCATGAAGACTTAAGTATTTAGAATGTCAAAAGTCTTAAGAAGTCTTTACATAAGTACTTCGTATTTAAATATCTTGTGAAATATGTTGAAAGCTCTTCTATGGGTTATTCATTGACTTAGAAACCTTATGTAAAACCCTAGAAAATGTTTTATAAGAAATCAAAGTAAGAGAGCAAAAAGGATTTTTGAAAACTAAAATGAAAATTCTGAAGTTGGATTGCCCAAATGACTGAAATGTACCTTCAAAAGTTTGAAGATGTACCTTAGATGAATGAAAGTTTTATTTCAAACGTCTGAAGAATTTCTTCATAAGAGTAAAGAATTAGTTCAGTCTACTAAAGATTTATTTTTTGAAACACATAATAGGAAGAACACCCTTAGAAGACTGAACCCTTAGTTCAATCGTCTGAACTGGGACTTCAAAAGTCTGAACTTACAGTTCAGTCATCTGACCCTATGTCCAAACTATAATTTCTAGTGCTTTAAGGAACATCAAAACACTAAACTCAATAGTTCAGTTGTCTAAACACTGTTAACGGTTAGAAATTTTAAATGTTTTAAATTTCAACTAATGGTTTCTTGTGCCCCAAAATTTATGAAAACTTGGAAGACAGTCCAAGTAATATTAGGCATCACGAAATTACTTTTCTAAGCCTATAAATACATGGTTTCGCAAACCAAATTAAATAAAAGAACAAAAGAATTGAAAAATCTATTTGTAGCCTGAAAGCTATCTTGCTGCTCTCTCTTGCTCAAATCTTTGCTCAATCGAAGTGCTGAATTTATGAAGTGCTGAATTTATGAAGTGCTGAACATCCTACTTTTGAGTTTTGAGTTGCTAATTCTCATCTAGAAGGAACTCGGTGATAAATTCTCTTGAGTTTCATTGTATTTCATATTAATATTTAATATTGAAGTACATAGTGATTGAATTTGTAATATTCTGCTCTATATGAGAGTGTTCTTGTACACAGCTATTGTTTCGTATTTCTTGATAATTCTAGGTTGTTGGATCATTGACCAAGTGTGGGGTATCACTTGGAGAGGTGTTGCTCTAGCCTATTAAAGGAGTGACCGAGTGTGTGGTATCACTTGGAGAGGCATTGCTCTAGTCTATTGAAGGAGTGACCGAGTGTGGGGTATCACTTGGAGAGGCGTTGCACTAACCTACTTAAGGAGTGTTTGAGTGTGAGGTATCGGTTGTAAAAGGTTTGTTCTACCTGGAAAGGAACATCATAGTAGAATCCTTTGGTGGTATTGGCCAAAGGCGAGGACGTAGGTTGGGGATAAGCCGAAACTAGTAAAAAACGTGGTGTCACTCTCTTTCCCTATTCTCTTTAATTTCCTGCAAATATTAACTGTGTGGTTGTGTTTTAATTTTTGGTCATATACACTACGTGGATTAGATAATAAATAAACTAAAGATTAATTTGTTTTTGGGAATTTGCGGAAACTGAAAGGAAGTATGTTAGTTGATCAATACAAATTACGGAAACCGTAAGGGAGTACGTTGATTGGTTCAATACCCAATACTTATTAAGTGAAAGTTTATTTAAGGTCTAAGTTTTTGGAAAGAGTGTTGGATTACATATTGAGCATCATATTGAGAAATTAAATCCATCAATACAGGGCTTAAATCAATCATATACACAGGGCTACAAATAAAGCTAAAAATTGCCAAAGCGCTACTTATTGTATTTTGTGATTGATTACTTTGAGTTATTAAAGTGTTGAATCTTGAAAGCATTGCTGGAATCAATCTAACTTGTGTATCTTGTTTCGATCATTTTGGTTGAATTGAATTGTTAGAAAAATATATGAAAATCTACAAAGTATTCAAGTTACCATACTAACACTTATTTATAAAGGTTTATAACTTAATTAATTTTCCGCTGAACGTGTGATTATAAACCAATTTTTGTTTGTGTTGTGTTAAGCATTGGTTTGTGGTTTGGATAATTAACTAAGCCTTGCTGGGTATTAGCTGAATCAACAAAAGGTTAAGAATTCATAAACGGAATTAAAAGAAAATTTTAATAAATCAATTCAGCCCCCTTCTTGGGACAATTCTTTAACTTTCACTCAGGTTGGCCAAATTTTTACCACAATTAATTAGTGTAAATTAGGGTTAGTTTCTTAAACTCATTTAAAACTTTTTTAATAATTCATTGTATGTCCCAAAAGGTTATAATTTTGGTCTCCTCTATATATATGGGTTCATTTGCAAAAATTAAGAGAGATTAGCATATTTAATTAGCCGAAATCCTCTGTATTTTCAAGATCATATTTTTCATACTACAAAGCCCAAACACTTGTTGCTTGTTATTCCTTTGACAAATCCAACTTCCTAAGAGTGTTATTGAGTGATTCATATTGCTAAAACTCTCCTTGTTATAGATTGCTTGTTCTTTTTGTTGAGAGTCGTTAGCTAAGGTTTTTCCCCCGATTTAATCAATAAATCTTTATATGGAAAAACCCTTATAGCTAGTGAGTCTTTGCATCTTTATTGCAAGACTCATAAAGCTTTGATTTTTTATTTGCAAAATATTTTTCACAAGCTTACATATTGTTTAATATCTCTTGAGCTATTATTGTTCGGAAAATCTTATTTAAGAGATTTTGATTATTCTTATAGGAACACTTTGAAACTTGCTATGATTGATTTACATTGATACTCTGTTTCAAAGATTGTGTGGAAATACACTCTAGGTCTTGATTGCATATCTATATCAGATTGAGTGTTAAGCACACATTATTAGCAATGAGCATATTTACTATCATCTGTGCTTGCATATTATTTGGATTGTATTATGGTACATATTTGCTTGATTAGAAGCACTTTATTTGTACGCAAAAATTACTGATTATTGTATTCTAGGCTTGGGTCTGAAGAGGGAGACTCGCCCTTGTAAAAATCCCAGACTGACTTTGACATGGTTAGGAAAGTTAGGTGCACCAGGTGTAGTTGTAGTTTGAGGTCAGCCCTGTTAATTGACCTGGTTGTATTAGGTGTCACTCCACCCGTGAAGTGAGCCTGTAGTGGAATCTTTGTGCTTGTGAGCCAAGGCAAGGACGTAGGCAGTATTGGCCAAATCTCGATAACATATCTGGTGTTGATTCTATTTTCCGCAATTTACTTTATGTACCTGTATGTTTATGTTTATTGATTAAATATATGATTAGGATTGTGAATTGATTATGTGCCACAATTGTGTAATTATGCATTTAATTTCATGCATTCAAGATCATAATTTTAATTAAAATGTCCAATTTTGTCTAATAGTTTAATCATTGAGCTCACCCGATAATTTTAAGATAATTACCCTATTTGTTGCCAAACATTTATGGACATTTGTGTTTGATTATTGCAGGATAGTTTTTTTGAACATTAAAATTTGAAATTAGAATGTACATGGGTCATAAGCATGAAAAGGTGTCGTGTATATGAGGCAGAGTCCAAATCGAAACCGTAAGCATCCGGGATTTTCATGAACATTTAAAGGATAATTTTCGGAAGCGGAGTCATGCACGCAAAGAGAGGCCGTTTTCGATACTACTTCGTAATCTATGTGTAACGCTCTCATCCAACCTCCAATTTAGATGATTCAAATGTTGTAGAAGCTAAGAGAACCCTTTACAACTTTCATGTTTTGAAGTTTGAGAAATACTGGCTGCATCAAGATTGAAATCGGATGTGACGTTACCATACGCTGTTTTTATGGACTATTTCGGCATTACTTTGTAATATGAGTGTAAATTTCTCATCCAAACTCCGATCGAGATAATTTAAAATGTTGTGGAAATCCAAGAAAAAGCTCTACAACTTTTATGTTTTCAGTTTTGAGAGATACAGCTGTAGGAGGGTCGAAATCGTGCTTGAAAGTGGAGGGCAAACCCTGTGCCTTTGAAAAAAGAAAAGAAAAGAAAAGAAAAAGTATGATGTAACCAGGCCATGCAGCCGGGTCCTCTTGGTGGGGTGCTGGGTGAGATGCACACGGATAGGAGGGGGAGAAAACACAAAGAAACACAAAGAAAAGGAATTGAAAAGTCAAAGAAAAGGAATTGAAAAAGTAAAAGGAAAAAGGAGGCCAATTAGGTTTTCTTGGAGGGGGGAATAGACAAGGAAAATATAGAAGACACAGGAGGGTTTTCTTGGGGGGAGGCCATGAGCAAGAAAAGATTTTTCAAGGCTTTGAAGTTTATTCGGTTGCTAGGAGAGGCCGCACCACAAAATAGGAAAAAGGGGAGAAATTTTTCTTCTTTATTAAGGAGGTCGTGCGTAGGGTTTATGAGAGGAGGCCGCAAGAGGCAAAAGAAAAAAAAAGATTTGAAATTCTAATAGAAGGCCACATGCAGTGGAGGCCGGGGAGGAGATTCTCATCAGAGGGATTTCTTTAGAGGAACTTCTTGTGGGAGATTAAAGGAGAAAATTTTTCTTGAGGTTTTCTTCTAGCGACTGCGCAATTGAAATTCAACAAACACAGCAGCAAAGGAGACGTGACAGCACGCAGAAAATTAAAATCTTTTCCGAATCGGAAGGCGGCGAACAACGGCAGTGCCCGAGGTGTTCATGGTGAGCAACAATGGTGCTGCGAGTGTTGATTTTTCCTCTACTTTCCAAATAAAATAACGCATGGTGAAATCTTATATGTTTGATTTAATTTTTGGAATGAACTAATTTTTGTATTTTAGGAAAACGATGTAACCCAATTTTAAATTGTGCTTGCTATTTGATGCTAATTTGAAGTAGTTTCCCTTAATGTTTGTTTGAGTTATTCTGTACTTAATGCTTTTTATTAACTGACCATTAATTAAATGATATTATTCTTGTGATTTGCTACCAAAAGGGTTATAGGATAGATCTTGAATAATTAAGCGTAGGTAAATATAGAGATCGAAAGACTTGTATGAACCTACGTAGCATTAAAAATCAAGGGTCTTATTGCATTCTTGCGTTATTAATTTGCATAATCTTATGTTAAATAATAAACAAGAATAGGTTCAAATTGGCTATCCAAAGAGACTTTTGGAAAAATTGGAGATTTGTTAACAAACAGAGAATACGAATTTGAATTGGCTAGATGAGTAAAGCATAGTGAGAAACTAAGTGAAATCGATTTTCTAGAAGTTTTCACCATTAGTAATTTGATATGCGGCATCCAGTTTTAAATTCTCTTGAATAGTTTATTTAAAGTAGCTTTGTTTAAATTTCGTAGTCTAAAATTATTAATTTTTCTAAATAAAATCAAGGTTATTATAAATTCGGTACTTGGTAAAATTAAGACATCAATCCCTAAGGACGATACTCTACACATCATTATATTATAAAACTACGATAATGTGCACTTGCAGTTTGCATCGATTAAGTTTTTGGCACCATTGCCATGCATTGAGTTTTTCTTATTTTTTCCAATATCGATATAAAGTAATCTTGGTTTTAATTTAGAATTTTATTTTTATATTTTTATTTATTTTTATTTTTTGTATTTTTGGTGTGTTTTTTATGTTGCATGCGCAGTGCTAGAACACGTGACATTATTCCTTTTGATCCGGAGATTGAAAGAACACTTAGAGTACTAAGGAAAAAGAGGGTACTAGCCATAGAGAATGGACAAGATAATGCATAGCCACGCGCTTTGAAGGATTATGTACAGCAAGTTGTGAATGACAACTATTCGGGTATCAGACGTCAGCCCATTAATGCCAACAATTTTGAGGTCAACCCCGCATTGATCAGCATGGTGCAGCAAGCCCAATTCAGTGGATCACCACTTGATGATCCCAATATCCATTTGGTGATGTTTGTGGAAATTTGTGATACTGTGAAGATCAGTGGTGTTACTGGAGACGCCATTAGACTGGTATTATTCCCTTTCTTTTTGAGGGACAAAGCAAGAGGTTGGCTACAGTCTCTACAACCAGGGAGTATCACTAGTTGGCAGGACATGGCAGAAAAATTTCTTACTAAATTCTTTCCACCTTCAAAAACAGCTTAACTCAGGAATGAGATTGGTCAATTCAAGCAACATGATTTTGAATCACTCTATGAAGCATGGGAAAGGTATAAGGATTTGATTCGACGCTGCCCATAACATGGATTGCCGGATTGGTTGCAGAGTCAAATGTTTTATAATGGGTTAAATTGGCAAACGTGGACTTTAGTTGATGCTGCATCTAGGGGAACTTTGATGTCAAAGACACCTGAGGGTGCTATTGCTCTTTTGGAAGAAATGGCCTCAAATAACTATCAATGACCAATTGAAAGAACTATGGCTAAGAAAGTTGTTGGAATTCATGAATTGGAGCTGTTTGCTGCACTTTCAGCTCAAGTTGTTTCTCTATCTCATCAGATTTCGGCTTTGACCACCCAGAGGATACCACAAAGTGCAGAATATATGGAAGCTACAAGTAGGATAGATTCGAGCAATGGAGCGAGTCAAGAATAGGTTCAATACATCAACAATCAGAACTACAATTATTGTGGTGATCCTTTGCCACAATATTACCATCCAGGGCTTCCAAATCATAAGAATTTGTCTTATCAAAATACAAAGAATGTGCTGCAACCTCCTCAAGGATTTGATAGTCATCAAGATGAGAAGAAGATGTCACTTGAGGATGCCATGATATCTTTTGTTGAGGAGATAAAAGCAAGGTTTAAAAAGACAGATGCATGACTGGATAACATTGAGACTCATTGTAATAACATGGGAGCCGCCATGAAGAATCTTGAAATGCAAATTGGGCTACTGGCCACGACCATAAATTCCCAACAAAGAGGAACTTTTCCTAGCAACACCGAAGTGAATCCAAAGGAACAATGCAAGGCCATCACACTTAGGAGTGCAAGAGAAATTGAGAAATCACCATCAAAGGAAACCATGTCCACACCGACAGTTGAAAATAATGGCCAAGGTAAGAATAAAGTGGAAGAAAACGAGATTGTGGATGACACACCAAGAGATACAGACACACCTCCAGCAATTTCATTTCCAGGCAATCCTCCCATTCTCTCTACTCCACTTCCTTATCCTCAACGTTTTCAAAAACAAAAATTAGATAAGCAATTTTCTAAGTTTTGGACATTTTAAAGAAAATTCACACAAATATTCCTTTTGCAGTTGCCTTGGAACAAATGCCAAATTATGTCAAATTTATGAAGGACATCATTTCCAAGAAAAGAAGGTTGGAGGAGTTCAAAACAGTGAAGCTTACCGAGGAGTGCAATGTTATTCTTCAAAAGAAACTGCCTCAAAAATTAAAAGATCCAAGGAGTTTTACTTTGCCTTGCATTATTGGAAATTCATTTTTTGATAAAGTTTTATGTGATCTTGCTGCTAGCATTAATCTTATGCCACTTTCTGTTTGCAGGAAATTGGGACTTGGAGAGATGAAACAAACAACCATTTCTTTGCAACTAGCAGATTGATCCATCAAGTATCCACATGGAATCATAGAAGACGTATTGGTAAAAGTGGAAAATTTTATTTTTCCTGCTAATTTTGTGGTGTTAGATATGGAGGAAGACCAAGAAGTTCCACTAATTCTTGGTTGACCATTCTTGACCACTGGAAGGGCTTTAATTGATGTTCAAAAGGATGAGTTAACATTAAGAGTGGACAAGGAAGAGGTTATGTTCAACATCTACCAAGAAATGAGATTCCTAGAAGATCCAAGCACTTGTTTTCGAGTAGATGTCATTTAGTAAGGTGTAGAAAAAGTCTTTCAAAAAGATGTACCAGCTGATCACCTAGAATGATCCTTGCAGCAGATTGTAACACAACAGTGTGTGGGGAAGCTAGAACCTATGGTAGCAAAGACAGATTCTATAATCTCTAAAGAAAAGATGCAGCAACCTATATCTCCAGAGTTGAAACAATTCCCTGAGCATCTTCGTTATGCGTTCTTAGGTGATGCGTATGGAAATGCAAAAATCTACAAAGAGCAGACAAAGAAGTGGCATGAAAAACAGATTTTTAGGCATGAGTTTGCTCCAGGACAACGGGTTCTACTCTTCAAGTCACGATTAAAACTCTTCCCAGGTAAGTTAAGGTCAAGATGGACAGGTCCTTATACAATTGACAAAGTTTTCCCTTTTGGAGCAATAGACTTGAAGGACAAGATAAGGAACATATTCAGAGCGAATGGTCAGAGATTGAAGCACTATTATGGAGAACAAATGAAGAGGAATTGTGCATTTATTCCTCTTGGAGATCCTGGTTGATGAAGATTTAAACGTCTGGATGGAGACATAAAAACAAGCGCTTATGGGAGGCAACCCAAAGAGTGTTTCTTTTTTTTATTTTATCTTTATTACTTTATTTATTTATCTATTCACTTTTGAATAATTTAGATTTTTGATGCAGGTTTATTTGGCACAAGTACATCGCTGAAAAATTTAGTTCCTCGACAGATTCACCAAAAAGCCAGGGAAGTTTCTTCCTTTTCTTCATTATTTCTCATTTTTGAACAACATTGAAAAAAAAATGTGTGAATAGGATGATTAGGCCTTGCGTGACACTACTTATGCCCTTCATATACTTGCATATAACCTAGGAGTACACACTTGGGTCAATTATATGTAGTTTCTCTTTATATGGCTAAACTAAGAATTGTAACTCATTAAAGGTTGATTGGTAGTTCAATTGTGTTAATTTAGTTATATAAACTCTTGTATCTACATGATATCTCTTGAGACCAAAAAAATACACGTTCACATGACTTGTAGCACTTAGGGCTCCTTGTGAACACCGAGAGAGCACCCGTGGCGACTTTGACACCTTGTGAGGTAGCGTTGAGCCATTTATCATTCTTTTGAGTTTTTGACATCAACTCAAAGTTCATAAAACTCAACTTTACCTATTTTTTTCTGGGTATTCTTTGTACACTAGTCTTGGTTTTTGAATTGCTAGCCTAGAGGTGACATCTAGTGGGGAGATAGAAACCTAGGTCTGGTAGTCTACTCAAGATGTGAAGGCTGAGCTACCCCTAAAAATAGACTTATTTCATGGACTCTTATTCGAGCTTAATGCACATGGGTTGTATGAAAGCAATAAAATAAGTGTTATGATTGTCCTAATTGATGATGAAAAGAAAGAAATTGAAAAATGAGCAGAAGAAATAAAAAGAGAAATAGAAATACCCCAAAAGAAGTGAAAGATTAATGCTTGCTTCACAAAACTACAACAAAAGTTAGGGACACGACACATGTTCTCCACATATGAAGACTCTTCACCCGCCTAATGCCTCAGATGTATTCACGCCTAGTTTATGAATAAGTTGATCTAGGGTGGCCTTGGTTGAATATGGCGAGTAGGTGAGAAGATGCTAGGGTGAAGGACCCGACGCCTCATAAATAGGCTAGATCCTTTTCAGACTGGTCCACTCCATATATTTAGCGTTTGTTCCTTGTAATATGTGGGATGTTTGATCATGACACTCCTCCTCACATACGATGAGTGAACCCATCCTTTTTGAGTGTTTTTGAGGGTATACCAATTAGGTCGAGTCAAAGCGACAATTCTTTAGGTGTCCACGGATATCCTGGGTGTAACGAGTCACACACATTACACATGCCTCGAGATTTCGCCTATTTATACTCGAATTTATATGGCTACATTATCTCTGAATTGTGCTCACTGGTTAATTTTACGTGAGTTTACTGTTCTTAATGACTATATAATGATGATACTTGCATGAATGACTTACTTCGGAGTTGCGTGCATTGTGTATGAATGAGCTTGTGTGTAATTTGGTGATATTTTTGTATGTGTAATGGTATGGTTGTGTTGCATGTGTGTTCATTCATTGAAATTTATGGGTATCACCCTGAATTGCATTCACGTTATTTGCTAGGGACTAACAAAACGTTAGTTGGGGGGTGTAATTATGCACCACAGTTGCATAATTATGCATTTAATTTCATGCATTCAAGATCATAATTTTAATTAAAATGCCTAATTTGTTCTAATAGTTTAATCATTGAGCTCACCCAATAATTTTAAGATAATTACCCTATCTGTTGCCAAACATTTATGGACACTTGTGTTTGATTATTGCAGGATAATTTTTTTGAACATTAAATTTGAAATTAGAATGTAGCGGGTCATGAGCATGAAGAGGTGTTGTGTATATGAGGTGGAGTTTAAATCAAGACTGTGAGCATCCGGGGATTTTCATGAACATTTAAAGGATAATTTTCGGAAGTCGAGTCATGCACACAAAGAGAGGTTGTTTTCAATACTACTTTGTAATCTATGTGTAACTCTTTTATCTGACCTTCGATTCAGGTGATTCAAGATGCTATAGAAAGCTAAGAGAACCCTATACAACTTTCATGTTTTGAATATGGAGAAATACTGGCTGCATCAAGGTCGAAATTGGATGTGAAATTACCATACGCTATTTTTATGGACTACTTCGGCATTACTTTGTAATATAGGTGTAACTTTCTCATCCAAACTCTGATCGAGATAATTTAAAATGCTATGGAAAGCCAAGAAAGAGTTCTAAAGCTTTCATGTTTTTAGTTTTGAGATATACGGGCTATAGGAGGGACGAAATCGTGCATGAAAGTAGAGGGCAAATCGTGTTCCTTTGGAAAAAAGAAAAGAAAAAAAAGGTATGATGTGACCCGGCCATGCAGTCGAGTCCTCTTGGTGGGGTACTGGGTGAGATGCACATGGATAGGAGGGGGAGAAAACACAAAGAAACACAAAGAAAAGGAATTGAAAAGTCAAAGAAAAGGAATTGAAATAGTAAAAAGAAAAAGGAGGTCAATTAGGTTTTCTTGTTGGGGGCCGCAAACAAGGAAAATATAGAAGACATGGAAGGGTTTTCTTAGGGAGAGGCCGTGCATAAGAAAAGATTTTTAGGGGCTTTGGAGTTTATTCGGCTGCTAGGAGAGGCCGCACCACAAATTGGGAAAAAAGGGAGAATTTTTTATTTTTTATTAGGGAGGTTGTGCGTAGGGTTTACGAGAGGAGACCGCAAGAGACAAAAGAAAAAAAATAAAAAATAAGAAGGATTTGAAATTCTAATAGAAGGCTGCACGCATAGGAGGCCGGGTAGGAGATTTCTCATTGGAGGGATTTCTTTAGAGGAGCTTCTTGTGGGAGATTAAAGGAGAAAATTTTTCTTGAGGTTTTCTTCTAGCGACTGCGCAATTGAAGTTCAACAAACACAGCAGCAAAGGAGACGTGGCGGCGCGCAGCAAATTAAAATATTTTCAAAATTAGAAGGTGGCAAACAACGGCGCTACCCAAGGTGTTCGCGGCGAGCTACAGCGGTGCTACGAGTGTTGATTTTTCCTCTACTCTCCAAATAAAAGAACGCATGGTGAAATCTTATATGTTTGATTTAATTTTTGGAATGAACTAATTTTTGTATTCTAGGAAAACGATGTAACCCTGTTTTAAACTATGCTTGCTCGTTGATGCTAATATGAAGTAGTTTTCCTTAATATTTGTTTGAGTTATTCTATACTTAATGCTTTTAATTAACTGGCCATTACTTAAATAATATTAGTCTTGCGATTTGCTACCAAAAGGGGGGATTATACGATAAATCTTGCATAATTCAACGTAGGTAAATATAGAGATCAAAAGACTTGTATGAACCTACGTAGCATTAAAAATCGAGGGTCTTATTGCGTTCTTGTGTTATTAATTTGCGTAATCTTATGTTAAATAATAAACAAGAATAGGTTCAGATTGACTATCAAAAGAGACTTTTAGAAAAATTGGAGATTTGCTAACAAATAGAGAGTACGAATTTGAATTGGTTAGATGAGCGAAGCATAGTGAGAAACTAGGCGAAATCGGTTTCCTAAAAGTTTTCACCATCAGTAATTTGATACGCGGCATCTAGTTTTAAATTCTCTTAAATAATTTATTTAAAGTAGCTTTGTTTAAATTTTGCAGTCTAAAATTATTAGTTTCTCTAAATAAAATCAAGGTTATTATAAATTCAGTACTTGGTAAAGTTAAGACATCAATCCCTGAGGATGATACTTTACACATCATTATATTATAAAACTACAATATTGTGCATTTGTTGTTTGCACTGATCATGAATATATAGAAAGACCCTAGGTTTGTGAAATACTGCCTGCTGGATTAGTTGAACCTAGGAGGAAATTTTTTAATCTCCAATTCACACCCCCTCTTGGGATTGCACCAAAGTTAACATTTGGTATCAAATCCTTGTTACCTAGACTTAACCGTTAGTTTGTAAAAAGATCATGATGGCTCGTGTTGGTGCATCCCTTTCATGTGAGGGAAGGTTAGTCACGAACCCTCCAGTATTTTGTGTTAGAATTTTGCTGTATGAAAATTTAGGATGATCGTATTTGTTAAAGTTTTAAATTGGAGGTTCTAGAGAGTTATTGATCAGGGTGATAATATACCAGTTAAAGTCATTGACTGTATTGATGTTCCTAAACCTGAATTTGAGCAGAATGATAATGATAGGAACTTAATGCAAATAAATTTTGATATCATGAATACCTTACTACATGCTTTAGATTCTAACATTCTCTGTGAGGTTATGGCTTGCAATAGTGCTAAAGAGATATTGGAGGAACTTGAAAAGAAATATGGAGCAACTACGCAAGAAAAGGCGATCACTCCTTATGACTCAAGCTCTACGGATCTTGAAGGAGGTAAATGGTGCTTTATAGCTCTAATCGACGATGAGGTAAACTCGTCTCCTTCTACTTTATTAGATAAACTTGGTAATGATTCATGTGATATTTCGAATGATGCATTTGATACTGAATCATATGATAGTTATGGTAGTGAAAGCATGCCTACTTATAAAGAATTGCAAATTAAATATGTTAGAATTCATAAGCCACTTGTTAAAACTAATAAAAGATTACTGCTTTGAAAAACAAGTATGAGGCAGCTTTGAAAGAATGTGAGTCAAAAGTTCTTGTTGAAAGGGAAAATCATTTCAAAATTAAATAGTTAGTAAACAAGAATGAAAAATTAGAAAAAGAATTGAATGTAGTAAGATCTCAAACTTCAAATGATAATAATAAAGATCTTCTTATTGTAGAACTTGAATGTAAAGCAAACAATAGACGAAAGAATTTGTTAAATTACAAGATGTTTGAAAAGGTCTTAAGAATTTAAAAATGCAAGATCTGGAAAAGAAAGTAGAAGACCAAGCTAAGATAATCTATACATTCACTAAAGGCAAGGACAACTTTAATAAGTTGTTAGGATCACAGAAGATGATCTTAGATAAGGAAGGTATAGGATATAATGGAGTTAGAAACAGGAAGAGGAAAAATCTATTCATGGGATACTTTGTGAGAGAGTCTGATCATTATGCTAGTGCTTCCTCTAGTTCTTATACCCATACATATTGTGCATTATGTAAAAAGAAGGGACACACTAAGTTTGATTGTCCGTTCAAAAGGAAAGAGGTCAAAATGAATCAAGTGTGGAGAGTAAAAGAAAACCCGAATCCATCTCTCCTTGACCCTAAAATGTTCCAAGTGTCAATAGGATAGAATAGGTGGACTCCATAATCCTTAGGTATTGTATCTGAATCATAGGTGGTCATGTTATACAAGAAAAGGTCAAAGGAAGGAAAGTCAACTTTGTTTGGTGAACCATTTCAACCTAGACCTGCGGGCAATCAAACATGAAGTTTGATCGGTATGTTGACCACATTCAGGCGGTTAAACGTTTTAGTTCAAAACTTGTTCGGGGCACTGAACATGATTCGGGTGACCGAACTAATATTCGAGCCACCAAATCCTTGGTTCAATCCACCAAACTAAAATGAACTATTTTGGTTCAGGCTACCGAGTATTGGGACACTAAAAGACTCTTGAGATTCAGCCAACCGATCCAGTATTTGGCTGACCAAACAAACTCAGAGTCTGGGGCAATTATTATGGTTCGAGCGACTGAACACTGCATCGGGCGACCGAACTGTGGTTTATATATATTTTTTGTCGCGAAAACAATGTCATTTTTTCATTCCTCTTAAGAGCTCTTCAGATTTTCTCTCCTCCAGCCGGTCCCTACTTCCTTTCTAAGTCAATCTTGTCTTAGGAAACCTACTCCTAGCCATGTCAAGAGATCAAAGGCGTGCAGAATCCGACATTGCTCTTAAGCAATGGTTCATTTCACCTGAGAGAAGAATCAAGTATGAGAGGGTCTTCCAGCTTAAGGAGCCCATTCTTGGTAAAGTTTTGGATGTATAATTCATGCAAACACACTTCAATAACGTGCTTGATATGTTTCAATATCAAGGGTGGTATGACTTCATCAGTTATTAGCCTAGGGGGATATACCCCATTCTTGTCAAGCTATTCTACACCAACCTTGGACACGATGACCATGGATGCTTCTCTTGGGTCTTTGAGACTGATATTCATTTCGACGATGCATATCTAGCTGAGGGTCTCAACATCCAGAGAGGAGACTTCAACTACCCCGACTTCGTCTCGACTTGGATCAACGAGTAGGATTTCATTGTGAGTACATTTGTGAATTTAGTTATGATTGATTCTATGGTCAATCTCAATCACACAACCAGCTATAGGTCGCTATCTTTGGAGGCTAAAATTGTGCACCATCTTATCTCGTACAATATCTTGCCAAAGTCTAGGTCTAGGGATCACATCTCTTACTTAGACTGCTTCGTAGTGTGGTGCCTATTTACAAGAAAGAAGCTAGATTTGCCTAGATTGATCCTAAAATGGATGTTCATGAAAATGGTAGGAAAGAGGATCATTCTACCATATGGAGGGATCTTGACTAAAACTTTTGTCAAAGAGAAAGTCACCAGGACTCGGTATGCTGTACTGAAAAAGGTAAAGGGTAGTGACACCTTATCCTCCACGACTCTGAAATTGATGGGCCACGAGCTGGCTGGCAACATGTGGTTGCCTACCATACTCGAGAGAGGACCAGGGCCTCAGGAGATTCCTCAAGAGCAGCCCCATATGCCATCCAATGCAGAGCTCATGGCAGCTATCACTAGTCTCACTAGATCCTTTGGTGAGTTTAGGACTTCTATCTAAAATGAGATCAGAGAGCAGGCCTCCTCATCCCAAGCGAGGCATTCCGCATTTTACTCCAAGTTATTAGA
Source organism: Malania oleifera (assembly GCF_029873635.1). Lineage (NCBI taxonomy): Eukaryota > Viridiplantae > Streptophyta > Magnoliopsida > Santalales > Ximeniaceae > Malania > Malania oleifera. The sequence continues at coordinate 33,147,186 of NC_080422.1, forward strand.
ATTCCAATCTATGGTGAGGGCGAACTTCCACATCCTCGGTGAGCGCCTGAGGGAGATGAATGATGAGGATGATGGTGACGAGCAGATGGAGGTAAGCAGCAATGAGGACGAGCATAATGATGGGGAGACGTAGAGGTGATCTTGGAGATCAGTTGCTTTTATATTTTATCTATCCTATCTTTTACTACATACATTTGGGGGTTTGTAATAACTAAATAGCTTTTACTTGTTCTTTTCGGTTATGCACTCTCACCACACACACACACACACACACACAGATACTTATAGTTACTATTATATGGTGATTGACTTTTATTTATACTTATATATATATGATGGTTTGATGGCTTGCATGCTTTTATATATAATGTTTGTCTAATTGATGCCTCCTACATAGCGGATACAGTTGATGTGTATTGCCTGCTGGTAGATTTGGTAGGTTCTCGCATGCTCAAAACTAGATGATATACTATCTGCTTGAACACTTTTTGTGCAGGTTCATATGGGAAATGTCCTGTTTACAGACGGTATGTTGCCGAATTTTTGTTTGACATTTTTTCAATATTTTTCAAAACTCTTTCTAAAATATTGATGGATGTACATGCAAAATCTGTTTTTGTGTTTTTTTTTTTTTAAATTATTGTACCCACTTTTACACGAAGTATTTGTCATTATAAAAAAGGGGGGAGATTGTTGACCTAATTGGTCATATCCCATTTTGATAATGACATATACAGTAGTATTGATGGTTTGCCCTGAGATTGCATGTTGGTTCACTCTACGCATTGAATTGAAAAGAGTGTTATATCATGATGGCGTATGATGACCTCAAGGAAGAATGAAGAAGATTATGCTTATTTGTATTTGTATTTTTATATTCTTCATTCTGAAGTTGTAATTCAATATGGATTGTAATATGGTCTATAATAATTTGCATCATGCATGGTAGGATAGTATGCTCAAGTGGCCTTAGATAGACCTTAGGTTTCCACACTTAGTGCACAAAACCCCATTATAGTTCACATGTTATTAGGGATAAATTTAAAATCAAGTAATAGACCTTAGGCAAAATTCTTAGAGGCTTTGGGTGACCAAACTAGCAAGTCAAATTGCCTCGGTCAACCGAACCGTAGACTGGTAAAAAAGTTGACCTGACTTTGGGTGACCGAACCCAAAAAGAACTCCATCGTCCTCGGTCAATCGAACGTCCACTCTTACCTTTTCCATCATCCCCGGGCACTCAAACTCATAGTTCATTTTACCCTCGGGCGACTGAACTTGGAAGTTCGGTAAGTTGAACTCTAGTTCAGATGACTGAACCTTGGATAGAATGGAAAATCGCCTCGGTCAGCAAACCAAACCCACATTCAGGCACCCGAACTTCAAAATTCACTTTTTTAGTTGTGTCTATTCGAGCGACCGAACCTATGGGCTGGTCGATCGAAACTCTCGGATTGACCAAAATTTTACCACAGTTAATTAGGGTAAATCAGGGTTAATTTCTTAAACTCATTTAAAATATTTTTAATAATTTCTTGTATGTCCTAAATGATTATAAATATATGGGTTCATTTGCAAAATTAAGAGAGATTAGCATATTTGATTAGCCAAAATCCTCTGTATTTTCAAGACCATATTTTTCATACTACAAAGCCCAAACACTCGTTGCTTGTTATTACTTTGACAAATCCAACTTCCTAAGAGTGTTATTGAGTGATTTGTATTGCTAAAACTCTCCTTGTTATAGATTGCTTGTTCTTTTTGCTGAAAGGGTTTATCTAGGGTCTTCCTCCCGATTTAACAATAAATCATTGTGTGAAAAACCCTTGTAGCTAGTAAGTATTTGCATCTTTGTTGCAAGACTCATCAAGCTTGTGATTATTGATTTGCAAAATATTTTTCACAAGCTTACATATTGTTTAATATCTCTTGAGCTATTATTGTTGAGAAAATCTTATTTGAGAGATTTTTATTATTCTTATTGGAACACTTTGAAACTTGTTGTGATTGATTTACATTGATACTCTATTTTAAAGATTGTGTGGAAATATACTCTAGGTCTTGATTGCATATCTATATCAAATTGCATGTTAAGCACACGTTATTAGCACTGAGCATATTTACTATCATTTGTGCTTGCATATTATCTGGATTGTATTGTGGTACATATCTGCTTGATTAGATGCACTTTATTTGTATGCAAAAATTACTGATTATTTTATTCCAGGCATGAGCTTGAAAAGGGAGACTTGCCCTTGTAAAAGTCGCGGACTAGCTTTGACTCAGTTAGGAAAGTTAGGTGCATTATCCTTGTAAGGTGTAGTTATAGGTTGAGGTCAGCCCCGTTAATTGACCTGATTGTATTAGGTGTCGCTCCACCCATGAAGTGAGCCTATAGTGGAATCCTTGTGCTTGTGAGCCAAGGAGGGGACGTAGGCAGTATTGGCCAAACCCCAATATCATATCTGGTGTTGATTCTATCTTCCGCATTTTACTTTATACACCTGTATGTTTATGTTTATGTTTATGTTTATTGTTTAAATATCTAATTGGGATGGTGAATACATAGAAAGATCTTAGGTTCGTGAAATATTGCCTGCTAGATTAGTTTAACCTAGGAGGAAATTTTTTAATCTCTAATTCACCCCCTCCCCCTCTTGGGATTGCACCAAAGTCAACATCATGAAACTCATTGCAAGACTACATGAAAAGGAAATGAAAGCTTAAAGGACCTGAAAGCATAAATTCCAAAGATGACTTGATGAAAGCTTAGAGAATTGAAGCTTAAAGACAAGATGGACTCAGCCAATGACAAGTATGAAGATTCCAAACTTAGAATATGTTTAAAGTCTTAAAAGAGTCTCTATGTAAGTACTTCATTCAAATGATGATATGATTGGATTTGAAGCTTATTAGGAAACTCATTGACTTAGAGACCATATTTTGCAAAACCCCAGAAAATATTTTTCGAAAGTTTTAAATTACTTTGGGGAAAACAAAATAGCAAAAAGTTTTTGGAAACAAAATGGAAAATCAGTTTTTTGGTCTTTCCAGAAGCCTGATTGAGATGGCCTAGGCGACTAACAAATAAACAGAAAGAATTTGAGAGAACCCAAAAGAACCTAGGCGATTAACTCATAACGACCCAGTTGACTGACACCCTACTGTCTTTGAAATTCTCAGTATTTTTAATGATCTAGGCGACTGACTCTTCATACCTAGTCAATTAACCATTCGAGAATTCAAATTTTAAAAATAATGGGAAGTTTCCAAAATTGAGTTTTTGAATTCTAAACGTTATGAAAACTTGGGAAACATTTTAAGTCACTTGGAGAACATGAAATACTCTTTTCTAAACATCCATAAATATCCCCCAAGACAAAGGATTCAATACACAAAAGCAATACACAACAATTAAAGCTTCCTTGCTTACATTACTCTCAAAAGCTCTTTTGCTTACATACGTTTTGAAATTCTCTACTGAATTTTGCTGTGAAACTCTCTCAAATTTCTGAGCATATTCTGAATTCTTTCCATCAAGCAAGAAGCTCATGGTGATATACTTCCAAAGCTTCAAATTCTTTCTATTGTTATTTTGAATTGAAGTATATAGAATTATGTTTTCTTGTTGTACTAATCAGCTCTTGTAGAGAGCGTCTTTATACACCAAATTTGTTCTTGTTTTTTTAGACGGTTCAGGTTTTGAATTATTGTTGGACCAAGCGTGGGGTGTCATTTGGAGAGGCGAACTCTAGCCTATTGAAGAAGGGATTGTAAAAGGTTGCTTCTACCCGTAAAAGAGTGGTATAGTGAAATCCTTAGGTGTGTTGCCTAAGGTGAGGACGTAGGAGGGGATAGTCGAACCTCGTAAAACTCGCGGTGTCACTCTCTTCCCTACTCTCATTTAATTTCCTACTCATATAAACTGCGTGGTTGGATATTTAATTTATGCTCATATAAACTACATGGATTGGATATTAAATAAACTGAAAATTAATTTGACTTTGGGATTGCAGAAATCGAAAGGGAGTACGTTGATTAATCAATAATAATTGTGAAAATCGTAAGGGAGTACGTTGATTGATTAATACTCAAGACTCATTAATTAATTGAAAATTTTTTTAAATTCCGAGTTTTGGAAGAGTGATTGGAAATTTCTATTATGCTTCATATTGAGAAATCAAGTTTATTAATACAGGCCATTTATCAGCTACATACTTAAACTCTACTTTGACTTACTAAATTGCTGAATCTTGGAAGCATTGCTGGAATTCTTCTTTATTGTGAATCTTGTTTTGATTATCTTGGCTGGTTAAATTAATTTTCTAAAAGAAGTATTCAAATTGGAATCCTCATTCATAAAAGTTTATAACCAAATTAATTTTCCGCTGAACTTGTGATTGTAAACCAACTTTGTATGTGTATTTGCTGAAACCAAAAATAGTTAAGAAAGAATTAATTAAAGAGGGTAAAAAGAATTTTTAAAATCCCAATTCACCCCTCCTCTTAGGAGTACTCCTTACTTTCAGACCACGAGGGAATAAATATATGATGTTGAAAAATTTTGATTTGGAGTCGCGACTAACCTATTTTTTCCTTGGTGCGGTTAGAACACCTAATTACTACTCATTTGATTGGTCACTAGACTAAACTTAGGCCAAGGAACTAGTAGTCTCGATCTACTTATACCAGAGTTGGGATTGAGGGTACAGTTATGTGAGGGGAAGGTATTCGCACGACCTACATATCCGTTCTACGAACGGTATAATTAATTATGAATTATCCCCAAATTGAATATAACTTTTAATTAACTCCTTGAAAATAAACAAATAATCAAATGAATAAATAAATAAATAAACAAAATTAACAGTAGATTAAAAATCTTGGTGCGATTTAGGAATGTCTAGTAAGATCTCCAAATGAGGGGGATTTTATTAGATAAACCCTTCTTATAGCTAATACAGGAGAGATTTAAAGTACCTCATTGCTCTTTTTAAAATTATAGGGACACACCCACACAAAAATCAAGAAAATCATCAAAATTATCCTTTAAAAATATTCCCAGATTTTTCAATATTTTCAAGACATTTTTTTGAGCATTTTAATTTTATTTTATTTTTCAAAAAATTATAGGATTTTTCAAAGAGTTTTTCTCTTCTTTTTTTTTTTTTTCAAATTTTTCAAGTCAAAATAAATCAAAATACTTTTCCTACCATGAAAAATATTTTTCCAAATTTTCTCTATTTTTCCTTATTTTTTGTGATTTTTTTTCTATTTTCTCCAATTTTTAAGATTTAAAACTAATTAAAATTTAAATAAAATGATAAATAAAAATAAATAAATAAATAAAAATGGTTTTGGTTTGAACCACGTCAATCGGTTCAAGGGTCGAGTATGTGGGTGCCACATGTCCTCCCACCGTCGTGACACGTCATTTTCTTTTGTTTTTTTTTTTTAAAAAAAAATTTAAAAATTGGGTGACATCAACATGACATCACCCATGTCTGACATCACCTGTGTCAACACCCGGTTGACCCTCGCTTTCAAACATGGATCGCTGACATGGTGAATATCTGACCGTCTAGAGAAGACACATATCAGACGATGGATATTGAGTCATGTTGTCCACAAAATATTTGGCCCTTGATGCGCCACGTATCACTGCACGTTGGTGACAAATACCCTCAGATTTGGTCCCCAAAACTTAAGATGAGTATCCTTTCTCTCTACTTTTTTTTTTGGATCAAGTAGTCTAGCTTTGTGTTCTAGGTTGGATCTATGTTCCGAACTAGAGTTAAGTTTGGTTCTAGGTGAGTTAACTCACCCCAAACCCGGTGGGTTGGATTTGGGTTGACTTGGATGAGTCAACTCGCTAAGTTAAAGTTTGGGCGGACTTGGGTGAGTCAACTCGCTGGACCTCAAAGGGGTTCTAAGCTTGGTTTGGGACGTGTGAGCTCAGACCCACCGTTGTGCCTGACTTGAATGGGTCAAGTTAGGTATTAGGTAATATGGTAAGGCTTTGGTTAGGTCTTGGCCATGTCAAGTTGAGCTTGAGTCTAGTTAGGCTATGGTTTTTTAACATAGTGGGCTTGTGGGCTTTTGAAAATAATGGGTTATGGGCTTGGAACTTACTTTAAAACAATGGGCTTGGGTGTATTTTAAAAGGTGGGCCGCTGGGTTTTTGAAAATAGTGGGCTTTGTGGACTAATTTTAAAATAATGGACTTGGGCGCATTTAAAAAAAAAAAAAAAATGGGCCTCTAGCCTTATTGTGAAACCATGGGCTTTGGGCTTTTAAAAACGATGGGCTTGAGGCTTATTTTAAAATAGATGGGCCTCTAGGATTTTCAGAGCTGGGCTCTGGGCTTATTTTAAAACCGTGGGCCTTTGCGGTTTTCAATACTGGGCTTCTAGGTTGATTTTAAAAAATGGGCTTTTGGGCTTTTCAAAGTTGGTCTTTTGGTTTACTTTAAAATTGTGGGCCTTTGGGCTTTTCAACACTGGGCTTCTGGGTTTATTTTTAAAAGAAATGACTTTTGGGCTTATTTTAGAAATCGTGGGATTGAGGCTTTTCAATACTAGGCTTCTCTTGAAATATAGATTTGTGGGTTTAAGTTAGTATGTGGGTTTGGGGGTTTGGATAATGGGCTTAAGGGTTGGGTTGGTCAGTAAGCTTTGTGTGTCTGCTTGCATAGGAGATGCTCTTGTCCTTCTTCTAACTGAGTACTTTTAATATATTACAACTATAGAAGTAGAAAGTCATAAGTAACCATACTAACCTTGTGTATTCTACTCTTTCGGGTCTTCTTATCTCTGCGTTCTCCTCTTTCAATGTTCCTTACTCCTCTGCTTGAGGCATTCTCTTTGTTAGATTTATGTCTCCCCTGGCAGGTATGGAAGCCTTTGGGTTGCAGGGCAATGAGTTTCACAACTTTCTTTTGTGAAGGTAGGATGTTATCCTCCTTTATTTTCTCTAAGTTTTTACCCTCGAGACTTCACCAGTAAACCCTTTCTCTCACAATAATACCTCTCAATTCTTTTTTCTCTGATTTCTCTCTTTCTTGGTGTGTCCTCTACCCTCTACGAAGGCTCCTATTTATAGGGTTGGGGTCTCAGCCAGGATAGCCAATAGGCATAACCTTTTTTTTCCAACCCTTTCCTTTCCCTGCGTGTGCTTTCCTTCCTATAGCAAGAAATTGCATCCTTTTTGTGATTTGGCTGATTCTTTTTCTCTATGGGTCCCTAGCCGAAGATTGGGATGAGATACATGTAAATCTTGAGATTTTCTCTAATTAATTACAGAATCACTCAAATTTTGCTCCCTTTGCTGCTTGATTTCTTTCCGTTTTTGGATGCAGGTACCCACAAGGATGCTTGGGGATATTCTATGCAGCTCGTGGATTTTTTTTGTTTGACCCCCTGTATTTTATGTATTACTGTATTTCCCTGTGATATATTTCCCTATATTCTTACATTTCCCTATATTTTTCTTTATTCCTGATGTATATCCTTGTATTCTATATTTCATGTATTTGTATAAAAAAAATTAAATGAATTAAAATATTATTTAAAGAGGCCCAATTAAAATTAAGTGTCTACAGACTAGTTTGGTAGCTTTTAACAATCTGTTCACTATGTTTGCACTTGCCTAGAGTTGAAGACCTTGAAGATATAAAGCTTATTGCTGCAAAAGTGGTGACTCTAGTGAGAGTGGCTATTTTGGAAGGTTCTTGGCTTGAAATAGAGTCACTCAATCCCTATATCCCTCACAAATAGAGGCCTCTCACCATTTTTGAATCATCATGAGTTCTATTGATTCACTAAAATGATTCCCCAATCTACCTTCTTGATTTCTACATTTTGAATTCCCATTATGTTGTTGCTTCTTTACTATTACACAACACAACTACCTATATAAAGGAAGATAAATTTCCTTACAAAGAAAAAAAATTGAAGAAAGTGCCTTTTTAGACACTACTTGATTACTTGAGACAACAATCTTTATAAAGACGTAATATAACTACTGGCCAAGCATCATCTTTTTTAACATGCAATCAACACAAGTATATAATAATACTCATACAGTATCTACAAAAAAATTAAATAAATAAACAAAGGTTAACATTATCATTATATAAAAAAATACATGATTATTCATTAGATTCCTTTATATTTTTCTTTTTGCCTAATGTTTTCAGGCTCCAAATGAATTCTCAAATTAATTTTTTTGCAATAGAGTGTTCAATTTGGGTTGTTTTTGTATTGACAATTTGAGTGGTTTTATGCATACTTACGTTTGTTCTTACATTATTCAACTGGCTAGAAATATTAGCATGCTCATTCCTCATGGTAGGAGATTTGACATTTTTATTTTCTTTCTTTACTTCTTGTAGATGTCATTGTTCTCCATTAAAATATGATCAGACAAAAAGGGTTGCTCCTTAAAAAAAATTTAATTCCACTACATACAATCAGTTCGACGTTTTCTAATATAAATGCATTTGGATTCATTATCCACTGAACACATTCTAGTATATGCTTTTAGAGGTTTTGAACACATTCACAAATTTTCATTGCCAATAATGCAATATACCTTATCTAGTCACCCTCTTTGCTACCCACACACACAATCTTTTGTCCATTTCCTCCTATATGCAATTAAAATTCATAATAATTTCTAGGACACCAATCAAATATATTTCACATTGTTCAGGTTGATTTCAGGTATGCACCAAAATTGAATACAGAAAGCACACATAATACAAAAACCAAATATATATTTTCGAATAAAGATAAATAGATGTAGGTCAACTCAAACCCTAAATAGGATCCATTGAGTAAGGTGAACCGAAGGACTAGATTCAGGTTCACAATGTTTAGTGAGAAAGAAGAGTAAATTAAACATAAAATGTTACACAAAAAAGGCAAAAAGCAAATTCTTGAGCCCTAGGAACATAGGAGCTCCATCTAAGCCAACTTCCCCTTGGCTAAAATCCAAAAACAGAGCCCCAACATAGAAAAATTCTAAATCCCAAAGATCCCTGAAATATATATTTGGATAAATATTGAACATGCCAACTAAAATTTGTATAAATACACATTTGGATGGATGTAGGGTTGGTATTGATTTTGCCTTTCAATTACATAGTGGAGTTATAGCCTTATTTTCTTTATTGCTTTTGATATTGTGATTTAATGAGTTGATTCATTTTTTAGTATATTTTTTTTCATCCACCGAGTTTTGTGCTAGAATTCTATTTAGAAATTTTTTTTTTTTTTTGTCTCGGTGAAGTGTCACTTGCCCAGCTAAAGATATTTTGATAATACAAAGTTATTATCATCATTTTCAGGAATAAATCAAACATGGAATACTGCGTGCCCATAAATTTATAAACAATATGCTTCTAAACCAAATGTAACAATCATTTATTGCTTGAAATCCTATACTCCAGGTATCAAATTTCAAGGAATCACAATGCCAAAGTGTATCTTTAGATTGCGCAAAATCAAATGCTACGTCACATTTGGCATCCACAAGAAAAATTGTATATTGAGCATTGACTATGCTATCAAGCCATATGGTGTACATGAATCTTTCAAAAAAAAAAAAAAAACTCATTTCAAAACCTATAAATGAAAATACAGAGTACTCATTGCAGGTTGTTATATGTATGTTGTAACTTTCTCCTCCATTTAATAAAGAAAATGAAAAAACTGAAGCATGTATTTTTAAAAATATAATCGGGTTTATAATTTTCCATATCAACCTCTTGTTACGAGAATTGTGGAATGAACTAAAACTTAGTTAGAGAATGCCCCATTGTATATCCAACAAAGAAGAAAAACTTTGAAACTTAAACATTATTTTGAAGTAAGTGACCCATATAACAAAAGAAACTACCAAGAAACAATTCAAATGTCAGATTAAGCATTTGTTTATAATGCAAACCATTGTTTGGTTTAACCTCAATACATTTACCTGATAAGATTGTGCAAGTCTAAAAACTATAAAATGTTTGTTTGTTTTTAAAAAAAATATTTTTAATGAAAAAAATGTATATTTAATTGTATACACTCTTCATCTTCTTGCATAATGAGTTTCTAATAAGATTTTGAAAGATTATTAAGCAACAAGATTTCAAGAAAAGGTAATGGAAATAACCCAACTTGATAAAAAAATAATAGAATATATTAGAAAACTTTTACATAGATGAAAAGCATATACAAAAATTAAGGATAAGAGAGCCAAAGAGGGAACAATATATATGGACATATAACATGGCTAATCTTCTTACTCTTCATCTTCTTTTACCTATGCATTTTGGTGGGTAAAATGAACATATCAAAGAACCATCCTTCCCACTTACCATAAAGGCAGCCTATTGTTACCTTAAAGCCTACAATCCAACAGAAAAAACAAAGCCTATGACAGTTTAAACTAACTAAAAAATCTATATTAGAAGCACAAATCAAGGCCTAAATTTAGACAAATTAACTATTATCTAAGATGGAAGGAAAAATAGAAATCAAATAGAAAGTTTGAACTCTTAGATAGCCAAGTCTGCATAACGACAAAAATTCATTAATAGTATTGCTTATAACCAATTCTATTAAGTAGCGATCGGGTCAGGGTGTATGGTCTTTTCCTCCATGATAATCTCTTTTGAACCTTCCATCTCCCAAGTTGTTGCCATCCTCGAACAAGCCACCAATGCACCTTTTCCAAAATAACCCAATCAAATCAATATCTAAAAACCCAACTCATATATGAACTAAATTCCCACAAGTAATGCAAACAATAAAAAATTGAGACACAAGAAATTTAACATGGTTCCCTCTACGTTAACGGCGGGTCTAAATTATCAAATATGTGTAAAATACAAAAGGCACAAAGGTAACAAGAATAAAAATCCCCACATAGAAAATTTGAAGTGCTGGCTGCATCGTTGGAGCTATGATGAAAAACCGAATCCAAAAATGGGCTAAACATGGAGCCCAAAAACTGGAAGCCACAAATTTTTCATAATAATAATTGTGCAACTTTTGACAACATAAATTCATTAATAAAATTTCTTATAACCAATTATATCAAGTAGCGAATGGGTCATAGTGTATGGTCTTTTCCTCCTCCACGATTCTCCCAAGTTGTTGTCATCTTGAACAAGCCACCAACGCACCTTTGCCAAAATAACCTAATCAAGACTCAAGTCAAAGAAGAAAACTACATGCATGAGAAGTAAGATTAAAATAGATCTAAGATGAATCTCCAAAAACTTAAAAATCAATAAAGAAAAGGGCACCTAGAATCCACTTTATCATGACACACCAAAGTAAGCAATGATGTTTGACCAATGTTGATTCCCCACCACCTTTACAAGGTCTCCATCTCCTTAAATTTGGAAAGAAAAAGAGGCAAGCATGAGGGAGGAGAGAGTTGTGGAAGGAGATTGAGTTGAGATTCATAGGGTCGTTGGATGCTAGAGAAAGCAATTGTTAAACAAAAGAATAAAGAGGCATTGAGGATAAACTAAAACAAAATTGAGAAGGCATAGAATTAAGAAGAACAAGATACAAAGGCAACAAGTCTACAGAGTGTTATTTATGAGAAAAAGTAGTAAACTAAATGTCGGAATAAGAAGCTAGAAGAAGCTAGAGAGACATTGTGCACAAGGAACTATATTTGGAAATCTTATTTTGTCACAATAGGACGACCATGAAAAAAACTTTAGTTGCTGTTGACTTATTGACAAACAATTAACATTTCATGGTTTATCTCCAATGAGGACATGAGAGATGCATAACGGGCAATAGAAGCTGAAGGAACAATGGAGAAAAGCAATCATAGAATGGTGGAGGCAATGTGAAGCCGTAATGACCAATTCAACTTTGGGACATGGGCACCATTTTATTTTTGTGTGAATGACATATGAAGGGTAAGTTTAACATTTCAATTTTTATCACCAAGAACCGTAAAATTTTGCCTCTTGAACTTTTGAAAATAGTTTAATTATTAAGTCACATTTAACATAGACTATACACCAAACCATGCATACCTAAAACATTCTTGGATGTCATATATAGGGGACAAAACAGAATTTGTTCAAGGCTTCAAGCCCACCTTCGGCCGGCCCAAAGGAGTGGTTGGGCCCCAACCCAGGTTCCCTCTTGCGAACTGCTTTCAATTCTGCAGCCCAAAACAAGGTTGGGATTGGGCCGGGCTCCAACCCGACCCAGGGTCAGAGGTACCCAGCGCAGATTCTAGGGTTTTAGGGCGAGCAACTATAAAATCGCCGAACGATGAACCTTTCACCCTTCTCAGGGTCTCTCTGGCGTTGTCTTCAAGGTCTGCCCAAATCTCTCTCTCTCTCTCTCTCTCTCTCTCTCCCTCGCAAGCATGCTTCTTCGCCTGACCTAGGTTTATGTTGTTGTGATGTATGTGATTTAATTCTTTTACTTTTGTCTTCAGCAACAGGGAGGACTTACCAGATTTGAACACAGACCAGAGCAATGTCGGGGTATGTCAGTGATCTTCTGCTTAAAGTTTTTTTTCTTTGTGCTAATATTTTGTTGGTTTATAAAGAATTTACACTGATAATTGGATAAACATCAACGCTTATTTAAATTTCCTTGGCAACTTTTGATTTGTATTTCTGTTCGGCGTTTGCTTTCTCTCTATTATTTTCTTAATAATTTTCCCCCAACTCCCGTTTAGCCCCTGGTCTGTGTGCATCTGTGAAAAAGCTTTTCATGATTCATTTGTAAGTTTTCCATGACTCATTTGCTAAAGCTCAATTCTTGGTACTGTCTTAAACCATTTGATTTTGACATTGCCCTCTGGACATTAAATTTTATGCGAATTATTTAATTTGTTGTTTTACCGTGGTCAGAATCTCTCAATCTGTCACTCCTGTAGTTTTTGGTCTACATATTTGCACTTTGTTTGTATAGAATGATTTGGAGGAAAAAATAGTGGAGATTGTATTTCATAATATGATGGGGAAATATATTAATTTTTTAATCTCTCCAAAAGTGGAGAGTAGTCTTGGCAAAAAGCGGATATAATCCATGGCATCGGGTGTGGATATTACAATCATATCTGACTCATTTAAGATGCAGATTTATGGCAGTTTGGGTCTGGTAATTCATGGCAGATGGTGGATAATCTGTCCTTCTTATCCCTACTATAATTTATTTCTACCATCCAATGAACTATTTATTTTGTAATATAATAATTGAAGTTATTTTTAAAATTATAATTTGATAATATATTAAACATTTAATAACTAATCACAAAATTATAAATAATTTTTTTTAAAATTTTTCAAAACATGAATTTAGAGACTTTTGTTTTAATCATAAGAAAACTGAGTATTTGAGCTTGAGTTTGAATGTGGGTATAAGGTAGACCCTAGAGACGCATACGTAGTGTAAGAGTTGAGAGTGTGGGACTAGGCCTTGGCTAATGGAGCTATGCTAATTGATTTGATGCTTAATAAGCATGAGCATATGTGATCATCAATGAATTTAAATGTTAGTTGTTAGCGGATAGGTGGATGTCCATCGGATAAAATTCTAAATCTATCAACCGACTCATTTGGAGGCGGATAAAAAAGTTTAAATCATATTTGATTCATTTAATGTGCGGTTTAAATGAACGAATTTTTATCCATTTTTCTAGGTCTAGTGGAGAGATTTGGAGAGAAAAAATGCCTTACTGACCAAAATGAAAGAAGAGTAATATAATGAGGGAGTTAATTAATTTAGTTAACAAATAATAGATTACTTTGATAGAATAATACTACTAATATTTTCTTTCCTTCCTCATATCCAAACAATATAGGGGAGAAATTACTCACAACTCTTTTCTTTTTTCTGGAGTTATCCATACAACATAGGATAGAAATCACTACCTTTTCTGGTCACTTCTCTTTACTACAGAAACTGCTATCATAGTATGATATCTTTTATTTTCTTTCCTAATTATCCTAAGTGTTGGAGATCAGCTTATCATGTTTCATTTTTCGGGGATTTCTGTTGCCTTTTTGCAGAGAAGAGGGTGCTGCTGTAGCCACTGAGACAGCTCCTGCTCTAGGTGAGCAGATGGACCTCATGACAGCCTTGCAGCTAGTTCTGAGGAAATCATTGGCTCATGGTTTCCTTGCTCGTGGCCTTCATGAAGGTGCAAAGGTCATTGAAAAGCATGCTGCCCATCTTTGTGTCCTGGCTGAGGACTGCAACCAGCCTGATTATGTTAAATTGGTGAAAGCACTATGTGCGGACCACTCAGTGGCTTTGATAACAGTTCCAAGTGCTAAGACTCTTGGCGAATGGGCCGGCGTAAGTATATTTTACTCAACTACCTATTGTTTCTACAATGTTTTTATTTCTTTCTTTATTCTATTTTATTCACCTGTATTGCTTGCTAAGCTCGGTTGTTGAACTTGTCATTGTAGCTTCTTAAAAAATCTTCTTTATGGAAATTTGTTATCATAGATTTCAAAAACTTTGTCTTTGTTATAACCATTGTGCACATGAGTGAAAACTGTACACGTACCTACTACACCCACAGTGGTTCATGTATTACTTTTTCCAGGTTATAGAGATACTTGTTTCAATAAAAATTGCTTAAAAAGACTTTTTCCCCCTCTTGTTAGCATTCATATTGTTGGTGGATTTTTGTATTGATTTTCTTTAATTGTTGATATTGGCTGTTCCCATGCAGCTATGCAAGATTGACTCGGAGGGGAAGGCAAGGAAAGTTGTGGGTTGTTCTTGTGTGGTTGTGAAGGTATGAAAATTATATGTCGCAAGTTATTTTTACAGTTTACTCTTTTAAGGGAGTTGGGTGATATTTTCCTTGGTTATGCTTTGCAGGATTTTGGGGAAGAAACTGAGGCCCTTCATATTGTTCAGGATTATGTCAAGTCTCACTGAGTACGTGTGGAAAAGGGTCAGTTAGGGCCGATTTTTGAGTTTTTATGTAAAAGCCTTTAAATTTGTTGGTTTGAGAGTGAACCTACACAACTTATTGGCTCTTCTAGTCCCTGAATTTTCTAGTTTTGATGATATTTTGATTATGACATGTTTATTCTTACCTGCAATTATGGAATGGTACTTGAGATTGCTTGAAATTTAAATTACGAAGGATTGTTTGCTCAATTGAGGTTATATCTTGATTGATGGGATGCTTGTGCACATGCACATAGGCACACACCCATACCTAGAGGATCTCTAAGGTCGAACCTTTGGGCTTTGTAGCCACATGTGTTTGAGGTGAAAAGATATGTTTAAATAAAGAAGGATGTTTTTGTTTTGTGCAAATATTTTTTTTTCCTCAAATAAAATTCTTGATCCAAGCAGGACTATGGGTACACTATTAGTTAGGATGACTCAGTTGGATTCAAATAGAACTTGTTACAAAACAAGTAATGAAATTCAAACATTGTATTTGGATATGTATGGATCTTTTAACAAAACATAATATAAAATTTTATTAAATTTCTCATGAATTTAAATGTGGGTTTTGAAATTCATGCTTCCAATTTCTGTTAAGGAGTGCTCAATACTATTCTTAAATGTTGATTTTACTTCTTTTTGGTGTAATCTTGCTCTCAACAATCACCTTCAAAGACAACAAACCTCACATGTGTGCACTTGCAATGCAAGGTAAACAGCCATGGATACTCCTCCAGACAAATAATGGTCTTGACTGTAAAGTTTGTTGATTGCAGGGAAGAATATGGGAACCACAAAATGGTTATTATTAGTGGCCCAAATATATTAATAATGGATTAGGCACAAGAAAATTATTTTGTGAATGCTCGTAAAATGGAGCAAATCCTAATTCTTGCAGGTATATTTTGAAATATTAATAGGAGCAAGCCAAGTAAAAAGTAGCCTTCAAATTTCCCTTGTGAAGGGGTTCCCTTAACCTTCTTATTTAGTTCATTATGGGTGTGCTTTATATTTGATGGGGCTCACTAGCTTAAGTATTCGTAGATGCTCCAATTTTAATTAGACCGCCCCAAGGAAATTTGATTCGAGTCCTGAATGATCTCGAGCTTCGGAATTGAGTCCTTTGAGTCTTGAGTTTTAAATTGAGTCCTAGTAGAGGTCCTTTGATTTTAAAATTAATTTTATTTAATTTTAAAAATGAGTGCAAATATTGGGAATTTGGGTGAGCTTTCACAACTTTAGAAGATTTGTCTTTAGTTGCAAAATTAATCTTTTTCTTAAACCAAGGATTGTGAAATAGGCCTTGAGTTTCAAAATTTAATATTGGTACCAATCACCTTTAGCTAGGCCCTTTAATTTCAAGATTGATTTTATTTGTCAAACTTAGTCCCGAAGTGTGGGATCAAGCCCACTATTTTCAAAGAATTGAGTCCTTTTAAACTTATGTTCTCTAACCTTAGTTGATTTCAAAATTAGTTTTCTTTTATTAGGGTTTCAATATTGAGTCCTCATAGTTGACTTCAAAACTTTTAGTTAAGTTCTTTAAGTTTTAAATTGTTGTCCTCTTATTTTGAAAACCCAGTTTTTTGTTTCTTTAATTTGAGTTTAGGAATTTTTGAGTCATTCAAACCTCTAAATTGAGTTTTTAGATTTTTAAATTGAGTTTTTCAATTTTCAAACTAAGTCTAACAAATTTTAGAGTAAGTCTTCCAAATTTTGGAAATTGGGTTTTAGGCAAGTCTCAAAGTCATCTTTCTTATTATCAGGTTTTTCCTTTCGAAAAAGATCGGTCAATTGTGATATTGGTTTTGTTGGTCAAAATTGAAAAAGGAAAAATTGGGTCACATTTTACTAAAGAGGGGAAGGGGCACGTGTCCTAGTTGTGATACTGGGAACACACAAACAGTAAGGGAAAAATTCAAAATACAAGTAGTTAAAATACCAAAATACATGGAAATAAAAATACAGAATTACAGGAAAATGTTGAAGTACAAATACAAGGAAATAAACATACAAAGTGTACAAACAAATGTTGCAGTACAAGGGGGTGAGGGGGGGGGGGGGTGACATCAAAACACAACAAACACATGCACAAAGAAAATTACAAAAAACAACAAAAATGAAGTGAAAATGCATAAGCCCTCCACTCCTAGACTGCCAGTTGGACCTCCCATTTCACCTACGCACAAAGGAGTAGTGGAATCAATTGGTTAGCTAGAAATTTAGAAAATAAAATGAAAAGGCAAAGAAATAAATTCACATGTGCATAGAATAAAAAATATCCCCTGCCAGGTTTGTTAGAAGGGAATTTTGTTAGAGGGTAAATTTGGCGTCAATCAGACCCCCAAGCCTCCCTATGAATAGGGAGGCTCGCACTGTAGCAAGGGGATGGGAAAAAAAGAGCATAGAAAAACTAGGCAGAAAGAGAAAGAAAGGAAGAAGATAGCATAAAAAAAAAGTTCTACCAAAATACAGAGGAAAAATCAGAGGGGTAGAGAAGTTTTAGAGAGAAAATCAGAAAAGAGAGAAAGCTTTGTAAAACCCAGAGGACGGAGCTTCCTTTACAATTTGCTGCTTACAAGAGGTACAACTTCATCCTCACACCCGGTTCACAAACCAAACCGTGAATACAATGAATCTGTAAAACACTCAAAATTGCTTCCAACAAAAGTCAATGAGTACAATTCAAATTCTTAATACATTAACATATGATTAAACTTGAAGTTCAGAATGTATGAAACGATACAATCGTTTATGTATGATATGCTTCCACACACAAAATTCTTTTTATCAAATCTCCCAAAAATATTTATATAAATCACTACTTTGGAGAACTTAGGTTAAATCTTTGAATACAAAAACAACTTTGAAGATTGCAAAGATTTGACACACACATTGTCAAAAAAAATAAAAAATAATAATATTTCTCTCAAGATTTCAATCTCAATGTGATCTTGGTAGTATTTGCTCTAATATATATGTATCTATATGATGAGAATACCAAGGATCGAAAACTTAATATATGATTTTCAGAAACTGTCATTCAATATGTATAGATATAGTTATGCACTTCTTAGGATATCTAATCAACTAGTTTAGAAGTAACCAAAATATCAAGTCTTTAACTTTGAACACACTTGAATGATTTCTCTTTAAACAATGGCCAAATAAAAACTTTCTCAAGTATTCAACTTTGTCAAAGACAATCTTTATATGAATATGAAAACAACTCAATATCAAACTTCTTTAAAGATATTCAATAATAGACGTTGATATGAGAATCTCTTGGAAAAGCTCAATGAATCAAAAGCTCAATGAATCAACCAAACCTCAACACCAAGATGACAACAAGATGTGTAACTAAATCCCCTTTGATTTTCGAAGTAGACTTGCCTAAGCTTGATGAATATAAGCTAAAGCGCAAGCAATCGTATAGCTTTACGCTCAGATTTCTCAATTCTCTTTCAAACAAAGTTCTCTTCTCTTCTCTTTGATCTTGGCTTTCTTTGGCTTCCATACTAGGGTTTAGATATTCAGTATATATAGTGTCTTACCCTTAGAATTGATCTCAACCGTTGGATCAAAGAAATATCTCGCGAGTCCTTTTAATAAAAATCAGATTTTAAAGTTTTCCCACAAGTTTAGGCAATTGAGGTCGAAGCTCAGGCGACCGAAGTCTCTAAAAGCTTTGAAAATTAACTTGGAACACAGGGTCAGGCGCCTAAAGTGAGGTTCAGGCTCCTGAAGTGGCGAGTTCAGGCACCTGAAGTTCTAGGTTCAGGCGACCGAAGTGCCTCTATCCACTTTCTGTGTTTCCCATTAATTCTTCAAGCGACTGAGGTTGAGTTCAGGCTACTGGAGTTCTCTTTTTCTGAATTTTTCTTTTCTAATTTAAAAATATGCTTTGCTCTCTTTCTTGGCTCTTTTATAAAAATATTTTTCAAGATTTTAACAATATTTCTAAGTCCATGAATGTCCCCTAATGATGTTCATGAAATGCATGAATCCTAAAGTCATTCTAGGGTATATGCTGAGCCTCAAATTAAATAATATGAAAATGTAAATATATGAGTTCTAAGTACCCATTCCCAAGATGTTCTTGAACTTTGCCGCTTGCATCTTGATTCTCGTACTCTTTGAGTTCCATAGATCTGTTCAAGATATGTATGCTTTACTTTAAGGCTTCCATGACTCGTTATCCTTCCGTGCATGCTTAATATAAGTCCTGTTTACAAATTCAATGCACAGATCAAATACCAAGTGATTTTTCATTATCAAAACCGGATTGGACTAATAGAGTCAACAATCTCCCACTTTTTGATGATGACAAATACATGAGCAAAAATTATATAATGGGTTACGCCTAACAAGGCTCCCCCTTAATTAATGTATCAAATATTCAATAAATGAAAATATGCTCATGTTTATACATAAGGTGTTTAGCCTTCAAATGAAATATACTCATGATGTTTCAACAGTGTTTGCTTTTTCCCCTTGCATATCTCCCTCTTTGCATAACATCAATAACAATTTTTGCTCATTCTTCTCCCCCTTTTGACATCAACAAAAAGATATGTAGTAAAAAGACATGAGTGGACCTAACCTTATGTTCTTCTCCCCTTTGAAATTTTAAAGTTTGAGTCTTGTTCAACCATTAGATTTGGAAAAAAAAAAAAAAAAATTTACTTCTCCCCTTTTTACATCAACCATCCCCCCTTACTAATGCATAAGTTTCAACGATTATGTGAGGATACCAAATATTGATTGATGTGATACCAAATGTGGACTAATGGTATATTGATGTGCACAAATGTTGATTGATTTGATACCAAATGTTAATTAATGCGATACCAACATTTGATTAATTTGATACCAAGTGATTACATCTTAAGTGACGTTACTCCCCCTGAATTATGTTATCTAATATAATTCTAAGCAACCTCTCGACTATGCATCAGGCCTAATTCACCCCTAATTTGGATAAACCTATCCTCTGCAAGTGGTTTCGTGAGTATATGTGCCCATTGTTCATCCGTGCATACAAACTCAAGTGTCACATCCCCTTTTTGCACATGATCACGAAGAAAGTGATGTCGTAGCTCCATATGCTTAGTTCGTGAATGTAATATGAGATTCTTTGAAATATTTATCGCACTCGTATTATCGCATCTAATAGGGATTGTTTCATAATTTAATCTAAAATCTTTTAGTTGTTGCTTCATGTATAGCGTTTGAGCACAACAACTACCTGCTACTATGTATTCAACCTCAATTGTGGAAAGAGCTACTAAATCTTGTTTCTTGGAAAACCAAGAGACTAAGGAATGTCCTAAGAAATGACAAGTACCACTAGTACTCTTCCTATCCACTTTGCTACCTGCAAAATCAGCATCTGAATAGCTGATAATCTAAAAAGATGTGTACTTAGGATACCATAATCCAATTTCCACCGTTCCTATTAGGTATCCAAGTATTTGTTTAAAGGCTAACAAATGTGACTCTTTTGGTGTAGACTGAAATCTTGTGCACAAACATACGCTAAACATTATATCAGGTCTACTGGCAGTCAGATATAACATTCCACGATACAACTTGACATCTACTGGTATACCTTATTCATCTTTGTCTAATTTCAATGAAACGCTCATAGGTGTACCTAGTATTCTTCCATCTTCCATATTAGACTTTTTGAGTAGGTCTCTAATATACTTCGATTGATTTATGAATATTCCATGTTTTACTTGTTTGATCTAAAGTTCTAGGAAGAAATTTTGTTCACCCATCATGCCCATCTCAAATTCATTTTGCATAGCATTAGCAAATTCATTACACAATTTTTTATTCGTAGCGCCAAATATGATGTCATCTACATATACTTGAACTAGGAGAGTATCTTCTTTCTTAGTCTTTATAAACATAGTTCTATCAATCTTTCCTCTTATGAACCCATTTTCTAATAGAAAACCGTTTAGCCTTTTATACCAAGCTCTAGGAGCTTGCTTTAAACCGTACAAGGCTTTTGTTAGTTTATAAACATGATCTGGATTCTTATGGTTTTCAAAACTTGGGGGTTATTCTACATACACTTCTTCATTTATGAAGCCATTTAAAAATGCGTTTTTGACGTCCATTTGATATAATTTGAAATCCTTAAAAGCTACATATGCTAAAAGCATTCGTATGGCTTCCATCCTAGCTACAGGTGCAAAGGTTTCTTCAAAATATATACCTTCTTCCTGGTTATCTCCCTGAGCTACTAGTCTAGCCTTATTTCTCACAATTATTCCATGTTCATCCTTTTTATTCTTATATATCCATTTTGTTCCAATGATTGACTTATCCTCAGGTCTGGGAACTAATGTCTATACTTTGTTTCTCTCAAATTGATTTAACTCTTCTTGCGTGGACAAAACCCATGATTCATCCTCTATAGCTTCACTCACATTCTTAAGTTCTTCTTGAGATATAAATGCAAAGTGACTAATCATATTCCTAAGAGAGGATCAAGTGGCTACTCCACGTAATGGTTCACCTATTATTTGATCAATGGGATGATTCTTTATGTTCTTCCATTCTCTTGGCGGTTTATTAACCTCATCTTCAATTTGAATAGCTTCAGTGGATGGTTCCTTAATTTCATTTTTCTTTTTTGAATCATTCTCAATGGATAGTTTCTCAAGCTCCTTGTTTATCTCAATTTCATCTTCATCAGTCCTTTTGGAGAAAGGATTTGACTCATCGAACACAGCATGAATAGATTCTATAACTGTCAATGTTTGTTTGTTATATACTCTATAGGCTTTACTATCTAAGACATACCCTAAGAAGATACCTTTATTAGATTTCACATCAAACTTTCTTAGATGCTCATTGTCTCTGAGCACAAAACATTTACAGCCAAAGATATGAAAATATGATATATTCGGTCTATGGCCATTCCATAATTCATAACAAGTCTTATTAAGTGATGGTCTAATTAGAACTCTATTTAGAACATAGCAGGCGGTATTCACTGCCTCAGCCTAGAAATACTTAGGTAATTTATGTTCGTTAAGCATAGTTCTGGCCATTTCTTATATAGACCTATTCTTCCATTCAACTACATCATTCTGTTGTGGTGTTCTAAGGGCTAAAAAGTTATGGACAATTCTTAATGAATTACAATAGCCTTCCATGCCTTGATTTTTGAATTTTCTACCCCTATCACTTCGAATTTTAGTGATTGTATATCCCTTTTCATTTTGAATTTTCTTGCACGAGTTTATAAATTGTTCACATGCTTCATCTTTGTGACCTAAGAATAGTGCCCATGTATATCTTGAAAAATCATCAACTATAACAAATGCGTATGTTTTCCTCCTAACCTCTGAATTTGGTTTGGTCCAAATAAGTCTAAGTGTAGCATTTGAAGTGACCTAGTAGTGGAGATTTCTTTCTTTTTCTTAAAGCTTGTTCTTGCTTGTTTTCCTAGTTGACAAGCATCACAGATTTTATCTTTCACGAATTTAGTCTTAGGCAGTTTCTTAACTAATTCTTTCTTGACAAGTTTTGAGATTAAATCCATGTTTGCGTGTCCTAGTCTCCTATGCCAAATCTAGTTAATTTTATTCATAGAAGATAAGCATGTCACACTCAGTGAAGTTAAGTTATCAAAGCTTGTGGTATATACATTTTCATGACGCTTAGCAGTGCACAATATCTTATTATCAGTTTTGTGTTAAACTATGCACTTATCATGTTCAAAAGACACTTTGTAACCTTTATCACATAGTTGACTTATGCTCAATAAGTTATGCTTTAAACCTTCAACTAGTAAAACATCATCTATAATGAGTGATGATTCATTACCGGTTTTACCTATACCTGTGATCCTTTCCTTTGCATTATTTCCAAAAGTGACAAACCCTTCATCCTTAGGTGTGATGGATGTGAATTTCGTTTTATCCCCGGTCATATTACGTGAACATCCGCTATCCATATACCATTTATCTTTTGAGGATGCTGATCTTAAACATATCTACAAGATATAATCAAACAACTAGCTTTGGTACCGAGATTTTCTTGGGTCCAGGGGGGTTAGTGTTAGATTTTCCTTTGACCTTCCATACTTTCTTAATTTTGAAATCTTTATTTTTGAACGGACAATCAAATTTTATGTGACCCAACCTTTTACATTTAAAGCATGTAGTATTTTAATGATAATGCTTAGTTGGAACATATGACTTTGACTCTCTTATAAAATAACTCATGTACATATGTCTCTTCTTTAGATTTTCCTTCCCATTAAAACCAAGTCCTTCCTTTTTTAGGGAATTTCTTTGAGATCCTAGGAGCTTTTCAAAATTGTTTTGTTCTTCAGTAAATTTGCAAATAATTTCAGATTTATCTTTCAAATCCTTTTCTAACTCCTCAATTTTCAAATCTTTATTTCTTATGAAAGATGCATGAGATTCATTTTGACGTTCAAGTAAGCTTGCAAGTTCTTTGACTTTACTTTTCAACTCAGAAATTTTCTTTGTTTTCTTCTTAAACATTTTAATAGAGTACAGGTATTCTTGTTTCAGTTCATCATATGAAATCATATCATTTTCATTTTCAAAATCACTAGAATAATACAAAAATGATGAAAATGAGGATTGTACCTCAAGGTCACCATGTGCCATTAGACATAGATTGACAACCTCTTCGTCGCCGGTTTCAAATTTTGAACAACTAGGTGCTATGTGTATCCCAACCGACTTTCATTGCCTTCTTCTTTTTCTTTGAGGCTCTCACTAGTTTAGGACACTCAGGCTTGATATGTCCAACCTCTTGGCAGTTGTAGCATATTGATAGATCCTCCTTCTTTTTCTTCATGCTAGACTCTCCTATTTCTGATTTAGAGTTTTGAAATTTTCTATTGAACTTCCTATTATTTTTCAAAGACATTACGAACTTCTTTGTAAGCAAGGCAATGTCATCATCCGTTTCGGAATCACTTCCTTCACTTGAGTAACTTGATGATGCCTTAAGTGCAGTGACCTTCTTTGCTTTGCTTTGCTCATTCTTTCTCTCATTTATTGCCAGCTCATAGGTAATGAGCGATCCAATGAATTCATCCACCAACATCTCCTTGAGATTTCTCCCTTCTTCTATTACTGTAGCTTTCGCTTCCCACACTGGAGGTAATCCCATAAGTATTTTCCTAATCAACTCATAAGTAGGGTAAGTTTTTCCAAGTGCATTCAAAGAATTTGTGATGTGTGTGAATCTCATGTATATGGATTGTATAGATTCATCAACATGCATTCTAAATGCTTCATATTCACTGGTGAGCATGTCTATCCTACTATCATTGACTTCCTTAGTGCCTTCATATGTAACTTCTAATTTTTCCCAAATTTCTTTAGCCAAGTTACATGTCATTACCCTAGTAAATTCATTTACGTCCAGTGCACACAAAAGCAAGTTCATGGAAGTAGCATTGATTTGTACTGATTTCTAGTCTTCCTCTGTATACTCATCTTCGGTTTTAGGTATATTAATCTTGTCAATTACTTTCATGGGAATATGATTACCCTTAGTCACTATTTTTCATACCTTCCAATCTACGTTCAATAGATATATGCTCATCCTACGTTTCCAATAGGTGTAATTTACATTACAGAAAATAGGTGGTCTAGTGGATGAGTGTCCCTCACCGAATGGAGTTACATCGATATATGTCATGTGATCTTTTTATAAATTGACTATTAAGTCTATGTAAACCTGCTCTGATGCCAAATGTTGAGTAAGGTGTAATCCCAAGAGGGGGGTGAACTGGGTATTTTAAAATTCTTTGAAATTATTTACCACTTAATCCCTATTTGTATATTTACCAAATCAATTGCTGGGATTTATAACTAACTTAAATTGATTTTATCAATAAGTTATATTTACCGAATTAATTGTGTGCAAAGTAATTCAACATCTATATGCACTGCAAACAATATAATGTAGTGCAGAAAGTAAAGAGTTAAGGGAAGAGAGAAGACAAACACAGTTTTTACGAGATTCAGCCAACTCGGCCTACGTCCTTGCCTTGAGCAACTCACTCAAAGATTTCACTAAAATTCCTGCTCCTTAAATTGGGACAGAGCTTCCCTTACAATCCGTTGCTTACAAGAGGTACAACTCCCTCCTACTCCGCTGCTTATAAGAGGTATAACTTCCTCCTCACACTCAGTTCACAAACTGAACCGTGAATACAATGAATTTGTAAAACACTCAAAATTGCTTCCAACAAAAGTTAATGAGTACAATTCAAATTCCTAATACATTAACATATGATTAAACTTGAAGCTCAGAATGTATGAAACGATGCAATCGTTTATGTATGATATGCTTCCACACACAAAATTCTTTTTATTATATCTCCCAAAAATATTTATATAAATCACTACTTTGGAGAACTTAGGTTAAATCTTTGAATACAAAAACAGCTTTGAAGATTGCAAAGATTTGACACACACTTTGTAAAAAAAAAGCAATATTTCTCTCAAGATGTTAATCTCAATGTGATATTGGTCGTATTTTCCCTAACATATATATATATATATATATATATATATATATATATATATATATATATATATATATATATATATATATATGATGAGAATACCAAGGATCAAAAACTTAATATATGATTTTCAGAAACTATCCTTCAATATGTATAGATATAGTTATGCACTTCTTAGGATATCTAATCAACTAGTTTAGAAATAATCAAAATATCACGTCTTTAACTTTGAACACACTTGAATGATTACTCTTTAAACAATGGCCAAATAAAAACTTTCTCAAGTATTGAACTTTGTCAAAAACAATTTTTATATAAATATGAAAACAAATCAATATCAAACTTCTCTAAAGATATTCAATAACAGATGTTGATATGAGAATCTCTTGGAAAAGCTCAATGAATCAACCAAACTTCAACACCAAGATGACAACAAGATGTGTAACTGAATCCCCTTTGATTTTCGAAGTAGACTTGCCTAAGCTTGATGAATATAAGAAAAAGTGCAGGCAATTATATAGCTTTACGCTCAAATTTCTCATTTCTCTTTCAAACAAAGTTCTCTTCTCTTCTTTTTGATCTTGGCTTTCTTTGGCTTCCGTACTAGGGTTTAGATATTCAATATATATAGTGTCTTGCCCTTAGAATTGATCTCAACCATTGGATCAAAAAAAATATCTCGCGAGTCCTTTTAATAAAAATCAGATTTTTAAGTTTTCCCGCAAGTTCAGGCGACTGAGGTCGAAGCCCAGGCGACCAAAGTCCCTAAAAGCTTTGAAAAATTAACTTGGAATATAGGGCCAGACACCTAAAGTGAGGTTCGGGCTTCTGAAGTGGCGAGTTTAGGCGCCTGAAGTTCTAGGTTTAGGCGATCGAAGTGCCTCGGCCAACTTTCTGTGTTTTCTATTAATTCCTCAGGCTACCGAACTTAATCTTTAGGCTCATGAAGAAATTCTTCATGCGACTGAGGTTGAGTTTAGGCTACTGAAGTTCCCTTTTTCTGAATTTTTCTTTTTTAATTTAAAAATCTGCTTTGCTCTCTTTCTTGGCTCTTTTATAAAAACATTTTCTACGATTTTAACAATATTTCTAAGTCCATGAATGTCCCCTAATGATGTTCATAAAATGTATGAATCCTAAAGTTATTCTAGGGTATATGCTAAGCCTCAAATTAAATCATACGAAAATATAAATACATGAGTTCTAAGTACCCATTCCCAAGATGTTCTTGAATTTTGCCGCTTACATCTTAATTCTCGTACTCTTTGAGTTCTATGGATCAGACCAAGATATGTATGCTTTACTTTAAGGCTTCCATGACTCGTTATCCTTTCGTGTATGCTTAATATCGGTCTTGTTCACAAGCTCAATGCACAGATCAAATACTAAGTGATTTGTCATTAGCAAAATCGGATTGGACTTATAGAGTCAACATCCTCAATTAAAACATCAAACAACCAATTTATCCCCAAATCAACCTAACCCTCAAGTTCTAATTTTGAGTTTCAGTCTCTATGCTCAAAAACATCATCGTCAACAGATTTACCGTAGTTTTCTAAAACTGGTTGGATTCAGAAACTCATAGAAGTCCATCAATGGATTTCTGCCTCTAAGCTACAAAAAAACCTCAAAATCTCCTATCAATATCCTAATCTACCCATTCCTATCCTTATCCTTATTCGTACCTATACTCTGGTATTAATCAATCCTAAAGTTTGCATAATCTATAACCTAATTCTCTGATACCACCTTGTGACACCCCGAACCCACCAAGTGGGACCCGAGTGCCATGCTGTTCAATCCTCCACCTCTGATACCATAATTAACATACACGCAGCGAAATATAAATAAATAACCTCAAATAAATACCAGAGTTCTATATAACATCCCAAAAATGAACACTACAACAACCAAATATTCGTATCTACAACCAGCATTTAAAACATAATCATGCACAAATATATATGTGTATTTACCAGTATCTCACAATACCCCAAAAGGAAAACTACCAAAAACAGTCCCAGCCCAGGTCTTCAAGTTCGATCTCTAGAAGAACCTGCAAAGTTTATAATTCATTAGGATGAGAGATTTCTCAGTAACGGTAGAATAAATTATAATAGTGCGTGGCAGATGAGTATATATATATATATCAAAATAAACTGTTTCTCATATAATATCAATAACAACTGAGAAAACGCATCATTATTAACATCACTGACTTCTGATATCATACACACATCCAATATGCACAAGTACATAATTTTTATGCAGGCGTAAGTCTCTGAGGATAGGGAAGATTACCCGCCTATACAAGTAGCTTCCCTCCGCTCTGGTACCTAAAAGATACCTACCAGAGCACTCACCTTACTCAGTAAGCCCTCAGGTGAAGAATTACCTCGCCGCCAGTATACACTTCTTTATTTTTTTAAAGGTAAAGGTTTTCGAGGATCGGGATGATTACCTGCCTATACAAGTAGCATCCCTTTGCACTGATATCAAGAAACTACCTATCAGAGCACTTGCCTTTCTCAGCAAACCCTCGGTGGTATGTTTACCTCGCCGCATGCACACACATACATTCACAACATGCTATACAATTATTATTATTATTATTATGCCATAATTAAATTCACATGTGCACAACACATCCACACAGGAACCATGCATCTCATACTTCGTATTCCAATGTCCTCAGTACATGACCCACACAGAGCAACTGCGCACATATCAGTACGTCGCCCACACAGGCACCTCCGTACTTCTTATCTACACATGGCCCACACAAGCACCACTATCCACACAAGGTACATAGCATGACTTACACTGACGCCATCATCCACATAGGATATGTAACATAGCCCACACAGGTGCCATCATCCACACAAGATACATAACATAGCCCACACAAGCACCATCATCCACAAAGAAAACAACCTGGCCCACACAAGCACCATTATTCACCAGTATCCAATCTCCATGACCTACCCGTAGCACATCAGTAGAACAAGCTCCTCAGGCCTGCGAATGTCCTACCCCATATAAATGACAATATGATGAACTCTTCGGCCTGCCAACGTCATATCATGATTTATATCCATGCAATATAACAACCTCCTTATGTCAACGTTATATTGTGATGCATACGAATAATCACACCAGGTAATTCACACAGACGCATCAAATGCATTTTCCCACAGGAATTCAACATATTAATATATTTCCACATGGGAATCAAACATAAAAATTCATTCATCATGCCATAATTATTACAAACATCCCCATATGCAAGCCCAAATACCACAGTAATTCATATTCAATTTATTAGGAAAAACTGTTCTCATGCTACACGGACTTAATATCATATGCAATTATCTCAAATATAAACCTTAAACAAAATCATCATTTTCCAGTACTTAGGCTGTTTTGAAAATCATATAGATAAATACTAGGTTTCATATGCTCATAAATAACTGATTCACTTTAATAAAATACTGATATAGTTTTATTCCCCCTTACCTGGTTTCCTGAACCACACCTATAGGGTTTCCAAATCTGTAATAATTAAATAACAATTAATCTCTAAATAACCCTCTTATCCTAATTTTGGAGCTATGTCTATGACAACCCCACGAGAAACTCGCTCCGCTAGACTTGTAGAGAATCATGCCTAGATTCTCGTGATGGTGTCCGACCGTCAATTTGGCTTAAGATTTAAGAAAAATTGAGGTAAGAGTGAAAATTTATCTTATCCCAGGAGATATGCCTACGTCGCTTCTATAAAAAATCCACTCCGGTAGAAATGTCAGTGGTAGAGAATGGAGCCCAGTGATATTTTTTGGTCTCCAATTGGCGCACGTTTGGCTGAAGAAATCTTAGAGAGAGGAAGAGAGTGAGGAGAGAGAAAGTAGAGAGAGAGAGATGGAAGAACGTGAGAGAGAGAGAGTGCAAATCAACTTTCTCAGGAAGGATGTCTTAGGATTCTTCTTGAGACATTCTTATCTTTACACACACACACACATAACCCTTAGATTTCTTAATTTAATTAATTTCCTTAATAATTTCAATTAATTAATTAATAATTAATTTTTTTGGTCATTACAACCCATGTGGCTTACTTGGGTCTGTCGACCCGAGTGTGCACCTAGAGGGGGGGGGGGTGAATAGACGTCTTTAAAGGATATATTACTTTTTCTACTGTCACAAAATTATCTTGGCAAGATACAAGTGTATTATATTACAATTTATATTCAAAGTAAATAATGACAAGCAAATAATGTAAAAGAGGAAGGGTGATAAGAGCTTAACACGACGATATTAATGTGGTTTGGCACCAAACCTACATCCACACCTTGAGACCAACTCAAGGATTCCCAAAATCCACTAATCAATCCTTATTCAAGATGGAGAAGCTTTTACAATTCAGCTGCTCACCAAGAGCTACAACAAGATGTTCACCAAGAGTCACCTTACAAAGGCTCACAAAGAACCCCTCAATACAGCAAATCAAAGCAACTAGATACAACTTCAAAGTGCTCCTCCTTGAGTAGATAATAAAAATCAAACCTCCCACTACTCTCTTTGTAAATGACGTGTAAGGTAAGAGTAAAGAGCAAGAGAGTATGAGCAAAGATGAACACCTAGAAATGAATGCTCAATTAATATGCTTAACAACCAAGTGCTCAACTAACTCGAAATGAATGTACAAGACCCATATTAAAGGGCAAAGGGACGAGTAGCTCACTAGAGAGCCGATGGGCATTAATGGAGAAAAGAAAAGCCTAAAACTAGCCGTTACTGTGCATTAAATGTTGCCTGTAGCCCAAACCTCGTCAACGATTCCATGACCTCGTTGACGAGTAGTACACATGCATCCGTCGACGAATACCCTATGTTCGTCAACGAGTTTTCCTTGCTGAATTCAGATAGGTCTCGGTTTCTTTTCATCAACGATTCCCCTGTATATGTCTGTGAGCCACCACTATACTTTCATCATCGATTCCCTTGTATTCGTCGATGAGTATGCTCTGAGATTTTAGGTGGTCTCAGGATCTCATCGTTGATGATTCCCCTGTGTACGTTGACAAGTTTCCTCCATGTGTTCGTCGAAGAATCCCTTGTATTCGTTGACAAATCTCTTTGTTTTGTATAAGGACCTAAATGAATATGGATAAGTCAAAAAATATTTTTCGTTCAAGTTAAAGTCCAAACTTGTACAGAAATAATTTTTACCAATTATAAGATGTCTTGGTTTGATAAAATACATTTGAAAGACATTTTGACATCTTATGCAGTTAAGTGACTCGATATGCATGTGTGAACTCAGAATTCATGTTCTAACCTATTATAAGCTATATGCTTATGTGATTTATTCGTCTCTTGCAAGATACTCTTGACCACACCATATTCACAAGAGTTGTAGCATACATCCTACCTCTCACACACACAACCCAACAAAAATACAGTTAACGTAGATGTTATATATATATATATATATATATATATATATATATATATTTGTTTGGGTGGTTGAGCTCCGGATGTGCCATGTGTGGAACTTTGTTGATGGTCATTTGCTTTTTGCTTGTTCGATATATGTCTAACCCTCATGCTTGCCTTGGAACTGTCCTGTATATCTGAACTAAACTTGAGGAAAAATGTTAGCATACTTAAGAACTACTAATGGGTTGTTGTCATCAAAATAAGTTGGAAAGAGAATCCTAGGCCACTAGGGCTAACATTCTTCCCCTTTTTTATGATGGCAAACCATTTGTATTCTTTTTGAAAAATAATTTCTTAAAAATTCTCCCCTCAAGATATGCATACATGTTTAAAGGATTTTATAAATTCCTCCCCCTTAATGTTTGCACTTTATGACCCTTTTATCATATTTTATTTTTGAAAAAATCAATAGAAATTTCGGTAGCATGTTGTCTGTAAATAAAGCATTTTTTAATATATTCAAACCTGAAACAATTCAATACTTCAACAATATTTCATTCAACATAAGCAGTTTAGTATATCACCATATTCCATTCACCACAAACAGTTCAGTATGATCAGTCCATTCAACATAAGCAATTCAGTATGATTAGTCCAGACATTTCATACAAGCAATTTAAATTATGTGATAGCTATCAAGGATCAACCAACGGTTAGTGCTCCATAGTTTTTCAAAACACATTACTTGGTCAATATAAGCATCATCAAAGCAATAACTACCTTACAGTTAAGCACAACAGATCTTATAAAAGGTTGTGCTACTTTACAAATTTCTACAAATTTCATTTGCCAAAATTAGTCATAAAAAAGTATTTTGCACAATTTCTTCAAAAAGTTCACATCACGAATTCTTCTCCCCCTTTGCCATGATAAAAAAGAATATGGGGTTACTACAGCTGGTGATCCAATTTGTCAAGGATGGCGGTGAGTTGAGTGTCGATGGAATCAAAACGGGCATGATTTCTTTGGTCCATTTGTGCAAAGGCCAACTAAATCCCATCCTAGCACTCGAGGATGGGATTAACTGAAGGTTCCTCGGCTGCCTCATCCTCTTCCATTGAGACTTGCACCTTGTCCATCGATGCCCTGCCCAGTTCATAGGCTTTCACCCAGGTATTGGTGTCCTCATTCTTCTCAAAATGCATTCTCTGAAAGGTAGCCTCAGTGTAAGTATCTTTCAGAGAGGGTCCAATACTAGGCATGCCAACGTGAATAAGACCAAAGTGATCAAAAAATGTAGTCAGCAAGCGGTTGTATAAAAGACACCCCCTTTGTCTTTTCAAATTTTCCTCCATGTGTTGAATAATAACTTTTGGCAAGTAAATCCCTCTACCATTCTATAGAAAATACATGCAAAAAATGTCACCTTTTTGCATGTGATCTTAAATAAAATGGTGCCGGATCATAATGTGTTTTGTCCTAGAGTGCAAGCATGGGTTTTCTAAATATTGATGGCACTAGTGTTGTCACACTGAATTGGTGTACCCTTGATCAAAATTCCAAAATCCTCGAGCTGTTGCTTCACATATAAATTTTGAGCACAACAACTACTTGCAACTATATATTCAACCTCGGTGGTTGAGAGAGCAACTGAAGTTTGCTTCTTGCAAAACCACGAGACATATGAGTGTCCTAGAAAGTGACGCATGCCACTAATGACTTTCCTGTCAGTTTTGCATCCTCCATAGTTAGCATCTGAATAGCAAGTGAGGTCAAAAGGAGCATTCTTAGGGTAAAAGAGCCCTAAGTCATGTGTTTCTGCTAGGTACCTAAACATTCTCTTGATGACATTGAGATGTGACTCTTTGGGACAAGATTGGAATCTAGCACATAAGCAAACACTGAACATAATGTCAGGTCTGCTAGAAGTGAGGTATAATAAACTACCAATCTTAAAAAGGATTTGATGTTACTACCCATATCAACAAAGTGCACATTTCTTTTCGAGAGCCTTCCCATAAGAACTTCACAGTTAAGTGTGCTTGACTTTGAGTAATCTTGGAATGGGTGACCTTCCAGGAAGTTTTCTTAGGAAGTGTGTGAGTGAGGACAAAACATAGTGCAAAGGAAACGTGTCGGTCTGTGGGGCTAGTCATTAGTCCAATAAGGTCCGCCCCCTGTTGTCTGTTCTAGGTGGAGGAGGAGAGACGCAGTGCTCATTGGCAGACCTAAGTTACGGTGTTATAACAATATTTGTAATATCACGATAATTTTCAATAACATGTTCATATATCAAGATTAGCTCAATATCACATCATTTTCAATAACATGCTCATATATTTCATTTTATAGTTGAGCCAATATACATGCTTAGGTATGTAGGTGTCATGCTCAATTTTTGCCCAAAAATTCTCCCCTTTTTGACATCAATCAAAAAGAGCAAAAAATATAAATATCAAGACAATGAGCAACCATAAACAAAAGTATATATATCCAATGAAGGCACAAAATAGAAACTTTGCATTCATCATGCATAAAAAGATAGACAATAAGTCCCAAAAAGTATGAGAAAATACAAAAGATTGTATATCAGATTTTTTCAATAATTTCTAGTAAAGAACAAAAACCATGATATTATTACTTAACAAGTATAACTCCCCTTGAATGAAATATATTTCATATTCAATAAATTCATAATTTCATTCTTGAAGAACAAACTATGTATCCATGTATAGTATGCGTGTAAATATCATGTGAAACTATCATCATTATCAGTCATCATTAGCAATCATCATTATCAATCATGTTTTTAAATTTATTATGCCATGCTCATGCTCAGTTTGTTAAAATTTTTCCCCCTTTTTATATCAACAAAAGAATAAACTGAAAGAAATATTATGCAAAAGTACTAAGGACCAAAAAAAAATTTAGCATTTAGATCAAAATAACAAGGTCCATAAGCCAGCATATATTTCAATCATATCATGGTCATCTATCATTCGGCATGCAAAAGAAATATGACATAATCCAACATTAGCATGCGAACTAAGATGGTCAAGAGAAAATAAATAAAAGAGCTAAGAAAAAAAAAATATTAGTATCAAAAATTTCAACCCAACTTAGTGTTTGGTTTCAGAAAATTCTTTTGCATATGAATGCCAAAATTCATATGGCTTTCCAAATCTCAATACTTTCTAAGTTACGCCTTATACAATCCAAGTTTTCTTAATTGCAACCAACAATGCCATTCTTGTATTTATTTGTTTCAATAAGCTCAGAAACTCATCTTCAAAATTGTCCATTTCAACTCGTTCAATATTCTTGTATTAATTTTGATTAAGTGGCTTTCCATATATTGAACAAGGAGAATTTTCTTTTCGGCATTTGTGAGCTCTTCAGATTTTCTAAGTAGCGGATTCTTTTAGTGTTTTAATCAATCAACTAGGTTTCCTTTCTTAAAAAAGAAAAAAAAAATTAGTTCTTCTAAATCTCAAGTTTTTGCAAAAAGCAACATATGCTGCGCTCTTAGAATTTTAAACCTTAGGAGTTTATAACCTTTATTTAATGATTCAACTAGGGTTTAAGCTATATCATCCCTATTAATGAATTATTTACCATGATATGCACTGTTAGACTTTGAACTTATGCATTAGATTTCTTATTTTTACTCAGCTTCTCAGGGTCTCTACTATAGTAGACATCTCTATTAGTAACTTACATTTTTAAGTATTTATCTACTATTCGAGCACATTTATAGTCATTTCTAAATCTCTTAAGATTGGCTACTTTAAACCCTATAGGCTATGGAGGCATTACCATCTTTTCATTTAAGTACAAATTTATCTTTCTCAATTCCTAATAAGAATGACTATTCCTAAGATCTATGGAGTCCTTGGTTTGTGAACTAGGCTTTCATCTTGGTACCCATACTTTCTTAGGTCTTGATGGTTTAACAAGAGATGTTTCTTTTACTATCCAAACTTGCTTAGTTCTCATACCCTTTCTCTTTAATGGTCATTCAAAATTAATGTGTCCTTTCTCCTTACATAGAAAACATGTGGTATGTGTGTAAATATTTGAGGAGGTACTGACATAATCTTTAGAGGCTCTTACAAAGTATCCCGTGTAGAGGTTCTTTTTCCTTGTGTTCTTTATTCCATTGAATCTTATGCCTGCTTTATCCAAAGACATTCTTTGTGATCCAATCATTTTATCAAGGTTTTCCTTTCCTCTAGTAAAATTGGAGATGATTTTAGCTTGATTCTCAATTTTACGCTTAAGATCACAGATTTCTAATTTTTGTATATTTTTATTCTTTATTTACAGCATTGTTGGATCTTAAGACATTTTATTTATTTTTCTTTATAATTCAAATATATACAGATCTTTCTCATTTTCCATAGAAGATTGGGATCTTAGATCTTCTAGTTCTTTCATCAACTTTTTATTCTTGCTTTCTAATCTCTTGATTTTCAAATCCATTTCTCTTTCAACAAGATTTTTAGATTCTAATTCTTTCATTTCCGCTTCATTATTATTTTTCAATGAAGTATATCATTTAGTTACTTTAATTAGAATCTTATGAACTTTGAATAATTCTATTTGTAGTTCTTCATAAGATGGTCTACTCTCATCACTGGATTCATCAAATGAATCGTCATCATCGTCCCATGCAGACAACTATTTGCAATCTTTTGATCGCTTGATTCATATTCTGAGCTACTGGAACTTATATTATCCCATGTAATGGGCTTCATTACATTTTATTTTTCTTCTTAGAATCCTTCTTGAGTTGTGGATAATCTGGTTTTATGTGTCCTATTTTCTTGCAATTATAGCATGTAGGAGGTTCATTTCTTGTTTCCTTTTTATTGGTTTCGCCTTCATCTGATTTTGAGTCCAGGAATTTTCTAGTAAATTCATTCTTCTTTCTAAGAATTTTTGCAAGTTTCTTGGTTATGAAGGCTACATCATTTACATCCATTGTCTCTTCGCTGGAACTTTCATTTGAGGCCTTAAATGCAATAGATTCCTTGGTTTTAGATTTTCCACTTCTTTCGTTTATTGCCATCTCATATGTGAGTAGGGATCCTATTAATTCATTTAGGGAGGTCTTTTTCGAATTTCTTCCTTCAGTTATTGCAGTGGCCTTAGATTCCCAAATCAGTAGAAGTCCTCTAAGAATTTTTTGGATCATTTCATAAGTTGAGTAGTTCTTTCTAAGGCATTAAGGGAGTTTACTATATGGGTGAACCTAGTGTACATACTAGTAATAGTTTCATCTGGGTTCATCTTAAAAGCCTCATACTTGCGTGTGAGCATGTCGATTCTACTATCTCTAACATCAACCGTTCCTTCATAGGTTACCTCTAGTTCATCCCATATTTCTTTGGCTGATTTACATGCCATGACCCAAATGAATTCATTTACATCAAGAGCACAATATAATGCATTCATAGCACTTGAATTTACTTGCAACATCTTATGGTCATTGGCGGTCATCTCTTTTTCCTCTTTAGGTATTTCTTTACCATCGATTGTTTTAGTGGGGATAAGGTCACCATGTGTGACAACTTTCCATGCTATCAATCCATAGTTTGTAGATAAATTCTTATTCTTTATCTCCAAAAGGTGTAGTTTATACCACAAAAGATAGGAGGTCTAGTTGAGGATTGACCCTCGGCCAAGGGAGATACGCCTAGGTGTGCCATAGGAATCTTTGTGTAACTTCTAGGTTAAGATTTACTACAACCTCGCTCTAATACCAATTGAAAAGCTAAGGTGTTCTCCCAAGAGAGGGGGGGGGGGTAAATTGGGATTTAAAACTTTCTTTGAAACTCCTTTTATAAATTCTTTTTCAACTAATTTTCGAATTCAACAATCTCACATGTATGGTTTGATTTTCAATTCACAAGATCAGCCAAGACACAATTTAATTTAAATCTTTATGGATGAGTATATTAATTTGAATTCTTTGTAAGATTCTCAATACTTCTTTCAGCAAATTAAACCAAAACTCAATAAGTCAATTCAATCAATCAAGATAAGCATCACAATATGAATCAATATAGATATTCCAGCAAGCTCCAAGATTCTAATTTTGATATTGGATTCAAGTATGTAGCTGATGAATGAATGACCTGTATTAATCAACCTACTCCCTTAGAAGGTTTCCGTAATTCTCAATCACAAATTAATTCCCAACAGTTCAATAAGCATCCACGTAGTTTATATATGTGCTAAAATTTAAAAGAGAATAGAGAAGAGAGAGACATTAAGATTTTTACGAGGTTTGGCTATACCCTCCTACATTCTCGCCTTAGGGACACCACCCAAGGATTACATTGTACCACTCCTTTAACAGGGCGGAGCAAACCGTTTACACACTCCTTCAAGTAGGATGGAGCCGTCCTCTCCAAGCGATACTCCACGCTCAGTATTCCAACAATTCAACAATCCTAAATCATAAAAAAAACAACAAGAACAAGAACAATTCTTATGTACAAAGATACTCTAAAAATAGAGCTGATTAGTACAAGATTAAGCACAGCTAATATACTTTAATTGAAATATCAAAAAAGAATGAACTTGAAGCTCAAGAAATTAATCATTGGTTCTTCTTTAGATTGAAAAAATCTCAGTTAGAGCACAAGAACCGTGTTGTTGTATAAGCAGAAACTCAATAATATTTCAGCAAGAATGTGTGAGCAAGAGAGCTTTTGAAGAGTGAAATCAATATAGCTTTGATTTGCTGATTGTAAGTCTTGATGTATGAAATCTTTTGGTTTTTCATGTATTTATAGAGTTAAAAAGTAATTTTTTTCGTGTTGCCCTAGTTTCTTGGAGTGTTTCCCAAGTTTTTACAAAGTTTAGGGTCTAAGAAATCTAATTTGGAAACTTTCCTTCACTATTTAAAAATAGCCTTTACAAAATTCAGTCGACTGGACTTATTGGGGTCAGTCGACTAGACTTTGAAAATTAGCGAAATATCAAAATCAGAATGGGGTTAGTCGCTTGGACTCACAGGGGTCAGTCGACTGGGCCTGTTTTGCCTTCCAAAAAAAATTCTTCAGCATTAATGTCAGTCACCTGGACAGGTAAAAGCTCATGCTTTTAATTTTGTTTTCAAAAACTTTTGCCAAATTGTTTGATATTTTTGAAAATGTTTTCCAAGGTTTTCAAAATTTGGTCTCTAAGTCAATAATTAATCCTAATGAGCTTCAAAGCATCCATATTGACTTTTAATTGAAGTACTTATATAAGACTTTCTTTAGACTTAAAAATTTTCTAAACACGAAGTCTTCATATATGTCTTTCTTTGAGTCCATCTTGATTTGAGCTTCAATATTCTTTAAGCTTTCATAAGATTTGTCTTTCTTTGATCATTTGAGCTTTCTTTTGATCACTTGTTTTTAGAATGTAGGTTTTCATAACACTTGTGATCACTTGATCTTGAACTCTAATGCTTGATTCCTGAAACATCATCACTTTAACTAAATAATGTTAAATTCCCTTGATTTGTTTTCATCAAAATAAGATTTCTAGTCTTGTGAGGCCAACAGGAACACATTAGCTTACTAGTGCTTGGCTCCCGTAAAACCTTTCTATGCTTAAATAAGTATGATGTTCAAGAAAAGGCTCAAGGGATTAGTGGTATTAAGATTTCAAAGTGCATTTTCCTTGTTTATCCTCCCCTCTTCTATTATTATACGTGGTGCCCATTTGCTCCCATGGTGGGATATCTAGGATCCATCCATGATTACAATTGATTAGCCGGGTGCCATAGGCATGTCTTATGCCCATAATCCAAATTAATAGCAAGTGTTATGGAAAATGGTCCATATTACCTGCAATGATCCTCCTCGATGCTACTATCGTTTGGTCCTTGCGGTGCATGTGTGCATCCAAATAGGCTACCTTCAATTTCATCCTCATTGCTTACCATTATTGAAAAGCACAAATTCTAATTATCACATCCAAAGAATGAATGTTGCAATATATCCAAAAAAGAAAATTCTTAGATTATTTCTTGGATACCCTTTTCAATATTTCTTGGATACCCTTTTCTTCAATAATCTAGAAAGATTCAATAAAATAATTTTGTATCCCAAAGGCAAATGGATTTGAGGGGTGCAGGAATGAATTGTGTTTAATTGAAATTTAGTGCTTAATTAGAAAATTAAATTGATGCTTATATAATCAAATGAATTCATACAATGAAAAACTATAAAGATAAAAGGAAAAGATATACAAACTTTTTATAGCACTTTAGCTATTACAAAACTACATCCACTCTTTCAAGGCCTTAAGAATCTTGAGGTTCCACTAACGCCCGAACATGCAACTCCTTGCTTTTTACAAAGGCAAGGCAACCAAATGCTTACAAAGATGAAGATTACAATAATGGAAGATCCTCATAAGGATGGGTATATAAACAAAATATCAAGTGAGTCAAAACTCTCAAACGAGTTTCATGGCATAGTAGTTTTGACAAAATTCTCTCTTTTGATGAAGATGGCCAATTGCCATTTTGACCAAGCGGGATCTAGTTGGTGTTTATTCTCTCATTTTAGGCCCACTAATATACTTTGAGCCTAGTTGACTTGACTAGGATCTTTTGTTTGTTTTAGAGGGCTTTCTATTTAATTTGCCTTAAAATTGTTGAAGTTCTCTAAATAACCTTTGAATCTTATGTGGCCGTGCTTACGGCTAAATTTAAAAACAAAGGGGGCAATCTTAATTTGTAAAAGAAAGAGGGAGAAATGAAT
Organism: Malania oleifera; assembly: GCF_029873635.1. Classification (NCBI taxonomy): domain Eukaryota; kingdom Viridiplantae; phylum Streptophyta; class Magnoliopsida; order Santalales; family Ximeniaceae; genus Malania; species Malania oleifera. The sequence goes on from NC_080422.1 coordinate 33,186,887, forward strand.
AAAATCCTAACTCAACTTGAGAAAGGAGTTAAAAATAGATATTTGCTCTATTTTAAGAGGTATAAAATAAAAAGATTCTTGAAAAAATCAAAAGTTTGGTTTTTCTACCTTTGTAAGAAATAAAAACATGAATTTTCTTCCCTAACTAGGGCAAAAATATGTCCCCTCCATTCTTTCCTCCTTTATTCCTTTATAGTACCTTCATCTCCCACTATTATTAGAGAAAGGAGAATCTAGAGGAAATATAAGGAAGATCAACCTTGCAAAGTGTTGTGTAAAACGCCCAAAATATGCACAGTGGAAATATATATATTTGTGTAAGGAATCAAACACACAGTGCAGCAATGTAATGGTGAATATACAGAACAATCCACAACCATAATAAGTAAATTAATGCAATAACAATCACAAAGACACAGAGAATTAAGTGGTTCGATAATGTCTACATTCACGGGAGCAAACGATAAGGATTCACTATATTCTTGTGTCAATTACATGAACAATACAAGAACCCTCTCAATTCTTTCAACGATCATCAACCAACACACTTGGCTTACCATATACAATATATACAATGTATATATAAGCCTCCTCAGAGGTTTCCCCCCGAAACCCAACTATATTAACGTCCATTTATTCAAAATTTGAAATATGTGTTAGGCATTTCAAGCCAAACCATCGACTAATTGGGCCAAATCGACGAATGTTTCAAACATAATATAAAATATCTGAATTCTAGAGCCAAATAGTCGACCATTTCCCTACTGCTCCTTAGCACATGTGATTTTCTACTATGTCTTCTTCTTTGTTTATGCAATCCATCAAGTAAATTAGTCACAAAAATACAAAAATCTCCACTTTGGGGAGTATACGCCCCTTAGGAGAAGCTCCCTCCTCTCTCTAGAGAGAGGCACTTGTGAATTGAGGGTGTGGGTCTTGGATCGTGATTATGTCTTGGATCTGTTTTGGATTTCTGGATCGTGAGATAACCAAAGATTTTTGGGTGTATTTCTGGCTTCGTGCAGATTATGAAGAATTTTCGGGTGCTGGGGAATCTGATTTGGGTTCCCGCCTGATGTGAATTTGAATTTTTTGGAACTTTTGGCAGAAATGGCTGGTTGTTCAAAATCCTGGGTTCAGATTACTATGAAAACAAGGAAGGGAGGAAAGAGATGATAGTAGATGCCTTGAAATTTATTGAAACTAAAGGAGGTTGTAGGGCACAGTGGGAATCAAAGAAAGACTCGGAAATTATGGCGGAATATGAAAGGTTGGAGGAAGAAGCTGAGAAGAGGTTCCAGGAGATGCATGGGTCTCTCCCTCCCACATCTCTCCTTGATATGCTTCAGAGCAGTAAAGAAGTGCATGCATGTCCTCAGGGGGGGCGGGATACTCCTAATCCGTCTACTGGGAAGGCTCATTCCACTCAGATGGTGTTGAATGAGTGGATTTTGGATTTGCTGGGAGTGGTGAGTAGTTAACAATCCGCGGAGAAGAGCGTAGATGAAAATGTTCCTGAAAAGAAAGAACTTTGGGCTGATTTGGAGGAGTCGGAATCTGAAAATGAAGCTATGAATGTTCCTATTGATACAGAAAATGGGAAGGAGGAGGATAATTATGAGATGAAGGGTCAAAAGGAAAGAATGATTGTCAGGAACAATAAAAGGGTCCCGTGGTCGGATCTTTTTGTGAATAACAGGAACCCTAGTTGTTGTACTGCTATTCCAAAATTCCATTCCGATGGGGGAGGAGCAAGATTGGAGATTTCTAATCTTTTGAGATCAGAAGATTCGTATGGAAAGTGTCTGGTAGGATATTTTGTTGGGAAAATTCTTAGAAGGGCAGAGATCAATGCTGTGGTTGACTCCTGGAATTCAAAGGTCACTTACATTAGGCACGAAGATGGCTGGGTGGTCTTCAAGTTCCTGATTGAGAATGAACTTGAAGCTGTTCTACAGAAGGCTCCCTACGCCATTCGGGGCAGGACCCTTTTTATGAAGAAGATGCCTAAGCAGTTCCAATTTGGCTCTGAACACAGGACAATTTTACCGGTTTAGGTGAAGTTAAAGAATCTTCCTTTAGAAATGTGGAATACCATGGCCCTGGGGAGGATTTGTTTTGAATTGGGAAGGTCGTTATGTGCTGATAAGCTTACAATTATGAAGGCCAGGATCTCCTATGCTCGTGTGCTGGTGGAGATGGAAGTCGCGAAAGACATAAAAAACTCAATGAAGGTTTTCCTTCCTGATGATGAAGTGATGGAACAGGAGGTTGTATACGAAAACCTTCCAAGGTTCTGTACTTTATGTAAATATATTGACCACACTTTCAACTTTTGTGGTCTCATGAAAGGTAAAGCTATAGGTGCTAAAGCAGGTGAATATCAGAAATCTATTGCAGTGCCTATTGAGATGAAGGGTAATGTGAAGGGGAAAAATCTGGCGATTGATGAAATGGTAAAAGATGGTGATGACTCATATGTTCAAAGGAGGTCTGGTTTTGCTGTGGATCCTATTTGTCAGTCCCATGTGCCATCGAGCTGCGGGCCTATGGGGTTCACCAAAGTAGCAAGGTGTGTGATCTATTCCTTGCAACAGTGTTTGAATGTCACTCCAACAATCTGGTTGTGGCTGATGGTTTGGAATTACAGATGAAGAAAATGGGTGGTAGTAAATCCAATGGTAAGATACAGGAGTGTATTAAGGTTATCCCTTGTGGTGATGAAGAAAAAATGTGACTGATGCTGTTTGTTCCCTTGAGGTACTAGATGGGAGGGTTGGGGGAGTGACTGATAATTCTGTTCGAGCTCTTGATCCATGTCAAGATGAACCCCAGCAGATGGTATGTGCACTGAAAGTTGCTGGTTATGGCAGGGGTGGCATCTCCTGTCCGATCAATAAAGGAGTGATTAATGGATTTATTTGTGGAAAGTCCAAGAAATCTGGTAAAAAAGGAGGTGGACAGACACAACCAAACAAGAAAGGAGGGCCAGGGCCCTCTCTATCCAAATGAAGGTAGCCGTATGGAATATCAGGGGACTAAATAGGCCCCTAAAGCAAAAACGGATAGAAGATCTCATTAGAATAAATAGAATCGATATGATGGGAATTTTGGAAACAAAGATGTCAAAGGAAAAACTGGAAACAATTATGGAAATAAAGTTTAGTAAATGGGAGCAAGTTAACAACTTTGAGTGTCATCGAGGTGGGAGAATTGTTGTCCTGTGGAACCCCCTCCAGGTTGACTTGCAGGTCCACCATTTCAGTGCTCAGGTTGTTCACTGTCTGGTGAAGTGTAGGGTGACAGCAAATGAGATGTTAATTAGTTTTGTATATGGCCTAAATTCCCTTGTGGGAAGAAGAGTGTTGTGGGAAGATTTCATTTAGACAAGTTGCTCTAGTCCTGGTGCTTGGCTTTTTTTGGGTGGCTTCAGTAGTGTGCGGAGCAATGAAGAAAAATGAAATGGAGTGCCTACATCTGAATATGAACTAAAGGATATGAGCGATTGCTTTAATGTTGCAGGATTATCAGATGTTAATTCCTCAGGTTGCCACCTTACCTGGACAAATGGCTCGCTTTGGTGTAAGCTAGATAGAGTTATGATTAACCAAGACTGGTTCCTTACTGATTGGAAAGTGCATGCTAATTTCCAATTTCCTGGTTGTATTTCTGACAACTCTGCTGCTCTTGTCTCTTTGTTTTTTGATCTGGAGTTGGGCAGGCCTCCTTTTAAATTTTTCAATATGTGGGCTACTCATCTTGACTTTCAGGATAAGGTTAGGGTGGGTTGGCAGATGGATTTTGTGGGGAGTTGTCAACTCTGCCTCACTCTGAAACTACAAATGCTTAAGAAGCCTTTACGTACTCTTAATGCCTTGCACTTCTCCCATATCTCATCTCGTGCACAGAAAGCTTGTGATGACCTTGTGGAGGCCCAAGAGAAGTTACATGATGCCCCTGACTGTGAAGAATTGAAAAAGGTGATGAGATCTAAAAGAGTCATAGCAGAAAAATTGGGGGAGGCAAACAGATTGTTCCTTTCCTAAATGGCCAAGAGTAAATACTTAAAGTTCAGTGACAGAGGATCCTCCTTCTTTCATGCAATGCTGAAAAGAAACAAAAACAGGAATCACATCACGTCTATCATGAAACAGAATGGAGAAAATACTAAACCTTATGATGAGGTGGCAAATGAGTTTGTTTCCTACTTTAATCAACTGCTGGGTTCTGAGAATGAATGTTCAAGAATTAATATACAGGTAATAAAATAAGGCCCTACCCTCAGTGATGCTAGGAAAAATAATATGATCATGGTCCCTTCTGATGAGAAAATTAAAGAGGCTCTATTTGGGATTGGTGAGGATAAGTCTCTTGGTCCTGATGGGTTCTCTTCGGGTTCTTCAAAAAGGCTTGGAACATTGTTGGGCCTGACTTTATTAATGCTGTTAAGGAATTTTTCCTGAATGGAAGACTTTTGAAGCAGTTAAACCACACTTGCATTGTCTTGATCTCGAAACTCAACCATGCGAATTTTGTAAGTGATTTCAGACCAATCTTCTGCTGCAATGTTATCTATAAGGTTATATCAAAACTTATTGTTGCAAGATTAAAACCTGCTCTTGATGATTTGATTTGCCCTGCACAAGCTGCATTCATTAATCGCAGATGTATGATAGAAAATATATACCTTGTTCAAGAACTGGTTAGGGGTTATGCTAGAAAAAGAGTTTCTCCACGATGTATGATCAAAGTGGATTTGAAGAAAGCTTATGATCTTGGGGCTTCCTTAAAGAATTACTGGAGTTGTTGGAATTCCCAGAGATTATAATAACCTGGATTATGGAGTGTGTGACAACTGCTTCCTACTCTATTGTGTTGAATGGGAGGTTCAAGGGCTTCTTACTTGGGAGGAAAGGCTTGAGACAAGGGGATCCTCTGTCTCCCCTACTGTTTGTGCTGTGCGTTGAATACCTATTGAGGCTTATTTGCTCCATACAGAATAAGAATGACTTTAAATTCCACCCGAAATTTGAAAGTTTGGGGATAACTCATTTGGCCTTCGCAGATGATTTAATGCTGTTCTCTTGTGGGGATCTTGCTTCTATCAAATATCTATTGAACTGCCTCAATGATTTTTCCTACTGCTCAGGGTTGATAGTCAACCTAAATAAATCAAATCTCTACCTAGTAGGAATGAAAGGCTCGGATCTAGATAAGGTGCTGAGGTTTTCTGGTATGAAATTGGGGGGTTTTCCTTTTAGATACTTGGGAATTCCTCTGCTGTTTACAAGGCTGAATTCAGTTCACTATAGACCCCTCATCGACAACATATCCAATTTGCTCAGGTGTTGGCCAGGTCACATGTTATCTTATGCTGGCAGGCTTGAGATTATTAATTCAGTTGTGCAGCGCATGGAATGCTTTTGGCTTGCGATATTCCCGATTCCTCTAAATATTTTGAATCATGTAGTTAAACTTTGCAGAGTTTTCTTATGGGGTGGAAAAAAAAAGATCTCTTGTGGCCTGGAAGGAGGTTTGTGTGCCGAAAGCTGAAGGTGGTTTGGGTATCCTAGATTTAAAAAATTGGAACAACACCCTTTTAACAAAGACTCTTTGGAATATTCACTCAAAAAAGGATAGCTTGTGGACAAAATGGGTCCGCCACTACTACCTGAAGGAATCCGAAATATGGGATGCTTCTCCAAACAAGGGAGATTCATGCCTCTTCAAGAAGCTAGTGGAGTTGAAAAACCAGATCGTATTGAGAGCTGGTAGCACTGATCTTGCTATTGAGTTGATGAACAATTAGGGAAATAAAGCCAAACAAATATATGAGTTCTGGAGGGAAAAAAGCCAAATAGCTCCATGGGTGAAAGGGGTTTGGTTCAATGGGAGCTTACCTAAACATGCCTTTTGCCTATGGCTTGGAGTTAAAGGAAAACTTCCTACTTGTGATAGACTGCATATGGAAGGAATTGAGCTGAGATGTGTGTTTTGTAAGGATGAGTTGGAGACTCAGGATCACTTGTTCTTCAAATGCAAAATTTTGGAAGAAGTGTGGAGAGAAATTAAAGGGTAGTTGGGCCTTAGGCGAACTATGTCTACCATTAAGGCTGCTACCAAATGGATACATAAAGAGGTGAAAGGAAATGGTATCCATGCAGCGGGAAAAAGAATTGCTCTTGCTACGACGGTGAACTTTATTTGGCACTTTAGGAATAGATGTAGATTTGAAAATCATGTAATCTCCCCTATAGAATTGGTTAATGTGATAAAAAAAAATATGTTTATAGGGCTGTTTTTGCTAAATTTGATATGTATCTTGTTTGATTGGCTTGTAATGAGGTTTTGGAGTGCTATAGCAAGTATCCAGGATTGGCCATATCTGGTCCCCGGGTATGCCCGGTTTTGATGTATATTGTTTGACCCTGGGAATGCCCAGTGTATTTGTAAGTATACTTTTGATCAATATATTTTACCCCATTTTGATTAAAAAAAAAAAAAACATAAACCCACCACTCCACCTTGAACTTGGGACATTAGGTTATAACCGTCTCCCGTCTAGCAACTAGAGACAAACACCAAGTCCAAGCAACACCGCTTGGACCTACTAATGATAATTTCAACTTCTACTATCAACTTCGATACATTTGTAGATGCAATACCCTGAGACTACGCCCTAGGCTTCTAAAAAGGTCTTCTCACAACAGTAAACACAAACGCTGCTGTAAGTCTTCTATCACGAAAACCCCCTACATAGTCTTGAACAAATCTCACAAGTGACAGTCCACTCTGTTGCCTGCCGAAACACTTCATTACACTATCAAGAGGGACATTTGACATATCCCGGACATCATAGCCCGTCCTTGGGTATTGAGCGGTAGACATCCCGTATCAATTTTCCAAACTTTAAACTATAAACTTTAAAAGAGAATATTATATTCTTGTGAAGTAAAACTTATAGGAAATAAATAAATTAAATATGAATTAAATAAATAACTCAGTTGGTTAAAATCTCATGCTAATACGTGTTATAAAAGATGTAGGAAAATAAATAGAGATCAGACATAAATTTACATGGTTCAGCTATGCCTACTCCACGAATGGATAAAATAAAAAACTTAACTATTTCGGGAGGAATTATAAGATGATTTGGAACCGACCCTTGTACAAAATATCTATGGCCTTATACAAGATATCTCTCTTTTTTTATCTCTTATCTTTTTTATATATATCTTACTTACTTTAAACTTGCAATGTGAGGGGTAGGGTGTCCTTTTATAGGGCAATATGGATAACAAGATATTTATTGGGATGGAAAAACCGAAATAATGGATGATGGGGTTATATTCATATTTTTCATACTATATATATTCCTTTGTTCTAACTGGGGTGAAAATATGCACTATTATTCCATTTTTTATTTGTTATTTCCTTGATTTTCTGGCCAAATGTAAATGTGCCATGTGTCCTGTTGGGTAGCTGAAGAATATGCTATGGTTGTGGGGTTTGCTAGGGTGCCTAAGTTGGTTAGGACGCAACATGAATGCTAGTCTTGGGCCATATTGGGGCACGGGCTGTAATGGGGCTGCACACTTGGGCTTCGAAGATACACAGACTCAAAATGGGTTTGAGTTCCAAGCCGAAGTCCATATTGGGTTTCAAAAGATGTATGGGTCTATGCTGAACCTATAAATGAAATTCAAGCCCAATTTGGGCTTTTAAACCCAAAGATAAGCTCATAGTGGGCCTCAGATTGCATTCAAATTCCACACTAACGTTGACTATATGTGCTCTCTGTGTGTGTGTGTAGGTGGGGACCACACGAAATGACGACTCTGAATTTTTGCTATTTTTGTGTTTTAGGTTATTAGTTTGGTGCCCGTGAGTTGCACGTGATTCCTTTTTATTTATTTATTTACTTTGTGACGTTTTATAAAATAATTAAAATAAATAAAAAAAATTAAATATATTTTTTCAAATAAGATTTAAGAAAAATTAATTAATATTCCAACATTTTGTATAAATGTCCAACAATTTTATATAGTTTCACCATAGGATGGTTAGATGTTATTTACCAACAGATAATTATATAATAAATTTTATTATTTCAAAATTTATTATTTTACATTTTAATAACATAAGGAGGTCCATAAATTCTATATATGTTATTTTAAAAATCTGTTCGAAGGAATCGTTCTTTTAAATCAAATACTATTTCAAGAAATTTTTATGTTGAATTCATAAATAGTGACCATAAATTAAACCATATAGTAGCCATAAATTAGGTTAAATTCAAAATCTAATCCTTAAAAGTCAACGATTTGCTTACAATAAATGCTTTTCTTGGACTACAATTTGCAGCTACAAATGTAGTTGTAAATGTCTTTACACGCGGAGAGAAAATAAAACTCTTGGAAACTCGCCTTATTTCGTTCATGAGCTGCGCTTCAATTTGCATTTAGAGGATGAGTTATCTACAAGTTTCTAATAAATACAACTTTCAAGATTAATATACACAAAGCTGGTTCAATATTAATATACATGAAACTTTTTATCTGTTCTATTATTATAATTTTTTCTATGCAACTTCATAAAAAGAGATCGGTTTTATATTTATTTGGTTATAAGTTCTATAATCAATCTACCCATTGAAATAACATTCTCTTTAATTCCCCATGGATACTACATAAAATAAATAAATAAATAAATGACTTCTAAGTACAAAGTTCAAATATGCGAAAAAAGCACTGACTATTATTATGATTGTAGACACCCTATTTTTGCCATAACCAAATAGAACAAGGGGTTCCCTTTTTATTATTATTTTATTATTATTATTAGTATTTTTATTATTACTTTCTTATAATTATTTTTTTTACTATAATTATTATTATTACTTTATTATTATTATTATTATTATTATTATTATTATTATTGTTATTTGTTTATTATTATTTATTATTATTATTATTATTAATATTAATATTATTATTATTATTATTTATTTTCCTATATTATTATAAGTAATTTATTATTATCACTATTATATATTTATTATTATCATTATTATTATTATTTTATCTTTATTATTTTTATTTTTACTATAATTATTTATTACTACTTACTATTTAGTAGTATTATTATTATTATTACCTTATTGATATTTATATTATTATGATTATTATTATTAATATTATTTCCTTTTTCATTATTACCATAAGAATAAAAGCATAAAAAAAAAGAGAAAAAGAAAAAATAAAATCAAGAAAGGAAAGTTTGTTAGGGTTTTTCAATTTTTTTTATTATAAAGCAAAGTGGGGGGCAGCGCTGCCGGAGGGGGGACCGAAAAGGAGAAAAAAAAAACCTAACTTTCTAGCCCTCCGATCTACACTCCCCTCCACCCAATTCCAAGATCTCTTCGGCCATCACCTCCGCCTCCGCCACAGTCCCGACCACACAGCAGCAGTGACCACCAGCAACACCCGAGGCTTTCCTCTGCAACTCTGCCGCGACACTACCCCTCTGCATCATCACCGCGAGAACCTCCGGCCAAACACCTTTTCCGGACTCCTGCAACCACTCCGGCCAACCGCAGCCGAGAACCACCTACACGACTCTGTTTCCTGTCACTCACCAGCAAACGGCCACCATCGTCCGGCAACCGCCCGAAGATCCCGCTCCAGGTCCTCCCTGCTGCACCAACCAACACCGCTGGCCTCCCCTGCAAACACCGACGGCCACATCCATCCCCGACGAACCTGCAAGCACCCGAACACTTCCAGCACCAGCCGCCATCGTTGTTGCCACCACTGTCCACTCGCCGACGCTGTTCGCTACCACACACCAGCCATCTTCCAGCCCACCATCACCACAGCTGCTACCCAAACTCCACCTGAACATCACAGCAGAGCCGAGACCCTCTTCCTTGGGTCACAGCCCCGGCAAAGCTCTTAGCCGCTCCCCATCCGGCTCTTGCTCCCGGCGAGTCCCTCTGTAAGTACCCACTGCCAGCCCTAGTGTGCACACGCACACACACATGCACGTGTGATGTTTAGGTAATTTGTTTATTTATCTATTTATTTTTTCTCTTATCTTTATTTTTTACACATATTGTATTATTATTGTTTGGGGTTGCTTCTGTTTTGTTTTTATTAATATTGTTTGTATATTGTTTAAGGTGATTTAGTATTTTATTATGGTTATTTATTTGTTTGTATATTGGTTAGGGTGGTTTAAGGTCGTTAAATATTTTTATTCGTATGTTTATTTAAGATGCTTTAATATTGTTGTTATTCTTTCATTTTTTTTTTTATATATTGTTTGTATATTAATTTAGGACAGTTAATTTTGTTGTATTTTTTTTCTTTTTCATTTTTTTTTTGGGTTATTTCATTATTGTGGAATCTTATCTTCAAATACTTGTTTTATATGTATCTATGATTATATTTTCTTTGTGGCCGAGGTGCTAATTAATTTATTTCTTTTATGGTTGCAGGTCGACCTTTGTACATTAGTTGTGCACGTTAAATATTTTTATTGTATAATTATTGTTGTAGGTTTCATATTGTTTAATATTGTATGGTTTTTATCAATGTTAAATTTATATTCACATTTGCATTTTTGTGGTATTGTTTAAGTCATTATTTGCCTCTTATTGTTGGCATGTTATAACGATTTCATGTCTATATTTACGTGTATTATGTTTAGGGCATTGGGTTGGTTTACATGGTTGGGATTTAATTACTTCCATATGTATATCTTGTGAAATAATTTTTAGGAAATCCATGCTATCGTATATTGGTTTCTGTATAATGTATGTTAAGTTTTAGGGTTGCCATAACCTCATTTTTTTTTTATGTGTGTATAGTATATGATTTACGTGAGGGTCTAGTTATTTCCATATTGGTATAGTTGTATTTATAGAATATTAGACAAGTGTATCATTATGATTATTACTTCTTATTATTACTATTATAGTGTGTGTTAGGTATTAAATATCATTATTATTATCATGTGTTGAATTTTTATGGTACTATTATTATATTATTGATATGTTGATGAGTGTATTATTACTAGTATTATTTATTATTTATTACTATTACTATATTTATTACTATTATTATTATTTATTATTATTATTATTATTATTATTATTATTATTATTGTGTTTATTGTTACTATTATTTTTATTATCATTGTATATAATCATTGGTGTTTTTAATATTATTTTTTTTGTATTCGTCATTATTATTATTATTATTATTATTATTATTATTATTACTACTGTTATTATTCTATTTTAATTTATATGTATGTTTAATCGTATTATTATTATTATTATTATTATTATTATTATTATTTTGTATTAATGTATTGTCATTTTGTTATTATGATATTTTCGTTATTAATTATTTTCAATTTTCTATCCCTATGATTTTATTGCGGGGTATTAGCCTTTGGGCTTTACGTACCTTAAGCTTTGAGGGAATATATGTATATATTTATTTATTTATTTTTCATAAGTATTTATAAATTCACAAAAAGGATTAGTTTAGAGACTTATTAGATTAACTTAGGGATAATTTCAAATTAATTAGGTACCGTTCGTAAGAACGGGCGCGTAGGGGGTGCTCGTACCTTCCCCTCGCGTAACCGAACTCTCGACCCCAACTCTGGTAATGTAGACCGATTCTACCCCTAACGGGGTAGTAATCATGTGTTCTAACCGCACTAAAGGTTAGTGGCGACTCCGATATTCCAATATTTTTCCTTAAATATTAAAATTAATTTTTATTCCGCCGCCCGGGGCACATGCGCTCCCGGGACGTCGCGACAATGATAGTATTTTGAATGTTGACTTTTACAAGTCCAAATTTTGTAACAAAGGGCACCAATATGCTGATATATAATTACATATCATCTACATGGGATAAACAACAAAATAAAGCCTAAAAATTAAAAATTTGTAAGCAAATCCTTTTTGTTAAATTAATGTTCTACATTGAAATAAATTTGAATAGGAAGGTATTACAATATATATGGTTAAATGACTTTATTCAAGTTACGAAAAATTAGGAGATAATCAAAATTTTTGAAAATGAAATACAATAAAATTTTCCTTACTGAACAAAGGATAATTTTGAATTTTCCTTAAGAAAATACTTTATTTGTCGTTATATCAAATTAAATTATGGAAATGACATGAAATTTCTATTAATAAATTATAGAATTGGAATATGATATCATAACTTTAGTGTTGTTTGATATCACTCTCAAAACTTATGAAAATGAAAACCAAAAACCAAAATCATAAACTAAAAACCATAAACAAGCAACTTGACTAGTTAATATTTGTAAAACTAAGAAAAATTAAAGACTTATTTAATAAATGCTCATTTTCTTTTTTAAATTGAATAATATTTTAAAAATATGATTAAAATAATAAAATTACAAAATAATGCACATTTAAAGATACTATAATAAAAATAAAAATATTATAACGAATGACTTAATTTGTTATGCTTTCAAATTTTACTTTACAATAAAATTTTATTGTACATGACAATTGAAAAATAATAAAAATATTTTTTAATTGGCTTTATTATTTTTTAAAATTATGAATATTTTAATTTTAATTATATTTAAATTGATATGATTATTTAATTTTAATTTTAGTTTGAAAGTGTATAAAATGAATTATTTAATCTCAAAAAATTATTCTAGATATTAAAATTTTTAATAACTGTTTGCCAAAATAACTGAAAATCACAAAATATGGTTTCCAAATGTTTTTGCAAATAGATGAAAACAGACAACAGAAACAGAAAACAAACAATATAAACACATGCATTATTATAAGTTGTTTCTTCACTATGTAAAAACATAAACAGAAAATAGAAAATAACAACGTTACCAAATAGATCCTTAATTTGTGATGAATCCCAAACCAAATTGTGATAGCATTTAAAGTTTTGCACCAGATTTTTGATATATTATGTGAACTCTAAGTAAAAATCAAGTTTGCATTTCAATTGTCACATCAATAAAAATAGGGTTGTAGCTTAAACATAGAACAACTTGTTGGAATTAGTATATTCCCAAGAAGGGGGGGGGGGGGGGGAGGATGAATTGGAAATTTAAAAACTTTTGCCTAGGTTAAAGCAGATAACAACAGTATTTCACAACCTATGGTCTTTCTACGCAATCCTAGTCACACAGGCAATTAATTGAGCAAATATTTAAACGATTAAAGCAATCTCAGTATTTCCCAAGCATTCACAGAAATTGAAATATAAACAAATAAATATGGAAAGTTAAATAGTGCAGGGAAAGAGGACGACACAAGATACATTATCGGGGTTCGGCCAACTATGCCTACGTCCCCACCTTAGCTCGCATAAACCGAGGATTACCATTAATGCTCATTTAACGGGTGGAGTGACACCGGTTACAACACCAGGTCAAATTACCAGGGCTGACCTCAACCTTTACAACCTGATCCTTATAGGCTAGATCAACACCCCTTCAGGCCACGCTTGGAATACAACAGATGATAAGAATTTTTGTGTACAATTCAAAGCTTCTACACAAGCAGATATGTACTACAATTCAGCATAGTAAACAATGCACTCACGTATGATAGAGAATTAATGTTCAAGTGAAATTTGTTCTAAACAGTGTATCTACTCACAACAAGACATGTATCAAAGTATATGTGTGAGTGAGTAAGGTCTTTGATTCTAGAATATGTATTCACAATGTAAGCAATCACAGAATCGAAACAACCTCAAGCAAATTTATCAATAATATTTTTTAGCAATAAAATCAGGAGATAGCCAAAATTAGCTTCTCAAAAATACTTTGCAATAAACACAAAATCTAGCCTTTGAATCTTATAACAAATGCAAAGATCCTCAAGCTGAAAAGAGTTATCCCAAGATAATATTTATCAATGAAATAATCTAGGATCAACTCAAGCTAACTCTTTAAAAATAATTTCAACAATAATGAATAAGAGAGTATACTAGCTTTAAGATAATGTATGAAGTACACAAATATATTCACTATTCAATTTGCAACAATAATGCAAATGAAGGGAATGCAATAAACACTCTCTTATTAAAGATAGTTTTTGCAAATAAAAGTTTGAGAGGGTATGAACAATATTTGCTTGAAAAATTATAGAGTGTGAGCAAATAGGAGTGTAAAAATTTGAGAGAACTTTTTGCTAATCAAAGCAAATGAATGAGTATTTATAGGTACTCCACAAATTATACGTGTTGGGGACTTATTTGGTATTTTCAAAATATTTAATCAAGTTTTAACCCTAATTATCGCAGTAAAAAAGTAGCAACCCGAGAGTTTTGGTCGCCCGAAAACTCACAACTGGAAAAGTTGAATTTTCAACTTTGGGTGCCTGAGGACAGGCTCAAGTGGCTGAACCAAGGCGATTTCCAAACGCTCGAGGCTCGGTCGTCCGGTTCATAGTTCGGTTTGCTGAATTTCTCATTTTGGTCGCCCAAGGTATATTTGAACGTAAGGTTTGGGGTCTAGGAAAGGTGAAAAAGTCAGTATTCATGGTTCAGTCAACCGTGAAAGTTTAGTTCAATTTCGGGTCGGTTGCCCGAGGCAAGTCAACAATTTTGACTTTTCACCCATTCAGTCGACCGGGGTGTTTTCAACGCACAAGGTTCGGTCGCCCGAAGTCCTTTCAAGCTTAAGAAATGAGTCCTGTTTTTAAGTATGGTTTTCCCTTATTTGCATAATTATAATCTGTAAGATTGAGAAGATTTATCAAAGTGATGTTAAGGGGCCTAATAGTTGATCTATGGTCTAGGCGTTTAAGTTAAGCCCAAAAATCTGACGTCGATCGACCTTTAGGTTTGGTTCCCTACGGTCAATCTATGATCCTATCTAATCATTAAAATCCTATCATGCATGCTGATGCAGTTGTTACCGATCATAATATTATTACAAACCCAAGAATAATAAATGCATTTACAAATAAAGATGAACACGTATTCTTCTTTGCTATTCATATTTCCATGGAATATGCCAAGAGTGTGTGCTCGTTTAAGGTCTTTCTAACTTCCACTTCACTTTCTTGTGTGTGATCTGAATGATTAATCTGTTCAAGTACTTAGGGACACACATTAATAACATGTGGTTTGTCATTATCAAAACTAGGGATCAGACCAAAAAGTCAATACAACTTAAAAAGTTGCAATTAATAAAAGACCAAGTTTTAGACTAAAAATTAGTGTCTCACTTGGTAGTAAGCATCATATATATAATATAGATTAGTACCAAGACAAAAATAATAAATTAAGACTCTAACTTATCATAGATGATATTTGGAATTGGATTAATATTCCAAATATGTAGCACCAAGAGTACTCACAAACTCCTAATAACTTAAAACACAAAAATCTTTGGAATTGATGAAACTTCACCATTACTCTCTATATGCATTTTCCCATTCAATATAATGAATTTTCGTTAAATATTTACAATGATTTAATTTGGAGTATTTAAAAAATAAAATGAAGATTGAATGATTCAAAGGTTTATCATACCATAAATGCAATTTCATCATTTTTGTTTCTAGAGTCAACAAAAATAAAATATCCAAAAAAGAATGTGGAAGAAGAAAAAGACATCAAAAATAGATTTTCAACAAATCTACATAAGACATTTCTTTGTTTAACCTCTCAAAACAATGTAAAAACATATAATGATGCTAACAAGTTTCCAAATAAGTACAGAAGCAACATACATTTAATTTGAAAGACAATACAAATATGTGTTGTATATATAAGACTTAGAGGCAAAGTTGGAGCTACTTAACAATAAAATTAATTTTAAATTTTTATGTTCAGCTTATAAAAAAAAGTTTTAAAAAATAAAATATAAATGTATAGAAAAACAACAACCAAAAGACCATCACAACATTGATAAGAGGAGATATACAAAAAATAAAATGAACTAAGCATAGAGAAAAAAATGTTACCATAAAATGAACTATTGTGTGGGATTGTTTATAAAGATCATTGGTGTATGTACTCAATTCTTATACTCCTACTTCACAATTATACAATAGTTATAGTAAAAAAAAAATAAAAGAATGAAACATTTGCAAATGTATTCATATGTGCTATTATAATAATCTATGGGTGTGTTTATAAATTAAATATACTTCCAATGATAATGTGAAACTTCTTGTTGAACTAAACAGTTTGAAGTTGTGTTTCTTATTTCATCCATCCACACAGGGTTTTTTTTTTAAGAAAAAATGGGTAGCATGATAAGAGAGTGTGTGTATGTGTGCATGTGTGGTGTGGTGTGGTGTGTGTGCATGAGAGAGAGAGAGAGAGAGAGAGAGAGAGAGAGAGAGAGAGAGAGAGAGAGAGAGAGAGAGCATAGTAAACCAGAAGGAAAAAAACATGAAGTTTGCTATATATCGCGACTTTAATGTGCTTGGAATCTCAAAGTTCTTACTTAAAATCATGACTTCATCAGTTTGAAATACCATAAACTTCAAAAAGGCCTTTGTTGACCGAAGAAAATACCACTCATGGATGAATGTGTGCGACTTTTCTTTCTTGTCTTCCGATGACTTTGGGCTGCTCGAAATCAACCTATCTATGACACAATCCACAATCCTACTTTGTAGATTCACTCTCTATACAGGGTTCACCTCTAAACTAGCACAGTATTGTTGTGGTTATTAAGATCTTGAACAGGCCATGACATTTAGCCTTACCCCTCCCCCTTCAGAGAGAGGATGATACATGCAAAACCTTCTACTCGGTCTCTCAATTTTCTAAAAAGACCACCTTAAAAGCAATTATCCACTAAGTCAATAGGCTATCAATCTAGGATGCTTGGAATTTCAACTGTGAAACTTTGACTACCACTCATAATTATAGGATTCAACTAAATAGTTGCGGGAGGTCATCAGTAGTTGGAAAAGAAGACAAGTAGCTAGAGAGGAAGACAAATAGTTGAAAAATTAGATGGACATGCTTTACATTATGGAATTTGGGACATGAACAGAATTTTAATTTTGTATGAATTAAACATGGTGGGTAAATTTGGTACTTTGATTTTTATCACCTAGGACAACCAAAGTTTGGCCTTTGTGCTTTTAGAAGTACAGAGACCAAATTTAATTTTTTGAATTTTCAAAGGTCTATCATACCAAAAATTGCACTTCACATTAATTTTGTTTCTAAAGCCCACCAAATAGAATATCCCAAAAGAATGCAAAAAAAAGAAAAACATCAAAATGGATTTTCAACAAACCTAAATAAGTCATTTTCTATTTCACCTCTCAAAAAATATATATAAAAGCATACACCCATGCTAAAAAATTTCCAAACAAATAGTGAAGCAACATACATTTTATTTGAAAAAAAAAACATAAATATGTGTTATGTATATAAGACTTAAAGGCAAACTTGAAGCTACTTAATAATGAAATTAATTTGAACTTTTTACGTTGGGCTTACAATAGAAAGTTTTTTTTTTTTTTTTAAAAAATATAGGACAAAAAAGTAATCAAAAGGCTATGAAAACATTGATAGAACTTAGAGGAGGCACATATACAAAAAATAAAATAGACAAAGCATGGAGAGAAAAATGTTACCATTATATGAATTATTGTGTGGGATTGTTATTAGAGGTCAGTGGTATATGTATTCTACCAAACTCTCACACTCCCGCTTCACAATTATACAATAGTTATTTTTTTTTAAGAAGAAGAAGCATCTGCAAACATATTCATATGCACTATTATAATAATCTATGGCTTTGTTTATAAATCTAAATATAATTTAATAGATAATGTGAAGCTTCTTATTGAAGTGATTAATTCAAAGTTGTGTTTTACAAAAATGGTAGCATGGTAAGAGAATGTGTTTGTGTAGTGTGTGTGTGTGTGTGTGTGTGTGTGTGTGTGTGTGTGTGTGAGAGAGAGAGAGAGAGAGAGAGAGAGAGAGAGTATATAATAAATCCATAAGGAAAAACATAAACCTTGCTCTACATCGTGACTTTAATGTGCTAATTTCAATTGGTATCAGAGCCTTAGGTTGTAGTAAATCTTAACTAGTAGCTACACAAAGATTTGTATGGCAAAGATAAGTGTATCCCCTTTTGGTGAAGGCCAATCTTCGTCTAGACCTCTTATTTTCTGTGAAGTGAATTATACCTTTTGGAAACAACATATAAGGATATTTTTGCAAAATATGGATTGGAAAGTCTGGAAATTAGTTATCCAAGGCAATTATGTGCCTTCCAAGACCATAGATAACAAAGTAGTTCCCAAGGATGAAGCTGAACTAACTAAAACTGACATGAAACAACTGCGAATTAACTCCAGTGCAATGAATGCATTATATTGTGCACTAGATGCCAATGAGTTCTACAGGATTATGGGATGCAAGTCAGCTAAGAAAATTTGGGGCAAGTTAGAAGTCATCTATAAGGGAACTGTAGATGTTAGGGATAGTAGGATTGACATGCTCACCAGCAAGTATAATGTTTTTAGGATGAACCCTGAGGAGTCTACTACTAGTATGTATAATAGGTTCACCTATATAATTAACTCACTTAATGCACTAGGAAAGAACTACAACTACATACGACATGATTAGGAAAATCCTTAGAGGACTTCCTCCCATTTGGGAACCTAAGGCCACTACCATAGATAAAGGCAAAAACTTAAAAAATACGTCCCTAGATGAACTTATAGGATCACTTCTCACGTATGATATAGCTATAAATTAAAAAACTAGTGAAGCTAGTAAACAAAAGAAATTAATAGCTCTTAAAGCTTCAAAGGAAAGCTCAAGTGAGGAAGAAGACAATGATTTGGATGAGGATGATTTAGCCCTATTCACTAGATGTTTAGGCATATTCTTCAAAAAAGAATAAAAGATTTGCTAGAAAATTTAGAGGGTCTAAAACAGACAAAGGTGAAACAAGCAAGAAAGAAATAAAGAATGAACCCCTGACTTGCTATAACTGTAAAAAGGTAGGACATATAAAGCCTGATTGTCCACAGTTCGAGAAAGATTCTAAGAAGAAGAAAAAGAAAGCAATGAAAGCAACGACTCGGGATGACTCCAGCTCAAGTAGTTCAGAAAGTGAATCAAGTGATCAAGAAATAGCAAACATGTGCTTCATAGCGAGAGATGACGAGGTAAACTCCTATTCCAATTCACCTATAGAATCAAGTGATGAATCTTGTAGTGAGAATCGTGTAATGACTCATGTGAGAGCATACCTTCATATAATGAAATTCAAGATGTATTATTTTCATTGCATTAGAGGTTCATAAAAGTTTCCAAGAGAAACATCACACTTAAAGGACAAAATGAAATGTTAATGAACCAACTAGAGTCATGTAAATTGGCTGAAAAAAAAAAAAAGAGACCTAGTTATTGATGAACTTGAAAATAAAATAAATTAGATGGCTAAAGAACTATTAAAACTGCAAGCTAACTGCAAAGGAATAAAAGATTCAGAAATACTGTGTGTTAGCTTTGGTGTATTCCCAAGAAGGGGGTGAATTGGAATTTTTAAAACTTATTCCTACGTTAAACCATATGTTAGCAGAATATCAGAACCTAGGGTCTTTCTATGCAATCCCAAATGCGTCGATAAATATAATATGCGAAAATTTAAATCATACACATCATTCACACCATAACATACACGTGTGGTAAATATAATGTGCAAAAATATAAACAGACACACGATATGTTATCGGGGTTCGACCAATTGTGCCTACGTCCCCGCCTCTAGCTCGCAAGCCCGAGGATTCCACTAAAGGCTTACTTAACAGGTGGAGCGGCACCGATTACACTTAGGTCAATTCAAGGGGCTGACCTTAACCTACACGCCTTACCAGGATAGTGGACCTAGCTTTCCTAACCGGGTTTAAGCCAGTCTGGGACTATTCAACAGGGCTAGTCTCCCTCTTCAGGCCCGTGCCTAGAATACAACAGATTTGAAATACAATTTTGCATACAAAGAAATGCTTCTTACATAAGCTGATATGTACCAATACAAACTATCACATACACTACCAAATGATAAGATATGATAAGCTCAGTGTAGCCTTAGTGTCTACTCTCAAATTAATGCCAATAATGCAATCAGTACGTGAGCGTGTAAGTGACAAGATCTTTGTGTCAAAATAATGTTCTCAATCACAGTACACCAACAAAGATCACAAGTATACTACAAATATCTCAACAAAAGTTTTTATCAAAGTGAACCACAAGAGATATTTAACAATGGTTTGTAAAAATAGTTGTTTGATCTTTATATTAAAATAATGATCTTAATCAAGGGTATAGCAACAAAGATCTTTTGACACTCAAGAAAATATCTCAAAATATATATTTATCAAATATAAGCACGAGAGATATTTTGAGAATGATTTGCAAAATATTTAGCAATCAAAATCCAAAGTGAACTCCTTGAGTATTGCAATGACAATACAAAACTCAAAGGCTCAATGAAGTATTCCTAGGAAATACTTATTAACAAAGTATCCTAGGTAAACTTCAAGTTTAGCTCTCTAATAAAAGAATCTCAATCAACACAAACAAGAGAGAGCTTAAGTCTAATGAGAAGAACACTCAATCATACTTGCAAAGAGTTTTGAGCAATAAAATTTGGTAAGATTGAGTGTTGGAGACTCAAAAATGAGTAAAATATATTTTTGAATTTCAAAGGATTTTTCCTAATTAAGATTGCTAATTTGATACTAATTATTCCAAATGGGGGGGTATATATAGACATCCCAAAAAATATAACCATTTAGGACACACATGGAATTATTATAAAAGTTTTAATACAATTTAACCAAATTAACCCTGTTTAAATGTTTTAACCATGGTAAAAATATTGGGGCAACTCGAGAGCACTGGTCGACCGAAGTAGGTTTGGTTGACCAAGTTGTGTAGAGTTCGGTCGATCAGGAATAAATTGAACTAGGAGTTCGGTCGACCGGACATGGTGTCAAAGGTGATTTTCCCTTTTTAGTGTGGTTCAGTCGACCAGGAGCTTTTGAACTTACTAGTTCAGTCGACCAGACCATTGAGTTCCACACGTGGGAACTTGGTCGACCAGGGCGTTGTTATGCAATTTGGGCTTGGTCGACCGTAAGGTCAATATGTTGACTTTGAGGGAGTTCGGTCGACCGGGTGAGAATGAACTAGCTGAGCACAGTCGACCGGGCAGTGGTCAAAGTGTTGACCCAGCATTGGTTTGGTAGACCGGGTGATATTGTACTTAGGCAATACGGTCGACCGAACATGCATATTTAGTGCATTTCGGTCCTTTTTACTTATGTGATCACCCTATTCATTTGGTCATACATATATGTGCCTGTGTGAGTGTCCTAGGGTCATTCTAGGCCTTTTTCGTTTTGAGCTTACCTATCATACCATGCAGGTGATGCATATAATTATTACAGCCCAAGAACCTATTTACTATTACAAACCCATAAAGAATAAAGAATTTAAATACAACACTAATAGGGTCTTCAAGGCCTTCAACTTCTACTTCTTGTGCCATCCTTTTGTCCTGCCAATAGTATACCTGCACATATCTCAAACATGCATCAAATACACCAAGTATTTGTCATTATCAAAACCGGGAGGGATCTACAAGGTCAACACTGTGTCTTGAAAGTAAAATTGAGGATCAAACTAAAATCATTTACAATTTTACTAAAGGAAAGGAGAATTTTGAAAATTAGTTGGATGACAAAGAATGTCTTTGGATAAGGAATACATAGGATTCAATGGAGTCGAAAACAAGAAGAAAAAGAACCTCTACATGGGGTACTTTATAAAAGCTTCAAAAAATTATGCAAGCACATCTTCAACTAATGCATATAAACACACTACGTGTTTCTTATATAAGGAGAAGGGACACATAAAATTTAAATGTCCATTCAAGAGAAAGAATGTTAAAACATAAAAGGTATGGAGAGTTAAAAATGAAACTAAAACAAACTCAAAAATACCTAAGAAGGTTTGGTTACCAAAAGTAACATCTGAAATTCCTTTTTGTAGGTATGTTTTAGGTCCTCACCATCAAAATAAAAATGGTACTTAGATAGTGGATGCCTAAGGCATATGACCGAAAACAAGTCAAAGTTCACCTCGTTGACACTAAAGGATGGTGGACATGTCACCTTCAGAGACAATGCAAAAGGTAGAATTATCGGCATTGGGGAAGTCGATAAGGAACCCTCCTTGGTAATTGATAATGTTTTATTGGTAGAAGGGTTAAAACATAATCTGCTTAGCATTAGTCAACTAAGTGATAAAGGTTTTGACGTAACATTCAAAAAAGACAAATGCATAGTTGAACATAGTAAAAAGCATGACACCTTGTTTATTGCAAACCAGATTGAAAATGTATATTGCATAAACTTTGAAAACCTGGTATCATAAGAAATTAAATGTTTCACAACCTTAAATGAAGCTAGCTAACTATGGCATAGGAGACTAGGACATGCTAGTATGGACCTGTTGTCCAAATTAGCTAAAAAGAACTTAGTCAAGGGTCTACCTAGCACAAAGTTTGTAAAGGATACGGTGTGTGATGCTTGCCAACTTGGAAAGCAAACCAAGACAAGTTTTAGGAAGAAGAAATGCATCTCCAATAGCAGGCCACTAGAACTAATTCACCACCCTACTAAAACTCAAAGCCTAAGAGGAAAGCAATATGCTTTTGTCATTATTGATGATTACTCCAGGTGTACTTGGGTGTTATTCTTATCCTCTAAGGATGAAGTGTGTAAGATTTTAACCAACATTTGTAAGAAGCTTCAAACTGAAAAAGGGTATGGTGTTTTGCACATTACGAGAGATAGAGGTGGAGAATTTAAAAAAAAGGATGTTGAATATTTTTGTGAGAAACATGGAATCTCTCACAATTTTGCAGCACCACGTACACCTAAAAAAATGGAGTTGTTGAAAGAAAGAATATGTCACTTCAAGAAAGGACTATGCTTGATACGCATCACTTGCCTAAACATTTTTGGGCTAATGCAGTGAAGACTGCTTGTTGTGTGATGAACAGAGTTTCCCTTAGGACCATCCTAGATGATGTGTTCCTAAACTGTACTATTTTAGGCCCCTATTTACCTTTATTTTGTTTCCATTTATCTTATAAGTACCATCTCTTATCATAGTTCAAAGTTATGCAAGGTTTGTTCATGTTTCAGGAAAAAACAGGTTAAAACGGAGGAGTTAAGTAATACGAGAAGCCAAGGAAGTAATTGGGAAGCATAAAGCTCAAATCAGATGCTCAACCAAGCCCCTAAAGCATTAAGTAATGAAAGGAAACAAGACATGGTTCGACTATGTGGGGCGACCAGCCCACACAAGGTGCGACCAGGTCACAAAAGAAGTCTCCAAAGTTGTAATGACCAGAGTTCTAGTAAATCTGTTATATATATACAGTCATCCACAAAAAGACCAAAAATTATTCTTAAGGTCTCAATCCAAAAATCCATCCAACCCTAGCTCACCCACTTACCCTACAGATAGGGTAGCTCAGTCCACTTCTACTACTACGGGGCTCTATCCACCCTTCTACCTAGATTTCCTGAAATGTTTGTAATGCTAGGGTAAGACACCTCTCAATAAGGGAGACAAATTAATATCAGTGTATGGCAATATGCGTATTTTTTGTGATATACATATAAACAGTATATAATGCATATTAGGGATAAACAGTTGTATCATAATTGAATAGAACATGATTTAACATAACATAGTTTAACATTCTAAATTCTTGTACTGGAAAATCATCTTATATAAACATATCATACTTAAATTGTTGCCTAGGATAGATAGATAGTTAGCTATCGTCATGTCTTACCCCCCCTCATGATAGGGTTGTGTGGCCCGAAGGCTAGACCTAGCAATGGCTGGCCGACCATGCTAAGTCAATATTAGTTATAGTGTAAGTATGATGGGCCTGTTCCACCTGTGTCGGACTACTAGCGGAATTACAACACTCCCATAAAGCCACATTGACTGCCATCTCCCACACTCTACATAAGATGTGTGGTAGCACTAACATAAACGTAAATGTAAACATACAACTACGGTAGCGTGCTTCATGAAAACTAAACTAAGTTATCTGGGTTGTGATAACATATAATACATTTCATGATATTGAACATAGCAGTTTCATATTTTAGGGTAAACATAACATAAACATATTTCATAATTTCTAACATATCATACATAATCACGGCGTCAATGCCAGCATAATTCATAACATAAAAATCACGGCATTTACGCCGGTATAATTCATAACATAGAAATCATGAATTCTTGCACTGTTTGTCATAATTTTTAAAACTATAGTTTCGGTACTATTTTTAGGGTTTTCTTGAAATTGCCATAACATACTTATCTTGGAAAAATCATAATAATTCAATATAACATAATTTCATGAAAATGTACTACTCATGCCACACAAATGTACATAGCCTTATAAACTCATAATTTACTCTAAAATCACATTTCCATATAAAATGTGTTAAAATAATTTCCCTGATCAATAGCAGTATTCCCAAACATAGTTCTAAATCATACATATTTTCCTAAAAATAAATGTTGCATAATAATAAATAATTTCAAGAAAAGGCTGACTTAATTTATCCCCTTACCTGGCTTACTGAGAAGCCCAAAAAATATTCCAAACCTACACTTGTGTGTTCCCCGGCTCAACACCCTGAAATTGCATTTTTCCCAACAAAACTTTCAGTATTATTCTACTTAAAGCATTCTCCACAGTCCAGAAACACCAAATACCTTATAAAACTCAAAATAACCAACTTACCCAAATTTTGGGATGGTGCCCAAGTTGGCTTAACTAACAATCTACTCCAGCAGACTTGAAGAAAATCTTCCTAGAAGTAACGTGACGGCTTCTGATCATCAAACTTTGCAAAAATCGAAGCTAGAAATTAAAAGAGAAGGAGCGAGGAAAGGGTTTAGAGAGAGAGAGAGAGAGAGAGATAAGGATTTTGCATGAAAATCTCGCTAAAAACTCTAATTTTGCATATTTATACAGGCGGCTTTGTCGACGAGACACGTCACCTCATCAACGAGTCACGTCAGGAATTTCGTCGACGAACTCCTAACCTTCGTTGATGAATTTTAGGCTCTTCTATAACCTCTCTTAGTATTTTCCCTTCGACGAGACACGTGGCTTCGTCGATGAAGTAAAGAAGGTGGTTCATCGACGAAGAGAAAAAATTCGTTGACGAACCCTACTTAATCTCCTTTAAATTTATCCTTCTTCTTAATTATTTAATTATTAAAATTTTCGAGTCTTTTCATTCTCCCCTCCTTATAAAATTTTGTCTTCTAAATTTACTATTTGTATTGAACACCATTCTTTGAGAAAAAGGGGCTACTTATTTTATTACTTATCCTCACTTGTGGTGGAGGAATACCATGGTTACATTAAGGTTCTGGGAGATTATAAAAACATAAAAGAAAAATTCTCCCAAAACCAAAACATTGCCTATCCTATAACCTACAATATCACTTGTACATACATTATCTTGCTTAGAATAAAATAAATCAAACCTTATCTTCTTAGCATAAAAATTCTCCCTCTGTCTACTGCTGGTCCCCACTGAACAAATGTGGGTACTTCTGATGTATTTCTTCCTCAAGCTCCCATGAAGCTTCTTCCACCGCATGATTCCTCCACGAGAATTTTACTAATGAAATTTTCTTATTATGTAATTCCTGTTCTTTCCTGTCTAAGATTTTCCCTAGTATCTCCTCATAAGCTAGTGATTCTCTAAGTTCTATCCTTGCATAACTGACCACGTGGGAGGGATCTGGGACATATTTCTTCAGCATAGAAACATGAAACACGTCATGTATTCTAGATAAAACTGGTGGTAAGGCTAGCTGGTAGGCAACTGACCCTACTCTCTCAAGTATCTCAAAAGGGCCAATAAATCTAGGGCTCAGCTTACCCTTTCTCCCAAACCTCATAGTACCTTTCAATGGCACCATTTTCAAAAATACATGGTCTCCTATTTCGAATTCTAATTTTCGGCGGCGATTATCTGCATAGCTTTTCTGTCGACTCTAAGTTGCACTGATTCTTTCTCTAATAAGTCGAACTTTATCGTATGTCTGTTGTACTATTTCTGGTTCCAAAACTCGCCTCTCACCTACCTCATCCCAGTATAGAGGAAAACAACATCTCTTACCATATAACGCCTTGTAAGGTGTCATGTCAATGCTGGTCTAATAGTTGTTATTGTATGCAAATTTTACCAACGGCAGATACTAGGTCCAACTACCCCCAAAATCAAGCACACATGCTCGCATCATATCCTCTAATATCTGAATCATCCTCTCTAACTGTCCATCCGTCTGAGAATGAAATGTCGTTCTAAATGACAACTGAGAACCCAGAGCATCCTGCAAGCTCATCCTAAATTGTGACGTGAAATATAGGCCTTGGTCTGATACTATAGACACTAGCACACCATCTGATTGTTATAGAGACCCAAAGAATTTTACCGAATTAAGTATTAAAAGAGAAGGGAGAAAATAACTTTTCTAAGGGAGTTCAGCAAGCCTCGTTGACGAGGCCAGATTGTTCATTGACGAGGAGCTTGCTGGGGCACGTCAATGAGGACATGTGTCTCATCAATGAGGGATTACCAAGAGAGGTGTTTTTGGGCCTGAAATTCGTCAACGAGGAGTAAGTGCTCATCAACGAACCTCCTTCTCACGCTCGTCGACGAGATGACATGGCTCGTTAACGAGTCTGCACTTTATAAATATGCCAAACCTGGTTTTGAAGCAAGAAATGGCATGCAAATTTCCCTTTCTCTCTCTCTCTAACTTCGCCCTCCTCACCTTCTCTCTAACTTTCTGGCCCGATTCTTTGCCGAATCAATGATCCGACTCTTGGGAAGTTTCTCTTCATTTCTGTGGGAGTGGATCGTTGGTTAGGCTAACTTGGGAATCATCCCAAAATTTGGGTAAGTTAGTTAATTTCAATTTTATTGGGTAGTTGGTGTTTCTGTATTGAGGAGAATATGTTCGGAAGGATAATACTAAAATTTTGTTGGGGAAGTGTTAATTTCAGGGTGTTGTGCTGGGAACACTACAGGTGTATGATTGAGTGTTTTATGGGCTTCTTAGTAAGCTAGGTAAGGGGATAAATTAAGTCATAATTTTCCATGAAATTATTTATTACTTTACAACATTAAATTTCAAGAAAATACGTATAATATATAATTATGTTTGGGAAATACTGTTATGAACACGGATATGATTTAAATGTGATTTATCAGAAATTATGATTTTGAAGCAGATTTTACATTCAGGAGATTACCTATTTCTGTGTGGCATGAGTTTAAATTTCTATGTAAATATGTATATAAGAATAATATGTTTTCCCAGATCAAGTTTGTTATGATAGTTTTCAGAACAACTATAAGCAATTAAGGAACCATGATTTTATGATTATAATATTCAATAGTATAGAAAATTATGTTCAGTATATTATGATATGTCGGCGCAGATGCCGTGATTCATGTTATGCTATGTCGACACAGATGCCGTGACTCATGTTATTTTATGTCGACGCAGATGTCGAGATTCATGTTGGCGTAGATGCCATAATCATGTATGATAAGACAGAATTTATGAAATATTAACATGATAGATATTATTATGAAATACAAAACAACTATGCTTAGTATATGAAATTTATTATATGATATTAGAATTCGGATGGTATGGTTTAGTTCAGTTTCAAGAGCACGATACCGTAGCTATATATTCAGAATTATGATAGTACTACCACACGACCAGTAGTGTGGGAGATGGCAGTCGATGTGGCTTCAGTGTAAAGTGGAGTAGTCCCCTTAGCAGTCCGAGACCAGGTAGGGGTGAGCCCATCGTACTTACAGACTTATGATTAATCTAGCATGGTCGGCCAGCCATTGGTAGGTCCCGTCTTCAGGCTGCACAACCAAGTCATGTGGGAGTAAGACATGACGTCAGCTAGCTATTCATCCTGGGTGTTATTTCAGTATTGTACAGTTATATAAAATGATTTTCATGTATAGTAATCTAGTATGCTTTATATGATATGACAATCATATTTTACTTAGTTCCGTTACAGACAGTCTTTACGAACAATGTTTATTATACTCTTTATATGTATAACACGGTAATGCTCATATCGCCACACACTAATATTAGTTTATTTCCCTTACTGAAAGGTGTCTCACCCAAGCTTAATAAACATTTCATGAAATCCAGGTAGAGAAGCTGATAGAGCTTTGTGACAGTAGAGACCGGTGGGGCTACCTTGTTAGAAGGGTGAGTTGTTAAGTTAGGGTCAGGTTTATTTTTGGGTAGAAACCCTAGGGTTGGCCTTTTGGTGGATGATTGTATGTATAACAGGTTTAGTGTAACTCTGGTATTGTGATTGGTTGGATGATATGTATGTGATTACATTTCCTACTGCTTAGGTATCAGAGTTTTATTTCAGGTATTTCCCTGGTACCCATGGGTCCAGGTTGATTATGTTATTTAGTTGAAGATGATATCAGGCTTATTACATTAAATGTTATAAAAATATATATATGGTAAATTAAACAGGTTGTTACAGTTTGGTATCAGAACCTAGGTTGCTAGGTTCTGTAGACTTTAGAGTGCAGCAGAAGCAATACCAGAGTATAGGAAAGGATTTGAGGTTTTTTTTAGTGGTTTGGGTACTGGATTTCTGTGGTGGTTTCCATGTCTTTCTTGGGGTAACGATTTCATGAAAGTCATAGTAAACTATTGTCAGATTGTGTGTCTAGGTTACAGGATTGGATTTTGAATTTAGATCAGGGAGGATAGCTAATAGTGAATATGAGATTTAGTTGAATGAAATAAATTAGATTTGTACGGGAGGTAGGGTCCTTAAATTGTATTCTTTGACTTTTTAGGATAGACCCAGGAAGCTAGGGGTGATGGAGTGGGACCTTATAGTATGGGAGGTAGAGATACTGAGGCAGTATTGCGCAACGTCACCTAGCAGGTGATGGTTGAAATGGCAGGAGCTCAGGGGAGCGTAACTATACGATCGAGCAGTTTACGCGAATGAAGCACTCATCTTTTGCTAGAGGAGTTGACCTGATTGTAACTGAAAAGTTGGTCTAGGACATTGAGGAAACATTGGCAGTGCTTCCATGTACGGACAAACAGAAGGTGGTATTTGCGACGTTTAAATTGACAGGAGAGGCAAAATGCTGGTGGAGATCAGCACGATTAATTGAGGAGCAGAGACCGGATCCAGTGCCAGTGACATGGATTTGATTCAAGGAGTTGTTCTTCAAGCAGTATTTCCCTACTATCGTTCAGAGTGCAAAGGCAGCAGAGTTCATGCACTTAGCTCAGGGACAGATGACAATATCACAGTACGCAGCTCAATTTATTGAGTTGTATCGGTTTTCCCCATATTTGGCACCAGACGAAGAGAAAAAGGCAAGAAAGTTTGAATAAGGTCTGAGATAGAACCTATTTGAGCAGGTTATCGGGTTTCAGACTCAGACATTTGCTGAGATTGTGGATAGAGTTGCGATTATTAAGAGTGGTATGCAAAGAGGCATCGTAGCTCAAAAACAGAGAAAGAGGCCCTTGCCTCAGGGTTTTCAGGAAGGTTCCAGCCAGAGCCCATGGAGAGGAGATCATTATAGGGGAGGTCAGAGGTAGATGACTAGACCTTATGAGGTTCAGGGTGCTCAGACCTACCCTGTATGTCAGATATGTGGAAAGAGGCATCAGGGGGAGTGTCTAGCCGGGAGAGTTGTATGTTATCATTGTGGAGGATCGGGGCATTCGGAACGAGATTGTCCTATACCTATTGGTACTGCTCCTGCTCCCTGGAAATTCAAGGGAGGTTACCAAGCGCCTAGTGGAGGTCAGTAGAGGAATATGGCCCCAATGAGGGTTTATGCTCTGACACTAGGAGATGTTGAGACGGCCGCAGACGTCATGACAAGTACCCTTACTATTTTGTCATGCCATGCTATTGTTTTATTTGATTCGGGTGCTACTCATTCCTTTGTGTCTGTGAATTTCATTAAATTGTCTGGAGGTGAGACCTAGTTATTAGATGTAGTAATGCTAGTAGCTTCACCGTCTGGTTCAGTGATAAAGTGTCGTAGGGTGCTCAGGGGCTATCCTGTAGAGATTCAGGGAAGAGGGTTACCTATCGATCTAATTGTACTTGACATGCATGGGTTTGATGTAATACTTGGTATGGATTGGCTTGCAACTAACTATGCTAATATTGACTGTCATTTGAAAGAAGTAATTTTCAAACCACCAGGCAAGCAAGAATTTAGGTTTGTGGGGTCGTAGGTGTGTTCTCCACCTCAGTTAGTGTTAGCTATGTAAGCGAGAAGGCTACTCCTAGATGGTTGTCAGGGGTTTATGACTTTTGTGAAAGAGATGTTAGGAAATGAATTGAAGCTTATTAATACGGCAGTGGTAAATGAGTTTTCAGATGTTTCTCCAAATGAATTACCTAGTTTGCCTCCTGATCACGAGGTAGATTTTCCTATTGATCTACTTCCCGAGATGACACCGATCTCTAAAGTTCCTTACAGAATGGCCCCAGCAGAGTTGGGAGAGCTAAAGGATCAATTGCAAGACTTGTTGAATAAGGGTTTTATTTGGCCCAGTGTATCACCGTAGGGAGCTCTAGTGTTATTTGTAAAGAAAAAGGACGGGTCTATAAGGATGTTTATAGATTACAGGGAAATCAATAAGGTGACAATCAAGAATAAGTATCCTTTACCCTGTATAGACGATCTATTTGACCAGCTTCAGGGTACATAAGTCTATTCCAAGATTGACCTCAGATCAAGCTACCACTAGGTGAAAGTAAAAGTAGAAGATGTCTCAAAGATAGCCTTTAGGACCAGGTATGGACATTATGAATTCCTTATTATGCCTTTTGGTTTAACGAATGCTCCTACAGTATTCATGGATTTGATGAATATAATCTTTCACCAGTATTTAGACCGGTTTGTTATGGTTTTCATTAATGATATACTGGTCTATTCGAGGAGTTTTGAGGAGCATGAGGCACACTTACAACTGGTACTTTAGATGCTTATAGAAAAGAGATTGTATACCAAGTTTAGTAAATGTGAATTCTGGCTAGACAAAGTTGCGTTTCTGCGGCATGTTATATAAGGGGATGGAATTTATGTGGATCCCAGTAGGACTGAAGCAGTAATGAATTTGCCAGGCCGAAGAACGTTCAGGAAATCCGGAGTTTCTTAGGGCTAGCAGGTTATTACCATCGATTTGTTGAGGGGTTCTCAACATTATCAGGGCCTATGATGCAATTGACTAGAAAGAACGTCAAGTTTGAATGGGATGACAACTGTGAGCGGAGCTTCCAGGAACTGAAACAGCGGCTTGTCACTGCACCAGTACTGACGATTCCATTTGGAGGTAATGGTTATGTAATTTACAGTGACGCATCTTTGAAAGGGCTTGATTGTGTGTTGATGCGGCAAGGTAGGGTTGTAGTTTATGCCTTTCGACAGTTGAAAGAATATGAAAATAACTACCCTACCCACGATCTGGAATTGGCTGTAGTGGTACACGCACTAAAGATTTGGAGGCATTACTTCTACGGTAAGAGATGCGAGATACTCTATGATCATAAAAGTTTAAAGTTCTTCTTCACACAAAAAGAATTGAATATGCGGCAAAGGAGATGGTTAAAGCTCATCAAATATTATGATTGCACCATCAACTACCACCCAAGTAAAGCAAATGTGGTGGTTGATGCACTAAGCCATAAATCATAAGGTACAACGCAATTAGCAGTAGTAATTCAACATCCAATTCAGATGAATCTGGAGAGACTTGGTGTAGAGTTAGTAGAGAGATATCCTCAGGAATTTATTGCTAGCCTGGTAGTGCAGTATACTCTACAGGAAAGGATTAAGACAACTCAGATGGATGACGTAGAATTGGCGGAGCTAATAATTAAGGTGCAGAACGGATAGGGGGAGGAGTTCAGTATTTCAGATGATAGAACTCTGTGGTTTTGTGCCAGGTTATGTGTGCCTGTAGATGCTGATATCAGAAGGACGATTTTAGAGGAGGCTCACAGGCCCTTGTATACAGTTCATCCAAGTAGTACTAAAATGTATAGGGATTTATGGGAGTCTTATTGGTGGAGCGGCATGAAGAGGGAAATTACCGAGTTTGTACAGCAGTGTCTAACATGGCAGCAGGTAAAAATTGAGCACCAAAGGCCAACAGGTCAGTTGCAGCCGCTTTACATCCCAGAGTGGAAGTGGGATCATGTATCTATGGACTTTGTGATGCGTTTACCACCGGCACTGCATGGTCAGAATGCTATTTGGGTGGTCATTGATAGATTGACGAAGACCACTCACTTCATTCCTATTAAAGTCAATTACTCCATAGACAGATTGGCAGAATTATATATTTAGGAGATAATATGATTACAAGGTGTGCCAGTGTCTATAGTATCAGATCGAGACCCACGTTTCACATCACAGTTTTAGAGGAGCTTCTAGGAGGCTCTGGGGTATCAGTTATCTTTCAGTATGGCATTTCATCCTCAAAAGGATGACCAAACTGAAAGGGTGATTCAGACATTAGGGGATATGTTGCGAGAGTGCATGCTGGATTTTGGGGGTAGTTGGACCCAGTATATGCCACTGGTAAAGTTTGCATACAATAACAACTATCAGGCCAGCATTGACATGACACCTTATGAGGCGCTCTATGGTAGGAGATGTAGATCTCCTCTTTACTGGATGAGATTGGTGAAAGGCGAGTTTTGGAACCAAAAATTGTGCAACAAGCGTACGATAAAGTTTGACTCATCAGAGACAGAATCAGTGCAGCTCAGCATCAGCAGAAAAGCTAAGCTAATACTCACCGTAGGGAATTGGAATTTGAAGTTGAGAACCATGTATTTTTTAAGATAGCTCCATTGAATGGAGTTATGAGGTTTGGGAGGAAAGGTAAGTTGAGCCCTAGGTTTATTGGCCCTTTCGAGATTCTTGAAAGAGTAGGGTCAGTTGCCTACCGGCTGGCTTTACCACTAGCTTTATTTAGAATTCACAACGTATTTCATGTTTCCATGTTAAGGAAACCCCAGTGAAGATTTTAGATAGGAAAGAAAAGGAATTGCACAATAAGAAAATTCCATTTGTAAAAGTCCTGTGGAGGAATCATGGAGTAGAAGAAGCTTCATGGGAGCTCAAGGAAGAAATACAACAAAAATACCTGCATCTATTCAACAGGGAATAACAGTAATCAGGAAGAGATATAAGTAGATATGTAATGTTTCTTTTGCAGGTTAGTTAGTGCATGTAATAGTTTTTTTGGTAGTAGATAGTATTTTGATTTTGAGAGAATTTTTATTTTATGTATTTGTAATCTCCTAGAACCCTGAATGTAACCACGGTATTCCTCCACCATAAGTGAGGGTAGATAATAAAATAAGTAGCCATTTTCTCTTTAAGGGATGGTGTTTAATACAGATAGTAAATTTCGAGGATGAAAATTTTTACAAGGAGGGGGGAATGTAAAGACCCAAAGAATTTTACCGAATTAAGTATTAAAAAAGAAGGGAAAAAATAAAGTTTTCTAAGGGAGTTCAGTAGGCCTCGTTGACGAGGCCAGATTGTTCATCGACGAGGAGCCTGCTGGGGCACGTCAATGGGGACATATGTCTCGTTGATGAAGGATTACCGGGAGAGGTGTTTGTGAGCCTGAAATTTGTCGACAAAGAGTAACTGCTCATCGACGAACCTCCTTCTTACGCTCATCAACGAGATGACATGGCTCGTCGACGAGTTTGCACTTTATAAATATGCCAAACCTAGATTTGAAGCAAGAAATGGCATGCAAAATTCCCTCTCTCTCTCTCTCTCTCTCTCTCTCAAACTTCGCCCTCCTCACCTTCTCTCTAACTTTCTAGTCGATTTTTCATCGAATCGACGATCCGAAGTCGCCACGCTACTCTTGGGAAGTTTCCCTTCATTTCTGCGGGAGTGGATCATTGGTTAGGCTAACTTGGGAACCATCCCAAAATTTGGATAAGTTAGTTAATTTCAGTTTTATTGGGTAGTTGGTGATTCTGTACTGAGGAGAATATGTTCAGAGGAATAATACCGAAGTTTTGTTGGGGAAATGTTAATTTCAAGGTGTTGTGCTGGGAACACTGCAGGTGTAAGATTAAGTGTTTTGTGGGCTTCTTAGTAAGCCAGGTAAGGGGATAAACTAAGTCAGAATTTTTCATGAAATTATTTATTACTTTACATCATTTAATTTCAAGAAAATACGTATAATATATAATTATGTTTGGAAAATACTGTTATGAACACGGATATGATTTAAACGTGATTTATCAGAAATTATGATTTTGGAACAGATTTTACATTCACAAGATTACCTATTTCTGTGTGGCATGAGTTTAAATTTCTATGTAGATATGTATATCAGAATAGTATGTTTTCCCAGATCAAGTATGTTATGATAGTTTTCAGAACAACTATATACAGGAACCATGATTTTATGATTATAATATTCAACAGTATAGAAAATTATGTTCAGTATATTATGATATGCCGGCGCAGATGCCATGATTCATGTTATGTTATGTCAGCGCAGATGTCATGACTCATGTTATTTTATGTCGGCACAGATGCCGAAATTCATGTTGGCACATATGCCATAATCATGTATGATAAGATAGAATTTATGAAATATTAACATGACAGATACTATTATGAAATACGAAACAGCTATGTTCAGTATATGAAATTTATTATATGATATCAGAACCCAGATGGTATGGTTTAGTTCAGTTTCAGGAGCACGGTATTGTAGGTATATATTCAGAATTATGATAGTGCTACCACATGACTAGTAGTGTGGGAGATGGCAGTTGATGTGGCTTCAGTGTAAAGTGGAGTAGTCCCCCTAGTAGTCCGAGGCCAAGTAGGGTTGGGCCCATTGTACTTACAGACTTATAATTGATCTAGCATGGTCGGCCAACCATTGCTAGGTCCCGCTTTCGGGCTGCATGATTACGCGTCAAAACTGCGTAATTGGGCGTTTAACCTGGGCTTTACGGTTTATATTTTTAATTAAATATCCAAAATTGTCCAATATTTTAATAAAGTGCCAAAATCATCATTCTTGAACTTTATTGCAAAATTTATGAAGTTTTGGTAATTTTTTGTCGCAGGAAAATTCCCGGGAACCAAAACCGATACTTGTTCGTATTTCATGCATAACTTTTCTTCCGAACTCCGATCGAGACGATTCAAATTTCTGAAGAAAGAGGAAAGGATTATCTACAACTTTCGTGTTTTGAGTTTTGTGAGATACGGGCTCTAGAAGAGCAGAATTTGCAACGAACAGAGAACAAATAAAATGAAAAAAATTAAAAAATATATACTTGAATGGATATTTGATGCATGGCCGGGTTGGGTTGGCTAATCTGAGTAAGGCTTCTTCTTTTTTCTCTTTTTAAACCCCTCCTCCAGCGCAGCCCCTCTTCCTCCTCGGCTCTTCTTGTTGTTGTTGTTGTTCTTCTTCTTCTTCTTCTTCTTCTTCTTCTTCTTCTTCTTCTTCTTTGGTTTGGTATTTTTTTCTGAATTGCTGTTTTTCTCCTTCTCGTTCTCTCTTCTCCTTCCTTCTTT
Organism: Malania oleifera; assembly: GCF_029873635.1. Lineage (NCBI taxonomy): Eukaryota > Viridiplantae > Streptophyta > Magnoliopsida > Santalales > Ximeniaceae > Malania > Malania oleifera. The sequence continues at coordinate 33,222,684 of NC_080422.1, forward strand.
CTTCCTCTGTTCTTTTCTCTTTCCTTCTTCCTCTTCCCCTGTATCCCTCTGTTCCTCCTCTCGGCCAGCCAGCAACACAGCGCAGGCCGAGCCCCTCTGCTGCAACCCGTGACACACCACCAGCAGGCCATCTCAGCTACCAGCAGCAGCTTCCTCGGCCTCCCAGCTAAACCAGCACCTCTCGGCCAGCCTTCCAGCCGTGGCAGCCCCTGTTCCAGCAGCTTCTCCATGGCCAACTCCAACCTTCATCACAGCCAGCCGAGACCAACTGCTGCAGGAATTTCTCCAACACACAGCAACAGCCAACTCCACAGCAACCCGTGAACAACACCAACACCAACACCAGCACAGGCTCTGTTTTACTCTCCCTCTCTCATCTCCTTCTTCTTCTTGTTTTTATTTATTTATTTATTTCATGTTAATTGTTATTTTTTTTTTTTTACTCATTGGATTTTATTAAAGACTTGTTTTTTATTCTTTTTTTTTCCTTTATCATTTATTTAGATGCTCTTTCAATTATAGTTCTTTTAGTATTAAAGTTTATTGATTTTATGTGTTTAATTAATGAAGTCTAAGATAAAAATAAATAAAAAAAATATAGAAAACTAAAATAAAATACAAAGTTCATGATTTTATTTCTTGTGTCACGTTATTGTTTAGGTTGATTGATAGTCTAATTTTAATTCGAGTTCTGTGTTCATGTTAAAGGTCCAATTTTTATTGCGCGTGTGTGCATATTTGATTGAGTTTCCATTGCATACTCTATTTCCTTGTTTGAAGTTGCCATTTTTAATTAATGCATGTTTCAGTGCTTCCTTAAGTAGGTTAGGGTTTCCATTCTTGCTTTTTAATTTAGTGAATGTTAGTTTTAGGGTTTAAATTGCATGTTATTTAATTTGTCAAAAGTGAAATTGAACAATCTTGAGATCCCGAATCTGAACTGAGTTCAGTGCATTTTTAATTTCGATTGGAAAGACGTAAAATCTGAGATTAAAACGCATTCCCTGAGGAGACGATCTAGCCCTTAGGCTTAATATTACACGACAGAACTCCTATACTTGGGATAGCTTCCGAGCTGCTCATTTTTCGAGTGAGTCACTGCACAACCTAGTCGTATGGGGGTAAGACATGACATCAGCTAACTACCCATCCTAGGTGTTATTTCAGTATTGTATAGTTATATAAAATGATTTTCATGTATAGCAATCTATTATGCTTTATATGATATGACAATCATGTTTTACTCAGTTCCGTTACAGATAGTTTTTACGAAATATGTTTATTATATTGTTTATATGTATAACACGGTAATGCTCATATCGCCACACACTGATATTAGTTTATTTCCCTTACTGAGAGGTGTCTCACCCCAACTTAATAAACATTTCAGGAAATCCAGGTAGAGGAGCGGATAGAGCTTCGTGACAGTAGAGACCGATGGGGCTACCCTATCCTAAGGGTGAGTTGTTAAGCTAGGGTCAGGTTTATTTTTAGGTAGAGTCCCTAGGGTACTTTTGGCCTTTTGGTGGATGATTGTATATATAACAGGTTTAGTGTAACTCTGGTATTGTGATTGATTGGATGATATGTATGTGATTACGTTTCCTACTGCTTAGGTATCAGAGTTGTATTTTAGGTATATCCCCGGTACCCATGGGTCCAGTTTGATTATGCTATTCAGTTGAACATGATATCAAGCTTATTATATTAAATATTATAAAAAATATATATGGTAAATTAGGCATGTTGATTAAGGTGTAATCCCAAAAGGGGGGTGAATTGGGTATTTTAAAAATTCTTTGAAACCTATTTACCAATTAATCCCTATATCTAAGTTTAACTAGTCACTTATCAAGTTGGTGTGAAATTATTCAACATACACAAGCAAGCTGGAAATTTAAATACGATGCGGAAAATAAAAAAGATAAGGGAAGAGAGAATGCAACCACGATTTTACGAGATTCAACCTACTTGGCCTACGTCCTCGCCTTGAGCAACCACTCAAGGATTCACTAACCCTGCTCCTTAAAGTGGGATGGAGCTTCCCTTACAATTCGTTGCTTACAAGAGGCACAACTTCCTCCTACTCTGCTGCTTACAAGAGATACAACTCTCTCCTCTCACACCGGTTCACACACCAAACCGCGTATACAATAGAATTTGGAAAATACACTCAAAAACAATGCTTCTAACAAAAGCTGGTGAGTACAATTCAAATTCCTAAAACATTGACATATGATATAACTTGAAGCTCATGAATGAATGAAAACGATAAAATCGTTTTATGTATGATATGCCTCAACACACAAATCCCTTTTTAACCAAAACTTTCAAGTAAAGATAAATTCAAAACGTTTTGGAATAATCTAGGGTTCTTGGTTCACTTTGCAAAAATGCACACTTATATAATTGAAGTGAACTTGTTGGCAAAAAGTTTGTCTTGAATATACACTCAATCAAAATCACAACGTTTTATTTCAAGTACTCAACCACAAAACTAAGTATATTAATTTGCAGAAAAATATCCCTTAATTAAAATTATAGTTATAAGTATCAAGAATATTAAATCAAGTTATAATGTGTCTAAAAATTTTAGAAACCACACACTTGAATCAAACCTTTCAATGAGTCACACACCATAAAACAAATAATGATCTTGTTTAAAATAGTTTGGTATATATAAAGATACTTTCAAGATCACTCTTTTAATCAAAACTAGGTTTTTCAATAAGAAGCCCTTTGACAAAATATATGTATATTTATATGCTCTTGAACCAAAATTTAATCTACCAAGTTAGATAAACTTTCTCAAGTAATGATCTCTTAGAAAATTAATTTTTGTACGAAAGGCACACTCAAGATCAATACTTTTCAATACTAGTCAAGAACAACCAATGAGATGATATGTAAAAATCACAAGACTAATAACTTGAAAGATCAAACCTCAATACTAGATTAAAGTACAGTAGAGTAAACAAGTTCCCTTTGAAAATCTGAATTGATTTTCCCAAGCTTGAAGATATGAGATTGATGTATAGGCAAACGAATAGCACTAAGAGTAGATAATTAACAAACTTGCAACAAGGTGTGTTCTTCTCTTTCTTGCGTGTCTCCCTCTTGTTCTAGGGTTATATATTCATAATATATAGTATATTACCCTTAGGATTGATCTCATCTGTTGGATCAATAAGATACCTCGCGTGTCTTTTTAATAAAAAACTGATTTTTAGGCTTTCGCGCGAGTTCTGGCAACCGAACTCGACTTCAGGCTCCTGAAGTGTCAACTTCAGGTGCCCGAGGTTCCAATGTCAGGCGACCGAGGTACCTCTGCCAGGTTCTGTCTTTTCCATTTAATTCTTCAGGCTACCGAACTTAATCTTCAGGCTGCCAAAGAAATTCTTCAGGCGCCTAATGATAACTTCAGGCTATCGAAGTCCCCTCTTTCACACATATTCATTTCCGGTTTAAAATTCTACTTTGATTCTTTGCTTGGGTCTTTTATAAAACAGGTTTTCCATGATTTTAAACACATTTCTAAGCCCATGTAAGTACTCTAATGATGTACATGAAATGCATGAATCCTAAAATCATTCTAAGTTGTATTGAGCCTTAAGATAAGTCATACGAAAATGTAAGTACATGAGTTCTAAATACTCATTCCCAAGACATTCTTGAACTTTGCCGCTTACATCTTAATTCTCATACTCTTTGAGTTCCATGGTACTTTCTAATATGTATGAGCTTTATTTTATGGCGTCCATGACCCGTTATCTTTCCGTGCATGCTCAGTGTAAGTCCTGTTCACAAACTCAATGCACAGATCAAATATCAAGTAATTTGTCATTATCAAAAACCAGATTGGACTCATAGAGTCAACAAGGCAGGTTGTTATAATCGTACTATCTCTTGAATATATATTTCTATCAGTCTATCCATGGAGTAGTTGATCTTAATAGGAATAAAATGAGCGATCTTCATTATCCGATCAACGACCACCCAAATAGCATTTTGCCCTTGTTGTACCGACGGTAAACCTATAAAAAAGTCCAAAGAAATGTGATCTCATTTCCATTCTTGGATGTAAAGTGGCTAAAGCTAGCCCGCCGGCCTCTGGTGCTCGGTCTTTACTTGCTGGCACGTCAAACACTGCTATACAAATTCATCAATCTCTCTCTTCATATTGTTCCACCAGAAATACTCTCACAGATCCCTATATATTTTTGTGCTACCTGGATGAACCATGTATAAGGATCTATGAGCCTCCTCAAGGATCGTCCTTCTGATATCCACATCTGCAGGCATACACAACCTAGTACGGAACCTCAGAGTTTCGTCATCTGAAATACTGAACTCCTCCCCCTGTCTGTCTTATACCTTCTCTATTAACTCCATCAACTCTACGTCATTCTTCTGGGTTACTTTAATCTTTTCCTGTAGTGTAGGCTTCACCACCAAGTTGGCAATAAATGTTTGGTGATCACTCTCTACTAACTTCATGCCAAGCCTCTCCAAGTCCATCTGGATTGAGCATGAATTACTGCTGCTAACTGTGTTGTTTCCCCTGATTTTTGGCTCAAAGCATTAGCCACCACATTAGCTTTACCTAGATGATAGCTGATGGTACAATCATAATCCTTGATGAGCTCTAACCATCTTCTTTGCCACATGTTCAACTCCTTCTACGTGAAGAAGTACATTAAACTTTTATGATCTGAAAATATTTCACATCTCTCTCCGTACAGATAATGCCTCCAAATCTTTAGTGCATGAACCACTGCAGCCAATTCTAGATCATAAGTGGGATAATTCTTTTCATATCATTTCAATTGTCTTGAGGCATATGCAATTACTCTACCTTGCTGCATCAATACACATCCAAACCCCCTCAAAATGTGTCATAGTAGATCACATAACCATTACCTCACGATGGAATAACCAATACTGGTGCTGTGACAAGCCTCTACTTCAAATCCTAGAAGCTCTGCTCACAACTGTCATCCCATTCAAACGTGACATTCTTTCTGGTTAGTCATGTTAGAGGCCCTGATAATGCTGAAAATCCTTCTACAAACCGTCAGTAATAACCTGTCAGTCCTAAAAAACTCCTAACTTCCTGTACGTTACGCAGCCTGACCCAATTCACTACTGCCTCTATCTTGCTGGGATCTATAGAGTTTCCATCTTCGGATATAAAATGCCCTAAAAATGCAACTTTCTCTAACCAAAATTCACATTTGCTAAACTTGGCATACAATTTCTTTTCCCTGAGCATATGAAGAACTAGCCTTAGGTGCATCTCATGCTCCTCAAAATTCCTCAAGTAGACCAGTATGTCATCAATGAAAACCATAATGAACTGGTCTAAATACTAGTGAAAGATTCTATTCATCAAATCCATAAACACAACAGGAGCATTCGTCAAACCAAATGGTATAACTAGAAATTCATAATGCCCATACCTGGTCCTGAAAGCTAATCAAATAAGTCGTCTATATAGGGTAGAGGATACATGTTCTTAATTATTACTTTGTTTATTTCTCTATAATCTATACATATCCTCATATACCCGTCTTTTTTCCTCATAAATAAAAATGGAGCTCCCCAGGGCGATACACTAGGTCTGATAAACCCTTTATTCAATAAATCCTGCATCTGATCCTTTAATTCTCCCAATTCTATTCGGTAAGGAGCTTTAGAGATTGGTGTCGTCCCTGGAAGTAAGTCGATAGTAAAATCTATCTCATGGTTGGGAGGCAACTCAGGTAATTCCTCTAGAAAAATGTCTAGAAACTCCTTAACTACTAGTGCACTAACAAGCTTTAATTCATTTTCTATCACCTCTTTTACATAAGCCATAAACCCCTGACATTCGTACATAAGTAGTCTTCTAGCCTACGTGGCTAACACTAACTAAGGTGGGGAATGCACCTACGATCTCACAAATCCAAATTATGGCTTTTTTGGTGGTCTTAAAATCACCTCTTTCATATGACAGTCGATACTTGCATGGTTAGTAGCCAGCCAGTCCATACACAATATCACATCAAATCCATGCAAATCTAACACAATTAGGTCAGCTGGTAATATTCTCTCCTAAATTTCTACTAGATAGCCCCTGACCACTCTACGACACCTTACCATTGACCCTTGTCGGTGTTGCTACTAAGAATTCAACATCTAGTAACTGTGTTTCAACACCAGCCAATTTAACATACCCTGCAGACACAAAAGAGTGGGTGGCACTTGTATCAAATAAAACAATAGTTTGATATGATAATGCAGTAAAAGTAACTGTCACAACGTCATCTATGGCCTCCGTGTCTCCTAGCATCAAAGCATAAATCCTCGTCATGGCTACATTCCTCTGCTGGCTTCCACGAGGCACTTGATAACCTCCTTGGAACGCTTCAGGAGCAGGTGCAGTACCAGATGGTGTAGGCCAATCTCGTACTAAATGTCCCAATGCACCACAGTGATAGCAAATGCCTCTCCCTGCTCGACACTCTCCTAAGTGTCTCTTTCCACACGTCTAATAAACTGGGTAGATCTGCATACCCAGAGTCTCACGACCTCTCGTCTCCTACCGCTGTCCCTTGCCATAATTACCTCTCCTCCACTAGCTTCAACTAGAGCCTGCCTATAAGCCTGAAGGCATGGACCTCTTCTTATGCCCCTACTCCTCTACACCCATACGCTCACTAGCCCCAGCCACAACTGCTTTGTCCACCAACTTGGCAAAGTCCTACACTTTCAACACTGCCACCTACTTATAAATTTCTCGCCTCAGTCTTCTTTCAAATTGTCTTGCTTTCTTTACTTCATCGGTACAATATACGGGGCGAAGTGGGATAATTATATGAACCTCACCGTGTACTACTGGAATGACTGCTGTCCTTGCTTCAGATTCAGGAACTCCTCCACTTTGGCCTCCCTGATAGTGGCCGAAAAGTATCCGTTGAAGAACAAATCTTTAAACCAAAACCAAGTCATAGCTATAGGTACAACCTTATGTTCCACCAATAATTTCATTGCAGTCCACCATCTTTCAGCCTCTCTAATCAATTTATAAGTGGCAAATAAGACCCTCTACTCCTCCATGCACTACAGCACTGCCAAAACTTTCTCTATTTCCTACATCCAGTTTTTGACAACTGCAGCATCTGCTTCTCTTGAAAATTCTAGAGGATTCACCATGGTAAATTTCTTTATTGTGCACCTGTGGCCTGCAGAAGGGCCTCTCGCTCTCTAGAGCTCCGTGTGATCTCAGTCATGACCTGCTGAGCCACACTGCATAATACTGCATCTGAATCAACTCCGCCTGCCCTTAAGGGCCCTGCACCCTCACTACCACTCGCATGAGCACTACGACCACCAGGGTCCAACCTGAAAAGACAATAAACATGACTTAGGGACCCTATCCCTATAATTTAAGTTTCTAATCAAAACTCATATTATCATTCTACCTTGACATTCCTATCTTAATTCAAGATTCAATCTCACACTTTAGAAACACAACCCGATAATAGTTTACTATGGTTTTCCTGAAATCATTACCCCGGGAAAGATACAGAAACCACCACGGAAGTTCTACCTCCAACTGCAGAGCAGAACCTCAAATCCTTTTTCCTATACTTTGGTATTGTTTCTTCTGCACTCTAGAGTCTACAGAAGCTAACATCCTAAGCTCTGATACCAAACTGTGACGACTTGCCTAATTTACCATATATTTTTTTTCCATATAAAGATAATATTAATAATAATTCTAACATCCAACAAATCTATCATAATCATGATCAACCTAGACCCATGAGTACCAGGGATATACCTGTCATACAACTTTGACACCTGAGCAGCGGAAAACATAAAATCATATACATTCCATTAAACACTAGAAACCATACCAGAGTTCTACTAAATCTGTTATATATATACAGTCATCTAAAAAAAGACTAAAAAGTATTCCTAGGGTCTCAATCCACAAATCCATCTAACCCTAGCTCACCCACTTACCCTATAGACAGGGTTGCTCAGCCCACTTCTACTACTGTGGGGCTCTATCCACCCTCCTACCTGGATTTCCTGAATGTTTATAACGCTGGGGTGAAACACCTTTTAGTAAGAGAGACAAATTAATATCAGTGTATGGCAATATGAATATTTTTCATGATATACAAATAAATAGTACATAATTCATATTAAGAATAAACAGTTGTATCATAATTGAATAAAACGTGATTTAACATAACATAGTTTAACATACTAAATTCCTGTACTGGAAAATCATCTTATATAAACATATCATACTTAAATTATTACTTAGGATAGATAGATAGTTAGCTATCATCATGTCTTACCCCCCACATAACAGGGTTGTGCAGCCCGAAAACTGGACCTACCAATGGCTGGCCGACCATGCTAAGTGAATATCAATTATATGATGGGCTTGTTCCACCTGTGTCGGACTACCAGGGGAACTATGACACTTCCATAAAGTCACATTGACTGTCATCTCCCACACTCTACATAAGATGTGTGGTAGCACTAACATAAACATAAACGTAAACATACAGCTACAGTACCATTCTTCATAAAACTAAACTAAGTTATCCGGGTTGTGATAACATATAATACATTTCATGATATTGAACATAGTAGTTTCATATTTCAGGGTAAATATAACATAAACATATTTCATAATTTCTTACATATCATACATAATCATGACGTCAACACCGACATAATTCATAATGTAAAAATCACGGCATTTACGATGTTATAATTCCCAATGTAAAAATCATGAATTCTTGCACTCTTTATCATAATTTTTAAAACCATAGTTTCAGTACTATTTTTAGGGTTTTCCTGAAACGGTCATAACATACTTATCTTGAAAAAATCATAATATTTCAATATAACATAATTTCATGAAAATGTACTACTCATGCCACACAAATGTACATAGCCTTATAAACTCATAATTTACTCTAAAATCATATTTCCATATAAAATGTGTTAAAATAATTCCCTGTTCAACAACAGTATTCCAAACATAGTTCTAAATCATACATATTTTCCTGAAAATAAATGTTGTATAATAATAAATAATTTCATGAAAAGGCGGACTTAATTTATCCCCTTAGCTGACTTACTGAGAAGCCCACAAAATATTCCAAACCTAACCCTGTGTTTTCCCCAGCGTATCACCTTGAAATCGCATTTTCCCCAACAAAACTTCAGTATTATTCTACCTAAAGAATTCTCCTTAGTCTAGAAATACCAAATACCTTATAAAACTCAAAAGAACCAACTTACACAGATTTTGGGATGGTGCCCAAGTTGGCTTAACCAACAATCTACTCAGGTAGACTTGAATAAAATCTTCCCAGGAGTAACGTGGCGGCTTCTGATCGTCGAACTTGACAAAAATCGAAGCCAAAAATTTAGAGAGAAGGAGAGAGGAACGGGTTTAGAGAGAGAGAGAGAGAGAGAGAGAGAGGGGGAGAGAGAAGGATTTTGCATGAAAATCTAGCTAAAAACCCGAATTTTGCATATTTATATAGGCAGCTTCATCGATGAGACATGTCACCTCGTCGACGAGTCCAGGAAGGAATTTCGTTGATGAACTCCTAACCTTCATCGACGAATTCCAGGCTTTGCTATAACCTCTCTCGGTATTTTCCCGTCGATGAGACACGTGCCTTCGTTGACGAAGTAAAGAAGGTGGTTCGTCAACGAAGAGAACAAATTTGTCGATGAACCTTGCTTAATCTCCTTTAAATTTATCCTTCTTCTAAATTATTTAATTATTAAAATATTCGGGTCTTTACAAAAGTTCATACTGAAAGAGAAATGCTGCAAGGTTTGACCAAGTGCTCGACCGAGTGATCGTGAGGGGCAACTAGGTCAAGAATCTAAGGCTAAATCAGCTAGAAATACTGAGAGTCTTGACCAAAAAATCGACCAAGAGACCTTGACGAGCGACCAGGTCGAGATCCTAAATAGTTACTCAAGCTGAGATCCTGCAAATCTTGACCATCGGCTCGATTTGGAAGATTTACAGGCGTGACTAGGTCGAGAATGCTGAAGTTTGAATCCCTGAATTCCCGTGAGCCTCGACCAGGGTACGACTAGGGGAAAACAAGGGTGTGACCTGGTCACCATATGCAACTACTTTGCGAGATTTTCTACAAAACTCTCTTGTTTTGAATTCAAACCTTTGTAAACCCTTTTGGGTATAAAAGCTAGCTTTTTCTATGTGTCGAGGGTTCCCCTTTGGCCCCTCTTTAGTCAGTGATAGACCTAGAGAGTCTTTGGGTGCCATTTAGAATAGGATTTACTACTTTGATTTCAACTCCTGTACTGGTTATGTGCTTGAATTCGTCAAAGGCCTGTGACAACCTTCGAGTTCCTTGTGTTGCTACGTAGATTGTTGGTTTTTGGTTGTAATCTTGATTGCTAGTGACAAGCTATTGAGTTGCAATTGAATCAATGTTTACATGCTTTCTTTACTCTGTTTTCATTTAAATACATGCACTTTAAATTCCATGTCTTTACTTTCCAAGGAAGTTTACATTTTTGAATTATGATGAGACCCTAGTGTAAAGGATAGCCTAACTAGGGATTCAGTCACCAATCGAATGATTGGTGCACCTTCGCTACCCTATACCATTGAATGATTCACTTAACCATTAGCCTAGTACTAATAGCTGACCGAACATAGGTAGTGCACACAACAGTCTAGGCTTGATTCACAATATATATATGAGACCTGCTTTCTAGGAGTAGTGATAATATAGTTTTATATGCTTTTTTAGTTGTTATAAAAACACTTTAAAAATCTCACCTTTTCCCTTTTACACAAAGTGTAGTAAATTAGGCTAGAAGTGGCGAATAGCTGCACTAGAGTCCTTGAGGATCAACACCTGACTTACTTATTGTTCTACTGAATTTGGGATAGTTAGGTTTATAAATATTATCTTTGGTAGTTAAGGACCCAAGCCTTGGCAAGCCTACCAAATTTTGGTACTGTTGCCAGGGACACAATTGTGGTTGTAAGCCAATTTCTAGTGTAGAGTACTACTTACTTTGTTTTTCTTTGTTTTCTTTTATTTTTTTATTTTTTGTTTACTACTCTAAAGTCTTGATTGTGTCTTGCATGTGTATATGCTGGGTTTGCACTCTTTGGATCTTGAGTTAGTGCCCATAGACCGTAAGATTGAGAGATCCTATAGGTCAATTAGGAAATCCACCTCTAGTCCTGAGTTAATAGAGTCGTTTGAACTTAAAGTCATGGCTGAACGTAATCCAGTTCCTGCCTTTCAACACTCGAAACCTCAAGCTCCCCGCCAACTTGTGGTGGAAGAGAAAGCCCTTCAGCCCCTTAGAGACTATTTCACACCCAATGCATACACCTCACCGTCTTGCATCCGGTTTTCGAAGGTAGAGGCGGCACAATTTGAAATTAAGACTTCCATCATCTCAATTCTTCCCAATTTCTTTGGGAATTCTACTGAAAATCCATACGAGCATCTAGATGAATTTCTTGAAATATGTTCCACCATCTATATACCTCATTTTGGTGATGAGGCCCTTCATTTGAGGCTTTTTCTGTTCTCTTTTAAGGTGAAGGTCAAATATTGACTGAATTCCTTAGAGCCGAACTCGGTGACCAGTTGAGCAACCATGCAATATGTGTTCTTGAAAAAGTACTTTCCCATTGGGAAGAGTAACCAGCAGAGGAAGGCAATCACTAGTTTCTCACAATTGGATGTGTTGATTAAGGTGTAATCCCAAGAGGGGGGGTGAATTAGATATTAAAAAAAAAAATCCACTTAATTTCCTTTTACACACTTCTTATAAGTTTACCAACTACTTCTAGTTGCTCAATTATGTGTGAGTGTGGCAATCCTATCTATGCATGCAATATACTCAATTTAAATATAGCGCGGAAAATAAAGAGTAAGAGGAAGAGAGAAGACAAACGCGATTTTATGAGGTTCAGCCGACTTGGCCTACGTCCTCGCCTTGAGCAACCACTCAAGGATTCACTAAAAACCCTGCTCCTTAAAGTGGGACGGAGCTTCCCTTACAAACTGTTGCTTACAAGAGATACAACTCCCTCCTTATCCGCTGCTCACAAGAGGTACAGCTTCCACCTCACACCCGGTTCATAACCCGAACCGTGTTTACAATGAAATCTGAAAATAACACTCAAAACAATGCTTCTAAAAAAAGCTTGTGAGTACAATTCAATTTCCTAGTACATTAACATATGATATAACTTGAAGCTCAAGAATGTATGAAAAACGATACAATAGTTTGATGTATGATATGTGTCAATACACAAATTTGTATTTAATCAAAACTCCACAGTGAAAATATGTTTGGAATGCTTTGGAGTCCACTATGGTTCTTGATTCACTTTGTAAAGATGCACAAGTATATTTGAAGTGAGCTATTTAACAAAAATTTGACTTGAATACAACTCAATCAAAAATCACAAAGTTTTCCTTCAAATTCCAATATTTTAATCAAAGTAGGTTTTTCAATAAGAAGCCAATGAACAATATATATATATATATATATATATATATGAAAATGTGTTTATGTACTTCTTGAATCGCAAATCCATCAACCAAGCTAACAAGTTTTTCTCAAAACATGATCTTTTCGAAAATCAGTTTTTATATGTGAATACACACTCAAGATCAAAACTTCTTTCTAATGATAAACACGTAAAGAGATGAGAGGTTCTTGAAAAGTAATAACTTGACAGATCAAACCTTAATACTGGATTAAAGTTTAGTTGGATGAATGAATGCCCTTTTGATTTCAGTAGAGATTTTCCCAATGAAGATGGAAGAAGATTGAAGTGCAGAAAATCTGCTCTAGGGTTCAAGTCTTGCAATGAGATGTATATCTTTCTTGTTGTGTCTCTTAGCTTGTGTTCTAGGGTTTAGATATTCATAATATATATTATATTACCCTTAGAATTAATCTCAGCCGTTGGATTAATAAGATACTTCGCATGTTTTTTTTAATAAAGAACTGATTTTTAGGCTTTCCCGTGAGTTCAGGTAACCGAACTCGACTTTAGGCTCCGGAAGGGTCAACTTCAGGCACCTGAGGTTCTAAGGTCAGGCGACTGAAGAGCCTCGGCCAAGTTCTGTCTTCTCCATTTAATTCTTCAGGCGACTGAACTTAATCTTCAGGCAACAGAAGAAATTCTTCAGGCTACTGAGGTTTGAGTTCAGGCGACCGAAGTCCCCATTTTCTCAAATTTTCATTTCTAACAAAATCTGCTTGGCTCCTTTTCTTGGGTCTTTCATAAAATATATTTTTCATGACTTTGAAAACATTTCAAGGTCCATGAGATTTTCCTAATGATGTACATGAAATGCATGAATCCTAAAACCATTCTATGTTATAATGAGCCTCAAATTAAATCATATGAAAATATTAATACATGAGTTCTAAATACCCTTTCCCAAGATATTCTTGAACTTTGCCGCTTGCATCTTGATTCCCGTACTCTTTGAGTTCCATGGATCTTGCCAAGATTTGTTAACTTTTCATGCATGCTTAGTGTAAGTCCTGTTCACAAACTCAATGCACAGATCAAATATTAAGTGATTTGTCATTATCAAAACAAGATTGGACTCGTAGAGTCAACAGGATGGGGAACAAATTTTTGAGACATGGGAGCACTTTAGGGACCTCTTGCACAAATGCCCACATCACCAAGTCCCTAGATGACAATTAGTTCAGACCTTTTATGAAGGATTAGGGAAGGATGATAGAGCCATGATAGATACATCTTATGGAGGTACTTTCCTCACGAAACACAAGAATGAGGCCAGGGCTCTCTTTGAGAACCTTGCCGAGAATTCTCAGTGGCATGTTATTGCTACTTGTAGACCATCCCAAACTTCCTCTTCCCATCCTAAGGGAGTCTATGAGTTTGTAATGACTCGAATAATAATAATGTAATTTAAATAAAGAGGAAGGGAAATTAAAATAGTAACAGAAGGAGGAAGTCGACAACATTGCACTTGGAAGGAATAACCGAGGGAAATTATCGGGGCCTCATCGACGAACACAGAGGAATCGTCGATGAGGGTATAAAAGGACCTCGTTGACGAAAACAAGATTCATCGATGAGAAGATACCGAGAGAGGGTTTTAGGGAAGTCTGAAATTCATCGATGAAGGTGCAGGTTCATTGACGAACTTTCTACAGGACTCGTCGACGAGGTGACGTGTCTCGTCAACAAATCCAGTCCTATAAATATCAAAAACCTAGATTTAAATGTCAAAATTAAGAAATCTCTCACTCTCTCTCTCTTCCCCTTCGGTTTCTATCTCCTCTTTCTTCGATTCCGACTCTATCGCTCGCTAGATTGACGATCTGAGGCCACCACGACGCTTCTAGAGAAGTTCTCTGCATATCTGCCAGAGCGGATCATCGGTGGAACTCCGTTGAAAATCATCCCTGAGTTGAGGTAAGGCTTTTATGCCGAATTTGGTCCTACTGTAGTTATAGGAAATGATATTCGCATAAAAATACTGAAGTTTAGTACTGAGAGTTTTCATTTTTAGTTTCGCTGGAGCTTGAGTCGTCCCAAGTTGCTTTCATTGCTTCCTTCTTTTTCTTCTTGTCTTTCTTGAATAATGGACACTCCGGTTTGCTATGCCCTGGCTTTTTGCAATGATAACATATGGGTAGTTCATTCTTACCTTTATTTTCTTTCCTACTTGTATCTCCTTTTTCAGTTTTCTTTTTTAGAATTTTCTAGGAAACCTTTTATTTCTTCCCTAGAATTTTCCTAGTCTCTTAGTAATGAATGCCAATTCATCTTGATCTAAGTCACTTGTTTCGCTTTCTTCTTCACTAGTGCTATGACTAGATGCTTTTAAAGCGATGGATCTTTTATGCTTTGGTTCAAGATTCCTTTCTTTCAATGCCATTTCATATGTAAGAAGTGAACCTATAAGTTCATCCAAATAAGTAGTCTTAAGGTTTCTACCTTCCGTGATAGTTGTGGCCTTTGGTTCCCAAATAGAGGGTAGACCACTTAGAATTTTTCTGATAATTTCATATGTAGTATAGGTTTTTCCTAAGGCACTTAAAGAGTTTGTTATGTGGGTAAATCTGGTGTACATGCTTGATATTGTTTCATCAGAATTCATTTTGAACGCTTCGTATTCACTTGTTAGCATGTATATCCTATTGTCTCTAACATCAACGGTTCCTTCATAAGTTACTTCTAGTTTATCCCAAATCTCCTTGGCTGTTTTGCAGGCCATGACTCGATTAAACTCATTAGCATCTAATGCACAATATAACACATTTATAGCACTTGCATTTATTTGAAACATTTTATAGTCTAAGTATGTCATGTCTTTCTTTTCCTTTGGAATATGTTTTCCATCAACTAACTTAGTGGGAATAAGATTTCCATCCATAACAACTTCCCATACTTTCCAATCCATGTGTTGGAGATATATTTCCATTCTCTTTTTTCAAAAAGTGTAATTGTGTCCACAAAAGATTGGTGGACGGGTTGAGGATTGTCCTTCACCAAAGGGTGCTACTCCAATGTTTGCCATTAGATCTTTTTATAGTTTCTTGTTAGGAATTTCTATAACTAGGCTCTGATACCAATTGAAATGACGAATAGCTTCCCAAGAGGAGGGGGGGTGAATTGGATTCTTTTTATATTTTAATAATTTTTAAGCTTTTAATTTTAATTATATAGAAAACAAGATATATATGAACGATAACCACATTTAAGAAATACTGAAATTTAAATTCACAAGTCAATCAATGAAACAAAGATAATTAAATCACTCAATCAAAAATATTAAAGCTTTTGTTGATTTCCGTGTAAACTCTTAGTATGCACTCTACTTGATTTAGATTTCCGCAGATTAACCAACGTACTCCCTCTTTGGGTTTCCGCAAACGATTAATCAAAACGTACTTTCTAAATATGAAGTACCTTTGTTTCTTACTCACTTAAGAACCTGCAACCTGCACTTTTAAATCATACAACTATAGCAAGTAAAGAATATAAAGTAAAGCAGAGAGAAAGAGACAAGAATTTTTATGAAGTTTGGCTTCAACACAGCCTACGTCCTCACCTTTGGCCAAACACCAAAGGAGTCCATTATATCAATTCCTTTACCAGGTGGAACAATACCTATTTACAACCACTCCTTCTGTTAGGCTTGAGCCCGCCTCTCCAAACAATAACCCCTTGTTTGGTCCAACGATTCAACAACTCTGAATCGTTTAAGAATGATGATAGAGAAATTTGTGTACAAAAGAGAACTCTTAAAATAGAGTAAATTAGTACAATGATCAGCACACTTATACTTCAAGGTAATTCAAATATAAGAAATTTGAAACTCGATGCTTAGTATGAATTACCAAATGATTTTTCAAAGAAAATGAAAGATTCTGATTTTTGAAAGCTTTGCTTCAAAGTATGAATCAATATTAGATCAGAAATTTAAACTCAACAAAGTTTAGATCCTTTGAGAACTTTGAATACTTGACGATCAGTTGATCTAAAAACCTTTGAAAAATTTGCTTGATTGAAAAACCTTTGAAAGTTGCTTGATCTAAAAACTTTGAAGATTGCTGGATCTGAAAACCTTTTAAGATTGCTTGATTTCAAAAACCTTTGAATATTGCTTCAATAATAATCATCATTTTAAACCTTTGAATATTTTGACTATTTATAGATGTTTTAGAAGCCATCCATTACTCCCAAAGATTCTTAAAAATCATTTCCAATTATTTTGAAATAAATATGTTCAAAAACGTGGTTTAAAAAATCTTCCCATTGAGAGATTTAATGCCAACGTTCGAGTGGTAGTCGTCTGCCATGACTTGGCTATCGCTTTTCACAGAGCAACTCTTAACACAGAATGCTGGCAGTTGCCTACTAGAACCAAGGTAGTCACCTGGCTTGTTTACACAGGCGCCTGGCAGGTTAGGCAGTCGCCTGTCTAGCTACTGACTTTTTGAAAAATCATTTTCTTAATGTGGCAGTCGCCTGGCCCTTCATTATTTCAAAAAGTTTTTCTTTTCTTAAACCCTTTCTTTTTATTTATTGAGAAAAAACATTCTTTAGAGTATATATGTAAAAACATATTTTTGAATTTCTATGAGTTTCAAACCACTTTATACTTAAGATTAACTTTGAAGTACTTACATTTAGAATATCCTGGAAAAAAATATAATTCTGTTAGTCTTTAATCTTGTTCTTCCATCATCTTTGTGGTTGCAATCTTTCCTTTGAGCTTTTCACAGTATAACTTTGTTCTTCATGCTCTTTATAATCCATAAGCTTTAATTTGTGTTCTTCAAGGATACTTTGCAATCCATAAACTTCCTTATACACTTGAGCTTTGTTAATTTCCTGAAAAACTTTTACTTGAAATGTATTAAACATATCATTTGATTTGTTATCATCAAAAGAAGAATTGTAAGCCTTATTAGGCCAACAATCTCCCCATTTTTGTTGATGACAAATCGAGAGCAAAAATAATAAGATTTTAATACTCATGGCTTCCCCTATCAATAATAATGATGTAATTCAAGTATATAAGTCCAAAGAATAATACATGAATAAACCATACATATAAGTACAAAGATCTCCCCCTATCAATAAGCATGATATAACCATGAATAAACCATACATTTAAGTACAAAGATAATCTTCATAAAAGATTCATCCATTCATTTAAAAACCATATATATATATATATATATATATATATATATATATATATCATATTTTTGCACACACTACATTTCTCTTAAACATTTCTCCCCCTTTGGACATCAATCAAAAAGGAGAAAGAGATACAAAAACAGAGAAATGCTGTAAGTCAAAGTACTAGTTGTAGAATATCAGGAACAACCTATCCGATAAAGCTTGAATACATAAAAACACATAAAAGTGATAAATATCTTATAGATAAAATACATCAGTCAGAAGCTTCCATAGATTCACTCTCATCATCTCCTTCCTCTTGGTCTCCAGATTCATTATTTCCTTCCTCTTGTTCACTTTCATCATCTCCTTCTTCTTGTTCTCCAGAGTCATCCTCACTGGATGTAGCAGAACTGATACTTATAGGAGATTTTCCTTTAGAAGAACTGGCCAACTGTTGCTCAATCTTTTCAACCCGCTTATCAATACGTGAACAATGAGTTTCTATGGATGTAACCTTCTCTTGCAAAGTACCAAGGACAGATTTCATACCATCACTGGACGTCATATAGTGGTTAAAAAATGGAACAAACCATGAAGGAGTGTCTAGATCAAGCTGAACTGAAGGTGTTTGGATGGAAGATGAAGAAGGTGGTGCTGCAGATGAGACATTCCTATGTCCTTCATAAAACCACCCTTGAGGAGAATTTTTATAGCCCATCCATTTTAGAACGGTATCAGAAAAGATATCATAATAAGTCTTGCTAATGAAGTTGAATGATGGTGTTAAAACATTATAATGAGCAAAAACCATATTCAGCATTCCATCATATGGTAGAACTATACGGGGAGCATCGACTTTCATGATAATCCACTAAATGATGAAACTTGGAAGATCCATCTTCTTCCCTTTGAGAATGCACCACATTACAAAACAATCCAGAAATGAAATGTGATCGCGAGAACCAGATCGTGGTAAAATGTTATTTGTATTGAACTTGTGCAAAATTAGGGCTTTCAAACTAAGCTGCTTATAAGTGGAGGATGACCAAAGTTAACAGGAGTGTCAGTCATAACCAGAGGCAAAAACTCTTGTAGAGTAAATCCTTGAGCCATAATCCATTGCTTCTCAATAATATGAACCTCAAAATCCCCTGGCTTAATTCGAAGAATCTTTCCCAAAGATATTGAAGTTAGATGGATGTCTTTCCCAAGAAAATTTGTTTTGATTCCATTTTCGCATCGCTTCATGTTTGCATAAAAAATACGTACAACATTGGGATAATAGCCTTTATCTTGGTAGGTGATAAACTTATCATCCAATGTTCTTGAAAAGTTCCATAATTTCGGGAAAATCAGAATTGAAGAACGTTACATCGAGAACCTTACCTAAAATTGGTTCAGTTGAAGCAATTTGATTTCGGTAAAGGTGCTTGGCATGTGGAGTGACCAACCATTTCTCCACCTTATCGTTATTGATCCTTGTTGAAGATGAAGATCCCTTGACACCAACGAATTTTGATCGAGGCATGGTTGTATGGAGAAAAAAAAAAACAAGGAAATCCTAAGTTAAGATTAGGATTTAGTGAGTAGGAAGGATTAGATACTTGTTTTCAAGATGCTTTGAGTAAGATTTGTGTATGAAAAGTGGTAGAGACGAAAATATTTCAGAGAGAAAAATGAATGGTCAGGCGCCTGGTGGGTTTTAAAATGACTTAAAATAGGGTTTTAAACCCTACTTGCCACGAGGCAGTCACCTACTTGAATGTGGCAGGCGCCTGTCTATGTGAAATCTTAAAAGACTGCCTGGCACCTTGGTGGTAGTCGCCTGCCAACCAGAACAATGTTTAGCTTACTTCACGACTATGAAGCATGCCCAATTCTCTTCTTATAAATATGAATCTTTCTTCCGACAAAGGTTTTGTGAAAATATCTGCTAATTGATCATGTGTATTTGCAAATTCTAGTACTATATCTTTGTTTTGCACATGATCTCTCAAGAAATGATGTCTTATATCGATGTGTTTTGTTCTTCAGTGAGATACTGGATTTTTTGAAATATTAATAGTACTTGTGTTGTCACATTTGATAGGAATAGTTTGATATTGTATTTGAAAATCTTTCAATTGCTGTTTCATATACAATGTTTGTGCACAGCAACTTCCTGCAGCAATGTATTTTGCTTCTGCTGTGGATAATGCTACAGAGTTTTGTTTCTTTGAAGACCATGAAACTAAGGAATGTCCTAGAAAATGACACTTTCCACTTGTGCTTTTTTTTTATCTATTTTGCATCCAGGAAAGTCAGCATCTGAATAATTAATCATTTCAAATTTGGATTCCTTTGGATACCATAATCCTAGTTCAAGTGTGCCTAATAGATATCTAAGGATTCTTTTGACTGCTATTTGGTGTGATTCCTTAGGAGCTGACTGAAACCTTACACACATACATACACTAAACATAATATCCGGCCTACTTGCTGTTAAATAGAGTAAGCTTTCTATCATCCCTTAATAGTGCTTAGTATCAACTTGTTTCCCTTTTTCATCTTTCTCAAGATTAGTTGAAGTACTCATAGGAGTTCCTATAGGTTTACTTTCTTCCATATCAAATTTTTTTAACATGTCTTTGATGTATTTAGTCTGATTTATGAAAATTCCATTTTTAGCTTGTTTGATTTGTAATCCAAGAAAGTAATTTAATTCTCCCATCATGCTCATCTTAAACTCTTTTTGCATACATATGGCAAATTCTTTACATAGATCTTTATTTGTAGCTCCAAATATAATATCATCCACACATATTTGAACTAATAGTATATTTTGTTTTTAGTTTTAATAAACAAGGTACTATCAACTTTTCCTCTTGCAAATTCATTTTTAAGTAAAATTACTTAACCTTTCATACCATGCTCTTGGAGCTTGTTTCAAACCATAAAGGGCTTTTGTCAATTTGAATACATGGTTTGGATTTTTAAAATTTTCAAACCCTGGGGGTTGTTTGACATATACTTCTTCATTTATATATCCATTTAAAAATGCACTCTTCACATCCATTTGATATAACTTAAAATCCTTATGGGCTACATAGGTTAAAAGCATCCTAATAACTTCCATCCTTGCTACAGGTGCAAAAGTTTCATCATAATCAATTCCTTTTTATTGATACTCTATTTACAATATAACATGTTGTATTTACAACTTCTGCCCAAAAATATTTAGGTAGACTATTTTCATTGAGCATTGTTCTTGTCATTTCTTGCAAAGTTCTATTTCTCCTTTCAACAACTTCAATTTGATGTGGAGTTCTAGGTGCAGAGAAATTGTGAGTTATTCCATGTTCATTACAAAATTTATCATCTTCCTTATTTTTAAACTCCCTTCCTTGGTCACTTCTAAAGCTTGTTACATTATAGCCTTTCTCATTTTGTAGTTTCTTGCATAAGGTTATTAATTGGTTACAAGCTTCATCTTTGTTTTCTAAAAAGATTACCCAAGTAAATCTTGAAAAATCATCTACTATTACAAAATCATATTGTTTTCCACCTAAGCTTAAGGTTCTAATTGGACCAAACAAGTCTAAGTGTAGGAGTTCTAGGGGTCTTTTGGTGGATATGAATTTTTTCTTTTTGAAACTTGTTCTTACTTGTTTTCCCTTTTGACAAGCATCACACATCTTGTCTTTTACGTACTTAATATTTGGTAATCCTTTTACGAGATTTTTCTTAGATAATTTAGATAGTAGGTCCATGCTAGCATGTCCTAATTTCCTATGTCATAACCAACTCACTTCATTCATAGCTGTTAAACAAGTTATGTTTTGATTTGCTATTTTCTCAAGATTTATACAACAAACATTATTTATTCTTTGAGCCATAAACAAGGTTTCTTTATTTTTGGGATTTTGGATAACACATTTTTCTTTTATGAACATTAGTTCGAACCCTTTATCACTTAATTGACTAATACTTAAAAGATTATGTTTTAGTCCTTCCACTAATAGCACATTATCTATAGTGAGTGAAGATTCTTTACCAATTTTTCCGATACCAACAATTTTACCTTCGGCATTGTCGCCGAAGGTGACGTATCCCCCATCCTTTTGTTTTAAGGTAGTGAACTTGGTCTTGTCACCGGTCATATGCCTTGAGCATCCGCTGTCCAAGTACCATTTGTCCATTGTCGTTGTTGTCCTAAGGCAAACCTATAATGAGGGACACTGTGTGTTAGTTTTTGGAACCCAAATTCTTTTGACTTTCATTGTTTTGTTGTTGGTTTCACCATTTTTTTTCTTCTCTCCTTGAACTTTAACATATTTTTTCTTTAATGGGCAATTGAACATCACATGACCTTTAGCCTTGCACATATAGCAACTAGTGTGTTCATGTTTGTTATTTGATGAAGTACTAGCATAAAACTTAGCTTCCTCAACAAAATATCCCATGTACAGCTTTTTATTCCTTTTATTTGTTTTACCATTGTAGCCTATTCCTTCTTTGTTTCCGTGAAGCGTTTGCTGTCCAATAATCTTTTCAAAGTTTTCTTTACATTTAGTAAAATTATAGACAATCTTTTCGTTATCCTCAATTACCTTTTAGAGTTCATTTATTTCTAAATCTTTCTTATTCAAATCATTTTTATGAGTTTTATCTAACTCTTTTTTTACTATGTTTATTTCTTCTTCCAACTTCTTAATATAAGTGTTTTTTTCTTCTTCAATAACTTTGAATGATTCAAGCTGCTTCACTAGTTCTTGATTTTGACCTTTCAAAGTTATATTTCTTTTAGACACTTTTATAAATCTTTTATGTAGTGAAAATAATTCAGTTTGTAATTCCTTATAAGAAGGCAAACTATCACATGACTCATCACAAGACAAATTTTGAGATTCTGTTAAAGAGTAATAAGAATTTACTTCTTCATCGTTCGCCATGAAGCATATATTTGCCATCTCTTGTTCACTAGATTCGGTTTCAGTTTCGCTGGAGCTTGAGTCGTCCCAAGTAGCTTTCATTGTTTCCTTCTTTTTCTTCTTGTCTTTCTTGAATAATGGACACTCCGGTTTGATATGCCCTGGCTTTTTGCAATGATAACATATGGGTAGTTCATTCTTACCTTTATTTTCTTTCCTACTTGTATCTCCTTTTTCAGTTTTCTTTTTGTAGAATTTTCTAGGAAACCTTTTATTTCTTCCCTAGAATTTTCCTAGTCTCTTAGTAATGAATGCCAATTCATCTTGATCTAAGTCACTTGTTTCTCTTTCTTCTTCACTAGTGCTACGACTAGATGCTTTTAGAGCTATGGATCTTTTATGTTTTGGTTCAGGATTTCTTTCTTTCAATGTCATTTCATATGTAAAAAGTGAACATATAAGTTCATCCAAAGAAGTAGTCTTAAGGTTTCTACCTTCCGTGATAACTGTGGCCTTTGGTCCCCAAATAGAGGGTAGACCTCTTAGAATTTTTTTGATCATTTCATATGTAGTATAGGTTTTTCCTAAGGCACTTAAAGAGTTTATTATGTGGGTAAAACTGGTGTACATGCTTGATATTGTTTCATCAGAATTCATTTTGAACGCTTCGTTTTCACTTGTTAGCATGTATATCCTATTGTCTCTAACATCAACGGTTCCTTTATAAGTTACTTCTACTTTATCCCAAATCTCCTAGTCTGTTTTGCAAGCCATGACTCGATTAAACTCATTAGCATCTAATGCACAATATAACGCATTTATAGCACTTGCATTTATTTGAAGCATTTTATAGTCTAAGTATGTCATGTCTTTCTTTTCCTTTGGAATATGTTTTCCATCAACTAACTTAGTGGGAATAAGAGTTCCATCCATAACAACTTTCCAAACTTTCCAATCCATGTGTTGGAGATATATTTTCATTCTCTTTTTCCAAAAAGTGTAATTGTGTCCACAAAAGATTGGTGGACGGGTTGAGGATTGTCCTTCACCAAAGGGTGCTACTCCAATGTTTGCCATTAGATCTTTTTTATAGTTTCTTGTTAGGAATTTCTATAACTAGGCTCTGATACCAATTGAAATGACGAATAGCTTCCCAAGAGGGGGGGGGGGGGAATTTGATTCTTTTTATATTTTAATAATTTTTAAGCTTTTAATTTTAATTATATAGAAAACAAGATATATATGAACAATAACCACATTTAAGAAATACTGAAATTTAAATTCACAAGTCAATCAATGAAACCAAGATAATTAAATCACTCAATCAAAAATATTAAAACTTTTGTTGATTTCCCTGTAAACTCTTAGTATGCACTCTACTTGATTAAGATTTCCGCAGATTAACCAACATACTCCCTCTTTGGGTTTCCGCAAATGATTAATCAAAACGTACTTTCTAAATATCAAGTACCTTTGTTTCTTTCTCACTTAAGAACCTGCAACCTGCACTTTTAAATCATACAACTATAGCAAGTAAAGAATATAAAGTAAAGCAGAGAGAAAAAGACAAGAATTTTTACGAGGTTCGGCTTCAACACAGCCTACATCCTCGCCTTTGGCAAAACACCAAAGGATTCCACTATATCAATTCCTTTACCTGGTGGAACAATACCTATTTACAACCACTCCTTCTGTTAGGCTAGAGCCCGCCTCTCCAAACAATAACCCCTTGTTTGGTCCAACGATTCAACAACTCTGAATCGTTTAAGAATGATGATAAAGAAATTTGTGTACAAAAGAGAACTCTCACAATAGAGTAAATTAGTACAATGATCAGCACACTTATACTTCAAGGTAATTCAAATATAAGAAATTTGAAACTCAATGCTTAGTATGAATTATCAAATGATTTTTCAAAGAAAATGAAAGATTCTGATTTTTGAAAGCTTTGCTTTAAAGTTTGAATCAATATTAGATCAGAAATTTAAATTCAAGAAAGTTTTAGATTCTTTGAGAATTTTGAATACTTGAAAATTAGTTGATCTAAAAACCTTTGAAAACTTTGCTTAATTTAAAAACCTTTGAAAGTTGCTTGATCTAAAAACTTTGAAAATTACTGGATCTGAAAACCTTTTAAGATTGTTTGATTTCAAAAACCTTTGAATATTGCTCCAATAATAATCATCATTTAAACCTTTGAAGATTTTGACTATTTATAGTTGTTTTAGAAGCCATCCATTACTCCCAAAGATCCCTAAAAATCATTTCCTATTATTTTGAAATAAATATGTTCAAAATCGTGGTTTAAAAAATCTTCCCGTTAAGAGATTTAATGCCAACGTTCGAGTGGCAGTCGTCTGCCACAACTTGGCTGTCGCTTGTCACAGAGCAACTCTCAACACAGAATGCTAGCAGTCACCTACCAGAACCAAGGCAGTCGCCTAGCTTGTTTATGTAGGCGCTTGGAAGGTTAGGCAGTCGCCTGTCTAGCTACTGACTTTTTGAAAAATCATTTTCTTAATGTGGCAGTCGCCTGCCTCATCATGGCAGTCGCCTGGCCCTTCATTATTTCAAAAAAAAATTTCTTTTCTTAAACCCTTTCTTTTTATTTATTTAGAAAAAAACATTCTTTAGAGTATATATATAAAAACATATTTTTGAATTTCTGTGAGCTTCAAACCACTGTATACTTGAGATTAACTTTGAAGTACTTACATTTAGAATATCCTTGAAAAAAATATAATTCTGTTGGTCTTCAATCTTGTTCTTCCATCATCTTTATGGTTGCAATCTTTCCTTTGAGCTTTTCACAATATAACTTTGTTCTTCATGCTCTTTATAATCTATAAGCTTTGCTTTGTGTTCTTCACGGATTCTTTGCAATCCATAAATTTCCTTATACACTCGAGTTTTGTTATTTTCCTGAAAAACTTTTACTTGAAACATATTAAACATATCATTTGATTTGTTATCATCAAAATAAGAATTGTAAGCCTTATTAGGCCAACACAGAATTTATAAGGGCTTTTCTCAGTAGTCAGGTAAGGGAATAAACTAAAATAGCTATTTTCCATGCAAATTATTATTATGTATGAGTAAACTTATTTTCAGGAAAGCATGTATTATATCTGTATATTACAAAGGAGATGCACGTTTGGGAAAATACTACAATTATGTTGAAATGTATATATATGTATGAGATGCCAGAAATTATGATTTTTAAAATACAATGTATGACATTATATAGAAAATGTGTGGCATGAATATTACTTTACGTGAAATGTATTACGATATGACTTTGTTACGAATGAAGCATGTTTTCAGGGATATGAAATGTTACAGTACAAATGATGTTGAAAATACATGATAATTGATTTATTTTTAGAATGATATATATGAAATGATTTCGGCGCAAGGCCGTATTTATGAAATGATTTCAGCGCGAGGCTGTATTTATGAAATGATTTCGGCGTGAGGTCATATTTATGAAATGATTTTCGGCATGAGGCCGTATTTATGAAATGATGAAAAATTCTATAATATCATGTATTATATGTTATCAGAACCCGGATGTTAGTTTAGTTCAGTTCAGGAGCATGGTACCGTAACTTATAGATCAGATATCTATGATTAGATTAGTGCTAACCACCCCACGAGGGGGTGGGAGATGGATAGTCGATGTGGCTTTCAGTGTAGAGTGTGGACGTCCACCTTGTAGTTCGGATTATGGTGCGGTGGGCCCATCGTACTTACAGACATTTTTGACTCGGCAGTGGTCGGCCAGCCATTGTCGGGTCCCGCCTTCGGGTTACACAACTCGTCATGGGGGGTAATACATGACATCAACTAACTATTCATCCTGAGTGTGTTTTCAGTATTGTTAGCTATAATAGACATTTCATGATGAGTATGAATTATTAGAAATATGAAAGTATATGATTATTCCACCATGTTATGATGTATGTTTTTAGATATATGAAATGTACTGAGTATGTATAACTGCAATAAATATTCATGTTACCACACAACTGCATTTAGTTTATTTTCCCTTACTGAGAAGTGTCTCACCCCCGAACATTAAATGATTTTCAGGAAACCCAGAGAGGCCCGCGAGTCAAGGCCGCCATTGAGTTTATCGAGTTACCCCGTTAGGAGGGTAAGTCTTGTACTAGGATCAAGAGATTTTTGTTGTATGATCCTAGGTTTATTTTGGCACTTTTTGAGATTGTACATAAACACAGTATTTACAGTAGACTCTGGTATTATGTATTCTATGGTTTTGAGAATGTGATTTATATTTACTGCTGCTTAAGTTTCCGCTGTGATTGACAAGTGCCCACGTCACCCACGGGTTCGGTTTGACTTTTCTATTTATTATGTTTCATTTTATATTAAGATTTTTGAGGTCGTTACAGAGTTAGTCGTAAGCCATGACGTAGTGCCCACACTGCACACTATTGTGAAAAAATTAGATCAGTTCTTGTCCTTAGGACAACAACCCTAGCCTGTGGCGTGTGCAAAGGTGTATGCCATTTGTTTTGATCCTCCTCACACATGTTATAATTGCCTCAATGCACCTCCCCCGCCTGAGTTTGTGTAAGAGGAAGTTAAGACCACCCACAATTGGTACGACAGGCTGTTTAATGATCCCTATTCTAATAAGTACAATCCTGGGTGAAGTAAGCATCCTAAGTTCTCCTGGAAGCCACAAGCTCTAGGTTTTCAAGCTCAAATACCTTAGCAATCACCCACTACTCCACCTCCTCGCCCATTCCAAAACTCTCAAAATCCTATCGTTTCTGCCCCTAGATCTTCAGCTTATTAGCAAACATCTCTACCTCAGCCCCAATACGATAGATCTTTTCAAGAGAGATTACTAAAAGCCCTCAAGGGCATTAAAGATGATTGCCAATTTGATTGGTAACTACTGTACTCCCACTCCCAGTCTATTGCCAAGCTAGAAGCCACCATGGGCCAACTAGCTATATCTTTGAGTAGAAGAGATGAAGGTAAGTTGCCAAGTCAGCCTCCAGTGAACCTTAAGGGCCAATATGGGGGAGAATGTGACCCAGCTACTGGACCTTCATCATATCATGAGCAAGCCCAGGCTACAACCATTCTTCAGAGTGGTAAGGAGGTAAATAATAGGGTTGGGGAGACGTTAGACCAAGAAAAGGGTAGGGAGAATATGAGGGAAGAACCCGAACATGAAGCATACAATCCTCCTTCTTCCAAACAGGTAGTTGATTCTGAGGCACCTACCTTCTCTCATAATGGAGCACTTCCTCATTATGCCCCTACAATGCCATTCCCTGTAGATTTTCATGCACCCTCTAAATCTAAGAAGGAGACCAATACTGAATCCATCATGGACACATTCAGGCAAGTCAAGGTCAATATTCCTCTCTTAGATGCTATCAAGCAAGGGTCAACATATGCCAAATTCCTTAAGGACTTGTGCACATAGAAGCGAAAGTCAAGGATGCACATGAACAAATAAGTTAGGCTGGCCGAGCATCTAAGCTTAATTTTGTTAGGACACCTTCCTCCAAAATTGAAATACCTCGGCACTCACACTATCTCGTGTGTAATTGGTGATTACACCATTGATAGGGCTCTTTTAGATTTGGGGGCGAGTGTGAACTTACTTCTGTACTTAGTTTACCAACAATTTAATTTAGGGGAGCTGAAGCTCACCTCGATCACTTTAAGTTTCACCGACCAATTAGTAAAAAGACCCCAGAGTGTGATAGAGGACGTCTTGATCAAGGTAGAAGAGTTCTATTATCCTATTGACTTCATTTTCTTGTATATGGAACCTTCCGGCCCAACCAAGGATCTGATCTCTATCATATTCGGACGACCATTCTTAGCTATGGCTAATGCCTGCATTCAGTGTAGGACTAGGATCATAGATGTGTCCTTTGGCAATATGCAGTTCCATCTGAATGTATTCCATGCTTGCCAACATCCACCCGATGACGTCCAAGTTGTGGACATTGACATGATTGATGAATATGTTGAGGAAGTGGCTCCTTCGATTCTATGGAGGGACCCCATAAAGGATATACTTCAGCCTGATAACCCCTCAATATCTAGATTGGAGAAACCATATGATCATATCTTTACCATTGATGACACGGTCTCTAGCTTGGAGGGGCATCTTTGGGTAAGTTAGAAGTGGTTTAACGAAGAAATGGTGGAGGAAACCTTTAGCTTCAAAATAGGGTGAGTTCGAAATGAGCTTTCATTGCATCTAGCTAAAGACAGTAAACTTAGTGCTTCCAGGAGGCAATATGAGTGTTTTTCTTTCTTTTTTGAGTCCATAGGTTGTACATTATAAAGTAGGTAGGGTGTAAGGTCCTTAGAATAGGTTATAGTTCATTGAGGTGCGACCAAGCGTGACTAGCTCTCCATTTTGGTGCGACATGGTCGAGAGTTGGGTTCATGTTCTTCATTGGGGGGAGGGGTGCAACCAAGTGCAACGAACCCTAAGCTAGTGCAACCTGGTCGAACCTATTAAAACTGTGTTTAAAGCGTCTTCTCTCATGAAGCTCGAACACCACCTTCTTTTGTTCCTTTACACCTTCTTCATTGTACTCCCCTCTAATCTAGTTGCTCGAGCCTCCTCCACTTCTCCAGAGCCTCTGCTGACTCTCCGGCGACTAGCCTAGCTCTGGCGCTTCCATCTTTGCGCGACGCTCCATACTAGCACACCTAGGGTTTTGATTTTCCTCAATGATGCCTCCCTATCCAATGTCTCGAGTTGCCTCACAGTAAGCCCAATTGCCAAGATCCATCGCCAAGCAGTAGAGGGTCCAGGGGTCCAGAGGCCACGAGAGAGTAGCAATGGACTTCTAGGGAGAAGAGGACACCGAGGGTGACCCTTGAGGATATTCAATTGCCCTCGGCGCCACGTGCCGCGCCACCTACCACAGAGCAGCCCCCGAATGCTGCCACAAGGTCCTCGGAGGACCTATCTGTCTAGCTGGTGCCGCTCCGAATGATCAAGCCACCCTCCCCTCTTTCCCTGACCGTGCACCACATTATAGCAAAAATGGCACCACATTAATTGTATTTTCTTTTTTGGTGTATCACCATGCCTTTAAGTGGTTGTACTTAAGCTTTTCATGTATCTATCTTCAGTTGTACTGCCCCGTGCAATTAATGAATATATATGGTGATTTGTATCTACTTGTCTTTTGTGCTTCATTGTACTATTGCTCTTATCTTTTTAGTTTTTGATTTTATGTGGATGTTACTTATGCACGTACACTAGTTGATCTTTTAGCACCGTATAGTGCTTCCTTCCCATGTTCTCTAGGTTCTTTCTTTCCACACTTCAGTAGGGACATTGAAGTTTTAAGTTGGGGGTAGGGAGTTGGGAAAATACTACACGGCACATGTTAAGCACAAAAATGACACACTTTTTAAAATTTTCAATGACATTGTATGTTTCATGTCATGATAGCACTTTACTACCCTTTACATACTTCTATATAGCTTATATGTTACATGCTTATTATGTATCCATTAGATAACTTTGCAATGCTCATTTGCTTTAATATTGTGGTATAAGTTCTTGTATACACATGGTACTTCACAAGGCTAGGATGCACTTTCACATGATTTGTAGCACTTAGGGTTCCTTGAGAGCACTGAAAGAACAATCGTGGCGACTATGACACCTTGTGAAGTTATGTTGAGCCTTTCATTTTTATTTTTATTTTTTTTGTTTTTGAGTTATTTACATGAACTCTAAGTTCACTTAACTCAACTTTCCTTCTTTGGATATTCTTTGCATGCTAGTCTCGCTATTTGAATTTTCTAGCCTAGAGGTGATGTCTAGTGGAGAGATATAAACCTAGGTCTTGTAGCCTACTCAAGATGTGAGAATTATACCACCCCTAGAGATGGACATAATTCATAAACTCCTTTTACAGCTTAATTTCTTATTGGTAGCATGAAGATGATAAAAATTGTGATGATTGTCCTAGCTAACCATAGAAGAAAAATGTACGAAGAAAAAAATGAGTAGAAGAAAAAGAAATGAAAAATACATAGAAAACCTGCTCCAAATTCAAAAGGGTCAAGCTAGGGACACAACACACATATTCTTGCACGTATGAAGCTTCTTCAGTTGTCCAGTTCATATGATATATTCACGCATGATTTATGAATAAGTCAATCTAAGGTGGTCTTGGTTGGATGTGGCGAGTAGGTGAGAAGGCGCTAGGGTGAAGGACCCAACATCTCAATAATAGGATGGATCCTATTCTTATAAGACTAGTTCACTCCATTTTTAGTGTTAGTTCTTCAAAATATATGAGATGTTTAATCATGCATGTCTTCTTCACATATGAGAGTGAACCCATCTTCTTAAATGTTTTTGAGAGCACACGAGTGAGGCTGAGTCAAGACGACCATTCTGTAAGTGTCCAAGGGTGACCTGAGTGTGATGAATCATTCACTTTCAACATGCATTGTGACTTTGCCTATGTATACTTGAATTTATATGATGATATTAACTCTGACTTGTAATTTCTAGTTGATTCTATAAGAGATATTCTTTTCTTGATGGCTATACACTGTTGAGACTTGCATGAGTGATTTGCTTTAGAGTTATTTGTATAATAGAGTTATATATGGAGGAGCTTACTTGTAATTAGGTTATATTCCTGTATGTGAAATGGCATGATTGTGTTACATATGATCATATTTAATGTCCACCGAGATTGGTGTTTGTGGGTACCACCCTAGAAACCCTCACAAAACTATAACTTGTACACTAGGGTCACCTAGGGGTTTAAAGCCTTGTTGCACACTATAAATGAAACCGTGTTTCCCACAAAATATAAGGTAGATAGGATTTTATAGTTTTCTTAGTTTTTCTTTGCTCGAGGACTAGCAAAGTGTAAGTTGGGGGTTTTGTTGTGTTCCTAAAGTGTAATATTTTAGGTCCACATTTACCTTTGTTTTGTTCCTATTTATCTTATAAATGCCCTCTCTTATCATAGTTTGGAGTTATGCAAGGTTTATTCATGTTTCATGAAAAAACAGGTTAAAACCGAGAAGTTAAGTAATACGAGAAGCCAAGGGAGTAATTGGGAAGTATAAAGCTCATATCAGATGCTCAACCAAACCCCTAAAGCCTCAAGTAATCAAAGGAAACAAGAAATGGCTCGACCATATGGGGTGACTAGCTAACATAGGGTACGACTAGGTCACAGAAGAAGACTCCAAAATTCATAGTGAAAAAGAAATGCTCCAAGGTTCGACCAAGTGCTCGACTAAGTGACCCTAAGGGGCGACCAGGTCGAGAACCTGAGACTTACCGAGTTAGAAATACTAAGAGTCTTGACCAACAGCTCGACAAGGAGACCTTGAGGGGTGATCATGTCGAGAACCTGAAGAGTTACTGAAGTTGGGATCTTGCAAGTCTTGACCATCAGCGCGACTAGAAAGATCTACATGCGCGACTACGTCGAGAATGTAAAGTTTGAATCCCTGAATTCTCACAAGCCTTGACCAGGGCACGACCGGGGGAAGACATGGGTGCGACCTAGTGGCCAGATGCGAACTAATTTGTGAGATTTTTTGCAAAACTTTCTTTTTTTGAATTCAAACATTTGTAAACCCTTTTGGGTATAAAATCTAGCTTCGTCTATGTGTCTAAGGTTCCCTGTTGGCCCCTCTTTGGTTGGTAACAGACCTAGAGAGTCTTTGGGTGCCATTTAGAATAGGATTTACAGCTTTGATTTCAATTCCTGTACTGGTTATGTGTTTGGATTCATCGAAGGCCTGTGACAACCTTCGAGTTCCTTGTGCTACCACGTAGATAGTTTGTTTTTGGTTGTAATCTTGATTGCTAGTGACAGGTTATTGAGTTGCAATTAAATCCATGTTTACATGCTTTTTTTACTCCACTTTCATTTAAATACATGCACTTTAAATTCCATGTATTTAATTTCCATGCAAGTTTAAATCTTTGATTGTGATGAGACCATAGGGTAAAGGATAACCTAGCTTAGGATTTAGTCACCTACACATAATAGGCTACGGTTTATGTACGGGGTGTTCTCATGATTGTTGGATAGGGTATACCCTGGTTCCCTATCGTGCTCCGGACGATTGGTGCACCTTCGCTACCCTATGCCATTGAATGGTTCACTTAACCATTAGCTTAGTACAGATTGTTGACCGAACATAGGTAGCGCACACGACAGTTTAGGCTTGATTCATAATCTAAGACCTTCTTTCTAGGTGTAGTGATAATATAGTTTTATATGCTTTCGTAGTTGTTATAAAAACACTTTAAAAATCTCACCTTTTTCCTTTTTACACAAAGTGTAGTAAATTAGGCTAGAAGTGGTGAACAACTACACTAGCATCCCTAAGGATCAACACTCGACTTACTCATTATTCTACTGAACTTGGGATAGTTAAGTTTATAAATATTATCGTTGGCAGTTTAGGACCCAAGCCTTGGCAAGCCTGCCACTAGATAAGACCCCGTATGAACTTTGGAAGGGTAGAAGACCAAATATCTCTTACTTCCATGTATTTGGATGTAAGTGCTTTGTCTTAAATGATAAAGGGGACCTAGGAAAATTTGATGTTAAATCAGGTGAAGGAATTTTCCTAGGATACGTTGTGAACAATAAAGCCTTTAGAGTCTACAACAAAAGAACCCTTTTAGTTGTAAAGTCCATCCATGTAGCATTTGATGATACTAATCCATTTTTCTTCTAAACCTATTGACATCGATGAAGTAGAAATTAGAAAAAGTTTAGAAGACCTAGCAATTCAAGAAATAAAGGATGAGAGTAATGAAACCAGAACACCTTCAAATGATAACTCTCAAGATCAACATGAATTGCCTAAGGAATGGAAGTTCGTAAGGAATCACCCTAAGGACCAAATTATAGGTGAACCATCACGATGGGTGTCCACTAGATCTTCATTAAAGAATTTATGCAATCATTGTGTGTTCCTATCTCAAGAGGAACCCAAGAACATAAATGAAGCAATAAATGATGATTCATGGATAGTAGCCATGCAAGAGGAACTAAATCAATTCGAAAGAAAAGAAATAAAGTTTGGAAGTTAGTTCCTAAACCTGCTGATCATTTGGTAATTGGCACCAAATGGGTTTTAGGAATATGAAGGATGAGAATGGTATTTTAGTTCGTAACAAGGCTAGATTGGTAGCATAAGGTTATAATCAAGTAGAAGGTATAGATATGATGAGACCTTTGCTCCTATAGCAAGAATAGAAGCAATTAAGATGCTACTAGCCTATGCAACTCACAAGAATTTCAAACTCTACCAAATGGATGTGAAAAGTGCATTTTTGAATGGATACACAAATGAAGAAGTATATGTAGCACAACGCCCTAATTTGAGGACTTTCATTTTCCTGACCATGTGTTTAGATTGACAAAATCCCTATATGGATTAAAACAAGCTCTTAGAGCTTGGTACGAACGAATAAGTGACTTCTTGTTAGAAAATGGGTTTACTAGAGGAAAAATGGATAGTACCTTATTTATAAAGTCTAAGAACAATGATATGCTCACCATATAAGTCTATGTTGATGACATTATGTTTGGTGCTACAAATGAAGAATTATGTAAGGAATTCGCTACATGCATGCAAGATAAGTTTGAAATGAGCATGATGGGCGAGTTGACATATTTCCTTGGTCTGCAAATCAAACAAGCTAAAAATGGAACATTTATAAATTAATCAAAGCACATAAAAGACCTGCTCAAGAAGTTTGATATAGAAAGGTAGCAAGTCATTGGGAACACCAATGAGCACCTTTATTAGTCTTGACAAAGATGATCAAGGAAAGCCGGTAGATGTCAAATACTACCGTGACATGATAGGTAGTATGCTTTATTTGACAACTAGTAGACCTGACATTATGTTCAGTGTTTGCATGTGTGCTTGATTTCAAGCAGCACCTAAAGAATCTAGTCAAAAGGATCTTGAGGTATTTGATATGTACTATAGACTTAGGTTTATGGTATCCTAAAAATACAACTTTTGAGATGATCAGTTATTCGGATGCAGATTGTGCCAAATGTAAAATAGACCAAAAAGGTACAAGTGGTTCTTGCCCCTTCTTAGGATGATCTTTGGTATCTTAGTTTTTCAAGAAACATAATTTCATGGCATTATCTACTGCTAAGGCTGAATACGTAGCAGCAGGTAGTTTTTGTGCACAAACATTGTATATGAAACAACAACTCAAGGATTTCAATTTGGAATATTCGGTTGTGCCTATTAAATGTGATAATACCAGCGCCATTAATATTTCCAAAAATCCTAGTTCTTACTCTAGAACCAAGCACATTGATATTAGACATCATTTTCCTAGAGATCATGTGCAAAAGTGTTGACTTTGGTGTAATCCCAAGAGGGGCGGGGTGAATTGGATATTTAAAAATTTCTTCCTAGGTTTGAAAAAACCAGTAGTAGTATATCTCAACTTAGGGTCTGTCCAATATCCAATATAACACTGAGCAGACAATCAACACAATTTAAAACAGTCTCAGTATTTCCCAAACATTCACAATAATAGAAATGTAAACATTCAAGTGCGGATATTAAAGTAATGTAGGGTAAGAGAGAACGACACAAAATATGATATCGGGGTTCGGCCAATACTTGCCTACGTCTTCGCCTCAAGCTCACAAGCAAGAGGATTCAACTAAACTTGCTCACTTGTGGGTGGAGCGGCACCGATTACAACACCTTACAGGATGGTGCACCTAGTTCTCTTAATCGGGTCTAAACCAGTCCGAAACTTTTCATAGGGCAAGTCTCCCTCTTTTGACCACGCGTCGGGAATACAGCCAGTAATATCAAATTTGTGTACAAATACAGTGCTTCTAATTCAAGCACATGATGTACAACAATTAAAGCACAATAAATACACTCACATATGATAAGGATTTATGCTCGAGTGAGATTGGTCAAACAATGTATCAACTCACAATAATATGTGCATCTATATGTATGTGTGAGTGAGTGAGATCTTTGAATCAGAATGGTATGATCACAATATGAATACTCAAAGATACTCTACAACCCTAAACAAATATCTCAATAAGATTTTTCAAATATTAAGCACAATAGATATTAGGGTTTTTAGCTCAAAAAATGTTTTCGCAAAAACAAGCGAGCCTTTGAATCTTGCAATGGATGTGCAAGATTCACAAGCTAAGAATATATTTATCCACCAAAAAAATATTTTCCAAAGATAATGTGGGAGAAACTTGAATAATACTCTTAAAATAGGATGTGAAAAATAAATGCAATATGAGAGTAAATAAATTTTTGATTTGTAAAACAAGTGCCATTTTTGATTTGTAAAACAAATGCCCAAGATAAATAAAACACTCTCTTTAAGAAATGATTTTCAAAGCAATAACAAAGAGAGGATCAAAAATTAAGCTTGGAAGAAGAAAATAAGATTTAAAAATTTCAGAGAATTTTCTCACTAATCATCTTACTAATTATGTATAATAAGGGGGTATATACAGAGTTGGGTTGAAATCTGACCATTGGGAACCAACTGGGAATTTTGAAATTGTTAAATTAAGTTTAACCCAAAAAAACCTTAATTAACCATAGTAAACATAAGGCAACTCGAGAGTTTTGGTTGCCCAGACCTCAGGGATGGTCGCCCGAACAAACACACAGAGAAAAGTTGAATTTTCAACTTCAAGTGCCTGCGGATAGATTCGAGTGTGTTGGAATTGGTGTGTTCCCAAGAAGGAGGTGAATTGGAAATTTAAACTTTGCCTAGGTTAATTCAGATTCCTTAACCAATATTGCACAAACTTAGGGTCTTTTTATTAAATCAAAAACTTAAATCAAATATTAAAATAATTAAATTCAAACATTCAAGTACTGAAATTTAAATGCAGAAATTAAAAGTAGACACAAGAAATGTTATCGGAGTTCAGCCAATACTACCTACGTCCCCGCCTCAGCTCGTAAGCTCGAGGATTACCACTATTGCTCACTTAACGGGTGGAGCGGCACTAGTTACAACTAGGTCAAATTACCAGGCCTGACCTCAACCTTTACAACGTGATTCTTATGGGTTAGACCAACACCCCCTCAGGGCATGCCTGGAATACACAGATCAATATAAACTTTTACATACAATTCAAATGTGTTAACCAGAAGGTCATACCATGTTTTGATTATGACAAATACTCAGGTATTTAATGATTAAATATTTTGTGTGTAGGATCAATTGGAGGTTTTAATATGATGCACATGGATGTGAAGAAGCTAAAGACCCAGTCCATTTATTTGTTAATTAAGATTTATTTGGGTCTGTAATAATTAAAGATCAAAGGTCTGTAATAATTAATGTATTGCATGCATGATAGGATAGATAAGCTCAAGGGCTTTAGGTTGACTATAGAACCTACATATATGCATGAAAAAGTCCCCCATAATCTTAGATTTAACTATCATGTGAATAGGGACAATTTTATAAGAAGAATAAGACTAAAATGCACAAAGTTGGCATGTTCTATCGATCGAACCCCAACACTATGTGCACTTCGGTTGACCGAACCTCCCCAGGGTCAATGGTTTGACCCTTCGATCAACCGACCTCAAAATAAGTAGCAATGCCCTGGTCGACCGAACAGACACGTGAGAAATCCCAACGCCCTAGTCGACCAAACTTTTAGTAGAAAATTGACCTAGTCGACCGAACATCTATGTTCGGTCAACCGAACTCAACCCGGTTGACCAAACCTCAAAGGTTTTGAAAATCACCTTAAGCCTAGTCAACTATGGTTTTGAAAATCGCCTTAAGCCTAGTCAACTATCTTCCAAGTTCAAATTCACCCTGGTCGACCGAACTGGGCAACCCGGTCGACCGAACCATAAAAATGGTCGACCGACCCTCTCGGCTTGCTCAAATTTTACCGAGATTAAAACGCTATTAATTTTTATTAACCCTATTTAAACTTTTCCAAAAATGTCAAATAGATCCCAAACATTATAATTTCAGGGGTGTCTATATATACCTCATCATTTGCATTGATTAAGGCAAGATTAGCAAACACAATTAGCAAATTTTCTCTTAAATTCAAAAATCCCACTTCTCATATTCAAGCATCCTACTTCCATTCTTACTCATCCTCATTGCAAATCTTACTAAGTAAGAGTGTTCTTGTGTTTTTCTCATTAAGTTTACACTCTCATTTGTTCTTGTTGATTGAGATATATTTTTATTTTAGAGTAAGCTAAGAGTTTTTCTTGGAGACTTTATCAATAAGCCTTTCTTCGGAAAAATCCTAAGAGCTTGTGAGTTTTGCATTATCATTGCAATACTCGAGAGCTCGTATTGCTTTTGTTTGTGAATTAATTTTTTACAAACCATTTTCAAATATCTCATGTGCCTATTTTTGAGAAAAATATTTTTAAGATATTTGCTTGCATTGTGAAGGTCTTTGTTGCTGCATTGAGATTGACATTAGTATCTTGACACAAAGATCTTAACACATACACTCTCACGTACTGATTGTTATATTTACATTAATTTTTTGAGAGTATATATTAAAACTACACTGAGCTTATCATATCTTATCATACAGTAGTGTGTTGATTATTACTGGTGCAAATCTACTTTATTGAGAAGCATAGTGCTTATACAAATCTTGTATTAAAATTTGATTGCATTCCAGGCGTGGCCTGAGGGAGCGGTAATCCAGCCCGGAAGGATTAGTTGTAAAGGTTGAGGTCAGCCCTGTGCTAATTGACCTGGTTGTAATTAGGTGTCGCTCCATCCATTGAGTGAGTCTTAGTGTAATCCAAGTACTTGTGAGCCAAGACGGGGACATAGGCACTGTTTCCGAACGTCAATAACATATCTGGTGTTATCTCTCTTTTACTGCTTTATTGTGCATGCTTAATTAGTTTACTTGTGAAGTTTAATTTCTGCTGAATATATGCATTGATTTATTTTATCTGCACTAGATTGACCTTAGGTTTGTATAATACTATTTCTATTTGATTGACCTAGGGGATTGATTTTTAAAATACCAATTCACCCCCCTCTTGGAATTATAGTAAAGCTAGCAAAATGCTTCTACACAAGCAGATATGTACCACGATATGCTTAATACAATTACAAATTGTACTTCTATATGATATGAAAGTATAAGCTCATGAAGTCTAAATGTGACTACTCTCAAGATAAAGTCAATATTATCAAGCAATATGTGAGAGTGGTGTGAGTATATCTTTGTGTTAAAAATGTGTATATCAATTACAAGCAATAACCACAAAGAATTCAAAAGAACAAATATTAAGTATAAAGTATACGATATATTTGAAATCAAGCTTGTTTGAAAAGTATTTCAAAAAGCACAAGAACAAGCCTTTGAATACTTGCAACGATAAAGCAAGACTCACAAGCTCTGGAGAGTATTCCCACTGAAGACTTATGAATTAAATCACAAGGGAACTCTCAAATTCACTTTCATTAAAATCAACTATAATGAAAGTGTGAGCTAATATGAACAATCTCAATAATACTCTTATCAAAATATTTTAGCAAGTAGGATGAGTAAGAGATGGATTTTTGGCTTGTATATGAGAAAATAAGGGTTTTGAATTTCAGAGAGTTTTGGCTAATGATATTTGATAATCCGTCATTAATCTTTCCAAATGAACTGGTATATGTAGACATTCATAAAAATATAACCATTGAGGGACATAGGAGTCTTTTTAGAAAATATTAATGGAGGTTAAATAAAATTAATCTTGTTTTACTGCAGTTAAAAATGTTCAACCCGAGAGGTTTCGGCTGACTATATTTTAAGTTTGGTCAACCCAATTGCCAAGTTCAGTCGACCGAGGCATTTTTTAGCTAAAGGTTCGGTCTACTAAAACAAGGTGATTTTCGAACCCTCAAGGTTCGGTAGAATGTATTTGAGTTCGGTCTGCTATACTTTATGGTTCGGTCGACTCAATCAAAAATGAACTGGAAGTTTGGTCAACTAAGTTGCTGGGGAGCAAACACGTGTGAGTTTAGTCAATTGAGAAAAATACGTTCAAAAAGATTCAGCCGATCGAGTGAATTCAAAATGTTGACTTCCACCTAGTTTGGTCGATTGAGGCATTTTACACTGCCAGGATTCGGTCGACTGAATAAGTCCACAACTTTTTTTTGGCCCAAATAAAGACCTAAGTTAAATCCCTATTAAAGTGAGTTATGAGCCTATTTACTTGAGGGATTCCTATAGTCATTCTATGGTATTTTTGAGCTTATGCAATCTATCATACAAGTCATGCAATTTATTACAGACCAAATTGAAAGCAATACAATGAAAATTTCTTCTCTTTTCTTTTGCTCTTCCGATTCCCATGGATTATACCAGGAGTATGTGCTCGTTGAGATCTTTCTGGCAACACATCACTTTCATGTGTGTGTTTTGAATGATTAACCTATTCAAGTACTTTAGCACACCCATTAGTGACATGCGGTTTGTCATTATCAAAACCAGGAATCAGACTGAAAAAGTAAACAGGGTGGCTGAACCAAGGTGATTTTCCAAACGCTCGAGGTTTGATCGCCCGGTTCATAGTTCGTTCTGCCAAACTTTTCATTTCGATCGCCTAGGACTATTTTAAACTTAAAGTTCAAGCACCCAAGGAAGGTAAAAAGTGACCGTTCTTATCTTCAGTCGACCGTGGACATTCAGTTCAAATTAGGTTTGGTCGCCCGGGTCATGGTCAATTGTTGACCCTTTGCACATTCGGTCACTCGAACCATTTTTAACTCTCAGGGTTTGGTTGCCCGAAACCCTATTTTTGTCCTTGAACTTATTCAACCATGTGTGAATAAGTTATAGCATTTTGCGCAAAGGTTTTAGGGTCCTAGTGGTCAATCTATGGTCTCTTGAGAGTTAACCCCAAAAATCTGACGTCGGTCGACTTAAGGTGATCGCTAATGTCAATCTATGGTCTTGAGCATATAATTACAGACCAAATAATTAAATGCATTTACAATAATCATAAATATCTCCTGTTGATTTAGGTGTAATCCCAAGAGGAGGGGTGAATTGGGTATTTTAAAATTCTTTAAAACCTATCTACCTTTTAGTCCCTCTTTCTAAATTTAACAAATTACTTATCAAGTTCGTGTGAGGTTATTCAACATACATACATGCAATATAAGTAATGAAGTGCATTACGAAAATTAAAAAGATAAGGGAAGAGAGAAGAAAAACAAGATTTTATGAGGTTCAGCAAACCCAGCTTACGTCATCGCCTTGAGCAACCCACTCAAGGACTCCACTATAATCCCTGCTCCTTAAATTGGGACGGAGCTTCCCTTACATCCGCTGCTTACAAGAGGTACAGCTTCCTCCTACTCCGCTGCTTACAAAAGATACAACTCTCTCCTCAAACCTGATTCACAACCCGAACCGTGATTATAATATAATTTCCAATACACAAAACACTCAATGTTGCTTCTAACAAAGTTAGTGAGTACAAATGAAATTCCTAACACATAATCATATGATGAAACTTGAAGCTCAAATATGTATGTAACGATACAAACGTTAGATGAATGATATGCTTCAACACAAAAATTCCTTTTTTATCAAAACTCCCAAGTAATGATATAATTAAAAGCTTTGGAGAAATTATGATTTGAGTTCAACCCTTTTTTTAATGCACAAATACCAACCGTGATCTTATCAAAAGATTTATCTTGAATATTATAACGATCAAAATCAAGAATTTTACTTCCAAATATTCAACTAGAATGCTATCTTTGTAATATGCAAATATATATACGATACGTATTCCAAAGATCAAAAACCTAATGTAATATTTTTCATAAAATATACCTCAATAATATATCGTTATGAACACTAAGGATATTCAAACAAGTAGTTTTGTAATATTAAAAATCTCAAGTCTTTGAATGAAAACTCACTTGACTCGAAGATATCTAATCAATGACAAAAGCTTTTCTCAAGTGGAAATCTTGTCAAAATGATTTCATATATGCACACTCAAGATCAACCTCTTAAAAAATATTCAAAAAATTGATTTCGCAATGACAAGCTATTTGAAAAATATATATCAATAAGCAAATCAGTTTAGATGAATAAACTCTATGAGAATAACCATTAAAGAATAGATCGATTTACCAAACCTCAATACCAACAATGAAGCACAATGATAGCTATATGGCCTTTTGAAAATCGAGATAGCTTTAGCTCAGATTCAACTTTGAAATCCTAGGCAAAAGTTTCAGCAATATGTTTAAAGTTGTGCTAAACGTG
Source organism: Malania oleifera (assembly GCF_029873635.1). NCBI lineage: Eukaryota > Viridiplantae > Streptophyta > Magnoliopsida > Santalales > Ximeniaceae > Malania > Malania oleifera. Next base: position 33,264,665 of record NC_080422.1, read on the forward strand.
CAATAAGCTCAATCGTATGCGAAAGGTTTTTCTTTTCTCTTCTCTTCTTGTTCTTGTTGATCTTGGCTAGGGCACTAGGGTTTAGATGTTGAATATATAGGTATCTTACCCTTAGAATCAATCTTAGCTGTTGGATAAAAAATTAGCTTGCGTGTTCTTTCATTAAAAATTAAATTTTTAAGTTTTCCCGCAGGTTCAAACAATTGAGGTTAAAAGCCCAGACGACTGAAGGTCCGTAGAACTTCAAAAAATTAACCTAGACACAGGGTCAGACGATTGAAATTGGGGTTCAGTCTTCTAAAGTATAGGGTTCAGATGACTCAAGTCTGAGTTCATTCTTCTGAGGTGCTTTTGCCAGCTTCTGTGTTTCACCATAAATTCTTCAGACGACTGAACTTAATTTTTGGTCTTCTGAAGACATTCTTCAGACGACTAAATGTGTCCTAGATTTTTCTTTTTAATTTGAAAAATCTATTTTTCTCTCTTTCTTGGTTCTTTTATAAAACATTTTCTGGGGTTTTAAAAATATTTCTAAGTCCATAGATATCCCTTAATGATGTTCATGATATGCATGAGTCCTAAGGTCATTATAGGGTATATTTTGAGCCTCAAATTAAATCATATGAAACATGTGAATACATAAGTTCTAAATACCCATTCCCATGATGTTCTTGAACTTGTCGCTTGCATCTTCATTTTTCAATTCTTTTAGTTCCATTGATTTTGCCAAGATGTGTATGCTTTAATCTTCATGACTTCCATGACTTGTTATCTTTCCATGCATGCTAAATATAGGTCTTGTTCACAATCTCAATACACAGATCAAATACCAGGTGATTTGTCATTATCAAAACCAGATTGGACTCATAGAGTCAACATCTCCTTCTTCTTTTGCTCTTTCTGCATGGAAAATGTCGAATGATAAAAGCTTTAAGTTTCATCTAGGCTTCCATTAATCCTCTTTCATGTGTGTGATATGAATCATAAATCTATTCAAGTACTAGGCACATATATTATATCCAAGTGTTTTGTCAAGCATCAAAACAGGGATCATACTCAAAAAGTCAACAAAAAGGAAGATATTATTCTTGAATTTGTAAACACAGATGAACAATGGGCAAATATTTTCACCAAACCTCTTTTAAAGGATAAGTTCATCTCAATACGATGAGAATTAGGTTTGTTGCACTGTAGAGAGGTGATTTGAGAAGGAGAAGTTCATAAGAATGAGTGGATGGGTCAAAAAAGCAAGTAAGTCAAGATTACTGAAGGATAGGCGACTAACCTTTAGCCCTCAGCCGACTAGATTAACACTGACTTACGAATATCTCAAATTCAGGCACATCAGGTGACTGACTCTTCAAGATCAATCAACTGACTCGTTGCCGACTTGTGAAATTTTAACAAATACACAGGTCAAGCGACTAATAGTATCAGTTTAGTCAACTAACCTATAGAGATATAAATACCTCATGTTCATAAAAGCCCTAATTTTTTCACACCTCAGTCTACCGACACTCTTCTTCTCCTCTCTTGAAGTCTTCTCCTTCACCTCGAAGTGCTCTCTTATGAAGATTTCTTCGTTTAATCTTTAAAATACTTCCCCATTCTCCCTCTTACTCTCATTTTAGAAGATTCTACTGAACACTTTCTCAAAAATCATGCCAAAGACCAAACAACGGGGAAAAAAAGGCTTCACTTTAAGGAATGATGATACCCAAGACATTGAAAAGTGGTTGGTCACTCCACAAGCTAGAAGAATGTATCGTGAACATATCTGACCTACGGAATCTATTATCGGTAAGATTTTAGATGTTTCCTTTATAAAAGAGGATTTTCTCGATATCTTGCCAATGTTTGATGCTCTGGGTTGGGAAAGATTTATCACATATCAAGTTAAGGGTGTTTATCCAAATTTAGTTAGGCTATTCTATGCAAACATGTCAAAGGGTGATAATGTGTATTCCACAATAGTCATGAATAAGACATTTGTTGTAACTCCTCAAACACTAGCCATTAGACTTAGAATCCAAGAAGGCAAGTTTGAATGTCCACAACTTGGACAATCTTGATTATGGCCCAAGACTTCACTTTTGAGGAATTTTTACCGATGATAATGACCAAAGAACCCATTTATTTTAGCCACCCTCCGCTATACAGGCAGCTAAATCTTCAAGTTAGGATAATACATAGCCTCATTACCTACAATATCTTGCCTAGGTTAAGGTCCCGTGACCATCTATCCTACTTAGATTGTTTTGTAATGTGGTGCTTGTATAAGGGAAAACGCCTTGATTTCCCAACCTAATTCTGAAATGGATGATATCAAGAGAAGAAGCAAGAAGGGTAATTCTTCCATATGGAGGAATTTTAATCCTAATCTTTGAACATCACGGAGTCACTACCCCATCCACCTTGTTCATTAAACAAACCCATTATGATTACTTTTCATCTAATACTATTAAGTAAATGGGATATGAAAAGTATCAGGAACATGGATGGTTGCCTAAGGGTGGTAGGGCATGTAGAGCTAATACAGAATTTTAGGCGGCTCAGCAACAGGCTCTAGAACCACAACAGGATGTACCACAAGCAACCGATGCTCCTTCGTGGTTTGTCGATTATCTTCAAAACATGGATTCAAAGTTAAGTGCATTTCGTGGTGAAATGATTACAAATTTTGGTGCACTTCAGTCCAGCTTCACTTCCAACTTCAATGCTTTTGATAAGAGGCTCGGACGCCTTGAGAGCTATATGGGCGGCTTTTCTTCTTCGCGACGGAAGGCTCCCATGGAGACGAGCTCAGGAGGTGGTGATGAAGATGATGATGATGCTGATGATGATAAGGAGGAGGGTACTGAATTCGATGGCGGTGACTAAAATGTTGAAGACTAAATTTTCTTACTCTCTTTTATTACAAACAAGTGGATTGTAATATTTGTTTTTTCTACAGCTCTTGATAATACTCTTTTTATCTTTTGCTACTTCCTTTCACTATTTATTTTGGATATTTTTTAATCCATGCTACTTATGATTTGCATTGCATATTTTTTGCATTTTGATTGTTGGATATCCTGATTTGACATCTTGATGGATGTTTGATTTGGGAATTGCATGCTGAATTTTTGGACCATGTATTTGTGAACTGATTACGGATTTTTTGTCCTAAAATGTTTTGCATGTTATTTTTCTGAGTTAATTCTTTTTGTTGATGTCAAAAAGGGGAGAAGTGTGTGGCAAAATGATGAGTCAAGTGAGGAGAAGTGGGCAAAATGAAATGGTATGACAATGATGATGATATGAGATGAGATGTTAAGTTTTGATATAATGGTATGATATGATATGATATGATATGATGAGTTTTTGATAGTCAATGCATAATAGTCTTGATAAAAGCATGAGTTTACATGTTAGTTTTCCATGGTACATGCTATACAGTTTGATGAGATGTTCATGCTGAATATGTTTCCCTTGTAAATGTACTTAATATTGGATAGCGTCTAAAGGAGATATTACATTCAGGGGAAGTAATGCATGGTAGTTTGTTATATGTTATCTTAAAATTCTGACATAAGCTTTGAAATTGTTAATATTCATGTTATGACTTGTTAAGGGCAATCTTAATGTAAGGGGGAGCCTTATTAAGGTTTTCTCATTTTGCTCCTTATTTGTCATCATCAAAAAAGGGGAGATTGTTGGCCTAACAAAGCTTAATCTCGTTTTGATAATAACAAATTAAGGTTGCTTAATGTGTTTTTAAGTTAAGTTTCAGGACTCAAGTATTTTATTAAGTCAAGTGATTCTACTTGAAGAAATATGTTGAAGCTTAGACTTAAAGCTACAAGTCATGAGGAACATGAATAATAGTGAAGATATGATCAAAGCTTAGATGGTAATTGAAAGCCTTACAATATGAAGACTTGGGAACTTAAATGTTTTTATTTTGATTAAGTCTCATGTAAGTACTTCTATACTCAATATTGAAGTTAAAGCTCTTAGGATTCATTATGGACTTAGAGACCTGTTTTAAAATTTGGAAAATATTTTCATAAGGTCTAAAATATGTTACCCAAGTTACAAATTTAAGTTTTGGAATTAAGAATTTGAAAAACACTAAGTAGTTCGTGGTCAGGCGACTGATGCCTTTGCATTAGGCAACTAAAATGCTACTAACTTTGTTAATAAGAAGAACAGAATGAGATCAGGTGGCTGAACCATTGGGGTCAGGCGATTGACTTGTTACTGACTGTTCTTATACGCTATATTTAAGGAAGCTCGGGTGACTAACCCTATAGATTAGGTGACTAACGTCAATGTTTTACACTTATAACTGCGTGGATTTTTTTTCTAAATTCGAAAGTTTGGGTTTCCAAACTTGGGGAAAATGGTAACTAATGTTTATACTCTATATAAAATTAATATTTTCACAAATTAGGGTAACCAATACCCACATATAATTTTAAATTCGTGTTATACTATTGAAATTATTTTTGAAAAGGCTGCTATGAGTTCTTGCTAAAAACCTAGCGAAATTCTGGTTTGTTTTTCTAAAATTCACACTCTACAATCAGAATATTGTTAATATCTTTGTGAACTTCATCTCTTTATTGATTTACTGAAGTATATTGTACTCTAACGTGTACAAATTCTACTCTTTTGAAGAGTATCTTTATTGTACAAACAAACTTGTATTGCTGGTTTTGTTATTGATGGTTCAGGTTGTTGAATCATTGCCTAGCGAAAGGGTTGTTCTCATTAGAGAGGGATCTTCACCTTGAACGGAGAGAGGGGTGTTTCACCTTGTTAATGAAGTGGGTAAAGGAAATCCTCACAGCGTGTTGCTTGAGGTAAGGATGTAAGCTGCTGGCCAAACCTTATAAAAAATCTTGTGTTCAATCTTATTCTTCTCTTACTCTTTAATTCTTGCAAGTTATAATTTGTGTGTATGATCTGAAATTAACTGAGAACTTTCTAAATATTGAGTTTTGGTTTTGATTGAATCAAATTACCATATTATATGCTAGTTTGTGTTGTTAGATTAAAAATCATAGAAGAATCAATATTTGAATTCATATGTGAAATTGTTGAGGTAAAATTATTGTAATTGAATGCTTGATTGAAGCATAGCTATCAAAGTTGCTCAATATATACTTCTGAATTTGTGGCTTGAGGAACTTATTGATTATTGCTGAAAATCAGATTTTGATATTTATTTAATTGAATTAATTGAAGTTTGGATTTGGTTTCAAATTCCAGCTTTCATATTCATATCTAGGATTGTCAATTGGTATAGTACGATCACTGATTAGTTTATTGTAATTGCTTGGTTGTGGTTATTTAAATTTAAAGAGTTAAGATAAACTGAAATTCTGTTAAGAAATTTTTAATTACCCATGATTACGTGCCAAAGTTGCATAATTAGTTTTTTAAAATCATGAATTAAAGATTGCAAATTCACTTAAATGCCTAATTATGTCCAATATTTCAATATTGAGCTAAATTTATAATATTTGAACTTTTTATCCTATACTTGCCTTAAATTTATGAGTTTTTGTATTTAATTATTGTAAGGTATTTTTGGAATTAAAGAAGTGAAGCGGGCCATACAAAATGATGCAAATGGAGGCGTTAAGTGCAAAACGAAGCTAATTGGGCGATTATGGACAGTTTGGACATCACTTCATAATATATGCATAACTCTCTCATCCAAGCTCTGATTGAGATGATTCAAGATACTATGGAACGCCAAGAAAATGATATAAAATTTTCATGTTTTGAGTTTTGAGAGATACTAACTGTATCAAGATTTAAATCAGGTTTGAAGTTACTGCACTAGCTACAGCAGTCGTGCCATGAAGCAAAAGGGGAGTCTTGGGTTACCAAAAGTTAGGCCCATGCGCCTAACTCAAGCACCACAAGGCTAGGGGGAAAAGGAGAGAGAAGAATAGGGTATTTTATTGAAGAATAAGGTTTTTAATTGCGAGGAGGAGGGCGGCCGCAAAGGGGGACCTAGGGAGGAGCAAAAGGAGGCACTTTTGACCATGAAAAGCAAGGAAACATAGCAGCTTTTGTTGCGGTGAGCGCAAAAACCAAGAGGAGAATCTGACCATTACTTTCTCTCTCTCTCTCGTTCTATCTCTCTCTCTTGCTCTATAACAACCTAAAAAAATCTTACTATAAAATGAAACATAATAAATAGAAAAGTCAACCCGAACCCATAGGTAACGGGGACACCTGTCATTCACAACAGAAACCTAAACAACAGTAAATATAAATCACATTCTCAAAACCGTAATATACATAATACCAGAGTTTACTATATCACCAAAATACTGTATTTATATACAACCTCCAAAACATCAAAATAACCCTAGGATCATAAAATAAAATCTCCTGATCCTAGATCAAAGCTTACCCTCTTAGCAGGAAAGTTCAACTCACTCAACGGCGGCCACGACCCGCCGGTCTCTCAGGGTCTCCTAAAAATCATTTAATATTTGGGGGTGAGACACTTCACAGTAAGGGAAAATAAACTAAATATAGTCATCTGGCAGCATGAACATTTAAGGCAATTATACATATACAGTACATTTCATATTTCTGTAAACAATCATCATATCGTACTGAATAATCGTATACTTTCATATTTTCTAATAAATCATATCATACATAAAACATTTGTTATAACTAATAATACTGAAAACATACCCAGGATGAATAGTTAACTGACGTCATGTATTACCCTCTATGACGGGTTGTGCATCCCGAAGGCGGGACCCGACAATGGCTGGCCGACTACTGCCGAGTCAAAAATGTCTATAAGTACGATGGGCCCGCCACACCCTGGTTCGGACTGCCAGGTGGACGTCCACACTCTACTAAATTTCATATTGACTATCCATCTCCCACCCCCTCGTGGGGTGGTTAGCACCAATCAGATCGTAGATATCTTATCTATAAGCTACGGTACCGTGCTCCAAAACTGAACTAAACTAACATCCGGGTTCTGATAACATATAATACATGATAATATAACATCTTTCATAATTTCATAAATACGACCTCGCGTCGAACATTTCATAAATAACGCCTCGTGCCGATCATTTCATAAATACGGCCTCGCGCCAAAATCATACATAAATATGACCTCGCGCCGAAATCATACATAAAAATGGCCTCGCGCTAAAATCATTTCATAAATATGGCCTCGCACCGAAATCATTTCATACTCATATACGGCCTCATGCCGAAATCATTTCATATATGTATATCATTTTGAAAATAATCAATTTATCATGTATTTTCAACATCATAAGGTACTGTATTCTTTCATAATTTCTCAATACATATTTCATTCATATCATTGTCATATCATGACATTTTTTCACGTAAAATAATATTCGTGCCACACATTTGCTGTATAAAACCATACATTGTATTCTAAAATCATAGTTTTTAACATCTCATACATACATATTCATTTCAACATATTAGTAGTATTTTTCCCAAATGTACAATTTCCTTCATAATATACAGATATAATACATGCCTTTCTGAAAGTAAATTTACTCATACATAATAATAATTTGCATGAAAAATAACTGCTTTAGTTTATTCCCTTACCTGGCAACTAAAAAACCCCCTATGTATTCCTGGACTCACACCCGTAGGATTTCCTAATCAAGACCCTGAAAATGAAAACTCACAGTACTAAACTTCAGTATTTTTACGTGTATATCATTTCTTATAACTACAGTAAGACCAAAGTCGGCATAAAAAGTCTTACCTCAACTCAGGGATAAATTTCAACTTGCTTTCACCAACAATCTGCTCTGGCAAATTTGGAGAGAACTTCCCCAAGAGTGTCGTGGTGGCTTCAAATCATCAAACCGGTGGAAATTTGGCCCAAAATCGAAGAGAGAAGCAAGAGAAACCATAGGGATAGAGAGAGAGTGAAATTTTCCTAAATTTTTACATTTAAATCTGAATTTTTTATATTTATAGGACTGGATTCGTTGTCGAGCCACATCATCTCGTTGATGAGTCCTTTAATAATTTCGTCGACGAAACCCACTCCTCATCGAAAAAATTTAGACTACTCAAAACCTCTCTCGGTATTTCCTCATCGACGAATCCTGTCTTCATCGATGAGGTCCTCTTATACCCTCGTCAATGAATCCCCCGTGTTCGTCGATGAGGCCCTGATAATTTCCCTTAATTATTCCTTCCAAAGTGCAATGTCATCGACTTCCTCGTTCTGTTACTATTTCCATTTTCCACCCTCTTAATCATTATTTAAATACTATTATTCTTTGGGTCATCACATTCTCCCCTCCTTATAAAATTTTGTCCTCAAAATTTACTATTCATATAATTCATCATCCCTTAGTAGGCAAAATGGTCTACTTATTTTATTACTTACCCTCACTTATGGCGGAGGAATACCGTGGTTCCATTTCAAGTCCTGGGAGATTACATATATCAAAAGAAAATTCCCCCAAAACTAAAATACTACTTACTAACTAAAGCATTACATGTGCCTACAAAAGAAACATTACATATTTACTCACATTTCTTAATTACGTATGGACTTCTTGAAACAATTGCGGGCATTTCTGTCTGATCTGTTCCTCGAGTTCCCAAGAAGCCTCTTCTACTGTGTGATTCCTCCATAGAACTTTTACTAGAGGAATCTTCTTATTACGTAGTTCCTATTCCTTTCAGTCTAGAATCTGCACCGGTACCTCCTCATATACTAGCGAATCACTGAGCTCTAACTCACCATAACTGATAATATGAGAAGGATCTGGGATGTATTTTCTCAACATAGATACATGGAACAAGTTGTGTATCCTGGATAGTGTAGGTGGCAAAGCTAGCTTGTAGGCCACCGGCCCCACTTTCTCTAAAATCTTAAACGAACCGATAAACCTAGGGCTAAGTTTACCCTTCTTACCAAACCTCATAACTCCTTTTAATGGAGCTATCTTCAGAAACACATGATCACCAGCGTCGAATTCCAAATTCTTACGGCGATTATCAGCATAACTTTTCTGTCGGCTCTGAGCTGCACTGATTCTTTCCCTGATAAGCCGAACCTTGTCATATGCCTGCTGCACCATCTCTAGACCCACAACTCGTTGCTCGCCTATCTCATCCCAACACAAAGGAGATCGACATCTCCTACCGTACAGTGCTTCAAATGGTGTCATGCCAATATTGGACTGATAACTGTTATTATACACGAACTCTACCAGCAGCATGAACTGAGTCCAGCTACCCCCAAAATCTAATACACATGCACGGAGCATATCTTCTAGTATCTGTATCGTCCTCTCTGTCTGTCTGTCTGACTAAGGATGGAATGCTGTGCTAAACGATAACTGAGACCCCAAAGCCTCCAGTAAACTCCTCCAAAATCGTGACGTGAATTACGGGTCTCGATCTGACATAATCGATACTGGCACCCCATGAAAACGAACTATCTCCTGAACGTAAATCTCCGCTAAACGGCTGAGGGAATAACTGATTTTGATAGGGACAAAATGGGTGGACTTAGTCAACCGATCTATTATCACCCAAATCATATTCTGACCAAGGGATGTCGATGGCAGCCCTGAAACAAAATCGATGGATATATGATCCCACTTCCAGTATGGGATATATAGCGGCTGCAACTGGCCTACTAGCCTCTAGTGCTCAACTTTTACCTACTGGCACATCAAGCACTGGGCTACATACTCAGCAATCTCCCTCTTCATACCACTCCACCAGTAAAACTCTCGCAGATCCCTGTATATATTCGTACTACCGGGATGAACCGTATACAAAGATCTATGAGCCTCATCTAAAATAGTCTTCCTGATATCAGCATCAGCATGAACACATAATCTAGAACGGAACCGTAAAACTCCATCATCTGAAATGCAGAATTCCTCTCCCTAACCATCCTACACTCTGTCCATCACCTCTACTAATTCTGGGTCTTCTTTCTGAGCAACTTTAATTCTTTCTTGCAGAGTAGGTTGTACCACTAGACTGGCGATACATACTGGAGTATTACTCTCAATCAATTCAATGTCGAGTCTCTCTAGATCCATCATGATCGGACGCTAGATCTCCATAGCTCTCAACGCTGATTCCCCAGATTTCCTGCTCAGTGCATCAGCTACCACATTTGCTTTCCCTAGGTGGTAACTGATAGTACAGTCAAAATCCTTAATAAACTCTAACTACCTTATTTGCCTCATATTTAATTCCTTCTGGGTGAAGAAATACTTTAAGCTCTTATGGTCAGATAAAATCTTGCACTGCTCGCCGTACAGGTAATGCCTCCAAATTTTCAATATGTGTACCACTGCAGCCAATTCAAGATCATGGGTAGGGTAGTTCTTTTCATATTCTTTCAACTATCTGGATGCATATGCCATGACCCTGCCATGTTGCATCAATACACAGCCAAGTCCCTTCAAGGATGCATCACTGAAAATAGTATAACCCTCACCCCTAGACGGGATGATCAATACAGGCGCTGTGACTAACCACTGCTTCAGTTCCTAAAAACTTTGCTCACAGCTGTCATCCCATTCAAATCTGGCATTCTTTCTAGTCAATCGTGTCAGAGGCCCTAATAAAGCTGAGAACCCCTCAACAAAACGACGGTAATAACCAACTAACCCCAAGAAACTCCTGATCTCCTGGACATTCCTCGGTCTAGCCCAATTCACTACCACCTCAATCTTACTAGGATCCACAAAAATTCCGTCTCCTGAGATAACATGCCCCAAAAACACAACTTTCTCGAGTCAGAAGTCACATTTGTTGAACTTGGCATACAACTTCTTTTCCTTAAGAATCTGCAAAACCTGCCTCAAGGGTATCTCGTGCTCCTCATAGCTCCTCGAATAGACCAGTACATCATCAATAAAAACAATCACAAACTGATTTAGGTATTGGTGGAAGACTTTGTTCATTAAGTCCATAAATATCGCAGGAGCATTCGTCAAACCAAATGGCATAACTAAGAATTCGTAATGCCTATACCTAGTCCTAAAAGTTGTCTTCGAAACATCTTATGCTCTCACCTTTACCTGATGGTAGCCTGACCTAAAATCGATCTTAGAATATACCCGTGTACCCTGGAGCTGATCGAACAAATCATTGATATAGGGTAGAGATACTTGTTCTTGATTGTCACTTTATTAATCTTCCTGTAATCTATACACATCCTCATAGACCCGTCCTTCTTTTTCACAAACAGCACTGGAGCTCCCCACGGAGATACACTAGGTCAAAAGAAGCCCTTATCAAGCAAATCCTGTAATTGATCTTTCAATTCTTCCAATTCTGCCGGCACCATTCGATGCGGTGTTTTAGAGATCAACGATGTACTTGGAAGTAGATCAATAGGAAAATCTACTTCACAATCAAGTGGTAGACCTGGTAATTCATCTGGGAACACAACCGTAAATTCTTTCACCATAGGCGCATTAATAAGCTTTAATTCATTTTCTAACATTTCCTTCACAAAAGTTACAAATCCTAGATAGCCATTATGGAGTAGTCTCCTTGCCTTAACAGCTGAGACCATCTGAGGTAAAGATCGCACTCTTGATCCTGTAAATCTGAATTTTGGTTTCCCTAGAGGTCTGAATATCACTTCTCTTGCACGAAATTCTATAATAGCAAAATTAGTTGCTGGCCAATCCATGCCTAAAATGATATCAAACCTATGCATATCCAACACCACCAAATCAGCAAATAGAATATTCCCTTCAACATCAATTGGACAACCATGGAGCATCCTACTACATCTCACCGCTGACCCGGTCAGTGTAGCCGCTAATAACCCAACATCTAATGGTTGTGTTTCAACCCCACACAATTTAACACACCCCAAGGACACAAACAAGTGTGTGGCACCAGAATCAAAAAGTGCAATAACTTTAAATGAAAACATATTAACCGTACTTGTCACCATGTCGCTGACTGCCTCAGCATCGCTTGGCGTCAAAGCGAAAACCCTAGCTGGGGCCATATTCCTCTACTGGCCTTCATGTGGCACCTGGTAGCCTCCTCGAGCAAGTCTAGGAGCAAGAGCAGCACCAACTTGTGTTGGGCACTCCCTCCTCATATGTCCTGGCTCCCCGCACCTGTAGCAGACACCTCGCCTAGCACGACACTCCCCAAGGTGTCTCTTTCCGCAAGATGGGCAAGCTAGAAATGGCTGCACACCCTAGAAACCGCAATTCTCGGTCTCCTATCTTCGGTCTCTTTAATAGCCACCTCTCTTCCACAAAGCACGGCCGACTCCTTGCTGGGAACCGAAAGGTGCGGATCTCTTCTTCTGCCTCTGCTCCTCAGCCTCCTACCGCTCCCCAATCTCTACTATAGTGGCTCTATCCACTAGCTCATCAAAATCCTACAACTTTAGAATCGATACCTGCTTGTATATTTCTCTCCTCAGGCCTCTCTCAAACTGTCATACCTTCTTCACCTTATCTGGAATGATGTACGAGGTGAAGCGAGATAGCTCGATGAACCTCGCCGTGTACTGCTGCACTAACAGCTGTCCCTGCTTCAAATTCAGGAACTCCTTAATCTTAGCCTCCCTGGATGAGGCTGGAAAATACCTATTGAAGAATATTTCTTTAAACCGATCCCATGTCATCTTTACAGGTACAGCCCTCTGCTGCTCTAATAATCTCACCGCCGACCACCATCTCTCAGCCTCTCCAGTCAGTTTGTATATGGAAAATAGTACCTTATGCTTATCTGAACACTGCAGTACTGCAAACACTTTCTCTGTCTCCTGCACCCAGTTTTCAACGACTGCAGGATCTATCCCTCCTGAGAAAGCCGGAGGAGTCATATTAATAAATTTCTTGATCGAGCTACCGTGGCTTGCCGATGGATGACTCTGTTCCTTCGAACTCCTGGCAATTTCCGCCATAACCTGCTATGCCACGCTGCGTAAAACAGCATCTGAATCACTACCAGCAACGCCTAAGGGTCCAGCACCCTCACTCCCACTGGCGTGGGCACTATTGCCACTAGGGTCTATCTTGAAAACAAATAACTTAACTTAGAACCCCTTTACTATACATATCACTTAACTCATATAGTATATTCTCCTAATTAATTCATTTCTCCTAATCTTAATTCAAGGTTCAATCCTGCAACCTAGATACCCAACCCGACGATAGATTACAAGGACTTTCCTGAAATCGTCATCCCAGGAAAATCACACAAACCACCTGGGAAGTCCTACATCTAGACTACAAAACCAGACCTCAAATCCTCTTATCCTATACTCTGGTATTATTATTGCTGCACTCTAGAGTCTACAAAACCTAGGCTTTGATACCAAACTGTAACAACCTCAAAAAATCTTACTATAAAATGAAACATAATAAATAGAAAAGTCAACCTGAACCCATGGGTAACAGGGACACCTGTCAATCACAGCGGAAAACTAAACAGCAGTAAATATAAATCACATTCTCAAAACTGTAATATACATAATACCAGAGTTTACTATATCACCAAAATACTGTATTTATATATAACCTCAAAAACATCAAAATAACCCTACGATCATACAACAAAATCTCCTGATCCTATATCAAAGCTTACCCTCTTAGCAGGGAAGTTCAACTCACTCAACAGTGGCCACAACCCGCCGGTCTCTCAGGGTCTCCTGAAAATCATTTAATATTCGGGGGTGAGACACTTCTCAGTAAGGGAAAATAAACTAAATACAGTCATGTGGCAACATGAACATTTAAGGCAATTATACATTTACAGTACATTTCATATTTCTGTAAACAATCATCATATCGTACTGAATAATCGTATACTTTCATATTTGCTAATAAATCATATCGTACATAAAACATCTGTTACCTCTGATAATACTGAAAACATACCCAGGATGAATAGCTAACCGATGTCACGTATTACCCCCCATTATGGGTTGTGCAGCTCGAACGCGGGACCCGACAATGGCTGGCCGACCACTACCGAGTCAAAAATGTCTGTAAGTACGATGGGCCCACCACACCATGGTTTAGACTTCTAGGTGGACGTCCACACTCTACTAAAAGCCACATCGACTATCCATTTCCCATCCCCTCATGGGGTGGTTAGCACCAATCTAATCGTAGATATCTAATCTATAAGCTACAGTACCGTGCTCTTGAACTAAACTAAACTAACATCCGGGCATATAATACATGATAATATAGAATCTTTCATAATTTCATAAATACAGCCTCGTGCCGAACATTTCATAAATACGGCCTTGTACTGATCGTTTCATAAATACGGCCTCGCGCCGAAATCATTTCATAAATATGGCCTCGCACCGAAATCATTTCATACTCATATACGGCCTTATGCCGAAGTCATTTCATATATGTATATCATTCTGAAAATAATCAATTTATCATGTATTTTCAACATCATAAGGTACTGTATTCTTTCATAATTTCTCAATGCATATTTCATTCGTATCATTGTCATATCATGACATTTTTTCACGTAAAATAATATTCATGCCACACATTTGTTGTATACAACCATACATTGTATTCTAAAATCATAGTTTTTAACATCTCATACATACATATTCACTTCAACATATTAGCAGTATTTTTCCCAAATGTACAATTTCCTTCATAATATACAGATATAGTACATGCCTTTCTGAAAGTAAATTTACTCATACATAATAATAATTTACATGGAAAATAACTGCTTTAGTTTATTCCCTTACCTGGCAACTAAAAAGCCCCTATGTATTCGTGGACTCACACCCGTAGGATTTCCTGATTAATACCCTGAAAATGAAAACTCTCAGTACTAAACTTTAGTATTTTTACGTGTATATCATTTCTTATAACTACAGTAAGACCAAATTCAACATAAAAAGTCTTACCTCAACTCAGGGATGAATTTCAACTTGGTTTCACCAATGATTCGCTCCGACAGATTTGGAGAGAACTTCCCCAAGAGTGTCGTGGTGGCTTCAAATAGTCGAACCGGCGGAAATCTAGCCCAAAATCGAAGAGAGGAGAGAGAAACCATAGGGAGAGAGAGAGAGAGAGAGAGAGAGTGTGTGTGAAATTTTCCTAAATTTTTACATTTAAATCCGGGTTTTTGATATCTATAGGATTGGATTCATCGACGAGCCACATCATCTCGTCAACGAGTCCTTTAATAATTTCATCGACAAAACCCACTCCTCATCGACGAAATTCAGACCACTCAAAACCTCTTTCGGTATTTCCTCGTTGACGAATCCTGTCTTCGTCAACGAGGTCCTTTTATACCCTCATCAACGAATCCCCTATGTTCATCAATGAGACCCTAATAATTTCCCTCAGTTATTCCTTCCAAAGTGCAATGCCATCGATTTCCTCCTTCTGTTATTGTTTCCATTTTCCACCCTCTTAATCATTATTTAAATACTATTATTCTTCAGGTCATCACACACACTCTCTCTCTCTCTCTCCATTGTTTTTATTTAATTGTCTTGTTTTACTTCAATGTCATTTTAATATCTTGTTGGAACTTTTAATTGGTTTAAGTTTAGTTATTTTTTTTTTAGCTTCTCTTTAGTTTAGTTTATTTTATTCAAGTCATTGTTGAGTTTAGTTGTTTTTGTTGAAACTATTGTTGGGATTTATTTTTATTTAAGTTATTATTGTGTTGAGTTATTTTATTTTTGAAGGATTCTCATTAGAAAAATAAAGTCCTCATTTTGATTCACTATTTGAATATTTTAAAGCTTTGGTTATTTTGTTCATTTACTTTCGTCATAATTTATTTGATCATTTGAATGAGTTATTGAATGGATTATATTGGGTGGGCATTGTTGTTTGGCTTGTTTAATTTCATGGTAGTTATTTTATTGTTTATGCATGTTATGTCCTTAGTTTAGGTTTTGCTTTGTTCTAATTTCATTACAAACTCTCAAAAGACCCAAGAATATGAATCTGAACTGTGTTCAATAAATGGTTTTTATTTTCTCCTTGTTGTTTTAACACAAGTTTGAAATTAATCTACATTCCCTAAGAAGACGATATGCCCTTTTAGGCTAATTATAATTCGACAAAACTTCTATACTTGGGATAGCCTTTGCGCTGCTCATTTTAGAGTGAGTCAAGTTTTGGCGTCGTTGCCGCGGAATTTCAGATTTAGTTTCAAACTAGTGTTTTCCATTTATTTTGATTTATCTCATGAAAAAAAACAAGAGTTTTGAAGAAACTATGGCCGCACCTACACCATGCACTCTTAAAGATTTTTCGCAGCCTACATGAACCACTACACCATCATGCATTACTTTGCCTAATGATACACCTAATTTTATGATTAAGCATGGGATGTTGTGAGTGATACCTCAGTTCCACGGGATGGATTTTTAGAGTCCTTACAAGCACTTGACGAATTTTGAGTTGGCTTGCACCACTTTTTGTTAGGACCGAAGGAGCCTATGGGTGGGCTTGATACACATGGGTGAACACCAACTTGACCCAAAAGCTTAAGCCTATTGGGTCTTGGGCCCAACCATGTATACAAGCACCCATCATCTACTCTAATTTTTCAATGTGGGACAAGCTCACAAGTGGAATTCTCAACAATCTCTCCCTCACTTGTGAGTTCCAACTGCTCCCCCTTGAACAGAAACCATCTCCTTCATGGGAGTAAGTCCAATTCCCCAACAATTGCTCAAGTGGGCCTTACCACTGGAGCCTTACGTGCCTCGGATTGCATTCCACGTGCCTCCAAACCAATCCTACCTCCCATGTCTTGACCCTATTCAGATCCATCCTAGGCCTAAATGATCCTTGTTAGCCTCGATCACACACTTGGTCCTCCAATTGTTAGAACGTCAGGAGAATTAGCTTCACGTCTCGACTTTCACGATGTCGCTAACCCAAAGTTACAAACCATTGGATCTAATACCACTTGTTAGGACCAAAGAAGCCTATGGGTGGGCTTGATACTCATGAGTGAACACCAACTTGACCCAAAAGCTTAAGCCTATTGGGTCTTGGGCCCAACCATGTATATAAGCACTCATCATCCACTTTAATTTTCCAATGTGGGACAAGCTCACAAGTGGAATTCTCAACACTTTTATTATTAGAGCTAGCACTGATGAGTTTGTTAAATTTTGTTTGTTTCCTTTCTCTTTAAAAGGTAAAGCGGAGATTTGGTTTAATTATTTGAGGCTTAATTCTATCTTTAGTTGGACTAATATGCAACGTGAATTCTTATATAATTTTTTTCCTTTTCAGAGAACCCAATTTCTACAAAAGCAAATCATTCAATTTATATAAAAAATGTGATGAGACTTTCCAAGCTTGTTAGGAAAGGTTTAAGGAGCTAATGATCATTTGTCCACATCATGGCTTTGAGTCTTGGAGGCTAGCCAATTATTTTTACACAGCCCTCATTCCTGAATGAAAACAGTTTGTGCAAACCATGTGCAATAGGGAATTGTTTAGCAAGGAACCAGATCAAGCACTCTCATTTTTTTTATTACCTAGCTGAAAGTGCCCAACAATGGAATATACGAACTGATCGGGCACCAATGGCAATACAACCTCTTAGAGCTATTGGTGGTGGAGGTGAACATGAAATCAAAGCAGAAAATGATATCTAGGCTCGTATTGTTGCTCTGACTAGGAGGATAGAGGTTATGGAATTAGAGAAGGAGAGTGGGTCTAATCAGATGCAATTAGCGAATTGGGTTACCAAAGCACCAAATTAGCCTTTCTCTAACAATTATAATCCAAGAAAGAGGAGCCATCCGAAATTTTTTATGGAGGAATGATTAGCTTGGTCAATCCCTTTCGCTTTTTCAACAACCTCCCCAGTCCTATGTACCACCTTCTCAGCTGACATATCATCAGACTATTCCTCAGCACCAGTATCAGCCACATCAAATTTTTCATATCTATTCTTTAACAGCACCCGCTCCACCGAAGAAGTCTCTTGATGATAGTGTGACACAGATGGCTAATACACTTTAGTAATTTATGCAGAGTCAAGCCACAAACAATATGCAGTCTTCTCAAGCCATCAATGAGATTAGGACTAATTTGACTAGGCTGAACACAACATTGAGTGCATTAGAGAAAGATGAATCCCCATTTCAAGCCCAACTAATACTCAAGTGCAGTTTGCAATCGTGGAACCATCATCCTCTATTGAAGTAAATGTCAAGGATTGCAATGCTGAAGCAAATCTCTACAATGGTAAGGTGACTGGTACACCAGATAGGGAGGCTGATCAGAATAGTAAGAGTTCAACTAACAAGGAACCAGGTAAAAAATGTTGATGTTCTAAAGAACCAAAGGTAACTGTTCCGACACCTTTTCCTAAAAGACTAGTTCTTAAGAAGTGAATTTCATGGAAAACATACTGGATAAATATCCTTTCTTGTTAAAACAAGAAAGTCAATTTGCACATATTTTGTCTGATATTTTGGAGAGCACTGATTTATTTAAAACTAATTTCTGTACAAGTAACAAAGCATATTCATTGTGGCGACTCAAATTTGGAGACTCGCCAGTTCAATTTATAGACCTACACCCAC
This sequence comes from Malania oleifera, assembly GCF_029873635.1. NCBI lineage: Eukaryota > Viridiplantae > Streptophyta > Magnoliopsida > Santalales > Ximeniaceae > Malania > Malania oleifera. Next base: position 33,283,272 of record NC_080422.1, read on the forward strand.
CAGATGAAATTCCTCCCGAGCCTCCTCCAAACATACTGTGATGTTTTTCTTTTCTTTATTTTCATTTTGTTTTATTTTTAGTTTATATACAAGTACATTTTCCTTTAGCTTCAATTTTTTAGTTTCCCTTACTCCTCTACTGAGGTACTCTTCTACTTCCCTCATTATCATTTTTTTTGCTTCTCTTTTCAAACATTGAGGACAATGCTATATTTTAGTTGGGGGGGAGAGAATATGTGCGCGTAATTGTGTGCTACCATGTGATAGAATTTTAATGTGACATTTGCATGTGATGTTTGCATGTGCTAGACAATTTGGCAGTTTGATTCACCTTGGGAAAGTGCTAGTACTGAGCTCAAAGCATGCTAAATTCTTTATTTGTGAACGTTACATGCTAAATTTTTTTTTATTTTGAGGATATGGAACATGTAGGATGTAGTGTAAATTAGAGTTTAAATCAAAAGGAATATTTATCCATTTCACTTAGTTTCAACCAAGGGAAGGATGTTGAAAGTTTTTATTAACACACACAACACTAGTCAGAATACTTAAAAAGACTACCTTAGATATTTTTTTGTTGATGAATACTTCAATTGTTTGAAACTCTAATGAACCATATCTTAATGGCTTAGAAAAAAAAAAATAAAGGTTGAAGCAAATGAAAATAAAAAACAAGCCAGGGATCAATTGCAAAAAGAAAAGAAATAAAAAGAGGGAAACAATTGTATAGTGAAAAGGGCTACCTATTACCAGGGTCCTAACTAAATAAGAAAGTGGGTGTCTTCTAAAGTGTAGTAGTGTGAAAGCCACCATTATACATTCATGTACTAGAAACGGCTACCTAGTACTAGGGTTCTAACTAAATAAGAAAGTTGGTGCCTTTTAAAGTGTAATAGTGCTAAAGTCACAACTACAATGGTTTTGAATTAGTGTAAGACTGTGCGGTTGTCTCAGCTTAATTGTTGTGATTGAAACTATTAATGTATATTGGTAGTCAATCTTAGAATTCTAGCCTTATTCTCATACACACGATCTTTGTTACATTCCATTACCTTGGCTGATTTACTAATGGTGTATAAATCTCTTAGTTGATACTTAACTTGGATTAATCTACTTTCTGTGTTCCTAAACTCAATAAGCATCTTTTATGGCATGTGATTTTAAAAAATACGAAAATTATGATTACTACTCCCCTAGTATGAGTGTATTCACGTTATTTGCTAGAAACTAGGAAAACATTAGTTGGGGGAATGTGATTACGTGCCAAAGTTGCGTAATTAGGTGTTTAAAATCATGAATTAAAGATTGCAATTTCACTTAAATGTCTAATTATGTCCAATATTTTAATATTGAGTTCAATTTATAATATTTAAATTTTTTTATCCTATACTTGCCTTAAATTTATAAGTTTTTATACTTAATTATTGTAAGGTATTTTTGGAATTAAAGACGTGAAGTGGGTCATGCAAAATGATGCAAATGGTGGTGTTAAGTGCAAAATGAAGCTAATTGGGCAATTGTAGATAATTTCGACATCACTTCGTAATCTACGCATAACTCTCTCACCTGAGCTCTGATTGAGATGATTCAAGATGCTATGGAACACCAATAAAAATATCTAGAACTTTCACGTTTTGAATTTTGAGAGATATTTACAACATCAAGATCAAAATCAGACTTGAAGTTGTTGCACCTGATATGACAGTCGTGCCATGAAGCAAAAGGGGAGTCTTGGGCCACAAAAAGTTAGGCCCATGCGCCTAACTGAAGCACCACGCGGCTAGGGCAAAGAGGAGAGAGGAGAATAGGGTATTTTATTGGAGAATAAGATTTTTTGTAGGGGGGAAGAGGGCAGTCGCAAAAGGGGACCTAAAGAGGAGCAAAGGAGGCACTTTTGACCGTGAAAAGCAAGGAAACATAGCAGCTTTTGCTGCGGTGTGTGCAAAAATCCAAGAGGAAAATCCGGCCATTACTCTCTCTCTCTCTCTCTCTCTCTCTCTCTGCCTCTCCCTTGTTTTTATTTAATTGTCTTTTTTTACTTTAATGTCATTTTAATATCTTGTTGCAACTTTTTATTGGTTTGAATTTAGATATTTTTATTTAATCTTTTGTTTAATTTAATTTTATTCAAGCCATTGTTGAGTTTAGTTATTTTTGTTGAAGCTATTGTTGAGATTTATTTTTATTTAAGTTATTATTGTGTTGAGTAATTTTATTTTTGAAGGATTCTCATTAGAAAAATAAAGCCCTCATTTTGATTCACTATTTGAATATTTTAAAGTTTTGGTTATTTTGTTCGTTTACTTTCACCATAGTTTATTTGATCGTTTGAATGAGTTATTGAATGGATTATATTGGGTAGGCATAGTTGTTTATCTTGTTTAATTTCATGGTAATTATTTTATTGTTTATGCATGTTTTGTTCTTAGTTTAGGCTTCGCTTTGTTTTAATTTCATTACAAACTCTCAAAAAACCCAAAAATATGAATCTAAACTATGTTCAGTAAATGATGTTTATTTTCTCCTTTTTTTTTTACACAAGCTTGAAATTAATTTACATTCCCTGAGGAGACGATCTGCATTTTTGGGTTAATTATTACGCAACAGGATTCCTATACTTGGGAGCCTTTGCGTTGTTCATTTTAGAGTGAGTCAAGTTTTTGGCGCCGTTGTCGGGGAATATAAGATTTAGTTTCAAACTAATATTTTCCCTTTATTTTGATTTTTCTCATAAAAAAAAAGAAGAAGAAAAAAGAATTTTGAAGAAACTATGGCTGCACCTGCACCATGCACTCTTAAAGATTTTTTGCAACCTACACGAACTACTACACTATCATGCATCGCTTTGCCTAATGATACCTTAGTTTCATGGGATGGATTATGAGAGTCCTTACTAGCACTTGACGGATTTTGAGTTGGTTTGCACTACTTTTATTACTAGAGCTGACACTAATGAGTTTGTTAAACTTCATTTATTTCCTTTCTCTTTAAAGGATAAAGCGAAGATTTGGTTTAATTCTTTGAGGCCTAATTCTATCTCTAGTTGAACTTATATGCAACGTGAATTCTTACATAAATTTTTTCCTTTTAAGAGAACCCAATTTCTATAAGAGCAAATCAGTCAATTTATGTAGAAAGGTGATGAGACTTTCCAAGCTTGTTGGAAAAGGTTTAAAGAGCTGATGAATATTTGTCCACATCATGGGTTTGAGTCTTGGAAGCTAGCCAATTAGTTTTACACATCCCTCATTCTTGAATGCAGACAGTTTGTGTAAACCATGTGCAATAGGGAATTCTTTAGCAAGGAACCAGATCAAACACTCTCATTTGTTGATTATTGCTAAAAATCAGATTTTGATATTTATTTAATTGAATTAATTGAATTTTGGATTTCGTTTGTAATTCCAGCTTTCATATTCATATCTAGGATTGTTGGTTGATATAGTACAGTGCTGATTAGTTTATTGTGATCGCTTGGTTGTAATGATTTAAATTAAAAGGGTTAAGATAAACTGAAATTCTATTAATAAATTTTTAATTACCTAATTCACCTTCCTCTTGGTAATACATCTTTAATTTCAATGACTTCATTGGTTTGCAGCACCATGACCTTTAAAAAAGTCTTTGTTAATCGAAGGAAGCCCCACTCATGGCTGAATGTGTGTGACTCTTCTTCCTCGCCTTCCAATTACTTTGGGCTGCTTGAAGTTGACTCATCTTTGTCTTGATCCATAACCTAATTTTGTACGTTCACCCTCTATAGAAGGTTTACCTCTAAACCAACATAGTATTGCTCCATTCATCAATATCTTAGATAAAAATATAAAATCAAAATTAATAGGCCATGACATTGAGCCTTACCTTGGCCCCCTTTGAGAGATGATGACACATGCAAAACCTTCTACCTCCCTCTCTCAATTTTCCAAAAAGATCACCTTAAAAGCAATTGTATAACAAGCCAAAAATCTAAGATGCTTGGAATTCCAATGTTGAAACTTTGATGACTACATAATTATAGGATTCAACTAAATAGTCGCAAGAGGTCGTCCATTATTGGAAAAAATAAGACAAATTATCAGAACAGATGATGAATGGACTTTACATTATAGAATATCGGACATGGATGAAATTTAATTTTGTATGATTTGAACATGGGGGGTAAATTTGGTATTTTGATTTTTGTCGCATAGGACAACCAAAATTTGGCCTTTGTGCTGCCAAACTTGTTAAGGGCATTATGCTTTTCTGTGAGCATTTGTATCGTGTATTTGGGATTTTCCATCATGTAAATACTAGTATAAGGTTATTGTTCAGAGATAGTTTTTCTCTAAGTTAAAAAGGGGAGTATGACTCCTCAGTCATATTGGCCTTTGTGCTGCCAAACTTGTTAAGGGCACTATGCTTTTCTGTGAGCATTTGTATCGTGTATTTGGGATTTTCCATCATGTAAATACTAGTATAAGGTTATTGTTTAGAGATAGTTTTTCTCTAAGTTAAAAAGGGGAGTATGACTCCTCAGTCATAGTGATATTTCCTAGTGTTAGAGTAAGAATAGCATAGAAAACTCTTTAGGGGAGGGTGAGCGTTCATTAGCTTATAAAACTCTCTAGCTATTATAAACTTGTTTAGCCTATACTTGTCTCACTCACTAGACACACGTTGTTAACGGAGGTATTGATAATGAATTACATTACTCCAATGTATACTTGTAATGCCCCGAACCCGCCAGTAGGGCCCGAGGTGTTATGTGTTCCATTCACCTATCTCTGATATCTCAATCATCAAACACGCAACGGAATTAATAATACATCCTCAATTATAATACCAGAGTACTATACTATACAACCAAAAATTGCATATCTATTCCACCATATTGCATAACCAGAAATATAAAACATAACCAAAATACATTTAAGTTTCTACAGCCACTCACGCTATGTTATACTATGAAACCTGGTCTAGAGCTTCCTAAGATCAACTATCAGAAGGTTCGGAAAAAGATGAATTGACACTTCTCAGTAAGGATGGAATAAATTAACGTCAGTGTGTGGCCAATGAGTTTAGTGTATACAAAATATAATCATTTGTTAATCAACAACAATTGTAAAATCATTTATAGACCATACTCACACATACATCATTATTATAAGCGAGAGTTCCTGAGGATTGGGGAGATTACACACCCATACATGTAACGCCCCTTTGCTCTGATACCTTATGTAACCTTGCCCATTTATTTTGGGCGTAGTTACAACTGATACCTATCAAGGCACTCACCTTACTTAGCAAGCCCTCAAGTGAAGAGTTTACCTCACCCCAACCACATGTAATACTACAGTATAAAATACATTTAATACTTTACTATAAATAACTTTCACATACATACTATAACTCAGACCTATATAAATACTATAAACGGTAAGTTGTTAATACTTTTGCAACCATAAGCCGTGTATTGTAAATACTTTACAACTATACTCTATTTTCATATGCTTTGTTTTCATATACTCTATTCAAGTTTGGTCAAATCTATAAATATGAATATAAGAACTTACTTTCGAACCCCATGATGGGTTATGCAACCCGTTGGCTGAACTTAGCCATGGCCGGCCTGCCACTAGGATAAGTCAACTATACTATATGTTTGCTAGTACGAATGGTCATCCCATAGCTAGTCTAGACTCCAGGTGGGAACTCTACACTTCACTGACCCACTCGACTATTCAATACCAACACTCTCTCCGAGACGTGTGGTTGCATTAAACTCTTCATTACTATAGCTACAGTACCGAGCGATCTATGGTCCATTGGAGTTCTTAAACCATACTTTGCAATTTGATAAAACTACCTGTGGTCTATATGCCACCATAATTATTTACTACACATGCATTCTTTTCAATCATTCTAGAAATTTATATATATATATATATATATATATATATATATATATATATATATATCAACAAATTTATAGTATTCCCATCAAATAGTCCAAATCACATTTTCATGATAATACCACAAAAATACTCAGATTCAATTATGCAGTAAAATATAATTAAATCTTATGCCACACAATTTATTCAATAATTATAATTATATAAACTACTGGAAAACGGGAAATTTTATACCCAATATCTGTTTTACCGAAAATACCAGTTTAATTATCTCCATCATTTATTTAACTCAAAATATATGTTAGCCTAACAAGGCTTTCACCTTTTGTTTTGATGGTAACAAATAAAAGGTTTTAATATCATTGTGTGTTCAGGTAATGATGTTTTCAGGAAACTTAAACAAGCCAAAATCAACAAAGTTTCGAAAGATCACCAACAAGCTTAAAAGTATGTGATGTGTCATGAAGTGATCAAAAAGAGAAGCTCAAAGACATCTGAAGATGGAATGAACTCAAAGCTCCAAGATAACCATGAAGTTTCCAAAAAAACAAGAAGTGTTTAAATTATTAGGAAATCTTCATGTAAGTACTTCAATGGTAAAAATATCATGGTGAATGAAAAGAAGCTCTTTAGGGGAGTGATATGGACTTAGAGACTTTATTCTAAAACCCCGAAAAATATTTTTAAAAAGCAAGAAAGTAAGGAAGTCAAATATCTTTCAAAAAGAAAGAAGAACACTATTTATTTATTGTCCAGGTGACCGAAGATTTTGCTGAAGAAATTTAAAACATGCAGTGTGTCTTTAGGTGCCTAACCCTGTGTCTTCATGCTTCTGAACTCACTCCAAGCGACTGAGGTTGCACTTCAAGCAATCGAAGTATGGCAAAGGGCATATTTTTCAAACTTTTATTTTTCAAATCTAATTGACTTGCGTCCCAATCTTTTTAGAGACTTGGAAGGCACTCCAAGTAAACTTGGGCAGCACGAAAGAGAATGTTTTTTAAAGCCTATATATACATGGTTTGTGAAAATAGAGCACACCAAGCATTGAATATTCTTTCAAAATCTCTTTCACTCAAAGCCATCTTGCTATCTGTTTTAAAGCTCCGAATTGCTGCGAAATTCTTGAGAAATCTTTGAGTTTTTACATCTTCTCTGAAGCATATGATTTAAGTTCTTGATCTTCATCAAGAAGAAGTATAAATCGGTGATATTTACATTGAGCTTCTTACTTCATTCTTTTGATATTTTTAAATTGAAGTATATTAGTTTTTTAAAGTGTACTAATCAGCTCTTTGTGAGAGCATTTCTTGTACATCTATTTGATTTGTATCTTGTAGATTTACGATTCCAATGATTGTTTGGATCGTTGGTTAAGTAAGGGGATATTGCTTAGAGAGGCGGGCTCTAGCCTAATTGAAGGAGTGATTGAACGAGGGTACATCGTTTGAAGAGGCGGACTCTAACCTATTGAAGGAGTGTGTAAAAGTATTGTTCCGCCCGGTAAAGGAGTAAGTTTAGTGAATCCTTTGGTGGTTTGCAAAAGGCGAGGACGTAGGCTGGGTATAAGCCGAACCTCGTAAAAATCCCGATCTCACTCTCTCTTTCCCTTACACTCTTTATTTTTTAGTACATATACAACTGCGTGGATGTTTTTAAATATCTAAATCATACAAACTACATAATTTGGAAGTTAAATAAACCTAAGGTTCAATTTTGATTTGGGATTGCGGAAACCGAAAGGGAGTATGTTGGTTGATCAAACTTTTAGGAAAACCTCAGAAGGAAGTACATTGGTTGGTTAATGCCCAAAGAAAAATTAATCAAGAGGTTATTTAAATTCTGAGTTGTTTGGGATTTAAGTGTTGGATTGTATTGAAGAAACCATTTATATACCCAGGGCTGACAACAAAAGCTAAAAGTTGAATCTAATGGTTTAAAGGTTGATATTGATTGGAATGTGTTTATATTTCAAAGAGTGTTGAATCTTGCAAAGCTTTCATCAATCTAATAATGTTGCGGTTAACTTATACTTGGCAAATCAATTAGTTATTTGATTGAACCTTGTCTTGGTCTTTCGTGTTGTAGTTATTGATTGAATTTTGTATATTTATTGAGTATTTGATAAAACAACAAGAAAATAAGAATTCATTAAAAAGACTTAAAAGAGGTTAAGGATTCTTGAAGAGAATTAAAGAAATTTTAAAACTCAAATCACCCCCCCCTCTTAGGACTACACCTTACTTTTCAATATATATTTAAAAAAGAAAAAAATTGAGATAACCAAGCCTACTCACTTTAATCCTTTACCAAAACATGTTTGACAACTCAAACTAATAATTTTAATAGGCCAAATCATTCAAAAAATCTACCACAATAATCCAAAAATCAAATACTTTAATTCAATCGGTTCAACTTTAAAATAACAATTATCATAAAATCCCTAAGCTCACAAACACTCATTTAATTAACTCATAATAATAATAATAATAATAATAATAAAAATAATAATAATAATAATAATAATAATAATAATAATAATAATAATAATAATCCAAAATCCAATTTCCATATACCAAAATACTCAGAAAAACATGTATATAATTCCTATAATTTCATATTACAATTTAATCGGTTAAATTATAAATATTCCTGATATAATTTATTCTCCTTACTTCACCACATGAGTGATATCTACGAAGCTCCTACAACAAATCCACTCTAGTTAAAATGTTGGTGGTCGAAAATGGAATCCAATGGTATTTTTCGTTCTTCAATCGGCCGAAAAGCGGAGAAGAAATTGAGAAGAGAGGGAGACGGACGGAGGAGAGGGAAAGACGAAGCAGAGAGAGAGAATTGAATCTCAATCTCTGTGTTATCTACTTTATATATAATATATTATAATATTATATTATTTAATTAATATTTATTTATTTATTTATTGTTTATTTATTTACTTTTTTTTAGGGATTACTTACAATACTACTTGTGTGTCATGACTTTCATAAGTTGTTTATTACTTCGACTTATATTTGTGCTTTTAGAAATACTGTAATTGTATTTTATAAGACCAAAATGTACGTTTGCATGGGCAATGTAAAATACAATAAATTAGTATAACCTCTTTCTTTTATTATGTTGCAGTGGGATAAGAAAATGAGAAATGAGAGAACAAGGCACTCGTTCAAGGTTCTTTAGGAGATAGAATCACCTTAGACAACTGTACTAATCTTTAAGAAAAAAAAATAAAGAATTTTCGGTTGGCTACTAGAAAGGAACATTTTTTTTATTGACTCCTAAGAATTTTTTATCAAGATTTTCATAAAAATAAAACTAAAATCCTAATCTTTCAACAAAATTTAAGATATTCTATTTTTTTTTTATTACATAAGAACTCTAGCCACCAACGAGCCTTTTGGACCTCCTGGTGCAGTACCAAACCTATGGATCAACGTCCTCTGCCCCCAAGTCTCATTGATTAGGATAAGTCTGGATGCGGATAGGGTTTCTGTGCATCAGTTGGACGTTTGACTAACCCGACCCCCAGGACACATCTCCATTACCATCCACGATCCTCGCTGGCTCACAGAGAACTCTCACCATCGTCCCCGTTGGCTCACAGAGCGAACTCTCACCATCCACGATCTTCGCTGGCTCACAAAGTAAACTCTCACCATCCACAGGTACAGCTGGCTCTTTGAGTGTATCTACTTAGAATTGAACCCCCGATACTCCTTCTTACTTGCTGATGTCTTTCCACCGCGTCATGTCGTGGGGGCTAAATATTCAATTTTTTAACCAATGAAAAAGCACGTACCTAAAATGGTCAAATTTGTTACATAATGCCCAGAACAAAATGAAGTGATACACCAAAGGTGTTCAATAAAGGTGAATTTTATTATAAAAAGTTCATTGTTTATTGGAAGTTTAAAGAAAAAGGACCAAATTATTTAAGGATATTTGTCTAAAAAATAGCACATGCATCCAATATATTAGTTTTAAATAAAGAAAATAATTATATTTTTTTAAAACACAAAGGGTTTAGTGATTATAGTAAAATTACATGGTGGCTCATCATTTTTGGCTATACTGCACCAAGATTACGAAGGCATTTAGTTAGTTTCGATTAAATTTTTTCACAAACTTCGAGGTTGGTTTTGCTGAAAGACTGGGGATCTAAATAATTTAATTCATATAAGAAAGAACTTAGGGTCCATATCATTAATTACAAAGAAAAAGTTATATATATCATTTCTTTATAATTAATGATGTGGCCCCAAGTTATTTAATAAAAGTTGAAAACTTTGAATAGAAAAATAAGTTTGATACTTAGACACATCTTTTCTTATATTTTCAAATATATATATATATTAAAGAGACGTGTCTAAGTATCAAATTTATTTTTCTATTCAAAGTTCTCAAACTATTTCTTTATAATTAAAATATAATAAATTTTATACTTAGACACGTCTCTTTAATATATATATATATATATATATATATATATATATATATATATATCTGAAAAATATAAAAGAGATGTGTCTAAGTATCAAACTTATTTAATTTTGTTATCCTAATTTGGTTGGTTGCTGGTGTTAGTTTTTTTGGAAGGGTTTTTCTGTACTCTCCCTTTTGTTTTATCTTATAACTACGGTATTCTTCCGCCAAAAGTGATGGTATATTAATAAATAAATGGAGGTACCGTCCTCTTTTAGTTAAAAAAAAAAAAAAACTTATTTTTCTATTCAAAGTTCTCAAACTTTTTCTTTACAATTAATGATGTGGCCCCAAATTCTTTCTATATGTAATAAAAGTTGAGAACTTTGAATAGAAAAATAAGTTTGATACTTAGACACATCTCTTTTATATTTTTCATATATATATATATATATAAGAGACGTGTCTAATTATCAAATTTATTTTTCTATTCAAAGTTCTCAAACTTTTTCTTTATAATTAATATATATATATATCCAAAAAATATGAAAGAGACGTGTCTAAGTATAAAACTTATTTTTCTATTCAAAGTTCTCAAACTTTTTCTTTATAATTAATGATATGGCCCCAAGTTCTTTCTTTTTTCTTTTTTTCTTTTTTATTACATAGGAACTCTAGCCACCAACAAGCCCTTTGGACCCCCTGGTGCGGCACCAAACCTACGGATTAATGTCCTTCCCCTACGTCTCGCTGATCAGGTAAAGTCCGGAATACGGACACGGCTTTCATGCATTAGTTGGACGTTCGACCAACCCGATCCTCAGAACACATCTCCTTTACAATCCACGGTCCCCACTGGCTCACAGAGAACTCTCACCATCCACGGTCCTTGTTGACTCACAGAACGAACTCTCACCATCTACGGTCTCCGCTGACTTACAGAGTAAATTCTCACCATCCACAGGTACCGCTGGCTCTGTGAGTGTATCTACGTGTAATTAAACCCCCAGTGCTCTTTCTTACGTGCGGGAATTGGCCTCAAGTTCTTTCTTATATGTAATAAAAGTTGAGAACTTTGAATAAAAAAATAAGTTCGATACTTACACACGTCTCTTTAATATTTTTCAAATATATATATATATATACACACACATAGAATGAATTATAAAAAATGGAAAAATGTATATATTAAATAGAATGCATGCACCCAGTCTAGTCAAAGAAATATTTAGGGAGAGGGAGAGAACATTGTAATAAAGGAAAAGAAAAAAGGAAAATTAGAGAGGAGTGCCAACCAATTCAAATTAAGTATTGCGACACACTTAAGTAAAAACTAAAGACTTGACTAAAGGAGCCTGAACTCTCATTAATGTAGTTGTAGGTATGTGCACTTGACAACTTTGATTATTAATGAAGTGAATCATTTTTCTTGACAACTTCATTTTTTTTTTATAATTTTTAAACTGTTCATAATTTAATTAATAGTCATTGGGATAATAGGTTAAATGGTAATTTCAAAAATTACCAACTCATTTACAACTTTCTTAAAAAAAAAATATTGCCTATTAAAGTGACCAAATTAACTTTATTGAACTATTAACCACAAGGAAGGATAGTTTCTAATTCACAATGAGTTATATGTAGGGAAATGAATCATTCAAATCCTTTCTCATTCAATGTTGAACAAGAAATGTTTTGGGTTTCATTAATCTCTGTCTTTGTTCACCAATGCCCTCATAATCTCTATCCATTCTATATCTCTTAAATTATTATCAAAATCAATGTCAGGCCTAAAAATAGGATAGTAGGACAACTACCTATTCTAAAACGTTAAAACATATTTAAAAATGTGTATGCAAGTACAAAAATTTTCTCACTCAGTTAAACAATTTGCTCCTAATATGATTCAAATAATTTTGTGCTTTTATGTGAGTTCCTCTATAAAAAAAATCTTTAGAATTCTAAAAATTCTTTTACAAACACATAAATTAAATAAAAATGTATAGTAATTTCTTGATATGAACGATATGAAAGACCATGTACTCAGTTAACAAAAGGATTTTATCTTGTCAAAATAATTGTGTCCATGTGTCATTTCATTGGTCAAATTTCAAAATGCGCGATGAATCCTAACTACTTGAATATTTCTTTTATATAACTTGATAATATTATTATTGTGGCACCACTTATGGAAGTCATTGTTGTACCCATAAAAATCCTTTAGTCGACCATGCTATATCACTACTATGTCGACTTACATAAATACCAATGTGATTACTTTAATTGACTTGTTAGTACTCATGCCACAATTTATGATCACCAAATTGTCATTGTCCATATATATTAAGCATTTTAAAATCATTTTGTTTTTTAAAATTATTTACATTTTTTTTCTTCAAATTATCGAAATTCTTTGCATTTTTTTTTTCACTTTTTAAAAAATTTAAAGACTATTAGATTGAAAGTTATATTATATAAGAACAGGATGAAAAAGTTAAGAATTCATGAAAAAGTAACTTATTTAAAAAGCTTATTTTCCAAACCAAATTCTAGAATGGAATAGTCGTTTCTTTTGTCGACTGCAAAATATTCCTCTTTTTCCTTTTAAGTATGATGCTATACATGCTAAAATAATCAACCTTGTAACTCCTTATTTTGACTACTATCAAATCAATTTTCTTTTTCCTTTTTTTAATTTTGAAATAACAAAAATCAATCTTGTTCAAAAGTACTACTATTATTAACATAGTAACTAAGGTTAAAACTTAATTAATAAAAGTCAATTACGATGAGCAACATTTCTAAGTCATTTAGACAAATTTATCCCTTAAAAACCTATTATAGTTAGTTTTACTACTTTGAGAATGGCCCAAACGGGTTAAAAATTTGTGCATGCAAAAACTAAAAACAATTGTCAAGGAGTCCTAACTTGATTAGTTATAAAATGAAAACAAAATTCGTGTTATTTCAAAAACGTATCAATAAATTAGAGCTTAATATTTATTATAATTACCACTTATATTTTAAGTTCTGAAACATTTTCTTATGATACGACAATGATATATAGCCAAACTAACCATTAGTTAATGTCGAGCCCTAAAATTAAATGTGAATGACTTGAGTCCTCTATCGCTCTCTCTCTCTCTCTCTCTCTCTCTCTCTCTCTCTCTCTCTCTCTCTCTCTCTCTCACACACACACACACACACACACACACACTTGCCTTTTGAAGCGAGGGTGTTATTCCCCTAAATTTTATTTAAGATCTATCCTAAAATTGTACGATTTCATCCCTAACATGATAAAATTTATCAAAACTAGATTTTTCAGCTTTGCTTTTGATACCCTAGATCGAAAATTGCAAACCAGCGAATCTCAACCAGACGAGGATTCCCAGGTAAATATTTGTATATATTAATTTTTAAATAACTCATTTTGAATGAATGTAGACAATCAACTAAATGCATTCTCTGTCTCTCATGTGATCGCACATATTTATTTGTTCATTTGAATTCTAGAAACTTTTGGCATATAGATAATATATTTTTCATAGGGGAAATTTTGTCTTTGCAGATTAATCATCATATAAACTTAGTCATTTCATTTTTAGTTTGCTATTTTTAGTCTCATCATCATGTATTATCTTTTCTTCATTTATACAAATAAAGAGTGAATAGATATATGGGCATTACAAAAAGAAATTTGCAAATTTGTACAATGTATTTCATATTATTTTTTTTGACAATAATCATCTTCATAATGTTGGTATTTATTTTTAATACGATTGTTATAAAACTTGAGTAACGCCTTTATTTTTATTTTTATTTCATTTTAGCATTGTTTTTTTTTATTTTATTACTACTCAAATGTGTATCTAAAAATTTTCAAAAGTAATATTCATTTGTTTGTAAATTGAATGAGACATCATAAAACAAAATGATATTTTATCTACTTTTATCTTTCTCTATTTGTTTCCTTGTCTTATGTATTCTTGTTAATCTATATGTATAGATTCCTCTTATGTGTTCAAGGTCCAAACATTACTAGTATCATGTTAACTTGGGTTCCACTACTTATTGTTTTTATTATTATTTCTTGAAAATAAACTTTCCTCACTACTCAAATGTAAAAAAGAAAAAAAATACATCCTTATGCCATAAGGCTCCTAAATTTTATATGTTATTTTTTTATTAGTGTGCATAGATTTCATATCTATTATAGGTCAAAATGTCACTAGGACTCTGTTTACATAGAATCCAATATTTAGTTCTTCACATTTTGTTAGTCATTCACATAAATAATTTACTTGATTAAATCATTTCAGTTTTATTGTATTTTTGTTATATTTTTTTTGCTTAAATTTGAGTATATTCTTGTGATTTTATGATGTGGGATGGTGTTTCTAAATACTTTACTTTTGTAAAATATCATGAATATTCATTCTTTCTTTCATGATATGGTTTTGTGTGTCTTTTATGTGTCTCTGTGTGTACGCGCACACTTGCGTGTGCATTTTTGTGTGGTGTGAGTGTTAGATTAGAAACTTATAGCATTGGGATCCTTACTAGTGGAAGTATAGGAGTAATTAGCATGAAGTTTTGAAAATAAAATAAATAAATAGCATAATTTGCCTTTAACAAACTAAGTAGGCAAAGAAGAAAGTTAGAGAATGAAAAGTCAAGATTAAAAGTTTGGTACACTAAGGAAAAATACATAACAAAAAATAAAGAAGACAGACATCATTGTAGACAAAGACTAAAAAGATAGTGTTAGATATGTTTAATGTGCAGGGCATAGAATCATAAGAATTAATATGGTCTATAACAAGGTATATAGTAAATCTCATTAGTATTTATGCTCCTAAATAGGCTTGGCGAAAGACTTGAAGACCTAATTGTTAGAAGATATGGATAATATTATATAAGGGATATTGAGGAGGGAAAATATTCATAGGAGTAGGTATGAATGATTACACAGGAAAGGACAATGAAGGTTATAAAGGATATATTGGTGACATGGATATGAAAACAAAAACAAATTTGCTAAAAATGATTTAAGAGTTATCCTATGTGATCTTTTAACATAAATACATATTTTAATAAGAAAAAGGAATACTTAGGAATCTTTAAGAGTGAACAAAATATATTTTCTTAAGTAAGAGATGGATCGTTTGTCACGTAAGAATTGTGAAGTTATCTTGTTAAAACATGAAGAGTCCTTATGAACGTGCTTGATATATATAAGTGAGAAGCAACTTGATTAAAATGTTCAAACCATTATATCTAAATCCAATCCATAGACATAAGTTTATGCTCATCCTCCACTCAATTGTCTCATATGGGACAAACTCACAAGCCGAAATTTCTTAACTAGACATATATAAATGAGCTTGATAGATATAGGTGAGAACCAACTCATCTAAAAAGTTTAAGCCATTAGATCTTATTCCAATTATATATAAGTTGATGTTCATCCTCCACTCAATAGTCAAATGTGAGACAAAGTCACGAGTAGAATTTCTTGATAGTCTCTCTCTCAATATCAACAACTTCCACTCGAACATAAGTCATTCTCAATTCATGTAACCAACCTGGAGTCATTACTTAATCATGGAAAAATTCTTGAAAACTATGGGAGTCTATTCCTTTACTTGATCAACATCGATAGGATCCACCACTCTTTTTCCTCATACTCTACATTGTGGAATGATATACCTGAACACTTAAAGCCCAACTCAAGTTGTTGATGTTGGGAAAAAAAGGGTGGATGATGTCAAAAACACAAAAGCATAATTAAGATAATCCTTCACTCTAGCTTAAATAAAAATCAACTTGAATAATTAGTGACCAAAGAAATCAAGTCATTGACAACCAAATAAAATAAAAATAAAATTAGTCACATTCACATAAAGTGGATACCAAGACTTACGTGAAAATCCCCTTAATGTGAAAGGAAAAAACCCTTAGAATCAAAGCATCTTCTACTACACAATAGTATGATTCCAATAAGTATTCCCTTGATGAAACTAGAGGCACACATTTGCAATAATCATCAAGAACAATAAATTCTTAGCTCCCAACACAATATAAGTTGTCACCATCATAGGTGAAACCAAACAAGAATGACATATGTAGAGGTCTCACCCAAAACAGGCTACTACCCAAGCAATGAAAACCAACCATAGAGAGCTCCAAATGACAATTATGCCATTACAATTAAGAAAGATGATGGCCATGAACATTCTGTCAAAATTTCAACTCAATTATCATTAAAACAAGCTAGCTATATAACCCTTGTCAGCTTAAAATTTTCAACAAAACATTTTCCCTCTCTTTTCTTGGTTTTCCCAGGGAATGCACAAACTAAAGCTTCTAGAAAGCATTAGCTTCTCTCTATATTTTATTGATGAGAGATTTTGTTTGAGAGAATAAAGAACCCGTAGCATTTTCTCCTTGTATCTTCATAGAATAAGTTACCTTTTACCACACAAGTAGACACAACTCCTTTAAGAGTTGAATTCATAATAAAAGGTCTAAAAGTCTTCCAACTATTTAGCAAAGAACCAAGAAATCATAAATCTTGCACCTCATTACTAAAGAAATCTTTAGAGTGACCAAATAATTTATAATTTCCTACATTTCACTCAAATGGTTAGCAAAAGAAGTACCATATTTATACTTTTAAATTCATAAACTTCTTTATCATGTACAATTTCTTTCCCCTATTTTCTAGGCTAAAACTCCATCAAAGTTGTTCAAGTTGAGTGTGCATCAATTTTGTCGAGCATATATATGATTATGGGCATTATCATCAACCTATTGTGGAAATGACCATTTACTTGCTCATTTAACAATTACTAATCTTTATTCATTTTATCACTAAATCTGGATAAGTCGCCAACAATAGGAGCATGATATATATATTTTTTGCAATAAAGAAAGTCATCCACTCTTCCTTTCCAAATATGATAAGTGCTCCTATTTGAACCTCCTTAGTTATATGTAATGATCTTGGACCTAACTCTGATGAGGTATTGTCAGTTTTGGCCCAAAAGCCTCACAAATTTGTCCTATAAAAGGTATCTCACATAATTATAGCCCAAACTATCCTTACAAAGCTAAGATCTCCCCAATATACATCTGATGTGGGACTGTGACATACTCTTCTACCTGATCTTGGACGTCCTCGTTATAGTGGCTTACGCCTCTATGTAGGATCCACCCACATGATAGTACCCCCACAGTGGCTCTAATACTAAATTTAACAGTCTTTGGCCCAATTTCATTGAGGTATTATCCGCTTTGGCTCACTGGCTACATGAATTTGTCCTATAGAAAGCGCCTCACATAGTTGGAGCCCAAACTATCCTTATAAGACCAAGATCTCCCTCATACACATTCGATGTGGGACCGTGATACTATACATTTAACCAAGCTTGATATCATCAGCTAGCACAAGAAGAGTCCATATGAGTAAGTTTGATATACATAAGTGAACACCAACTTAACTTGAAATCTTGAGCAATTAGGTTTTGCAAACATCCATATATATAAGCTTCTCATCTTCCACTCAGCTTTTTGATTTGGAATAAACTTAGAAGTGGTATCCTTAATATTTTTTTGGTGAAAGTTTAACTACAACATAGAGTATTAATAATGTTTGATATATGCCAAAAAATAAAAGACAAAAAGATAACATGGATTAATAAAAGAAAATTAAATTGTGAGACCTAAAAGGAGAAAATAAATAAATTTTAAAGGGTGCTTAGTATGTTACAAAATTGTAACTTGCTGGTCTCTCTCCCTCCCTTCTTTATCTTATACAAAATGCTTTGCATATCTTTACTTAATTTTCAATTGTTTTGCAACAATTCCAATTTGACTTGAATATACACACTTTCCACTTCTAGGTGTTTTATTTGTTACACTAAGTATTTGTCACACTATCCTTTAGTTATCAATTCTAATATAGGCTATGATGAGGATTACATCACTATATTAGGTGATGAGTGGTGGCACACATATATTTTTTCTTCCTTTTTAGAAGTTATGAATATACTATGCAAATGGAAGTTTCTTTTTATTTGCATCTTTGTGGTTAGTTGCTTCTTTGTTTTGAAAATCTAGCATTTAATTGATTTATTAATGATTGATAATGGAAAAGAAGCATCCATTATGCATTTGTAACCCAAGTTTAAGAGAACTTATAGAGTGAACTTGTCCTTCCACATGTTGTGTGGCTGTTATTTAAATGTAAGACATGTGGTGAGTGAATCCCATTTCTTCAACAACATGTTTATTACGACACAGTGCCTTATATCAAAGCAACAATCACATAGACAGCACGGAGTGACATGTATACTATTTAATTTCCCAAGTGAGTGGAATTGTAACATGTGGTTAGAGATCACTATTCACTTTATTTGCTTCTCCATTTCTGACTTTGGTGTACTTTTCATTGTTTATTTTGGAGAGATTCTACATCATGAATCATGTAGAAAATATTTCAAAGATGTGGACAAAGAAGGATGGACAAGGTCAAAGGAAGAAACTAAAGTGGTGCTTAAAATCGACTCATGGAACAATATGCAGATGTAAACCCTATTCTCCTCTCCATCTGATTTCATATTACTTTATAATACAAAAGTTATTAACCATATATATATTAGAATTAGAGAACAATATAAATGTTAAAAATTCTGCCCTTTCTTTAGCCATCCATAATGAGTATGACTACTAGTTTCGATTACTGCACAAGTTCATTGTATGAATCTCATTCTATGATCCTAATATGGAACATGAATACTATGAAATGCTTTTGTTTATTGCTCTTCCATCAAGAGACTATATATTAACTTCTAGAAAATGTAATCATGCTGTCACAAGTTCTCATATTTGTCTTAATTAGTGTAGTCGAATCCATCTCCTTGATTTAGATAAAGATCAATTGCTTTACACTGTTAGCTTGAAGTCATGATATGTCTCTTCTCAATGGTAAAGTTCTTATCATAATTTTTTTATTTTTGGGTTTGGCATTGGTACCATTATGATTAAAAGAAAGAAAATATGGGTTGAAAAAAGGGTTACCTGAAGTCATTGTTGGGCATCAAATTAGGATTAGGATCCTTTTTCCCTAAAGTGTGTGTCATCTTGTCATGTTGTCAATGGTAAAACATAAAACATAAGATTGATGTGCATAAAATTTTGTATCATTTTGGAAGATAAAAGAGCAAAATAATCAACCCACTAGAACACTCAAAGTTTCTTCATCGGATCAAATGGAGTTCATAGGTATAAGAATCAAAAATAGGTTTTTTTTTTTTCTTTTTCTTGTGTATATATTTTGATCATTAATATGATACAAAACACAATTTTGCAAAGAGTGCTAAAACTCCATTGATAATAAAATATCCATTGTGTTGTTGAATCTTGTGAATTACGTGAAAGAATAACTTTCAAAATTTAGGTGTTATTAATGCAAATAATGTTTATGTTTTTGTTGTAAGGATTTGATGGCATAGGATTATGAGATAGACAATTAGTACATAGTTTGGGTTGGTGTAGTTAGTATTCATAGAAAAATCCTTCTTCTTCTTCTTCTATTTCACCCTCCTTCTCAAAATATTTAGATTGTTTTACATTTTCATAATATGAAATGAAATAAAGATGCAAAAAAGAGAATTGGCAATTAAATGCACACATTAATGAATTATAATTTTATATAATACTATCAAAATTCAAATTCAAATAGAGAGGGCAAGCATGTAAATCAACAAAACCAATTATGACAATAGATAAACGTCAATGCTCCTTGACAAGAGTTAAAGCCACTGAGTCAGGTCTCACCTCAGCACTCTCAACAGTATATATGGTTTCTCAACGGCCAATGTGGTGGCAAAGCCACGTAACGGCAGAGTGCCAGAGCGAAGTGATGGATTTGAAGCTAAGGGCTGAATGAAATTTGATAATTTGGGCGGAATCCGGGCTTGGCTAGCTGGCCTTGCAAGCCTCTGCATGCTCTCCATTTTGCTGCAAAGCCCTAAATCTCTCACTCCTATATATAGAAGGTCATTTGGTGGGGCAGTGTAAGCAGGTCTTTGTTATGTGAGCTCAGTCTTCAAGGGGTTTCAGATGGTGTGAGCTTGAGCGAAATTCAGGGGTTTTAGCTCCATGGCAATGGATTCATCTCGGGAACAGCTCCAGAAAGAGCTCGTGAATGTGGGGAATAGCCTCCTGGGTTCTCCAGCTGCTGTTGGGGATGTTCTTATTCTGCTTGATGTAAGACCCATTTGCCCATATGCCTGTAATTTTCTTCTTGTTTTGTTTTTCATTTATGTGCTCATCATATTGATTTGGTAGTTGAATTAATGTTATTGTGTTTGTGCATTTATATTTGCTGGTGTTTGTGTTATATCAGTTGATCAGAATCAATTATAGACTGTTTATGGGGTGATTATTGTTTGTTTAGTCAATGGTAAGCTGCTTCTGGATTGCTATCTGTTTCCTGAATTAGTGATAGTGTTTGTCAGTGGTTATTGTGTGTCATATATGGTTTTTCTTTCTTCTAATTTTTGTTAGTAATATTTGGCAATCAAAATGAGTTGATGTTTGTTTTTGGGTAAAAAATGAATAGATTTTGAGGTGGTCATGGTAGGTTTTTTAACTTTTTGTTTTTTATTTTCTGTATTTCTTTTCTATTCTTAATCAATGGGTGTTTTGGTGTTTGATAAGCTGATTAGCTGTTTAGGCTGCAATAAAATAAGGCTTTACTTTCTGTACCATCACTAAATTTTATATGTTTTTTATAGAAAAAAATCTGGCTGTTTGAGAAGTGGTGATTTCTTTAATGTTAATCTTGATCAAATGATTTCTCATTGTTGATGTTCAATCGTCTGTTTGAATGCTTGGTAAATTGAATATGTCATAGATTGTTTGTTGAATATAACTGTGTTTCCACATACATGCTACATATTTTCTATTATTCACCTCATGTGGTGTTTGTGTGTGTGTGTGTGTTTTTTTTTCTTGGTTTTATTTCAACAAAGAGAGGATGGAGAAAATTAAACTAATTGTGCATGGGGATTTAACAAAACAAATCATTTGAGGCTTACAAGGATTGATAAATTACTCTGGACACTTATCTTTCATTTCTTTTGTTGTTGATGTTGTTTTTTTTTTTTTTTTTGGGGAGGTTGGGGGAATCAAGCTCACTCAGTTTGGAAGCATGGACAAAACACATGCCTATTATTTTTACAATAATATAAGAATTAAGAATGAAAGCACCCAAGATTGAAACTCTTAACGTTTAGGTTAAAAAGCTCTCATACTATATTGAAGTATACCTCATTCCTCAACCCCAAAGCTTTAGTGATGCAACTGACTGGCACGAGAGAAGGATGCAAGAAATTAAGAGAAAAGCATAGGAAAGAAAGAGAGAATAAAAAATAAAGAAAAAACTCAAGAGGGATGAATGCTCAATATTCCAATATGCCCTTCTCTTTAGACATCAATCCTTTTTTTCCCTTTTTAGATAACAAAAAATGAACAATGGAGTATCCTTAAAATCCCCAAAAAAGTGAACCAAAAGGAAGCCAAAAATGTAGCTTTCTCCCAAATCAATTTTGTGGGAGTCCTCTGGTCTCTAAAATTCTTGGTGTTGCTTTCAAGCCAAAGTGTCCACAATATAGCAATAACAACACAATTACAAAACCTTTTCTTGTTCGTTTTCCTTCTAAAGCCCTAGAACCATACCGATATGAATTCAAAAATATTCTTCAGAGCCACCCAATCCTTGGCGATGTTGGAAAAAATTATTTGACATTTGAAAACACTATCGTCAACTCACAATGCAAAATAAATGACGATTAGTCTCACTCTCCTTGCCACACAATCCTTAGTGTAGAGAGGTTTGAAAAAGTTAGTGACCTCTTTGCCGATTTGCGATTGATCCGTCACCACCATACCCAAATCTAACTCCAATTCTTTAATCAAACACTTCCATGTCCTCCTATTAGCTACTCTATAAACCAATCTAGAATTGAAATCCCATCCTTACCCCAACGATCCCAAGATTTCTGATGCCAGATTCTTTCTTCCCTTAACGAAGAACACTTCCAAGTTCCAACTCATTGCTAGGATGAACCCTCCTCTCCCTATTTTCCTCTCACAGCAGACCACACTCTAATCTATCTAAACTTATCAAAGTATTCAAAATGGTATTCTTTTGATCTCCAATATTCCCAAACACCTCTTTATTCCTGTTTGTGATTATTTTAGTCATTTAGCATTATTAGTGTGTTAGTGTTATGTTAATGAGTGAGATCTAGTGAGGGTATTGTGGTCATTGGTATGTACTTGACATATATTATAAATAGGCGGGGAGACCTATCATTTTGTTAGGTCTTTCATTTTACCCAATTATCCAACATGGTATTAGACCAAGATCCAACCTAAACCCTAAGTTCATACCAAACTAAACCCTAAACCTCAAGCCTGCTGCTGTAGAAGGATAATATGCACCACCAAACACCAGAAGCAGAGTCTAGAAGCTGCCGGAAAACACTGTAGTCGCTGGAGAAATCCTGAACTCTGCTGTCCTTTTAGAAACTCAAAGAAACACTTCATATTTTGAAAAATTTTAATGATGAGTTTCTTTTACCCCCCTTCAACTTCTAGGAAGCAAAAAGAACTTCTAGGATGCAAAAAAGTAGGTTTTCATTTGATTAAAATGTGAGTGAGGAAAGAGGCTCCTAGTTAATGGTTTTTTAAGTGTTATTTGTGGATATTGGTTGAAAAAGATTTAGTTGTGTGATGGAAAATTTTGGTAGTTTAATAGGAAATCAATTAGGATATTTTTGTGATGTTTGTGTAATTTTATCAAATGTATTGGGCCTCACTGTATTAAATGTCAATTGATATTTTTTCTTTCATTTAATTTGTAAGCAAATGCCAAGGGTTCTTTTATAGTTTACATGTATAAAATTTTGTCCCCTTCTTTAATCTTTTCTACGCTTACTTTTTCCTAAATATATATATATATATATTATCATATTTATAATCCAATACCTCAAAACCTAAGTTCCTTTGTGCTTTTTTGGGCTTCTAATCTATATGGATTGTGTTTGGGATTCCTTGGTGTTTTTGTTCAATAATTATAGCTAGTTTCTTTGTCATAACTTTTCAGTATTCAATAGGTTCTTCCTTTGTGATGACCTATTAGTGCATTTTATTTTGTTCTCCTAACACATTTCGCCACTTTAGCTTTTTGAGTTTTCTATTTCATGACTGGTTTTTGTTAGCATTGGAGGAGTCCATAGGTGTGCTTAATATACATGGGTGAACACCAACTTGACCCAAAAGCTTAAGCCTATTGGGTCTTGGGCTCAACCATATATATAAGCACCCATCATCCACTTATTTTTTCCAATGTGGGACAAACTCACTAGCGAAATTCTCAACAATCTCCCCCTCACTTATGAGTTCCAAGTGCTCCCCCTTGAACAGAAGCTCCTCCACTTGTGAGTTCCAATTACTCTCCCTCTTGAACAGAAGTCATCTTCTCCCTTATGGGACCAATTCTCCAACAGTTGCTCAAGTGGGCCTTACCACTGCACCTTATATGTTTCAGATTGTATTCCATGTGGGCCTACAAACCAATCCTACTTCTCACGTCTTGACCCTATTCGGATCCAATTTTTTGGCTAGTTGCTCACCCAGAGTTATGAACCATCGGCTATGATATCACTTGTTAGCACTAGAGGAGTACATAGGTGTGCTATACATGGGTGAACACCAACTTAACCCAAAAGCTTAAGCCTATTGGGTCTTGTGCTCAACCATATATATAAGCACTCATCATCCACTCACATTTTCCAATGTAGGACAAACTCACAAGTGAAATTCTCAATAATCTGTAATTCTGTACCGAACCTCGTTAAATTCTTGTGTTGTTCTTTATTGTTGTATTTTATTATTAGTTTCTGCATTGCCTTAGTTTTTATATATTCAATAACATTAGTTGTAGTATTGGTGTTTGGTACAAGTGGGGTGCGCGGCACAATAGTTTTGATGTCTAAAACAAGTAAAAGGTTTCATCCTGATGCTTCATTCTGTTGCCCAGAAAGCAGAAATTATTTTATCGAGGGTGGAGCAATCACCCGATAAATCGATGGTAGACTCATTTGCTCCTTTGCTGGAGGCCCTTACTTCCGATGGACTTCTGAAACATTCAAGTATGGATGTCAAAGTTTCTGCCATCTCTTGCTTATCAGAGATTACAAGAATAACTGCACCAACTAATCCTTTTGATGACGAAATAATGAAGGTACAGGAATAACTGCATCAAATTAGTATTCACTCAGCAAGCTTTTATATGATATTAAAAAAAAAATTTATTATATAATGTGTATTGGGTCTTTTACATAGTTTTCTTTTAATTTTATTGGTGCTCAGACAATTTTTCAGCTGATGGTAGCTGCATTTGAGAAATTGTCTCATGTATCTGGCCGCTGTTACTCCAAAGCAGTTTCAATTCTCCAAAGTATGGCAACAGTTAGGTCATGCTTGGTGATGCTGGACCTCGAATGTGATGCACTGGTTGTTGAGATGTTCCACATATTTTTAAGAGTCATTCGGTAAGAGCCTAAAAAATTCCTCTGCTTGTTAATTCTTTTTAAAAAAGGAACAAAATTTGATCAGAACTGGATATCTAATAGATTGTATGACTGAAGTTATTATTGTTATTATTATTTTTTTAAACCTACACAAGCCTCTATGAGCCTTTTCTATTCATGAAATTATCAAGTTTATCTAAGAGTGGTAGTTTAAATCCTTCATTTGAATTTGTGGAATTTTCTTCAGCCAGAAAGCATGTGATGGTTCCAACTTACATATATTTCACATGTTGATATGAGAAGTCACATTTATGTTTTAAGTAATAATGCTGGTCTATGCTCATTAACAACAAGGATTGTAGATTGTATTGGGATGTGTTAAATCTTCTAAACTGCCCCCCCGCTCCCCCATTTTTTTTTTGCAATCTTAAGACTTTGCATGTTGTTAGATTACCACTTTACCTAAAATCTTAAGTTGTTAGGTTATGAGCCAACAATGTACATCAAGCTCTAACACTCCCCTGCATGATTTTCCAGATTTATTCTCTTCACTCCTTATACTAACCCTGAGGCATGGAGGGATTCCCGGATTTGTTTTTAGAAAGACCCATGGCTTTGCAATGTTTCTTTTTCTACTTCTTTTCCTTGTTTTTTTAGATTGTGCTGTGAGCTGAATAGAGCTATTTCCTTTTTTGTTGACAATTTGAATAGCCCTTTGGTTTCTTGGAATCTCCATCTCAGGAGACCTTTAAATGGTAGGGAGATGGTGGAGTTGTCTTCCTTGTTGTCCTTGTTGAATAATTGCAACCTATCTTTGGGAAGGGATGTTCATTTTTGGTCTTTGGATCAAATCCACTTGCAAATCACTCTATGAATTCTTGACCTATGCCAATTCTTTTTTCCTCTCTATCCTATTATTTGGAAGGTCAAAGTTCCCCCAAAATAAAAGTTTTAACTGGGTTAGTTGTGCTTAACAGAATTAGTTCCAATACCTTGCTGCAAATTAGGAGGTCTTTGAAGGCTCTCTCTCCAGATGTTTGATTGCTTTGTTATAGGAATTCCGAGACATCATCTCATCTCTTTTTGCATGGAGAGTATGGAATAAACTGTTTGGGTATTATGAAAGAGAGTTGGGTTTGCCCTAGTTCAGTTGAAGACTTGTTAGTCATCTCATTCATTGGTTTTGGATGAAGGATAGGTTAGCTATATGGAGGAGTGGCATTTTTGTAGTCTTGTGGGGTATATGGCAGGAACATAATGTATGAATACTTTCTGGGAAGAAGATAAGTTGGTCACTGGTGCGGGAAAATATTCAGTATATGGCTTCTTTAGGGTGTGTCGGGTTTGGAATTTTTATGGAAGTTAGTTTTAAGGATTTACATAGGGATTGGTGGATATGGCTGGTTTCATGTTTCTGTTTTTATTTTTTTTTGTTTTAGTTCTTCTGGTTTGAACCAGATTTTCCTCGGGAGATGTCTTATTCTCCCTCATTGTAAATTCTTTCCCTATGAATGAAATTTCTTCTTCTATTAAAAAAACAAAAAGATCTCCTACCCATTACATGGAATATAATTATTTTTTAAACGCTACACAATAAACATGAGTAACAAGACTAGAACAATTGGACCTCCTGGTAACTAGGTCCGATACCATGTTAGATTACCACTTTACCTAAAAGCTTAAGCTGTTAAGTCGTGGGCCAGCAATGTATATCAAGCTTTATGCCTTTATCACATGATTTTTAATTTTTAATGAAAAATGGATTTTTTCGATAACCGCCTTTCATTATGAATTTGTAGTGGTGTATCTAGAAATATTTTGGGTACTTATTATTCTATTCCATCATTAGTATTGAATTTAACAACTCCTAATTTCTTTACGCATCCTACATATGCCTTAATCATAGGGCCAGGCTTGAAACGTTTAAGAAAAAATAGAGATTAATTTAAATAATAATGATAGAAATTAAATTTAAACCAAAAAAAAAAAAAAATGAAAAGACAAAGTTGTGGTTGGCTTGTGAATTGAGGAACAAGCCACTGTCCTAAAGGTCAATTTTCCTTCTTTTGTGTGGGTGTTTGGCTGATAGCAGGAAATCCTCTCCATGATGAAAGCTAGGCTTGATATTGGGCAATTGGCGCAACGACAATGAAATGATGAAATCAGGTCGGTTAACCCAAAAATAACTATAAGAAACTGGTATATTTGCAAGGAGAAGGTAGAAGGAAGAGAAGAAAAAGAAGATACTTTAATGTAAGTTGGTTTCCTATGTTAGCAATGTCCTATTTACAATAAATTTGTGTCGATCTGAATAGGTTTATATCTGGAAGTGTCATAATCCTCCTCAAAGTGCAGAATTGTCTAATTCTTTTTAAAATTATTTATTTTTTATTTTTAAAAGTAAGAACTTCACTAACAATCTTCCACAGCTTTTGAAACTTATAAATCATCAAGAGTAAAGTATGGTTCTATAGAAAATACTGCTAGTGGGCAATTTAAGAATGCATAGTTGGTGTAGACGTCTTTCTACTTGAACCCACACTTGTGTTAGCTGTTTCCATTTTAGGGAGCCGAATTGGACCGTGCCTTGAATTTGGTCCCTTTAATCAAATTTCAATGTGTCACTCAAAGTTCTTGGCATGTGCTATGTTCATGGGAAATGCGCTATTTTTGTCATATGCTCTTATCATGATCTTATAAGAGTCTCTGGGGGAATGCCCTATCCTGTAGTCATGGTCTCATGATAAATCTCATTTGGGTGAGTCCTCCAAGGGAATGTGTCATTTCACCTCAGGGTAAAATTCACATTGGGCTCATTTAGGGTATAACCCTTCCTAACATCACTCTTAAACACAGTCATAGTAGGGATGAGTACAAAATTATTTATAGTATTTTATGCGACTCTTGCTTTACAAGTTGTTTCTACTGTTACGTTTTAACGGATCTCTGCTAGTGGAGGTTGGGTTTTTTTTTTTGGTGATTCCCTATTTGTTATGCCCATCCCCTTGGATGAATCAAGAATTGTCTGCATAATTTTTCTCAAGCCTTAAAATAATTGATATAATTATTCCTATTTAACATTCCTTTAATGCACTTATATCTTAATTGCAAATGTCTTCATATCATCATATTGATCAATATAATGTTTATCTAGTTAAATCTGTCACTTCTACAGCCACAATGTTATAGACTTAGTCAAAGGGTATACCTGAATTTGGATCTCCTACCAAGTAAAAAAGCAGTTACTAATGCTAATATTTCTGATTCTGTTTACCATTACTATAACCTTCTACTATGCTAGGAAAACTTCTATGAAGAAATGCATATTCTAATGTTCCTTTTAGATGTTTAAGAATTCTTTCTAAAAAATCAAAGTGATCTTTACTAGGATTTTGAGCATAACTACTAAGTCTTCCGACTATGTGAGCTATATCTGGTGGACTTCAGGTAGTAAAAAATAAGAACCTATAACCTTAGAACATTTTAGTTTATTTATAGAATTTTCTAACATATTTTTAAAATTGTATTTGATCATAAGAGTTAATATGGATTTATAATCATAACTCATAAGTAATTAAATTTCTTCAATATGTTATTGATCACATTTGACTGAGATAATGAAAGTCCATCTTGGGTTTTATTTTATTCCATTCTTGAAATGACATGAACTTCTCCTTATTCTTTCATATTAAAATTCTTAGACAAATAAGTTCACACATTTACAACAATTAATAAGCTCTAAAAATCAAAATATCATCTACACAAACAAAGTGTGATGTGTTCTCCGTTAAGCTACTAGGTTGTAGGCCAACATTGTATAATTTCATTTATTTTTAGAGTGATTCTTGATTGATGCTTTGTTCTTCCTTGACTCCAAGGTCCAATCACCCACATGCTGTGTTTTCATCCATGGTGGCAATCATGAGTCTTGTCCTAGAGGAAAGTGAAGAAATATCAATGGAGCTTCTGAGCCCCATTCTAGCTAGTGTAAGGAAGGAGAATCAGGTTACTATCTGTGCATGAACATTGTTTCATCTTGTTTGTTTGATTCATTTTTGCTTGTTTTATATTGATCAGTTTTGTACTTTGTTTCAGAATGTTTCACCTGCTTCTTGCAAACTAGGGGAGAAAGTTATCGAAAACTGTGCTGATACTCTTAAACCCTATCTCATTATGGCAATGCAATCTACTAGTGTCACTATCAGCGATTATTCCCCAATTGTCGTTTCGATATGCCAAAATCAATTGGAGATTCAAAAGCGCAATGTTAGTGGTTCTGGAGAACATTTGGTGCGCTTCT
This sequence comes from Malania oleifera, assembly GCF_029873635.1. Taxonomy (NCBI): domain Eukaryota; kingdom Viridiplantae; phylum Streptophyta; class Magnoliopsida; order Santalales; family Ximeniaceae; genus Malania; species Malania oleifera. The sequence goes on from NC_080422.1 coordinate 33,312,515, forward strand.
CATTCTTTTTATATAGTTCTTTCAAATGCATCTATTTTATGCTTGATGTGTGAATTCAGTGAAGTCATTTAATTGTCAATCTGAGCAAATGGATTGGAAATCATTACAATGATTGCTAATGGGGCTTTCATGAATAGAGTTTCAATTCCAGCTTCAAGTAACACCACAACGTTAACAAAAGAAAACATTGCATCAAAAGGGAAAGAATATCATTTAGCGATGCCTTTAGATTAATCGATCATTGTTATCTGGATGCATTATGTCTCCTCATACTCTGACTAAATTATTTGATCTGATGAAAAAGTATTATGCCCCCTTTTCTTTGTTATTATTTATTTTAAATATGTCAGTGAAGGTGCTTAAAATAATATTGAAAAGCCTCTAGATGTCGATAAATAATAAATAAAGCTATTATCTTGAAGAGGAGATGTCCAATGGTTTGATCTTGAGAATTCTATTTTGGAGCTCGCAAGTTTAAACATGATTGGCATGCGATGGAATGGTAATGGGACTTGTAGCCCAAGGCCTAATGGACCTCCAAAATGATCAGAGGAAAAAAGGTTCTATCTGGTGTAGTTGACCAACCAATAGCAGATTTGGTTGAAGTTGATTGTGGATGCTTATTCAAGCTGCACATGTTGCTGATGCTTGAATAGGTGCACAGACTAGTGGCATTATATCCTCTCAATAAACTCTTTCAATCATTTGGTTTCTCTTCAGTTTGACATTCTGTGATTATTATTATTATTTTTTTTGGAAAAAAGGGCGGCACCTCCTATCTTTATTAGAAAACCCCTCACTTATGGCGGAGGAATACCGTGGTTCCAACCTTGAGACTTGGGGAAAACAAAATCAAACCCCAAGAATCTAAAACTGACTTAACCAACTAATTCAAAACCAAAAAACCAATGACCAACAATCAAACAAATAAATAAGAACTAAACAAACTATAAGTGGAAAACAAACAAAACTCCGGAAGATCTCGAGGAATAAACTAACCACTCCAACCTTCACAAACACCAGCACAAAGTATCACGAGCGCAAGGAAGGAAATCCCAACAAATCTAATCAAATCATTCCCTTGACTTGCTGTGGAAGCTCATCCTGGCAACTATATGATTGAGATATACCAGATTCACCCTGCTTGGCAGAGATATCCGTACTTTGATTCGCCTCCCTGTAAATATGTTCCACTTTGTAATGTATGCCTCTCAATGCTAACACAAGCTCTTCCCACAATTCCCATAAGTTCCAAACCGAACACTTCCTAGAATTAATCCACTAAACCAACAAAGCAGAGTCACAGGCAATCTCCACTTGATCAAATCTGAGATCTTTGTACAGATTAATCCCTATAATAATCGCTTTCAATTCAGCCATATTATTGGCTCCATAACCCAGTAATGAGGAAAAAGCTGCTTTAAATAATTCTCTTTCATCTCTTATCATGCCTCCACTACCACAATTACTTGGGTTACCTCTACAACTTCCATCCACATTCAACTAAACCCAACCTATCCCAAGTTTACACCATCTGACTACACAAGGAAGACAAACCCGCACATTTTTTACTTCAATATCCAAAGCACAAAGGACTGCAATATCCGTGTAAGAACCAGGTGCACATTTAGTTAATTTATCTGAAATGGATCTCAGCCAATATTTAATATCAAGCCACACAATTCTCACCGAATCATGAATTGATTCCATCCTGGCTCTACATTGACGAGTCCAAAGTCTCCAAATGATGAGACTTGGTATCAAACCTACCAAAATGCCTAACTGTGAGGCTCACCTTGCACAACTAAGCCAGAAATTAACCCTGGCTTTTCATGTATTCGTTGCCATACAACTAACACCAAAGCACAAAGCACCGAGAGGCCATCTGAATACCTACTTCTTGAATATGAGTATCAACCGGAAGACAAGCGAACCAAGACTTCCACATACAGATTGACACCTGTTTTGGCAACATAGGATGCCATACCCATTTTGAAACAAAGGATTCCTCTTTACGCCCCCTTATAATTTTCCAAGCACTTGCCGTGGTAAATTTCTCATCTGTTGAAGGTTCCCAAATTACTGTATCTGGACCCTCCTTGCAAGAAATAGCAGAGTTCATTACTTCCTCAGTCCGTTCTTCACCCAACAGATCCACTGATAAATCAACATTCCACTCATCCCTATCCCAACAAATCTCGTGTTTGTAGCTTATGGTTTCTGATTTCTTGAACCTTAGCACAAAGGGGACTGGAGGCTAACGATCGATCAAACCAAAAAGAGGTCGACCCTTCTTTAATTTGAACACGAACATGCTCTAATACTTCAGGTATCACACGAGCAATTGATCTCCAAAATTCTTTTCCTTTATTTGGCTTTATTTCTCTAAAGTGGAGTCTATTATTCAAATACTTGACTTTAAAGAATTGAGTCCACAGATTATCCATAGTTAACAATCTCTACACAAACTTCATATGCAATGATTTTTTTACTTCCTCAAAATCCCTAATACCCAAACCACCCTTACAAATAGGCTTACATATATTAGGCTAGGAACACCATTTCCTTTTTCTTTTATCATTTACTCCACTCCAAAAAAAATTCGATATCATAGAATTTAACTTTGTGAAGACAATATTAGGGATGTCAATTACTGCCAATTGATGAACCGCCATTGATGATAATACATGCTTAATTAAAACTAAGCGGCCCCCTTGAGATAAAAGCTTAAATTTCCAACCCGCTATCTTTTTCCTCAATTTATCAACTAGAGGCTCTAAACTACGGGCCGTAAGACGCCCTGATACCAAAGGAACACCCAAGTATGTAGCAGGGAGCCTTCCTTCCGCAAAGCCAGTCATCCTTAACAAGGATCGCTTCCGAGCATAAGCAATTCTCTTTGACAAAAAAATACTTGAATTGTCTTTATTTATCATTTGGCCAGACCAATCCTCACATTTCTTAAGAGTCTTGATAAACATTCGAATGGAACTTCTCTTACCATTGGCAAAAATAAGAATGTCATCCACATAGAGTAGGTGAGATACCAAAGGCGCTCCCATGAGGATGATAGCAAGCCCCTATCTTATTCTCCATAAAATTTTTCTTTAGAAGCCGAGAAAGAACTTTCTATAAAATAATAAATAGATAAGGAGATAGAGGGTCTCCTTGGCGAAGCCCTTGAGAAGGTTTAAAGAAACCTTTATAAGTGCCATTCATCATAATGGAGAACCAAGGAGAGGAAACACATTCCGCTACTAAACCACAGAATCTCTGGGAGAATCCAAAACTTTTCAGAACCATGTTTAAAAAATCCCAATCAACCCTATCTTAAGCCTTAGCCATGTCTACTTTGATCATTAAATTTCCACCATTAGACTTCTTATGCAGAGAATGAACCATTTCTTGTGCCAATGTAATATTTTCAAATATACTTCTACCGGGAATGAAAGCTCCCTGTTCCGGAGAAATCAATGCAGACAATAAACCTGTCATCCTTGCAGCAATAATTTTTGAAAAAAAATTTATAGATCACACTACAAAGACTAATAGGCCTAAACTTGTCAAAACTCGGGGGATTTTGAACTTTTGGGATTAGAATAATGTAAACTGCAGAATAAAATCTAGGAAGAGGAGACCTAGCAAAAAAATCTCTAGCTGCATCGATCACCTCTTCTTTTATAATATCCCAACAATCATGGAAAAAAGTCGAACCAAAACCATCCGGACTTGGGCTACTATTTCTCGGGATAGAAAGAATAGCATCTCTTACCTCCACCTCGAACGGAGCACGACAAAAAGCAATATTCTCCTCTTTAGAAACCATAGGAGATATAATATCATCAAGGTAAGTTGTTCGACTGGGTCCTGCACCTATTAAGAAAGTTTGAAAATACCTTACTGCACCCTCATAAACAGCCTCCATAGAATCCAACACTTCTCCATTCGGAAGCTTCAATGAATGAATCATAACCTTCTTCCTCTTTTGGTTCATAAATGCATGAAAGAACTTTGTATTATTATCCCCCGCCTCCAACCACGTCTTTTTGGTTAGCTGAGAAATATGAATCTTCTCCCTCTTTTCCTAAGCTTCCAACTCCAGTTTAGAAAGGAAGAAATCTTCCTCAATTTCTGGCGAATACCCTTCTTAGAGCCGAGCCTCTAGAACCTCCATACTTTCCTCCAGTTTTTTTATGTTCTAATGCACATGTCCAAATACCTGCTTGTTCCAGTTTCGGATTGCAACTTTCATATGCTTCAATTTAGTAGCAAGTCTAACTAAACCCGTGCCATGGGATTCCTCCCTCTAGGCTTCCTCCATGCAAGACTTAAAATACTGATGAGTACTCCACATATTCTGATACCTGAAGGGAGAGGAACCATACCGATGCAAATTTCTATGAAACCGAATAATCAATGGGTTATGATCTGAAGAAGTCCTATTTCCATACTCAAAATAAATATTTGGCAAAGATTGAAGAAGAGTCGAATTATAGAGGACCCTATCCAGTTTTGCCCAACTCCGAGAATTTCCACTGTGACCATTACACTAAGACATGTTGCTGTTTGTAACAACCAAATCCATAAGACCATAGTTGTCCAAGCAAGTATTAAATTCCTCCATAGCCGATAATGGCCTCGTATGACCACCAATACATTCCAAATCTGAACGGATGATATTAAAATCTCCCGCCACTAACCAAGGGAAATCATCCCTCTTTACAAACTCCAAATCATTCCAAAGTTCCTGGCGATTTGTTTGACGCATTTAGCATAAACAAATGAAGCCAAGAAATTCTGGTCCATAGAACTAAAAATACCCGAAATAACTTGATCAGGCATATGTTGTAACTCAAAGTGTACTTCCTCTTCCCAAAACATCCAAAGTTTACCCTCCACTAATGCATTCGCACAAAAATTCGGAAAATTTAGAAAGCCATCCCATTGCGACATCGAACTTTCATCAGAAAATAGCTCCGAAAGAACCAAAATAGAAGGTGAAATTTCCTCATTAACTTTTGTAAACGGCTTTAGACATGCCTAAACCCCGCACGTTCCACACTAGAATTGTAGTAATCATAAATCAAGTTTCTTTGGATGGGTAATAACCTGTTGAGACTTCTTCTCACTTTGCCCATTAATATCCTTCAACTTAACAAGCGGAACATGTAAATCATCATCCGAACAATAGCCTTTTTCCAATGGGAGTTTCTCCAAAGTATTTGTCTCCACCTCCCTATCCGATTCACAATTATGTAGGACATACCTGGGCATGATTGTACACTCTTGTTCCAAAATTTCTGAAACCATGTTACAAGATGTCTTCAACTGATCACACACTACTATAACATCTTCCACTATCAACATATCAGCGTCGGGAGCACCCAGGATTGGTTCAACAATCTCCTCCCTCTGCTCAATCTCATACTGTTTTGTGTTCATCTACAAAATCTCCACTTTAGGCCTCGGTTCTTTAGGAACGAACTCCCCCTCTTCCATCTCACTTTGCGTAATTGTCTCAACCACTGGCAAAAATTGTGATGTCATTGCACTCTCTTGAACATGATCCACCTCTAAAGGTTCTTCAACAATGCATGGATCTATCAATTCTCTTTGAACTTTTTTCCCTTTATCCAAATGCTTCACACGCCAAACTTGTCGATTTTTCTTGTCTAACATTTTTCATATCCTTACGTCTATCCCCAATTTTTTGTTTCCTTTCGCCCACACGGCATACCACTTTTGAATGCCCTTGTCTATGACATTTTTCACAATAAAATCCTTGCTTTTCGTACCTCACTTCTTGCCAAATTTTCTGATTTGCAGAAACAACAATCGAGAAAGCATCCACCTGATCTGCCAATAAATCCACCTCCACGCACATTCTCGCACCCGTAGCCCTAGTTCGGTTAAGCGTAGCATTGTTAGTTCCCAGATATCGACCAAACCTCATGGCTAGAATCTGTAAACAATCATGCCTGTACATGTGCATCGGAAGACCAGGGAGAAATAACCATTGAGGGGCTAAGGATGGTTCATGCTTCAGATGGGGTGAAAGTGCGGCGGCTTTGTCCATTGTAAAGGTCAGATTGAAACGGAAACCGCATCCAAATCGCTGATCTTCAACGAGACCGGGAATTCGGAAGGATAGAGTCTCTGTCATGGGTATTCTTTGAACCAACCGTGAAATCTCCATGAACTATAACAGAAGGAATCTCCGAAAGGCCCCAAGACTTTATGATATTCAAACAGATAACGTCAATGGATGGCCTAGATCGCAAAAATTTCAAAACTAACGCAAATCAGAAATCTTCCGCCACTTTGTTCATCTCAGCCTTAGAGAAGATGAATCCAATATCTCCATCTACGTCAACAGGATATCTCATGGCAAGTTTGAAAGAGGAAGACATCAGGTTAATAGCATGAGAACGTGATACTACATGGGCATACGACAAAAGTCCTGAACCACCTTTTGAAAGAGGCCCCACTGGTGGAGGATCCACCAGAGGGCAGGCGGGCGCCGCCATTGTAGCCGCCTAACTTCAGCAAAACCCTAGACCGTGTGTTGGTTGAAGAGAGACATACCTGATTAAGGAATTCAATGTCCTAGAGATCTGGCAGGCGGCGAGAAGGGCGAATCAAAAGGACAGCAGAAGTTCGAGATGTATCCACTGACCTGTGAGAGTGCAGCAACACGAATAGCTCAGCGCCGGCAGCTAGGGGGAGGGGAGAGTGCAAGGCGGTGACGGAAGGGTAGGAAGAATGCAGAAGCGGCGGTGGACGGTGGAGATGGGAGAACGCAGTGGTGGCGCTGGGGGAGGAGAGATGCACGGTGGTGACAGCAGGGTAGGAAGAGTGCAGAAGCGGCGGTGGACGGCGTAGAGGGGAGAACGCAGCGGCGGCGGCGCTGGTGGCCGGAACCGGTGGAGGCAACGGCGGCTGGCTGTGCTGTGCGTGGCTGGCGAAAAGAGATCCATGAGGTGAGTGTGTGAGCGACGGTGGGGCTGCCTGGTTGAGCGAGGAGTGGCTGGCTGGAGATGGAGAAGGGCGATCCGATGTGCTGGTATGAAAATGCTGGTCGGTGACGACGAGGGAGGCTGGATGTGCGACGACCAGGGGGCAGAGATGATTGGAGATTTGACGGTGAGGCAAGGTGAGGGTGTCTGGTGCTGCCACGGAGGCGAAGCAGTTGCAGGCGGCGACACTTAGGTTACCGGCCTGGGAACATGCTATATCTTGTACATTTTTTAAGTTTTTTCAGACATTCTGTGATGCCATGTCAGTGTCAATAAAAATAACGGGGGAATACGAGAAAGGAAGAGAAGAAAAATTAGTTATAATGGGATGCCTTATCCAGTTAGCTAATCCTTGCCTCTTAACCTGGTCATAGTGACTAGAGACCCTGATTAATCTCTTCATGATTAAGTAGTCATATTTAATAATGATCTTTTAATGAATGCAAGAGTGGCCTGCCGCCTGCCTATTTATAGTACTCTTTTCTTTTGCTGACTAGAAGGAATCTACTAATGCGAATAGATTGATTTTTGGTTCAATAAATGCTTTTGTTAGATTAGCACTTCTCTTAAAAGCTTTAAGCTGCTAGGTTGTGGGCCAGCAATATATCTCAAACCTTTACATGGCTGCGCACATGTAGTTCAATTGCAATGAAGAAATAAACAAACAATGGATAACACCTAAAAGCTTAAGCTGTTATGTTATGTGCTAGCAATTTGTATCTAGCTTTTAACAGTTCTTATTTTCTTTCTTTGTCTTTTGGTTCTAAGAAGTTTTTATGCATTGAATGCCATGCTTCAGGTAGACAAGAACAATTTAGCAGAAATTCTGGATACAGATGAGCAAACACTGGTATGTAGCCCTTCTATTCTATGAGTCTGCTAGCAAATTTCTGTGTCTAAAGTTGCAGCAGCTGTTCCACCACGCTAGCTGCTAGTGCTGCTGTTTCTGCCATTATTATTACTGGTGTTATTGCTATTGCTAGATCTACAGCTACTCTAAATCCACATCACCTGCTACTATTCCTTTCTGTAAGGGAATAAGATTTGCATAAATACATTGGGTGGACTGGATACAGCAGAAGTTGGAGTGGATTTAGAGCTCTCCTAAATTATAGCGGGCAGTACTGGCAGCAGCAGTGCTAGTATTGACAATGACAACAATGATCCAAAATTGTATGATACCTGTTAAAATTGCAATTCTGTGCGATTGAAACTGAAGTTTAAAATGATCCACATAGCTTATTTTTCTGTTGATCAGGCGGTGAAAGGATTTCTGCAGGGTGATGTTTGCTTGGAAGAGGTTGGCCCTGCTGCTGGATCCAAGAATGATGATAAAAGCCCTTCAAAGACATTAGTGCCTTGTCAGACCAAGAAGTCCAGAGGTATTGATGTGGGCTCTGATTATAAACCTGAGAAATTGGGATCGATGAAGGCAGAGAAAGTAACCCCACAGGTGGAAACAGTCCCAAAGAAGAGGGGCCGCAAACCCAACTCTCTTATGAATCCTGATGAAGGATATGATCATTCATGGATTAGCGGAGGAAGATCACTTCAAAAGCCTCAGAGGAGAAAACGTCGTAACAAGGAATTTGGTAGTTCACCTTCTGAAGATTCAGGTTCCAAATGTGCAAATTTGCCACTGGAGCATGAAAATGATACTGACTTACAAGCTTTCTCACCTAAGACAGAACAAAGTGAGATTATAAACTCTCACACTGGCAGAAACCATCCCAAAACAGGCTTACAGAAAAAGAAAAGGAGCACTGTGAATCAAGAAACCAATCCAGACTCATTATCAATCCCAAAAGGAAATTCATTTGCTTTACTTGAGAAGAAAAATATAAAACCTGCAGTTGTCGGTTTGAAGAACTGTGAGGGAAAAAGTATTAGGAAAGCAAAATCAGGAAGGCACCCAAGAATAATTGCACCTGCTGTAAACCGTGAAGGGAATGCTGCACAAGCTAAAGTTGATTTGGTCAGGAAGAATGAATCTGGTGTCTCCACTGGCTCCGAGGGAAAGCTGGCGGTGCAATCAGTAGAAAAACTACATCCTAAGAGCAAAAGTGAGGAAGTGTCATTGGGGAAAGAAAAAAGTATTAGGAAAGCAAAATCAGGAAGGCACCCGAGAATAATTGCACCTGCTGTAAACCCTGAAGGGAATGCTACACGAACTCAAGTTGATTTGGTCATGAAGAATGAATCTGGTGTCTCCACTGGCTCCGAGGGAAAGCTGGTGGTGCAATCAGTAGAAAAACTACGTCCTAAGAACAAAAGTGAGGAAGTGTCATTGGGGAACATGGATAGTAAGAAAAGTAGGAGACAGGTTAAGTCTAGCTTTGAGGAGGATGTTACTGAAGGTTCTGGTGACAAGGTATTTGCTAAAGTGCTTCTGTGATATTATTATTTTACAGTTCCATCAATATAGTGTGGTGATACTTTTTCTGAGTTCTTCCTTTCTTTTCTGGTGATCTGTACAGAAACTGGTTTCAGAATCTGCAACCAAACCATCAAATAAAGATGGAAGTCATTCGGATGGAACCCCTAAGAGAAAAGCTAAGAGGAGGCGTACTCTCAAGAAGGAAGAGGTATGGTTTTATAATTACTTTGCCAGCTTATATTTGGTTTTTAGGACAATGTTGGTTGGCTTGTCTAGGCATAATTTAACTTGGAATTTACTTTCCTCTAATACATAGTTTTACGAAACTATGCCTATCTATCTGTTCTGGATTTCTCTAATTCCTGTGGACCTTATGATCATTTCAATGATTGAACAAATTGATATATGGGTTAATTGATTTTCAATTTTGTGAAATGCTTCTTGTAATTGCTGATTGAGAAAAACTTTGTGGTTCATATGCTTTCTATGGATCCGTATTTTAACAAATGTGTCCTTGTAGCCTTTCTTGTTGTCGTGGTTGGAGAGAAGTGTGTGCTTTGTGCAGTCAAAACTTGAATATTTGCTTTCCCCAAAAAATAAATGAAATAACAAGATAAAATAACATTGTGCTTGAAGACCCCTAGAGCATGAACAATATCATGAAATGAATAAAGGCAGATGTTTTTAACGTACATTATTGGCCTGTAACCTAACAAACTTAAGATTTTTGGTGAAGTGGTTGGTTATCATGGTATCTAAGCGCCCATTCCAAGAGCTCTTGGGTTCAAGTCTTGTCATTTGTGTTTTTTCCTCTTTATGTTTGTTGTATGCACTTTGTTCTATTTGTGTTTGTGCACCCATTTTCATCTAATTACCTCTTCTCATGCGAGATGAAGTCATACGTGAGTGGAAGTGTTGGACAGCGTGATATGTTTGGCCACCAGGTAAAGTTGTGATCTAACACAGTGTGGTATTCGGAGCCATGGTTACAAGGAGATATTGGGTTCAATTCTTGCTTCTGTGTTTACCGTGCGGTTAATACAATCTTATCCTGCAATTGTGTTATTCATCATTTGATTGATAGTGATCGAATTGATGGCAGTGATGGTTGAAGTTCAAAGATTAATAATAAATTATTGAAATTTTAATTGTGAAAAATATTTAATGCTTTGGAATGGATTCAAGCCCTTCACAACTGGTATATGAAGCACATGAGTTAAGTTCAAATTTTAACTTGTGTATTATAAATAATTTGAATGTAATTTTACATGACTTTTGGTTAGAATTATTTCTTTATAAAAATGTTTTTTTTGCCTTATTTTTGAAATATAAGGATATTCTTGTTCATAAAATGATTTATACTTTCTGTACTCTCATATATAGCATGGATATAGACATAGAGGATGGCAATTAGACATTTGTTGAAGTTCAAATGTTAATAATAGATAATTGATATTTTAGCTGCAAAAAAATTATTGAGTGATTTATAATTGAATCAAAATCCTTCTCAATTGGTGTAGGAAGCCAATTGAGTCGTGCCCAAAATTTCTCATGTCCAAATCATATCATATCTAAAATAAGTAATCAAAATCTAATTAATATAGTTTTGGTTAAACATAATTTTTTTTAAAGAATGATTTGGCTTAGTTTTAGAAGATAGCGGATATTTATTTACACAAAATGACTTGCACTGTTCAAATTTGTTTATGTACTTAATGTGTGTGCGTGTCTGGTTACCTTAGACATTTTTTAATAGTGTTCAAAGATTAATGATGAATCAAAAAAATTTTAGGAAAAATTATTTAAGCTTTGGGGAAAAAAATCCTTTTCAAAATATAAGAAGTAACTAGATTTATGTATCAAACAAAGTCAACATTTTAATTTATATTATTTTGCTTAACTTAATTATTTTTTTTAATGTTTGTCTTATTTTTAAAGGGATATTTTTGTGAACAAAATGATTTACAATATTTGTACTTTTACGTATAGTATTCATTGATTTTTAAATAAATTTGGTTCTTTGATTGGTTTGTTTGTTTCTTTTATTTATTTATTATTTATTTTTTAAGTTGGGGGGCGGCGGTCGTGGTGGTGGTGGTGGTGTTTGTGTGGTTGGGACCTGTACAAACTTTGCAGTAACTCTTTTTTGGGAAATCTGGGAAGAACTAAACTTGCTGCAGCTTCTTTGGAAAACATAAAGTGTGACTCCTTAAAATGTGGAACAATAGAAATGTGAAGCATAGTTGCAGCTTTTTCTAGCAGCTATCTAAAAATTAAACGAACAGAAATGGAAGGTGTAGGTTTTGTTTTTATGGAGACAAAATATGTAGAAGGAGTTTTCATGGGCTGAATGATGAAATTAATGTTTAGATGTTGAATTGTTTATGAAATTGGTGGCTCTCTTTATGCACACTAAATTGTGTGTCAACTGCAATGGGGAAGTGAGTTGGGTCAACATGGGGGCTGGGGTTCTGCATGGTACACTGCTAAAATAGACGATAGCACTTTGGCATGGGCACTTCTGTGCAGAGTATATGGTTCATTGCCCTTTGGATTCTCTGAAGTCTCTGGATGTTGTGGCTATCAAGTATAGTAAAAGGCCAGCCCAGTGCTCATGGTTCCTGCTTGTACCCAAACTTTTTTAGGATAGGTGTCCACTGGATTCTCATTTTAAAAATTCATAAAAGTATGTCACCATGTGCTGTAATCCTTAATTTTCTTGGTACTTCCCACTAAGGGATGTTTCTCTCTCGTTTGCTTTATACATGGGTGGCATCCCCTTGATGCCTCTTAATTTAATTTCTCGTGCTGATAAAAAAAAAAAAAATGTCACCATGTGCAGCTGGTTCCCATGCCACAATGCAGGCACGGGAGTCAATGAATCTCTTTCCTCCAGTTGTGGGTGTGGCACTGTTATCATTGGGTCAATGGTTGTTCTCATTCATTTGGATTTTTATTTTGCATGCCTTTATTTATTGATTTATTTATTTTCTCCAATTCAGGATTTTGGAATGCCAAATGACATCAAAGATCCTGATGAAAACTTGATCGGTTGCAGGATAAAGGTTTGGTGGCCAATGGACCAAAGGTCAGTAGTTTAGAACCACCAATATAGCATTGTGTTGCCATATTCTGTGATTCTTCTTCCTACACTCCCCCCTTCCCACCCATCCCTTCATTTTGCTATTTTTGTTGTATTGCACTTTACTCTCTCTCTCTGCTCAAGAAGAAATTTATTTATTTATATATAGTTTAGGCATCCTCATTTTTACCTGTCTGTCTAATGCTTGACATACAGTTGTTCTACTATCCATTTAAAACTCTGCCTTCGTCCACCTAGATAGCCCTAGAATAAGCTTCAAGTATTCATTAATACCCTGTGCTAGTCCTTTTGACCCTCACCCTCTTTTTGTCTTACCTTGTCGCTAGTCTCACCAGTGCACAAACTGGAAATGGGTGAACATGCCACATTTAAAACTGAGAGGAAGGTGTTCACTATCACCTGACTGGATGCTTCGAATTTTGCGTCACTGTATACGTAGGCAAGCTTGTCCTCTTCATCGTTCTGAAAAAGGAGGAATTTGTGTGGGCATTGAGGGGGGTGTTTAGTGCAGCCAATGAAGGGGGTGCAGCAAGCTACAATGGAGTTATGTAATGAAAAGAAGGGAGCAGTCCGTCGGTTAAGGTTCTTGACAACAGCTGGGGAAGGTTCATATGCTTGAAGAAGGCCAATAGCAGCTGAAATATGAATTCCAGAAAGGGACTGGAAAAAATGGTGGAGGAACTTCCTCGCTGCCCTGTTGGAATTATCAGCACCGTCGATAGATATTTTTGTTGAATAATTGGTAAAATAGAAGACCTAACAGCAATGATAGGTCTCTCCCTCAATTTATATGTCAAGTACAATTCCAATGACCATGATACCCTTACTAATTCGCACTTACTAACATAACTTTAATACATACTAATAATACTAAATGACCAAATAACCATTAACACTCCTCCTCAAGCTAAAGCGTATATATTGTATGCCCCTAGCTTGTTACAAATGAATTTCACATAAGCACCCAATAAATCAGCAAGATGAAAATCAAATTTCACATGAGTGGCTGTATTGAGCTTTTGTACAAGTTTCTCACAAAGTGACTATCAACTTCAGTGTGCTTTGCCAGCTGATGGACCACCGGGTTGGAGGCAATATGTATAGTAGCTCGATCATCACACATGAACTCCATAGGTTGAGAATGTGGAAAACCCAATTCTTCCAACATGTTTTTCAACCAAACAAGTTCACATGTAGTGTGTGTCATAGCCCTATACTATGACTCAACACTTGACTTGACCACCACAATTTGTTTCTTACTCGTCTAAGACACCAAATTACCACCAACAAAGATACAGTATTTGGTTGTGGGTCTTTGGTCAGAAGGCGACCTAGCCTAATATGCATTTATATATCCCTGAAAATGAATGTGATCCTAATCCTGATATAAGAGACCTCTCCTTGGTGCACATTTGAGATATCTTGTAATGCAAATTATTGCATCCAAGTGACTTGTTCTCGGGGAATCGAGAGAATGACTTATAACACTTGTTGCGAATGATATATATGGTCAAGTGACTATGAGATAATTCAACTTTCCAACAAGTCTTTGGAGCTGTCCTGGGTTAGGCAACAAATCACCCATATTCGACACTAACTATTGGAATCCATGGGTGTCTCAACAAGTTTGGATCCCAACAGCCTAGTCTCATCTAAAAGTCAAGAACATACTTCTTTTGTGACAAGACCGTTCTTGTATGAGATCTTGATACTTATATACCAAAGAAGTACTTAAATGATCCCAAGTCGTTGGTTTGAAACGTATTCTGTAGAAAAAGCTTTAGGTCTTGGATCCCTTGATTGTTGTTACCAGTGATCACAATGTCATACATATACACAATAAGCAAAATCTTGTCAGATGGAGTATGATGATAAAATATGATAAAATATAGAGTGATCTAGTGCATACTGTAGGAGGCTAAACTCAATTGCTACAACATTAAATTGGCCAAACCATGCTCTAGGAGATTGTTTTAATTCATATAATGATTTCTTAAGCTAATACACTGAGCTTGACTCGTTGCTCCATATAGACCTCCTTTTGAAGATCATCATGTAGGAAAACATTCTTCACATCTAACTAATGTAGAGGCCAATGACAAGTAGTGGCTAAGGAGATGAACAAAAATACTGAGGCAAGTTTAGTGATTGGAGAGAATGTGTTTGAATAATCCAAGCCAAACGTTGAGTATTTCCCTTAGGACGTAACTCGTCTAGGACCCCAAACATTGGAATGAACTAGTATGAAAGGACTAACTGTCCGTTTGTCGACCCAGGAAATAATGGGAACACGATGATATTTTCCCAATTGACGAAACTCAGACTCAAGATTAGACATAGAACTCAATGCAGGATCTAGCTATTTCAATTTGCCCAAGGACGAAGGTGACAATGGATTTGAAGTGGTGTAGTAGTGACTATGCAGGCAATGGGAGGAGAGAGTGACTCAAAAAGTAGTAAAGCCATGAGTTTCACATCTTGCGCCAATTGTCTTCCTTGTCTTCACATCTTGAATAACCACAAAATTTGGAAAGAAGGTTATTGAAGAATTTAGTGACTTTGTGAGCTTACTAACTGACATGAGTTTGAAACGGGATTTACGAATGTACAAAATAGAAGAAAGAGAAATGGAGGGAGTAAGATTCGTTGTTCCTATCACCTTAACCGCAGTAGTGGACCCATCAGTAAGGGTAACTGGAGGTAGATTTTTAGGATACTAGAGGGCAGAAAAGAATTTTGTCAGTGGGAGTAGAATCAATAATCCAGGGACTAGTGAGAAAGACACCAGATGATATCCAGTAGGATTACCTTTCTGGGGAAAAGATGCAATGTGATAAGATGCTTGTTAAGACAATTGATACTTTTGAAACCTTGAATATGCCTATGATTAAGTCATAGTACGCGGTTCACTCAAACAAGTGACTAACAAGGGAATCATACTTTAGGATTTGCAAACTCCATCATAACAGTCACAATTTTAGACTAATGATAACAAGATTAATTGCTGGAACAATTAGAACAATCACAAACAAGGTGGGTCATAACAAGATTAATTGTTGGAACAATCAAAACAACCACGAACAAGGTGACCCACCATGAACAAGTCACAAATGAATCAGCACAAGGCTGCCACAGCGCCAAGAAACTTAGACACTGCCCCAAGAAACCAACACACAGCACTGGAACAATTTGAGCAATCACGAACAAGGTGACCCACCACAAATGAGTCACAAATAAATCAGCACAAGGTTGCCACAGCACCTAGAAACTTAGACACAGCAAATACCAATGTTTCAGGCCCAGTAAACTCAATAACCATTGACAAACAGCTTCAGGAAGCATCAAACAACCATTCCTTATGTTCCGCACATGAGCAATTGAAAAAGGTGAGATCTTTGGACCAAAAACATCACAAAAAGCTTCACTAATATGTTTATAGAGGGATTCGAGCACTGCTGGATGAATTTAGGCCCAAAACATTCCTGAAATTGGCTTCGTGCGCTGGTGGCTGGGGTCGGCCCTGGCAGTTTTCAACTGGCGTGTGAGGGCACGTGAGGCGCTGTCCCAAGATGGGATTTACGTTTTGGGGGGGGGGGGGATTGACAGTGTTTGTGGGAGACTATGGTGTTGTTTTTGGGAAATCTATAGTAGATTTGTGTTCCTGAACTGGCAGTGTCGCCCAGGAAATTTCCAGTGACTGGTCTGACTTATGGCAGCTGCTGGCTGTTATCTAGAGCTATAGTGTTGCTGGAAATTCTTCTATGATGGCAGACATGCAGCAGATTTTTTAGGGTTTTAGGTTTGGTTTTGATGGTGGTTGTGACGATTAGGGTTTAGGTCTTAGAATCATGCTCTAATACCATGTTGAATAATTGAGTAAAATGGAAGACCTAACATCAATGATAGGTCTCTTTCTTTATTTATAGTGTATGTCAAGAACAATACCAATGGCCATAATACCCTTACTAACTCATAATTACATAATTCTTAACACATACTAATAATGCTTAAATAACTAAAGAACTATTAACACTTTCCAAACCTAACAACGGCAGATGGAGATGCTCTGACTGCAGGTCTTTGAACATTTAGAGCGCTGAAGAGGAAAAGGAGAGGATTAGCGTGTTTTAGAGGTTATCATTGAACTCCTCCTATGCAGATATGACCAGATATGCACCAGTGACGAAAGGAGGCTGGAATGGAGATAACCTACTACCAAAGGGTTTGGGGAGGCCATATTACAAATCGTTTTCCGACACTAGGAAAGACCTCATTTCATGCTGGGGGGTCTTCTGTGGGGCTGATAGGGTTTGATTGCAGCTGGGGTGTCATGTTAGAGGTCGAATTTATTTGGGCAAGAAAGAAAACAGAGGCTGCATAGATCATTAGAAGAAAAGGACTAGATGCTGAAAAGGGCCCAAATCCAGAAATGCAGCAATTAAGGCCAGTGGCAGAGGCAGAGAAGGGCAGCCCAGATCAATTTAACTTGGATGTTCTGGGTGGATAGATTTCAGAAGACAGCATGGATCCAGAAAAATCAGTGGCATGGGGTTGTATTGGAGAGGCTTTTACGAGCAGCAAGAAGCAAGGTGACTTTTACAACCAAAGATGTGGTGTCAACTGCAGCTCCATTAGAGAGGATGAACTTTATATTAGACAGGGAAACAGCGGATGACTTGATGTATGATTCAGGAGAAGAGATGGGCAATATGTGTGAATCAGATAAGGAAAATTTGGTGGATCAGATGATAGCTGATTTTAAAAAGAAGGGTTGGTTCAAATGTTTGAAGGCTTTAGCGGGGATCTTGAAGAGGATGGGTCAAATAAAGCCCATACTTCAATAGCAAGTTCTCAGTGTTTGGAGAGGGTTAGCCGTCATTCGGATTCAAATTTTACTCTAGCAGTCGATTGGATGAGAGCTGAGTTTGAACTTGCTGTAGACAACGGGTTATTCCAATTATTCAAAGGAGCAAATGAAGATGAGGATCTGAATGGCAAATCACACTACAAATGGAGAATATTTGCCAACATAGGGATCTTGGGTGTACACAGACAGGTAAGGGCTCTATTAATCATTTTTTAGATCACTTGATTGCCTTGAATGATAGGGGGTCTTTGTCTTCTAACCTTGAGCTTAATCTCCTTTGTGTCGATAACTTGGACATTGCTTCCTTGGGCAATGCAGGGGTTAATGATGAGAAGATAGATGTTTCTTTGGGGGATCTGGGTTCCTCTAGAACTAGAATTGGTATCCTTCCCCTTCTTACTCAGCCTCGTCTTGTCTCTAATACTTTGTGCCAGAGGGAGGATTCTTGTGAGGGAAAGGGATGTAATGCTTTTAGGGAGGTGAGAGAAACATGATTGACTTGCACAAGCTCCTACTTGAGGGTTCTTAGGTTACACCATCGCATCAAATTGTGCATGGAGAATTAAGCATTATATGAATGAAGATTTTCCAGCTTCCAATATGGTTTAATCCAGCATTCCCTATTTCTATTGGCTAGTACAATCATTTGTGATTGTGCGGAACTAATGGAACATTTTTGTCTGATTAAGGCTTTATAGCTTGGGCTTGACTATGGAATTGAAGATGGGAGGTGATGTTAACAGAGGAACGTAACTGACTATAAATAGTTCGGTTTAGCATCTTGGTTCAATCATTCCTGAAGAGGAAATAAATACAAGCTTTGGAGTGGGACAATTTTAAGACGTGCATTTTTTCATCATGGAACTAAGGTTAAGTTTGTTTTGCAAAGTTTCTATTCCTAAAAATAGAATGAAATAAGGTGGGAATGTTACTAAAATTGTACAACAATATACTAACTTAAAAACAGTCACTCATTTAAAAGCTTGTGTTATTTCATCCAACATGGAAACAGGATAGAAATAGACATTCCCATGGTCAAATTTGAAAATAGTCTGTCTATATCTATTCCATGTTATGGATTCATAAAAACTTTTACATCGTCACTTGCTTTTTAGGGAGAACATCTTTTCTTCTTCTTTCTTTCTTTTTTTTTTTTTTTTTTTTCATTAGGTAGAAAACCTTATTTTATGGCTGATCTATTTCAGTGAGCCAAATGGAATTTATGTTCATTTGAGAATGAAATCTCACACAAGGCAATGCGTTATATAGAAATGTAACTTGCAAAATTCCCCTTTTCACCATTTTCTAAATAATAAACTTGATATCATGGCTTTTCTGTTGTCAAATAGATCGGATATAGGATGCACAACGAAATAAAATACAAGAAGCAAATCAAACACAACCAGTAAATGAGAAGCAAACGAGAATCAACACAAGGTTTACGTGGTTCGGCAATGCCTACATCCACGGAAGCATTCAGCACAACAATTTCACTAAGAAATTATAGAGTACACAATACACTTCTCAAAATGATCTCTTTTGTCTCACAATGCACTCAGACAAGAATATATAGACTTTTCTTCGGAGGTTCCCCCCCTAGGGGTGAGCAAACGGTCGGTTCGGCCAAATTTGGGCAATTAACCGAATTAATCGAAAAATTTGGTTAAATAATGCTGTTAACCGAACCGACCGAACTGATGAATCGCACCGAACCGAACCTGACCGAATTACCAATTCGGGTAATTCAGTTAACCAATTTTAACCGAATTTAACTGAAATTATTTGGGATTACTTGCTAAAAACAGAATACAATTATAAATTTTTTTTTAACCAAATCCAGCTTAATTAAAGAACGGGCCGACGAGTATGCTGCTCTTATCATGGAAGAGTTGGATCCCGATAACCTCGGATACATTGAGCTTCGTATCCAAACACTGGCCTTATAATTAATTAGCTTTCTATTTATTTTAATTTTGTTAAGCTGAACTTAATCTCAAAATTTTGGTGAGCATGGGCTTCCTAGGATCTGTTAGCATTGATTTGAATTGGCCCAAATAGAGGCCCATTGAATTCCTTGCCCACCAAAAACAGAGTGCTCAGCCCAAGCGCATTGCTAGACTCAAAGAACGAGCCCAATGAGCCAATAGAAATTCACTTCAGCGCAATCCAATTTACAGCCCACTGTGAACAATCTGCAGTAGGAATCTAATCTCACAAGATAGAATTAATTTTGGGATCTCAGAAGCTGGTGCCCACCAAGGAACCCAACCCGCTCGAGCGAGGCTACCGCAACCTCCAGTACTTCGTGGAGGACAACTGGAAGCGCGTGTGGGTGATCCTGCTGTGGCTTGCCGTCTACGCCGCCCTCTTCACATGGAAGTTCATCCAGTACAAGCACCGGGCGGTGTTCAACGTCATGGGCTGCTGCGTCACCACCGCCAAGGGCGCCGCCAAGACTCTCAAGTTCAACATGGCCCTCATCCTCTTCCTTGTCTACCGGAACACCGTCACTTTCCTCCGCAGCTGCACCAAGCTCGGCGTCATCGTCCCCTTTGACGACAACATTAATTTCCACAAGGTATATACATGTTCATAATAAATAACAATTATATTCATAATTTATACTTAAATTTAATTAATTAATAAATCGGTTAATCGGTTAACCAAATTATTTTTTGCTGTTAACCGAACTGAAACCGATTAACTGAATTTTTGTTAATCCTAACCTAACTGACCAAACTGTGTTTTTTACCCGAACCGAACCGGCCAATTTTGGCCGGTTAAATCGGTTAATTTGGTTTTCCCCAGATTATGCTCACCCCTACCCCCCCCCCCCAAAAAAAACCAACCAACTTAACTTTCAAATTCAAATTTTGAATTTCTATCTTGTTGCCCAGAAACAAAACCTTCGATGGTTTTATGAGATTTCCTGAAACCGTCGACGGTTTGAGATACTGAGAGCATGTTTCTAAAGATGTCTGAGATTTCAGTGAAGTCGGCGACGGTTTTACAGAAGCCACAGAAAACCGTTGACGGTTTTCTCCCAGAATGCTGCACTATGTTCTTCTCCTTGTGTAAATTAGTCATTTCAAGAAATGAGCCACCATTCACAACAATCTCCACCTTGGCGAATTTCCGCCCCTTGGAAGAAACATGAAAAACATAGCCCGACGCTCCACCTTGAACTTTGGATGTTAAGTTGGGTTTGTCTCCCTTCTAGCTTTTGGAGACATGAAATAAGTCCAAGCAATGCTTGAACTTTTCAGAAGTAATTGATTTCGTCATTATATCTGTTGCATTTTTAGACGTGTGAACCTTTTCCAACACAAGTTCACCTGGAGTAATCAATTCCCGAACCTTGTGAAATCTCATATCAATATGTTTAGTTCTAGCATGGTACACTTGATTCTTTGCCAAGTAAATGACACTTACTGTCACAATGCAGTACTACTCTATCTTGCTGTAATCCCAGCTCTTTGACCAAATCGGTAAGCCATGAGGATTCCTTTGCAGCTTCGGCAACTGCCATATACTCAACTTTAGTCATAGACAATGCAACCAGAGATTGAACCATGGATCTCCAACATATAGGTCCTCCTACAAGGGTAAAAACATACCCCGTTGTAGACCTTCTGTCATCCATATCCCATGCATAACCAGAGTCAACGAACCTCATAACTGAAGGATTACCCTGTTGCTTGCCGAAAATAATGCCATACCCTGATGTACCCCGCAAGTATCTGAATATCCATTTGATGGCTTCCTAATGCTGTCTTCTTGGATTAGATAGAAACTTACTTACTACACTCACAGCATGTGCCAAATTTGGCCTCGTACACACTATGACATACATTAAACTCCCCACAGTGCTAGCATAGGGGTCTTTGACATGTCTCAGAGATCCTCATCCGTACTTGAACAATCTGCAGTAGACAACTTAAAATGACTCGCTAGAGGTGTATACACTGGTTTTGCATTAGTCATGCTAAACCTCTCCAACTCTGTACATAACCATCCTGAGATAACCATAACCTCCCTGCAGTTCTGTCTCGGCAAATCTCCATCCCAAGTATTTTCTTGACTGAACCAAGATCCTTCATGTCAAACACCTTATGCAACAGTTCCTTTAATTGATTCACCTCAGTTAAATCTTTTGCAGTTATCAACATGTCATTGATGTACAATAACAAGAAAATAAGAGAACCATCATCAAGCTTGTTCACATATACATAGCAGTTATACTCACACCTTTTGTAGCCAATCTTGATCATGTAGGAATCAAATCTTTTTTACCATTGCTTTGGAGACTGTTTCAGCCTGTAAAGAGATTTCTTCAATTTGCAAACTAAGTTTTCTTTCCCTGGTTCATTGAATCCCTTTGGCTGTACCATATAAGTCTATTCCTCCAAGTCACCATGAAGAAACGCTGTCTTCACATCCATTTGTTCCAAATGAAGATCATAATGGACTACTAATCCCAACACAATCCTGATAGTAGTATGTCGGACCACAGGTGAAAAGATCTCATCATAGTTCCCCTTCTTCTGTGAATATCCTTTTGCCACCTACCGTGCCTTGAATTTCTTTCATTCCTTTTCTAAAATTGCCTCCTCCTTCAAGTATACCCATTTGCAGCCTATCAGTTTCTTCCCATCTGGAAGTTCCACCAAATCCAAGTTTGTTTCTTATGTAGTGATTCCATCTCTTCAATCATTGCTCCCATCCACCTACTTTTCTCTTGACCGTGCATTGTCTCTTGAAACGTAGTTGAATTGTTGCAACTGGTTAGAAAAGCATATGACACTAACTTTTCAAATCCATACCTTGGTGGTGGTCTGATAGTGTGTCTGGATCTCCGTATAGGAAGATCATCAACTTGTTGGTTTCTCGAGCTAAAGCTCCCTGCAACCATAGGACCATGATCATCTCCGTTGCCCTGAGCTTCCAACTCCACTTGTACAACATGTTCATCACTGCCCCAACTTTTTGGCTCCTGTTTCTGTTCATCACACTCTTGAGTACGCTTCACCATAGCCTTCTCATTAAAGACTACATCCCTACTAATCACCACCTTGTTTACCACAGGGTCCCATAACTTGTACCCCTTCACATCTTCTGGATATTTCAAAAAGATGCAACACGACCGGACTTCGGATCAAACTTAGACCTCTTCTCACTAGACACGTGAACATAGGCTGGACACCCGAATACTTTCAATCCGGAGTAGTCTACTACATTTCTCGTCCATACTTCTTCTGCCACTTTACCCTCTAGTGACCCTTGGTGATTGGTTTATCAAAAAACAAGCCACACTAACTGCCTCGGCCTAGAAGTTCTTCGGTCGCCTTGCATTAATTCTGAGACACAGAGCTCTTTCAGCCAGAGTCCAATTCATCCTTTCCACCATACCATTTTTTTGAGGTGTCCGGCGAATGGTAAAGTGTCTCTTAATGCCCTGCTGCCCACAAAACTCCATAAATCGAGAAGCAGCGTACTCGGTCCCATTGTCCGACCTTAAGTATTTGATTCTCCTCCTTGTCTGGTTTTCCACTTCAGTCTTCCAAATCTTGAACTTGGCAAATGTATCAGACTTGTGCCGCATGAAGTGTACCCAGACTTTCTGTGAGTAATCATCAATAAAACTCACATAATACACATGTCCACCTTTTGATGCAACTCTAATCGGGCCCCAAACATCGGAATGCACATAATCAAGAATACCTTTCGTCTTATGTACAACTGACTTGAATTTTGCCCTATTTTGTTTTCCAAGTACACAAATTTTGCAAAAATCAAGTTGACATGATTTTAGACCTTTCAAGAGTTTCCTCTTGTGTAATTCCTTCATACCATGTTCCCCAATATGCCCAAGACGCATATGCCACAAGAAGGTTTCATCAGATTCAACATCTACAACTACAGTTCCACCTACAACTGTAGTTCCCTGCAATGTGTAGATATTCCCATCTAGCTTTCACCCTTTCATCATCGTTAGATTTCCTTTCCAAACTTTCATAACTCCACCTTCAAACTTGTAATTGAAACCATTACAATCCAAAGTGCCAAGTGATATCAAACTCTTCCTCAAATCTGGTATATGTCTTATATTGCTCAAGGTTCTCACAGCACCATCAAACATTTTTATCTTAACATTTCCTATGTGAATGATCTTACAAGAAACATTATTACCCATAAGAACTGAACTTGAGTTCACTAACTTGTAAGTGTCGAACCACTCCTTGTTTGGAGTCATATGGAAAGAATATGCCGAGTCAAGTATCCAAGAGTCTGTAAGGTTATCCAACCTCGATGAAACTGAAAGAACATCACCATCGCTGCAAATTGAACCTCCTTTTTGAATCACATTCGCTGATTTCGGAATCCTCTCATGCTTTTCAGCATTTCCCTTCTTCTGATCCGGACACTCCAGTTTTACATGTCCCTTTTTACCGCATTTATAATACCGACTTTCCTTTTTCTTCTTGGATTGATTGCGGGATTTCCGACTTGATTCACTTTTGAACTTTCCTTTACCACGCTCATTATTACCTTTCACCACAAGTCCTCCTACATCACATATTTTCGGCCTTGGATAAAAATTCAGTAAGACATTTGTTACCTCTTCTAGATCAAGTGTCTCTTTTCCCCACATAAGAGTGGTAACTAGATTTTCATAGGTATGAGTCGACGGCAAGGAGTTTAGCAACATCAAAGCTTTGTCATCTTCATCAAACTTAACATCAACTCTCATCAAATCACTTATGATTTGGTTAAAGGCATTGATATGTTGATCTAAGTTTGATCCTTCGACCAACTTAAGCCAATAAAGATGCTTCTTAAGAAAAATTTTATTATTGAGTGATTTGGACATGTACTGGCTTTTTAACTTTCGCCATATAGCCGCTGGAGAATCCTCCTCCATCACACGATAGAGCACTTCGTCGGCCAAATACAAGCGTATTGTAGAAGCGGCCTTTGTTTGCAATTCTCTCCATGTTGTCTCATCCATTCCATCCAGTTGAATGCCAAGTAAAACCTTTCCCATTACTTGTTGTACAAGTATGTCCTTAACTCTCCTCTGCCATAAATCGAAATTTTTGATTCCATCGAATTTGATAATGTCAAATCTTGCAGAAGATGATCTCAATGTTACAACAACCATCGCTCTGATACCAATTTGTTGTAAAATAGATCGGATATAGGATGTATAGTGGAATAAAACACAAGCAGCAAATCAAACACAACTAGTAAATGAGAAGCAAACAAGAATCAACACAAGGTTTACGAGGTTCGGCAATGCCTACTTCCATGGAAGCAATCGACACAACAATTTCACTATGAAATTGTATAGTACACAATACACTTCTCAAAATGATCTCTCTTGTCTCACAATACACTCAGATAAGAGTATAGACTTTTCTTCGAAGGTTCCCCCCCCCCCCCCCCCCCCCTCCAAAAAAAAAACTAACCAACTTAACGTTCAAATTCAAATTTTGAATTTTTGTCTCGCTGCCTAGAAACAAAACCATCGACGGTTTTCTGAGATATCCTCAAACCATCAACGGTTTGAGATACCGAGAACATATTTCTCAAGATGTCTGAGATATCAGTGAATTCGTCCACGGTTTTAGAGAGAAGCCATAGAAAACCGTCCTAGAATGCTGCACTATGCTCTTCTCCTTGTGTAAATTAGTGATTTCAAGAAATGAGCCACCATTCACAACATTTTCTTCTGTTCTTGATATCTTTGGCTAGATATTTTTGGGTTACCTAACAGTTCCTATGATTCTGAACTTGAACCACCTAGTGCATGATGATTGCTGAATGAATTTGATGCTGGCTAAACTTTTGAGTTTTCTGCTCATTGCCTTCTATAATATTTCAAGAATTTGAAAAAAAAGTTCCTGTTCATGGCTTCCTTTCTTTCTTCCCTTATTTTAATTTTTTTTTATATATATATGGAAAAATGCCATTCATGTTTGTTTTTTCTAAGTCTTTTTCCCGACCTCTTACCTGCAGGTTTTATGAAGGTGTTGTTTACTCTTTTGACCATACAACTAGGAAGCACCAGGTAAGAATCGAGAGACCTCTGGGGGTACCATGTCAGGCAACTTAACGGCATGCAAAAGCCTATCCCAACTATTCAATTGGATTCACTAATCCTTTTTCATTGTATAGCTCTCCTTAGACTTACTTTGCATTAAATTGTAGGCGATTATTTTTTCTAATTGTTATCTGCATTAGTTTTTTTTTGGGTTTTCCTACTTTAAGTCTTGTGTCAGTTTTTTTCAGCTTCAACTCGAGTCTTATTATTCCTCCTTAATGTCCATTTGGATTTGTTTCCACATTTTTCTTGGCTTTGATGTTACCTTTTAAATTTCTTGCAATATTTCAGTATTTTTTTCTTTTTGTTTTTTGTTTCTGGTCTTGGATATTAAATGTAGGTTTTATATGCGGATGGCGATGAGGAAATATTGAACCTTAAAAAGGAGCACTGGCGACTGATTGCAAAAAATACTGCATCAAATGGAGTGGGTGTTTAGCCTGATTCTGTTTTTCATGGTTGGCTTTTCTTATCATAATGTTGACTAAAATGTGCTTTATTGTGATTGTGCTTATAGCAGGACCATGAAACTGGCTTTCCAAGTTTTGATGTTACATCTGATGTGTAAGAATATTTCTTCTCTCATTGAGCATTTTTCCTTTTTCTGGTTTGTGTTACGATTTTAAATTTTGTAAGTTGATTATGAATGATTTTTATAATCTGTTGGCTCTGTAAATTTGACACCAGCCTTAAACTTAAATTTGAGTTGTAGTATCATTTTTCATATTGGAGTAATGACATTTTTGGTAATTTCTAAAAATAATTTGCAAGTACTGGTTAAAAAGTTGCTTTCAACATTATGCTACTCAAGGCAACAATGGTGTAACTGACTGCATTAGATTTAGAGTGGCCTTGATTCCAAAATATTTTTGGGAGAATATTTCTTTGTCTTGCTTCTTTCATTCTTGTCTTTTACTATCATTTTGCTCTATATGTACTTAAAAAAATACTGCCAGCTGAAATTCTCTTTGCAACTCGATTAGCATGCTTCCTAAATCCTGATAGTTTACCCTGACCGATCCTTTTTAAATGGGTGGAGTAGGTGCTTTTTCTTCTCCTGCTTTACTGAAAGAAAATGCTTTAAATGAAAACATGGTTCATTAAAACCATCAGATCCATTACAACTAATAAATTATGGTTTGGCATTAGTTGGACATTTTTAGGAATTAAATCTTTGTTTACGTTTATTTTAAGCTGTTGTATATGCTTCTGGCCGTTACATATTTTGCCCTTTATCCATATATATTATTCAATAGACTTTGGGGGTTCTGCTTCCTCTATTTCCCAGTCATTCTCATTTTTTCTTCCTCCTTTCTCTCATATTAATCTTCATCTTAACTAGTAACATGGGATCAAAATCAGGTAGCGATGGGGTGAATCTCCTTTTTGATATTTGGCTTTCTTTTCTCATTTCCAAGTTATGGAAACCCTAGCTTGCACTTCTAAATGGCTCAAAGTTTCTCTTTCTTTTTCCTGGGCAACCTGTATTTACCCCAGTCCCCTGCCCACCCCCTCCCTTCTCTCCAAAAAATTTGGAAAAAAAAAGAGAAAGAAAAAATTCTGACATGTTTCCATGCCAATAGGCTATTGTCTTTTAGTTCACTTGATACATCAAAAATTAGTTTACGTTTGTTTATAATATCCGTTCATCTCTTAGCCTCTACTCGATCATTCTACAATACTTGTTACATGTTCCACCAAATTTTCAGGGCTAGAAAAATTCTAAACTGAGCAAAAAAGGCTATTAGTTTAGTTTCTTGGATCTTGGAAATGACTTGTTGCAGGGCAAAAGCCATTTTTAGGAATTATTGATGCAACTAAAAAAACATTTGTGATTTTATTTATTTATTTATTTATAATTTTTAAAATTCCTCTGCTAGACTTGCTCTAAACAACATGGGGGATAGAAGACTCATTTCAATAGACTGACCAAAAAAAAGAAAAAAGAAAAAAAAACAAAAATGGAGCATTCTGCACTCCTAAAGATTTCTAGAATTTCTTCCTAGTTGATATTGGAAGGGATCCTATGGTGGATGCCTAGATCTTGATCTTGTAGTACTGGTGTGGTATTTTTCTCATCCCATCTTTAAATGTATGCACTTCTGTGCCTCTTTTTCCTTCTATTTTTGGCTTTCACCAGGTTGCAGAAGAAAGCAGAACCAAGGTCGGAATACGCAACCAAGCTACCAATGGCTGAATCCACCGCCAAGAGGTATGTGTAGTTTCACAAGATTTTGTATGTGTACATTCACAAATACACACACACACACAATATATATATATATATTGTGTGTTTCTATGTGTATGTATCTATGTATGTATGCAGTTTCAGTTTTTTTTTCCTTTGTTTCGGATGGGGGAAGCGGGTTTGGGGGGACAACTAAGTTAACTGCTATCTGCCCTAAAATTCTGTAGGGTCTCAAGGAGAGCAGCTCCAGCCAACAAATCCAAAAAAGATCAATTGAATTCTGCTGCTAAGTCTGCTAGTGGGTCTGCAGTCGATCATCTGTTGATAAATCTAGAGCTGGGAGACGAGTGAAAATCTGAATAATGATGGTAAAAATTCATTTGCCATTGCGGCATATGTGCTGCAAGCTTTTTGATAAACTGGCATCCTTTTTGCTTGCATGCGTGTTTTAAGTGTGCAGAATGGACTGCAGTCTCTCTTTCTGTCGTGATATTTTCCAGTGCCTCAGACTCTGGATGCTTATGTATCGCCCATTTTAATTCTGTAGTTGCCTTCTGTTTTTCTTCTGTTTCTCCATCGTTGCATGTTGATGCTGTGAATGTTTACTGAACTACTGGAGAAGGTTGTTTCAGTGATATGGGCAAACCCTTTTCTGGCAGGTTAATTTTCATTTATGCTAGCTTGTTGGGTCAAAATCTGTTTATTTGTAAGGCGAGCCTCTTAATCATGATGTTAGAAATGACAAAAAAAAAAAAAAAAAAAAGGAAAAAGGAAAAAAAAGACCATATGGAAGAATAGTACCGTATAAAAAGATCAGAGGTGTGAATAAATCAGAGTCTTTAGGAAGATATTTGTTTCTAGGAGAAAAATGATGTGGGATTGTAAATGAGTAAAATTATTGTTATGCTTTAGTTTATGAAAGTGGACATCAAATTTGTATATGTATAATATTAATTAATTATTAATTATATTGCACTTGCATTCTTCAAGAAGTCAAGATTGGCGGTGCGTCCTAGCTCCGAACTTGGGATCTTAGTTTGGTAGGTTGGAGTTGTTAGGAATCTAGGAATAATAATCACACAAGTAAAATAAGTATACAAAATAAGAATACTAGATTTACGTGATTCGGTCTAATCTGACCTACGTCCATGGAGCACATCGAATATACTATAATTTGGGAGAAAAATAAGAGGAAGAGACACCCTTGACCCAATTCTTTTCACACTTTTCTCTCTATCTTTTAGCATTCTCACATTCCTCGCTCACACACTTCACTATATCTATATTCACGTACAATTGATTCATTATATAGCTATATTGAATGGATATGAAAGAGAGTAATTGGAATGTTTAATGGGTTATTTTAGCACGCGGGTATTATCATTCTAGTACATGAAAGTTGGCTTCTCAGCGGTTTATTTTCATCTACAACTCATCCTCTTTAAGGCCATTTAATTTTTTATTTTTATTTAATCTGTTTTTATTTTTTGCGTTTCTATTTTAGTTTAACAATCTCCCACTTGGAGATGGTGATACTATCTCAATCAGTAAATAGATAATGATGTACTCAAATCTGTCTTCAAGCATGAAAACTAATTGAAGTTGAGTACAACTTTAGTTTCTCTGTACTCACCTCCTTTTGTCAACATAAGTGCTGGAATCCTGTTATCTTGAATTTTTATTAGTGTCAACACTCCATCCTCTAATAGAGATTTGACGAAATGATAACGTAATCCATTGTGTTTGGTTTTGAAATGAAATGTAGAGTTCTTTGCTAGATGTATCGCACTTTAACTGTCGTCGTGCAAAATATTTCTTTCCTACTTTATTTTGAGCTCTGCTAACAAATCTTGACCAAAATAATCTCTTTACTGGTTTTTGTCACTGTTACGTACTCAGATTCTATAGTGGATAAAACAAGCTTCTGCATCTGTGACATCCAGCTAATAGCTATTGTGCCAACAGTGAACACATATCCAGGGGTACTTTTGCGATGATCAATTTCACTTGCAAAATCGGCATCAGCATATCCTTAAATTTTTAAATCTCCTTTGCCAAAATATAGACACTTATCAATAGTACCACGTAGATATCTCAAAATTTACTTCACTGCTTCCCAGTGAGTCTTCCTTGGATTTGACATAAGCATGTTGACAACTCTCATTGCTTGACTAATGTCTGGTTTGGTACCAACCATGACATACATGAGACATCCAATGACTGAGGTGTAAGGTACCTTAGCCATAAAGTCATTCTCTTCATCTGTCTGTAGAGCCTGATCCTTAGAGAGACGAAAGTGACCTGCCAATGGCGTATTTACTGTCTTGGTATTGCTCATGTTGAATCTCTGTAAAATATGACTAATATACTCTGACTTAGATAACTGCAATGTTCTCTGTTGCTTATCTCTAGAGATCCACATCCCAAGTATTTGCTTGGCTGAACCCAAGTCCTTCATGTCAAACTCCTCTGACATTTGTTGCTTTAATTTCCCAATCTCTCCTATATCTGGTCCTGCAACTAACATGTCATCGACATATAGTAATAGCATGATTAGCTAGATTGATATCTCTTGAAGTAGCAACAGTGGTCAGCATTATATTTCTAAAAATCTTTTCTGCACATAAAGTTGTCAAATTTTTTATACCATTGTGTGGGAGCTTATTTGAGACCATACAAGCTCTTCTTCAATCCACACACAAGATCCTCTTTACCTTTTACTGAGAATCCTTCTGGTTGGTGCATGTAAATCTTTTCATCAAGATCACAACCCTCAAACCATGCCTGGAATACAACAGATAATCAAATGATTTTTGTGTGCTATATCAATGCTTCTCCAATAAGCAAGTATGTACCAATACGCACAATCAATGCACTCACAGATAATAGTAATTTATGCTCAAGTGAGATAGGGTCAAGCTATGTGTCAACTCTCAACCAATGTGTGTATATATATTGTATATATGTAAGAGTAATGCCTTTGATTAGTGATAATATATTCAAGAAGTAAATAATCAAAAGAATTTAAACTTTTAAGCAAATATCTCAACAAATATATTTCCAATGTTAAGCACAACCAAGATTAGGGTTTCAAGCTTGCAAACAATATTTTATCAAATAGCATAACCAAGCCTTTGAATTTGGCAATAAGAATGCCGAGACTTAGAAGCTAAATATGAGTTTTTCCCGAATAGTATTTATCAATAAAATAGAATGGTAAATGAGGGAGTTGTAAGCTTCAAACAAATATTGTAAATGAGTACAATAATACGAAATCACACTCCCTTACAAGTTGCAATTCGTTTGCAACCAAAGGGGTATAACAAATGATTCTCCTTAAAAATGATTTTTCAAATTAAAGTGAAAGGAGAATATGAAATCTATTTTGAAGATTGGAAGAATATAAGCAAAATGAGTATAAAGAGTTTAGAGGATTTTTTGCTAGTGATATTTGCTAATCTTATGCTAATTAAGACAAATGAGGGAGTATATATAGACATCCATAAAAAATTAACCTTTGGGTACATGGAGGACCTTTGGAAAAAGATTATGTTTAATTAAAATTAGCCTCATTTATCAGAGGTAAAAAATTTCAACTCGAGAGTTTTGGTCACCTGACGCCTAGGGTTGGTCGCCTGAACACTCACATAAATTCATAGTCACTTTTCAGGTTCAGTTGACCGTGGGGATACTCGGTCGGCTGAGCCTAGGCAATTTTCCAAAGTTACATTGTTTCGATCGCCCAGTGAGTGGTTCAATTTGCCAAGTATTGAACTCGGTCGGTTAAGTTTAATTTGAACTACCAATTCGGTCAGCCGAGGAAGGTGAAAGGAGTCACATTCATGGTTTGGACAACCATGGACAGTATGTTCAAAATATGTTCGTTTGGCTGAGGCCAAGTCAACATGTTGATTTTTAACCTGTTCAGTTGACGGCATGTATACTGCCAAGGGTTCGGTCGATTGAGACCACTCAAAAGTGTGCATTTAAGTCCATTCTGGCCTCTGTGCTTCATCAACCCAATGTGAATAAGCATATAGTCATTTAAATTAGAGGGGTGATGGTTCCTATGGCTTCACGAATCCATATTGAAATATCTTGAAGTACTTACATAAAGACTTCTTAAGACTTTTACATTTTAAGCACTTAAGTTTTCATGCTTTTCCATCTTTTGAGTCTATCTTGACTTCCAACTTCAATTCACTTTAAGCTTCATCAAATCATCTTTGAATCCATGCTTTAATAATATAAGCTTTATGCGATCTTCTTTCTTTAGTGTATGAGCTTTCAATAATCCTTGTGTGCACTTGACCTTATATTCACATACTTGAGTCCTGAAATATCATCACTTAACCAAATATGTTAAGTTCCTTTGATTTGTTATCATCAAAATAAGATTTTAAGCCTGATGAGACCAACAAGAAAGTATATATAGATATTCATGAAAAAATAGCCGTTGGGGACACGAAGTTTTTTTTTTTTTGTTGAAAAAGATTAATAATGTTTAACTAATTTTTAACCTCAGTTCACTATAAAAAATTAGGGTATTAATGAAGGATCAAATCCGTTACTAATACTTATAAATTCGTCACTAATAGTATTAGTGACGAATTTATAAGTATAAGTGACAGTTTTAAATTAGTTGCTATATCTGCAGTTATTATTAACTATTAGTGATGAATTTTATATTCGTCACTAATAATTCATTATTAATGATGAATTACAACCATCACCAAAAACCTAATATCGTCACTATAAATTCTACATCGACTCTGCTCGAATTCGTCACTAATAGTGGAGTATTAGTGACGGTTTTTAGATTCGTCACTAATATTAGGCTATTCGTGAAGGATTCAAGTTCATCACTAATAGTAGGGTATTAGTGACGAATATGTGATTTGTCACTAATAGTACAATATTAGTGAAGGATTTGAATCTTTCACTAATAGCATATTATTAGGGATGAATTAAAAAACCGTCACTAATACTCCACTATTAGTGACAAATTTGAATCCTTTACTAATACTTTATTATTAGTGACAAATTTGTAATTCGTCACTAATACCCTACTATTAGTGACAAATTTGAATCCTTCACTAATAATTAAAAAATTTAAAAAATCTTTAATACTAATTCTTTTTAATCATCAATTTTTGTAAAAATCTGTAATTACATTTTCACATACATAGCCTGAAATCATAATTACTACAAAATTCTTAAATTATTCAAAATTTCGAATTCAAATACAAATTCAATTAAAATAAAGAAATAATATCTATTCAGATAACAAAAAAAAAAAATTCAAAATATTCAAAATTCAAATACAAATACTAATACAAATTCAAATGAAAATATAAAAATTTCATTTTTTCAAATAACAATAAAATTTACAAAGAAATAATCAAAAGTTGCATCCGACGACTGTAGTGCATGCATGCATGACATCGTGCTGATGTTATGACAGTCGCGAATCTTATAAGATAAAAATCATTAAAAAAAAAAATAGTATACAAATGGAGAGTTGACGCTCAGTATAATTAGATTTTTCGTAGAGGGATTCAAAGCTTTTTTGTTTCTATTTTTTTTTTCTTAAAAGTCCACAGAGCTCACTAAATTTGAATTACTCACAACAAAAAATAACTCATCCACCTTGTAGCAGACCTAGGTTAATTATGGCTAATGGGGGCAAAAATAATTCATCTTCCTTGTGGTCAACTTAGGTTATGGCCATAGAAATTTTATGAAAAAATTCATTATATATTAAATAATTAAATATTAGATTAGAGATGATTATGCCTCCTCTAAAATTATAAAATAATAGGATTAATACTAACAATACTAATCCAAAAATTATGTAAAAAGATTATTTATTAAATTAGTAAATGTCAAAAGAAGACACCTCATGGACTCAATATTTATAATTTATAATTTATACATTAAAGGTATCAAGTTTTGAATTTTTTTCGCTTTCTATATTCCTCACCCCACGCGCCCCCCCCCCCCCCCCCCCCCACTTTTTCACATGTTATAAAATCTGTTTGAAGAAAATATTCAAAAGCCAATTGAAGTGGGCATTTTTCTTTATCATCAGAGAAAGATGTGTTGAGGAACATTCAGGAGATTCTCAGATTCCATATAAAAAACAATAACCAAAATTAATGCGGCAAACACAACACAATTCAACACACTTATGTACAATCATATTCAAACCAAACCAATTAAATTTTAAAAAAAAAAAAAAAAAAAAAAGAAGAAGAAGAAGAAGAAGAAGAAGAAGAATAGCTGGAAATAAACAAAGGTCCAATAGTGGTAAAGCTTACATGTCTGGATACCCAAGGGCATCGTTGCTAGCCTCTCGTTCCCAAAACTTGTTCTTTGTCTCCTCACCAATTCCATGATTGAAATTCAAGAAAGTGAACAGAAGAAAACAGAACAAGAAAACAATCTAGGTGCCTGGGATTTCATAGGATCTCCTCTTTATCTTTATAAAAAAGCACTACAAGTTCAGAGAAAAACAAAAAAATTGAGAACTTGTTCAAATGATCAATCAATATCATTCAGATTTATTAGTTGCGAAGAAAACATATACACTTGAAGTAGACAAGACACCAACTTGCTGCTGTATTGAAAAAAACAGAAGATATGAAAAAACTAATAGCCCCCATCTTACTAATTAAAACACTTCAAAGGCTTGATTATGGCTATAATTATTTAAACCAAATCCATATTTGTTCAAGCAGCAAACCTAACAAGTTCTGGAAGAATGCATGGACCATTCATCCATTAACGATACATTACCTGTACAAGCCAGCCCTCCAGAAAAATAAAAATGTCAAGGGGCAAAGCACCCCAACTCCACTTGTAACATGTTGCAACAAGGTTAAATAGAAAGGGAACATCCAGACGCAATCGATCTCCCAAAAAAACAAAATGAAAACTGATGACAGCATTGCCATCAACTAAATTATTGATTTTTACAATTATTAGGACAAGGTGACAAAAAAGTCTCTGAATAAAAAATAATAATAATAATAATTAAGCCTTAGCAATCTTCTCTGCCTTCGCAATGACCTCTTCAATTCCTCCCACCATATCAAACGACTGCTCAGGAAGATCATCATATTTCCCATCCAAAATTCCCTGGGAAAATCAAAACAATGAATGGATAATATGATTCCATTACCATCAACAATCAACTGCTAAATTTTATTCATTCCAAGTTGGAATACAAAATCCACCAGTTCACGTATTCCGTCATACGCCAAATTTGTTCAACAGCCTAAACAGAATTTACCAAATAACAATTTCCCTAAACGAGCATCTTAAATCATGATAACTAGCCAACCCCACTAGAAGTAGTGTTCAAGTGCATAATGCATAAGAATTGCAAGCATATATATAAATGCAACTCAATCATTAGTGAATATTTGATTAAATAAATATCATAGTCATGTAGACATATTTCAATGACGACCAATCTTCAGGTTGATTTAATAAGTTTTTGGTATAGTGCTGCTGGTTTGTTAAGAGTATAATTGATGATGTAGATAGGTCAAATAGCATGAAAACATGCACCAACTGAAGGCCATAGTAATGCTTTAATTTTTTTAATATAAACTGTATAGTCATTAATCAAGAACACAAATATTAGTACAAGCAGACAAAAATATCAGAACAACAATCCCAAATTTAAGACTTAACGAAATGACTTTTCGTTTAACTTTCACTCATCCTTTCAAAAATATTTTAACATTCATTTTATCATAATTATCACTGTATATGGTTTTTTTTGGAAAAATTTTAACGAAATTTTGGCAGCATGCCGTCTATAAATTTGACATTTTTCCATAAAACTTGTACCTGAAACATGGTTGTTTTCACAAAATAAAACATTTCCACCATGCCACAACCTAAATCCACTACCAGCATACAATTCACAATGTGTTGCATCAGCCATGCAGTTGGCATTCAAAAGAAGCATGTATTCCAGTAGTTCAATATACAATTCATATCACATAATACCATACATCAAGAAAATATTATCAGGAAAAGTTAAAAGACAATTGAACTAAGGTTTTCTAGTTTTGTCCAAAAGGTTGCTTCTCAAGCATTCTTGATGTAACTTGGGTTGTGCATGAAGTTGTTACTTAGATTATTTGATGTTGATGTGATAGATTGAGTTGGGGTTTCTTGGGAATAATTAAATTGACAACACAATCAATAAAGTTCCAATATCTCCCAACAATTCACAATTCAGCATACGAATACAATTAAACAACCAATAGAGCTACCAACATGTAGTTCAAATTATGTTTTACATACTTTCTAATGAGAGGAGCCACCCACATCATCTGGTTGACATTGGTGCATCATTTGTTCGAATTGCGCTTTCCTATTCATCATGACTTCCAGTTGGGCTTGAAAGGTGGACACCGTGTCTTTCAATTTCTAGTTCTTCACTACAATGGTGGACACTGTCTGTTTCAATTCCTGGTTCTCCACTACAACGGTGGACATCGTGTCTTTCAAATCTTGGTTCTCCATTTCCACCATTTGCATCCATCGAACCATCTCCTCTGCATGAGACTCGGCATCTCGACTCGCTTGTTCCATGTCTACACGAGTCGCTGCACCCATAGATGATGATGCTGTTGGGGTGATGTATCCACTTCCAAGACTTTTCACCCAGCCCCCTAATCGTTTCCCAAGCACCTGAACAGTTATATGGAAATCCGTTATTTGTTGACTCCCCTCTAAAATAGGTGCATCCCTCAGCTCGACCATCCGTGCCTAATTTTCGTCATGAAAATGATAAAAAGGAAGAAGTAAGAATACAACTTTGATGTTTTGAATCAAGTAATAAACTAAATATTTTCTTTGACTTACGTGTTTGCTCTGCACACCCTCGCACCACTCCTCCGATCGTTGTTGGTGTGTTCTCTGATAAAGATCCGGCAGCGGCTCCTCTGTGTCAGTCTCTAGATCATGCTACATTATCATATAAGACATCATTAATATTAAGTCATGTAATGGTCAGATAGTTTTATATATAATAATTACCCTTCGATGATTTATGAATAACCTCGACCCACCACAATGCGTAGTAGGGAGTTTGCTGCGGTTCGCAGCATTTGTTTCACATATAGCCTACAAAAAAGATGTGATGATGGTTTATTAGCGACATCAATGTGAAAAAGTAGTGACTACAATACAAACACATCACTTGATAGTGTGGGTCGCGGAAATGGCAACACACCACCTCCCAATCCTCTTGGGATATCTTATCGTATGGGCATGCTTCTATTTGATCTCCCATCACCCGAAAATGCTCGCGCATTTTCAAGCGATACCTCTTAAATTTACTGCACAGTTGGACGTCCACCGCCCTCTTCACATGGTCAGCCTCAAGGATGTCCATATCGAACTCTTTTTGCATAAGTAATACAATTAGAATGTTAGACAGTTGTTAATTGGCTAGTATATTAAAAGTAAAAAAAAAAAAAAGGTTTGGGATTACCAAAATGTGCATGTAAAGAACCATGTGCTGCTCCTGAGCCACCTACGGCCAGCTGAAGGCTGTGACTTGAGCATACTGTCAGTATATAATGGCGAGCTCCCGGGTCCACGATGTGCACCAATCGTTAAGTGGGGTCGTGTAGCCTGGAGGAATGTCGATCTTAATCCGCTGCTTAGTCCTCTCCAGGTGCTTCTTTAGCGACATGTTCTTCGTTGCACGATGGCCTGACCTCATCGTGGATGTAGATGCTGAAAGCAGAGTTAAATTAAGAACAACATTATAATCATACACATGAATAACCATCAATAGTTGAAATGTAAATAAATTAATCGTAGCCTTACCAACACTGCTCATCATGGTTGGCAACTTACCCTGCGTATCAGTCGCATCTGTGTTATCCATGTCTAGCTGAGGTTTGAATGGCTCAGACAATGATGGTGCTGCAGCACCACCAACGTGCTCCGCTGGTCTCAATGCCGCTGGATCAACTTCATGCAATGACATAGTCAATAGCGTGGAAGGAAGTCGGCCGCGAATGCCTCCTGGTGCCATGTTTGCAAAATATTAGACAAGTAAATATAAAAAGTACGAATATTAGATGGATGCTTAATAAAGATATTTTTAGTTATTTACACATGTCAGATACATGACGACAACCTTCACTTGCTTACCCCCTACATGTCCTCCATATCAGTATCATCCTCACTTTCTAAAGTGTCTTCCTTTTCACTACAATACTCGGACCCTGTTTCATCTTCCCTATCAATTTCCTCATCGTCGATGAAGTGAACGTTTACAAAGGGTTCAATTGTAATGTTAGCAGTCTCTGCGGCTTCTGCCATGGCACCAACCTTATGCAATGGTATAAGATCGGGGCCTTCTTTGACAACATTGAAAGAAGATTGCAGTACTGCACTGACAGATGACTCATCTTCTTGGAATGCAACCTCACTGGCACTCATCTCCCCATCTGCAAATTTTGTAATAGAGTACCAAAATTTAGGGAGGAATCTTTTGAGCCATATGCCATTCACCCTTCAATTTTGTGTCTTTAAGGTAAATCACTTGTTCTGCCTACGTCACTAGCACAAAAGGGACATTTTGGTACCATGTCTTACTAATATTGACGCTAGTAAAGTAGATATCCATGTTTATCCTAGTCTTTTTATTGTCAATGTCCCACTAGGTACACTTGAACAGGTGGACGAGTTTGTTGACTCCATAGGTAAGCTTTATAATGTCATCCAACACACCAAAGTAGTCAATTTCTTCCTCTCCTTTTGTGCCTAGGACCGTAACCCCACAATTTTGGGTTCTTCTATGCAGTTCGAGGGACTTTGTATAAAATCGTAACCCTTTGACAATGCAACTAGTGTAGCGGTTAACTCATTGATCAGGGCCACATGCCAACGCATACAAATATTTACTTGTCGTTGGTTTCTTATTGTAATACATGACTTTCATCTATTAAATAAACAGGAGTTTAGAAGAATAAATCGTTAATAGTGAAAACGTACATTGCTTCGTACTCAGGCAATATTTGTTACTTACACGACTCCCAAACCAATTGATAAATTCCTTCTTATGTATTTCATCAACATTCCTTTTATTTTGGGCCAGAAGTTCAACTTTATGTTCTCTATATGCAACAGTAGTACATGTTAATGTCAACTAAGTATACAAGCATGCATATGTAAATACAATGCAAAGTAAGGAGTTTGGAGCCATGTACTCGATATATGGGACAATTTCCTTTCAATTCTTGAGGACGTAAAAATGAGCCTTTTGTAGGTCGCCCATATCAATGAAATCGTAAACTCGTGTACCGAAAGGCCGAACATTTTCTTGAAATATAGAGCTCCTCGGTTCTTCATCATCTTTGGCATTAATAGCATGAACGTCTGCATTTCCCTCCTCATGAGTGAACTTTGTGTCAATATCATGTAGATACATTGAGTAAAATGTAAGACATTCACTATCAATGTATGCCTCAATGATTGAACCTTCCGGCCATGCCTTATTGCGCACATACCCCTTCAAAATGGGCAAGGACCTGTGCATTTTATATAGCATTATAGACTTGTAGACACAAAAAGAAAAAAAAAAACAAAGAAATCACGCGACCATTATACAAGGACTTTATAATTTACCTCTCAATAGGATACATCCAACGATATTGAACCGGTCCTCCAATTATGGTCTCCCTTGGTAAATGGACGGCTAGGTGAACCATCACATCGAAGAATGTTGGTGGAAATATTTTCTCCAACATACATAGTATGACCACGATGTCATCCTCTAACCGTTCAAGTACGTTTACGCTCAATTTTTTGGAGCACAATTGTCAAAAAAAGATACCCAGCTCAATCAGCACCGAGTGAACATCTTCAGTCAAGTGTCCACGAAGGAAAATAGGTAGAACCCATTGTATAAGGACATGAAAGTCATGACTTTTCATTCCTAACATCTTCCCTTCCTTCTGTTTTATACATTGAGCTATGTCCGATGCATATGCATCAGGGAACTTCACTGATTTCAACCATTCAAAGAATTTATTCTTCTCATCCTTCGAAAATGTGTAACAAGCTGATGACATGAGAATTTTGTGCCCATTACGAAATAGGTGCAACTTAGGCCATATTCCCATATCTTCCATATCCCAACGAGCATTTGCGGTGTCCTTTGTCTTCCCATTTATATCCAGCAATGTACCAATGACATTCTCACAAATGTTCTTTTCGATGTGCATGACATCCAAGTTGTGGCGTAGTGGAAGATCTTTCCAGTATGGCAACTCAAAGAAGATGCTTCTTTTTGTCTAATTCAACTCCCACTCTCGTTTTCTTTTTCTACTTGTCGGTGGTTTCCCAAATTTCACATCTCTAATTAACCTTAACTAGTTTAATATCTCTTCCCCACTTAGTCGCTTTAGCTGCGACTTTCATTCAGGCTTTCCATTAAAGCTTTTGACACCACGAGTCCTCCAAAGATGTCCAATTCGAAGAAAACGATGATGACACATAAAGCATAACTTGTGCCCATGCTTTAAGGATAAGGACCCAGCATCCTTATTACATACTGGACATACTAAGTAACCTTTTGTGCTCCAACTTAACAGGTTGCCATAAGCGGGCAAATCATTAATTGTCCACAACACTGCAACATGCATCCGAAATGTTGTTTCGCTTTCCACATCGAATGTCTCTACTCCTTTTTCCCATAGTTCTTTTAACTCGTAAATTAACAGATGCAGGTAAACATCAATATCATTACCAAGTGCCCTCAGTTCGGGAATGAGCAGAGACATATAAATGAAAGATTCTTTCATACATCGCCATGGCGACATATTGTATGACATCATCATAACTGGCCACATGCTATATGGGTTATTCATGTTATCGGTCTGGGAATAAGCAGAGACATATAAATGAAAGGTTCTTTCACACATCACCATGGCGGCATATTGTATGACATCATCATAACTGGCCACATGCTATACAGGTTGTTCATGTTATCAAAAGGATTGAACCCATCTGAAGCAAGGCCAAGTCTGATGTTGTGAGGATCACTAGCAAACCATGGATGCACTTTATCAAAATCGGCCCAAGCTTTGGAATCCGCTGGATGGCTAAGGGTTTTTCTATCTTGAAGACGTTTCTCTTGATGCCATCTCATATATGTAACAGTATTTTTGCACATATACAATCATTGCAACCGCGGGATTAATGGACAATATCGCAAAACTTTTTTGGAGATATTTTTACCCTCCTTCTGATTAGTTGTATACCTCGGTTCACCACATTCTGGGCACTCGTTTGCATTTTCATGTTTACCATAAAATAGTGCATAATCATACCTACACGCATGTATTAGAGTGTAACCGAGACCCAATTCACACATGTATGTCTTCGCCTCATTAAAAGACTTGGGAAGTATTTAATCATCAGGCAGTGCTGCCTTAATGAGGCTTAAATGCATGTTGAATGCGCTTTGAGATAACCCATGCATTGTCCTTGCATGAAGCAACTTTATCAGAAACTCTAATTTTAAGAACTTTTTACAATTTGGATATAGGGGCACCCGTGCATCCCTCATGAGATTAGCAAATGGTTTACTGAGTCGATTCAACATACTAGCATCACAAGGTATAGTACCTGCTAAAGTAGATTCATCACCAGTACGCGACACATGCACATCACCCGTGTCCATTGCAATCCCCCTTTGCAAGTCACTTAACATTTCAATTACGCCTTCTGAACAGGTATCACCACCTATTATATTTGCCCCCTTATCTTCATCGTTATCATCATCACTCTGAACTGCGTAATCTTCACCGTGGAACACCCATGTTGTGTACCTTTTCTCCATTCTAAAGTCTAATAAATTTGAATGGACCAAATCAATGTATTTGAATGTTATGTTCTGGAATTTCTTACAAAGACACCTTATTCTACTGCCTTTGTCTACACAACGATGCGTGAACTCTATGAATTCATGTACCCCTTTAACGTATTCTGGAAAAAACCTACCCCGAGCATTCATCCAACTCTTATCCATGTTCATTAATTACCTTATAACATGTTCAAGTAAATGGTATTCATTACATTCTTATAATGTTTATAACGCATGCATCGTGAATCCTATAATCAACCATCATACTCTAAAGGGTACAAATCCTATCCCATTCAGGAATATTACATTTACATTGCGATCAATCGCTCAAATTCTTTCGTTGTAGTTGTTATAAATTTTGGCAGCATCTCCCCATATCTCTCCAAGTATACGAGATGGGGAAAGTGAACATGTTGCTAGTTTTCCATCACTAACAAATTGTCACAACACCCCAATATGCACCCAGAGAATACCAGTAGAGACGCGGTCGAAATATATAATGACAATTGACAAAGCGTGAACGATGACAACAATGTAAATACAACTTCCTGAACTGTCCACATTGGACAATCCAAGAATGGTTGAAATACAAACATTACTAATCGTAAGTGAAACAAATAATTAACATGTTTAAGTGATTATTAGTCAACATAGTATGACTAATAATCAATTGAAATATAACAATTGATTTGTCTCACATGTACGATTAGTTATGAATGTATAGTAACTGTTCTTAGACGGGTCTAAGATTCAATGAATATATGAAATGCCAGTAATAAATTTGGCATTTTACTTCATATGCCATTTAATTCTTGACATTTCATTGTACACCTAAGATTGTTGTTCTTAGCCAAGTCTTTTTGATTCTCAATTATAAGCCTAAATAGATATGCAATGGCGAAATGTACACATTCCTAATTTAAACAAATCCAAGAATGTTCACACTTACAAAAAAGAAACCTCTAAGTCCAGATAACATCTCTAAATTTAAACAACCCATCGGTAGGACAACTCAAAGCTGTTAAGTAAAATTCCTAATGACCTGCAAAATGTACTTATTTTTATTTTTATGATGCATGTGTAACATGAACATTGAAGTCAGCATATATATGCACATGGGAATGGAAAGTGTCACATGGGTACTTTGTACTTACTATATGTTGGCGTTGGGGTCCTTGAGATCCATTTAGGTGATGTTTGGTTTGTGAATGCTAGCTTATTAGAACGGTAGATCCATGAAATAAAATTTGTGTAGAGGCATAAGAGTTCATATTAATGCTTAAAAATGTGTACTAATTCATTAGATATTCTATTATAAAATAACAAGCTAGGAATATCGAATAGAAGATCTCAGCTCCATCTATCAAGTAATGGATAAAAAAAAACTTATTTAAAATGCTCCCACATCGATAAGTTGACTAGCGTTAATTTTATTCATGTTATTACACAACAAATATTTTTAAACACGCGAAACACTGATACTAAATATAACGATTTAGGTCCAGCTTCTAGGAGATATTATATGTTTTGACCTAATGACTTCACGATTTTGTCCTGTTAAAGAAGTTTAACCTAAATCATTTTTACATGTCTAAAATCTTCGAGACACACTTTTGATGTCTGTGGGATCATGACACTAATATCAGTTGATTAATTAAAATTTTGGACAGGCATGGGAGAGGTTCTAGAACCAAATTTAAATAAAGTTATTTTTTATCCTCTGCATTATATAAATTAATAAAAAAACTACATTTTTAATTATCTAGCGGTAATTACACTTTTTCTTATAAATAATTTAAAATTTTATATTATAATTATTCTATTATTATTAATTAGCGGGCATAACTTTCATGCTTTTAAAAAATTTATCTAATCATTTGTTTAAAAAACAAAATCTAGTTTTGTAATTTGTTCATATCACACTTTTTGTTTAAAAAAAAAATTATAAAATTAATTACAAGCACAAGCATAAGATTTTCGTTTTGGAATTAAATTATATATAGCTGATGATGATATAGCCGTCAACTAATCAACAAAGAAAACCACGTGATAAAAGAAAGTAGCCGAGCCGACAGTGCAGGACACCGCTGGCGCAGTGTGACCAACCCACTTCCTCCTCCATTCACCATTAACTTTATTTTAATCAATCAAGTATATATATATATATATATATATATATATATATATATATATATATATATTTGTGTTACAAACAAGCTAAAGTAAGCTTAACTTGGACCAATTTGATCTTGACGCTACAGCTTGAAAGAGAGCTTGAGCTCGAAGTTCTTATTAAAGTTTGTTGTTTGAACTCAATATTCTAAATAACTTGAGTTTGACTTGATTAAAACTTGTTTCACATTAATTAAATGAGTCAAGCTTGAGTGGGGCATGAAATTTCAAACTCAAGATCAAATGCTCCATATATTTTCATTAATTTTAGAGGCAACACAATGTAAATAGACACATCGAAGCACGCATACAACCATTCAAAAGCATGGTAAAACAGAATGCAATTAAAAAAAAATAACAGAAAAAGAAATAAAATA
The DNA here is from genome assembly GCF_029873635.1 of Malania oleifera. Classification (NCBI taxonomy): domain Eukaryota; kingdom Viridiplantae; phylum Streptophyta; class Magnoliopsida; order Santalales; family Ximeniaceae; genus Malania; species Malania oleifera. The sequence continues at coordinate 33,356,628 of NC_080422.1, forward strand.
AAAGCACAAAGGTGCATGAGCATAGTACATAAGCAAAAGAGAAAGCGTATAAAAATATCCCAAACATCTATTCTATCCTAATCAGAATCCGAATTAGAATCTAAACAACACAAGGAACAAGATGAGGCTATTGCTCTAGCGGCATCTCGGTCCTGTGCCATTTCCTCCAGAAGACGACGCATTTTAAGGGTAAGAGGGGAGGGTGGTGGTTCCCTGTATGGGCGTGGCCTGAGGGCTTGAGGCAGCAAATGGTCAGTAATGTCCGTCGGAGGTGGATTATCGTAATCATACGGCATGGTTGGCCTAATCATACGAAACAGTACCGAATGAGCCGGCATGTCCTCTGTAAGCCTTCGGGTAACATTCAAGGATTGCTCTCTACTAGGTGGCGCAGCAGAACGTGCCAGGGCAATTGCACATCCTCAAAAGTCACCCTTGGTGCTCTCGTATCATCCGAAATCCTTTCGTGCTCACTTAGTACGGCTCGACCTTCGGAAGAAGACTCTCCCCTTGGCAGGACCTAAACCCTCTGCTACTTTGAGGTTGTCCGAGGCTCCATTTGCGGAGGCATTAGCCAATAAAGAGGAAATCCTAAGATTTAAGTTCAAAACAAAATTTTATTTTTCAGAGGGGTATACTTAACAATAAAATTAGGAGAAAATATTCATACCTACTTATTAAAAAAGTTCAACATAGATTTAATTTTAAAACTCATTTACGAAACCAAGTAAAATTATTAGTTACTTGTTCATGTGAGCACTTCATTTTAATATATATATATATATATATATATATATATATGATTATAATATATTAATTCATAAATAATAAGCTAAACATTTAAAATGTTTAGGGTGAGTTTGATGCCCCTATTTTGTCTTATCCTTTTTAAAAGATAAATGTAGGTCTAATTTTGGTATATTTTATTTAGTTTCTAAAAATCAACTTTTAGTTTTTTAGAAGTTACATAATTAAAAATTGAAAAGCTAAAAGCTAATTTTTTCACAAAAAATTTATTTTTTCTATTGTTGTCCTTTTTTCTAACACTATAACATGGTCAATGTCTCAATTATATTTCCTATGGTTCCATGGAAGAGCTTTAATGTGCTATTACTTGGTCATGAATCATGATGCAAAATCATAGCATTATATATCATTTCTAATCTCAATATAATATCACAGCAACATTAATTATTGTTAATTTGGATATAATATTATTAGTGCTCAGACATCATTAAATTAAACCTAGAAAAGAACAAAACAAATTCACGGAAAATAAACACTATTTACATCTTTAAGCAAAAACCTGTATTGTAAAAAGAATTTATCTCTAGATTAGTTTTGCAATTTCAACTTCTTTTTCATCCAACACAATTTTTAAATCTCATTTCAACAATCAAGCCAAAAATTCGATAAACTTAGCACTGGAACTTGGCAAAGAGTTGTAACTCCTGAAATTCAAACATAGAAAGAACCTCTAAAAAGTAAAAATAAATGAAGAAATAGAAAAACAGAAGCAAAAAAAAAAGAAAAAAAAATGCAGTTAACATCTTTGCAAGCATTGAAGCAAAATAACATTTACTTGCAAAACGACAATTTTTCCAATGTGCTTAAGCCCCCAACCGAAATTTTTCCGTATACAAAAATAACATCAAATTCTTCAAATCAAACATATCTGCTTGAAGGCTAGAAGGATTCCGGCGGTGGATCTCCTCGGCGAAGGCGACGGGGACAGACCCGGAGCCTCAGCGGCGGCGACGAAGAGATGGCGACACTGAGAGAGAGAGACCAGAGAGGTTGAGAGATATGGATAGAGTAAAAGTAAGAGAGAGAGCGAGAGAGAGAGAGAGAGAGAGAGAGAGAGAGAGAGAGAGAGAGAGAGAGAGAGAGAGAGAGAGAGAGAGAGAGAGAGAGAGAGAGAAATCAGAGAAAATGAGAATATACCTTGAAGGGCTTCGGCGGTGTTGATCTCCTTGGCGAAGGTGATGGGGACAGATCAGAGCGTCAGCGCCGGTGGTGAGGAAGAGAGATGGACAGACTGAGAGAGAGAGACATCGAAGAGACGAAGAGAGATTGAGAGATTGAGAGAGACAGAAGAGATGAAGAGAGATGGAGAGATTGAGACTGGAGGGAAGTGAGGAAGCTTGGAGGGACAGCTAGATTGGGGAACCCGCGTGTGGCTTTTCAGTGTAAAACTATTAGTGACGAATCTTAAAATTCGTCACTAATAGTGTTTAATAAAATATTATTTTTTTTTTAAAAAATAAAGGATGTATTAGTGACGATTCTCAAATCTATCACTAATAAGGGGCCAATAGTGATGAATTTGTATATTCGTCACTAATAGTCTGAAACAATTTTTTTTTTTTTTTTAAATAAGGGAAGTATTAGTGATGGTTATAAAATCCGTCACTAATAAGGGGCCAGTAGTGACGAATATATAAATTTATCACTAAAAGTCTGAATTTTTTTAAATTTCTTTTAAATAACGGAAGTATTAGTAACGGTTGTTAAACCCATCACTAATAATGAGCTAATAGTGACGAATATGTATATTCATCACTAATACTCAGAAAAAATTGAAAGGGAAATATTAGTGACGGTTTCCAAATCCCTCACTAATAAGGGGCTAATAGTGACAAATCTTCACATTCGTTACTAATACTCTAAACTAAATTTTTTCTATTTTTTTTAAATAAGTGAAGTATTAGTGACGATTCCAAAATCCATCACTAATAAGGGGTTAATAGTGACGAATCTTTAGAATCGTCACTAATACTCTGAACTAAATTGTTTTTAATTTTTTTAAATAAATGAAATATTAGTGATGGTTCCCAAATCCATCACTAATAAAGAGCTAATAGTGACAAATCTTTATATTCGTCACTAATACTCTGAACTAATTTTTGTTTTTATTTTTTTTTAAATAATAGTAGTGACAATTATTTAATTGTCACTAATAAATGTCTTTTAGTGACGGATTTAATTCGTCACTAATACCGCATAAATTGTCGCTAGTATTTTCCCAGGATATTTTTTGTGGGAAAAATGGTTTCCCGCTGTATTTTTTGGTTTTAGTGATGAAACTATTAGTGAGGGTTTCAAATTTGTCACTAATAGTTTCACCGCTAAAACCCAGTTTTTTTGTAGTGTATGAAGCTAACCCCTTCCAACTTCCCTTCTTGGCACGTTGTTGACTCTATGAGTCTGATCTCGTTTTGATTATGACAAAACTAATGTTTCTCACTTGTGCACTGAGCTTCTTGAACATGTTCATTCTTAGCATGCACTGATGGTAGGAACTTAAGGAAGTTATACGGACCTTGAAGATCATGTTCCATATATGGCATCTAGAGAAGCAAAAGAATGAAGACATCTCTGTTATTGTAATTTGAATTTAATTTTACTTGGTCTATAATATAACATGGTCTGTAATAACTGCTTCACATGCATGATAAGACTAAATGCTCAAGAAGCCATAGATCGACCCTTAGGTCCCTACACATCAATTGCACAAATCCCCTAAAACTCACAAGTCATGTGTATGCAATCAAGGGGGGGGGGGGGGTGAACTTAAATAAAAAATAGGACCAATTTCTTAAGTTTGAAGGGCTTCGGGCGACTAAATCTAGCGCGTTAAAAATGCCTCGGTCGACCGAATAGGTAGAAAGTCAACAAAGTTGACTATGGCCCGTGCAACCGTACTTAAATGAACATATTGTTCACGATTGACCGAACATAAGGGGTGTCACTTTTTACCTCCCCCGGCTGCCCCAATACTTAGTTCAAAATACCTTAAGCGACCGAATCATCATGTTTGGCAGACCGAACTGTGAACCGGGCAACTGAACCTCGAGCAGTTTGGAAAATTGCCTTGGCTTCAACCAATCGAACTTAACCTCGGGCACCTAAATCCAAAACATAAATTTTCTATCTGTGTCTGTTCGGGCGACCAACCCTAAGGATCGGGCGACCAAATCACTCGGGTTGCCTTATTTTTAACTATAGTAATTAGGGGATAATTGGGTTAAATTACAACTAAACATTTTCTAATATTCCCAACAGGTCCCCAAAGGTCAAAATTCAAGGGCACCCTATATATACCTCTCATTTGACTCAATTATCAAGTGATTAGAAAAAAGTGGTAAGCAAATTTCCTCTCAAATTTTTATACATATTTTTCTATATACTTTACATTCCAAGCACATATTTTTTAATACTCTCTTTGATACTCACTTGAAAATATCTTTTTGAAATAGAGAGTTTAGTGCATCTTCAAATCATTCTCTTGGAAAATACTCTCACATACTCATATGTTTTGAAAATCTATTTTTGAGAGTTCCTACTTGTTTGATCTTTCCCATAATATTTCATATATAAATATTTGATTGGGAAGATCTTGTTTTTGGCTTGCTAGTCTTGGAATTCAAATTGCAAGACTAGAAAGCTTGAATATAATATTTGATATTGTTTTGCAAGCCTCAATCTAGAATATCTATTGTGTTTTACATTTAGAACATCCTTGAGATATTTGATTTAGGTCGTGTTAAACTTCTTTTGATTATTCGTTCGTTGAATATAATATCTTGTATCAATGGTTGTACTCTCACATAGACATACACTCTAACATCTTAGAGAGTTCACATATTGGATCTCACTTGAGCATTAAATCCATATCATATGTGAGTGCACATGTTTGGATCATATTGTTGTACAAATCTTCTTGTGTTAGAAGTACCTTTACTTGTATGAAAAAGCTTATTTGATTGTAATCCAAGCTTGGCCCGAGGTGGGAATTCTCCGCCTCGTAAGAAGAGTGTGAAAAGGTTGAGGTCAACTGTGGTAATTTGACCTGGTTGGAACTCGTGTCGTTCCACCTGTTAAGTGAGTATTAGTGGTAATCCTTAGGCTCTCGAGCTAATGCGAGGACATAGGCACTTTTGTCGAACCTCGATAGCATATTCGGTGTCACTCTTACTTTACTTACTTTATATTCTGCTTCTTGCTTGATTCAATCTCTTTGCTGAATATACTGCATATCTGGTTGACAAGTAATTGTATTTGATTAAAAGATATTGGAATTGTGTTGCATGTGCTAAAGGTTGATTGATTTATCGTCTCTTCAACTTCATACGTAATTATACTGCCCCTAGGTTGTGCATTACTACTGCTGTATTAGATAAACTTAGGAAGAATTTTTAAATCTCCAATTCACCCCCCCTCTTGGGATTGCACCAAAGTCAACAATTGGTATCAGAGCCTCGTCACTTAGAATTAAATGTTATTTTTTAAAATATTATGATGGCTCGTGTCGGTGCATCCCCATTTTTTGAGGGAAGGTTATGTACGAACCCTCCAGTGTTTTACAGTGAAAACTTCACCGAATGGGAATTTAGAATGACTATATTTGTTAAATCTTTAAATTTTAGGATTTGGAAAATTATTGCTCAGGGAAATGTTGTGCCTATGAAACCATTGATTTTGTGGAAGTTCCCAAATTAGAAAATGAGTTGAATGATGATGACATGAATTTAACGCAAATAAATTTTGATGCCATGAACACTTTGTTGTATGCTTTAGATTCTAACATCCTTCATGAAGTTATGGCATGTCATAGTGCTAAATAAATATGGGAGGAACTTGAAAAGAGGTATGATTAAATTAAGCAAGAAAAGGGTATCACTTCGGGCAAGTCAAGCTCAAAGGAAAATGGGTGCTTTATAGCCTTAACTGACGAAGAGGTAAATTCGTCTCCCTCCACCTCATTAAATGATTCATGCAATGATTGTGTTAAATGTGATGAGACTTCTTGGAGTGATTATTGTAGTGAATCCAATGATGATAGCATGCCAACTTATAAGGCACTCAAACAAGAATGCATTAAAACTCATAAGTCACTCATTAAAGCACTTAAACGCTATACTGTTTTGAAAAACAAGAATGAGGCATCATTGAAAAACTTGAATAAAAAATTCTTATTGAAAAAGAAAATGATTTGAAAATCAAAAAGTTAGTAAACAAGAATGAAATGTTGGAAAAAGATCTGGATATCCTGAAATCTCAAATATCTAGTGATAATGAAAAGGATTGTCTTATTTCAGAACTTGAGTGTAAAGCAAACACAATGTCTAAAGAATTCATAAAACTACAAGGTGTTTGCAAGGGCTTAAAATATCTAAAAATGCAAGACTCAGAAACAAAAATTAAGGATCAAGATAAGATCATCCATACATTCACTAGGGGCAAAGAAAACTTTGACAGGCTCTTAGGATCACGAAAGATGACCTTAGACAAAGAAGGTATAGGGTTCAATGGAATTAAAAATAGAAAGAGGAAGAACCTATACATGGGGTACTTTGTAAGAGAATCTAAACATTATGCTAGTACCTCCTCCAATCCTTATACTCACACCACGTGCATCTTGTGTAAAAAGAAGGGACACATAAAGTTTAATTGCACATTCAAAAGAAAAGGTGTGAAAATGAAACAAGTATGGAGAGTCAAAGAAAAACCTGAATTCATCTCACCATGACTCTAGGAGAACTGAATGAAAAAAGGTCAAATTTGGTGCACTCAATAATTCAAAAGTTAAGCATCTAAATGATTTGGTTTATCTTTTCTGAGTAAAAGTCAAAAAGGGAGGGTTGACTGGGTTCGGTCGGCTGAACTCATTTCAACCTAAATTCATCGGTAGACCAAACGGGTATGTTGACCTATGTTGACCACCTCGGGTGCCCAAAAATTCTCATTAAAAAGAGGTTTGGGCTATTGAACTTGTGGTTTGATAGATCGGAGCTGAACCTAGGGTGACCGAAGCATGGGGTATAAAACGTCACATCAGTTTGGTTAACCGAACTCAAATTGAACTATCATCTTTGGGTGACCGATGATAAGAATATGAAAAGTAAATAGGTTTTAGCCAATCGACCTCAGATTCATCCAAACGAATAGACTCAGTCTCTGCCACTTTTAATGTGGATCAGTCAATCGAACCCTTTATCGGGTGACCGAACCCACAGTCTATATATATAATAGGCGAAGAAAATATTTCATTTTTTATGTGTATTTCAGAGCAACCTGAGGGCTCCTCTCTTCTCAGTGCTCCATATTCCTTCTATCACCTTTGTTTCTCTCAAAAATCATCATCCTACCATGTATAGAGCCCTAAGACGTGTTGAATCCGGTACCACTCTTGATAAATGGTTCATTTCAGTGGATCAAAGGATCAAGTATGAAAAGACCTTTAGGCTTAAGGAGCCAATCCTGGGTAAGATCCTTGACATTGAGTTTATCCAAAATCACTTCAATAATGTATTGGAAATGTTTAAATATCAGGGTTGGTATAATTTCATCAACTATCAGGCTAAAGGGATGTATCCTACCCCTGTGAGATTATTCTATGCTAATTTAGGACAGGATGATCCAGGGGTACTATTCTAGGGTTTTTGAGATTGACATTTTGTTTGATGAAGAATATATTGTTGAGACTTTTGATGTTCAGAGAGGAGAGGCTGACTGCCCAAATGCTGTATCCACTTAGAAAAATGAGCAGGGGTTCACAATGGAAAGATTTGTTAATCTTGTAATAACTAATCTTGTGGTTGATTTGAATCATACTCCCAGCTATAGATCCTTAAAACTTAAGGGAAAAGTTGTTCACCAGTTGATTGCATACAATATTTTGCCAAATTATGGATTTAGAGATCACATATCTTATCTAGAGTGATTTGTGATGTGGTGCCCCTTCACGAGGAAGAAGCTGGATCTGCCAAAACTAATCTAGAAATGAATGTTTATCAAAACTGTTGGGAAAAAAATCATCCTGCCGTATTGGGGCATCTTAAATAGGATCTTCATAAGAGAGAAAGTCACCATAACTCCTTACTCAGTGCTTAAAAAGATGAAGAGCTCAGATCTACTCTCCTCTACCACCTTGAAATTGATGGGATACAGGCAACATATGGTTGCCAACCATTCCAGAAAGAATAGGAGGTCCACCAGAAGCTCCTCAAGATCAGCCTCACATGCCCTCACACGCAGAAATCATGGCTGCTATTACTAGTCTCACTGCATCCTTTAATGAATTTAAGGGGTCTATGCAGAGTGAGATAAGGGAGCTAGCTACCACATCCTATGTGAGGCACACTAAGCTTCACACTCAGTTTACAAAATCTGAATCGGCCGTAAAGGCAAATTTTCACATTCTTGATGAACGCCTAAGGGATTTAAATGAGAATGATGAAGACGAAGAGCATATGGATGTGAGTGATGATGAAGAAGGACCTGCAGATGGTGAGATATAGAGGAGACACATAGTATCAACTGCTTCTCTCTTTTCCTTTTTGCTTATATACACGTTGGGTCTGTAATATTGATACTGCTTTTATTTTACTTTTGCACTACATTTTCACCCAGCACACTCACATACTGATGACGATTGCTTTCTTTTTATGGTGTTTGATTTGATTTATCACATGATGGCACGCACTTTTAAATTTCTCTGAATATTCTGTTTGATTGTTGATGCCTCATGCATGGCGGATGCAGTGGATGTGTATTGCATGCTAGTAGTGAATTATAGGTTCTTGCATGCTCAAACTGAATAATATATTGTTTGCTTGAATCTATTTGGTATAGGTTTTATGGGAAATGTCCTGTTTACAGATAGCATGCTGCCGGAATTTAGTCAGATATTTCCCAAAATAATCAATTCATGTGCTAAAAGTTGATGCATGCGCATGTAGAACTTGATTTGAATTTGAATTGCTTGCATGATTATACACTTTGCTAGAATTAACAAGTAATATCTTAGCTTGAGTATGCTTTTGAATTCAATACTGGTTAGGTACTTTAAAGCATTTGACTTAAAGGGCATCTGGATGATGCAAAATCTTTAAGGATTATAAGTTATAACCAGGTTTTGCAAGCAGGTTTCTATGGGATAAAGCTACATTTTTAAACAAAATGTTGCTCAATTTTTTCTAAAACACATCTCCAATTGCATACATCCTATGTTTTATAAAAATTAAACACTATGGACTTACTTGCTTCATTGTGTTGTTTTTGAGTCCAAAATTTGCTTGTTTTCCTAGAACATCTCATTACATGCTTCTTGACTATATTCAGTATGGATTGTTTTGGTAAATTGTGAACACCTTGCTAAACTTGAATCCAAATTTCAATGGCTCGTATGCTTCATAAACTCCTATTTGAAACCTAGCCTAACTCTCAAATTGAAAGGGGGAGCTTCTGTTTTAAAATTCTCTCTCCTTAAGGTTATCCATTTTTTTTTTTTTTTTTTGCAAATATTATCCCCAAATGCTTGTTGATTATTTCCAAAGGTGGATTCCTTTTAAAGTCCATTGTACAAGAGATGATCTTAAATGTTGAATTATTTTTTTCTTACTGATGCTTCATAAGCTTCAAAATATTAATGTCTTGTACTAAAAAATTGTAAGAATAGATATAGTGCACAAACTAAGGGGGAGCCACATACTCCCTTATCAATTCTAGCACTTACATTCATGTTCCTAATGAATATATTGAAATGCTTGCTTCATATTGATCATGAATGTTGGATGTGTTTGAATCATTGCATGCACTACTTTGGACTATATTGAATATCTTGCATGTATTCATATTGAGCTATACTTACAAATCATCAGGTCTTTGATTTAGTTTTGGGAATCACTCTATTTTCAAATGGCATGCTGCCGAAATTTAAAAAGTAATCAAAATTAAATCGTATATATCTGAATTCTTTTTTTGTTTACTTTCCTACCTTAGCCCCTTCTTGCTGAAGTCAAAAGGGGGATAAGTCTCTAATGTAAAATTGGGAATGCTAAATACATATCAGAATTGAATTGAGCTTTATTGACAATTAAGAATTGAATGCTTAATATGTGTATGCTAGTCTTCATTTGTCATATGTCATATGCCTGTACTTCAAATTTAAATTCTGTGCATATACTTACGGGGAGTCTATTTGGCATTGCCAACTTTTACAAATTGTTTTTGTCATCATCAAAAAGGGGGAGAACGTTAACTCTATGATCTGATCCCATTTTTATTATGTCAAAACCAATGTTTCTCACCTATGCACTGAGCTTCTTGAATAGGTTCATTCTTAGCATGCACTAATGGTAGGAACTCAAGGAAGTCATACAGACCTTGAAGATCATGTTCCACATATGGCATTTGGAGAAGCAAAAGAGTGAAGACCTCTCTATTATTGTAATTTGCATTTAATTTTACTTGGTATGTAATATAATATGGTTTGTAATAACTGCATCACATGCATGATAGGACTAAATGCTTATGAGGCCATATATCGACCCTTAGGGCCCTACACTTCAATTGCACAAATTCCCTAAAACTCACAAGTTATGTGTATGCAATTAGGGGTGAACTTAAATAAAAAATAGGATCTATTTCTTAAGTTTGAAATGGGTTTGAGCGACCAAAGCTAGCGCGTTAAAAATGCCTCAGTCGACCGAATAGGTAGAAAGTCAACAAAGTTGACTGTAGCCCGGGCGACTATACTTAAATGAACATACTATTCATGGTCGAACGAACATAGGGGATGTCACTTTTTACCTTCCCCAGATGCCCGAATACTCAATTCAAAAATACCTTGAGCTATCGAATCATCATGTTCGGCAAACCCAATTATGAATCGGGCGACCAAACCTCGAGCGGTTTGGAACATTGCCTTGGCTTCAGCCAACAGAACTTAACCTCGGGCATCCTAATCCAAAACTAAACTTTCTAACCTGTGTCTATTCGGGCGAGCGGCCCTAAGGACCGGGCGACCAAATCTCTTGAGTTGCCTTATTTTTAACTGCAGTAATTAGGGGTAAATTTGGTTAAATTGTAATTAACATTTTCTAATATTCCCAACAGGTCCCCAACGATCAAAATTCAAGGGCACCCTATATATACCTCTTATTTGACTCAATTAGCAAGTGATTAGAAAATTTCCTCTCAAATTTTTATGCTTCTTTTGCTATATACTTTACATTCCAAGCACTTATTTTTTAATACTCTCTTTGAAACTAACTTGAAAATATCTTTTTGAAATAGAGAGTTTAGTGCATCTTCCAATCATTCTCTTGACAAACACTCTCACATACTCAAATGTTTTGAAAATCTATTTTTCAGAGTTCCTGCTTGTTTGAACTTTCCCATAATATTTCATATATAAATATTTGATTGGGAAGATCTTGTTTTTGGCTTGTTAGTCTTGGCATTCAAATTGCAAGACTTGAAAGCTTGCATGTAATCTTTGATATTGTTTTGCAAGTCTCAATCCATAATATCTATTGTGTTTTACATTTAGAACATCCTTGAGATATTTGATTTAGGTTGTGTTAAACTTCCTTTGATTATTCGTTCATTGAATATAATATCTTGTATCAAAGGTTGTACTCTCACATATACATACACTCTCACATCTTAGAGAGTTCACATATTGGATCCCACTTGAGCATTAAATCCATATCATCTGTGAGTGCACATATTTGGATCATATTGTTGTACAAATCTTCTTGTGTTAGAAGCACCTTTACTTGTACGAAAAAGCTTTTGATTGTAATCTAGGCGTGGCCTAAGGTGGGAATTCTCTGCCCCATAAGGAGAGTGTGTAAAGGTTGAGGTCGGCCCTGGTAATTTGACCTGGTTGTAACCAGTACCGCTCCACCCATTTAGTGAGCATTAGTGGTAATCCTTAGGCTTGCGAGCTAAGGCGGAGACTTAGGCACATTTCTCGAACCCCGATGACATATTCGGTGTCACTTTTACTTTACTTGCTTTATATTATGCTTCTTGCTTGATTCAATCTCTTTATGGAATAAACTACATATCTGGTTGACACGTAATTTTATTTGATTGAGAGATATTGGCACTATGTTGCATGTGCTAAAAATAGATTGATTTATCATCTTTGCAACTTCATAAATAATTAGACTGTCCCTAGGTTGTGCATTACTGCTGTTGGGTTAGATAAACCTAGGAAGAATTTTTAAATCTCCAATTCACCCCCTTCTTGGGATTACACCAAAGTCAACACACGCCCAACAGACGTCATTGCTCATTGGCTATGACCTCTAGGGCTATCCTGACAGTACCACTGTATGTCCATCATGAACACTTTCTACCAGCACCTCTTCTTTCGGTTCATCTTTTGCAAGTTCCTCCAATCTAGCTTTTTGGTGTTGGCTCAAGTAAGATAAGCTAATCATTCATGCCATCCTTGCATCTGTCTCCAAACTAGTTATGCCACTCATTGCCACTTCAACCACTACTTATGATGCTTGATCCAACTTGCAACGATTATATGCCAATCTTTAATGTACTTGTGTTATGCAATTTAATAAGGAGTTAACTCTCATTCAAAAAGAGTCCTGCTCAGTCTCAGAATATTTCTATGCCATCAAGGTTTTAGTTGATGAACTTGCTGTGATTGACTCTTCCATCTCAGCGAATGACATTACTCTGTATGTACTCAACGGTCTTGGTCCTGAATTTTGTGAGATTGTAGCACCTATTCGGGCACGAAAGCTACTTGAGACGTGTTGATGCTTCTAATTATGCCCTGGTTGCCATTGCAAAGACCACTCATCACCACACTACAGCTTCCCCATTTAACCACAATCAACGTTCCAGCCCTAGTTCCTATTGTCAGCATCGCTCTAACTCTGGCCGCTATAATTGCAGAGAGCAATCGGGTCAGCCCTAACTTATTTGTCAGCTATGTAACAATGTAGAACACTCGGCCAACACTTTTCAATCGACTCCAAAGGTGAAGTCTGTCAATTGTGCTACTACCAATGAGTCCACCAACAAAAAATGGCTTGTGGATTTCGCTGCTTCTCACAACATCACCTCCTATCTTGCCAATCTCTCTATTCACTTGAAGTGTGATGGCATGGATGAGGTCATCATTGGTGATGGTTCAGGTTTGTGAGTCACACATGTTCGCTCTATGACTCTTCCCTCTTTCTCGAAGCCTTTTAAATTGACTACTACTCTTTGTGTTCCTAATATTCACAAGAACTTAATCTCCGTTTATAATTTCACTCGTAGTAATAATGTCTATCTTGAGTTTCACCCATTTTATTTTCTTATGAAGGATCATAGCACGGGGGCGACTCTTTTTTATGGTAAATTTCAAGATGGTGTCTATCCAATGCCGATGGCTTCTTCCGCTACCGAGTCTTTTGTTTTAGCTCTTGTTAGTGAACGAACAACATCTGACACTTGGCATAGATGACTTGGGCATCCATCAAATAAAGTAGTTGATTTTTTTATTTGTACTTTTTCCCTTCAAGTTGTAGTGTCTCGTGTCTCTTCATCATCTATTTGTAATGCTTGTCAATGCAATAAAACTCACAAGTTGCCTTTCTCTTCCACTTCTCTTGTTAGCACTCATCCTCTTAAATAAATTTATACTGATGTTTGGGGGCCTACGACTTCCACTTCACTTGATGGGTTTCAATTTTATGTCTTGTTTGTTGATCACTTTACCAAGTACTGTTGGTTGTTTCCCATTCATCGAAACAGTGATGTTTGCTCCATTTTTTGTCAATTGAAAGGCCTACTTGAAAAGCAATTTGGTTTTCAAATAAAAAACTTGTACTCTGATAATGGGGGCGAATATCATTCTCTTCATCACTTTCTCTCCTCTAATTCCATTAGTTGGCTAACCACTACTCCTCATACACCTGAGAAGAATGGTACAAGTGAACATTGGCATCGACACATTGTCGAAACCGGTCTCACTTTATTGAGATAGGCAAGTATTCCTATGTGAATGTTTATTTGGCCATCTCCCCGATTACCAGAAATTGCACATTTTTGGTTGTCAGTTTTACCCATGGCTACAACCTTATACCATAAGTAAACTTTAACCAAAATCCACACCTTGTCTCTTTCTTGGTTACTCTAGCTCTCAGAGTGCCTACAAGTGTATGAACCTTGTTACATATCGCACTTATGTGTCTTGGCATGTGGTCTTTGATGAGTGTGTTTTTCATTTTTCTTCATCTACCCATGTCACTTTGCCTACTCTGTCAGGTTTAGGTGCTAACACACAAGCTCTTCCCAGACCAGCAGTGCGTTCCATTCGATGGAAACCCTCCTCTCATGCCACTATGATGGACAACGCTCCACTTGCTCCAGCTTCACTTTCCATGTCCTCATTAGCATCCCCTAATCCCTCTCAACCAATGGTAATCCCTTCACCCACCCCACCTACATCTCCGGCCCGGTCCACCCATACTCATGCTATGACTGCCCTATATGTGAATAATATTTATAGACCCAAACACCTTTACATTGCCACTAAACACCTCTTCCTCCACCTATAGAGCCCACATGTGTATCTCAAGCCTTGAAGGATCCCGCGGCATGCTATGTCCAAAGAATTCACTGCTTTGGTTAAACATGACACATGTGAGCGAGTTTCGATGCAATCCACCATCAAAATTGTTGGCTGCAAATGGGTTTTTTCGTATTAAAAGAAACCTTGATGTTGACTCTATGAGTCCAATCCTACTTTGATAATGACAAATCACTTGGTATTTGACCTGTACAATTGAGTTTGTAAACAGGATCATGATTTAGAATGCACGAACGGTAAACTTGAAACCTAAGGTGTAGTCTCAAGAGGGGGGGGGGGGGGGTGAATTGGGTTATTTAAAATTCCTAAGAGTCTTTTTATTTTTTACAATCTTTTAAAAACTTCTTATATTTTTTTTGATTAGGCAATCCATACAAACACTTACTTCAACTATTCAATCCGCAACCACAACATACACAACAAATTGAATAACTATTCAAGCCAAACAAACACCATACAAGTAATTAATATTAGCTTTGCAATATTTAGCAACCCTGTTTATGAATGTGCAAGTCTTCTAGTTGGTCTTTGAACTAAAAATTAAAATAACATTCAACCCCTTTTTCAAAATCAGAATTTAAATAAACTTTCAGCTAATAGGGTTTAGGTTGTTAACCAATCAACGTACTCCCTAGCGGTTCCCGCAAAAAAAATGATTAACCAATGTACTCCCTTTCGGTTTCCACAAGCATAAGAACAAATTAGGCTTTTGTTTATTTAACTTCCAATTTGTTTTTTTTTTGTTTTTTTTTTTATTTTTATGATTGAAAGAATTACAACATCCACGTAGTTTATATTTTTCTGAAATTTAAAGAGAGTAAGGGAAAGGGAGTGACACCGATGTTTTTATGAGGTTCGGCTTACCCCAGCCTACATCGTCGCCTTAGATCAACCACCTAAGGATTTCACTATGTTGGCCTAGCTAGGCTTACGACTCTTGATTTTGATGATAACAAAGAAAGGCTATCTAATTTGCTTCCAAGTCATGCTATTTCAGTTATTGAAGGCAAAGATGATTTCAGATGATAAAAGGGACAATTCCGAAAGCTCATTTAACTTAGACTTCAAATGACATATCTTGAAATTTTACAAGGATCAAGGAACATGGAAGGCCTTACATAAAATAAAATGATCCATAATGAAAGCATCAAAGAAGTTTGAAAGATTAAACATTTGCAACAAAGTGAACTCAAAGCAAAGTAGAGTAAAATCAGTTTTTAGGACAAGCTTTATAAGTAATTCAAATATGATTCAAGTATGATTTTTCATTTTTAAGTTCATTAGGCAAAGAGACTTAGAGACTTTAGTTTTAAGTCTTGGAACATATTTTCCAAAGTAAAATAAAGTAATATTCCAAGATTAAATAAGCAAAGAAGAGAGAGATCAAAAATAAGAAGCAACTAGTTGATAGGCGACTGACTGTCAATGGACAGTCAACTGTCATATTAAAGAACTTTAAGAAAGAAAACAGAAGCATGACAATCAATTGTCTAGTGTTGAAAGGCGACTATCAGTGTAAATTGAGACGACTGTGTGTGTTTTTCCAGTCATCTGTCACCCTTCTGAATGTTTTAAAAAACCAAGTTATTTAGTGACAGGCACCTGACTGCTTGTTGACAGGCAACCGCCACCCCTCTGGTTATGCATTTTAAATGTGAAATAAATTGTCAGCTGACTAACACGTTCTCACAGTCGTCTGTCACACAATAAAGTTAAAAAACCAACAGTCATATTTTGAAATTTTAAAATTGCTTGGGGCTCAAATTTAGTTAAAACTTGGACCCTACTCCGAGTAAACTTGGGGAACAAGTTAGATACACTTCTACATCTATAAATATACTCAAGTTACATTGATTCAATACCAATAATTAAATTTAGCAATCAAAATCTCTCTTAAGCATTCTGAAAATTTCAAAGCTCTTTGTCGCTCATAGCTTCCACGAAGTTTATTGAAGTCTTGCTAGTTTTCTCACTGATATTGCGCTACAATTGATAATTCTTTCATCTATTGAAAGAATCATATGGTGAAAAATTTCTATAGCTTCAATTTGAATTTTATATTGTGAATTTTATTGAAGTATATAGTTTTTGATCCATACTAGTCAACTCTTTGAGGAGCAATTCTTATACGTCTTATTTCAAATCCTTGTAGCAGATTGATTGACGGTTCGAGTGTTGAATCGTTAGACCAAACAAGGGAATATTGTTTGGAGAAGGCAGGGGCTCTTTCCTTAGCAAAGGAGTGCTGTAATCGGTGTTGTTCTACCCGGTTAAGGAACTACATTAGTGAATCCTTTAGTGGTTTGCCAAAGGCAAGGACGTAAGCTGTGTTAAAGCAAAACCTCGTAAAACCTTGTGTCTCTCTTTCTCTTCCCTAATCTTTATTTTTCAATAAAGTTTATAAATTGCATGAAAGCTTTATAAAACTCTGAATTCTAAGTGTTTGGTTGTTAAATAGACTGTAAGATAATTTTTATTGGTTTGATCAATATTGATTGCGGAAACCGAAAGGGACTACGTTGGTTGATCATCTTTAACTTATTAAACTGAAAGTTTATTTAAAAGCTTAACATTGGGAGGAAGTGTGTTTGTGAATTTTGACACAGGGCTTATACATATTCAGCAAGCATTACATATTGCTACTGGGCTATTGTTACAAGAATCAAGTGATTGGTTATTTTGTTGTGATTAATTTGAATAAATTTTGTGATTGTGTTTGAGGTGTGATTATTATTATAACACAGAAGTATTAAAAAAAAAGGGAATAAAATTTTTAAAATCCCAATTCACCTCCCTTTTAGGAAAGCTATTCTAATTTCAATTGGTATCAGAGCCTAGTTATAGTAATTCTTAACAAGAAACTATAAAAAGATCTAATGGCACATATAGGAGTAGCTCCCTTCGGCGAGGGCCAATCCTCAACCCATCCACCAATCTTTTGTGGACATAACTATACCTTTTGGAAAAAGAGAATGCAAATATATCTCCAACACATGGATTGGAAAGCTTGGGAAGTAGTCATGGGTGGAGACCTAATTCCCACTAAGATAGTAGATGAAAAACAAATTCCTAAAGAGAAAAAGGATATGACCGATATAGACTATAAGATGCTCCAAATAAATTCAAGTGCTATAAATGCCTTATATTGTGTTTTAGATGCTAATTAATTCAATAGGGTCATGGCCTACAAAATAGCTAAAGAGATATGATAAAAATTAGAAGTAACATACGAAGAACAATAGATGTTAGAGACAATAGGATAGATATGTTAACAAGTGAGTATGAAGCATTCAAAATGATCTCAGATGAAACAATCTCGAGTATGTATACCAGATTTACTCACATGATCAATTCCTTAAGTGCCTTAGGAAAAACCTACACTACCTACGAAATGATTAGGAAAATACTAAGAGACCTTCCCACTTGGGAAGATTCAAGCTCCAGTGAGACGGAGAACGAGTCAAGTGGACAAGAGATGGCGAATATATGCTTCATGGTGAATGATGAAGAGGTAAATTCCTAGTACTCCTCATCAAAATCTAACAATGAGTCTTGTGCTGAATCTTGCGATAGCATGCCCTCCTATAAAGAACTACAAACTGAGCTATTTTCTTTGCACAAAAGATTCATAAAAGTCTCCAAGAGAAACACAACTTTGAAAGAACAAAATAAAGAATTAATGAAGCAACTTAAATCATCTAAAACCATTGAAAAGGAGAAAGATTCTTGTGTTGAAAATTTAGAAGAGGAAATAAAAGAAATTACTTAAGAAATAGGTAAAATCAAAAAAACTGATTTAAATAAAAAGGATTTAGAGATAATCAAACTTAAGAAATCAGTAGAGGATAAAGAGAAAACAATTTATAACTTTACCAAAGGAAAATAAAATTTTGAAAAAAATGATTGGACAACAAAGACTACATGGAATAGAGAAGAGATAGGTTATAATGGAAAAACAAATAAAAGGAGTAAAAAGTTAAAAATGGAATATTTTGCCAAAGAAGTAAAGTACTATGCTAGTACTTCTTTAAACAACAAACATGAACACACCACTTGCTACATGTGCAAGAATAAAGGTCATGTAATGTTCATTTGCCCACTAAAAAGAAAATTTGTTAAAATTCAAGGGGAATGGAAAGTAAATAATGGAACTAAAAATAATTCAAAGAAAGTTAAGAGAATTTGGGTTCCAAAGACTAACACTATGAATCCCTCATTGTAGGTGTGCTTTAGGACAACACCATCAATGGATAAGTAGTACTTGGACAACGGGTGTTCAAGACACATGATTGGTGATAGGACCAAGTTCACCACACTAAAACAAAAAGATGGAGGATACGTGACCTTCGGTGACAATGCCAAAGGTAAAATTATTGACATCGGTAAAATAGGTAAAGAACCTTCTCTTGCTATTGATAATGTGCTATTGGTGGAAGGATTAAAACATAATCTTTAAGCATTAGCCAATTAAGTGACAAAGGTTTCGAAATAACTTTTAAGAAAGATAAATGTGTTATTCAAAACATTAAGAACAATGAAACCTTATTTATAGCTCATAGGATAAATAATGTATATTGTATAAACCTTGAGAACTTAGTAAATGAAAGTGTAACTCATTTGACTGCAATGAATGAAATGAGTTAGCTTTGGCATAGGAAACTAGGACATGCTAGCATGGACCTATTATCTAAACTATCCAAGAAAAATCTTGTCAAAGGATAACTAAATACAAAATTTATAAAAGCAAAAAATTGTGATGCATGCCAAAAAGGAAAACAAATCAAAACAAGTTTCAAAAAAAAAAAAAAGTACATATCAACTAGTAAACCCCTATAACTTTTGCACCTAGACTTATTTGGTCCCACTAGAACCCTAGGCCTAGGAGGCAAACAATATGCTTTTGTAATTGTAGATGACTATTCAAGATTTACTTGGGTATTATTCTTAGCAAATAAAGATGAAGCTTGTAACATGCTAATCACTTTATGCAAGAAATTACAAAGTGAAAAAGGCTATAATGTAACTAATTTAGAAGTGATCAAGGTAGAGAGTTTAAAAACAAAGATATTGATAAATTTTGTGATGAACATGGAATAAACCATAATTTTTCAACACCTAGGACTCCACAACAAAATGGAGTTGAAGAAAGAAAAAATAGAACCCTCCAAGAAATGACAAGAACCATGATAAATGAAAATAATCTACCTAAATACTTTTGGGCAGAAGCTGTGAATACAGTTTGTTATATTATAAATAGGATATCTATTAGATCAAGTTTAGATAAAACATCATATGAACTATGGAAAGGTAGAAGACCCAACATATCCCACTTTCATGTTTTTGGGTGCAAATGCTTTATTCTAAATACTAAAGATGATCTAGGTAAGTTTGATGTAAAATATGATGAAGGTATCTTCTTAGGATATTCCACAAATAGCAAAGCCTATAGGATTTATAATAAAAGAACTCTTACTATTGTTGAATCCATACATATAACTTTTGATGAATCAAGCCACTATGTTAAAGAAATAACAAATGACGAAAGAGAAAATATCTTACAAAAGGAAGATAATCTTGAAATAAAAGAAGAAAACAATGATTAAACCACAAATGAAAACTTCACAGAAAATCAAGAACTACCTAAAGAATGGAAATATGCTAAAAGTCACCCAAAAGATCAAATCCTTGGAGAACCATCAAAAGGAGTAACCACTAGAGCATCAATAAAAAAATATTTGCAGCCATTATGCCTTTTTATCTCAGATGAACCCAAAAATATTGAAGAAGCCTTAAAAGATGATTCTTGGATAATAACCATGCAAGAAGAACTTAATCAGTTTGAAAGGAGTCAAGTTTGGCAACTTGTACCTAAACCCAAAGAACAATCAATCATAGGAACCAAATGGGTGTTTAGAAATAAAAAGGATGAAAATGAGGTAGTTGTAAGAAATAAAGTTAGTCTAGTAGAACAAGGCTATAATCAAGAAGAAGGCATTGACTATGATGAAACCTTTGCTCCCATAGATAGAATGGAAGCAATTAGAATGCTCCTAGCCTATGCAACTCATAAAGACTTTAAATTATACCAAATGGATGTAAAAAGTGCATTCTTAAACGGATATATAAATGAAGAAGTTTGTGTTAAACAACCTCCAGGATTCGAAGACTCTAAAAATCCAAATCATGTATTCAAGTTAACAAAAGCCTTATATGGATTGAAACAAGCTCCTAGAGCTTGGTATGAAAGACTAAGCAAGTTCTTACACAAAAATAATTTTTCAAGAGGAAAGATAGATAGCACTCTATTTATAAAAACTAGAAATCATGATATGCTAATAGTAAAAATTTATGTTGATGACATCATATTTGGAGCAACTCATGAAGATCTATGTAACGAATTTTCTACATCTATGCAAAGAGAATTTGAAATGAGCATGATGGGAGAGTTGAATTACTTCCTAGGGTTACAAATAAACAAGTTAAAAATGGAACATTCATAAATCAAACTAAATATATTAAAGATATGTCGAAAAAGTTTGATATGGAAGAAAGCAAACCCATAGGAACTCCCATGAGCACTGCAACAAATCTTGACAAAGATGAAAAAGGAAAACAAGTAGACACCAAACATTACCGAGGAATGATAGGAAGCTTACTATATCTAACAACAAGTAGACCAGATATCATGTTTAGTGTATGTATGTGCACTAGGTTTCAATCGGCTCCTAAGGAATCACATCAAATCGCAGTTAAATGAATACTTAGATACTTACTAGGCACACTCGATCTAGGTTGGTATCTAAAGGGAACTATTTTCGAAATGATAAGTTATTCAGATGCAGATTATGTAGGGTGTAAAATAGATAGAAAGAGCAGTAGTGGGAATTGTCTCTTTCTAGGACACTCATTAGTTTCTTGCTTTTCAAAGAAACAAAATTCCGTAGCATTATCTACAGCTGAAGCAGAATACATAGAAGTTGGGAGCTATTGTGCTCAAACGTTATATATAAAACAATAATTAAGGGATTTCAAAATTCAATATCAAACAATTTCTATAAAGTGTGACTACACAAGTGCTATAAATATTTCAAAAAATCCAATTTCACACTCTAGAACAAAACATATTGATATACGACATCACTTCTTAAGAGATAATGTAGATAAGAAAGAAATAATTCTTGAATTTGTTAACACACACGATCAATTAGTTGATATATTTACAAAACCACTAGCAGAAGATCGATATGTATTTATTAGACGAGAATTGGGAATGTTACATATACGAGAAGTCAACTAAGAGAGAAAAGAAATTTCCTACAGGGCAAACGATTGCCAAGATACCAGGCAGGCGCCTGTCAGGCTACTGCCTATTTGGAAAGATAATTGACAGTCGACTGTCACCTTGAAGATAGATGACTTTCTCGCGGCAATTCAAGCTCACTTAACGAGAAAAAACATTCTTTTTAAAAGTTCCAGACGCCTGTCCACTCGTCTAACCTTCACTAAACCAGTTTCTCTCCATCTTTCCTCTAAGCTTTTCTTCTTCAAACCTCTTCCCACTTCATTCCATCAAACCCTAAACCCTCCTCACCTAGGGTTCTTTGGATTTCTGCTTCATCAACATGCCAAGAACTAAAACAGTAGGGAAAAAAGGACAAAGCATCTTCTTCAAGGAACTAGCAATGACGAAATTGAAAAATATTTGGTCTCAACTCAAGCAAAAACTTCGTACCAAAATCACATCTCCACTATAGATCTAATTTTTGGTAAGGTACTAGATGTTGCTTTCTTTGAAGCTGGTTTACTTGAGATTCTTTAGCTCTTTAAAAACATAGGATGGGACAAGTTTATTCTACACCTAGTTAAAGGACATTATCCCGATCAGATCAAACTCTTTTACTCTAACTTGGTAAAGACAAATATTGGTTTTTCTACCGAAGTATTAGGTCAAAAGATTACCCTTACTCCAAATTTGCTAAGAAAAATACTTCGTATAAAACATGGTGATTTTGAATGCAATCCTATTGAAAAATAATGGACAATTGAGCAGGGTTTTATTCCACAAGAATTTCTGCCTCTTGTGATGAATGATCCACCTATCTATTTTGGAAATCCTCCACA
Source organism: Malania oleifera (assembly GCF_029873635.1). Taxonomy (NCBI): domain Eukaryota; kingdom Viridiplantae; phylum Streptophyta; class Magnoliopsida; order Santalales; family Ximeniaceae; genus Malania; species Malania oleifera. Next base: position 33,379,147 of record NC_080422.1, read on the forward strand.
ATATAAGCAGCTCAATTTGCAAGCTCAAATTCTTCACAAAATTTTTTCTTATAATATTCTTCCTAGAGCAAGATCCTACGATCATATTTCCTTCTTCGATTGTTTTGTTATGTGGTGCGTACTCAAAGGCAAGAAATTAGACTTAGCAAGCCTTATACTTAAATGGAAGGTCATGAAGCTAGAATCCCCTAGAATTGGACTTCCATATGGTGGCATCCTCTCTTTAGTCTTTGCTCACTTCCAAGTTCTCACTCCATCCTCCAAGATAGTGAAACGAACCCATTATGATATATTTTCCTCCACTACTTTAAAAAGGATGGTTACAAGAAATATACTGAGGGATGGATGTTTAGGGGAAATAGGCCTATACAACCGGAGCCAGAAGAACCTAATCTAGCTGCTGAAGAAGGTAATATGCCTGCATGGTTTCTTCCTTTCTATCAACATTATTCCGGTTTCAGTTATGACATAAGGGCTGGTTTTACTTCTCTTCAAGACAAAATCTCAAATATTGATGTTAAATACTTTTCACTGGATCAACGCATTGACAAAATAGAGCAACGTGTCACTAGTTCAACACCAAATGATATTGATTCCAAAGAAGAAGAAGAAGAAGAAGGGCAATTGCTGCAGATAGTGATACAGTTTCTGATGCTTGACTGAGTTTCTTTTGTGATGTTTAAACTTTTTGATGTTTGTATGCTACACATGCTCTGCTTATGGTTGTATTATGCCTTTTTGTTGATGTCAAAAGGGGGAGTATGTGTGTACACAAAGTATTATGTTTCTATTTTGTTGAACTATGTTTCTATGTTACATATGAAATTGAGCAAATGCTTCTTGTTTCTATGTAAAATATTACAATGTGCAAATTGTGACTTCTGAAATTGTACTTTAATGCAATACCAAATTTACATCCACTGTTGAAGATTTATGCTTATTAAAAGGGGGAGTATTTTAAGATTTATGCTTATTGAAAGGGGAGTATTTTTGTATTTTTGCTCCTTATTTGTCATCATAAAAAAAGGGGAGATTGTTGGCCTAGCTAGGCTTACAACTCTTGATTTTGATGATAACAAAGAAAGGCTATCTAATTTGCTTCCAAGTCATGCTATTTTAGTTATTGAAGGCAAAGATGATTTCAGATGATAAAAGGGACAATTCTGAAAGATCATTCAACTTAGACTTCAAATGACATATCTTGAAAGCTCACAAGGATTAAGGAACATGGAAGGCGTTACATAAAATAAAATGATCCATAATGAAAGCATCAAAGGAGTTTGAAAGATCAAACATTTGTGACAAAGTGAACTCAAAGGGAAGAGGAGTCAAATCAATTTTTGGGACAAGTTTTGTAAGTACTTCAAATATAATTTAAGTATGATTTTTCATTTTGAAGCTCATTAGGCAAAGAGACATAGAGACCTTAGTTTTAAGTCTTGGAACATATTTTTCAAAGTAAAATAAAGTAATATTCCAAGATTAAATAAGCAAAGAAGAGAGAGATAAAAAATAAGAAACAACTGGTTGATAGGTGACTGACTGTCGATGGACAGCCAACTGCCATGTTAAAGAACTTTAAGAAAGAAGACAGAAGCATGACAGTTAACTATATAGTGTTGACAGACGACTATCAGTGTAAATTGAGATGACTTTGTGTGTTTTGCCATTCACTTGTCACCCTTCTGAATGTTTTAAAAAACCAAATTGTTCGGTAATAGGCACCTGACTGCTTGTTGACAGGTGATTGCCACCTCTCTAGTTGTGCATTTTAAACGTGAAATACATTGTCAGCCGACTACCAGAGTTCTCACAGTTGTCTATCATGTGGTAAAATTAAAAAACCAATGGTTATATTTTGAAATTTTAAAATTGTTTAGGGCTCAAATTTAGTTAAAACTTGGACCCTACTCCAAGTAAACTTCGGGAACAAGTTAGATACACTTCTACATCTATAAATACACCCAAGTTACATTGATTCAATACCAAGAATTAAATTCAGCAATCAAAATCTCTCTCAAGCATTTTGAAATTTTCAAAGCTCTTTGTTGCTCATAACTTCCACAAAGTTTACTGAAGTCTTGCTGGTTTTCTCACTGATATTGTGCTACAATTGATAATTCTTTCATTTATTGAAAGAATCGTACGGTGAAAATTTTCTAGAATTTCAATCTGAATTTCGTATTGTGAATTTTATTGAAGTATATAGTTTTTGATCTGTAATCAATTCTTTAAGGAGCAATTCTTGTACATCTTATTTCAAATCCTTGTAGCAGATTGATTGATGGTTCGAGTGTTGAATCGTTGGACCAAACAAAGGAATATTGTTTGGCGAAGGTGAGCTCTAGCCTTAACAAAGGAGTGCTATAATCGGTATTATTCTGCCCAGTAAAGGAACTACATTAGTGAATCCTTTGGTGGTTTGCCAAGGGCGAGGATGTAGGTTGTGTTGAAGCTGAACCTCGTAAAACCTTGTGTTTCTCTCTCTCTTCCCTAATCTTTATTTTTCAACAAAGTTTATAAATTGCATGGATGCTTTATAAAACTCTGAATTCTAAATGTTTGGTTGTTAAATAAATTGGAGGATAACTTCTTTTGGTTTGATCAACATTGATTGCAGAAATCGAAAGGGACTACGTTGGTTGATCATCCTTAACTTATTAAACTGAAAGTTTATTTAAAGTTGAACATTGGGAAGAAGTGTGTTTGTGAATTTTGACACAAGGCTTATACATATTCAGCAAGCATTACATATTGCTACAGGGCTATTGTTACAAGAATCAAGTGATTGGTTATTTTGTTGTAATTAATTTGAATAAATTTTGTGATTGTGTTTGATGTGTGATTATTATTATAACACAAAAGTATTAAAAAAAAGGGAATAAAATTTTTAAAATCCCAATTCACCTGCCTTTTGGGAAAGCTATTCCAATTTCACACTATATCTTGTTCCTTCCGGGTGGAACAAAAACCTTTATAATCACCAACCTCTTTCCAGAATAGAAACCTCTCCAAGCAACAACCAATGCTTGATCCAACGATTCAACAATACCTTGAACCGTCCAAGATCTAGTAGAAAGGAATGAATATCTGCATACAAAAGCACTCTAAAATACAGAGCAAGTTATACAAGTTAAATCTCAAATCGTACTTCAAAACCAAAACTAAATAGAAAATGTGAACCTCAAGGTTTAGAAGTCACCAAAGTTTCTTTCTTATTGATATAAGAATTTTAGATGCAACTCAGAATCAGAACCCCTTTTTTAATCCAGCAATATCGTAGAGTTTTCCCCCAACAAAGGTGTAATCAAGAATGAGCTTTAGGAAAGTTTTAGTATAGAAATCATGTATTGCTTGAATGTATTCTTCATTTAGCAAGGAAGGCATTTATAGACTTTAACATGAAGCATTTAGGTAACTTTTCAAAAAATATTAAATTATAGAATTAAATTTTGAAAAATTTCCCGCAAGTTTGAAATTCAAAAATTTTCAATTTTGACAATCTTCCCGCAAGTTTGAAATTCAAAAATTCTCAATTTTGACAATCTTCCCACAAGTTTGAAATTGAAAATTTTCTCAATTTTGACAATCTTCCCGCAAGTTTGAAAATAAAAAATTCTCAATTTTGACAATCTTCCCGCACGTTTGAAATTCAAAAATTCTCCACAGAGTCGGTCAATTGACTCACTTAACTGGGTCATTAGTGAGTCGACTGGCAGTCCTCTCTTTTCAAATATTTTTTACTTGAAAAACTTAATTATAACTTTTCAAAAACATGTTCAAGAGTTTTTTTTTTTTTTAAGTGCTAGTCTTTAAGTTTTTGTATCTTAAGGAGCTTCACATATCTAAATAGCAATGACTTGAAGTACTTACAAATATCATTCTAAGCATGATCTCCTTAATCACTAAGTCTTACAACCTCTTGAGGTTCAGTCTTTACTTCAAGGTCTGCTTGGCCTTTAAGCTCTTCATGTATCTTTTATATTTTCAATGTTCTGAGAAGCTTTCATTTGATTGACTTTGATCTCCAGCTTACTTCCATGATTAATCGTGAGTGTCCTTTTACTTATATCTGAAATAAAACCACTTAACAACACATGTTAAAGCATCCTTCATTTTGTTATCATCAAAACAAGATTGAATAGCCCAATTAGGCTAACAAAACTTGATATGGAAGCCACGAGGAACCTAAAGTACATATCACTTGGCTCAATCCATGGAACTAAAGGAATAAAACAATGAAAAAGCAAGCTTTAAGTTCAATATCTTGAATGGGAATGGGTATTTAGAATTGAATGTATTTACATATGTCATATGATATAATTCGAAACTCAAACATTCCCTAGACCAACCTTGGGACTCATGCATTTCATGAAAGATACATTTACATTAGTTCCAGGTTGATTAAATTTTTTAAAGGCAAAATTCTAGAGGCCTCATCGACGAACCCCATGGCCTCGTCGATGAACGCATGAAAGCTACTCGGCGATGAACCGTTTTTCCTCGTTGATGAAAAAAATACCAAGAGCCCAAAAAGTTCAGACAATGCTCTCGTCGATGAACTTATAGCCTCATCGATGAACAAGTGTTGTACACTTGTTGATGAATGTACCCATTCATCAACGAAGGTCACGGCACTGAACGCGTCTTAATGAGCATACGCACGGGAATTACTTAATCTAATTGATCCAATGGACAGAACTTAATCCAGGGCCTAAGACACTTATAAAAATAATCTCTAAACCCTAGAAGAACAACTTTTTGCATATTATTGAGAGTGTTGAACTTTTTGCCTACATTCTGAGAGCCTCAAACATATTGCTGAACTTGTGCATGCACTTAAAAGATGTTACATCCAGTTTTGGGCGTTTGTTACATTGATCAAAAGGCATTCATGCATATATTTTGCAATCGTCATTGGTATTAAGGTTTGAGTAGTTTGAGCATTCAAATTCTATTTTCTTATTTCTGACATTCATTATATTTAATATTTTCTTGGGAGCAAAAATATTGTTGTGTATTTTATATTCATTTATTGAATAAAATACTTGAAAAAAGTTTTCTAAAACTAAAATCTTTGAGATATTCAAAACTTTATTTTTATTCAAAGATTTGGTATTTGGTTATTAAAAAAACTATCTGATTGCAAATTCTAAGAGCTTCTAGATAAATATTCTTGAGGAATTGTTTTTTAAATATTATTTAAATCTTTGCAATATTCAAAGTGATATTTTTTATTCAAGGATTTAATCTTACAAGTTATTTGATAGTAAGAACTTAGATCTGCATATTATTCAAGACTGTTCTTTTAAAGATCTTATTTGTTATTCTTGCATAAAGTGAGCTGAAATCAAACCCTAAGATCTCCAAAGCTTTTATTTTTAAGAAACTATTTTTGGGAGATATTAATTAAAAATAAATTTGGGAAAATGGAAATTTTGTAAATTAATCCAGTAGTTTTGTAAATTTCATTGGTTAAAATGGAAATTATATGTGTGTGTATATATCTGATTATCATGTGGGTTTTGGAAAGCCAACCATTTGAATTGTGATTTCGAGCCTAGGGCTATAGTTATTATTTGCGAAAATGGGATGATTAAAGTAATGAATTTTCTAGAAATTATGGAGATAATTTAACGTGTATTTTCAATAAAACAAATGATGAACATGGGTTGACTTATTATTTCAGATGATATAATTATGCATATTATACAAATGGTGTGGCATGAGTAAAGTGAATATACTGTGTTGAATTATGCTATATTTATGAGATGTTGGAAATACCGAAATGCGTTGAGAATATATATTGTGTGTGATTGCTTAATCTGAGTAGAACGTGAATGTTAAATTACAATGTATGGTTTGAGAACTCCGGTGGACTATAGTAGGCATAGTACTGTTGTGCATGATTTATGAAGAGCTAGTGCACCCACACGCCTTAGAGAGAGTGTGGAGAAGGGATGGTCGATTGGGCTGAGAATGGTAGAGTCCCCTTGGAGTCTAGACCAGTATGGGAATAGCCAATCTGACTTAGAGACTAAAGAGGTTGTTATTGATTTAACTTTGGTGGGGTGACCAGGGTTAAGTCCAGCCTACGGGCCACACAACCCGTCATATGGGGAAGCATGACAGTGTTTATCCATTTGACAATGAGTTCTAAATGCATAATTGTAAATTTAACCAACGTATAACATGAGTACAGTGTATGTGAAAGTAGATTATGTGATGTGGAATGTGAATACAAATTATGTGATGTGAAATGTGGGAACAAATTATGCGATGCAACATATTATGTGATGTGAAATATTGAGAAATGTGAAAATTGAGATTATGAAGAGATAAGTATTACAGACATAACAGACGCAGAATAATGTAATAAAGTAATACATCTATTACATATTGTAGTATTATATGTACTTGGGGCGAGGTAAACTCTCTACCTAAGGGTTTGCTGAGAAAGGCAAATACCTTGATAGGTATCAAATGTATACCAAGCTGCATAATGTATTAGGGTAGAGGGAAGTTACTTGTATGTGCGGTTAATCTTCCCTATCCTTGAGAACCTTCGCTGATAAATAATTGTGTGAATGTGTGTGAAAACGAGATAAACTATCCACCTGAGGGCTTATTGAGTAAAGTAAGTGCCCTAATGAGCATCAGTTGTAGCCATACCTGGTTGCATAAGGTATCAGAGTAGAGGGGTGCTACTTGTACGAGCGGGTAATCACCCCAATCCTTGGAAAACTCTCGTTAATAAAATACGCTGCATGTGTTTAAGTAGGGATAGAGAATGATTTCATAATTGTGGATTAATTTATAAATGATGATTATATTTTATGCAAAAACCTCATGATAGCCACACACTGGTATTAATCTATTCCGTCTAACTGAGATGTGTCTCACCCGATATGAATTTCATCTTTTTCAAGAACTCTACGTGATCGAGCTCAGTAAGCTCGAGGCTGGGTTTGTTTGCATAGCATTTTTGTGAGAGGGTATAGATCTTGGATGTATTTTTAGGTTTATGTTTTGGTTTTCTGAGAATATATATGGATACTAGATGTTGGGAAATTTTTGCGATGTTTATATAGAACTCTGGTATATTATTGAGGATGTTATTTATTTTTCCGATGCATGATTGAGTTATGGTCTTAGACACAGGTGATTGGATCACATCACACCCCAGGCCCCACTTGGCGGGTTCGGGGCATGACAATTCCTTTCATTCATAGTCATCTCATAGGTGAGAATGGATCCAATTAGTTCTTCTAAGGAGGTATTCTTAAGGTTTCTTCTTTCTATAATTGACGTGGCTTTAAATTCCCAAATGGGTGGAAGCCCTCTAAGTATTTTTCGGATCATCTCGTATGTAAAGTAGTTTTTCCCTAAGGCATTAAGGGAGTTTATGATAAGAGTGCACCTAGTGTACATGCTTGTAATAGATTCATCCGAGTTCATCCTAAAAGCTTCATATTCACTAGTAAGCATGTCAATTCTATTATCTATCACATCAATGGTACCTTCACATATTACCTCTAGTTTGTCCCATATCTCTTTGCCCAATTACATTCCATGACCCTATTGAATTCATTTATCTCGAGGGCACAATATAAAGCATTTATAGCACTTGAGTTAACTTGTAACATATTATGATCATTTTCAGTCATATCTTTTTCTTCTTTGGGTACTTCTTTTTCATCTACAAGTTTGGTAGGGATAAGATCACCATGTGTGACAACCCTCCATGCTTTCAAATCCATGGTTTAAAGGTAAATTCTCTTTCTTTGTTTCCAAAAAGTCAAGTTAAGACCACAAAAGATAGGAAGCCTAGTTAAGGATTGACCCTCAACAAAAGGAGCTATGCCTAGGTGTGCCATTTAGATCTTTGTGTAGCTTTTGGGATAAGATTTGCTACAACCTCACTCTGATATCAATTGAAAACTAAGGTGTAGTCCCGAGAGGGGGATGAATTGAGTTTTAAAAGTTTCTTTTAACTCTTTTTATAAATTCAATCTTAACCTTTTAATAATCACAAATGTAATGTTTAAGTTTTAATCACTAGACCAGTTGAAAATTGAATTCAAATTTTAAGTCTTTATGAATGAGTATGTCAACTTAATCTTGCAGAAAATTTAATCAACACCCAACTAATGAATTGATTCAATCAATATCAACACAAACCAATGATTCACAATATAATACTTTTAACTTTTGAATATTCCAATCCACTCAACAAGTTCATCAAAATAGGATTCAAAAAATATAATGAATTCAGTAATGTAGGGACCTGAAAAATTTAATTAATGAAAGTAATAAAAGAAAAGAAATGAAAGAGAAAGAAAAAGGAAAAGGGGGGATCAGCAAGGGTTTGTCGATGAACCAATGGTCTTCGTCGACGAATTTCCCTATAGGTCTCATCGATGAAGTACACGTGTCTCTTTGATGAGAAGATACCGAGAGTCAGGGAATTTCAGAGAAATTTCAGGTTTGTCGATGAACCAGCCTCCTTGTCGATGAAGTGTCTTCATGGGCTCATCAATGAATCACTTTAACTCGTTGACAAAGTCGTGCCTATAAATAACTCTTCCATCATTTTCCAGTGAAATCTTATCTCTCCTTTCGTTCTTTATCTCTACCCTACGATTCAAAATCTTTCTCTCTCTCTCTCTCTCTCTCTCTCTCTCTCTCTTAGATTTTCGCTCCATCTAAACCCGTTTTGATGATCAAAAGTTACCACGGGATTCGTGGGGGAGATTCTCTACAACTTAGCCAGATCAGATTATTGATTTGGAATTCTTGGGCACAACTCAAAAATTAGGGTAAGGTATTTTAGGGTTTAAGTATTTATTTTGAGTATTTATTTTGGGAGATGAGTTGATTGGTCTGGGAAAAAAAATGTGATTTTTAGGGTTTTGAGTTTCAGCTGCCACGGGTATAGGATTTGGACTTTTAACGGGCCTATCAGTAAGTTAGGTAAGGGGAATAAATTATAACAGTCATTTTAAGAATTTTTGGTTGAATTAATACGTGAAAATGAGAATATGATATTTTTCCTGAAATTATTATGATACAAATATCAGATAAATTTTGTGTGGCATATGAGTCATACTGAATTGTGATGTTTTGGGATTTGAAAGACATGAGATGATGAATTATGTTTTATTGCGAAATGCTGAAATACGCGAAATAAGATATATACTATTATGAGAATGGAATGTGTATTGAAAAGTGAGAAAGAAACAAAAAATGATGAGAATATTGAAATATGATATATATATATATATATATATATATATATATATATATATATATATATATATATATACCATTATGAGATTAGATATGAATATTGAAATGTGGATATGAAAATATGAATATTGCAATGAGAATACTACAATGTGAATACTGAAATGTGAATATGAAAATGTAAATATTGCAATGCGAATATTGAAATGTGAATATGAAAATGTGAATATTGCAATGTGAATGTTGAAATGTGAATACTAGAATTGTGAATATGGAAATGTGAATATTGCAATGAGAATATTGCAATGTGAATACTGAAACATGAAGACGAAATGTGAATGACGAAATGTGGAAATGAGAACCCTGATGGACGGTTGTTGATAAAGAGCACGATACCATTGCTAGTGAGGTGTTAGTGCAACCAAACGGTCTTGTGGAGAGTGTGGCATGATAGTCGATTGGGCCTTCGGAGAGATATTGATTGCCCTTGGGTCTAGACCAGGCTACGGTGGGCCAATCGTACTACAGACAGACAGGTGGAGTTCTTATTTTGATATAACTAGGTAGGCCACCACGATTTATATTCAGCCTTCGGGCCGCACAACCTTGACCATGGGGAGAAGCATGGCGTGAAGAATATCCTCAGGGTAGCCATGAGTTACATACGACACATAGATTTGTTACTGAGGATACTCATGAGCTAGATGTGAAATGGAAATGAGAAATTAAAGAGCATGAGTTTAATAACATAAATTTTTAGGGAAAAGTAAAACTATCTGCCTGAGGGCTTACTGAGTAAGGTGAATGCCTTGATAAGTATTAGTTGTAATTGCACTCGAACTATTTGGGCAATATTACAAACGATATCAGAGCAAAGGGAAGCTATATGTATGGGCGTGTAATCTCCCTTATCCTTAGGTACTTTCGTTGGTAAATATGGGTTGCATGTGAATGAGTTTGAAAAATGAAAGTAAAGCTTATAAAAGCTTATGTTTTATACTATATGGTTATGAGTATAATTGGTATATTTTTCTTAAATGGTATTATCACTGAAATGAGTATATTATGATATAACGAAACTCATATTGCCACACACTGTAAATAATTTATTTCATCTTACTGAGATGTGTCTCACCCAAATATCTAAATTGTTAGCCTTGGTGTATTCCCAAGAGGGGGGAGGGGGTGGGGTGAATTGGGTATTTAAAAATTAATCCTAGGATTAGCTAATGCAACAACGATATTTTAGATTCTAGGGTCTTTCTATATACACAAACCCAAATGGGTAGATAATATGCGAAAATTAAATCATGCGCCATAACATACACGTGCAAAAATATAAAGTGTTGAGAATATAAAGTACACGCACGATATGTTATCAGGCTTCAGCCAACTATGCCTACGTCCCCGCCTTGGTTAACAAGTACAAGGATTACCACTATAATTGCTCACTTAAATGGGTGGAGCGACACCTAAACAAACCGGGTCAATTAGCACAGGGCTGACCTCAACCTTTACAACCAAGTCAATTAACACAGGGCTAACCTCAACCTACACAATCCTTACCGGGTTGGATTATTGCCCCCTCAGGCTACACATGGAAATATAATAGTATTCACTCAATTAGATGGTACAGTGATTGTGCTTTCACGTAAAGCAGATATGTACCCAAATATGCATAGTATACTCAATCAACCACACATCAACAATGTAGGAAATGTAAGCTCAGTGATGTGTATTTTTGTGCAAGTCACACTCAACAAGATATGATCGCTAATATGCTCAAGAGTGTTCTAATAAAACTATTTCTTTGAAACGATAACTATCAAATCTCAATAATAAACCAGGGTTTCAAAGATGCTGCAAATATTCAAAACGACTGAAAATATTTTCTTCAATGTAATATGCTCAAGAGTTGCTTGAAAGAATAATATAGCTTGTTAAAAATATTTTGCACAACAAAATCAAGCTATAGGAATCTTTGCAATGACAATGCAAAGATCCTTAAGCTACTAGGTTTTTCTCAACACAAGATTTATTAAATGAAATCTGTGGGAAAACCTTGCTTAACTCCTCAAAATCAATATCAATCAACCAAGCAAAACAATGGCAGTATGAGCAACACTATTAAGCAATAACCCAAGCAAGAACTCTCACAAAGCTAAATATTATCAATGGAATGAAGGTGTGAGAGTGTTTGGAAGTATTACAGGCAAAATGGGATTTTGAGTTTGAGAGAATTTTGGCTAATGATTTTTCTTAATCTTTACTAAATCCTCACAAATGAACTCATATTTATAGACCAAGGCAAAAATATAACCGTTTAGGACTTATTGGGTATTATTAAAAATGTTCCAAAATGTTTAAGTACTGTTAACCCAAATTAACTAAATTTTACCTCGATTAAAATAATTTTAACCCCACAAGGTTCGAGTGGCCAAGCCTTGGTTGGGTCGCCTGAATAGACATAGGAATAAAGACTTTTAAATTAAGTTTAGTCACTCGTGTTGAAGATTGGTGGCCCAAAACAAAGTCAGAAAGATTTATTTGTAGGTTCGGGTGCCCGGTCCTAGGTTAGGTTAACTAAACCAGCCAATTCGGTCGCCAGAGCCCTGTTTTGAACGTGATCGTTTGGGCACCCATGTAGTTAAAAAGGAACCTGACCCAGGTTCGGGTGCCCGAGGGAGATACGCTCAAAATAAGTTCGGCCGCCCGAAGCATGGTGAAACTGTTGACTTATCAACAGTTCAGGCGCCTGAGGTGATTTGTTCACCTAGGGTTTGGTCGCTCGAGCTCTCTAAAAATCCTTAGAAATATTCAATTTGAGCGCATTTTTAACACTCCTCAATTTGGTATGATATATGTGTTTGAGTGTTGGGACCTAAAGTCATACTAGGGTCTTACTGAGGCCATTTTGAGTTAGTTCCAAAAATCCAACGTCAATCGACCTAGGGTGCCCTAATGTCATTCAGCCCCTATGGTTATTCCACAATCATTTTGAGCTTACAAATCCTACATGTATGACATGCTGAGATTATTACAGACCTTTGACATGAAATTACTATAGACCCAAAATATAACATGAATTACAATATAAATTAGATCTTCTGGGTCTTCAGTCTCCAAGTTTTCACGTGCCATCAATATTGAAATTTAGGATAGCAACAAAGAGGGGGGGGGGGGTGAATTGGTTTATTTAAACTTATTATTTTTATTTTTATTCTTACTTGTTGTAATTCAAGACTTTTGAAGTGAATTATTCAATTTGCAATTTAAACCAAATCACACCACAAAAACAAAGTACAATCCAATCAAATATAAAACTCAACCAATCATTCAAGAATAATTTTTCCTTTAATAGAAGTCCTGTAGCTGTTTTGCAAAGCTTGTTTTGAATGAATTTTTATTGTTTTATCTCTTAACCAAGATTTTCGCAAATTAAACAATGTACTCCCTTTTTAGGTTTCCATAAATGGTTAATAAAAACGTACTTTCTTAAATCAAAAGACTTCCTTGAATATGATGTATAAGCCCTGCAACCTGCACTTGATATACACAGTATATAATGCAAAAAATAAAGAGAGTAAGGAGAAGAAGAAGACTGAGATTTACGAGGTTCGGCTTATTCCCAACCCACGTCCTCGCCTTTGGTCAATTCAACCAAAGGATTCCACTAAGTATGCTCTTTACCGGGCAGAGCAAGTTACAAAATTCCCTCTTTTAGGTAGAGAAACCTCTCCAACTGAACAATCCTTACTTGGTACAACGATTCAAACAAGCCTTGAACCATCAATCATACAAAAAGATTGCTATAAAATTCTATGTACGAAAGAAACTTTCAAAACAGAGTAGAGTTGTACAAGTTAGAGCACAATCAATACTTCAATCAAATAAATAATAAAGAAACTATGAAGCTAAAGTGTTTAGAGATCACCAAGAGTTTGTTTTGAATAATCAAACTCAGAGTATGTATCTTGGCTTTGATGTTTCAGTAGAGGTTCAGAACTTTTCTCCCAGATGGAGTGTAAGCAATAGAATAGTTTGAGAAATTGAATGCTTTGATTTCAAGAGAGCTGAGTAATTGCTTGGATGATTGAATTCTTGAGTTTAAAGGAGTATTTATAGGTATTCTTGGCTTAGTTTCCTTTTTCCCCAAGTATCTTTGAGTGGTCTCCAAGTTTTTACAACGTTCATATTTTGAAAAACCAATTTTTGAAATTTGACCGTTGGGGTTTAAAAAAATAAAACTCGTGGAGTCAGTCAGCTAGAGAGGCGACTGGTTAGTTAAAAAATCACACGGTCAGTCGGCTGGACAGGCGACTGGCACCATTCTATCTCTAAAAAATTATTTCAAGAAATTGTCAGCCGGCTAGAAAAACAAAGTTCATTTTAAGTCAGTTAGCTGACTGTCAGTCGACTGGGTAATTTTGCCTTGGTTAAGTCAGTCGGTTGGGTAGACAAAAGACTGGTTTTTCTTTTTGATTTTTCCATTTCAGCTTTACACGTATGATTTTATTTTTCATAAAATATTTTAGGGATTTTAAAATGAGTTTCCTAAGTTCACATTGGTCCTTTAAAGAGCTTCATTTTTTCTAAATCGTCACTTGATACAAAGTACTTACATCAAGTTTTTCTTAAACATGATGCTTCAAGTCTTTGATAAGCCTTTTGACTTCAAGTCCCTTTTTATCTTTAAGATTTTAAGTACTGAGACCTCAAGTCTTCTTCTTTGTTGCTTGAAAAGATTTGTTGAAGCTTTCTCTTGACATAATAAAAATGCACAACTTGTTCTCTTGATGATACTTTAATTCATAGCTTCTTTCTCTTGTGTTGAGATATATATTCCTTAAACAAAATCAATCAAAAAGCAAGTTATACCAGCATCATTTGTTATCATCAAAGTAAGATTGAAAAGCCTCATTTGACCAACAATCTCCCCCTATTTGATGATGAAAATATAAACTCCCCTTTACTATATGCTCCCCTTTACTATATGCATATGTATCCAGTATCAAATCTCATAGTTTTTTATGCACATGCACATACTCATCCATAGATATACATTCACATAAGCATCAGATTCACAATATTCCATTTATAGGGAAAAGTGCATAGTTCATAACATAAGTACTCATATACTTCCATCTTTGCTTGTCAAAAAAAATCTCCCCCTTTGGACATCAATCAAAAAGTAGGGGAAATAAGGAAGCAAAGCTACCATCCAAAATTATAGTACATATCAAAATAAAAAAAAAAAATTTCAAGGAAAATAGAACATCAATTATCATTAGCTTCACATTCATCTTCCTTATTAGCTTCACCTTCCTCATTTTCTTCTTTTGTGTTTGCCTCATCATCACCGTTGCCATTGAGAGTCCTCTTCATCACTACTATCAGTACTCGCAGGAGCTGAACTAATATCCAAAGGATTTGAAGGATGAGATGAACTAACAAGGTGTTTTTCAATGCGGCCAACATGCTTATCAAGTGAGGAATAATTTTCTTGAAGAGCAGAGAAGTTGGTTTGAAGAGAGTGAAGTCCGGTTTGCATGTTTTGACTAAAACTTGTAAACTACTGAAAAAATGGATTGAACCAAGCAGGGGGTCCAGCAACAGGAGGAGGAGGAGGTGCTTGACCTCCACTTCCTTTAATAATCCATTCATCATTGCATTTTCCATAGCCCATTAGTTTAAGAGTAGTGGAGTTAAAAATATCATAATGAGTACGTTTGACAAAAAGATTAGAAGATGAGGATATATGAAGTTTAGCAAAAAGCATATTTAGGGTTCCTCCATAAGGAAGAGTAACCCATTGTGCCCTATGCGTTTGATCATCCATTGAAGCATGAGGCTCGGTAAATCTAGATTCTTGCCCTTGAGCAGGCACCAGAGGACAAAACAATCAGCATAAGAAATATAGGTATGAGATCCTGCTTGAGGAAGGATGTTGTATGTGATAATTTTCTGCAGAATTTGTGCCTGAAGATTTAAGTGTTTATATAAGGCAGGTCCTTCAAATGAAACAGGTGCATGGTCCAATACCAAAGGAAGAAATTCTTCCGAGGTGAATTCTTGCTCATAGATCCAAGACATGCTAAAAGTAGGACACCTAAACTCACCATTGGGAATACGAAATATTTTTGCAAGAGATTCTAGAGTAAGAGATATGGACTTTACCATGACATTTATTGAAAAACCATTTGCTTCCCAAACAAGATTTGCATAAAAAAAATTTGATAAGGTTTGGAAAGTGACCTTGGGCTTGAAATAGTATGAAGTTTTTCCATCCGAGGGTTTCGAATAACGAGAGGATATGTGGAAAATCAGATGAAAAGAAAGATGTGTCAAGAATTTTACCAAGAAGAGGCTCCATCATGCTGAGTTGATTGTGGTAGAAGGTTTTGGCATGAGGAGCCACAAGCTATTGTTCAACAGCAGGGTCTTCGGTGTGCTGCTGCGAAGAGGTGGAAGCCTATTTGTTCCCAACTGATTTGGTTCTCGACATTTTGATGTAGGAATGAAAGGGATTGAAAAATTTATGGATTTGGAGGACGATATATTGTGATATTTGGAAGAATGAGAACATAGGAGAGTTAAATACGGAGACTAAGTGGAGAGAAAACCCTAGGTCAGTTGACTGACCACTCAAATGACTCGTATTTTTATAACTAAAGTTAGTGTTTTTCCATCAGTTGGCTAGGTCACAAGTCAGTTGGCTGGGTCAGGAGCCAATCGACTGACTGTATTCTATTTCCAGAATTAAAATTCAGCTAGCCGGCTGGGTTGGGAGCCAGTCGGCTGACATTGATCTTTGTCTTGATTTTGTAATTTTTTGCACAATTTCTCTATTGTGCAATAGACCAAGCTCTCTCCTTATATTTACAAACCTATCTTCTGAGAGAGGTTTAGTAAAGATATCAGCCCATTGATCATGTGTATTTATAAATTTGAGAATTATATCTTCTTTAACATGATCTCTTAAAAAATGATGCCTAATGTCTATATGCTTTGTCCTTGAGGGTGAAATAGGATTTTTTGATATATTAATAGCACTTGTATTATCAAACTTTATTGGTATTGTTTTGTAATCCAGATTGAAGTCTTCCAATTGTTGTTTCATATGTAGTGTTTGTGCACAACAACTTTCGGCTGCTACATATTTAGCTTCGGCAGTTGATAAAGCTATGGAGTTTTGTTTCTTTGAAAACCATGACACTAAGGATTGCCCGAGAAAGTGACATATGCCACCCGTACTTTTTCTATCAACTTTACATCCAACATAATCAGCATCAGAATAACGTATCATTTTGAAATCAATATCTTTTGGATACCATCAACCTAGATCAAGTGTTCCTAGTAAGTATCTAAGTATTCTTTTAATTGCTGTTAGATGTGATTCTTTAGGTGCTGATTGAAATCTTGTACAAATACATACACTGAACATAATATTGGGTCTACTAGTGGTTAAATATAGTAAACTACCAATTATTCCCCTATAGTGTTTTGTATATACTTGTTTTCCCTTTTCATCTCTATCAATGCTAGTTGAAGTACTCATTGGGGTTCCTTTTGGTTTACTTTGTTCCATATCAAACTTTTTAAGCATATCTTTAATTTATTTAGTTTGATTTATAAACGTTCCATTTTTATCTTGTTTAATTTGAAGTCCTAGGAAATAATTTAACTCCCCCATCATACTCATTTCAAATTCTTTTTACATACATGTGGTAAAGTCTTTACATAGAACTTCATTTGTAGCCCCGAATATGATATCATCCACATATATTTGGACAATCAGCATGTCTTTGTTTTTGTTTTTAATGAATAGGGTGCTATCAACCTTTCCTCTTGAGAATTCATTTTTAAGTAAAAATTTACTATGCCTTTCATACCAAGCTTTAGGAGCTTGTTTCAAACTATACAATGCTTTTTTCAATTTAAATACATGATTTGAATTTTTTTGTATCTTCAAAACCTGGAGGTTGTTTGACATATACTTCTTCATTTATATAACCATTTAAGAATGCACTTTTTACATCCATTTGATATAACTTGAAATCTTCATGAGCTGCATAAGCTAAGAGCATCCTAATTGCTTCCATTCTAGCTACAGGAGCAAAGGTTTCATCATAATCAATTCCTTCTTCTTGATTATATTCTTGTGCTACCAGCCTAACTTTATTTCTTACTACTACCCCATTTTCATCCTTTTTATTCCTGCATACCCATTTGGTTCCTATGATTGATTTATCTTTGGGTTTAGGTATAAGTTCCCACACTTGACTTATTTCAAATTGATTTAGTTCCTCTTGCATAGCTATAATCCAAGAAACATCTTTTAAGGCTTCTTCAATGTTCTTGAGTTCATCTTGAGATAAGAAGGCATAGTGATTACAAATATTTTTCAATGAAGCTCTAGTGGTTTTACCTTTTGATGTCTCACCATTAATTTGATCTTTTGGGTGACTTTTAGCATATATCCATTCTTTAGGTAACTCTAGATTTTCTATGATGTTTTCATTTGGAGCTTCATTATTGTTTTCTTCTTTTATTTCAAGTTCTTCTTCTTTTTGTGAAGTATCTTCTTTTTCTTCTGCCTTGGCTTTATCATTATTATTTGATTCATCAAAACTTATGTGTATTGATTCAATAATAGTAAGAGTTCTTTTATTGTAGATCCTATAAACTTTACTATTTGTTGAATAACCTATGACGATGCCTTCATCAGATTTTGCATCGAATTTTCCTAAATCGTATTTGGTATTAAGAATAAAGCATTTGCATCCAAATACATGAAACACTACAAAAAATAAGGTTATTAGTGACAATTCAAAACCGTCACTAATAATCACAAAATCGTCACTAATAGTATTAGTGGCAGTTTTGAACTAGTCGCTATATTTGCCGTTACTAATACTTATTAGTGACGAATTTTTGAAATCGTAACTAATAATAGAGTATTAGTGACGGTTTTAAATCGTCACTAAAACACCTAATTCCGTCATTATAAATTCTACACCAGTTCCATCAAAATCGTAACTAAAGCCATAGTATTAGTGACGATTTTAAAATCGTCACTAATGCTCTATTATTAGTGACGGTTTGAAAATCGTCACTATTGCTTATAGGCAACTATTAGTGACGGTTTTCAAACCGTCACTAATACTATGAAATCGTCACTAATACTATATTATTAGTGACGATTTGAAAACTTTCACTAAAACTCTTTTTAAAAAAAAGTAATTATTAGTGAAGGTTTTGAAACCATCACTAATACTTAAATTGGACAATTAGTAGTGACGGTTTTAAAATTATCACTAATAATTTTAAATTAATTTTTTTTCCAATTATTAATTTCTATAAAAATCTATAATTACATTTTTTTATACGTAACATTAAACCATAATTGCTAAAAAATTCATAAATTATTCAAAATTCAAATTCAAATTTAAATAAAAATACAAATATATTATACAAATTCAAATTCAAATACAAATATATTATACAAATTCAAATTTAAATACAAATACATTATACAAATTCAAAATTCAAATTCAAATTTAAATAAAAATACAAATATATTATGCAAATTCAAATTCAAATACAAATATATTATATAAATTCAAATTTAAATTGGACAATTAGTAGTGATGGTGATGTGAGCTTCGACAGTGAGAGACTATGGCAGCATGGGCAGCTATGGCTAGCTGCAGCGTCATCCTCGAGGGTGAAGTTCTCGAACAATAAGGCTCAATCTGTAATCTAAGGCCCAACTTCAGAATCCTCGACCTTGATGGTGATGGAGTAAACGATGAGGTCATAAAGGGTGATGAAGGACAATGAGGTCTCGGATGACAGAGAAGGACGACGAGGTTGTGGATGGTGGTGGCTGCATCAACGATTCTTTATCTAGTTTACTCGGAGTTTTTTTTTCAAAATTGATTTGAAATGCGATAAGCTTACTCATGTAGACAAAATGAATTTTAGCCGTTCATCTGATAGGTTGTCGCTTATAGTTAAGGTATGATTTAAATATTAATTTTATTTCTCTTGAATCTTGATGCCCTTCTGTGGATGCAATATTAATAACCGTAAGAAGGGCATCAAGATTCAAGCGAAATAAAACTAATATTTAAATCATACCTTAACTATAAGCGACAACCTATCAGATGAAAGGCTAAAATTCATTTTGTCTACATGGGCAGGCTTATCGCATTTCAAATCAATTTTGAAAAGAAACTCCGGGTAAACTAGATAAAGAATTGTTGATGCAGCCACCACCATCCACCCCACTATAAGAGTACCTGAACCTCCTGATTCTTACCTCCATGTCCATCATAAACTCCAAAGAATAAAGTGGAAGCATCTAGAACAGGATATGTAGCATGCTAACAAATCAAACATTCGTAGTCAATGACAAAACATTCATACTATTAGTTTAGACCTTTAACATGAAAGTTCGAAGTCTTAAGTCATAATCAGGATATCCCTTTTAGGATAACAAGAAAAAACAATTAATATAATAAATGCAGGAACTATGTTGTAGGTAGCCTATTTATGCATTAGTTTGCATATTTGTAAACCCTAGCATGGATTAGTTCATCTATGTACAAGGAATCAACCCTTTAGTTAGACAATTTCTCACACTTATTCATAAGTAGGGCTGATTTTTTGGGCAACTATTTTAGAAACCGGTTTAAAAAAGATTTACCTAAACCTTGTTCATCTCAAAAAAATAAAATAAAGATAATAAATAATATTATTTTAGGGTGCCCGAAGTTTGACCTCTATAAAGGAAGTGTCCCTAAGCTTAGTTACGAGCTACAAAATTTAACAACCAACTCCTTTTCTAACCATTATTTTTCTTTATCTTAAATGTCGTTAATAAATATGCTTAATAAAGTATTGTAACACTTAAAGCTATATATTCACTTGATAGTCATTTACTTTTTGTCTCATTAAATCACGATAATAGTTGAAATTGTCAGACTCCATAAGTTACTTTACGGATTATTCATTATTCATGATAACTTCATTAAAAGAAGATTGTCATAATCCAATAACAATTATTTATATTACAAATGATATCGATACTCTTAAAATAAATATATTAACAATTATATGGAGTATCTATTAAAACTTGAAAATGTAAAGACCTACGGACTCGATACATCACAAGCTCTGACTTTTAACATTACTCATTCAAACCAGTTTTACAAACTAGATGCACTAGAGAAACAATCGCCCTAAGTGCATTATACTTTGAAACCGAATTGACATTTTCAAGGATGTTGCTTCAATTATAGGGACTTTCTTTTTGACTCGTACCTCTCAAGGTCAAATTTTTCAAGACATTTATACCAAATTAGGTGTTCTAGTCAAATTATTTGAAAGCCTTATTTTCAAATTATCTCAATTTGTGCTTATTACCATCATTAGAAGAAAATTTTAAAAAAATAAAAATAGATTTGAGTTCCGGAACCAATAAACCAACCAAAATGGAAATTAAAATCTAGAAAAGTTGAGACTTTTAGAAGGACAAGATCCATACCTTGAAGAAATCATGTGCGTGGAGATCTGGATTTGATTGTCGCACCATTATCTCTCTCTCTCTCTCTCTCTCTCTCTCTCTCTCTCTCTCTCTCTCTCTCTCTCTCTCTCTCTCTCACGATATAAACTCTCGTGACTGACGATCAAAGAAGGTGGATTTTCAAATCTTCCATGTTGTTGAAATCAAAAGAATCCAAACATCTAATGATATACAGACATGTAAAATAGAATAATCAAAATTCTAAAATCTAAAAGCGATACACAATAAAGGCAGGCACACAGACAGCAACAGACAAACCTTTCCTGATACCTTTGACATTAACCGCAAACGCACACCTTTTCTGCATCCAAACAAATCATTTGGAAAAGACCCTTCTACCTGCGCAGATCATGCAACATTCTCACCCCAAAAATATGGTAATAATCTCTAATGAGTTTGCTTCCAGAAACCCTTGAATCTCTTTCAGCACATTAATGGCTGGTTGCTACAAGTAACAATTAGCACTTGATCAAATCGAGGAAATTGCCCTCACAGAATTAGGTATTGAAGCACTTACAAATGTTGTGTAGTTGTAACAGACGCCACCGTAGGAGTGACATAACCAAATATCGTTGACGAAGTCATACATATCAAGCATTAGACCTCGAACACCATTCTACAATGAGCATATATTTCACAGCAAATTGTTAAAAAAAGTATTTTAACAGAAACAATGCCCTAAATAATGGATTATGTTGTGATCAATGTGCCATTCTATAGAGCGAAAAATGATCAAAATAGTTCATTAAAATGATAATTTACATTAGAAATACTTACTTACAGAGTAAATAAAAAGTTCAAAAGAAATCTGAGTTGGTGAGGTTGGATGGTGGCCGTTGGCTGTGAGGGATGGCAAGGGCTTTAAAGAGAGCAACTTGTTCTGTTCTATATTTAGAATTGTCTTGAATATATATGACCCAGAACTTGTTCGGTTCTGGGTGATGCTAATTTTGAATATATATGACCGGTTCTGGGTGATGCTGATTTTGAATCATTTTCAGAATAGGAAAGCCTCTTCAAACATTGGGAAAAGAAATCTCAAATTATTAATATTATCACAATAAACAAGTTTTCAAATAAAATATTGTTGATATTAAATTGCTAATTATTGCTTATATTGTGAATATGACAAAAAATAAATAATTCTGTCATTATCATGCTTATTACAATCTTCGCCCCTTCTTTCACTTAGCTGATTGAAAATTGACTTATGAAAGGAAAAAAATGGGACAAAAATTATTAGAAGAGAAGTGTAAAATTAAAATTATTTTCTTTCCATAATAGTCTTGTAGTGGGTGTGGCAGTCCTGTAACAGCCGTAACAGCCAATGCATAATGGTAGCAATTCATAACAGCCACTACGACTCTGATTTTCATTCACACTGATTTATCAGTTTTTGCCAATAAGGACCCAAAAAATCCATTACATAAGAGCCTTACATAATGGTTGCGACTACTATATGAAACCATGATTGTGGATGGGGACTTAAGCCTAGTATTGTTAGAAACCTGATGAAGCTCAATCCAATTATACATCATTAAATATCCAACAACGGCCCATCTAAACTGAATGTTAATCCTATCAAGCAGATCAGTCTATCCTCATCTTAACATATACAGGACTAGTGCAGTTAGAGCACAACATTGTCCCAAACACTGCAGATCACATGTTGTCAACCTAGACTACTGGTAACCCAAAGAAGATTGAGAAACAACTAACCCAAATTTGATGAATTTCTAAAATCAATTAATGCATCAAAATGTAGAAAGGTAAACTCCTTACAATATGAATTTAAAATGTCAAAGCAATGAGATCAAAGTAATAGCTCATATATAATTCTTCCTATGGAGAATTTCATGATAAAGAAAATTGAGAGAAGTGGGAGGCATTCAATTAGCACTGACAGCACCCTAAAACAAATTAGCAGCTTTGCTCTGTTTTCCAGATTGTATTTGAAACTTAAAATTCATCATCCCTTATGAAAATGTCAAAAAAATCAGGAAACATCCACAGATATGATGATCTTGGTTTATGACTTTAATATTTTCATTGGAAAATGTGTTCATGGCAGTTCTTCTTTTCCTAGTCACAATGGCTAAGATTATAGAATGTGCATGACTTATAGCACACAATGAGGCAATAATTTTAAAAAAAAAAAAAAAAAACTCATCAATCTGCCCTGTTTGAGGCTTCCAAATGACTTCAACACAGGCCTTCTCAGGGTTTTCATTCTTCTTTGTCCCGGCTTTTGGTCCAAAAACTGCTGCAAGGACTTTTGTATCTCCTGAAATAAAGCATAATAATTCACTTTACAACTAATTTCTTCAGCAACTCGTTCAAATATCAGTAGAATTTACAACATTATGAAATTAACCAAAACACCATCTTCCCATTATTTGAGAAAAACATATCAAAGTATAACCCCAACACGCAAAAAAATAAAACTCCATTAGGAAACATAGAATTTACACAACAATTTGTAACATTTAAGACTAAAAAAGCAAACCAAAAAGGACACCAAGGCAATTTAGAAATGATATTAAATCAAAATGCCCAAAACTTATTTAAGAAATGTTAAATAAGGTGGTCACGCAATCTCTCATTTCTTTTTTTCCTAAAGAGTGTCTTTATTTTTTAAGGACATTTTGATCGAATCTCGTATATTAACAATTTTTCTAGTTGTGTATGACCTTTAGTGGAACATTATGTTAAAAAAAAAAAAAAAAAAAAGAGAAAAACAATTTTTCAAGTTTATGTTAGCCAATGGAATGTAGGATTTTCTAGTTTTAAAGAAGTTGTCTTATCTAGACCAGCATCCACAAAAAGAGATGATGGCAAGTATACCTTTTCTCTTAGGCCATCCATTGACTTAATCATGAAAAATCGAAAGGTATCTGCAGTTTAAAAAAAAAAAAGCATAATATGAGCATGATACAAAAATAATCAAGGATTGTATTTAGTGAATTAAAGTAAAACCAATACAGTGACTTCAATCTCAATTTGAAGCATATTGAACAAATTTTTAGTATGATCAGTGCCATAGGTTTCACAATTCTTATTAAGCATTGGATCTCAATACCATTAAATGAAACAATTCTAAATATAGAACAGAAAATCAAAGCAGTAGCATCATATGAAGATCAAGAAGGGGCTATAGGCATAAGCTAAGTAGCTACAGCCCTCTTTCTAGCATTTTCTTGTAATTCTCGATCAACTTGAGATATATATATATATATATATATATATATATATTCAAAATCAGTATCACCCAGAACCGGTCCTTCCTATTTTGAAAATGATTCCTAACACCTACAACACTCCAGTGGGCGTGCAAGAATTCGATCAAAAATTAAGAGTTGAAACATATCCAAAAGGGAACTCACCTGAAGAGACACATCATTCCACCGAAGACCCAATCAGAACACCAAAACAAGACAGCGACATCTCCAGCCGAAGTGAGTTTGACTCCTTGTTTACAGCTCCAAATCCTCTAGGACAAATGGGTGTGATTGGTAATTGAATCTTCTTGGTTCCTGGGAGAAACAAGAACAAGTCCCATCGCGGGCTTCGCTGGAAAGAGGGGCTGGTGGCTGGAGGTGCAGGTGACCGAAGGTATAGGTGGCCGGAGGTGCCGTGGAGCTGCGTGACGTGTGGACGATGGCGATGACGTTAGGTGTGCACCACGTGCAAGCATAGATGGCTGCTTGCTAGTTTGGTCGGAGCTGTCGTCTGGAAGAGGTTGTGAGGGGGGGGGGGGGGCGTGAGGATGATGGTGGAGAGTGAGAGAATGGCGAGAGTAGAGCAGTGGCAACTAGCGACTGAAATCAAGGGCTGAAGAGAGGCAGATGACGACAACGGAAAGAATAACTCCGAAAGCTGATAAAAGAACTCCGAATGGCAACGAACAGACGACGATGCAATGGCGATGTCTTGACGCACCAAACCAGAACCGGCTGCTGTGAATGGGAAAGAGGAGAGAAAGTGCGTGTGTGCGTGAGGGAGAAGGAGGTGGGAAGAGATTGAAGAAATTTGGGGAAAGCGTGGGAATTTAAGATTTCGAGCATCAGTGACGGTTTCAAAACCATCACTAATACCCTTAACTATTTTTTTTTGATATTTTTTAAATAAAAATACTAGTAGAGACAGTTTCAAAACCATCACTAATAACCCCTTATTAGTGACGGTTCTTTCAAACCATCACTAATACCCTTAACTATTTCTTTTTTAATATTTTTTAAATAAAAACACTAGTAGTGACATTTTCAAAACCGTCACTAATACCCCTTTATTAGTGACGGTTCTCCCGAACCGTCACTAATACGCTTAATTATTTCTTTTTTAATATTTTTTTAAAATAAAAGCACTAGTTGTGACGGTTCCAAAACCGTCACTAATACCCCCTTATTAGTGCGGTTCTTTCAAACCATCACTAATACCATTAACTATTTCTTTTTAATATTTTTTAAATAAAAACACTAGTAGTGACGGTTTCAAAATCGTCACTAATACCCTTAACTATTTATTTTTTAATATTTTTTAAATAAAAACACTAGTAGTGACGGTTTCAAAATCGTCACTAATACCCCTTTATTAGTGACGGTTCTCCCGAACCGTCACTAATACCATTAACTATTTCTTTTTTAATATTTTTTAAATAAAAACACTAGTAGTGACGGTTCCAAAACCGTCACTAATACCCCCTTATTAGTGACGGTTCTTTCAAACCGTCACTAATACCATTAACTATTTCTTTTTTAATATTTTTTAAATAAAAACACTAGTAGTGACGATTTCAAAACTGTCACTAATACCCTTAACTATTTCTTTTTTAATATTTTTTAAATAAATGAACCGTCACTAATACCCTTAACTATTTCTTTTTTAATATTTTTTAAATAAAAACACTAGTAGTGATGGTTCCAAAACCGTCACTAATACCCTAGAATCGTCGCTAATATTTTCCCGAAAAAATTTTTGCGCGAAAATTGTTTACCGCGCTGTTTTTAGTGACGGTTTTAAAACCGTCACTAATAGTGTCGTATTAGTGACGGCTGCTAAAACCGTCACTAATACTTAGACTATTAGTGACGGTTCTTAAAAACCGTCACTAATACCAACTTTTAGTGATGAAATTGAATTCGTCACTAATACTTTCGTCACAAAAAACCAGTTTTTTTATAGTGAAAGTAAGAAATATTAGGTTTCCTACCTTTCCAAAGTTCATATGGTGTCTTGTCTATACTTGATCTTATAGATACCTTATTTATAATGTAGCATGCTGTATTTATAGCTTCTGCCCAAAAATATTTAGTTAGATTATTTTCATTTAACATTGTTTTTGCCATTTCTTGTAGGGTTTTATTTTTTCTTTCAACAACTCCATTTTGTTGCGGTGTCCTAGGTGCTGAAAAATTATGATTTATCCCATGTTCATCACATAAATTTTCAACTTCTTTGTTTTTAAACTCCTTACCTTGATCACTTCTAAAACTTGTTACATTATAACCCTTTTCATTTTGTAATTTCTTGCATAAGGTGATTAGCATATTACAAGCTTCATCTTTGCTTGCTAAAAATAATACCCAAGTAAATCTTGAATAGTCATCTACTATTACGAAGGCATACTACTTACCTCCTAGGCTTAGGGTTCTAGTTGGATCGAATAAGTCTAGGTGCAAAAGTTCTAGGGGTCTTTTAGTGGATATGAATTTTTTTCTTTTTGAAGCTTGTTTTGAATTGCTTTCCCTTTTGGCATGCATCACACACCTTGTCTTTTATGAATTTGGTATTTGGTAATCCCTTTACAAGATTGTTCTTCGATAATTTAGATAGTAGGTCCACGCTGGCATGTCCCAATTTCCTATGCCATAACCAACTTATTTCATTCATTGCTGCCAAGCATGTTACATTTTGATTCATTAGATTTTCAAGGTTTATACAATAAACATTATTTATCCTATGAGCTATAAACAAGGTTTTATTTTCCTTAGGATTTTGGATAATACATTTTTCTTTCTTAAAGATTATTTCAAACTCTTTGTCACTTAATTGGCTAATGCTCAAAAGGTTGTGTTTTAATTCGTCTACTAATAATACATTATCAATGGTAAGAGAAGGTTCTTTACCTAATTTTCCGATGCCAATAATTTTACCTTTGGCATTGTCGCCGAAGGTGACATATCCTCCATCCTTTTGTTTTAGAAAGGTAAACTTGGTCTTATCGCCAGTCAAGTGTCTTAAACACTCGTTGTCCAAGTACCACTTATCCGTTGACGGTGCTGTCCTAAAACATACCTACAATGAAGGGTTTAATGTGTTAGTTTTTGGAACCCAAATTCTTTTAACTTTATTTGTTTTGTTGTTATTATTATCTTTCCATTCTCCTTGCACTTTAACATACTTTTTTTTTAGTGGGCAATTGAACATTACATGACCATTAGTCTTGCACATAAAGCAAGTGGTGTGTTCATGTTTGTTGTTTGAAGAAGTGCTAGCATAGTGCTTGGCTTCCTTGACAAAGTATCCCATGTATAATTTCTTATTATTTTTATTTGTTTTACCATTATATCCTATTCTTTCTTTATTTCCATGAAGCCTTTGCTGTCCAATCATCTTTTCAAAATTATCTTTACCTTTGGTAAAGTTATATATAATTTTCTCCTTATCATCTACTAATTTCTTACATTCATTTACTTCTAAATCCTTTATATTCAAATTTTTTTAATGAGTTTTGCCTAATTCTTGAGTTACTTTATTTACTTCCTTTTCTAACTTTTCAATACAAGAGTCTTTTTCTTTTTCAATGGTTTTGAATGATTCGAGTTGCTTCAATAGTTCTTCATTTTGATCTGTCAAGGTTATATTTCTTTTGGAAATTTTTATAAATCTTTTATGCAAAGAAAACAACTCAGTTTGTAATTCCTTATAGGAAGACATGCTATGACATGACTCATCACACGACTCATTGTAAGTTCTGCAGAGGAATAGTAGGAGTTTATCTCTTCTTCATTCGTCATGAAGCATATATTTGCCATCTCTTGTCCACTTGATTCGTTTTCTATTTCGTTGGAGCTTGAGTCATCCCAAGTAGCCTTCATAGCTTCCTTCTTTTTCTTCTTGTCTTTCTTAAGCAACGGGCAGTCCAGTTTGATATGCCCTGGTTTCTTGCAATGATAGAAAATTGGAGGTTCAGTTTTAATTTTATTTTCTTTCTTCCTTGTCTCTCCTTTTTTAGGTTTCTTTTTATTAAACTTTCTAGGAAATCTTTTATTCTTTCTATAGAACTTACCTAGTCTCTTAGTGATGAATGCTAATTCATCTTGATTTGAGTCACTTGTTTCACTTTCCTTTTCACTAGATCTGTGGCTAGGCGCTTTTAGTGCAATGGATCTTTTATGCTTTGGTTCAGGATTCCTTTCTTTTAAGGCCATTTCATGGGTAAGAAGTGAACCTATGAGTTCATCTAAAGAAGTAGTCTTAAGATTTCTACCTTCTATGATAGTTGTAGCCTTTAGTTCCCATATAGAGGGAAGGCCTCTTAGAATTTTTCTAATCATTTTGTAGGTAGTATAAGTTTTCCTTAAGGCATTTAATGAATTTATTATGTGGGTAAATTAGGTGTACATACTTGATATTGTTTCATCAGAATTCATCTTGAATGCTTCATATTCGCTTGTCAACATGTCTATTCTATTGTCTCTAACATCAATTGTTCCTTCATATGTTACTTCTAGTTTGTCCCAAATTTCTTTGGCCATTTTACAGGCCATGACCCTATTAAATTCGTTAGCATCTAGAGCACAGTATAGAGCACTTATAGCACTTCAGTTGATTTGAAGCATCTTAAAGTCTGAATCAGTCATATCCTTTTTCTCTTTTGGAATATGTTTTCCATCTACTATCTTGGTAGGAATAAGGTCTCCATCCATAACTACTTCCCATGCTTTCCAATCCATGTGTTGGAGATAAATTTGCATTCTATTTTTCCAAAAGGTGTAATTGTGTCCATTGAAGATTGGTGGACGGGTTGAGGATTGTCCCTCACCAAAGGGTGCTCCTATATTTGTCATTTGATCTTTTTATAGTTTCTTATTAAGAGTTACTATAACTAGGCTCTGATACCAATTGAAATTTAGGATAGTAACCAAGAAGGGGGGGGGAACTGGTTTATTTAAACTTATTATTTTTCTTTTTATTCTTACTTGTTGTAATTCAAGACTTTAAAAGTGAATTAATCAATCTGCAATTTAAACCAAATCACACCACAAAAATAGAATACAATCCAATCAAATATAAAACTCAACCAATCATTTAAGAATAATTTTTCCTTTGATAGAAATCCTGCAGTGGTTTTGCAAAGCCTGTTTTGAATGAATTTTTATTGTTTTACCTCTTAACCAAGATTTCCGCAAATTAACCAACATACTCCCTTTTTGGGTTTCCGCAAACAATTAATAAAAACGTACTTTCTTAAATCAAGAGACTTCCTTGAATATGATGTATAAGCCCTGCAACCTGCACTTGATATACACAGTATATAATGCGGAAAATAAAGAGAGTAAAGAGAAGAAGAACATCGAAATTTACGAGATTTGGCTTATTTTCAGCCTACGTCCTTGCCTTTGGTCAATTCAACCAAAGGATTCCACTAAGTATGCTCTTTACCGGGAAGAGCAAGCCTTTAAAAAAATCCCTCTTTTAGGTAGAGAAACCTCTCCAAGTGAACAGTACTCCCTCGATACAACAATCCAAACAAGCCTTGAACCATCAATAATACAAAGAGATTGCTATAATGATCTGTGTACAAAAGAAACTGTCAAAATAGAGTAGAGTTGTACAAGTTAGAGCACAATCAATACTTCAATCAAATAAACAATAAAGAAACTATGAAGCTTAAGTGTTTAGAGATCACCAAAAGTTTGTTTTGAATAATCAAACTCAGAGTATGTATCTTGGCTTTGATGTTTCAGCAGAGTTTCAGAACTTTCTCCCAGATGGAGTGTGAGCAATAGAATAGTTTGAGAAATTGAATGCTTTGATTTCAAGAGAGCTGAGTAATTGCTTGGATGATTGAATTCTTTAGTTTAAAGGAGTATTTATAGGCATTCTTAGCTTAGTTTCCTTGTTCCCCAAGTATCTTTGAGTGGTCTCTAAGTTTTTACAACGTTCATATTTTGAAAAACCAATTTTTGAAATTTGCTCATTGGGGTTTAAAAAATAAAATTTGTGGAGTCAGTCGGCTAGACAAGAAATTGGTTAGTTAAAAAATCCCAGGTTCAGTCGGCTGGACAGGCGACTGGCACCATTCTGTCTCCCAAAAATTATTTCAAGAAATTGTCAGTTGGCTGGCAAAACACAGTTCATTTTGAGTCAGTCGGCTGACTGTCAGTCGACTGGGTAATTTTTCCTTAGTTAAGTCAGTCGGTTGGGCATACAAAAGGCTAGTTTTTCTTTTTGATTTTTCCATTTCAACTTTACACTTATGATTTGATTTTTCATAAAATATTTCAAGGATTTTAAAATGAGTTTCCTAAGTTCACATTGGTCCTTTAAAGAGCTTCTATTTTCTAATTGTCACTTGATACGAAGTACTTACATCAAGTTTTTCTTAAACATGATGCTTCAAGTATTTGATAAGCCTCTTGACTTCAAGTCCCTTTTTATCTTTAAGCTTTTAAGTACTGAGACCTTAAGTCTTCTTCTTTATTCCTTGAAAAGATTTGTTGAAGCTTTCTCTTGACATGATAAAAATGCATAGCTTGTTCTCTTGATGATACTTTAATTCATAGCTTCTTTCTCTTGTGTTGAGATATATATTCTTGAAACAAAATCACTCAACAAGCAAGTTATACCAGTGTCATTTGTTATCATCAAAATAAGATTGAAAAGCCTAATTTGGCCAACAATTACGATCTTCCTAATATGGTCTTGCACACGAGCTTGGCAAACGTTAAATACCAAAGTATTTGTCATAATCAAAACAGGGCATGACCCATAAGGTCGACATAAATATTTCAAGGAACCCTGATAGACCAGGAGATAGAGCTCTGGAATAGAGGGGAGCTGGTACCCCAATAGACAAGGTGAGAGTTTTGACCTAGGGATGTATGATTTCCCTAGAGTTTTTGGTTGATTTTAAGATGTGTTAGATATGTATATATATATATATATATATATATGGATGTTTAGTACTCTGGTTATTTGTATTCTGAATGCTTTATAAATTTTGACTTCCATTGTATGCGTTGTTTGTATGGTTGTTTACCCGACCCCCATTTCGGGGTGGGTTATTTTTAAATGGTGTTAGAGTTTTTGACGTGGCTGATATATGATTAATATTTATTATTTATTATAAAAAAAATGGTTCAAAAATCGGGGCGTCATAGTTTGGTATCAGAGCCTAAGTTGCTAGATTTTGCAGACTTTAGTAAATAGCGCAATACAATACTAAAGTATAGAAATGGATTTTGATGAGAATAGAGGATGGGTAGACTGAGATATGAGTCAGTTACTATTAAAGGAAGAGATTGGGAATTTAGAGTTCTATCTTGCGAAGGAAATTTCGTGATTGTTTTTGTAGTTTTTTCTGAGGCGATGACTTCTTGAAAACCATAGTAAACTATCACCGATTCTTGTTTATGAGTGGTAGGACTGAATCTTAAATTGAAATTGAGGATATTGGAGATGGATGATTGTAGAGGAATATTTTATGAGTTTAGTTTGTTGAGTATATTAGTGATGTTGAGATGATAGAGTTCTAAGACTGTTTTGTATTATTTTCAAGATGGGTCCAAGGAGTAGTAGTGTACATGCTAGAGGTGATGATGTAGGGCCTTCCAGTATGGGTTTCGAAGACCCTGATGCAGTGTTGCATAGTGTCACCTAACATGTGATGTCAGAGATGGCTAGGAGTTCAGGGGAGCGAAATCGCACGATTGAGCAGTTCAAGCGCATGAGACCTCCGTCGTTCTCCGGAGGGACTGACCCACTAGTAGTTGAGAATTGGGTCCAGGATATAGAGGATATGTTGGCAATTCTTTCGTGTACCGATGAGCAGAACATACTATTTGCAACATTTAAGTTGACTGGGGAAACTAAACGTTGGTGGAGATCAACGAGACTGTTGGAGGAGTAGAGACTTGGGCTTATAGCAGTGACCTCCAGCCACTTTAGGGAATTATTTTTCGAGCGGTATTTTCTCACTACAGTTTGAAGTGTAAAGGTAGTGAAGTTTTTGCATTTGACGCAGGGGCAGATGACGGTATAGTAGTATGTAGCCAAATTTATCGATCTATCCCGGTTTTCCCCATATTTAGTGCCAGATGAGGAAAGAAGGCGAGGAAGTTTGAGGAGGGCCTGACTTAGGGATTCTATGAGCAGGTTGTGGGCTTCCAGGCCCAGACTTTTTCAGAGATAGTGGGTAGAGTTGCAATGATTGAGAGTGACCTACAGAGAGGCGCTGCGGCGCAAAGTTAGAGAAAGAGACTTACACCTCCAAATTTTTTGGTAGGGTCTAGTCGGGGGCCGTGGAGGAGGCAAGATTGCAGAGGAGGTTGGATATAGGGGATAGGAGATTGAGTAGTATAGGACAGACCGATGCCCCCTCTCTATTCTATATGTTACAAAAGACACTTGGGTGAGTGCCGGGTTAGAGAGATGGTATGTTACCGATGCCATCAGCTTGGCCATATGGTGAGGGATTTCCAAGAACCACTAGTTAATGTGCCTACTCCTAGACCATACCAAGGAGGTCACCAAGCACCTCGAGGTGGACAACATAGGAATACCGCCCCAGCACGAGTCTATGCATTGACACCTGGAGATGCTGAGGCGGCAAGAGATGTCATGATAGGTAATGTTTCAATACTGTCAAATAAAGCTACTACCTTGTTTGATTCAAGGGCGACTCATTCTTTTATCACCCGGGAATTTGTTAAATTTTTTGAGATAGAAACTCAGCAATTAGACATTAGTTTGTCTATTTCTACACCAACTAGGGCAGTAGTGCTATGTAGGAAGGTACTTAGGAACTGTCCAATCCATATTCAAGGGAAGTCTTTGCCAGTTAATTTGGTGGTTTTAAGATGCATGGGTTTGAGATGATTCTAGGGAAGGATTGGCTAGCTGCCCACTATGCTAATATTGACTGCCATTAGAGAATGGTAGTGTTTAAACCTCAAAGAGGACATGAGTTTAGATTTTTGGGGACATGTGTGCACACCCCACCACAATTTTTATCCACCATTCAGGCGAGGAGGTTGTTGTTAGAGGATTGCTAGGGATATTTGGATTATGTGAAGGAAGTATCAAAAGGGGGGTTGAGGTTATAGGATATCCCGGTAGTGAGGGATTTTCCTAATGTTTTCCCTGAGGATTTGTTAAGACTACCTCCTGATCGTGAGGTAGAGTTTACTATTGATCTAGTTCTAGGGACAGCACTGATTTCTAAAGCGCCGTACAGAATGGCACCGATAGAGCTAAAAGATTTGAAGGAATAGTTACAGGAATTGTTAGATAAGGGATTTATTTGGCCCAGCATGTCACTTGGGAGAGCGCCAGTTTTATTTGTGAGAAAGAAGGATGGGTCGATAAGAATGTGCATCGACTACAGAGAAATTAATAAAGTGACTGTTGGCCTTACAAGGCTTAACATCCTATTTTGATGCTAACAAACAAGTGGAAATTAACATATTTGGATGAGTAATGATAATTCAAATCTCACATATGAAAGCAAGGTCAAGTACTCGCAAGGATCAATTGAAGCTTATATTCCAAAGGAACATGATCATATGAATTTTTAAAGAATACTTAAAGGCATAGATGATATATTAAAGCTTGACTACTATAAGAGGATGAACTTGATATGAAAGCTTGAAGAAATGATGGACTCAAAGCATGGACATACATGAAGACTTCAAGAGATGAAGGATTTAGAATCTTAAGGAAATTTCATGTAAGTACTTCAAATAATTTCAATATGGCTGCATGAAACTCTTAGGTTAATTAATTGGACCTAGATACCTTTTAAAATACTTGGAAAATATTTTTGTAAGGTCAAAAATTATTTCAAAAAGGTTGGAATCATTTTTGGAATGAAAAATACCAAAAAGAGGATTTTCCAAATGCTGTTAATTTTTATACATTCACATTGAGGTGCATTTTTCTTTATCAAAACCTAATTATTTTAAAAAGTGTTCAAAATTAAAGTTGTAGGATTTTCTCTTAGTGTTCTTGTGATACCAAGATCAACTAATTTTAATCTATATAGGAAACGTTTTGACCACAATACTGAAGGGGCGTCAAAGCTGTCAACACATCAGAGAAAAAAAATTTAGTTAGCCGACTGACCAGAATGAACTGTGTTCAGTTAGCCAACTGACCAGTTAACAAAATTGATTTTTGGGAGACAGAAAGAACTCAGTCACCTGTCCAGCTAGCTGACCCTGTATAAACACCCACCCAGTCGCCTGGTCAGCCAACTGACCCTACGAAAATTTAAATTTTGAACTTTAACAAGAAAATTCTAAAAATTAGTTTTTTAAATCTAAAAGTTATAAAAACTTGGGGGACACTCCAAGTAACTTGGGGAACAAGGAAACTAATTTTAAGAAGCCTATAAATACTACCTTAATCCCAAGAAATTAAAAATACAAGCAATCTTACAGCACACTTGCATCAAATCTTTCAATCTCTCTCAAAGTTTCATATTGCTCATACTCTTCTTAGGGGAAAACATTTGAATTACTGCTGAAACAACTATCTAAGGTTCTTATACTGATTTTTCTCAATCACAAAGGAACCCTTGGTTAAATTCTACCCTTGAGCTTCAATTGTATTTCATATTGATATATTGAATTGAAGTATATTAGTTTTCAATTATACTAATTAGCTCTATTTGAGAGCACTCTTTATACACATCTATTTTTTGTATCTCTTGTAGTTCTTTGACGGTTCAAGGTTATTTGGATCATTGGCTACGCGTGGCGATATCGCTTAGAGAGGCAGGCTTTAGCCTAATTGAAGGAGTGACCGAATAAGGGTATATCGTTTGGAGAGGCGGGCTCTAGCCTACTAAAGGAGTGTGTAATCGATATTGTTCCACCCTGCAAAGGAATTGATTTTAGTGAATACTTTGGTGGTTTGCCAAAGGTGAGGACGTAGGCTGGGTATAAGATGAACCTTATAAAAATCCCGATCTCTCTCTCTCTCTCTCGTTCCCGTACTCTTTATTTTTAGCACATTTAAATTGCGTGGATGATTTAATTTGTAATCATATATACTATGTATATTTGGAAATCAAGAAAAATTAAAGTCTAATTTTGATTTGGGTTATGGAAACCAAAAGGGAGTACGTTGGTTAAACCATACTTTGTAGAAACCATAAGGGGGTACGTTACTTGGTTAACACCCAAAGATAAATTAACTAAGAGTTTATTTGAATTCTGAATTTTGGGAAGAGTGTGAATGTTTTGTTGAAAATTACTTAGAGAAAGCTAATTCATTATCAAAGGGATTGCATTAACAATAGGGCTACACACAAGTTAAAAAAAAAAAAAAAGGTTGAGATTTTCCATTAAGTTGCAACGTATATCTTGATTGAATGTTTTTGATTTGGTTTGGATAGTGTGGTTAATTGAAAGGTTGATTGGTTACTTAATTGTTTAAGTACTTGTGTTGTGGTTGTGGATTGAATTTTTTTTTTTAAATATTTATAGTGTATTTGATAAAACAACAAGAAAACAAGAATTCATTAAAAAGACTTAAAAGAGATTAAGGATTCTTGAAGAGAATTAAAAGAAATTTTAAAACCCAATTCACCCCCCCTCTTAGGACTACATCTTAGTTTTCAGTGAATATCAATAATAAGTACCCATTTCCCCACATTGATGAATTTTTTGATCAGTTACAGGGGACACATATTTTCTCAAAGATAGATCTACGGTCTAGGCATCATCAGGTGAAGGTCAGGGCGGAAGATGTTCCAAAGACAACATTTAGGACTCGGTATGACCATTATGAATTTCTGGTTATGCCATTTGAATTGACAAATGCTATTGTAGTATTCATGGATTTAATGAAAAGGGTCTTTCACCAATATTTGGACCAGTTTGTGGTAGTATTCATTGACGACATACTAGTGTATTCAAAAAGCCCAGAGGAGAATGAGGAACATCTGAGGATAGTGCTTCAGGTGCTAGAGAAAGAAGATTGTATGCGAAATTGAAGAAGTGCGAGTTCTGGTTGAAGCAAGTTACCTTCCTTGGACACATGGTATCCAATGGTGGTGTTTAGGTGGATCCGAGCAAGATCAGGGCAGTAGTAGACTAGGTGCAACCTAAAAATGTGCAGGAAATCATAAGCTTCCTGGGATTGGCTGGGTACTACCGTATATTTTTTGAGGGTTTTTCTAAATTGTTAGGCCCACTGACAATATTAACTAGGAAAGGTTTGAAATTTGAGTGGACTGAAGATTTTGAATGGAGTTTTCAAGAGTTAAAGCAGCGACTCATCACTGCACTGATTTTGATAGTTCCTTCACGAGAAGAGGGTTTCATGATTTATAGTGATGTGTCACATAAAAGGCTCGGATGTGTTCTGATGCAGTAGGGGAGAGTTGTAGCATATGCCTCTCGACCGTTAAAAGAATATGAGAAGAATTACCTTACCAATGATTTGGACTTAGCAGCGGTGGTTTATGCGCTAAAAATTTGGAGACGTTATCTATATGGGGGTAAGTGTGAGATTTTCACTGATTATAAGAGTTTAAAATACTTCTTCACACAAAAATAATTAAACATGTGGAAGAGGAGATGGCTGGAGCTGATAAAAGATTATGACTGCACCATCAGTTACCACCAAAGAAAGGCTAATGTGGTAGCTGATGCTTTGAATTGGAAATCAGTGGGGGCAACAGTGTCAGTAGGGACGATTTAGCATCCGATTCAGAAGGATTTAGAAAGACTTGGTGTGGAACTCATAGAGGGCAATCATCAGGCATTTATTGCCAATCTAGTACTGCAACCGACCCTACAGGAAAGAATTAAAGTTGCTCAGCTGAAAGACATATAATTAATGGAAATTATGGAAAAAGTAGAGGATGGTCTGGAGGTAGATTTCAGTATCTCATATGATGGAGCCTTGAGGTTCTATACCAAGCTCGGTGTACCTACCGACCCTGATATTAAGAAAGTTATTCTACAGGAAGCGCATCGATCCCTATATATTGTACACCCCAGTAGCACTAAAATGTATATGAATCTTTGGGAGTCATTTTAGTGGAGCAACATGAAAAAAGAGATTGCTGAGTTTGTAGCACAGTGTTTGACATGCCATCAGGTGAAAGGTGAGCATCAGAGACCGGCGGGATCTTTGCAGCCACTTCACATTCCTGAGTGGAAATGGAAACATATTGACTCAATCGAAAAATGAGCAGCTCAGAAGCTATTCCAAGTATAGGAGTTACGTCGTGTAATATTTAGCCAAAGGGTTAGATCGTCTCCTCAGGGAATGCGGTTTAATTCCAAATTTTACGTATTTCCAATCAAAAACAAAGTCACTGAACTCAGTTTAAATTTGGGTTCTTGGATTATTTGAGAATTTCTTTAATGAATTAAAATAACGTGCAATTTAAACTCTAGAACCTAAGATGCATTGAATTAAATAACGAGAAACAAAAATCCTATAATTAACGAGGGAGAAATTGAAACACATGTTGAACTTTAGAACAAAAATTAAAGACACTAATTTTCCTACATCATTAAAACATGCAATTCTAAAAACTCAACCAATCACAAATTTAAAAAACAACTAATTTAAGTGTGATAAAGAACTCAACCATAAACAGAACCCTAAAAAAAATCAAACTTTAATAAAACTTAAACTAAACCAAACTCAAAAAAATTTAAATTTTAAAGTAGACAATTAATTTAACTTCTAAAAAAATAATTTTTTAATGATAAATAACAAAATAACTCAAACAATAATTAAATCTAATGACAAATTTAATTGAGAGAAAAATAAATAAATAAGCTTGAACAATAATAATACCCCAAACATGATTCAAAGTTTAAAACTTTAATTAATCCTTAACAAGATTAATTTAAATAT
The DNA here is from genome assembly GCF_029873635.1 of Malania oleifera. NCBI lineage: Eukaryota > Viridiplantae > Streptophyta > Magnoliopsida > Santalales > Ximeniaceae > Malania > Malania oleifera. The sequence goes on from NC_080422.1 coordinate 33,417,089, forward strand.
AAATAAGGAAAAGTGGAGAGAGAGAGAGGGAGAGAGAGAGAGAGAGAGAGAGAGAGAGAGTTAGACAGTGTGTGTGGAGCTGCAGAGACTGGCCGCAGGAGAATAAGGAGCTACAGGTGGCTGGCTTCTCGGGCTCAGAGGCCAAGGTAGCATATGGCTGTGGCTCGAAGTAGCAACAAGATAGAGGAGCCTTCTCGGGATGGTTGGCTGCGGCTCGAGGCTCAGCAGCTGTGGCAGCAGGGTAGCAACGGTGGTGGTTCTTGGACTCAGCTGCGATAGGAGAACAAAAAGACTCTCGGGTTCGGACCTCCAGTGGCAAAGGTGGTAGCTAGAAGAAGCACCAGTAGCTTCAATAACAACAATGGAATAGGGCAACAACGGTGCAGTAGGTGTAGTGGTAGTTGTGGGCGGTGGCACAACAGCAGACGAAGAAGAAGAAGGAGCAGCAGGGGGGTTGGGGTTCAACAACAGCCAAGAGAGAGAGTTGGAGGAAGAGGGAGAAGAGAAGGATATAGAAGGGAAGAGAGGGAGTCGGGTAAGAAGGGAAAAAGAAGGAGAAAAAAAAAAAGAAAAGAAAATCGAGAAGAGAAAAGGGAAGGAGGAAGAAAGAGCGAAGAAGGGGAAGGAGAAGAGGAAGGGAAGAAGGAAGAAGGAAGAAGGAAAAGGGGAAGTAGGGTGCGGCCTCTCTGAGAAAGAAAAAAAGAAGGTTTTAAGGGAGAAGGGGGGGATGCCCTACCAATGTGCACCAAGAGAGGGTTCGGACCCGGTTGTATGGTCGGGTCACATCAGGTAATTGTATTTTTTTTTCTTTTTTTTTTCTTTTCTTCTTTATCTTCCATTTCTTCTTTAGAGAACAATGATGATTTTGACCATCCTAGAACTCGTTTCTCTTAGAGCTCTAAACATGGAAGTTGTAAAAATCTTCTCGTATTTCTCTAGAATTTTGAATTGTCTCGATCGAAACTCGAGTGGGAAAATTATGCGCAAATTACGAACTGGTATTGGTTTTAGCTCCTGATAATTTTTCTACAATAAAAAAATGCCAACAAATCATAAATTGCTCAATAAAATCTAAATATTATAAATAGGACACCGTGTTAAAATATTGAAAGTAATTAGATATTTAATTAAAAATATAGGTTCCAATGCATGAATTAAATCACCTAATTACGCAGTTTAAAGCACGTAACCACACCCCCAACTAACATTTTGCTAGTCTCTAGCAAATAACGTGAATGAATTTCAGCGCAGTATCCACAAATACTAATTCCAACAAACATGAATGAATGCACATGTGACACAACCATACCATTTCCCATATAGGAATATAATCGAATTTCACACAAACTCATTATATTTAATGCACACATTTCAGAAGTAAGTCATTTATGCAAGTTTCGTTGTTGTATAGCAATTAAGAACAATATATTCACATGAAGTTAACCAGTAGTACAATTCAGAATTAATGTAGTTATATAAATCTGAGTATAAACAAGGTGAAGTCTCGAGGTATGTGTAATGTATGTGTATGACTCGTTACACCTAGGATACCAATGAACACCTACAGAACGGTCGTTTTGACTCAGCCTAACTGATATACCCTCAAGAACACTCAAAAAGGATGGATTTATTCATCATATGTGAGGAGGAGTGTCATGATCAAACATCCCACATATTGTAAGGAACAAACGCTAAATGTATGGAGTGGACTAGTCTGAAAAGATCCAGCCTATTTGTGAGGTGTCGGGTCCTTCACCTTAGCATCTTCTCACTTACTCGCCATGTCCAACCAAGAACACCCTAGATCAACTTATTCACAAACTTGGTTTAAATACATATGAGGTATTAAACAGTTGAAGAATCTTTATACATGGAGAACATATGTCGTGTCCCTGACTTTTTGTGATATTTGTGTGAAGTAGGCATTAGCATTTCATTTCATGTGCATTTCTATTTGTCTTATTCTTTCTTATGCTCATTATTCAATTTCTATCTTTTCTTGGTCAATTAGGACAATCATTACACTTCTTTCATTATCCTCATACCACCAATGGGAATTAAGCTCGAACAGTGGTCCATAAACTAAGTCTATTTCTATGGGTGGTTCAGCCTTCATATCTTGAGAAAGCTATAAGACCAAGGTTTCTATCTCCCCACTAGATGTCATCTCTAGGCTAGCAAATCAAAAACAAAGACTAGTGTACAAAGAATCGTTCAAAAGAAAAGAGAACTAAGTTTCGTGAACTCTGATTTGATGTTAACACTCAAAAGGATGATAAATAGCTCAATGATATCTCACAAGGTGTCATAGTCGCCACAAGTATTCTCTTAGTGCTCACAAGGAACCCTAAGTGCAATGAATCATGTGAATGTGTCTATTCAGCCGCATGAAATGTCATGTAAATACAAGAGTTTATATAGTCAGATTAACACGAGTGTACTACCAATCAATTCTTCATGGAGTTACAAAGTCATATAAAGAGAAACTACACATAAATGACTCAAGTGTGTAATTCTTTTGTTATATGCAAGTAAATGAAGGGTATAAGTCAATGTAATTCCTCAATACTCTTTCTTTCTTTTAATTTTTAATTTTTTAATTTTTAATTTTTTTTTCAAATTAATATAAAATCCAGCAAGTATAGCATCGTATCACATACAAATGCTCATTCCCCCCCCCCAACTAAAGTGGAACATTGTCCTCAATGTGAAAGCATAGGGGAAATAGAAAAACTGTGCACGGGTGAACAAACTAATAGAAAATCACTACCAACTAATGCGACAGAAAAAGAAAAGAAAGATGCAAATAAAAACAAATAAAATGAAAAGAAAAAAATGAAAAAGAAATAGAGTAAGATAGAAAGGTCAGAGAACTCCCCTAGGGTCTTGTAGAAGCATGACCTCTTTATTGGGATCGAAGGGGATCGTGGGAGGCTTCAGCTGTTGTTCATTGACCATGACGCTGTTATCATTTGTTGGATCCACTAGTTCTACTGTGTCGTGGGAGTGAGTGTGTTCAACGATATACTAGCCACCCCATCGGGCTCTCAGCTTCCAGGGAAATAGACGATATCTAGAGTTGTAAAGAAGGTCTTGCTGATTTGGGAAAAGTTGTTTATCCTTGATTTTGTGCTGCAGCTTCATCTGCTTCTTCGCTAAGCGGTCTTTGTCATAAACATTCCTCTTGGGTTTGGTAAGTTCAAGCACTTGCAACTTTCTCAAACCTATGACATTATCAAGTAAAAATTTAATCTGTTTTATGACCCATAGTGCATAATGCTGAAACTTAACAGGTACATAACATGCCTTACCGTAAATCAACCTATATGAAGTCATCTTTGAATTTTTTTTAATGCAGTTTGGTAGGCTCAGAGCACATCAACCAATTTCTCAAGCCAGGCTTTTCGATTAGGACAACCCGTCTTCTCAAATATGATCTTGACTTCTGCAAAGAACTGACGCTTATCTTGCATTATCCAATGTTATGGCATTCGATCGGTGGCAAAGTAGTTCACAATATCATCCACCCAAGGGCCGCGTGACATGTCAGTAGTACGATAAGTGATGTCTAACGTTTTTAGCCCTTCTTTTCTTATCACCTCCGTCATGGTGGGGTTCGGTCTCCATCACTCCTCAGGGACTGGTATTGCATTTATCTCTGTGGACTGCCCCTTTGATTTTAGTAACGCTCTAATCAAGGGAGCTTTTTCATCATATACTTCATGTAGCTCGGGAGATTCATTATCAAATGCATCATCAGAACCAAATGCCGAAAACAACCCTAACATATCCAAGTCATCTACCACATCTATTGCGTGTACCTTTGAATTATCATACCTAGTCGACGTCTTATTGAACATATTCATCTCCAATGTCATGTTTCTGAACGTGAGCTTGAGTACTCCGCTTCGACAGTTAATCAAGGCATTAGAAGTAGCAAGGAATGGTTAGCCAAGAATAACAGGGCCCTGATATATGGTGGAAACAAGTTGTTGCATGTCCACAACAACGAAGTCCATTGGGTAGTAAAATTTGTCAACTTGAATCAATACATCCTCAACAATGCCTCGTGGAGCTTTTACGAATCTGTTTTCTAACTGTAGTGTTGGAATTGGTGTGTTCCCAATAGGGGGGGGTGAGTTGGACATTTAAAACTTTTCAGCTAAATTAAAACATTTTGCCAATTCACCATAGTTCATATCCCATTCAAGATATATACGTGTATGTAAAATGAGTTTAACAATGAAAGCAAACATACATGTGTGTAGTATCTTATTTAAATCAAATGTGTGTATACAAAAAATTTTGACATTAAATAAACATTCATACACATGCTGAAATTAAAGTGTAGGAATTTAAATAAGATAGAGAGAGCGACACCAGATTTGTTATCAAGGATCGGCCAAACCAGCCTACATCCTTGCCTTGGGCATAGCCCCAAGGATTCCACTATACCTGCTCACTTAACCGGGTGGAGTAGAAGCCTTTTACATCCTCTCTTTAAGGGCATGGAAAACCCAGTTCAATTTTTGGGTTGAACCGAACCGTTCTCACTTACAAGGTTGAGACTCCTTAGTAAATTCTCAAGCTGAATCGAACCGATCTCATTTACGGGACTGAGACTCCCCAATTTAATTAACCAAGATAAACCTAACCATACAATAAAACACTTTTGTACATATAAAAAAGCTTCTAAATACAAGAAAAGGTGTACACATTAAGCTCATAAAAATGTATGCACTCTCTTATGATATGATTTGAGCTCAGTAGAGTAAAGAGTGTTTATCTAAATAATTAATGCACAAATAAAACATATGAGCATATAAAATGATTGTTATGTTCTCCAATAAAGATATTTGCAAATAAAAGTATTTGGAGAATCTGGAGTTTAAGTTCAGAAGGATTTGTGCAATAAATAATTTCTCCTAAAGAAAATGTTTATAAAAAAAATAACCGAAATAAATATTAAAGCTACTCTCAAAAACAATTTTAATAAATGAAGTTGCAAATGAGAGTAAATGTAAATGAGTGTAAAATAAATGCCCAAATTAAAATGTTCTCTTCAAAATGATTTTCAAAATAATGATTGGAAGAGATTGGAGAGTATAAACTATAACCGCAAAAAGATTTTACAATGAAAACATGAGTGGGGGAACTTTGATTAAGAAAATGATTTGAGAGGTTTTAAAGTTAATCAAAGTTACTAATCCGGAGTAATGAGGGGGTATTTATAGAGTTTGTAAAAATTATGATCGTTGGGGACACAAAGGTCATTTTAGAAAAAAATTAATGATCTTTAATTAAAAATAACCTCATTTTACCGCGGTAAAAAATTTACCAACCCGAGAGGCTCGGTTGACTGAACTTGAGGTTCGGTTGACTGTGGAGCCAAGTTCGGTCGACTAGGGAATTTTTGAACTATAGGTTGGGTTGACCATACTTGCATGGTTCAAGGGCGATTTTCCAAATCCACGTGGTTCGGTCGATTAGATCAATTTGACCTATGAGGTTCGGTCGATTAGGCAGTTGGCAATTCCCACGTGGGGGTTCGATCGACTAGGGTGTTGCCCATATAATTCTTGTCGGTCGACCGGGAGGTCAACTTATTGACCCAAGGAAGTTCGGTCGCTAGGTCTTGCCTATATACTTTTGGTCGATCGACCGAGCGGTCAACATTTTGACCCGATGGGGGTTCGGTCGATCGAGGAACTTAGTATAACTAAGTTCGGTTGACCGAACATGCCAATTTGGGAATTTTTAGTCCTTTTCCTCTTATAAAATTTTTCCTATTCATATGATGATTACTGTTAAGACTATAAGGCATATTTTTATGAAGTATTCAGGGTCCTAAGGTCAGTTTAATTCAGGGTCCTAAGGTCAATCTAAGGCCTTTGAGAAATAATCCTAAAAAATCCGTGTTGGTTGACCTCGTTTAGCCTTGATTTTGACCCTAAAACTATTCCAAAAACTTTGTATGATTTTAGCTTTTTTAGAAAAAGATTTTTGGTGAAATGTGCTGGTCCCTAGGGTCTATCTATGATCATGCAAATGCATGCATTATTACAGACCAGAGATATAAAAAATTAAATGCAATTACATAAAATAAACATCTTCTTAGTTTTTTTGCTCTTTTGACTTCATGGAATGCGCTTGATCGTATATAAGTCTTGCAAGCTTCCATCGTCATTTCCTTATATGTGTGTATTATACTAATGGACCAGTTCACATGCTAATTACACACATAAGAAACATATGCTTTGTCAGCATCAAAATAGGGATCAGACTCAAAAAGTCAACATGTAGCATCATAGTAGTTTTCTTCAGCTCAACTAAACCTAACTGTTCATATATCAAAAATGGGAGCAAGTTCACACTACTCCCAAAATCAAGTAAAGCTCTCCCGATACGAGATTCACCAATCATGATAGAAATAGTGGGAAAACCAGGATCTCTGAGTTTCTACGGAGTCTGACTTAATGTCAACGCGCTAACTTGCTCGGTCAAGAAAGCTTTTTTCTTCAAGCTTAGTTTCCTTTTTACTATGCATAAGTCTTTTAGAAATTTTGCATATACAAGGACTTGTTGTATGGCATCCAAAAGTGGAATGTTGATCTTCATCTGTTTGAATATTTCCTGGATCTCAGTGTGATAATTATTTTTCTGACAAGATGTCAACCGTTGAGAATAGGGTACCACAGGTTGATACTCCTTAACCGGATCATCCTCTTTATTATTTGACTTCTTTGATTCTAAACTCGCTACATTTGATTTTTACTTCCCCTCATCAGTATCAGCTCTCACTTCAAATGTTGGAGTAACTGTTTGCTGATCAGTGGGCATTTTAGGATAGGCAACTTCTTTTCCACTTCTTAAGGTAATAACTGTCTTAGCTGACTCAAAAGCATCCCCTGAAACATTGTGCACTGGTTGCGATTGTTGTTGATATACTTGGGGATTCGGCCGAGGCTGTGTAGGAAATTTTCCTTTTTCCAGGTTGTTCAACTGTGTACTTATCTTAGTCATGGCATCTCTCAATTCTTCGGTGGTTGTGGCATGAAGTTACATGAATTGCTGGAACATGTCCACCATCTGCATCATGCTATCATCAGGATATTTCTTTGCTGGAATAAGAGTTAGAGTTGGTTGGAATCCCGGTGGTGCGTAGCTCTAAGAAATCTATTGCGGTTGATACTGCGGTTGAGGAGATGCAATTGGATGATATAACGACTATGGAGGTGGTGCATAATATTGAGGAACTAGCTGATACTGTGAGGATGATGGACCAGATTGATCATTCTTCCATGAGAGATTTGAGTGACTCCTTCATCCAGGATTATAAGTGTTCGAGAATGGCTGATTTTGAGATTTGTTAACCTAATTCGCTGATTGTACCCAGTCAGATCTACTCTCCTGCCAAATTGGTAGCAAACGACAATCCTGAATTCTGTGGTCTGAGGTCTCACAGATAGACCAATCCTCAGCTTTTACTTTTTCTAATTCCATAACCTCCAGTTTCTTAGACAATGTAGCAACAAGAGCCTGTAAACTAGGTTCCTCTTTGACCTCGTATCTACCTCCACCGCTGATCGCTCTGAGAGGTTATGTTGCTATTGGTGCCCGTTCATGACATGTATTCCATTGTTGGGCACTCTCAGCTAAATAATCGAATAATGATAAAGCCTCATCTGATTCCTTGCTAAAGAACTCCCCTTTGCACATAGTCTGGACAAACTATTTACATGTAGGGGTTAAAGTAGTATAAAAATAATTCACTAACCTCCATGATTCGAGTCCGTGGTGTGGACATATGTTCATCAGGTCCTTAAATCTCTCCTAGCAAGCTTGGAATGTCTTGTCACTTCTCTGCATAAACTAACTGATCTGCTCCTATAGGTACTGAGTTCTTTGAAAAGGAAAGAACTTATGTAAGAACTCACGCTGCATTTCAGCTTAGCTAATAATAGAGTTAGGTCATAGAGAATTAAACTAGATTTTTGCCTTATCTTTCAAAGAAAAGGGAAACAAGTAAAGTTTGATATATTCATCAGTTCTAGCCCTATTAATGAAAGTGGTGTAGACCAACTCAAAATTTGTTAAGTGTTGGTATGGACTCTCAGAATCCATACCGTGAAACTGGGGTATCACAGATAACATGCCATGCTTAATGTTGAAGTTCGGTGTATCATGTGGTAACACAATACAGGAAAGTGTGGATGTGCGTGTCGGCTGTAGAAAATCCTGAAGTGTACGTGGTGCAGGTGCAGACATGACTTCCTTGAAGAATTGGTCAAATAGATTGCTCAAATCAATTTCAGAATCACTCGTAAAAGTAACAGGAGAACAGTCAGATTCTGTGCTCCGTGTGTCTCTACTGGTGTTAGGTGAAATTTTATACATTCTATTCGAATTATCTTAGACCCAGGGCATCAAACGTCAATGTAAACAATAGAAATTCACCAACACAGCAGCAAACAAGCATGATCAATTTTTTCAAAATTTTTTATTTATTTTATTTTATTTTATTTTTTAATTAATGAAAAATAAAAAAGAATTGGAAAAACACAAAATTTGAAATTAAAACTGGCAATCCCCGACAATAGTGCCAAAAACTTGACTCACTCGAAAATGAGCAGCTCAGAAGCTATCCCAAGTATAGGAGTTACGTCGTGTAATATTTAGCCCAAGGACTAAATCGTTTCCTCAGGGAATGCGGTTTAATTCCAAATTTTACGTATTTCCAATAGAAAATAAAAATTCATTGAACTCAGTTCAAATTCTGGTTCCTGGATTGTTTAAGATTTTCTTTAACAAATTAAAATAAGGTGCAATTTAAACACTAAAACCTAACACGCACTGAATTAAACAATAAGAAACAAAACTCCTATAATAAACGAGGGAGAAATTAAAACATACATTGAACTTTGGAACAAAAATTAAAGACACCAATTTTCCTACGTCATTAAAACATGCAATTCTAAAAACTCAACCAATCACAAATTTAAATGACAACTAATTTAAGTGCGATCAAGAACTCAACCATAAACGGAACACTAAAAAAAATCGAGCTTTAATAAAACATAAACTAAACCGAACTCAACATAATTTAAATTTTAAAGAAGACAATTAATTTAACTTCTAAAAAAGTATTTTTTTTAATGATAAATAACTAAATAACTTGAACAATAATTAAATCTAATGATAAATTCAATTGAGAGAAAAATAAATAAATAAATAAATAAGCTTGAACAATAATAATACCCCAAACAAGATTCATAGTTTAAAACTTTAATTAATCCTTAACAAGATTCATTTAAATATAAATAAAAGAAAAGAGGAGAGAGAGAGAGAGAGAGAGAGAGAGAGAGAGAGAGAGAGAGATAGCCCATGGGTGTGGAGCTGTAGAGGCTGGCCGCAGAAGAACAAGGAGCTGTAGGTGGTTGGCTTCTCGGGTTCAGAAGCCGAGGTAGCAGGTGGATGTGGCTCGGAGTAGCAGCAAGCTGGCAAAAGCTTCTCGGGATGGTTCGCAGCGGCTCGGGGTTCAGCAACTGTGGCAGCAGGGCAGCAACGGTGGTGCTTCTTGGACTCAGCTACGGCATGAGAACAACAGGACTCTCGGGTTCGGACCTCCAACGGCAAAGGTGGCAGCTAGGAGAGGCACCAGTAGCAATGGAGCAAGGCAGCAATGGTGCAACAGGTGCAGCGATAGTCGTAGGTGGCGACATAGAAGCAGACGAAGAAGAAGAAGGGGTAGTAGGGGAGTTCAGGGTTCAGCAACAGCCGAGAGAGAGAGAGAGAGAGAGAGAGAGAGAGAGAGAGAGAGAGAGAGAGAGAGAGAGAGAGAGAGCGGGGTTCAGCAGTTGTGGCAGAAGGCCAGCAACGGTGGTGGTTCTTGGACTCAGCTACAGCATGAGAACAACAGGACTCTCGGGTTAGGACCTCCAAAGGCAAAGGTGGCAACTAGGAGAAGCACAACCAGCAATGGTGCAGCAGGTGTAGTGGCAGTCGTAGGCGGTGGTGCAACAGCAGAGGAAGAAGAAGAAGGGGTAGTAGGGGAGTTTGGGGTTTAGCAATAGCCGAGAGAGAGAGAGAGAGAGAGAGAGAGAGAGAGAGAGAGAGAGAGCTGGAGGAAGAGGGAGAAGAGAAGGAGATAGAAGGGAAGAGAGGGAGTCAATTGATAAGGGAAAGATAAGGAGGGCCAAAGAAGAGAACCGAGAAAAGAAAAGGGAAGGAGGAAGAAGGAGCCAAGAAGGAGAAGGAGAAGAGGAAAGGAAGGAGGAAGAATGAATAGGGGAAGCTGGGTGCGGCCTCTTTGAGAAAGAAAAAAAGAAGATTTAAATTGAGAAGGGGGAGATGCCCTACCAGTGTGCACCAAGAGAGGGTCCGGACCTGGTTGCATGGTCGGGTCACATCAGGTAATTGTATATTTTTTTTCTTTTCTTCTTTATCTTCCTTTTCTTATTTAGCGAACAAAGATGATTTTAACCATCCTAGAGCCCATTTCTCTCAAAGCTCAAAACACGTAAGTTGTAAAATAATCTTCTCTTCTTTCTTTATGATTTTGAATGGTCTCGATCGGAGTTCGGAAGAAAAAATTATGCGCAAATTACGAACTAGTACCGGTTTTAGCTCCCGATAATTTTTCTGCGATAAAAAAATGCCAAAAAATTCATAAATTGCTCAATAAAACCCAATTATTATAAATAAAACACCGTGTTAAAATAGTGAAAGTAATTAGGTATTTAATTAAAAATATAGGCCGCAATGCATGAATTAAATCACCTAATTACGTAGTTTAAGCACGTAATCACATATAGAGATGGATTTTGTCACAGGATTACAACCAGCACTACATGGAAATGACGCCATTTGGGTAGTTGTAGATCAACTTACGAAGATTGTTCATTTCCTACTTATCAAAATTAATTACTCCATGAGCAGACTAGCAGATTTTTATATTCAAGAGATAGTTAGACTGCATGGCATACTAGTGTCCATAGTATCATATCGAGACCCACGATTTACATATTTGTTTTGAAGGAGTTTGTAGAAGGCCATAGGTTCTCAGTTTGTTAGAATTGGTGTATTCCCAAGAGGGGGGGGGGTGAATTGGAATTTTAAAACTTTTTCACCTAGGTTGATCTATGCAACAACGGTATGTACACAACCTAGGATCAGTCTATGCAATTTCCAAACGCGTAGATAAATATACTGTGAAAATTAAGTCATATGTATCATTCACCCATAACATACACGTGCAGTAAATATAAAGTGCAGAAATATAAGCAAACATACGATATGTTATCGGGGTTCGGCCAATTGTGCCTACGTCCCCGTCTCAAGCTCACAAGCTTGAGGATTCCACTAATAGCTCACTTAAGGGTGGAGCAGCACCGTTTACAACCAGGTCAAATTAACACAGGGCTGACCTTAATCTTAACCAGGTCAATTAGCGGGGCTGACCTCAACCTACATGCCTTAACAGGACGACGCACCTAGCTTTCCTAACCGGGTCTAAGCCAATCCGGGACTATTCTAGGGCTAGTCTCCCTCTACAGGCCCATGCTTGGAAATACAACCAAAGTGTATAACAATCAAATGGTACAGTGATTGTGCTTTCAAGTAAAGCAGATGTGTACCCAGATTCGCGCAATAATATACACCACAAATATGAAATAATTTGTAAGCTCAATGTGGTCTAAGATGTCAACTCTCGAATAGATTTACTATCGTTGTAATGAGTGCATGAAAGTGCAAACCTAAATGATCTTTGTATCACAGGATATTCAATCTAAGTGCTCAAACAAAGATATTATCCAAACTTCATATATTTCAATCAACAAGTTTTCTCAATACATATATGTATATGAAGCTCTAGCAACGTATAAGTTTGGTTTGCAAAAGGATATTCAATCTTTGTATTCAGCAAGGGATATATGAGTTAACGAATATTGCAACAAAGATTTTATCACACAAGCAAATATCTCATCAAATATTTTCAAGATAAAAATACAGTAGATATTTGAAAATGTTTTTGCAATCAAAATACAAATACCAACTTCTTAAGATATTGCAATGAATATGCAATACTCAAAAGTTTTATATAAGTCTTCTTAGAAGAGACTTATTGACAAAATTCCCTAAGAATACTTAAGGTTTAGCTCTCAAAATAAGTCAAACAATCCAAAGATGGGAGAGCAAACCAATCAAGACAAACACTCAAAACCAACTTACAAATGATGTAGGCAATATGGGAAGGTAAGATTGAGTGTGTGGAGCTTGGAAATGAGTATTATAGGGTTTTGGTTTTTCAAAGAATTTTCCCTAATCAAAGTGGCTAATCTCCCACTAATTTTCTCAAATAAACTCATATATATAGACAAGGGAGAAAATATGACCGTTGGGGACCTATTGGGTATTATTAGAAAAGTTTAATGACGTTTAAGGCATTTTAACCCTGTTTAAAAATATTAACTGCGGTAAAAAAATTTAGGGCAACCCGAGAGGTCCGGTCGACCAGAAATGGTTCGGTCGACCAGGACTCAAATGGCTCGGTCGACCAGGGGTATTTTGAACTAAGTGGTCAGTCGACCGAGGCAAGGCGATTTTCCAAATTCCTGAGGTTCGGTCGACCGGGCCTTTTTGAACTATGTGGTTCGGTTGACCATATTGCTGGGAATTTTCCCAAGACCCTTCGGTCGACCAGGTTGTTGGAGTACAAAGTTGGTCGGTCAACCGGGAGGTCAAAATGTTGACTCCTAGGTGGTTCGGTCGACCGGGGTCAAATGAACTGTAAGGGTTCGGTCGACCAAGCCTTGGTCAAATTGTTGACCCAGGGCTGGTTTGGTCGACCAGGCCAAAGTGAACTGCGTTGGCCGGTCGACCAAAAGTGCACCAAGTGTGCATTTCGGTCCCGTATTGATACAATAAAGCCCTATGTAAGTGCCTACCACATATATGTGAAAGTGTGAGTGTCCTAGAGGCATTTGGGGTCCAATTTTGAAGACACCGAAAAAGTTCGGTGTCGGTCGACCTTTGGTCGACCAAAGGTGCACCCTAAGGTCTTTCTATGGTCCTTTCTCATTCATGGTTCGGTTTGAGCTTACAAAATAAATCATACATGTGATGTGTGTGAGCTTATTACAAACCAAATGCCTACTTACTATTACAAAACAATATAACTATATTACAATGAATAGAATTTGGTTTTCAAGCTTTTCTTGCTTTGTGCACATCTTGATCTTTTCATCCTTAGTTCCTGCACAAAACCTTAAACGCTCATTAGATACAACGAGTATTTGTCATAATCAAAATCGGGCGTGACCAATAAGGTCAACACAGTTGATGTTCAACACAGCATATCATCCTCATATAGATGAGCAGACGAAGAGGACGATACAGATACTGGATAATATGCTATGAACTTGTGTGCTAGATTTCGGGGGTAGTTGGATACAATTCATGCCACTGGTCGAGTTTGCTTATAATAACAACTATCAGACCAACATTGGGATGACACCATATGAGGCGTTATATGGAAGGAGGTGCCAATCCCCGTTGTACTGGGATGAGATTGGGGAAAAATAGATTTTGGGGCCAGAACTGATACAATAGACTTATGATAAAGTCAGACTCATCAGAGACAAGATCAGAACAGCACAAAGTCGGCATAAGAGTTATGCAGATACTCGCCGGTGAGAGTTGGAGTTTGATGCAGGGGATCATGTATTTCTAAAAGTGGCACCAATGAAAGGAGTTATGAGATTTAGGAGGAAGGGTAAATTGAGCCCTAGGTATATTGGATCATTCGAGATTCTTGAAAGAGTGGGTCCAATTTCCTACAAGTTGGCATTACCACCAGTCTTATCTAAAATCCATGATGTATTTCAAGTTCCTATGTTGAGGAAATACGTCTCAGATCCCTCACATGTGATCAGTTATGAGGTACTGGAGTTTGATGATGTCCTACCTTATGAAGAGATGCCAGTGCAGATTTTAGATTGGAAAGAACAAGAGCTGTGTACAAAAAGGATTCCACTGGTAAAAGTGTTATGGCGTAGTCATGCACTAGAGGAACCTTCTTGAGAATTAGAGGAACACATGCACTTGAAATATCTACATCTCTTTAATGGAGTTTAGAGCTAAGCCAGTCAGAGTAAAAGTAAATATTAAGGTATGTATGTTGGCTTGTATAGTGTAATGTAGGATAGATAGTGCTTTTTGTTTTAGGATAAGAATGGTTTTAGGGGAGTTTTCTTTTGTTGTACACGATTGAAATCTCCCAGAACCCTTTTTCTGTAACCACGGTATTCCTCTGTCATAAGTGAGGGTAATTAATAAAATTGAGATGTTTTCTTTAAAGATGAAAAGGTGATGAATAGTAATTTTGAAGACGAAATTTTATAAGGAGGGGAGAATGTAGAGACCCAAAAAATTTAATTAATGAAAGTAATAAAAGAAAAAAAATGAAAGAGAAGGAAAAAGGAAAAAGGAAAAAGGCAAAAGGAAAAAGGAAAAGGGGGGATCAGTAGGGGTTCGTTGATGAACCAATGGTCTTCATCGATGAATGTCCCTCTAGGTCTCATCGATGAAGTACATGTGTCTCATCAACGAGAAGATGCCTAGAGTCAGGGAATTTCATAGAAATTTCAAGTTCATTGATGAACTAGCCTCCTCGTTGACAAAGTGTCTTCATGGGCTCGTCGACAAATCACTTTAACTCATCGATGAAGTCGGGCCTATAAATAGCTCTTTTGTCATTTTCTAGAGAAATTTTCTCTCTCCTCTCATTCTCTCTCTCTACCCTATAGTTCTAACTCTCTCTCTCCCTTCGATTTTCGCTCCATTGAAACCTATTTTGATGATCAGAAATTACCATGGGGTTCATGGGGAGATTCTCTACAACTTAATCGGAGTGGATTGTTGATTTGGAGTTCTTGGGCACCACTCCAAAATCGGGGTAAGTAAGGTATTTTAGGGTTTAAGTATTTATTTGGAGTATATAGGGTCTAGCGAGTGTTAAACAAGAATTATTCTAGGAGATGAGTTGATTGGTTTGGGAAAAAAAAAAGTGATTTTTAGGGTTTTGAGTTTCAGACGTTGCGAGCATAAGATTTGGGCTTTTAACGGGCCTCTAAGTAAGTCAAGTAAGGGGAATAAATTATAACGGTCATTTTAAGAATTTTTGGTTAAATTAATACGTGAAAATGAGAATATGATATTTTTCTTGGAATTATTATGATACAAATATCAAATAAAATTTGTGTGGCATATGAGTCATATTGAATTGTGATGTTTTGGGATTTGAAAGATATGAGATGATGAATTATGTTTTATTTAGAAATGTTGAAATATGTGAAATAAGATATACACTATTATGAGAATGGAATGTGTATTGAAAAGATGAGAAAGAAACAGAAAATAATGAGAATATTGAAATGTGATATATATACCATTATGAGATGAGATATGTATACTAAAATATGGATATGAAAATGTGAATATTGCAATGAGAATACTGCAATGTGAATACTGAAATGTGAATATGAAAATGTGAATATTGCAATGTGAATACTTTAATGTGAATGTTGAAATGTGAATACTGGAATTGTGAATATGGAAATGTGAATATTGCAATGAGAATACTGCAATGTGAATACTGAAACGTGAATATTGCAATGAGAATACTGCAATGTGAATACTGAAACGTGAATATGGAATGTGAATGATGAAATGTGGAAACGAGAACCCTGATGGACGGTTGTTGATAAAGAGCATGGTAACGTTGCTAGTGAGGTGTTAGTGCAACCACACGGTCTCATGGAGAGTGTGGCGTGACAGTTGATTGAGCCTTTGGAGAGATGTTGACTACTTCTGAGTCCGGACCAGGCTGTGGTGGGTCAATCATAGTACAGAAGGACAAGTAGAGTTCTTATTTTGATCTAACTGGGTAGGTCGACCGCAGTTTAGATCTAGCATTCGGGCTGCACAACTTGACCATGGGGGGAAGCATGGTGTGGAGAATATCCTCAGGGCAGCCATGAGTTACAAACAACACATAAATTGGTTACCGAGGACACTCATGAGTTAGATGTGAAATGGAAATGAGAAATGAAAGAGCATAAGTTTAATAACATAAATATTTAGGGCAAAGTAAAACTCTCTGCCTTAGGGCTTGCTGAGTAAGATGAGTGCCCAAATAAGTATCAGTTGTAACCACACTCGAACTATTTGGGCAAGGTTACAAACGATATCATAGCATAAGGGAGTTACATGTATAGGCGTGTAATCTCCCCTATCCTTAGGTACTTTCACTGATAAATATGGGTTGCATGTGAATGAGTTTGAAAAAAGAAAGTAAAGCTTATAAAAGCTTATATTTTATATCTATATGGTTGTGAGTATTATTGATATATTTTTATCAAATGGTATTATCACTGAAATGTGTATATTATGATATAACGAAACTCATACTGTCACACACTGTAAATAATTTATTCCGTCTTACTGAGATGCGTCTCACACAAATATCTAAATATTTTAGGGAACCGTGACAAACTAAGAGATAGAGCTCCAAGATAGAGGGGAGCTGGTACCCTGATAGACTGGGTGAGTGTTTTGACCTAGGGATGTATGATTTCCCTAGAGTTTTTGGTTGATTTTTGGGGATGTGCTAGATATGTATATATATATATATATATATATATATATATATATGTTTATGGATGTTTAGTACTCTGGTTATTTGTATTCTGAATGATTTATAAATTTTTGACTTTCTCTATTAGGGTTGTTTGTATGGCAGTATACCTGGCACCCACTTCGGGTTGGGTTATGCTTAAATGGTGTCAGAGTTTTTGACGTGGCCGATATATGATTAATATTTATTATTTATTGGAAAAAAATGGTTTGAAAATTGGGGTGTCATAAGTAAAGTTTCTGAGATTCAGCGATTGAATAACTCAAAGTACAGTTTGATAAAAGCCATGTGTTAATAGATTTAATAAGGCACACTTGAAATTTTCAACACTCTTCCAAAACTCAGAACTTAAATAAACTTTCAATTAATGAGTCTTGGGTGTTAATCAATCAACCTACTCCCTTACGATTTCTGCAATAAGTATTGATCAACCAACGAACTCCGGTTTGGTTTTCGGGATCCCAAAGTCAAATTAATTTTTGGTTTATTTAATATTCAATCCACACAATTTATAGATTTGAAATAAACAACCACGCAATTATATGTGTGCAAAAAATTAAAGAGAGTTCAGGGAAAGAGAGTAAGACCGAGTTTTTATGAGATTCGGTTATACCCGCCTACGTCCTCGCCTTAAGCAACACCACCTAAGGATTCCACTATAACACTCCTTTACGGGTAGGAGCAACCTTACAATCCCTCCTTCATTAGGATAAAGTACCCCTCTCCAAACGATACCCCATGCTTGGTAGAATGATTCAACAATCCTGAACCGTCAAGAAAATAAGAAAGAATTCTTGTGTACAAGAAATACTCTCAGATAGGGCAGATTAGTACAAATATAGCACAACTAATCAATACTTCAAAGTAAATATCAATGAAGAATGAAATTAAAGCTCAAAGAGTATATCACTAGGATCTTTCTTGGATTGACTCAAAATTCAAAAGTTTTGCTCAAAGATTGGTGATCAATGACTCAGTATTTCTTAGAAAATCTCAGCAAGTAGATGTGTGCAAGAAGACTTTGAGAGAGTATGAGCAATATAGCTTGAAATCAGATTTTCAATTCTTGGTATTGAATTGATTTAAGAAATCATGTATTTATAGAGCTAAAAAGTCATAAATTCATGTTGTCCAAGTTACTTGGAGTGTTTCCCAAGTTTTTACAAAGTTTGGGTTACAAGCAACTCATTTTGGAAACTTTAAAACGCTGTTTAAAAATTATCCGTTATGAGGGTCAGTCGTCTGAACCCATCAAGGTCAGTCACCTAACCTTTAAAAATTAGCATATTTTCAAGGTCAAAACAGGGTCAGTCGCTTGATCCTACATTGTTTGTCAAATTTAACTCAACAGAAAAATGTCACTCGCCTAACCAGATAAGGGTCAGTTGCCTGAATAGTTAAAAACACTGTTTTTCAAGTTTGTTTCCAAAATATTTAGCCAACTTGTTTTGATACTTTTAAAGAGTATTTTCCAGGGTTTTCAAAATATGGTCTCTAAGTCCATGAATAGCCCTAATGAACTTCAAAGCATTCAATTTGATATTTAAATGAAGTGCTTACAAAGACTTCCTAAAGACTTTAAAAATTTTCGAATCTTGAAGTCTTCATGTATCTTGTTGCTTTGAGTCCATTTTGTCTTGAGCTTCAATATCCTTTAAGCTTCCATATAATTTGTCTATCTTTGGCTTCTTAAGCTTCCTTTTGTTTACTTGTCTTTGGGATACCTTCTTTCATAACACTTGTGATCTTGAGCTTATAAACCTTGAACTTTTGAACTTCATATGATAGGATTCCAGAAACATTGTCACTTAACCATAACATGTAAAATTTACCTTTATTTGTTATCATAAAAATAAGATTCAAAAGTCATGTTAGGCCAACAAACTCAAATGATGAGGTGAGGGGTGTACGGATAGCCACACCTAGACCTTGAGCTCTTTTAATGTCTCAACTATGGAGGCTTGGTGAACAATTGTAGGCTTACTTAGGTGTTTTTCCTTGGGAAATTTCTTGTGAGGTGTGAAATGTGGGGATGGACTTATAGGTAGGATTTAGGATAGTTTTGTGCATGGGAAGCTAGTGCCAAAAGGGAGAAAAAAAAAATAGGGGAACCTTACATGGGGAGAGGGGTGAGATGAGAGAGGAACATTTCATTTCCAAAATAAGAGGAAATTTACATTTTCTTTTTTGGTTACTTGGGGATATTAGTTTTCTTTGAGCGTGAGCGAGCACACACATGACTTAGGTATATATATAGAAGGATCATTATACTTTGGGAGTGTGCGAGTGAATGATGACATTGTGTGTTGGGGATTTAGTGGGGTGGAGTATATGTAAGGAGGGTAGGCATGGAACTTTTAGGAGATTTCACCAATAAAGCTCAAGAGGGTTAAAATGTTTTTGGCTAAATTTATTATTTCTAGTTTTGATTTATCATCCTATTGTTGAATTTTTTGCAAATTTTGATCTTTTTCTTTTTTTGTGAAAAGAAAAGAATTAAGCAAAAACAGTTCTTTAATGAATATTGAGATAAAAAAAAAACAAAAAACAAAAATAAAAAGAAAAAAAGGGTTGGGGGAGGATGAAAAGGTGTATTGGTCATTCCATCAAAGTGAACTATCTATATAGGCTCATATTAATATAATCCCAATAGTGTTATGGTTCAATATGAAATATGATGATTTGCTAACCATTAAGAAATTTTAACTTGATATTCCAAAATATTTGACAAAAAACTCATTTAATTCTAACAAGTTTTGCTTTTGTGGAATGACAATAAAGGTAAATTTGGTCTATCATTTTCCATTCTTATCCCCACTTTAGCAACATTGCTCTTTAAGAAACAATAAGTTGCATTTAGAATGTAATTCCACCCATACGCAATTCTAACCATAAAATATTTGGATTGGCTTGGCATTCAAAGAAATCCTTTTTTCTTACTCTATAATGAGAATGAAAGTAATTAAAATTTAGTTCCACGCATTTAGTACATCTAAAACACATATGTTAACAAAAATCAAGTTTTAAGGTGGAAGATAATGAACATCGCATCATTATCTATAGATATGCAATATAATCTGCAGAATTAATCATTTTAAAATTACATTACTTATTTTCTAATTTTAAGGTGGAAGATCAAACTTTCTATGATTAAAGTTGCTTTATGTTATGAAAGAAAATTTTTTCTAAAGAATTGATTAGACTTATGATTTTATAATTATCGAGCATTAAATAAAATGTCATTGTAAACATAACAACCACATAATCCATCTGAAACGATGAGTAATTTTTCGTGGTTAGCAACAAAATAATAGATGATAGTACATGGCTAATCAATCTAGTTTAGCATGTTCTTGAATTTCTGGCATAACCCAAAGAGTATCCAACAGATAACGAAATTTTGGACAAGGCAAAGAAACAGATAAGCTCCTATCTTCAAGATGAAACACATATAGGTTCTTGTCTCGTCGTCCATCAATGTAGTAAATAGCATTACCCTCAATTCTTGATGCTGCAGAGGAGCAAGAAACAGAGTTTCCCCAATTTCCATCGACGAAAAATGCTTGGTCACCTAAACTTTCCACCTCCAACCAAGTTAAACTTGGGAAGTCCATTTTAAACACCTCCACATCCCGAAGCTTAGCAGCTTCACCGACAAGCGCTGTGACGACAAGATAAAGCTCCCCACTTGATTCAACTAGATGTGCTCCTGACTGTGTAATTCCTGCCAGGAATGGCCAAGGACGTTTCTCCGTTACTAATCTCTTGATAGATACATTGGAGCCAACGAACTCTAAGGTTGCAAGACTTTATTTGATTTTAGTAAGTCCATAAATTTTGCCATTACAAGTAGTACGAAATCTTAGCATTTCAAGTAGTGATCCCAATTCACAATCAATCCATCTGCAATCACCTGGTCGGCAAAACCTAATATAAGGTTCGCCTAAACTCACAGCAAAAACAACAACAATGTAGTTGGGATTGCTAGGAGGCAGCGACAAAACACAAGACTCTAACGTAAATGAATTCCATGGTGGCAGCTTTAATTTTTTCCATTGAAACAGGATTAAGTAAAAAAAAAAAGTCATCGGAGTTGATATCCATAATCACCAACCATCCGTGGCAACAAGCGCATATGTATTTTTGGCACATATCAAGTATGCTTTTCACATAATAGCAATCTTCGGCTACATTGTAGAATGTCTGTGTGGACTTGTGCTTCCCATGAGAAAGCACAAGCCATGGGCACTTCAGAGGTGTAGGTGGACGAGTTACGCATGACCCGCTGCTAGGAGTTGGCATGCCTGTGTAAAACTAAACAGAAAAAATCACTAGTTAGCCCCCTAATATTGATGTCAATAGCAAAAAAAACATAACTTTAATTCTTTAAGAGGAAAACAATATAATGCAATATAATTTGGAAAAAGAAATTATATACACCGCAGTTCCTAAGATAAATATGTTAGGCAAAAATAAAAATATGGTAATTATATATTGGGTTCTTCGCTGTTTGATTTAAAAAGAACATCTCTACGCATGCGTTTATATCATAGTTGGCCATATCAAACAGCTTGTCTGCCCCTGATAAGCTCGTACAAAGGAATTTGAGGAGTCTTATATGTCCTAATTGCTTCATGCAGAAGTTGTTCAATCTAAAGAGCATCCCTATTTTTAGCTACAGATTCTAATATAAAGTTTCTCGATGACTCTTTGCTTATTTTTCTTGAGAATTATAAAAGAAATAAATCTAAGGGAGGACAAGCTCAATTGGACTATTGGGATTAGTTCCAAGTTCCAACAATTCTGTCCATTCTCAGTTCTGCAAATTAGTTTGGGCAGCCTTTGTTCTCCAAATCTGGGGGCTTAGAAGCCTGGTTTATACTAGGAAAGAAATTTTCAAAAAAAAAAAAAATTCAGCAAATAAATATTTGCATGTCAAATAGAGCCTATGGAATAAACTTGTTTCCTTTAAAAAGTATCAAATAGAAGGTACCACCCAGTATTAGATTTATCACTTATTAGAAGGTATACATTAGTAATGCCTAATGTAATGTTGGATAATGCACCGATCTACTAGGGAACCAAACATGAATTTTTTCCAACAATTTGCCCTCAACCTAGGAGTTTCTGCAAGTGGTTGCATTTAAGCAATTAATTAAATAGAAATTCAGGACTATGTTTGGGGGCTTAGATGTGGGATCTTGGATTTGAATTTTTTGGATTTGAAAAAAAAAAAAAAAAACTTGAAGTAAAATATTTTATTGGTTTTTGTCAAAAGGAGAGACGACGACAGTCGGAAGGAGAGAGAGACGACGCTGGAAAAACGCTTCCGAAAAATCAAGAACCTACTGAGATGACGCCCGAGATTGAACGGTGCACTGAGATGAGGCCGGAGAAGGCAGGTCTGGCCAGAGACTAACCAGAAGTCACTAGAGAAATAGAGAGCAAGCCGAAGAGGATAATAGAGCTCCGGAGAAACTGCTGCGAGCAACGGAGATACTGGAGAAAAATAGCCGAGACGATGGGAAAATCTAAGAACCATATGAGCAGCGATGCCAAAAAGGAGAGAGACCACGGGAGAAAGCCGGAGACGAATTGCAGAGAAGCAGTATTCAGAGAAACACGATGACGAATCAGTGCAGGGAGGAATGACGACGACGACGGCTTCAGTGGAGGGAGTAGGAGTTTCGACCGAACGACAGTGATGAGGTTCGAACGCCGAATGACGTTTGCAGGGAATGACGACGTTTGCAGAGGAGGAAGAACGCCGAACGAAGACTGAATGCTGAACTGAGAAGAGATCACCGGAGTAGACAACCGGAACTGAGAACAGATGAGAGCGAGATGCCTGAAAAAAAAAAAAAAAAACAGAGAGCTGCAAGATGAACTGAGAGATCTATGAGGGACTTGAGACGAGGCAGAGAAGACTACTGTCGAAAAACAGAGAAGGACGAGAGATCTGCAACGCCGGAAACGACAAACTGCTGCCGGAGAAGAAAGAATAACTCAGAGAGAGACGACAACGGCGAACACAGACAATAACTGCCGCCGTTGAACGACGAACGACCTAGCAGCGAATAGCCACAATGAAGGGTGTATATATATATATATATATATATATATATATATATATATACATACATAAGTCATTCCAAATTAACATATGCTTTATAATAATTATACAATAATTAAAAAATAGAATACATATAAATTCAAATCCAAGATTCCCAAACACATAATACATGTTTATCTTCTCTCATTAAATTTCTCCTGAAGCGTAGAACCTGGAGTTTGATCAAAACTTAACCAACGCATTCATTCATGAGTCCACTGTGGAAACAAATGCAGAAGATAAAGCAAAAAAGAGGAGGAGGATGGATGCGAGTCAGTACCAGAGGAGGAGTTGGAGCCGAGGATCGATCAGTGAGGAATGAGTTGGGGAGGGACGACCCTTCCGGTCCTTGTAATTTTGCTTCCGTCTGAATGACTCGGGCCTCAAGCTTCATGGTCGGTGGGAATACGCGAGAAAGCAGAACCTCCTTTTATAGAATAGGAAGTTCTCTATTATCACATTTTTGGAAATACGCAGGTGGGTATTCGCCAAAAAAATAAAAACGCCGTTAGGCAAACGCAAGTTTCCTGTTGGGTATGTTTCGGTCAGTGATTTTATATTTTAGAAACTAACAATTTCTCAGTATATTAATCAACAACAACAACAACAACAAAACCAAGCCTTAGTCCCACTAAGTGGGGTTGGCTATATGAATCCTTTTCCACCAATTTATGCGATCATGGACCATTTCTTTTGATAGATTCAAAGATATTAAATCCTTACTCACTATCTCCTCCCAAGTTATTTTAGGTCTACCCCTACCCATTCCACTGCCCCCCACAGTAACTAAGTCACTCTTCCTCACAGGTGCACTATAAGGCCTACGTTGCAAGTGTCCATACCATCTGAGTCGTCCTTCCCTTATCTTATCTTCTATAGGAGCTACACCTAACTTACCACGAATATGTTCATTCCTTAATTTATCTTTCAATGTTATACCACTCATCTATCTAAGTATCCTCATCTCGGAAACTTTTACTTTTTGGATATTATGTTTCTTCGTTGCCCAACATTCTGATCCATATAGCATAGCTGGTCTTATAGCTGTCCAATAAAACTTCCCTTTCAATTTTAAGGGTATTCTACGATCACATAGAACACTTGAAGAACTTCTCCATTTTACCCAACCTGCTTTAACTCTATGCATTACATCATCTTCAATTTCTCCTTCAACTTGCATAATAGATCCAAGGTATCGAAATCTACAAGTGCTATTTATTTCTTCATCATCAAGTTTAAATTTGTCTCCAATATTCCTCCTATCCTTACTAAAATTACATTTCATATATTCTGTTTTATTTCTACTTATCTTAAAGCCTCTAGATTCCAAAACTGCTCTCCATAATTCTAACTCAGCCTCTATTCCATCCCTAGTTTCGTCAATTAATACAATATCATCTGCAAACAACATACACCATGGAACCTCCTTTTGAATACTCTTAGTCAATTGGTCCATCACTAAAGCAAAAAGATAAGGACTCAAAGCAGATCCTTGATGTACACCTATGGTAATTGGAAATTCTCTAGTTTCTCCATCTATAGTCTTTACACTAGTCATTACTCCATTGTACATATCCTTAATGACATCGGTATACCTACAACATACACCCTTTTTTTCTAAAACCCACCATAGAACTTCCCTAGGTATCCTATCATATGCTTTCTCAAGGTCAATAAATATCATATGCAAGTCCCTCTTCTTTTCTCTAAACTTTTCCATTAATTTTCTTAAAAGATAAATAGCTTCTGTGGTAGATCTCCTAGGCATAAAACCAAATTGATTTTCTGAGATCTTCGTTTCTAACCTTAATCTTTGTTCAACTACTTTTTCCCATAGTTTCATCGTATGACTCATAAGTTTAATTCCACGATAGTTATTACAATTTTGAAAATCTCCTTTATTTTTGTATATAGGTATTAAAGTACTTTTCCTCCATTCATCTGGCATTTTCTTAGTTTTTACAATTGTATTAAAGAAATTAGTTAACCATATAATTCCGTTATCACCCAAGCATTTCCAAACTTCAATTGGGATGTTATCTGGTCCCATAGCTTTCCCATTTTTCATCTTTTTTAGTGCAAACTTAACTTCGTTAACTCTAATTTTTCGAATAAATCTTATATTTTTAGTCTTTTCCTCATTTGACAATTCTAAATTTAAGCCTTCTATTTGGTTTTCATTAAACAACTTACTAAAGTAACTTCGCCATCTTTCTTTAATATCTTCGTCCTTAACCAAGACAATATCATCCTCACTTTTTATACATTTTACATTTCCTAAGTCCTTGTTCTTCCTTTCTCTAACTTTAGCAAGTTTAAATATATCTCTTTCCCCTTCTTTTGTACCTAATCTATCATACAAACTATTAAATGATCTATATTTAGCTTCACTAACGGCCCTTTTTGCATCTTTTCTTGCCTCCTTATATTTTTTAAAGTTATCGCCGTTTCTACATTTTTGCCACGTTTTATACCAAATTCTTTTTGTCTTTATGATTTTTTTGTACATTTTTATCCCACCACCAACTTTCTTTGCTATTTGAGAATCTTCCCCTTGATTCGCCTAAAATCTCTTTTGCTAATTTTTTAATAGAGCTAGCTAATCTATTCCAAAGAGTATTTGAATCTATCCCATCCTCTAAGGTCCAATCCCCATCTTTGATCATTTTATCTTTAAATTTTATTATATTTTCTCCTTTTAGGTTCCACCATCTAGTTCTCCTACACTGGTTTATTTTATCCTTTTTCTTCCATTTTTTAATGCATATATCTAACACTAAGACTCTATGTTGTGTGGTTAGACTTTCACCTGGAATAACCTTACAATCCTTGCATGATACATGATCTACCCTCCTAGTTAAAAAAAAATCTATTTGACTTCTATTTTGTCCACTTTTAAAGGTTATTAAGTGTTCTTCTCTCTTCTTAAAACAAGTATTCATTATACTAAAATCATATGACATAGCAAAGTCTAAGATCATCTCCCCAGACTCATTTTTTTCTCCATATCCATATCCTTTATGTATCATTTCATAATTTTTATTATCTCTTCTAACGTGTCCATTCAGATCTCCTCCTATAAATATTTTCTCCGTCCCTGGTATGCCTTGTATAATACTATCCATATCTTCCCAAAATTGTTTCTTAAGATTTTCTGCTAAGCCAACTTGAGGAGCATAAGCACTAATGATGTTTATTATCTCTTGTTCTAATACCATTTTGATTTTTATAATTCTATCCCTTACTCTAATTACATCCACAACGCTATCTTTTAAGTTTTTGTCTATAATAATGCCTACTCCATTCTTATATTTTTCTTTTCCAGTGTACCAAAGTTTAAAACCTGATTTATTGATTTCTCTAACTTTCTCCCCTACCCACTTAGTTTCTTGAAGGCAAATTATATTAATTCTTCTTCTAATCATTGTATCCACAATTTCCATGCTTTTACCCGTAAGTGTCCCTATATTCCAAGTTGCTAATCTAATCCTAGTTTCCTGAACTAACGTCTTTACCTGCCCACGTCCAGAATGATGCAGGAACCCTCGCATATTTAACACCGTACTCGGGCGCCGACATGGCGCGTCGCTTCGGGGCGACGACCTAGCCCACCCTCGCCCACTTTTCACTACACCCGGAGTGGTTCAAGTGCAACGCGTCGCTCGTAGGGGACGCCCCAGCAAATATTCGGTAAAGATTCATATCATAGTGATCTGACAAATTTTATGCTGGCTGTCAGCTACCTAACACAACCCTCCTCCTTAACCCGGGCTTGGGACCGGCTGTGTGTGAAAAAATAGGACATTTAAGTGCATCACAGGCGGAGTTTCTCAGTATATTAATCATTACTTAAAAATTTAATTTTAACATAATTAAAAATATTAGAGATAGAAAAGGAAAGAACATATTTTTGTAATATCCAAAGATGAAAAAATATATATTTTTTTGTATTTTCCTCTATCCTTTCTCTAATACTTTCCAAGGCGGGAAAATAATTTTAGTTTTCCATTTTTAAAATTTCCTCAACAACTACGAAATTTTTTTTTTCATTTTTGGAACATATAGTTTATTAAAAATAGTTATATTTTTTATTTCTAGTTTTTTTAAATAATTATGAAAATACAACATTATTTTCCAATTTTTGAAACTTATAAAGAAAAGATGAAAAAAACACATTTTTTATTGCTTTTCTAAAATTTTAACTCTTACTTTGCATATGTCATTCATATCTCAGACTTTTATTTGCATGAATTATCTATAAATTTTATTTTAAATTCATATAAATTTGAATTCAAGCTCCAAAATCTATAATCTCAAATATTACCTTTTGTAATATTTGAAATTTTGAAAAATAAGTTTTTTTTTGTGATTATTTTAAAATTTTTAAAAATTCAACACTTAAACAAATTTTTTGCATTCTGCATTTTTAGTATGAATCTTAAAAAACTAAAAAATAAGCTAAATTTTTCTATAATTTTTTGAAAATTTAAAATTTAAAAATAAAAAATATTTTCCACAACTATAAACATACCCCCTCAATTTTGGTAAGTAGGCAAGTGTCCAAACTCTAAAGGATCCCAAAGTCATTAAAAAATAAAAAAGGAAAAACTAAACAAGGACTTACCTTCCACAATGTGCCCATTCATAAGCAAGCCTCCCTTTGGATTAAAGCCTCACATCACTAATCATAAGAAGGTTACTATTTGTAGACACCCCATTTTGTTTGGGGTTTATATAACACAAATTAGGCAAAATTTATTAATACAATAAAGTGAGAAAATATAGGAAAAATAAAAATATAGGGAAATTAAAATTTTACATTAAAAAAAAAAAAAGGAAATATGAAACAAAAAGGTGGGCTAGATTCTCTATGCTTAAACCTACACGTACACACAAAAGAATGTCAGCTAAGAAATCAGAATAAAGGTTAATAATGTTTTTTTTAAATGTGATTGAACAATTTAAATTGATTAGCCAATTTAATTAGCCAATAAGTTTAAGTTTGATTAATCAATTTAAAACTAATTGATTAATCAAATTTAAATTCAGTTGCTTCTTAAGCCTATAAATAGAGAACTTTAGAAGGACAAAGACACTGAAATAAGAAATGAGTAGCTTATTAAAGAAAAATTGAGAAAGAATTGCTGAGAGTCTTGAATTGCAGAAATAGTGGGAAATTGACAGCAAGGAATTCAGGTAGAGTTCGGGTAAAGGAAGAAACAAGATAGCATTATGAAACAAGGTTCCTTAAAAATATGTGTTATTATTGTTAAAGGAAGTACGAAGCTAAATATTTAAAATTTAAAATATAAACACATCAATATATCATTCTTGTTTCAGATAAGCCTTTAATAAAAATAAAAATAAAAAGTCAACAAAATTTTAGTCCACCCATCACAAAGATGAGAATCATTACAAACTAGAAGCGAAAAAAAAAAAAAAAAACTGCTACAAACAGATAAAAAAGAAACTAAGCAAAAAGCAAATACCCACAATTATACAAATAGAATAACACTATAAAAAACAAGATCAATAGGCAAAGCATAATGACAAGAAATTTGACCATTCCTCTCCAACCAGATAACTTAAATAGCTGCAAAAACAGCAGACTAAGCTTACTCCGTAAACACCAAGCCACAGAGCAATGAAGAAATAAATGCACATGATCCTCACTATTAGTGTAATGCATAAGGCACACATTAGGGGAAAGGGACATGCGTGTATGGCCTATAAACCTTCAAGTGATGTTGATGTTAATTCTATTAAGAACGGCAGTCCACAAAAATCCTTTACCTTCAAAGGATTAGCTCTTCCCAAACGATTCTCAACAAGAAAAGAATGGAGAGAACGATGTAGATGAGAGTAAAATGATTTACACGAATAAATACAACTTTTAATTTAAAATGAAGAACTCCAAATCCATATCAATTTTTCAATGTGATTTATCTATGTCCTCATGTCCTACTATTTTGATGTTGGATAGAGACAACTGTTAGAGATGGAGCCAGGAGACAGCTGGAGATGCGTTGTTGAGTCAAAAAATGCGGTGGAATTTATCTCTCTATTAATCTCTTCTTTATAAACTTCCAATTGTAATTGATTTCATTTAATTATGATTTAAATTCTAAGCCTATAAATTTAGGGCTGTGGAAATTATAATTGTGTGCATAGAGACAGTGTAGAGAGAAGCTCAGAGAGAGCAGAGAGGAAGAAGGGAGGAAGAGAGAGAGAGAGAGAGAAAGAGAGAATTGTAATATTTTCGGCAAAATAGTGAATACTTGGTGTGTGCTCCGTGGATGTAGGTTGTTATTGACCGAATCACTTTAAATCTTTAGTGTCACTTTGATCTGGATGCTCACAGGTTCCTAACAAGTGGTATTAGAGACCGGTTGGAGCAGAAAAGCCTAATCGAAAGTGATCCTGAAATTCAGAACTCTGTCTAGTGGATAGAAACCAAGTTTTGAGGCCACCATCGCATTCAGCTCGCCGACACGAAAAGAATGGTGTCAACTGGAGCTCGAATGGAGTTTAGACGAAGGCACACACACCCGCACGTGCCTTGCCTAAGCAAGACGCCTCTCCACACACTGGCCACGCGCCAGCGACAAGTCCCTCACGTGCTCAACGCACCGCATGCGTCTTCTTCGCCTGATCCGCCTCAACCTGACCCGGTTTAATACCCGATCCGACCCGGCAACTCACTCAGACCCAAGGTGACCCGAGATCTAGTTTTTTGACCCAGGTCTGACCTCCGCCTCAGCGCCACGCCAGCAGAGGCGCCACGTCAGCTGCCACGTCATCGATGCCCACCCCTGCCACGTCATTAAGCGGGCCCCACTTCTACCATGTCATCGTGCCACATCAGCATTGCCACGATAGCGCCACATCAACAGGTGCACACGTTAGCACGCCATGTCAGCTTGCCACGTTAGCAAGTTTAGCCAAGTTTGACTGAGCTTTTCGGAGTCATTTCAGATCCGCTTTTCGAGCGACTTAAACCATTTCTAGGGTTTTCGATCGTTCCAAATCCAACTGCACTATCCATTTGAGCTAATTTCATCTCTAGATCAGTTAATCTAGATGTCGAATGAAAAGAGCTTAAAAATCGAAATGTTTAATGGAAACAATTTCAGTTTCTAGAAGATGCAGTTAGAAGATTATTTATTTGGGAAGGAATTACACTTACCGTTGAAGGGTAAGCCAACATTCATGAACAAGGACGAGTGGGTGTTGCTTGATCGAAAAGCCCTCGGAGCCATCAGAATGTCTTTGTCGAAATCTGTGGCATTCAATATCAAGCATATAACATCTACCAAGTCTCTGATGGATGCGCTCTCTAATATATGCGACCAACTTTCAGCCGTAAATAAGGTACATCTCATGAAAAGACTATTTACGATGAACATGTCTGCAGGTGAGAGTTTCAGCAGGCATTTGAATAACTTCAATGAGTTGTCTGATCAACTCATCTCAGTCGGGATAACGTTTGATAATAAGATTCGGGCTCTACTAATTCTCAGTCAATTGCCTGAAAATCAGAATAGTGTTGTCACTGCCATTAGTAGCTCCACAGGAAATCAAAGCTTGTATACGATGAAGTCATCAGCATAATTTTGACAGAGGAAATAAGAATGCAGCCGAACCATAGATCCAATTCGAGTTCAGCCTAGAACATGGAGAGTCAAGGTAGAGGAAACAGGCATGGACGATCAAACAACCACGGCAAATCTAGGCCTAGACTGTTTAAATCCATAAATCTCAGTGGTACTCAAGACACAGGTTCCTAGAGCACAAAAGTTATTGAGTGCTGGAACTGTGGAAAGACTGGTCATTACAGGAACCAGTGCAGGAGTCAGAAGAAAGAATTCGAAACGAGGGCAAAGATTGAAGCAAATATTGCTTCTGAGAATGATGAGATGTTAATCTGCTCTTTGGAAAGCAAGCAGGAGTCTTGGGTCTTAGACTCCGGAGCCTCATTTCATGCCACATGCTGCAGAGATTGCCTAGAGGAGTACACACTAGGTAATTTTGGTAAGGTGTACCTTGGCAACGACCAACCTTGCGACGTAACCGACAAGGGAGTTGTGAAGATCAATATAAATGGGTCAGTATGGAAGCTGAAGGATGTTAGGTATATTCCAGACCTGAGAAAGAATTTGATCTCAGTTGGTCAACTGGCAGATGAGGGATACACGATGAAATTCATTGGCGATGAATGGAAAGTTTCAAAGGGTGTACTAACAATTGTGCGAGGTAAGAAAAGCGGATCACTTTTTCAAACCTCCAATGCCTCCATGTCTATTTTAGTTGCTGTAAGAAATGACGAAAGCAATATCTGGCACCAACAACTTGGTCACATGAGCAAGAAAGGACTCAAGGTGATGCACTCAAATGAAAAATTGAGTGGTCTATAGTCAGTGCAGGTTGACATGTGTAAAGATTATATAGTCAGGAAATAGAAGAGGGTTAGCTTCCAGATAAACACACATGCCCCAAAGAAGAAGGGACTAGAACTGGTCTACTCAGAATATGTTGGGACACATCAGCAGAATACCGATAATCCTCAGGTGGAGGAACCAGTGGAGCAGATCGTCGCACCACCATCTCCTACTCCAGTTCCGGAGCTTAGGAGATCTACTAGGTCCCATATACTAGACAGGAGGTACATTGATTACTTACTTCCTACAGATGGAGGAGAGCCTGAATGCTATGATGAAGCATGTCAGGTGGCAGATACGAGCAAGTGGGAGCTTGCGATGAAGGATGAGATGAAGTCCCTCACCTCCAACAGAATGTGGAAGTTGCCTATAGGCCTTCACAACAAGTGGGTGTACAAAATTGAAGAGGAGCATGATGGCTCCAGAAGATACAAGCCTTAGTTGGTAGTCAAAGGCTTTGAGCAGAAGGAAGGGATTGACTACACCAGCATTTTTACACCAGCTGTGAAGATGACAGCCATCAGATTAGTCTGTAGGAATTTAGCAGACAGGAAGATGGTGACTACAGAGAAACTGAAGTTGTGTTCAACTTCAGTTAGTCTTCATGCCTGAAGACATATTTTGAGCACATCATTTAGTCATGATACTAGTTGAGGAGGAGTCTTTGTCTCCAAGTGGGAGATTGTTAGAGATGGAGCCAAGAGACAGCTGGAGACGCGTTGCTGAGTCTGAAACGCGGTGGAATTTATCTCTCCATTAATCTCTTCTTTATAAATATCCAATTGTAATTGATTTCATTTAATTATGATTTAAATTCCAAGCCTATAAATTGAAGGCTGTGGAAATTGTAATTGTGTGCATAGAGACAGTGCAGAGAGAAGCTTAGAGAGAGTAGAGAGGAAGAAGGGAGGAAGAGAGTGAGAGAGAGAGAGAGAATTGTAATATTTTCGGTGAGATAGTGAATACTTGGTGTGTGCTCCTTGGACGTAGGTCGTTATTGACCGAACCACGTTAAATCTTTGGTGTTACTTTGATCTGGATGCTCACAGGTTCCTAACAACAACTACTTGACAAGCACATATACCCCACATATGTAACATAGTCTCTAAGTAACACAAGAATTATCTTTGTTATAGAAAAATAAATAAATGATGGTGCTTGATGAGTAAAGACAATTAAGCAGGCTCTTCACTCATTGCCTAATTGCTAGTTTCTCTGCCTAACCTTAGAAGATTTATGTGCTATTGATTACGCGCCGAAACTGCGTAATTGGATGTTTAACCCGGGCTTTACGGTTTATATTTTTAATTAAATATCTAAAATTATCCAATATTTTAATAAAGTGCCAAAATCATCATTCTTGAATTTTATTGCACTATTTATGAAGTTTTAGTATTTTTTTGTTGCAGGAAAATTCCCGGGAACCAAAACCGACACCTATTTGTATTTCATGTATGACTTTTCCGTATGAGCTCCGATCGAGGCGATTCAAATTTTTGAAGAAAGAGGAAAGGATTATCTACAACTTTTGTGTTTTGAGTTTTGTGAGATATGGGCTTCAGAAGAGTCAGATTTGCGATGAACAGAGAATGAAAAAAATAAAAAAATATAGCAATTCGGGTCAACTCCAATTGGGTCAAGTTGCTGGGTCGGGTCTCCTATCCGGGTCTAGGGCTTTCCCCCCTATCCTATTTAACCCTTCTTTTCCTCTTCCTGCGTAGACAGCCCCCAAGGCTCCCCATTCTCCTCTTCTCCTTCTTCTTCTTCTTCTTCTTTAGTTTGTTTTTTTTCGTTCTTTTAAATTCTGCTTTGCTCTCTTTCTCTTTTCTCTATTCTCTGTTCTCCTTCCCTTTATCCCACTCTCTCTCACTCAAACCTCTTTTTCCCATTGTTGCCACAGCACAAAAGCTCCTGCTGCACTTTGTTGCTCTCTCCGGCGGCCGCCAACAGCACCAGCAGATCCGTGAGCCACTCTCCCGCTGTTCCTTGCTCAATGCCACAGCCGCAAATCAACCCACACACAGCCGCAGCTGCTGCCACGGCTCCGTGGATTTGTTTCTCTCTCTCTCTCTCTTTTCCTTTCTTTCTTTCTTTTATTTACTTTTCTTTGAATCTTGGAATATTGAAGAAAGTTTAGTTTTTTTTAATGTTATTGGAGTTTTCTTTCTTTTTGTTTAAGTTGAGTAATGTTGGGTATTTCATTATTGTTAAATTAATCTCTTTGTTTATCTAATTGATAGTTATTTTAATTTAGCATTCTTAATTAAATTCAGATTTTTTTTTTTTTGTCGAAATTCGATTTAGTTAGGATCTATGATTAGTAAAGGTTGTGTTTTTATTGTGTTCCATTATTGTTTACGTTTTTTAAATTTTCGTTGAATTCATGTTTGCATTTAAATTGTGAGTCTTGATTTGATCTCTTAATTGTGCTAAAGGTTCGATTTTTAGTAGGTTTGGTTTTTTTTTTAGTATGTGTCTAGTTTAGTTCCATTGTGTGTATTTAATTCCATGATCTAGGTTGCCATTTTTAATTAACGCGTGTCCCAGTGTTTCCTTAAGTAGACTAGGGTTTTCATTATTGTTATTTTAATTTCATGTTTAAAGTTTCCATTTTTAGTTAGTATGATCTAATGTTTCCTTAAGTAGACTAGGGTTTTCATTATTGTTATTTAATTCCGTGCGTGATAGTTTTAGGACTTTAATTTGTGTTTTCGTTTAAGTCTCCACAATCTTGAAAATCCGAATCTGAACTGAGTTCAGTACAATTTTGTTTTCGATTGGACGAATGTGAAATTGAGATAAAAACGCATTCCCTGAGGAGACAATCTAGCCCTTGGGCTTAATATTACACGATGTAACTCCTATACTTGGGATAGCTTTCGAGCTGCTCATTTTTCGAGTGAGTCAGCTATAAAAATTTTAACATCTATGCACAAGATCAACAAACCTTGATAAAGATTTTCCTTGCTTGGTGGATCTTCCACCAAGAGACCTTCATATGATTCATCATTATATGCTTCACAAATTATCACTATCGCTTCTAGTTTTCTTTATGTAATGCAGCCAAGGGTACCTAGGGAAGTTCATGGCAGATTCTAGATAAAAGGGAGTATGTTATAGGTCTATAGAAGTCATTAGGGATATGAACAGTAGAGCAATGACTTGTGTTAGGACTACATGTGGAGAGTCTTGGGAATTGCCAATCACAATAGGTGTACATCAAGGGTCTGCGTTGAGCCTTTATCTTTTTGCATTATTCTTGGATAAAAACTTACTATAAGTATAAAAAATTAGGTTAATGGTGCATGTTTGAAGTTGAAATTGTCATGGTTGACGAAATTGGAGCTGGAGAGAACTTATGCTAGAATTATGGAGAGAATCTTTAGGTTACATTTGGTTTGCAGGATGCCTATTCCCAAGAATAGCTTAGTTTTAGTAGGTTAGTTACAATTAATTATACAAGAAATTATGTTGATACTATAAAAAAAATAATAGTGTGAAACATTTTATGAGTCCATAATAAGGAATAAACAAGGAATAGCTATTCTTAAATTTCATCATGGACATGTCTATTCCTTTCTTATTACATGTTGAATGAAATAATTAGAAATATATAAGGAATAACTATTCCATTGATTCCCAAAATTTAATATATATTCCATCTTATTCAAATGAATAGCTATTTTGCAGGACCAAATAAGATGTTAGAATTTAGAGGCTTTAAGACAAGTAGAAATAAGACAATATCTACGAAATGTAATTTTCGTCATGGTAGGAATAATATTGAATAAAATATTGAACTTGATGTCCATGAAAGTAATAGCACTAATAGATTTCAATACCTTGGATCTACTAATGCAAGCTGAAGGAGATAAGTTAAAGTGGGTTGGGTGTGTTGTGTAATTATAGAATACCCTAAATTTAAAATATAAGTTCTAAAAGACAACTATAACACCGACTTCCTTATAAGGATCAAAACCAATAACTAAGAAACAACATATCCAAAAATTAAAAGTTGTTGGCAAGAGAATGCTAAGATGGATGAGTGGTATAATTGTAAAAGATAATTATACAAAATGAACATATTTGTGGTAATTTATGTATAGTACCTGTAGAAGATAAGATAAGGTGGGCTAACTTTAGGCATATATAATGTTAGCCAAATAATGTAGTAAGGGCACCAACAAAGAGTGGATAATAAGCTAGTTAATGTTAGTGGCAACATAGGAGGGGGAGCAATAGACCTAGAATAACTCATAATGAGATTGTAAAGTAAGGATTTGACAGTCCTTCATTCCTCAGAGGATATATTGATGCAGCGGAAAAGGATTCATATAGCCATTCCTATCACGGGGAGAGGTAGACCTTGAATAACTTGGAATGAGATTGTAGGTAAGAATGTAACAACCCTTCATTCCTTTCATTCCTTAAAGAATATTGACGCAGCAGAAAAGGATTCATATAGCCAACCCTACCTAATAGGACTTAAGGCTTAGTTATTGATGTTGTTGTTAAAGAAGCCAAATATAAGCTTCTTTAAATAGCTTTTTGAACAATATTCAGAAACTAAAATTACAAAAACAAAGATTTTAGCCCGAACCAATGTAATAAGGCCTATATAAATTCCAAATAGCCCAAAATGTGGAAAACAATGAAAGAAGGGCATTGGCTTTTATTGATGGTTGGGAAGTCAATCCATGTTGACCCTCCTCCATCTTTCAATGTTGGGCAAATTTCTACCCATGCATCTTAGTGAACTCATCAGTCGCCATGCATGTCTCTTCCTACCATATTATGCAACTCCCTAAATCACTGTTCCCACATCGAGAATGAAGGATTGGAGTGGCCTCCTCTCTTCCTATATAAACTTCCCCCCTCCCCTTTAATGAAAAAAACAATTGTATAATTTGAGCCAATTTTTCTGCCATTCTTCCTGCTTAAACGAATTAATTAGTGTTAGTATACTTCCTAAGTTACCCTTGTACCCTTGTATATTTCCTAAGTTACCCTTGTACCCTTGTATAAAGCCTTGTACAGTGTTAATAAGAAATATGGTGAGTTTCTCTTTTAACATGGTATCAGAGCCTAGGGTTCTTTAATTTTTTTTTTTTGCCACCGCCATCCGCTCTAGCCAGCACCAGTAGCCTCCCATGAAGTCCACAACCACCGGACTTCTGCAGCAACATAGCCAGACCACAAGCCTTGTAGCTGTTGTGAACAGCCACCGTCTCCAGCCACCCGAGCTCCTTGGCCAGCCCCTATTCCAGTCGAGAATTCAGAGCATCCCTCAGCTGCTACAGCTCCTCGGCCAGCCGTGATAGCCAGCACCCGAACCACCATCTCTCCTGTAGCAATAGAATGTCATGGTTTGTTCGTGGCTCCCTCTCGATGTTCTCCAACATCGTCTCAGTTCTCCACTGTCTCGCGTCTCCTTCTCCGGCGTCGTCTCTCCACTCGTCGTGGTCATGTTCTGTTCGTGGAATCTTGGTTCGTCATCTCCTTCTTCGGTGTCGTCTTTGTTTCTCCAGCGTCATCTCTACACTCGTGGTGGTCGTGGTCTCGCGGACTCTGCTGCTGCCACTCTCCATTCTCGGCCGTCTTGGTCTCGTGTCATTTTTGATTCTCCAGCGTTCTTCATTCTCTGGTGACCTTTCTTGTTGGCGTCGTCTCATCGGCTTTGTCCCTCTGGCAGCAACAACATCGGTTCCACTGCTGCGCCTTCTGGTGGTCCCTTTGCACGGCTGTCTGTGCTCCACTGCAAGACACCAGAGAAGCGCCCCTTCTCTCTTTACTGTGATTCCAATTTCCAATCATTTTTTTTTTTAAATTCCTACTCTCCAATAGAAGCCCACTACTAAACACACACACACACAAAAACCTACTGAGTTCTTACTCTCTTTACTGTGCTTCAAATTTTCCATAATTTTCCTTGCATTTTTTTTTTAATGGCGTCTTTCACCGATGTTTCTCACCTTATCGAGATTGTTTTGAATGGCTCCAACTACAATGCGTGGGCTCAAAAAATGTCAGTTTTTTTGATTGGTCGGCAATTATGACGTTTTGTCACTGGAACAAAATCGAAACCTACCAAAACTTCCATGCAATCCATAGAGGAGTTTGATGAGGCTCTTAATGAATGGGAAAGTACTCACTGTAAGATTCTTTCCTGGTTTATTAATACCTCCGTTCCTACTATTCAGAGTCTTCTTCCTAAGTTTTGTAATGCCAAACTTGCTTGGGATTTTTTGGCCAAACGATACAACTGTGGCAGTGATGCTGCTCTCGAGTTTCAGTTGAAAACTAGGCTTTCTCAGATGCATCAGGCACCTGGATAGTCTATTGCCGAGTTTCATGCTCAGGTTAGTGGCATTTGGGATCCGCTTTCTCATGCTAACCCTGCTTTTTCTGATGAGCAGTCAATTAGGCTTTTTGTGGCATATCGGGATCGTCATCAGTTCCTATACTTTATGATGCATATTCGGGATGAATTTGAGACTACTCGAGCTTCTTTGTTACATCGATCTCCTCTTCCTACACTTGAGTTTGCTCTTTCGGAGCTCATTTCTGAGGATACACGACAACAGACTCGTCGGGTTCATTCTACCGATATGATTTTGGCTACTGCTCCATCTAGCTCCTCTACTCCTACTACGACTATTGCTTCTTCTAGACCGCAACATTTCAATGGCCAGTGCCATTATTGTAAGAAGGAAGGTCACCGTATTTCTGATTGTCCTAAGAAGAAGGCCAAAGATGCTAGGGATGCTCTCAAGGCTAAGGCATCTTCCTCTTCCAGGCCTGTTGCTGCTGTCTCCACCAGCTCCTCAGTTTCTGCTCCATCTTCTACACCTCCTTTGTCGTCTCTTTCTACTACTGACCTTGAGGCAACTATCACCCAGGTTCTCTCCCGCACTTCTACTGCCTTATCAGTCTCCATAGGTACCTCTACACCTTGGTTTATTGATTCTTCCTGTTACAATCATATGACCTCTGATTCCTCTTTAGTGACGCATAAGCAGTCTCTAACTCTTGTTCCCTTTATTTATACTGTTAATGGTTCGCATATGTCTATTCATCATCTTGGTCATGTTTCTACTCCTGCTTTTTCTGTCCCTAACACATATGTTGTGCCTAACTTGTCTCTCAATCTCCTTTCTGTTGGTCAACTTGTTGAAAGTGATTTGAATTTAACCTTTTCTCACAAAGGTTGTGATGTGCAGGGATCCGAATAGGGGCCAGCTTGTTGGGACTGGGCGTAAAGTTGGTCGCCTTTTTGAGCTCATGTCTCTACATTTGCCTCGTTCGTGTTCTCCCCCATCTCTTTCTGCTACAGTGTCTTCCCGTGTTTGGCATTATCGTCTCGGTCATACTTCATTATCTTGTGTTCAATCTTTAGCTTCTAGTGGTTGCTTGGGAAATGTTAAGTTTGAACCTTTTGATTCTATGTCTTGTCAACTTGGGAAACAGAAAGCTTTACCTTTTAATGAAAGTAATTCTCTGTCTTCTTCACCTTTTGATTTGGTTCATTCTGATATTTAGGGACCTGCTCCTATCCCTACTAAGGGTGGGTCTCGTTACTTTGTTATTTTTATCGATGATTACTCTCGGTTTACATGGATTTATCTTTTTCATGATCACACTGAGTTACTTACTATTTCTCGTGACTTTAAGCAAATGATTAAAACTCAATTTAATCGCACCAATAAAGTTTTTCAGTCCGACAATGCCTTAGAATATACTTCTACTCCTTTCATTGTAGAACTTCATGAGGCCAGCACCTTATCCCATCGAGCCTGTCCATTCACCTTCCAATAGAATGGTCATGCTGAACGTAAGCATTTTACATCCTTGACACTATTTGCTCTCAACTCTTCTCTGCATCCCTCCCAGAATCCTTTTGGGGAGAAGTTGTTCTTACTGCTGTTTACACTATGAATCGGGTTCCAACCCCTACTCTTTCTAATAAATCTCCATATGAGGCTCTCAATGGAAAGGAACCTTGTTATTCTCTTCTCAAAGTATTTGGTTGTGCTTGCTTTGTTTTGCTCCCACCTCATGAACATACAAAACTTAAACCTCGTTCTCGTCTCTATTGCTTTCTTGGTTATGGCATTGAACACAAGGGTTATCGGTGCTACGATCCCATAGCCAAGCGTCTTCGAGTCTCTCGACATGTTTAGTTTTGGGAACACAAAATGTTCACTAGTATCTCTCCATTTTCTTCTGATTGTCCCTCATACTCTCCTATTTCACTGACCCTGCCATCGATCTCTCTCCCGATTTTTCCTCTAGTGCAGATCATGACAGCTCATCAGGTGATCACTCTGTGTCTGCCTCTCCCAAACTTGGCTAGTCTAATGATCATGCCATCGCATCCACTCCGCCTGAGTCCTCTGATTTGGATGTTAGTCATTCTAGTTGGGTAAGGGCACCTTCTACCTATCTTAGTGATTATCACTATTTTTCTACTCTTGACTCCCTTCACGAGCCTCGCGATTATCATGAAGCTTGTTCTATTCCTGTTTGGCAGCAAGCTATGTCTGAAGAACTTGACACCCTTCACAAAACTTATACTTGGGACCTGGTTGACCTGCCTCTTAGAAAGACTGTAGTTGGGAACAAATGGGTGTATAAACGAAAAACGAACTCCGATGGTTCTGAAGTAAGATATAAAGCTTGTTTAGTGGCAAAGGGCTTTACTCAAGAATATGTCATTGATTATGAGGAGACATTTGCTCCTGTTGCTCGTATTACCTCCATTCGTTCACTGTTGGCTATTGCCTCTGCTCGCCGATGGCCTTTATTTCAGATGGATGTTAAGAATGCCTTCTTACATGGTGATTTGGTTGAGGAGGTATATATGTAGCCCCCTCTGAGATATCCTTATCCTTCTGGTAAGGTATGTCGTCTCCGTCGTGCTTTATATGGGCTTAAGCAAGCTTCCCGTGCTTGGTTTGCCAAGTTCAGCTCCACTATTGCACAACTTGGGTTTGCCTCTAGCCCTTATGATTCAGCCCTTTTTACCCGTCACACAGCTACTAGCATCACTATTTTACTACTTTATGTTGATGATATGATCATTACTGGTGATGATACTTCTGGTATTCATGAGCTTAAGCAATTTCTGTGTCAGCAGTTTGAGATGAAAGACCTCGGTTCTCTTCGCTACTTCCTAATCTTAGAAGTGTCTCCTACCTCTGATGGCTACTCTTTGACTCAAGCTAAATATGCTTCTGATCTTCTGACATGTGCCAGTATCACAGATTGTAAAATCACTAATAGTCCACTGGAGCCCAACATCAAACTCCATCCTACTGATGGGGAGCTTCTTCCTGATGCCACTTGTTATCGACAACTTGTTGGGAGCTTGATTTATCTAACTCTCACTAGACCGAACATTGCCTATGCAGTGCACCTTGTTAGCCAGTTTATGTCGGCTCCTCGTTCCGTTCACTATGCAGCTGTTCTTTGCATCTTATGATATGTGAAGGGAACCCTATTTCACGGGCTTTTCTTTTCCTCTCACTCATCCTTGACGTTGTAGGTTTATTCATATGCTGATTGGGCAGGGGACCCTACTGATCGTCGGTCTACCACTAGTTTTTTTTTTCTACTTGGTGACTCTCTTATCTCTTGGCGAAGCAAAAAGCAGACTGTTGTTGCTTGCTCTAGTATTGAGGCTGAGTATCGGGCTCTTGCTGATACAACTTCTAAGCTTCTTTGGCTTCGTTGGCTTCTCCACGATATGGGTATTCCTTAGCCCTCATGCACTCTGCTTTACTGTGACAATCACAGTGCTGTCCAGATCACTCACAATGATGTTTTTCATGAACGCACCAAACACATCAAGATCGATTGTCATTTTGTGGGTCATCACCTTCAGGAAGGGACACTTCGCCTCCTGTCAGTTCCTTTGACTGATCAATTGGATGATATCTTCACAAAGGCTCATCTAGCTGGTCGCCATCGTGCTTTAGTATGCAAACTCCAGTTGACATCTTCAATACCACCTTGAGTTTGAGGGGGGATGTTAGTATACTTCCTAAGTTACCCTTGTACCCTTGTATATTTCCCAAGTTACCCTTGTACCCTTGTATAAAGCCTTGTACAGTGTTAATAAGAAATATGGTGAGTTTCTCTTTTAATAATTAGTAAATAAAAAAAAATTAACCATTAAATAAATGAATGAACTAAATTAATTTTTAGATCTGAATGGAATTAAATAAATAACTGTTACAATATATCTTTGGTATTTTGGTTTCTTCATAAAACCAGAACCAAAACCAAAAATTGAAAAACGGAATCAAAAATCGATAAACTGAACCAAAAAATGAACTTGATCCAGCTTCAGTGCAGTTCTCAGTTTTTCAGTAAATTTTGTAAAGCCCTACTTCGAGAGGATTAACAGAACAACACTATTATATAGAGATGGCTCAGG
This sequence comes from Malania oleifera, assembly GCF_029873635.1. Classification (NCBI taxonomy): domain Eukaryota; kingdom Viridiplantae; phylum Streptophyta; class Magnoliopsida; order Santalales; family Ximeniaceae; genus Malania; species Malania oleifera. The sequence goes on from NC_080422.1 coordinate 33,458,773, forward strand.
ACAACAAGAGTGCCCTTCACACACATGCACAACCCCACTCCCCAAAGAAAAAGATAAAGCTCCTAACTTATATAATCTGTCAAACATACCAAGACAAACTGGACATGTAAGCTGCTCAGTTGAGCTTGCAGGGGTAGTTTGTGCATGTTCAATTGAACCAGAAAATATATCTATCCTCCATTCCATCATTCCTGAATCCAAATCAACAAAACGATCAAGAAAAACGTCAATAGGCAAAAACAGAAAACCACTCCCATAAAAATGAGGAAAAGATGAGAACCCCAAATGCATTTGACAATTCGCATTTCCAAGATATGCTGAATAAATGAACCACAGAATTGGCAGAAATCAGCATATGTCATGTGATCTAGAACCCCAAGCACATAGACAAGAGGTTTTCTTCCAACCGTGATAGCAACATAGAAGATAGCAGACATTAACTTATCTGACCTTATCTAGCAGACGTTAACTCGTGCGATCTTATGTTCCAACTTGTTTGGTTAAATTAAAAAAAAAAGTGAGGAGGGAAATCAGAATACAGTCATCAAATACCTAGGATTCAACATAATTTGTGTAATTTAACCAGTGATTTAATGCAAGACTTTTTAACCCAAAAGAGATGAGGCATAAGCCTTCAGACGTAAGCCTCCAAGGACTATATATTTTCAATATCAAATTAAATATACATTGTTGGGTAATGGAAAACTAGCATAGTACGAATATAGTTTGAAAGAAACTGAAATATGACTTTATCTATTTGTTGGCTACCCAAGATACAAACTTAAACTCATTAAATTAAACCACACTAAGAGACAATCATAAAAATTATGAAGTTCAATGTGTTTATGATCCAAGATGCAACTCAATTGTTTATGATCCAAGATGCAACTCAACGCTTTTTGGACAAAAGTGTAAAGCTCCTTGTATTATGTTTCGGTATTTTAAGAGTGCATGTTAGATTATGCCTCAAGGCATTATAGCCCAGCCTTGTCCCAAGATGCACCCAAATTATGCCTTCTAAAAAATTGATTTAAACTAATGCATGAAGCCAGTGTTCCACAAAATCATGGCCCAAAAAATGAAACACCCACGGTTGAAAAACATGCATGCACACATTTACAACAATACAATTTACAAAAATACAAAATTCTAAACTAGACAAGATGTCACGGCCCGAACCCCGAAATGGGACCCAGGGTTGAAAATGTAACCTAACCTGTCCCTGTATCATACAAATAATCACAGATACAGTACAAAGGATGTGGGTCCGACCCCGTGGGGTTCCCAGGCACCCTAAATACATCCAAACACAAAGATATACGCAGTGGAAAAACCATACATACATATGTAGTACCATACCAGAGTCTATACACGAGCTAAACACAGCTCTATCAAAACGTACAAACAGGTGCCTAAAACATCCCAAAATGGCAACCCACCAAAATTACAGTCCTAGCACTTACCTAGCGCTAAACGTGGTACACTGGTCACTACGCTCCCTACACCAGGACGCTAGTTCTGGTTACCCGAAGGACCTGTAAAAATGTACGTACAACAGGGGTGAGACACATCTCAGTAAGGAAGAACACAGGTTATATCGATGTGTGGCATTTGAGTGTTATCATGATATAACATACACGCAGTTAAATGCATTATAGTACTAATTCACACAGTGCATACACGCACACACACACATAATTAGCAACCCAGTGTCATCACACCCTTTGACTCGAAACCGGTCCACGACATCCGGTGTTGGCCCGGCCAACCCGTGAAGCACGGCGCCACCGGCATATGGCTAGTCCCCGACTCCCATGGCATCGTACCGACTCTAACTGGTGGATCCACCACCTTCAGCCTGATCAGCCGGTATAGGATCACGCCCTCGGATATAGAGCCGAACACTCTTGCCTACGTGGCAGGCGATAAACACACGCCCTCGGATATAGAGCTGAACACTTTCAGTACCTGGAACAATTTCGGAACCCAGTTCCTACTAGCATTTCAACATATCAAAGACACATGCATGCTCATATAACCAAAAAAAACACACCCATTTGGTAATCTAAATCATGGTTTTCAAACAAATATAGTTTAAACAAGTTAAGGCACAGCCATCCCAATCACACAGTATAAATCAACATATACATAGGTTTTCATCAAAACCCGGGATTCAGCCCGTCGCCCCCTTTTTTCTGAAACTGTAATAATGAAAAACTTATAGTTTTCCCTGTTAGATCCCCCAAATGAGTAGCCAAAACATACACAGGACTTTGGACCATAGTTCCACTGAGTACGATTTCAAAAATAACCAATATAAACATAGTTCCCCTTACCTTAACCCCGTATAACAAAATCCCGAAACTCCAAGGCCCCTAAACAACGGACCGAGTTCCAAAACCTACAATCAACAGTACAGAATATACTCACAAGATAGTTACCTACAAAACTACCAGATCAAAAATGAAAATCGAGCCTTACCTTAATTTTACGCCGAAACCCGAAAACCTTCGAAACGAGATTCCTATCTGTAGAAGTTGTAGAGAATCCTTCCATGATCCTCGTGGTAACTTCAGATTTCCATTTCTATCAACGATCGGCAAAGAAATCTAGAGAGCGAAAGTAGGGAGAGGTATAGAAAGAGAGAGAGAGAGAGAGAGAGAGAGAGAGAGAGAGAGAGAGAGAGAAAGAGATTTTTCTAAGTTACTTAGTGAAAAAGAAATGGAAATTTCCTTTTATAGCCCTTTGATTCGGGGAATTCATCGACGAAATGGTGCCTTCGTCGACGAATCTTTCACTGAATTCGTCGACGAATTAATGGCATCGTCGACTAATCTGAAATCGCTGATTTTTCTGAAACTCCTCAGCTTCTCCTCGTTGACGAGTCTTTGAATTTTGCCGACGAGAAGAACACAGGCTTCGTCGACAAATTCTGACTTCTTCGACGAATCTTGCTCTTTTACCAAAATGTTCGTCTCTTTAGAATTAAACCCATTTATCACGGTTCAGGTTCTTACAATCTCCCCTCCTTACAAAAATTTTGTCCTCGAAATTTGCCGTCTCTCATTCATAAACTCATACATACAATCGAACACAAGCTGTCACATATCCATTATTCTAGAGAAAACTGGCGACCACTACAGTGCGGTCCCATAATGATACATACATGCATACTCTAGAGAATACGGTGGCCATTTATATGCAGCCCTGTCACAATACATACACATATATACCCTCACTTATGGTGGAGGAATACCGTGGTTACATATACAACGGTCTCAGGAGTTCACAGTACACACATACTCTCGATGACTAACCACCTACCCAAACCCACAGTAGGATCATGTACAAGTGCTCAAAACAACTGTGGATACTTCCGGCGTATTTCTATTTCCAATTCCCAAGAAGCTTCCTCAACCTCGTGGTTTCGCCACAATACCTTCACTAACGGTATCTCTCTGGTACGAAGCTTCTGAACTTTACGGTCCAGAACCTGAACAGGTATCTCCTCATACGCTAAAGTATCCCCAATTTCCAACTCATCATATCTAATAACATGTGAAGGATCCAACACGTACCTCCTCAACATGGAGACGTGAAGCACATTATGGACCCTCGAAAGTGCTGGAGGTAATGCAACTCTGTAGGCTACCGAACCCACTCGCTCAAGTATCTCGAATGGTCTGATATACCTCAGGCTCAGCTTGCCCTTCCTCCTAAATCTCATCACCCCTTTCATCAGAGCGATACGCAGAAATACCTTACTTCCCACCTCGAACTCTAACTCACGGCGGCAAACATCTGCGTAACTCTTTTGCCAACTTTGAGCTGATCTAATTCTCTCCCGAATCAAACCCACCTTCTCAGACACCTACTACACAAGTTCCGGTCCTAACACCTGACTTTGACCAACCTTATCCTAACACAAAGGAGATCGACACCTCCGACCATACAAAGCCTTAAACGGTGCCATCCCGATACTAAACTGGGAGCTATTATTATAAGCGAACTCTACAAGTGGCATAAACTCTATCCAGCTACCACCGAAGTCTAATACACAAGCTCGCAACATATCTTCCAATATTTGTATCGTCCTCTTTGACTGTCCATTAGTCTAGGGGTGGAACGCTGTACTGAAAGTAAGCTTCGTCCCTAATGCCTCCTGCAAGCTTGTCTAGAATCGAGAAGTAAACCTCGGATCTCGATCTAACACAATGGGCACCGGTACCCCGTGCATTCTCACAATCTCATGCATATAGAAATCTGCTAACCTACTCAACGGATAGCCAACTTTCATCGATATGAAATGAGCAGATTTAGTCAATCTATCCACGATCACCCAGATAGCATTCTGCCCGTGAAGCGCTGGTGCCAATCCGGTTACAAAATCCATGGAAATATGCTCCCATTTCCACACTGGAATAGGCAAAGGCTGCAACGGCCCTGCCGGCCTCTGATGTTCAGCTTGCACCTGCTGACATGTCAGACACTGCTCCACGAACTGAGCAATCTGCCTTTTCATACCAGACCACCAGAAAGTCTCGCGCGGGTCCCGATACATCTTTTTACTATAAGGATGTAACATAGAACGATGCGCCTCTTCTAGAATCGTCCTTCTGATCTCATTATTGTTCGGAACACACAGTCTGGTCCTAAACCTCAGTACACCTCCTTCAAAGATGTTAAACTCTATCGCCAATCCCTGCTGTACCTTTTCCATAACCTCTGCCAACTCTGCATCACTAGCTTGCGCGGCTTTTATACGCTCAAATAAGATCGGTTGGACCACCAAACCAGCAAGATAAGCCTAATGATAACCAACCACCAATTCTATACCTGATCTTTCCAAATCCCGTATGATGTGACACTGAGTTACAATTGTAGATACAGCTGTAGGTCTTGACTTCCGACTCAACGCATCAGCCACCACATTTGCCTTCCTCGGGTGATAACTGATCATGCAATCGTAGTCCTTAATTAACTATAGCCACCGCCTCTGCCTCATATTCAACTCCTTCTACGTGAAGAAATACCTGAGACTCTTATGATCAGTAAAGATCTCACACTGCACACCATACAAATAGTGTCGCCAGATCTTCAGTGCATACACAACAGCAGCCAACTCCAAATCATGCGTAGGGTAATTTTTCTCATACTCTTTCAGTTGCCGAGAAGCATACGCCACTACCTTACCCTACTGTATAAGCACACATTCCAAACCCTTCAAAGATGCGTTGCTATAAATCACAAACCCACCATCCCCCGAAGGAATGGTCAATACCGGAGGAGTAACCAGCCGGTGCTTCAATTCCTGAAAGCACTGCTCGCAATCACTGGTCCACTCAAACTGTACTCCTTTCTTGGTCAATCGAGTCAAAGGTTCAGATAGTTTAGAGAAACCCTCTACAAATCGACGATAGTAACCTGCCAATCCTTAAAAACTCCAAACCTCTTGCACATTCTTCAGCTTTGCCCAGTCGACCACAGCTTCAATCTTGCTAGGATCAACTGTTATACCATCCCCAGTAACCACATGGCCTAAGAACGCAATCTGACTTAACTAGAATTCACATTTCTTCAACTTAGCATACAACTTCTTCTCCCAAAGAATCTATAACACTAACCTCAAATGTTCCACGTGCTCTTCCATACTCCTCGAGTATACCAGAATGTCATCAATGAACACCACCATGAACCGATCTAGGTACTCATGGAAAACCCTGTTCATCAGATCCATGAACACCGCCAGAGCATTCGTCAACCCAAATGGCATGACTAAGAACTCGTAGTGGCCATATCTAGTTCGAAAAGCAGTCTTCGCTACATCCTCCGCTCTAACCCTCACCTGATGATATCTTGACCGCAAGTTGATCTTTGAAAAAACCCGTGCCCCTGCAGCTGGTCAAAAAGATCATCTATACGAGGTAAAGGATAATGTTTCTTCACAGTTACCTTGTTAATCTCACGGTAATCAATGCACATCTGCATCGACCCGTCCTTCTTCACAAATAGTACTGGAGCTCCCCAGGGCGAAACACTAGGTCAAATGAATCCCTTGTTTAGTGATTCCTGCAACTGCTCCTTCAACTCCCAAATTTCTGCTGAAGCCATCTGGTATGAAGCTTTAGAGATCGGTGCCTTATCAGACAGCAACTCTATCACAAACTCCACCTCATGATTCGAAGGTAAACCGAGTAAATCATCTGGAAACATATCCGAGAACTCGCTAACTACCCGAATGTCCTCGAGTCTCAACTCATCCCACGACATTTCTTTCATACAAGCTAGGTACCCCTGACATCTGTCCAATAATAGCCTCCTCGCTTGTAGTACCGACAGAATCTGTGGCGCTGAACGCACACACGATCCCAAGAATTCGTACTTCTCCTCCCCAAGAGGTCTAAAAACTACCACCTTTCTAAGACAGTCGATCACGGCATAACTGGAGAACAACCAGTCCATCCCCAGAATGACATCGAACCCTGACATGTCGTATACCATAAGATTCGCCGGTAGCAGCTTCTCCTGAATTTCCATTGGGCAATCTACCAACATTTTTCTACAGAAAGATACACTCCCAGATGGCACAGTAATAGACAAAACCTCATTCATGTCTCGGGTCTCAACCCCACACCATCCCATAAAATTCACAAACACAAAGGAATGGGTTGCACCCGAATCAAACAAAATAGAAGCTTTATAAGAACGCAATAATAAGGTACATGTCACCACGTTACCTATATGCTCAGCGTCCGCTGGAGTAAGAGAGTATACTTTGGTAAGAGCTGTATTCGTCTGGGCGGTTCCCCGAGGTATCTGATTGCTCCCTCAGTCCCTACTAAATGTGGGCACATCCTGTCTCGGTGCTCGACAATCACGAGCCATATGACCTGACTGGCCATAGTTGTAGCTGTTACCCTCAAATGACCGGCACTCTCCCTCGTGCTGCTTGTGGCACCTGGTACAACAACCACCTGTCTGGCTCCCCTGAGAATCCTAGCGCTTGGTATTCTGACGATAGCTCGAGCCCTTATTCCTCTTCTTCCACGATCCTTGACGAGATCCTGTCTAAGGACCAGAAGGTACTGTCCTCTTCCTCGATTCCTGATCCGCTTCATCCTTTCAAATACCAGTCTCGATCACCGTGGCCTTATCCACCAATACCGAGAACTCACGGATCTGAAGCATACCCACCAGTCTACGAATATCCTTCCTCAGACCCTTCTCGAACCTCTGAGTCTTCTCATACTCGCTCGAGATCATACATGGTGCAAAGCGGGACAGCTCTACGTACCGTGCTGCATATCCCTGCACCGTTATACTCCCCTGAGTCAATGCAGAGAACTCATCTGCCTTCGCATTGCGTACTGAAGCCGGGAAGTATCTATCAAAGAACACTTCCTTAAAACGGCTCCACATCATCTCCTCGGGACTAACTCGCTGCTTCTCCAGTAGACTCATCACAGTTCACCATCGACCCACCTCCTCAGATAGCTGGAAGGTGGCATAAAGAACTCGCTGCCTATTCGTGCAGTGTAGGACCTCCAAGATCCTCTCAATCTTCTCCACCCAATCCTCTGCTGTCGTCGGGTCAGGTCCTCTAAAGAATGTCAGAGGATGCATGTGTGTGAACCTCTCAATGGTGCACCCCGCATCAATAGGAGAGCACTCGTGTCTCCTCACACTCCGCCTAATCTCTCGCAATACCTGCCTCGTCAAACCTCGAGGCACAGAAGAAGACTCATCACTCGCAGTCTCCTCAGAGCCACTTCCCAGGTTATTATCCTTAGGCTCCATGCTGCAACACAATAGGAATCTATCAGTATCCCCATAACACATACAGTTAACACAATGATCTACACTAGTCATGTTAACTACTCCCTGCCAGGTCTAGGCCTGTCCTATCACACCGACACGAAAGTCATGAATGATCTGCCCTACTTTTACTGGAATCATCATCCCAGGAAAAACACCAAATACCGTCGACAAATCTCAATCTAGCAACCGAACCACCCTCAACCAATTCTACCTATATCCACACCCTATACTCCAGTATGTACTCATAACTAAGCCTAACCAAGTCTACAAGATCTAGTAACCTGCTTAGCTTTGATACCAAGCTATCATGCCCCGAACCCCGAAATGGGACCCAGGGGTGAAAATGTAACCTAACCTGTCCCTGTATCATACAAATAATCACAGATATAGTACAAAGGATGAGGGTACGACCCCGTGGGGTTCCCAGGCACCTTAAACACATCCAAACGCAAATATATACACAGTAGAAAAACCATACATACATATGTAGTACCATACCAGAGTCTATACACAAGCTAAACACAGCTCTATCAAAATGTACAAATGGGTGCCCAACACATCCCAAAATGGCAACCCACCAAAATTACAGTCCTAGCACTTACCTAGCGCTAAACGCGGTACACTGGCCACTACACTCCCTACACCAAGATGCTAGTTCTGGTTACCCGAAGGACCTGTAAAAATGTACGTACAATAGGGGTGAGACACATCTCAGTAAGGAAGAACATAGGTTATATCGGTGTATGGCATTTGAGTGTTATCATGATACAACATACACGCAGTTAAATGCATTCTAGTACTAATTCACACAGTGCATACACGCGCACACACACATGATCAACAACCCGGTGTCGTCACACTCTTCGGCC